>NC_140776.1:121720851-124120851 GCF_044657685.1 Stegodyphus dumicola
ATCCTCAAATAATTAAAAGTACTAACTTACCTAATCTTCTTCAGAATCTTGATTAAATAAAGATAAACTTTATAAAATATAAATAAGATAACTTTTAAAGATAAACTTTTCTTATTTCCTCCGCTAAATAAAAAGCAATCGTATGTGCGCCTGTTTCAGGATCTTTAAAATCATACTTATAGTTCACAGCAAGATGTTGAAAACCTTCGTCCTCCAGACTTAATGAAACTTAATTGCAATCTTTACTTCTATCTCGCACAACCTTAAAAAAACACTTATTACTACCCCTTTCAATCCCACTAAATACCCATTTCGAATTCACTTTAGATAGGCCATGTGATCCAAAAATTAACCAACACTGTTTTACACAATACAGAATAAAGCTAAATACAAAATTTCCAGATATTTTCCAGATTTCCCCCCCTTTTCCGATTAAAGAACTGTAATTCGTCCATTAATGTCACATGACATATCTCATGATCTCTCATTTCCCTCACACAAAATAATGCATAATCGAAACTGAGTACTTCTCACATTATTCCCAAAGTCCTAGGTAGTAACCTTTATTGCCTCCAAAATGTCGCCAAACTACCTGTTACCATATTTCAAAGATTAGCCAATTTTGGATTTAATAGAAGTCTGCAAGAATGGTATGTTTTTAAGAGTTGATCACAATACGATTTTATGATTGACAGGCTCATCTTGGATATGTATAGTTTGATTTTCTATTTAAATCTCATGAAGTAATAAAATGGTGGTTTGTCATGAACAAATGACTGAAATGTCAGAAAATTTTACCTTGGTAGAATTGCTTGACAGGTTCATCAAGTTTTTAAACAAAGTTAAGTTTAAAAAAAGTGAAAGGTGCCAAACATAACTGTTATTAGGATAATATTTTATTAATTTTTGGTTTGATATCCGAGCAGACTAAATGTTATTGTTATTTGTGTTGGTAATTTGGCAGAATCATGGAATATATGTGTTCAATCTGCTCAAAGCACCTGATAGGAGAGATCTCATTTTGAGATGATAAATAACAGTAAATTTATATACAACACTCTTATTCATTGCTTTTATTATATATTTTAATTTCTAAAATTAAAAACGAATAATAAGTCAGTTGTCAGTTACCTACCTTGCTCTGATGTACACACTTGTACAAAATTAAGAGAATCAGCAAATTATGTCTTACAAAAAGTGTTGAATCAAAGGTACTAATTATGCTGCCAAAGAATTATGCATACACTTGCATGTCTACATAGCTGTGATTGTTAGGGAGTAAAATCACACGAGGTGTTTTTGGCAATTTGTGTTCTTGTGTTCCTTCATGATATTTGCCATGTTTCTTGCAAGAGTTGGGTAAATTTTATAAAGTTAAAATGAATAGCCACAAGTGTATGCATGATGGAATGAGACGGAGAATTGTCGGTAGATTGGAGGTAGGCCAAATCACAAACAGTGGCTACAGAGCTCAATGTAACATCTTCCATCATCTTCAATGTGTGGAAACAGTTTCAGGACACTGGATCCATATGGAGAAGACCTGGACAAGATTGACTAAGATCCACAATGATGAGGACTGCTATTTGGCACATTCAGCGTGGTGACGCAGAACTGGATTTTTGTGTCACACGAGACCATATTTTGGATTTGCACAGACAACTTTATGACAAAGACTACCAGCTTATGAAGCAGATGTAATAAATTCCTGCAAAAAGTCCAATTCAATAAGCTTTATCATGAATAAAGTTTATAAGTATAGTTGAAGTTTCAATTAAACCAGCTATTTTTTGAGCAAAGTAAGAATATATTTTTTTCCTTCTTGTGTGTGGCCGTAATATTTTGGGCTATGTTAAAAAAAAAAGAGTACTCAAAGTTAAGTTCTACAAGAGTTTAAGTTTAGACGCCTACTTAAATTTAAAACTATTTTCTATTGTTGCTGGGAAAATCAAAGCAATAAAGAATTTATCAAAAGGGAAAATAATAAAAGAAATATTTAACAGATTATTTGCAATATTATGGAGCATGATGTTACAGATATTTTATTCCAGAGCTGATGTTGACAGCTTATTGAAGTTGACTTAGGTCAAAGGTTTTTCAGAGAGAGTGTTATGATTTAGCTAATAAGCTGGAATCAGATGCATTGTTAACACAAAGCAACACACACACATGCATGCATGCACGCACACACACTTATATAATATGTAATAAGATGATAAGAAGAATAACTGCAGTGGACTGGCGATAGTTCTATGTGTTGTAATAACTTGGAGAGGCTTTATTGCATAGTTAGAAGGTGATGCTTGAAGACAGATGTAGCCATATTTGAACACATAATTTTAGTCCTTGACAACTTAATTCTTAGGAAAAATATTCTTTTCCATTACACATCATTATTATGGGTACGTTATGCTTTCCCACAATTTTATACATGTTACATTTTTTAGATAAATGGACAATAGCTAGCAGAGACTAAGCAATACATGTAAACAGCAGTTAGTGAAATAGAAAAATGGGGGTCTAGCAAAGCACTAGATAAACAGTAAATTATTGTTTCAATCTGATTGACAGAGATTTCATCATATTGCAAGCATGATTATATAAACAGACTAATTTTGAAAGATGTAGATGTACTTTAGAAAATGTAAAAACTATTTTAGAGAAGAGAAGTACTCTAATTAAAAAAGGAATTAAAGGGCTATTGCCAATTTAAAGCATAATTTAGTTACATATTTATCTTTCATATAAATATGTATATGTGTGCGTGTGTGCATGCAATATAACTGTAATATCTGAATGATTGGGCGATAACTGCAATGGATTGCAGACTGTGGCATTGTAACAACTTGGAAAAAAGCTTTTTAGATGATGAATGATGGATAGCAGTTAAGCCACAACATAGCAGATCGAGGCAAAGTTGGAAAGTGTGTGAGGCAAAGTCAGAAGCATGGGACAGTCAAAAGGTATCTTGATCTGTGATTGGATGAGAAATGTGTGCATTACTGGATTATTAAAGATGGGAGAATTACATAAGAAAGCATGAAAGCATGAATTTGGAAAGGATGCATTTTAGATTCTTATATTATGAACTACAGTCAAAAGTCTTTAATCTGGACTCGTCGGGACTTCGGCGATTCCGGATTATCGATTTTTCTGGATTATAGATCATCAGTTTAAATCTGGTAAGATGGCATGCAGAAATTATAAAATTAAAAATATGAAACCGTAATTTATAAAATAATGAGCAATTATGATTTAAAGGGTATCAAAATTTACAAAAAAAGAAGCTTAATATTTATTTGTTTACTTTATTAAACATTTCTTTCAATGCGCGCATGCGTAAAGCATACATTACGCATAGCCGAAATTAGAAAATTGCAACCAGAAAACTATTTGATTTGTATTCGTGATATTTATAATGACGAGGAATTTGATTTAAATCATATCAAAGACGGAGTACATCGAGATAAAATACTACATTTAGTAAGGAATTATAAGCCGAATAAAATAAAAACATCTGCCCTGAAGATAACGATAGTGCTGACAGATCAACTTCCAGTTCATTGCGCGCTGTGACGTTCCCCCCCCCCACGCGCAGAGCAGCGTGAAATTGATAAACAGATTTCGGAATGGCTAGATAAACAAAGGATATGTCTTTATCCATTTTTTGTAGCAATTCCACTTTTTGTTTGATGGACATCGAAACATACTTTCATTTTGTAGATCCTTTGGGAGCTCCAGCATCGGAAATTCTATTTGACATAATCGAAAGTTCAAGCTTACTTTTATAAAATTGCTCTTACAGTCTGCAAAAATAATAAGCCGGATCCAATTCGAAGATTAAGGAACAACACAATCATCAACATTAACTGAAATAGATAATTAGATCATTTTAGCTTATACCGTCCGTTATACATTAAACGTGCACGCGAAAACGTATTCTGCGCTTCCGCAGACGCATATGCGCAGTCGTAAAGGTCTTGCGCGCACGCGTAAACGCCTATGCGCATGCGCAGAAAGATTTTAGTTTTGAGGTCCGGATTATGGGTGTCCGAATTAACGACTTTTGACTGTATTACTATTTTTAGGACAAAAAGGGACAGCCAGATTAAGATGAGGAATAAAAGGGATTGTTTCCAAATTAAAGTTAGTAGTTTGCTTTCATATTTTATATCTTGTATATATATATATACAGGGTGATTCAGAATTCATCATCAATATTTTGTGGGGAGGTAGGGAATAGGAAAAGAAGGAGATTTCACATAGGAATGCATGGACACATATGCCATGTAGTAGGGCAAAATGATCCCAGTTCAATGATGAAAAGAACAGATAAAAAGGAAGTAGTAAGGGAAAAAAAAAACATTTATTATCTTACATGTAACATTTCTTTGCATCGGTTTTAAAGACTTACAAGAGATGCTCGAAGTGCTGACCATGTACTAGAATGCATGACTCACAACGGCGCTGCATGGACAACCGGACCTTCTGGAATATGCCTTACATTTCCATGCATATCTGCAAGTTCATTCCATGTATACCGGTTTATGTTACTTCTGCAAAGTCACCTAGTCGACTGGCTGCACACGTCAAACAGCTGTGCTTACCTATGGAAGTTGTGTACACATAGCGTCCTCTACACCACCATGCATTCGTCTGCACCCATACTTTCCTATGTGAAATCTCCATTCTTTTCCTATTCCCTACCTTCCCACCAAATATTGATGATGAATTCTGAATCACCCTGTATATATCTTGTATATAATAAGCTGGCAAACTTGTTGCATGGTAAGTGCATAAAGAAAAAGAAACTTGCAGGAATGAGTGAATTTAATTATTTCTTTATTATTCATGGTTGACACACATTTTTTTAATTAAGCCAACATAAATTAAATAGTGCAGTCCTACCATTTTCACAAAGAACATTTTCAATTAGTACCAATAAACTTCAGAAATATATTTTTGAAGCCAGCAGGCAGCAACAAGTTGCAAGAATGAAGTGGAAAGCAAAAAGCTATGCATTCAGAAGAAAGCATGTGTGTGTGTGTGTGGGGAGGGGGAGAGTAAAAAGGTTTGGTTCTCAAATGAAATCTTATTCAATGATTAGATAAAAGGTATCTGCATTGTAGCATTACATATAGTAGTATGATGCAGATTAATTTTGAAATGATGCAGTTTAGATTGATATATTATAAACAGTTATTAATTTTAGGACAGAAAATTTAAATACCCAAATTAAAATGAAGGGTTAGAGTAGACTGAAGGGTGTCCCTTGTATTATTCCAAAGTTGCTGTTTCATTTACCGCCAAGTTGAGTACAGTACAAAGTTCAAGATTAGGAATGATCTAAAATCTGGACCTCAAAGCAATTACCAACATTTTTTATTTATTTAGTGTGTGTGTGTGCTTTATGCATGTATATTTGACTAACCCCCTGTGCATGTGGAGATTCTTAATTTCGCTTCGGCACTAAATAAAATACCTCATTATTGAAGAATCAACCATTTTAGCATAAATTTGTTTGATTAATAATTTGGCCACATAGTTGCATATCTGCTTGGCATACATCTCAAACCGAAACATTCTACACAAATACATTGCTGATTTGACACCTACTCGTACTTTATACCCCTAACGACAACCTGGCGAATCATTATTTATTATACAGTCAAAAATCGTTAATTCGGACACCCATAATTCGGAATGATCTATAATCCGGACCTCAAAGCTAAAAACTTTCTGCGCATGCGGCGCGTTGACACATGCGCACAGGCGTTTACGCGTGCACATAAGACCTCTTACGACTGCGAATTTGCGTGTGCGCAAGCGCGGAATACGTTTTCGCGTGCGCGTTTTATGTATAATGTACGGTGTAAGCTAAAATTATCTAATTATCTATTTCAGTTAATGTTGATGATTGCGTTGTTTTTTAATTTTCGAATTGGATCCGGCTTATTATTTTTTGCAGACTGTAAGAGCAACACTATAAAAGTAAACTTGAACTTTCGATTATGTCAAATAGAATTTTTGATTCTGGAGCTCCCAAAGGATCGTACAAAACGAAAGTATGTTTCGATGTCCATCAAACAAAAAGTGGAATTGCTGCAAAAAATGGATAAAGACATGAAGAATGTGACAGAGAGGTTAGTGAAAACGAAAAAATTTCGATTGACAAGTTAGTCGGTATTCTCGGCGCAGCAATTAACGGGACTTGAACAGCGGAACTTTGTAAGTGAACAAAAAATTATATCTGTTTTATAGAATTAAAGAGAAAGTATTATCACATAAAACGAAGCAACTTACATTGAAAGAAATGTTTAATAAAGTAAACAAATAAATATTAAGCTTTTTTTTTGTAAATTTTGATACCCTTTAGATCATAATTGTTCTTTATTTCATAAATTACGGTTTCATATTTTTAATTTTAGAATTTCTGCATGCCATCTTACGCGATTTAAACTGATCTATAATCCGGAATCGGCGAAGTCCCGACGAGTCCGGATTAACGACTTTTGACTGTATTTTGCTTTTATCACCGCATGTTTATCAACGCGTGACAATTTGAGTAATGACTCATATAGCGACGCATGAGCATTTTTTTTTTTTTTAATATTACCAATTGAATAACAACCTTTTATGTTGACATTACGCTTGGCGATGATTACAGATAATGTGCTAAAAAATGTTGACAGGAAAAATTTAAGAAACATTTCTTACCATATGCTAAAAATAAATTTTGTTAATGATACTCATAGGCCAAAAGATTACATTTAGTGCTATTTGAATTAAGAATAACTGGTTTTTTATTCACCAGTACCAGAGCTTGTATGGCCGCACTGAGCGGCAGAATTTAGGGAAGACAAAAGGAGGCACTTGGTAGCTTGAATTTAAGACATGCAGAGACTGCATCAGGCGATAAGATTTCTAGCGTGGGCCCTCAATAAACCTTAAGTATATGTGGGAATTTATTTATTTAGGACTCTGATAAGTCTTAAGCACGTGCAAGGAATAGGCGTTAGTATAATAAATAACTAATACAAATCAGGCTTAATTGTCTCAGTGCATGATAGAAGCAAGATAAAATTTAGCGGATCAACTTTTCTTTAGTTGCCAATCCCATGATACATAGTTAAATATGTATAATGGATGATAGTTAAATTTTATGATCACAGCCGTGATTCTGAAGGTTTTGCAGATATCGCAAATTCTCTAATTAATGGATTTTGTAAAGAAACGTGGAGAAGCGGTTATATATGAAGATGATATAAAAGAAGTTTTTCATTGTGATGACAGTGCTTCTCAATCATCAGCCAATTAAAAAATGGTGAAATCTGTAGCATGGTTCTAGATCCAGAAAATACTGCTACCAGTAGTGAAGAAAGACAGATACTGAAAGTGGAAAAAATTTCAATTGACAAGTTAGTTGGAGTTCTAGACGCAGCAATTACAGGATTTCAACAATGGAACTGTGTAACTGAACAAGAAATTTTGGTTTAATCCTAGTGTATGGTATACACGGGATTTGATGGCATTATTATGAGCTGTGAATGCGATGTTTATGAAGAGCAGTAAACAGGTGATTTTGGTGTGGGCAATTTTTAAAATCGCACCAAGGTGGTACCGTATACTAGGATTTTACTGAAATTCTGTCTGTTTATAGAATTAAAGAGAAAGTATTAGCACGAAAAACGAAACAACTGGAAAGAAATGTTTAATAAATAAAAAAATATTAAGCTTTTTTTCTAAATTTTGATACCCTTTAGATCATAAATGCTTCGTTATTTCATAAATCATGATTTCATATTTTTAATTTTATTATTTCTACACGCCACCTTACTAAATTTAAACTGATTGTCTAATATCCAGAAAAACCACAAATACGGTATTGCGGAAATCCCGACGAGTCTGAATCTCGGACTTTGTACTGTAGTTGAATGTTATGGAAACCCTATTATGACGTAATCGGTTGCGTGATTGCAGTAAATTTTGAGTTATGGGAAAAGATTTGTAAGGGCTTGTGGTGTGTGTTGGTTAGGAAGTACATTGTTTATTTTGTGGTTTAGACAGTAGAATGGCTGAAAGTGCTAAAAATAATTTGAAGTTTCTGTATGATTTGGAACGAAACGGGAAATGAGCATTAATTGAGTAGTGTGTAAATGAAGGTTTACTTAGAAGCCATCATAAGCGTCCTGTTTGTAGGAAGGAAATGCACATGGTTGAACATCGAAGAATACTGGCATTATGGAGCATATTTTTTACTCTTATTTTTGTGAATTTATGTGGTGTTGCAAATATACAGATTCTAGTTCAGATAATTTAAAAAAGTTTTTGGATGCTGTTAAGAAATTTTGTTTGACTGAAGAAAGGGAAATTTCTAAATAAGGTAAGTTGGTATTCCCTTTGTGTAATGCTAAGATGAATTTTTTAAAGTCATTTGATTGCTTGATTTAAAATGTTTATTGAGATTATATATGTTTTGTTGGCTGCTTCGTTGACTTTTTAAGTGAATATAGATCGATGTGTACATGGACAAAGTCAAGGGAGTGCACAATGCCAAGTTTGTGCAATTCTCTGAGGTTTTTTTAAGTGAAAATAGGTCGATGTGTACATGGATACCGAGTTTGTGCAACTCTTTGACTTGTTATTTTGTCTTTGTGTAGTGGCAATTCAACAATCGCCATTACACAAAGACAAAATAACAAGTCAAAGAATTGCATAAACTCGGTGTCCATGTGCAGCCAAAAATCGCCAATTCTCGCCAAGGGGCACTGTAAATATAATTTTCCAAATGAAGAATAAGAGGTGCTGTTGCCAATTAAAATCAGTAGTTTGCTTTACATACTTTTATCTTCTATATATAAGCATTATATATATATATATATATACATATAACATAAAAGTATGTAACGAATCACATTTTTGAAGCATATTAATAAACTTTTACAAAGCTTTAATTCATTTTCCCTTGATGAGTTCTGAATTAAAGTTTCAATAAAGGGAGATTAATTTTCATATTTTTATTATTTATATAGTTTTTCTTTTTGCATTTTTAGTTTTCAAGTTTGTAATATTATGATCATTTTTATTTTGAAATGTTTTGATTTTATGTTTAACCCCTTTACAAGGATGCAATTATTAATATTGTTGAGGAATCCCTTGCTTTGACTCCAATTTACTTTTAACTTTAGATGCTTTTAACTTTAGATTATATATACGTTGAGGTAATGAAAATAATTTCTTTAGATCATGGCTGAAGATTCTGGAGGGAGTACTGTTGGGTCTTGCTCAGAAGAAACTTCATCAGATATAACTAGTCCTTTTGTTGAAGTGAATTTTAATGATATCGAATTTTATGAAAGATGTGGTGGAGGAGCATTTGGCTGTGTCTATAGAGCACTTTGGAAGTCTCAGAACAAAATTGTTGCAGTTAAGAAACTACTGGTCTTGGAAAAAGAGGTATGTCTATATTTTTATTGTCTTTTCATATTTTGTTGTTATAAAAGTATCTCTATGTTTTTTTTTCTTTTAAAAAATCATATTTTTATTATATTCAGACACAGACGCTAACCAACGAGCTCCAGCAAAAGATTTTTCAACGTCAACAGGGTTGCCATACAACACACAATGTGCGCCAAAAACCAGCACAGAACACATATCACCAGATTGGGTGAAATTAGGGCGTATATCAGAGTTGTACCAAAATCACAATAATACATTTCAACAACTAGTTTCAAAAAGCATTGTACATGGTCATTTCAAGAAGCTTGGACAGGTAAACAGCTATAGTGTGTAGTACCTCACATTTTGACAGAAATGGCTGGTTGAATTTCACTTTGTGATGGTTTTTTAAAACAAAAATGAAGAAACTTTTTCCTTAAAGGACATCATTAGGAATAAGAAGTGGATCCTTTATGACAGTGTTAGAAGTTGAACGAACCTCCTTCATTGACCTTTGAATGTAAAGGTCGTCTGAAGAAAGTAATGCTGTCTGTTTAGCTGGATTATGAAGACAATTTGTTATGAATTGTTGCCACCTAATCAGACTATTAATGTTAATGAATATTGTTCTCAACTATCAGTTCTGAAGGCATAAATTGATCAAAGCATTTGAACATGACAAGTCATAATTTTTTTAAAAAAATCCATCATGATAGTACTACACTTCTCATTTTAATTAATGCTCCACAGATACTTATTGAGTGCATTTGAGATTCTTAGATTAAGGAAGTTCAATTCTGTCAGTGTCATCAAGCAATACATTGAAAATTTCGTTTCTGGTTAATCTAAAGAATTCATCAAGAGAGAAATTTCTTAATTGACAGAAAAATGGCAAAAATGCATTGGGCCCATGGAGTATATATTGTTCGTTACAGATTTGAACTGTTTCTTTATACGTAATAAAAATTATATTTTAAAAACTACAAAATTCTGTGGAAATTTAATATCAATTTCGTAAATCTAGGGAAAATTAATGGTTTGGGAGCTTTTGAAAAGGTTTTACCTGTAATTAATAGATGCCATAAAGTTGAATTATTTAATTTATGCCATGATACAAGTGGTGTATTTTTTTTTTTTTTTTTCTAATAATGAGAGATGACTGATAGAGAGGTGCTAAAAACGAAAATACAAATGGATAGTTTTAGCAGTTATGTGAACTTTTATTGACCTTCCAGACATATAAGGAAGGAATATTCATTGATAATGCCATTCAAATCAGTATCATTAAATACAAATGGTCTTCTGGATCATGGCACATCATCCAACAGTTCTTCACCAGAGTGTAATTTAGGGGACTGCTTACAAGCAACTTATTGCTGCATTGTTCCTAAATACATTGCTTATTTTTCACCTTTAAAAGTCTTTATGCTAAGCTGAGGGATGGCACTAGGCATTTTGCCACACTGCACAATCTAACCAGGTCCTAAATTGTGTTGCCTGGTACCTTCTTAAATTCTAAAAATTTTGCCATCTCTAAATTTGCTGCTTGGTGCATTTCTGAATGCTAAAAAGTTTCTGCTGCCTTAGACGGCCATACCAGTTGCACTGGCTTTAGCACCAGCCCTGGCCAAGATTTTACTCTAGAGTGAACTGTTTTGAAAAGCAACTAAAATGCTTTTCCTGAAAAGACAAAAACCAAACTGAACTGTTGAATTTCCAGAATAGTAAGGCTTTCTTCCGAACTGTCTGATACATGCATTCATGTTACATATGCATTCTCAGTCATATTAACTCTTTTAGCTGACACTTCTGAAATGGAACAGATTATTTTGGATACTAGAGATTTCTTTCTTGAAAACTTAGTGGTTTAATACTTTTATTATAGTATTTATTTAATGCTTTTATTATCTTCTTAAATATATTTTTTATAAAAGGGAATTTACTATTTTAAGCTTAATTGTACTTGCATTTCCATATATCTTACTTACTATAAAAGTATTTTGTTACTTTCTGATTATTCACTGAGAAGTTATGAACTCATAGGCGACTCTCGAGGGCTTTCACCAGCTTGTTGATGATTTTGGACAGAAATATTCTTTATGCATCTTTACATTTAATGATGCATTCACTGCATATTATTTTAATTTTTCTTTTTCCATACAAGACATGCACACTTAATTTTTCAATTGTTATTCTTCCCGTGTATACAATTATATGTTTTCACTAAAAATATGTCTGAGAATTGCATAAACTTGATTTTGTATGCAGCTTCAGTATCACAAACAGCCTCAGCACAAAATTCCTAAAATTAGAAGGAAAAAAAGAGGTACATGATGCCATTAAGTGAGCCACATTACACTGTGTATGGAGAGAAAGTTAAATCTGAAATTTCACCAGAGATAAGGAACATTGTAATATGTAATCCATCAATGTGCTAAAATGCTGAAATTTTGTTAGGAGGGATCATAATCTGCAGTCACATTCTCAAAAATTTCTAGAGAAGGGGAAAGCCATCTGGGGGATGCTATTCACATACCTGGGTTATTACGTAAGTACTTTTTGGTGATATCATGGGTT
The DNA here is from genome assembly GCF_044657685.1 of Stegodyphus dumicola. Lineage (NCBI taxonomy): Eukaryota > Metazoa > Arthropoda > Arachnida > Araneae > Eresidae > Stegodyphus > Stegodyphus dumicola. The sequence continues at coordinate 121,732,867 of NC_140776.1, forward strand.
GGCACTAGTAATTTTTGACTACATGAAGCATTGCATCATCAATACTTTTTCATGGTATTCTAGTGGGAGGAGGATGTAGATGTTGGTTATCAGAAAGATAACTAACATTTTAAACAAATGTAGTTGTGTGATATTATGAAACATACTTAAAATTTTCATTTATATTAACCCCTTAGCACTAATTAAAACAAACCAATGTAATAATTTTATTTTAAACTGAAGTTTATTAAAATTTGAATAATTTTTAATTTGAAAATAAGTATGTAAGTTTTTATTTTAATAGACAAAATGTGTAGTAGTTTAGCATCCTTGATAAATTAGATAAATCCTTAATAAATGATAAAATTTAGTAACACATATTTTAAAATCAACTGAGTCACACTCAAGCATCAGCAAATCCATTCATTGCCAATGCCGTAGTGTCACTTGTTCATGTTCAATGGGATTCATTTTGAAGGAAGTGCTATATAAAGTGGCTCACATTTGTTTTGGCACATTTTGTATTTTTCAACTTTATTTGCAAATATCCATTATTAGATATTAGAGAAATGACTTTCTTTTTCTTCACTATACTGTTGATTTTTTTTAAACTTGCTTTTTTGAAAAAAGTTCTTAGAAATATTTTTGGTTAAAAAAATAATAATTACAAAAAAGTTTATTTAAAAAGTTCAAACTGAACTCACATAAGTGTTTAGATATTTTGAACAAACAGTTCATATTTAATAGAAACATTAAAATAATGGGATTTTCAGTATTTCATTGGCTATTTATTAACTAAAATTACACTTTTCATTCACTTTGGCATGGATTTAAAGAATGTTTTTGTGTAATAATATTCTGTTCCCTTCCATTCCTCTGTCTCTGAATTGCTTTTGCTTTCTAAGTTTTCTTCACTTTCTTTCCAAGTTCACATCATTTTCTTTAAAAACTAAATTTTTCATCCTAGAGGCAACTAAGTATCCTTAAATCATTATTCCTTCACCTTCATGATTAACAGAAGACATAGCTTTTTCAAATTTAGTTCTTCATTTGTCTTTCACCTCACAACATTTCCTACATTGAATGGTAATATATTAAATTTGGTACTTACGTATTAACGCAACCAGGCCAAAATTCGCATAAATTGCCAAATTTGGCAACCCTACTTACGGCAACCCTATGTGTTATACGTAGTTTTGTAAAAAGAACATGTGGAGATTCACACAATTTTCCTGCATTTTCGTGCAAATTTTTGTAATTTATGAGAAAATAGCAGTGTACATGGATAAAGTCAAGAGTGTGCGCAATGCCATTTTTGTGCAATTCTGGGATGTGTTTTTTAAGTAAAAATAAGTCAATGTGTACATGGTAATTGTGAATACGGTTTTCAATCAGTGCTAAAAGCAATAGCCAAAAGATTTCCGCCGAAAAAATAATTCTGCAACTTACTCAAATTCGAAATCGGAAGGGTTTAATTGCTATTTTACGAGGGCCATCCAGAAAGTAGATAACGTTTCCGTCTGTGTCCACTAGGGGCGGGGCTAGCGCGGCCATCTTGGGGTCAGAGCGTTGCGCAGCTCAGTCTGCATCTAGCCGTGCTAGTGAGAGGTTCGTGCTGTGCTCCGTTCAGATACTGTGACGGTTTGAAATGTCTGCGTTAATTGAAAATCCCGCGAGGTGCGCTCAGTAATAAGGTTTCTGACTGCAAAAAACTGTAAACCGATAGAAATCTATCGGCAGCTTCGTGAAGTGTATGGGGACAACATTATCACTGAAGGTGGAGTGCGTCAGTGGGTCATAAGATTTCAAAATGGCCGAACCAATGTTCACGACGAAGATCGAAGTGGGAGACCCAGCATAGTGACCGCCGAACTTCTCGAAAAAGTCGATGCTAAAGTCCGTGAAAATCGAAATTTCACAATAACGGAACTTTCTTTGAGTTTTCCACAAATTTCGCGAAGTTTGTTGCACGAAATCATCAGCGAAAAGCTTGGTTACCACAAGTTTTGTGCAAGATGGATTCCAAAAATCTTGACAGAGGACCACAAAAATCAGCGAATGGCTGCAGCGTTGAACTTTTTGGACGCTTACCATAAGGATGGTGACTCTTTACTCGATCGCATCGTTACTGGTGACGAAACATGGGTGAAACATGTGAACTGTGAAACGAAATTGCAATCAATGCAGTGGGGGCACACAAGTTCTCCCCAAAAACCCAAGAAATGCATGCAAACAATGTCGGCAAGGAAGATGATGGCGACTGTTTTTTGGGACAGAAAAGGTGTAATTTTGGTGGACTTCCTGGAAAGAGGCACTACAATAAACTCTCAAAGGTATTGCCAAACTCTCCAAAAACTCAGAAGAGCAATTCAAAACAAGCGCAGAGGAATGTTGAGTTCTAAGATCTTGTTGATTCACGACAACGCCCGGCCCCACACGGCAAATGTCACTCGTAAAGTTCTTGAATCTTTTAAGTGGGAGTTGTTTCCTCATCCGCCGTACAGTCCCGACCTGGCACCGAGCGACTTCCACCTATTCCCAGCAATGAAGAAGTGGCTGGCTATGCAGCATTTTGATGACGACGCACAGCTGCAAGAAGAGGTAACGAAGTGGTTGAAGGCGCAGGCAGCCGAATTTTTCGACGAAGGAATTTCCAAGCTCATACATCGCTACGATAAATGCCTTAATTTGTATGGTGACTATGTAGAAAAGTAGTATTTGAGTGTGGCTTTCATCTGTATATAATAAAATTTGTTTCCTATACTTTGTTTATTTTTTTATTCCAAAACGTAATCTACTTTCTGGATAGCCCTCGTATATTTTAAAACAAAATAATATAAAAAGCTGTATTAAAAATTATCTGTAATTAATAAATGTACATTTTCTTTCTGTTCATACTTTTTTACTCAAACTTACAAATAGTGCCAACCTGGTTGCGATAATACGCAAGTACCTTAAATTTTGACTTACCAGCAAATATGGTATTGTTTCAATGGTATAAATCTTTTCATACCACAATTTTTTTTTGGTGGCAGATATATTTTCTTTGTTATCTTGTTACAAAGAATTTCCTTCTTGCTGATCCCCACTGTAGCATTTAATAGCTTTAATAACTATTCTGACTGTTTCACTGTTAACTTTTACTGTAAACCGTTCTTCTCAATTCACTATAAATTTTAGAGTACTGATTTTGTGGTTTTGTTTGAGTTATCCTAGGATAAATCGTCTGTTGCTTCATCTTTTTGGATATTTTGAATACTTTGATTATCTTTAAAATAATGTATAGTAGTATTTCCAACAGAACTTGTTAATTTGTAGCATCTTGCCATGTTCATTTCAGATATTGAAACGTTAATATATTTTACTGAACAAATAAGTCCCGTTCCAAGCATAGATGATAATTCTTGTGATGTAGTTTCATTTAAAACAAAAATTTATGACAGGAGATATCATTTGCCAAAACATCTTAACAAAATTTTTGAGTGTCTGAATTCTTATGCGAGTAACAACAATAACACTTTTTGAATAAATTGTTTTATTACTAGGAATATTTTGATGATGTTTATTTTATAACAAGTCTGGCTTAAAATAGATATAATAAAAGAGAAAAATAATTCATTAGAAAAGAATTTGAAGTCCAAAGTTTATATTTAGTGCAAATCAATTTTAAACATATACTGTATATGGCAAGGGGTTTATATACAGAGGCTGTCCATATTTAAATCTAAATGAATTAATAAATAAGTAATTTCCTGATAATATTAACTAAAAAAATTATTCATTTTCAGGCTCAAGTTCTTAGTCTGCTGAGCCATAAAAATATCATCAAGTTTTTTGGAGCTGTCACAATATCTCCAAACTACTGCATTATTACAGGTAAATTTGCTACAAATTTTAATGCAAAACAAATTAAGAATGTTACCAAGCTAATAAATGTAAGTGATATTTAATTATTATTAACTGATATGTAACTAGTAAGCCACTCATTCTCCAACAAATTGAACGATACATCAGATTAAAATGAACAGCCACTGTCTTAGCCAATGTTTACCTCTTGTTTACAGACCACAAGGATCTGTCTCGATAAAATTTTTTGATGTGTTAATGTTGTTGTTAACTTGTGGAGTGCAGGGAGAGAACTTAACTTTTTTGACTGCTCAATATTGATGTTAACACGTCGAGCACATAAAGAGAAGTAAAATTTTTTGACTATTCAATGATTTTTCTCAGATTGTTTTTGATTATTCTTATTGTTGAAAACATTATTTGTAAACATAAATATTGATCAACTGAATGCACAGTACTGGAAACAGTAACTAAAATAAACAATACCTGTAACTGCATTACTTGGAAATTGAATCATTCGCATGATTTTCTTCTTTTGATTTTTGGACTATAAAATTAGCTGAAAAAGCTGAAAATATGTGAAAAAATACTGTAATAATAAAAGATTTTCAAACTCTTTTTGTAACATCCTAGACTCCTAGCCATCTATTACTGAATCTTTGATGATTTAGCTTAATTTACCCCTATCTTTACCTGTATCTCTAAGTCGCTAAAAATATATTCCAAAGTGTTCCATTCAGGGAGCCCCTGGGCGAAAATTGGTATTGGCCAGCAAGGCAAAATTTCAATACGGTTGCTACACAAAACCAAAATAACAATTCAAAGAATTGCACAAACTTAACTATTATTCGATTTATTTTCACTTAAAAAAAATCAGAGAATTGCACAAACTCAGCACTGTGCACTCCATTGACTTTGTCCATGTACAGTTTGATCTATTTTCACTTAAAAAGATAAGGAGACTGATGACATCATATAATGTTAAAACAAAGTTACTCATCACCAAAATTGAACAAAATTTGTAGCCAATCGAAGCTTAATAAACTGCATTTTAAATCACGCAATGAAATAACGTTAAAAAGGAAATATGTGTTATTGCATATACGTACTACAAAAAGGAAATATCAACTTACCATATTTAGAAATATCTGTGTCTTCAGTCTGTGGCATACGAAATTCCGTAACAGCATCCAAAAACTTTCCAAAATTGTCTGAACTAGAATATGGATACTGCTGTCAACACCTAAATTCACAAAAATAAGAATAAAAAATATCCTCCGTAGTGCAGGACTGTCAGTAGCATATCTTGCATGAATTTTTCTTGTGACAAACCCATTCAGAGCCATCTGAACAATCTTTACATTCAACCATACGCATTTCCGTCGTACAAACAGGACACTTATAATGACTACTAAGTAAACCTTTATTTACACACCAGTCAATTGATGCTTTTTTCCCCTTTCATTCCAAACTGCACACATTAATCACATTGTACACATTAATTGTTTGTTCACATTAATCTCATCACATACAGCCATTTTACGGTGTACAGCAGTAAATAAGTAACGTAGTTTCTGACATCCAACACAGAAATAAGCCCTTACAGATATTTTACCATCAGTCAAATTCACCGCAATCACGCAACCAATTGCATCATAATAGGGTTTTCATAACATTCAGCTGCTCAGGTTACCATAAATGAAACAACAACTTGGTGATAATTCAAGGGGCAGCCTGAAATATAGACTAACCTCCAAGTCTTCCAAAGTGTTCTTATTCTGCAAGTATATGGTGGCATCCTAGTTTCGGAAGTAAAATCTACATCCACGGTTACTACTACTTCTGTAATCATATACTGTATCTATTTTTAAGTATTGTGTAATTTTCATATCACTTTGTTTTTAGAGTGAATATTTTATCTGGTAATGTACCAGTAAACTCTCAATTTTAATGAATCAAATAATGTTTTGTATTAAAATTACCAGCCAGCATATCTATGTCCTATCCATTGTTAAACCCTTGCATACCAATGATAGTTCTCGAATAATTTTTTTTATATGTTACTATTGATGTTAACTCATCCAGTGCATGGAGAAAACTGACCTCCTTTTTTGCTTGCTGAATGTTGATGTTAAGACCTAGAATATAGGGAGAGAACTAAAATTTTGTTGACTGCATAATGATCTCTCTCAGATTGTTTTTGAAAACTTTTATTTTCGAAAACACATGTAAACATAAACATTGCTCAGTTGAGTGCATTCATGCCCACACAAAGTTTTCTTTTCATCATTTTCCCCCCTCCTCATCTCTTTTCTGAAACATATTAACCAAGATGCTGATGTCCCTGCTAATACTGGAAAAAGTAACTGAATTTGCAATAAATAATAACTAAAATGAGTAACTCCTGTCTTCAAGATCATTCATCTCCCTCTATTTTAAAATTAGCATGAAAACAATTTGTAGAATGCAGATCATAAAATTAGATAATAATAATAATAACATGATTTTATTATTGGAAGCTTAAAATTCACAATTTTAAATGCATAAAAGTAATTTCCAAAATAAAAGTCTTAAAACATAGGATTCCATTTTAAATTGCTTAACAGATTGCTGCCATCCACAGGTTCAAAACAAAGAATAATTAAAACATTTTTATTTTCCAGTGTTTTCAAGAAATGAGTTAGTATTTCTGTGCATTAATAGGCCATATAAATAATGAATAAATGTGCCAGAATAAGCATGCTTTTAAATATGCAAAAAATTAGAAAAGCAAAAAAATTAATAAAAAATTTGGAAACTTCTTTACAATACTTTGTATAAACTTTGTGAATAAAAATACCAGAAGAGGAGGACAAAAATAAACCAAAGGTTTGAAACTTTATCTACCCAGCAGTAACAAATTTAACAGGTGAAGATATCTAGAGTGATGCCTAAGGAAAGAGATGTCTTCATGGAGGACTTTCTAAGGGAAACCGTCTCACATTCATGTTATGCATGGCAAAAACATGAAAATGAACCTTGCAGCTTAGCCTAATTGCCTAGATTTGCACACAAGGTGAACCACCAGCATTTAGCAGTCTTAACCACACTTGCAGTGGTGGGGCATCATAAATAAGGCGATTTACTTTAAATAAATAAACGTGATATCAAGACATCATTATGCATATTTAAAAAAAAATTAAATTAATGTTAACCTTATTGATTGCCGTGTGCAGAAGAATGTGGTTGATATCATTATTAATACAACAAACAATGATAGATTTTTATTTGTAAAAGATGTGCTTTTCTTAAACTGCAAAAATGTTACTATAAAGTTTTTTTTTTTTTTTTTTTTTTTTTTTTTTAGAGTATTCAGAAAATGGCTCTTTATATGCTTTTCTTGGGGAACAAGAAAACAATTCTATGTTAAGTTTTGAGCAGATTTTACGATGGAGTTCTGAAATAGCAGCTGGTAGGATTTAACTTCATTATTGCCTTAATTAATATTTTTTATGATGTAATTATTATTATCAGTTTGTATTTGAAAAGATTTTTAATTTGTAAATTATTCTGTATGATAAAAATATAAGTTTTTTTTTTTTTTTTTTTTTTTTTGTGTGTGTGTGTGTGTGTGTGTGCAGGGGATATTTTTTTAAAAATCTATTTAAAGATCTAAAGATTTTTTTTACATACAAATTAAAACAAATATATAAAAATACTTTGAATAATGTTATTACCAAGTTTGTGTCTAGTGTAATTTTTTTATTTGAAAATTTTACATCAAAGAATAGGTTTTCTGGAAGGAAACTTTTTAATGAGTTTAATCTGAAACCCTATTTGTAATAATTTACTATAATAAGCCTAGTAATATATTCATAGAGCTCATGGGCTGATAAAAGTAACTCATGGATTCGTAGAAATAAAATATGAGCCCATTCTTTGGGAAGTATGTTCTAAAATAATTTTTTTTTAATTTTATGCAAGAATTGGTATTGTGCAGGAGAAAATGGGGCATATTAACAATAGTTTATGAAATTTTGCTGAATTTTTTTAGTATTTTATTCATTGCATCGAAATAGCAGAAACCAATTGATCATCCCCCTTCCTTTTGCTTTTATTGTGAAATATGAATTAAGTCTGTAGCATTTAGAAGACAAATTTTGCCTGATAGTAAAAATTATAGTTTCTTTTTCTTTTTTTTAAAGGAATGCATTATCTTCATGAAGAAGCTCCAGTCAAAGTTATCCACCGGGATTTAAAATCTAAAAATGGTAACTATATATTTTTAATATTGCAATCATATAAAAATATAAAAAATTAATATAATTTTTTTAATTTATTTAATAAGCTGTTACTATTCGTACATAAAAATGATAGAGAATATATATGTATATCAGCATCACCACCTATAAAATTAGAGTTGATAATGTTTGAATAACACCAGCAGAACTAGTTGACAAAACTATTTACTTAGCTTCCTTAAATGAATGCTTTTACTTGCTGTTAACAGTATCTTGTACTACTTCAATGTTTCATTTCCATACATACATTCCATTACAAAATCTGCTTAGTCCAACCTTCTCTACCTGCTTTTTAAATTTTTCCAGATTTTTTTAATCACTTTATACAAACAATATATATAATTATTTATTATTCTATTCTTTTTTAATATAACAACCTTTATTTCTTCGTTAATGTAATATATGCTTATAACGAAAGTTTTCCAACAGAAAATGTTCTTAGTAAAGTTAGGGGGAAAAAAAATGAAAGCAGTACCTTTAGTGAGAGTAGTAATCACCACCCAAATCTATGATTTTCTACCAACGCTTTGGTAGTTTTTCAAAGCCTTCGGCCGAGAAACTTAGTGGCCATGAATCCAAAAACAGATCAACTTCATTTCAGTCATCTTGTGCAAAATGGAAGATAGCACCAGCAAGACGTAGCTTCAGTGTGAAAAAAGGTAGAAGTTCAAAGGAGTGATGGCTATATGGTGAGTGTGGCAAAAGATCATAGTCAAGTCCATACATAGCCGTTGAATGCACACACATGTGGTCTTGCATTATCTTGATGAAATATTACTTTTTTGCACCGGAACTCAGTTGGCCGTTTTTCCTTGACAGCAGATTCAGCATGGATTAGCATCTTGCTGTACACCTTACATTCGAGTGTTTTACCTTTTTCCAGATACTCTTTGTAGAAAATACTGCGGCAATCCCACCAGATACAAAGCATTATCCTTTTGTTTATGAAATTGCACTTTGCGATGCTGCCAATGTGCTCACCGGGGCACAGACCAACCCCTTTTTTGGCCTGTGTTTTCATCACAAGTGACAATCTGGTCCAGAATTTTTTCCTTGCGTTGATATTCAAGCAGATTAGTGCGGGCTTGAATACGTCTGTCCTTGTCTGCTTGAGTCAGCTCATGCGGTACCCAGCGACTGTACATGTACATCAAGTTTGCGTGATACTTAGTGTAACTAATGGACATGGCACTAACATCTTAGCAAGCTCTCCAGTGGTTGCATGCTGATCTTCTTCCACGAGTTCTCGCAGGTGGGTCTCATCAACATCAGTAGGCCTGCCAGAACACTCTGCTTCTTGAATGTCATAGTCCTTGTTTTTGAACTGTCGATACCAAACCTTCACAGTGTGTTATGATAAGTAGTACCTAAAGCTATACATTTTGACTTTGAGATTTGTTGACTTTTGTAGCTGACTTTTTGCAACAGAAATGAAAGTAAATGATAGTCCTAATCTGGTAACGTGATAATTCCATTTCAGAACCTTGTACGCAGTGATCTCTTTCTTTCAAATGCTGAAAAATCACTTGACAAAATATGATTAAACATGCCAACGCAAATTGTTTATGTAGACAATATTTGTGGTGGCGGAAAACTTTCGTGAAAACCTGATATATTTTTGCTACATAAATGGATAAAGCATTTAGGATTTTCTTTTAAAAATTTAATTTTCTTTTATGGATATATATCTGTAATTTGTATTCTTCATGTAATGTGTATGGATTTAATTTCACTTATTATCTAATAAAATATTACGGATAACTTGAAATTAATTTTTGTCATTGAGTTTTCTAGTATTATTAAAAGTATCACTTCTGAAATATTATAGATAATTTATTATTGCTTTTTAGTTTGCCAGTGTATTCAGTTTTTTTCCAATGTTTTTTTCATTATTATTTGCTGATTTTTGAATTAAAAAAAAACAGTATATATCATTTATAACCATTTGAACGTTTTAACTATGTATAAATTTTACTCGTAGTAAGGGAAACAACTTTCTACTTTCCCAAATGCTCTTACATTTAACTGTAACATAAATCTTTTTGCTAAAATAAAGGAATTAAAAAATGATGATTTATTTAACTGCTAAACGTATTCTTTTTTAACTTGCTAAAGGACTAAAAAAACTATTTTAGTGAAGAATATTAGGAAAGTTTTAAAAAACTCTGAACTAAACTAAAATAAAATAATTTAAAATGAGAATCTTGAAAGTAATGTTTCTGTAGTCAATAAATGGGTAAATAGATTTAAATTATTCAAAACCTAATAATTTAAAAAAATGTATAAGATTTTTGCATCTTCAATGCATTGCATCTTTAATGCTTGTGATGCTCTGATGAAGTGTATGAATATTTTGTGGAAAGTTCCAGAACTGTGAAGCTTTTTTTCTTAATAAGTTTTATTAAGCTATCGGTTTTGTGTGCATTCAATCTATTACAAACCCATATGCTTGCAACAATATATATATATGATTTATTATATTATTATTATGCGTTTTTATTGTGCAGTCATCACAAATAAAATTTCAGCTGAAAAATGTGTGGCTTCATATTACTGTTACTGGTTGAGAAAATTTTGTAGAAAGAGGCACAAAACCACTTGTCATGCTTAGGGATTACCATGAGAAGTTGTAACCAAATACAAATATGAAGTTTTACCACATCCACAATAAAACATTGAGATAAATCCTTCAGACCTAAAATACTTCTTTAAAATTAGTAGGTTATAATTTAAAATATTTTTTTTTCTTTAAAAAAGTGCATATCATCTTAATGAAAGGAAATTTTGAAAGCAGAGGTTCAAATAAGTAATTGTGCACATTTAGCTAATGGAAGATGTTAAAATACAGATTTCATGAGCAGGTTCCAAAAAACTATGCCCTTAAAGGTGTGATTTAATTGAGTCTTTATGTAGATTGTGTTTTTCCTCTCTGAAAGACGACTGATCAAGCCGTTCAGAGACTAAAGTAAAGCAGTACATGCAAAGAATAGAAAATTTTCCGAAACACTAAATCACAGTTATTAAGAATCGGGAGACTAGAAGAGTTATGAGGGAAGACTGCCTGAAATAAAATTAAATTGGGAAGACAAAGTTTACAGTGAAATTTTTTTTTTTTTAAATTCAGCTTTTAAAATGTTGTCCTTTGTGCTCTCTCAGTGGCTATTATCTAGTCTAAAAATATCATGGTCATTACAGTATTATTCTGTTTTGCTACTCAGAAAATTAGTGCACACTGTACAGTGTGAGATAAATTAAATTATTACATGCATAAAACAGTCTAAAATCAAATTTTTAATTGATAAGTAGGGTTGTCATTGCATGATTTCTGTTATAAAATCTAATGTACTTCAAAAATAAAGCTACCGTTTGTTGCAGGCAAGTCACATTTCAGGGGTCTAAGAGGTTCATGCTTCTCATGAGCCACAGTAAACAGGCTCGAGAGCCACGTGCAGCTCATGAGCCTTAGTTTCACCACGCCTCATATATAAAGTGTAATTTATGTGCATTTGGATATCGAAATTGTGTTTTTATCTTTGTTATTGAATTTTCATGAGTCTAGTTTCCAAAATTTGTATTTTTCTCATTTTAGTTGTCATTAGTGCCGATTATGTGTGCAAGGTAAGTAATATCTATTTAAATTTAAATCATATTCAGCTAAAAATTGATTTTAACCTCATTTATTTTAAAATTAATTTTAGTAGGTAATTGTGCAATGTTTATTTTCTAATTTATTTAAAAATGAATATGATTATAAAAAAGATTATTTGATTTGAAAAAACATATCAAGACATCTTCAGAAGAGGATAAATATTATCATAGAGGATTTTCTAGACTGGCTCATATTTATATTATAATATGGGGATAATAACAAAAATGCCTATGTAATCAACCTATTCACTGGAAATTGAACTAGGTTCAAATTATCAATATTCCTTGGTTTTACCAACTTGCCATTGGTTGCTGTGGACAGGCCCATGCCAAGCCTAATCGGCGCAGTCGTGCAAATGTCTAGCGAGCGCCTTTATATAGTATGTATGTAGTGACGATAATAAAGTATGTATGTAGTGACGATTAGTAGTATGTATGTAGTATGTATGTAGTGACGACTGACCGTATTTATGATTAACATTGAAGCATTATTAACATAATAATATGAAAAACCAAAAAATTATATATATATTATCTTTTGTCTAAATATGCAAACATTTTGTGCTTTGTTAAAAACCACACTCAGACAAATTCGTTGAAGAATTATACATTCATTTATGTTATAAAAAGCTGCCCAACCGGTACAGTGGTTAGCATTGCTGACTGCCATGCAAAGGCCTTGGGTTCGAATCCCGGAGAAGATATGGATGTTTATAAATGTTTATAAATGTATAATTTCGGTATGGCATGGGGGCACTCTATATAGGCAAGGCAGAAGTTCTCTTGAAAGGTTTGAAAGGTTAGTAGTAGGGGAAGAGGGGTGGGAGACACTCGGACCCGTCCCTTCCCCAGGGTGCTCTCCATCAAAACTGAGGGCAAAACTGAGCTAAATCCTACTGTCACCTGTATGGTGTCCAAGGCTGTTGCCAAAGACAGGCGTAAACTTGAGCTTCTTGCCACGAGGAGTTTCGTGGGCTTGGGCTGACTACATCAGACATTTGAGCATAAGCAACAACAACATTAACTTTCTTCTTGAAGGAAAATATATTGCTGAACACTATTTATTATCTTAAAATTAAAAACAAATTAATATACATATCTAATAAGTTTGTACTGAATAAATTGTTGTTCGCAGTGTAATTTACGACAAGATTCAAACTGTGATCACAACAGGGCACAAAAAATGCTCTAGGGCTAATATCTAAGGATATATCCAAATTTCTTTTCTGCACACCGCTATGTTGTTGACAACGATATAGCTTAGAGTTTCAGCTGGTGATGCTACATTTTCTCCAAAGTTTGCAAAAACTGCAGCTCATGCATATCTATACTATTTATATCACTGATTTTTTATCAGTTAATGCTTGTTGCAGTTTTTGACATAAGTTGAGCTGATCTTGTAAATATATGTAAAGCATAATACATGATGTCGATGCATACGTAAGGTTACAGGGGGCGCTGTAGGCACATTTGACAAATTGCTTACTCCTTATTTTGTTCTACTGTTGCAATCGTAGTTGTGCAGCATTTATCTTTTTGTGATTTTTTTTGGGGGGGAGGAGAGGTGATTGCTTGCTGTTATTGTTATTCTACATAAAAAAAAGGTACGTGCAGTTACATATTATGTTAAACATAGGTTAGCTTTGTAATTCAGAAAAGCGGCGATTTGAGCATAATTACTCAAAAAATGTTTTTTTTTTTTTTTACATGAACCATTTGTTTATTAAACTGAAAATTATTATCTTTCGAAAAGAAAGGATTGACTTATTTATGGAGTAACACTAAATTTAAAATGTACACTGCTCAAAAAAAAAAAAAAAAAAAAAAAAAAAAATGGGACAGTGCTATATCTCCCGTTCTACTGGGCCGATTGACAAAATTCAAACTGCGTTTTTCATGTCTCGAAAGCGCGACTTAGGATATATATTAGATTTATATATAGCACTATTCTAACATAGGTATTTTGACACAAAATCGGACTTTTTCTGAAATAACATACCAATTTTTTTACATATTTCGATTCTACGACTCAAATTATGCCAGAATACCAAGTTTTGTAAAAATCGTACAAATAGTTTTTAAAATATTAGCTCTCAAAATTTTAGCTCCTCAATGTTAATTGAATTTGGCAAATATTTATTAATATCTCCTTTTTTATTAAACTTTTTTGATTTTTTCTCTCACATTTCGAAATTTTGGTTCATTCCAAATAAAATTTACCCATTTTTTGCGTTTTATTTTTTAAATTTCTATTTTTAAATAATTTCTATAAATTTTTCGAAAAAAATTTTGAATTATAACCTATAAAATTTTTACCATCATCTTAAAGTAGGTGTATTTTTAAGCATATCTGCAAAAAATTAGACTTTTTTATTCAAAATTTTCTAAGATATACACGAATTTACATAATTTCGCGTTTTGAAATTTGGCACCTTTTTTTTGAGCGATAATAACGCCAAATGTGGTCTATGGATTTTTGTTACACTGAATTGCCACAGCTATTTTTAACCTTAAATTCAAGTAAAATTTTACGAAGAATTAATTATATGACATTTTTTCCCTCAATGATGCGTAATAAATATTTATTAATACTATATGAAAGGCTATTTTTTAAATTATAGATGATATTATTCAAATTTTTAACTATTTTTTTAAAATTTCTCTCGTATCTTTTCTTTTTTTTTTTTTAAATTTAAGAGTAAGTTTTTGTAAGAGTAAATTTTTACCTTCGGCGTTTTATCGTTTGCTACTTTACTTCGTTTAAATCGAATTGTCTAAAACTGAGAATTTTCGTTTGATATTTATTTGAATTTTATGACATTAACTGCATAATTTATTTCTAAACAAACTGTGTTTTTTGAAGTGGCTTAAAGAGCGGCTGATACTATGATCCATATTTTTAAAGCACAATATATTTTTATAGAAACATAATATTTAGAATAATCATTTTTTATAAAAGTCAAATTATGATATAAACATACAACCCTCTAGAGACTGAATTAATGGAAGTTCAGTGGTTATGTAGAAATGATCTGCAGCTACTTAATGGTTGGATAAGTCAGCAGATTCTGTGGACAAGTAAGAATAATTATATAAACGACACCAACATTCTGGATTCAATAAACAACGAGGATACGATGATGAAATGAATTTAAGAAGTTTTAAAAGATAAAAAATCAACTCATTTTTTTTCCTAAAATGTATTTTTGTGCGTAGCGTATTTTCATTATATCCTTAAAATTCTAATTTAGAATGTAATTGTCAAGAACTGAATCCTAATCATCAGTAATATAATAAGTAATTATTACGGTTATTAATAAATCCTTCTTATAAAGTAATTGCAAATATTTCAAAAAACTTTCTGTCTGAATGCAAACATTTTTCTATGCAAATATTTTTAATTTTATATTAATCAAGATTGCACACCATATTACTTATTTCCACTTCAATTCTTACCGTCAGTTCTAGTAGAATTTACAAATCAATTATATTTAATTAAGGATTGGATTGGATTATTTAATTACGGCAAAGCACACAAGGGCTATCTGCCTAAAGGGAGGGATGCCTTCGTGGAGGACTTTCTAAGGGAAACTGGTTCGTATACACGTTACACATGGGGAAAACCACGAAACCGCCCATGCGGCCAGCCCGTTCGCGGGATTCGAACCTCGGACTGAACTACCAGTGTTCAGCGTCTTTACCGCTCGGCCGTTGGTGGGCTATTTAATTAAGGAATGACCATCTAAGTTTAGAAACAGCGTACCGTAACAACATTTCAATTATTGGCGCCGTATCTTTCATGTTACTCCCGATTGGCTAGCTACATGATTTTTAATGAGTATTCGGATTTTACTAGTAACTTCACTTGGAAATCGCGCTTAAACTAGGTTAGTTGGTTATTGGAACATAGAAAGAACATGGGAGCTATTTGATTAAGATGCTTTCATAGAGAATCTTCGTAAAGAGAACCTAAAAAACTACGAAAACCAACCATGCAGCCTGGGTTAGACTGAGCAGCAAACAATTAGAATTTAACAATCTTTTTTTTTTTTTTTCCAAATGCTAGGCAACTGATGAGGCTCCAATTAAATCTCCAATTTAATACTTTATTTGTAAATATTTAAAATATTGTTGTATTCTTAGACACAAAAAGCAGAATTTAAGTTTTGTTAACTGGTTAGTAAACTACCAAGCCGTAGTGCAAATGAATATTCAATTTCTTTGGCAATAATTGTATTCACTGAATAGTCTTGGAATATGAGCTAAAGAAGGAACGTTCTCGGAAGATTAAAGAAGTGTTTAAATTCAGTGATATTAGGTTTGTCTTACAAGCTCATGATCAAAACGATTCTGCAATTGCCCGAGTAGTTGACTTGTAAATGGATGTGAATTAAGCAGATGACTTTTAATCTTACGTTATTCAACCAGAAAACGTATTCCAAATGTTTTGTATTGCATGACAATGCATCTTTTCATTATTCAATAACCAGTCGGAGAACCGCTTGTGTTCCGAAAATAAGTATGTGTACTCAATCGTCCTGCATGTTCTTCAAATTTGTCTTCTTGCGATTTTTTTTCTTTCCCCAAAACTAAAGTTGCCTCTCAAAGGAAAGTTTTTTGACATTGAAGAGACAAAATTAATATGACATCTACTTTTAGAGGCATGTCAAAAACAGATCTCTACAAACCTTCTCTTCCATTACATGTTGTGCAGTCAGACAAAATTTACATCAGCGTAAATTCTATAATCTATTTTTATTACACTCTGATTACTTTATTAACATACAGTGAATATATACTAAATCTTTTACTTTAGCTTAAGTAATTCGGAATTTTTGACAGAATTGTAGTCGGAACTAGGACTTAGAAGATAAGTCAAATTAAATATTTCGATAACCCAATAAATTCAAGTCCGAAATTTCAATATTTTATTTTCGGAGGGAGGGGAAATGTTTTCAGTTTTGGTCCATTATACTAAGTATATTTGCTTCGATTTTTTTATTTTTTCATAAAAGCGAAAATTTTACGCATGGTATACATATAACGCATAGCTTCAAATTAAAATTTAATAATATACAGAGTGGTTATAATTAAAGTTCCACATTGAAACGGTCATAAAAGGAAAACTACTGGATCAAATGTTATCAAACTTGGAAATCGTGTAAAGGAGGTCATGGGAATTTATTTTCCGCGAAAAAAGGAAGTTCGAAACCTCACCACCAGGGGGGGGAAATGGCGCTGTATGCAATATTGTTAAACGAAATATGGGTCGGAATCTAACTTAACCTTTTGTTAAATGGGTTTAATATGTTGTATACCCTTAAGAAACTTTGAAGTAGGCAAATTAACATTTAAAGACGTTAAATTCAATAAATGTCGAGTGCGCCATCCCTGTAAGTGAGAATTTCGTCCGTGAAAACCACGAATTAGCGATTAGAAAATGTGAGATCGCAAATCACTCTCACAAGTGCGTACTATCTGGAAATCGTTTTCTTACAGATCGCTAATTTGTAATTTTTTAAGCCTGAATTCGGCATTAAAACATGAAGATACTGATTCAAAACGCTTTTAATCGATTTGGGCCAAAGAAATCTCTCATGTTATCTATCTAGTTCCATTGCATTCTCCTACTGCATTCGATTGCATAACAGTCATTTCACACCGTTTACTGTTGAATGACAGCTAGTTTTATAACAGAACCATTTTTTTCTGAAGAGCAGTCGACAGCTGGACCACTGCGATTGCAGCTCACTTAGTGTCAATATTAAAATGTTTCGTGATACATGAACTGCAATAATGTGGCATTTTAGATACTACGATTTTTATGCAGAGTTGGGCACCACCTCAAGAGTGTCGCATAGTTACTTAGGCAACATTTCACGAATGAACGTCTTATAGGCCAACACTTCCCCTCTTCCCACCAGACCTCAACCTCTGTGACTTTCGTCTATGAGGTTATCTCAAAAGCACTGTTTATGGTGATAATCTAAACAATTTGGCAGAAATGAAAAATGTGATACACTGATAACATTCCTCCTGATATGCTATGTGTAACGTATGCTATGTGTAACGTGTATACGAGCCAGTTCCCTTAAAAAGTCCTCCACGAAGGCATCCCTCCCTTAAGGCAGATATCCCTCGAATGCTTTGCCGTAATCTAATAAACCAAACCAAAACCAAACCTGATATGCTAAGAGCTGCTGTTGAGAATGCAGTAACATGATTTAACTTGCTTTCGGAAAATGCTGGACGCTACATTGAACATGCTTTGTAACACGTTTCGGAAAATATTAAACACATTTTAAACAGATGTTTTCGTGTCTTATTTCATTTAACAATATTGTATACAGCGCCATTTTTCCCCTGATGGTGAGTTTTTGAACTCTTTTTTTTTTTTTCGCCGAAAATAAATTCCCATAACCTCCTTTACACGATTCCCAAGTTTGATAACATTTGGTCCGGTAGTTTTCCTTTTATGACCATTTCAAATTGAAACTTTAATTATAAGCACCATGTAAATTAAACTTTAAAAGTTTGACAGTTTGGTTCAAGTCCCAGCTTTAAAAATATATATATAAATATAATCTTTTATATTAATCCTCTTAGAAAGAATGTTTTAAGAAGCTAATTTTTCTCTCGCGTTATAGACTGTATAAAAAAACATGATCTTTAGTATGATTTAGATTGTTTCAGCCGATATAAGAATCGGGTTACTCGGTGGTACAGAATAAACCCTGCTGGACTGTTTTATTTCTTTGTCATTTAGCAAAAATCTTTTAATTAAAATATTTATCCTTTGGACTTCGCTTTAAACTTTATTTATAGCTAAAATGACTAGAAAATGAAAAGCTGTCTTTAGCTGAAATGCAATTCATATAATTGATATTTTAAAAAATTGACAAAATTGCAAAATGTATGGAAGTCTAGCAGTCGAAAAATCTTAATTTTCTTGTGTGAGCACTGAAAATAACTGTAGAAGGAAAGAAGAAAATTAGGGAGAAAAGTAAGCAAGAATTTGCAGGGAAATTTGGCTGTCAGACGTACCAAGATGTTCAAAAAGTTCGACGCTTTCGAATATACTTTCAGGATACTTCAAAGAATTTAGGTGTTCAAAGAGAAAACACTTGGACGTGTACACCAGCAAATACCATCAATTGAGCTTGTGTTAACAAAAAAGACAAAACGATATCATTGCAGATTAAAGTGAAGAGTGACTGGTTTTAAACTATATGGTGTAAATTACGTTATAGAACATCATATCGTATCATAAATGATGAATCCCATGATTTTCTCAGTCGAATTATTTGAAGATTCAGGAGTTTATCCAGTGATGTATGTGGATGTCACCTAAAGATGTTTTTTTTCCCTTCCAGATGAAACAGCGGCCGAGCGGTAAAGTCGCTGAACACTGGGTAGTTCGGTCCGAGGTTCGAATCCCGCGAACGGGCTGGCTGCATGGGCGTTTTCGTGGTTTTCCCCATGTGTAACGTGTATGCGAGCCAGTTTCCTTTAGAAAGTCCTCCACGAAGGCATCCCTCCCCTTAGGCAGATAGCCGTAGTGTGTTTTGTCATAATAAAATAAACCAAAACCTTTTGATGAAACCAGTCTTTCCTTTCATCTCATACCTTCAAAATGTTTAGCCTCTAAAGACTGATAAAGGCTCTGACGAAATACTTCGTGAAGAACTTTCTAAGGGAAACCAGCTGTCATACGCGGTACACATGAGAAAATCCACGAAAATTCCCATGCAACCAGCCCGTTTACCGAGGTTCGAACCCCGGAGTGAACTACCAGTGTTGAGCAACTTTACCGCTCGGCCGTTTGTGGGCCTTTATGAAATGGAAGGCGATAACTTTATTTAAAATGATTGTCAGAAATACCAAAATGTTTCGAAAAGTTGGATACTTTTCAATATACTTTCAGAATGCTTAAAGAAAAAGAGAAGAAAAATAAATTTTTTCGTAAAATTTAGTATTCATATTTTTTTAAAATTTAAAACTTTTCAATGTTATGATATTTGATTCTTGCGATTTCAAAAATAAAATATTTGACTAAAATATTAATAACATTTTAAGAAACCAAATGTAGGATAAAATTGTGTAGAGCAATGGGCACAATGATAAAACTGTTTAAAGCAGTGTATGCAAGTCATCCTAAGTTAAAATATCGGTTATACATCTCTCTTATTTATATATATTTTTTCTGAACGGAACATTGAAAGGCGTGTAAAACTGTGCTTTACTGTATTTTCTCTTTTAATATAGTATGCAGTTTTCAAACGCATCGTAGTCTGGGTTACAAAGTATTCTTCCGAAAGAAACGCAGTTCAAATAAATAAAATCAAATTCTGGAAAATTGATATTAATAAATATATTTAAAATGCTCAGTTCGAAGGAATAAATAGAAAATTTTAAAACAATTATCTGAAGAGACAATGCAACACAAACAATTAAAATAAAAGTATAAAAATTTAAAAATGACCTAAAATAATAACTATGACGAAAAATATATATAAAGAAAACTATTTGAAAAAAAATATAAATAAATAAACGCTGCACCTTTATTTACGCAGTTCGAATAGGTAAATAGAAAATTTTAAAACAGTTATTCGAAAAAAAATCATGCAACTTAAACAATTAAAATGAAATTCGAAAAAGAAAAAATTACTTAAAATAATAAGTTATAATTAAAAATATAATATAAAGAATATTATTTGGAAAAAAGGAATGATGGTGACTTTTTTTCCTCTCAGGGGAAAGGAAACTAGGTTGCCATATATTAAGAAGTTCGCCAAGTAAAGTATTCTTGGTGCAAACTGACAAAAAAGTGCCAACATAAATTTGTGAATTTCTCCATAAATTTCGCTCCAAATTTTACAAAATTTCATATTTAGGCGTAATTTGAGTCGTAGAATCGAAATATGTAAAAAAATTGGTATGTTATTTCAGAAAAAGTCCGATTTTGTGTCAAAATACCTATGTTAGAATAGTGCTATATATAAATCTAATATATATCCTAAGTCGCCCTTTCGAGACATGAAGAACGCAATTTGAATTTTGTCAATCGGCCCAGTAGATCGGGAGATATAGGACTGTCCCATTTTTTTTTTTTTTTTTTTTTTTTTTTGAGCAGTGTACCTATTTGAGATTTGTAGTCAAGTAAAAATATACAAGGTATTCTGAAATTCAAAATTGGCCATTTTTCGATTTTTAGCTATACGGAAACGGAAGGAAAATGTTTCATTATTTTTATTACATCTTTAAATTTGATTTATTTACTTTAATAAACAAAAGAGAACCACCCCCTTCTTGAATTATTTGGTATTGATCTAATAATTCATATATTTTCAAAGCAATGTTTTAAGATATACTCACTTTTTCAGAAGTAAGGTAAATTATTTCAAACAGTGACTTTCCGAATATATTTAAGAAGAAGCGTTTTGCTCAATAGTTCTTATAATAATTATTTTCTGCTTTTATTTTTACTTGCACTTTTTCTGTTTTCATTTGCCCCTAGATGTTGGAAGAAAAACAGAAAAAGACTGTTTGAGTATCAGAATGCAATAATAATAAAAAAAAAAAAAAAAAGGTGAGAGGAAGACGTAATAAACCTGAACTTTAAAATTTAGTTTTTCCAACACCCAAAGAATACCCAAGCTAATGCTAGTAGCACTAGTTATCCATCAATGTCTCAGCTACCATTGAAATTGCCAAAAGAACTTAATAATCAGAAAGTGTTGAGAAAGCGTCTTCACACGAGAATTACCTTTAACTTCAATGCTGCCAGTCAAGAAAACAGAAGAAACACTATTAAAATCTACAATTTCTGCAATAGATACGCATTTGCTTGTGCCTGATGATTCCAGATTATGCATAAGTCCATTATTGCCATCTCAAGTTCAAGCCTTAATAGAAAAAAGGTCCTGGATATTACCAAAACTTGGTTTTTAGTTTCCCCAAAGACAAAGATGGACGTAAATTTTTTAGATGTACTCGTGTGGAATCTTGCCAGACAACGAAAGAGTTAATCCGATTTCTTAGAACGATTACGAAAGACTAAACCTGCTAATTCGGAATTTCAAATTTTATTAACAAAAGAGAGAATTTCAAATTTTATTAAAAAAAGAGACTATGCATTGGCACGATGTTATTGAAAGAATTGTCCATGCTTAGCCAAATAAAACTTAGCCTTCCGTGGTTCCAGTAACAAATTATTTGAAAGAAAAAATAATTTTTTAAAGTGTATGGAAATGATCACAATATTTGACCCTATCATGTTTGTATATATTAATAAAATTCAAAAAAAAAACATATGCTTCATTACCTTGGAGATAAAATTCAAAATAAAATAACTAGCTTATTAGAAAATAATAATAAGCAAATTATTTTAAATAAGGTCAAACAGGCAAAGCATTTTTCTATTTTACTTGATTGTACGCCTGATGGCAGCCATCAAGAGCAGATATTATAAATTTGTATGAGGTATTTTAATTTAGAAAATACAGACATGAGTACTGAAGAAAGGTTTTTAGTATTTTGTGTTACAACAGATACGACCGGTGTTAGACAAACAATGTTCTTATTAAAGACTGTTGAGGAAAATGGTTTAGATGTTAGTAATTTTTGTGGCCAAGAATACGACAATGGTTCAAATAAGAGAGCTCAACAGTTTTTGAGTAATTATGCTCAAATCGTTGCTTCTCCTAATTAAAATGTTAACCTAAGTTTAACATAATATGTAACTGCACTTACCTTTTTTTATTAGAATAACAATAACAACAAGCAATCACAAAAAGATAAATATTGCACAAATTACTACGTTTGCAACAGTAGACACAAAATAAGGATTAAGCAATTAGTCGAATGAGTCTACCCGTACATACGCATCGGCATCAAGTATTTGCACGTTTGTATAAGACAGAAGAGAACACCAGAGACGAACTCCTGCCCTGGTTATAACTTTCAGTCAAATAAGACAGTGTTCTAGGAGGAAGGGGCACACAGAGCTGCAAACTCGAGGCTGCTCAACTCAGTTAAACGCCCCAACCCCTTAAGGCGATCCAAGAGGCCACTAACCTATCGGTCCAGTAGACGAGCTAAGCCTGTGTCGGCAGGGCTACTCGGCAACTCACATTCCATGTTTCTGTTCTGGAGGGATGGTAGAAACTTCTGCCATCAACAGGGGCCCCAATCCCGCACAGCAGAACGAAATCACTTAAACACTGTCAGACAGACTGTGCCAGCAATCCAGCCTGCTAACCCTAAGTCATGGTATACAGATGTCGGCTTTAGGAGCCTCTAGGGGAAAACCACGGAAGGATATGAATGAGTATTTAGTTTTGACGCCCCAGTCGCACTGAAAACCTCAAGCAGTTTAAAGGCTCGCTGAATTTGCCAACTCCATCAACGAGATGTTTCACCCCGGACAACCATGAATATCTAACTATATAGCTCCACTATAACCAACGGAACGGACAAGACAGTATCATACAGTCCTTGCCAAAGCCTGAAACAGCCATCGCCACAGGACTGGAGCCATCGCCAGCGATGACTCCAGTCCTGTGGAGACTGATTTTAAACACTCGTGGCCGAGACTGCCTAAGTACAATCAGTAGCTTCCCAGGTTTTACCTGAGTCGACCCTGGAGGTGTGTTGAAATAAGACAAGAATTTTCCTGTTCAAACAGGCAGCAATATGAACTGCTTGTTATAATGATTGCCCGGTGGCTTTTTGAAACGGCGATGTCGTGCTCCGTACAACCTTGCACCTATTGTCGCCACGGGCCTGGCTGTGGATTAAAAGTGGGCATGGATAGATGAAAATATGCATTTCTTTCTAAGTTACAAACTGCAATTAATAACTACTGACAGTAAGGAATGTGTTGAAAACTTTAAAATGAATTATGAAGTTGGTTCAAATCGAGAATCCCATTTTTGTATAAGAATCAATTTCTGAGGACTGTTACTGATCTTTAGTACTCACTATAAATATTTTAATAGAATTTTAAGAATTCTCAAAACTGCTTTCAGTATATTTAATACTTGACACCTGTATATTCTTCCATGCCGCAGCTTAGAAGTTAATTCTTGGATAAATATGTTCAGGAATTCTTGTAGTATAAATGTGATTTATTTGTAGCTTGAGCCTGCTATATTTTACCCAAACTGAACTTGCAGTTAAAAGCTCATGTGAAATTGTGACAAACAGGCATTTATATTCCATTTGGGTAACTCATGGATGGGGGGGGATTTCTTAATAAACCTTAACTGAAAAATTTTTTAAGTTACTGTTTTTGTAGTATTTAATAATATGCAAATTGTTCAATAGCTTGTAACACTTAGAACAGTGGTTTCAATCTCACATTGCATGTGAGCTAAATGCATAATCAGCCTACATGCAATATGAATAAAAACAACTAATGAGGCAACTTTTTTTATTTTTTGAATCAAAATGAAAAGTTTTTTTTTTGGGTGTACTTTTCTGTCATACATTTGGCACACATTTAGTAGTTTTTTAAATTATGAACACCCAATTAAATGTTATAAATTTAAATTAAACACATACACACTAATGGATTGGTCCCCACGTGACACTATGATTGGGTCTCAGCATATATTTGGCTTCTCTTTAACAGCTGTTGTTTGCTTTATATGTTATATGCTTGTTTTTGGCAAGAGGTAAGTTTAAGTCGATGGACTCCAGAGAATGATTTGGATTATGCTATAGCTTCTGAACGTATATCCAGAGGCAGACATTAAAAAAGTGCTCTCACAATTGCTAAGAGACAACTTTGGTATCTGTCGGAAACAAACATAGGATTGGCTTTTTTCGATGAAACAAAGGGTAAAATATGACTCAAAATTTAGAAACCAAACCTGCAAAGAAAAAGGAAGTGAAATGATTAGAGAGTAAAAACTTACTTTTTGAAGGAAGACTTAGTTTCGTCTTTATTTCATTACTGATGAAATAAAGATGTTCTTTGAATTCTTTGGGATCCTTGATATGACAGAATACTCCTGTAATTCTCTAAGAAACCATGTTAATGCTCTTAATATAGTTAATGATACTGCAGAAAGAAGAATTGGTTTGCTAGAAAAAGTGTAGCGAATTGGTCAGAGGCGAACAACAAAAACAATTCTTGAGTCGAGCATCACAGAAAAGTTTTCACCAAACAAACAAAATAAGGGATTGCAAAGTTGATTAATTTAACACATATTTTGCCTGTCATACTACCTATCAATTGTAGTGTCTAGTTTTAATATTATTTTAAGTTTGTGATTTCTAGTTTTCCCAATACAAGTAATTGACATAAGAAAATCATAATTTTTGTTTACTTTTACTAAACTGATCAAAGTGTGCAACCTCTAAATATTATCCAGTCTTTTTGAAATTCGGCATTTATATCTTTTACATCACTGAGACTAAGAGAGTTAGCAAAATCTAAAAATTTTACATTTTGTTTTTTGTCTTACAAAATGAAACATCCTAGTGGGAGTATTGGCTAACTCATTCAAGGACACACAGCACTGTGCATAGGTAATGATTTGTAACAGCAGCAGTCCTTGTCATATATGAATCCCCTTACATCAATGAGATTTAATTTTTTACTATGCTTTTATGAAACATTCTGATTTGTAATCTAAAACAGGTAAAAAGAGTTATGTGTAAAAAATTTTTGTGTTATGTAATAATACAGTGTCAGCTACAATGAATAATACAGTACAAAGTCTGTACTCCGGACATCCATTATCCGGAATGATCTATAATCCAGACCTCAAAGCCACAATTTTTTTTTTTTTTTTTTTTTGTATTCTTTATGCATGCACGTTTGATGCGTGCTTCCAATAGTGAAGAAAGTAACAGAGAGGTTATTGAAAACGAAAAAATTTCGATTGACAAGTTAGTTGGTATTCTCGATATAGCAATTACAGGACTTGAGCAGTGGAACTTTGTAAATGAATAAGAAATTATGTCTGTTTATAGAATTAAAGAGAAAGTATTAGCACAAAAAACAAAGCAACTTAAACAACTTGCATTGAAAGAAATGTTTAATAAAGTAAACAAATAAGTATTAAGCTTTTTTTTTTTTTTGTATATTTTGATATACTTTAAATCATAATTGCTCTTAATTTCATGAATTACGGTTTCATATTTTTAATTGCATAATTTCTGCATGCCATCTTGCCAGATTTAAATTGATGATTTATAATCTGGATAAAACCCCTAATCCAGAACCGCCCAAGTCCCGACAAGTCCGGATTACGGACTTTGTACTGTAATACTTTTTTTAACAAACTTTTTCTGTTATAGATCAACACATGCGGAAAAATTCATCTAAAAAGATATATGCACAAATTCAATACTTCCAGTTAAAAAAACATGCTTTCATTATACACTGATTTTAATTGGGTCAAAATTTTCCAGTTATTATTTCCAGTTTTCACTGATAATCAAGAAACTTTCCTTTGGAAATTTTAACAAATTTAAGGGACCCTACCTGTGGGAAATAAGAAAATATTCATAAAATTTGAAGTTGGTTCTTATTTCAGAGATATTTTCCTTTAAATATATCACACAACATTAGTTTATTACCTTTTAAAATGCCTTGTTTTTACAGACAAATGACTCTAAAATACATGTAGATGCCAGTAAGATGGGTTTGATATGACACAATGATGCAAAGTGAATTTTATATTCATTTGGAATAAATGCTTGATCATTATAGCATTTAATAAGCTGAAGAAAGGATGCTTTTAAAATGTCTTGTAAGTGTGTTAATTCTAGTCATAGTTTTTTATATATATATATATATATATATAATTGTAGTGAATTCGTGAGCTGTACTCACAGAAGAAATATGACTTTGTTAGTTAGCAACGTGTATAAACATTATTTTCAATGTAAAATTTGTGAACTATGGGCTCCACATGTTTAAACTGTTCTACTGAATTTTAAGAATGGATCAAAGGAAAAGGGACTTCAATGCTATTCTCCATACCAGTGATCTGAAGGGAACCTAGAGATAATTTAAATCAGCATTGCTGAACTTTTTTTGGCTCGCGTACCACTTGGAAGTACATCATGCTAAATTGTAGCACTTCATAAAAATGATTGTATTTTGTGAAATGTGTTATTGCGAGTGTGTTATTTTATTTGCATTATAAATTTTATAGGGTGACCATGTATTTACATCACATAATGAGACAAATTACACTGAAACATGTCTAAACATGCTGGATTATAAATTCGCTGTAACAATATATTTATATATGTATGTGTTTGTTCAAAATTTCATATTTATCTACTATTTTGTCATATTTTGTGTACTAATAAATGGTTCTAATAAAAACACAAAATTATAAAATACCAATTAATTTATTTTCTTATCATAATAAAATATTTTTATAACATAATTTAATGAGATCCTTGTTTTGAAGCTTTGATGGGCTTGTTTTGAAGAACATAATTTTTTAAAATTTGATTCAAAAGATGTGAGGTATACCCCTAAGTCTACAACTGCGTTCAGTCTGTTTCGATACTTATTTATGAGATCCTTGTTTTGAAGCTTTGATGGGCTTGTTTTGAAGAACATAATTTTTTAAAATTTGATTCAAAAGATGTGAGGTATACCCCTAAGTCTACAACTGCGTTCAGTCTGTTTCGATACTTATTTAAAAAAATATATATATATATATATATATGAAGGAAGGCTCTTTCTACTAATTTCATACTAGTAAATGGTTATAATAATTTAAGAGCTTTCTGAGAAAGTTGTTCATATTCTTTATCAATGCTTAACCAAAAATTAATCAGCTTGTGTCACGTGAATTCTACTTGTAAAGTTCCATCACATGATAATTCTATTAAATTTTCTTTATCTTTTATTGATAATGATGTAGCTTTTTCTAAATTTTCTTCATGGAAGGGGGTTTGAAATCCAATCATTTGTGTTTTCAGGTTTTGGAAAATACTCCATGAAAGACAATTTTAATTCTGTTAAATTTTAATTCTGTAATATTCTCTCGTATATCTTGAAACAGACTAACCTTATTTTCAAAAAAAAAAAAAAAAAAAAAAAAAAAAGTAGAATATTGAATACTTCTGTTTAGTTAATTTCGATATACTGTTTCCAAAAATCGAATTTCGTAGTCATACTTTCAATTTTATCATTAACATTAAAGATCATTATCAAGCTGTTCTGAAGAGTCAAATTTAAGTTATTTATTTGCAAAAAAGATATCAGATAAATATGCAAGTGACTGAAGCCAATTAAAATCACACAATTTCGAAAAGAGATCAAAAGGACTGTCTTCAACAACAACAACAACAACAACAAAAAAAAAAAAAAAAAAAAAAAAAAAAACTGTGCTTCTAGTCTAAGTTTGAATAAGCAGGTTATAACCTTACCACAAGAGAGCCATCTCGCTTCTGTATGAAAGAACAGAGAAGTATGAAGACTCATTAAGTCTTTGTGCATGATTTTAAAAATTCTTGAGTTTGCGGAATTTTTCTGTGTAAAATTAACAATCTTTACTGCATCGTTGAGAACAAGTTTCGATTCTTCTGGAAGGCACTTTGTTTCTAGATTTTGCCTATGGTTACAGAAGTGGCTCCAAATTACATTAGGAGCTGCATTTAAGATGTGTGGGTGAAAAACAATATAGTTATAAACCTGACATTGGCACCATTAGTACACAGTCCACTACAGTTTGACCAACTTATACCTTTCAATATAAAATATTCATCAATATCTTTAAATATTTCTTTGCCTGTTGTGTGTGGGGAGAGAAAATGACAAAGTAAAAGATTCTCATCAAATATCTTTAGTCTATCTTTAGTCTTTAATTTACCTAGCAATAACAAGCAATACAGCATTGTTTGTTATGTCTGCAGTCTCATCTACTTGAATTGAGAAAATTTTTTTTTTTTTTTTATTCTCTCCTGTTTCCTCGATATCATCAAACATATCATGAATTCTTTTCAATACCGTATTGTTTGAAAAAGGAATACAATTAATTTTTAGGATATATTTTTGTCAATCATAAGGCCAATGGCATCCTTTATACAAGGTAAAATTAATTTTTCTCCTATTTGATGACTATAACCACATGTGATATTTCTTTCACAGTTTGAAGCAAACTCCATTGATGGAATACAGCAATAATTTTTATTTAAAACTCAAAATGGCGACATACAATCAAGAAGAGAAAACATATTCTAACATTTTAAAATAAAATAAATACATTCTTTGTGCGAGAACCACACTTGGCTCTCGATCCTGCATTTCAAACATTGCCGTTAACATATACCTTAATGGTCATCTATTTAAATTATTTAATTTAAATTACAAGATTTAAATAACAATATTTAAAGCTGTTACAACCTCTCCCCCAACGGGGAAAAGTTCTGTAAAATTCGAAAGTTTATGAGCTCGGCTTTCTCATTTATTTAAGAGAATCAAAGAAATGTCTGTTACTGCAACAGCATCTGAATATTTGGACAACATACACAAAGCTGTAATAATATATTTTTTTCCAGTCCTTTCATGAGAGCTTCATCTTCCATGTTTTTAATTACAGTGATTTAACTTCTTCAAAGGCATCTCTGGTTGCTCCATTTTTTTCCTTCATCTGTTCCAAGACCGTCTCTTCGTCGCTTTTAGATATTTCTCTTTTCCTCTGAGCTGTAGTAGAGACTGCATTAACCTGGTATCACTAATTTTGCATTCAGTGATGAACTGATAAAACAAGGCAATTCAATATTAACAGGAAGTGATAACCTGGTATCACTAATATTATGTTCAGGATGAACTAATAAGATAAGTCAATTCAATATCAACAGGAAGTAATAGCCTAGTATCACTAATATTACGTTCAGTGATGAACTAATATAATAAGACAATTCAATATTAACAGGAAGTAATAACGTAGTATCAGTAATATTATGTTCAGTGATGAACTAATAGAATAAGGGAATTCAATATTAACAGGAAGTAATAACCTAGTATCAGTAATATTACATTCAGTGATGAACTAATAAAATAAGACAATTCAATATTAACAGGAAGTAATAATCTGGTATCACTAATATTACGTTCAGTGATGAACAAATAAAATAAAAATATGCATGATTATTCGATTTCGGCCGGTGTCTCCAAAGTAATTAAGACTGTGATACTTCTTTTGCAGTTTGAAGCAAACTCTATTGATGGAACACAGCAATAATTTTTATTTAGCACTAAAAATGGCAACATACAGTCAAGAAGAGAAAATGTATTCTAACATTTTAAAATAAAATAAGTACATTCTTTGTGCGAGAGCCACGTGTGGCTCTCGAGCCTGCGTTTCAAACATTGCCGTTAACATATACCTTAATGCTCATCTATTTAAATTATTTATTTTAAATTACAAGGTTTAAATAACAATATTTAAAGCTGTTACACACATTTGGTGATATGGTAACTAATATAACTAACATCTACTGCACGTTCATTATCCTTATTAGCAGGTAGAATGTAAAATAATGAAACAGACATGTTGCTTTGTTCTTTTAAACATTTAAATAAATCACAATCTTTGTTTTTGTAATCCATATGTTTTGTATGTAGATGTTGCGAAAGAAATAAAGGCTTCATGCATCCATTTAAAAGCACTACCCCGCACACTGCACACTTGAGCTTAGGACAGACTTAGTCTCCAATATACAAAAATCTGTATTTTATATATTCATCGCAATATTTTTTTAACGCCGCTTTGGAAAACTGAAGATTGTGTGATTTCAACGTTCTGCACCGAATTTTCAGACCTGCTATTTATAGAACTCGGCAACACAACACTGTTAATGTTTTGCTTGAGATTTTGGCACATACCAGATCTTAACCAGTGATCCATGGCTTATTAAAAAAAGGTTAATCAATACGGGGATCAGTACAAAGACAATACAATCACAAACAATAACCTGCACGTGTAAGCCGTGCGGTGAAGTGAACGAGAGTGCAAGTGATGGCAAATGGCTAGCTTTAAAAGTGCACTCAAAAAAAATAAATAAATAAATAAATAAATAAAAAGATATCGTTGTTTGCTGGATTTTTGATCATTGACTGTACATATTAACAACTTTACTGTATAATATTATTAATTAAAATAATTTTTATGAATTATAGGAAAAAACATATCTATATTTTTTATTTAACTTTAAAAAAAAATATGTCTTTCATTATTGATTATTTTTCATGTACCACCAATCAGCAACTCACATACCACAGGCTAGGAAATGCTGATTTAAATGACTGCTATTTTTGTAGAACTCCAACTGTGAAAGGAATTAGTTTTAAGAAGCAGAAGCATGCTCAGTGTCCCAACATCAGTTCTGCTGTAAAGCCAGTACCTCACAGTGACATGCTTCCTGTACCACAACCACCTGTTAACTGTCTTTTAATTGATGAAGAATGCATATCATCTTTTAGAAAAAGTCTTGTTTTAGTCTTGAAAGTGAGACTGGCATGAATTGCATTCTATCGGAGAAACATTCAGAGCCTCACATGATAACAGAAGCAGAATTAAATAATCTTGTGCATGATTTCGGGTTAAGTTAGAATTAAGATGAATTGCTAAGATCAAGGCTTCAGGAGTGTAATGTGTTGGCTAATGATATATATATTTCCGTATATCATAAAAGACAAAGACTTCATTAGTTTTTATGAAAGATATGGTGAAATAGCTTTTGCAACAACATTCCAAGCCTCATGGAATCTCTAGATCTAAATCATTAACCAGAAGAATGAAGACTTTTTATTGATGCTTCTAAGGTGAGCTTAAAAGCAGTATTCCTTCATACTCGAAATGAATATAATTCCATTTCTGTTGGGTACACTTCATGAAGTAAAGGAAGTTACGATGCTTTGAAGAAACTATTACTTGTCTTGAAATATGATGATTTTAAATGGAAAATTTTGGCTGACTTGAAATGAATTTCTGTTCTTCTGGGAATGTAACTAAATGGAAGTTATACTAAATATTATTACTTTATGTGCTGATGGCTGACTTGAAAGTAATTTCTATTCTTCATGAAATGCAACAAAATTATACTAAATATTAATGCTTTATGTGCAAATGGACAGCCATGCTAAAGATAAACATTGCAATGTACAGAAATGGCCTTCTTGGAAATCCCTGGAACCCTGAGATAGAAATGTAACTAACCAACCTTTTGTAGCTCCAATTTACCTATTACTTCACATCAAGTAGGGATTAATAAAAAGTTTCACAAAATTACTTGATTGGGATGGAAGACAACAGATGGCCTTTATCTAGATAACCTTTATCAACTTATTTATTAAGACAACAAGGATTATTTATTAAAACAAAAAGGATTATTTATTAGGACAACAGATGGCCTTTATCCAAAATTTGTTCTCATCAGATGCTAAAATAAAAGAAGCGATTTTTATAGATCCAGACATTTGGAAACATGCAAAATGACCAATTTGAAACTGTTCTTACAAAGATAGAAAAAGACGTATGCTTTCTGCAAGGATGTAGGATAAATTCCCTAAGAAATTAAAAAGCTATAAACTGCAAGAGTATAGTTGAAAATATAGGGAAAAGTTTTAAAAATTTAGGTTGTCACTTATTATCAAAGCTTCATTTCTTACACTCTCATCTTGACTTCTATCCAGAGGATATAGCAGTTAGCAATGAACATGGGGAAAGATTTCACCAACAGATATCACTATGCAATCTTGTTATCGATTGCAATGGAATTCATAATACTTACCAAATATTGTTGGTTCATCAAGAGAGAACTTCTTGACAGAAATAAGTGCAAAACAAGTACCAATGTACTTGAATTAATACACTTAAAGTGTGTTCAGCTGTGTAAAATGTGTACAAGTACATTGCAGGTAAATTAAAAATTTTTATTGTATAAATTGATATTGTAATAATGTATAAACACATATCCATCCTTTAAAAAAAATTAAAATCATTTTTATGTACCTAATCTAATTAAAATATTGGCTTTATATTTAATTAAGATATTATCTTTATATTTATTTATTTAATTAATTTATATTTAAGAAAAAAATAAAAAGCCAGTTTTTGTGTATCAATGTTATTTTTGCTTATTTAAATGAACAA
Source organism: Stegodyphus dumicola (assembly GCF_044657685.1). Classification (NCBI taxonomy): domain Eukaryota; kingdom Metazoa; phylum Arthropoda; class Arachnida; order Araneae; family Eresidae; genus Stegodyphus; species Stegodyphus dumicola. The sequence continues at coordinate 121,765,757 of NC_140776.1, forward strand.
AGAAAGAAATAGATTGTACTTTTTTTATTGACAGTACTTGCTTCGAAAACAAGAACACTTACAAGAGATGAGAACAACATATTTAATTTAACAGTGGCCAGTAGGCAACATTGACACATATATTTATTTATCCACAGCATATTGTTTAACACATGCTGTTGTATAGCAGGAAAGACCCCTTAAAGATTGTTGAAATTAAAGTAGGAATTTTAAGAACAAATTAGCCTAATTTATGTTGAAAACAAATTCATAAAATTATTAATCTCATTTTGCTTTTCTGTGTTTGATTTTAGATTTGTGATTTTGGTGCATCCAGGTTCATAGACAGTACTACAAAGATGTCAGTAGCTGGTACTTTACCTTGGATGGCTCCCGAAGTAAATATTTTTACTGTAATGTTATTCTTTGTAGGTAATATAATTTATGCACTTTTATAAACTCATTTGTTTCTAATCCTTATATTTAGGTGATTCAGTGCCTTCCAGTATCTGAAAGTTGTGATGTTTGGTCGTATGGTGTTGTTTTGTGGGAATTGCTTACACATGAAGTGCCTTTTAAAGGAATTGAAGGCTTTCAAGTTGCATGGGCTGTCGTGGAAAAAGAAGAGGTACATTGTAAGAAAATGCCTTTGCAAAAATAAGTCTATAAAACTTAAGTTGTTGCTTTTAGCTTTTATATTGTGCATCCATTCTCTATATATAAGTATTAATATCTGCTTTTAGTAATTTATTTTGCTGTTTGTTTATTTAATTGTTCTGATGAAGATATGAAAAATATGAGTACTAAAATGCAAAATTATTTCTTAACCTCGTTCAGTAAGTTAGATTATTTTAAAGATTAAAACAAGTGTAACCAATATTCTTTAATATAATAATTACACCGAGGGAGGATTTCTATTTCTTTGAAATTAACAGTATGAGGCATGAATAAAACATTAACACAATTTTCAAAATACATCTTTTATTGAAGTAAAGCAATGCAATAAGTAATTTTTTAAAATCTAGTTATTATTATTTACTTCCAATAGGTAAAAAGTATCACTGAACACCAAGTTATCTGGATTGCTTGTGTTCTTGCTTGCTTGTGTTGTATGCTTAGAAGCATAGTAAAATTTAGTTTGTTCATTCTTTATTTAGATTCTTTTAAATTTTTATCAAATTAAACAATGCAGAAGTAGAACATTACAATGTAATACTAGAGTATAATATATAAGAGTAATTTTTGAGATACTGTTCAATTTATTTAGAAGAATGTATATCCCTCTAATGTTCTGTAAATATCTATTATGTAAACATGGATAGAAAAGCAGTTTCATATTATACTTAGGGTGTTTCCAAAGTTCTAGAAATTTAAGTATATATATATATATATACACTTTTAAAATAATTCTACTTTAATTAAACTTAGGAGATAATATAATCAATTAATCAATACGGTTTAGGAAATAAATTATTATATATATATATATATATTGTTGATTTTCATCAATATTACAATGCAGGTTTTCAATGTAATCACAATTTAATTGAATACATTTATCCCAGTGACATCCTCACAGAACTTTTTTGGTGTCTCCTCTCTCTCTCTTCTGATGGTTAAACTCAAATCGAACACCCCATATAGGTTTGTTCAATTGGGAAACAGAGTATTCACTGCAAATGTTGAATTATTTCTCAAATGTTCACACCCTCTTTGAACTGAACTAGAGCTCAATTCCTAGGATCTTTGGAAATATCTCATGTGTATAGGTTACTATTCCTTTTTCTGTGCCATGAGCCTTCATGGCATAGAAAAGGAGCATTATTAGAAGCATATATACACATTAGAGCATTATATTAATTTCCTATCATGCAAGTAATTTTTGTCTTACATTATGATGCATGGCTGCAACCAGCTACTTTCTGTTAATCTTTTGGCATATGTTACACCTTTTCTTTTTTTTCTTATTCTTGAGATTAATGCCAGTTTTTCTTTAAACTTTAAATGTTAGTTTAATAATGAAGAAATAGGAGATGTATAAATAAATAGCAGTAGAATGTAACTATATATAATAAAATATTTAAGCAAATTAACATTATCTTGCATCTAATTAATAAATTACAGTATTTTTGGAAACTGAGTGTCATATATTTTTATGTATCAAAGAAAGATTCAGTTTCAGATACATTATTATTATCTTTTAAACACTGAGAGAAAATCAAAACTCTTTGAGCTTTTCAGTTTATGGTGAAATTCTGTTAAAACTGAGACTGTTGACAGTAGATTATGCATAATAGCTTTTGTAAATGTTTATTATTTTAAAAGCCTGTTGTTCAGTACATAATTTAATCATTTAAAAATAATTTTATATGGACTCCAAAAGTATTTTGAAACAACAGTTATTTGTGCCATGAATGTCATAAAAAATAGTTTTCTAACCCTCTATAATTGGTCAGTTGCAAAATTATTATTTCATGTGTACACTGTCATTTGTGTCCAGAATAAAGTGAATTTATTATGCAGAGACTTTTTGCATTGTAAAGGGCGTGATTTCTGTGCTTTGAAATTGAAGCATGTTTTGAGCTTAGTAGTATGAAGCATCATTAGGTCTTTGTCCTTGCAATCCATGATCAGGCTTCAATATTAACATAGCAGTAATGAACATTGGCCTTTCTAAGCATGCTATTTGTCAGCAGCATTGCCATTAACAACTTCAAAGAATGTTTAACAATACCTAGTTAGTTCCAATAACTTAATAAAGATTTCACTGTTAGACAAAAAGTTCACATGACTGCTATCTGTTCACCATAGTGGTAATCCAAGAAAATGATTTGCTGCTATGCTTTTTCATATACAGGTAATTAGTTATGGTACTACAGACATCATGTTAAAGCCCTAGAGAACACAATATTGTGTCTCCAAACTAGCAAAGCAGCAGTGAACATTGACTTTCTGTGACATTGCCATTAACAACTTCAAAGACTGTTTTTAACAACCAGTTAGTTCTAGCAACTTAGTGGTTTATCTAAAGATAGCAGCACTAGACAAAAAAGTCACATGGCTGCAATTATTTCACCTTAGTGGTGATCCAAAATAATGATTTTCCACTCTGCTGCCACCTATCTCACATGCAAACAAGGAGCTGTGTCATTGTAGACATCGTGTTAAGGCCTTAGAGAGCCAAATATTGTGTCTCGACACTAGCAGAGCAGCAATGAACATTGACTTTCTGTGAGGTTGCCATTAACACCTTCAAATAGTGTTTTTAATTTCTTTCAAACAGTAGCATACTTTTTTAAAGTAAAAGAAAATGCAACTTTTAAAATTGAAATTTGTTTTGAGTTGACTTTTGGTAATAATTCAACAATAAAGTTATAGTTTTATGAATTGGCATCAACAGATATTAGATTTATCTAAGAAAACAGCAAAATACACTAGTCATCAAAGTTAAAAGATAATAACAAACAATATGCTTACTAAGTTAATGTTGCATCCAATGCCCAATGCTGTGACTATCTCTGCTAATTAAATACAGTTGAATACAAAATTGCACTTTTGCGCATGCGCTAGTGCCGAAGATATGCAAATTCAGTGATTGACAGTGTGATGCACAATGGATGCATGTTGAAATTCCAGTCTGTAGTGTTGTTTAAAGTGAATGTAATTTCTGAGAGTGGTCAGTGTTCAATATTTATTCAGTGGTTGTCAGAAGTTAGGCTCAAAGGCATCATTTAGGTGAAGGTCAAAAGTGGCAAATAATGGATAGAATTGAGGAACGACAAACGCATGTGGAGGTCACCCAAGAATTGAATATTGCTGAAAGTGTCATATCAGAAATCTGGAGATGCATTTTAAGCACTGGATCAGTTGATAGTCAAGGGTGACCAAGAGCAACAGCTGCATCAGAAGACCGTTTTCTGTCGTTTTCGACTCAATAAACTTCGAAATAACTACAAGAGATTTGGTTTTATACCTTCAGACTGCCCCAGGAGCTCGAATTAGCTATTCTACTGCTGTACAAAGGCGTAACAAGGTTGGACTGAATGCAAGAAAACCAGTGATTTATGTCTCACCCACTCCAGCTTCCAGAGGGACCCGTTTAAATTGATGCCGTCATCATGTTCAATGGAATCATGCAGACTGGGCCTGAGTATTGTCTACTTATGACTCTAGATATAGTCTGAACAGTGATCCTAGTCGTGTTTTGAGCTAGAGAGAGAAAGGACCACACAACTTGCCTTCTCTTTTCCATGAAATATCTCATTTCCATGACCATGGTTTAATGGTTTGAGGAAGAATCATGACAAATGGCCCCACCAAGTTGCGTATCTTTAAAGGAGGTTCTTTCTGTAACTGCCTGGAGATATGTGGATGAGAAATTTGAACTCCAAATTAGACTGTTTAGGGGTACTGTTGGCCCAGAGTTTTTGCTAATGGATAACAATGGTCAGCCTCATTGATCAAATATGGTGTCAGAATACTTGAAAACAGAAGATATCATTTGAATGGATTGGCCACCTTACCCACCTGACGTGAATCAGATTGAGCATGTGTGGGATGCTTTAGGACACCAAATTTCAGCATGTCAAATTTCTCCCTGGACCCTCAGGAGCTTAAAAGAGCATTTTTAGAATGTTTTTAGTTGTATAATTCCTTAAGATTTGATCAGCACTTTGGTAAAATATATGAAATCAAGATGTCAGGTATGCATATCTTCTGGGGTGACTGTACACCATATTAAAGAAAAAAAAAAAAAAATTCTGCAAGCAGGGGGCTTAATTTTTCCATCATTTTTTCAGTTTCCATAAATTTGGTTTTAATTTCAATATTTTACAAATAATGAACCATTAAACTTTGTAACGTATGTTAACTAATGCTTTCGTACAAATTTCTATTAATAATTTTGCATTAAGTATTAGTTATGTTTTACCTCTGACATTATCCTTTAATTTTGATAACCAATGTAGTCGCTTGATTTTTTCTCCCAATTTCTGAAGCTTTATATATTTTAAAACATTAACAATTTTTGCTTGTGAACACTTTATTGAGGTATTAGGTTATTTTCTAAAGCTTTCAGATGACAGATTTTTTTTTGAAAAACTGTTAATTCTAATGCAGCTAATTAGAAAACTGTGATTATTAGAAATATGCGAGAAATTTTAAGGAATATTTTACTTTTTATTTAGTCTGTGACAACTCTGAAAATTGAATTATTTGTACATTACAAAATGATGAAGTAGAAATCGGTATGATGTCTTTGAGCATCCTTATATATATATTTATTTACGTTTATGGGTACACTAATTTGACACTTTTCAAAGTTATTAGTTGCACTGCAGATTAACAAAATTAAAGAGTAAAACAATATTCTTTCTTCTAGCATCAGTTGGTTGGTAAACTGTGTTAGAGCACTGTAATTTATGTTTTTCATTTAATGAAATAGTTCTAATCTATATGATATTTAAAGTGAAATATATTAGTTCCTTTTTCTATAAGATATCATTTTAATAGGCATATCAATCTTCAGGAATAATAAGAGCATATCAATCTTCTGAATAAAGCACATTTTATAAAATATCTATTACTGTATATGAACATATGTTTCTTAAGTTTACATATGGCAGAATACCCATGTTATTTTTTCTTCTTCATGAATTTTCGGTAATACGTAATAGCATTTTATTTTTCAGTCTATTCACCTTACAGCTTGAATATAGTTTTGTGTAGATTTAATTCTGAATAGAATTAGCTGATGGTAGAAGTTTTCACGAAACAGTACCTCCAAAGTACGCTGAGCAAAAAAAAAAAAAAAAAAAAAGGGGGGGGGGAAGTTCTGTATCTTTTGTTCTACTGGGCCGATTGACAAAATTCAACTTGTGTTTTTCATGTCTCGAAAGGGGTGACTTAGGATATGTATTAGATTAATATATATAGCATTGTTCTAAAATAAGTATTTTTACACAAAATTTGACTTTTTCTGAAATAACATACTAATTTTGTTCCATATTTCGATTCTACAACTCAAATTAGGCCAAACTACCAAGTTTTGTAAAAATCGCACAAGCAGTTTTTAAAAAATTAGTTCTCAAAATTTTAGCTCCTCAATGTTAATTGAGTTTGGTATATATTTCTTAATCTCTCTTTTTTTTATTAAACTTCTTTGATTCTTCCTTTTACATTTCGAAATTCAGGTTCATTCCAAATAAAATTCACCCATTTTTTATGATTTAGTTTTAAAATATGTATTTTAAAATAATTTTTATAAATTTTTCAAAAAAAAAAAATTAATTATAATCTATAAAAATTTTATCATTTTAAAGTAGACATATTCCTAAGCATAACTGCAAAAAATTAGTCTTTTATTCAAAATTTCCGAAGATATACGTGAATTTATATATTGGCGCGTTCTGAAATTTGGCATATTTGTGAAAAGTGATAAAACATCAAATGTGCTTCGCTAAAATTATTTGAAAGTTAGAACCATGTGACTTTTTTGTTCCTCATGCACAATGTAAAATGATAGGAACAAGGTGCCTTTTTTCCCTGCTGTGACAAAATGGAAGGCAAAGCAAAATTGGTTGCCATATAAGAAGTTCGTCAAGTGGAGTATTCTTGGCGTAAACTGAAAATAAATTGTGCCAAGATAAATTTTTGAATTTCTCCTTAAATTTCACACCAAATTTTACAAAATTTAATATCTAAGCTTAATTTGAGTCGTAGAATCAAAATATGAAAAAAGATTGATATGTTATTTCAGAAAAAGTCCGATTTTGTGTCAAAATACCTATGCTAGAACAATGCTATATATAAATATAATATATATCCTAAATCGCACTTTCGAGACATGGAAAACACAATTTGAATTGTGTCAACCGGCCCAGTAGAACGGGAGATATAGGACTGTTCCCCCTTTTTTTTTGGCACAGTGTACCTTCATGCTTTATTATAATTAGTTGTCTAGCATATTTTATAAATGCTCATACAAAGTTTTTTTAAGTATATCTAATTGAGATTTGAATCAAACTTTTGTGGATATTTTAAAATCCTAAAATAAATAGCTCAAATTATTCTTATAAAAGTATGCAACTGGTGTCCAATAAATATTTCAATCTCTGATAACTCATAAGCTTATTGAAATGAATGACTAATAGAAAAGTAAATAAAATGCAAATGCATTTCTTCTTTCTCAAAGTCTTCAAAAGCAAATTATAGTTTTTTGGTTTTTATTTTTATTTAATGTTGAATTTTTAAAGTTAAATGTTGAATTTTTAATATTACATGAAAATGCAAAATATTAAAGGAAAGGGGAGGATGTGTTACAATTTTCAGTCACTAAATTCTGTAGTAATTAATTTGAAATTGATATCTTGCAGTTTTTTTATCCTAATGTTGCCATACCATAAAATATAAGTAGTGCGATATTTTGTATTAAAAACGTACATTAAACATTTTAAAACTTAGGAGCTTCAGCTAATTTAATTCTAATTAAAGATCTAAATATTTGTGGTTCATCTTGCAATTTTCAATCAGCTTCATTTTTTAGAGACTCACTATTCCTAAATGCTGTCCTCCCAGATTTGCCGAGCTTATGACTGCATGCTGGAAGACAGATCCAAAGGTAATCTTTTATTTTCTGTAGTTGCATTAACAAAAGTTTTTGTGCTGCTTTACTGCAGTATGTATTTAAAATACATGGGATGTTAAATTTTAATTATTTGCAGAAAATGAATTTTAAGCTCTTGATTGGTTTAGTTTAAACTGCATATCTAATAGAGATTGTAACATTTAAATATTTTAAGGTGCCATTAATTTTAATTAAACTGATGCAATTTGATAGCATTTTATATAAATTTATGCTGATTTTCACATAAAATCTTTTAGATTATTAGTTTTTTTTATTATTTTTTTTAAAAATAAAATAATATGAATTTGTTTTGCAGTATGATGCAAGACAGTTGTGTGACAATTTTGTAACTTGGCTAATAATAGTGAGGCAACTTATGTTTTGATTTAAGGAAATTAATCAAGAACTGTCATAATTGTCTATTACTATTCTTATCATCTGTTCTTTTATGAAAATTTTACAATAATTCTTGAATATAAGCCTAATGATTTTTTTTCCCTTACTGCTTGCTTTTTGAGGCTGTTTTACACCCTCTGACACAATTAACAATTTTTTTTTTGCAGTTCAACAATGCACTGCACAGAAAACATTTTGCAGTTCATTAGTAGAGAATTTTTCAAACCATTTTGTACGAGGGTTGGAACTTTAATAGTGGCAACCATTTATTTACAAGGAATACAAAAGTGATTCATGTCGCCATGTTTTACAGTCCTTCAATATAGTTGCCAGCATTGTGTACAACCCGTTTCCAACGATGTGGAAGTCGCAGAATACCTGTAGCAGCGGCTGTTTTGTTGATAGTTTGAATGGACCGGCCTACTGCCGCAAGAATCTCAGGAACAGTTTGGAAGCGAGTGCCACGAAGTGGTTCCTTCATCTTAGGAATTAAGTCATAGTCACAAGGGCTTAGATCTGGGGAGTATGGTGGATGGTAAAGTACTTCCCAGCCCCATCGCTTGAACAAATCAGTCACAGCTTGCGCTGCATGCGGCCGAGCATTGTCATGCAAAATGAGAGGAGCGTTCTGCAGAAAGTGTCGCCGTTTTTTTCTCAAAAGCTGGTCGGAGATTTTGCTAAAAAAATGAGCAATAATACTGTGCAGTGACGGTCTGCTGTGGGGGAACGGTATGCGTTAGGATGACACCATCACAGTTGTACATGAGAATCACCATAACTTTCACATTGCTGGGATTCTAATGAAATTTCGAATGTCGTGGTGACGCCATTCGTTTGACTGGCATTTCAGTTCTGGCTGGTACGATTGGGCCCAAGTCTAATCCAGCATAATGATACTGCATAAAAAAGCATCTCCTTCACGCTCATAGCGCTCCAGGTGGGTTCGGGCAGCATCGTATCGTAGCCATTTCTGCATTTCTGTCAATTGATGTGGAACCCATCGTGAAGCAATTTTTCTCATGGACAGGCGTTTCTTCAGAATGTGCAGCACAGTCGTATGCGCTAATCCTGTTTGTCCGGCCAGCTGACGAATCGTTTGGCGGCGATCGCTGTCCATTAGTGCCGCAACAGCTTGCACGTCTGCATCGCTGACACTCGGATGACCTGGTCGCAGCATGTCTACCACGTTTTGTTGTCCTTCATTGAATGCTTTCACCCATCTTGCTACGGTTCTGTAAGGCAATGCAAATTCCCCACAAGCCTCTTGAAGCCCTTGATGACACTGTCGTGCTGTACGACCTCTGACACATTCAATTTTTATCCAACATCGTTGTTCTTGTTTTGTAAACATCCTGACAACACTTACTTTAGACCGTGAGCTAATACAAGGATTCGTTCTTCGCGTCACTCCGCATGCGCGCGACGTAGGCAGGACGAGTCTTTTTGCTGAGAGGTAAGTTAGGTATGTAGTTTACGTGTGGTATACGTGATATTCTTTGGTTTTGTTGCGTAGCGTTTTTTCAGCTGTGTTGCCACTATTAAAGTTCCAACCCTCGTATAAAATGGAAAGTGTCTGAAAATTTGTGACAGGAGTGCCAAAATTTTACAAACCATTTTGTATAAAATTTTGCTTTGAATGAAAATTTGTTATTGTGCTTGTCTTGTAGGGGTAAAGTTACAGACATTTCATTTGGGGTTGAACTAAGTACTAGAAAAAATTTTGTTTGACCTTATAACAAGGTACATTTAATGAACAATTATTCTCTTATTAAGCTGTGTTTTGAAAAGTTAGTAAAATTTACACTCATCAAATTTTCTTTAATGCTTACCATTTTGTAAATCCTCATTTTGCAGCTTATACATAAACAAGTCTCTTTAATTTCGCATTGATGACTCCATATAGGCAAAATTCTTTTAATTCTTTTTTAGGAGATTCGTTTAACTTGCTTAAGAATTGGTCACTCTTATATTACTCATAATTATCTTCTGAGAGCTGAGAGTGAACCTATCTGCTCAAACTACAATGTTGTTTTGTTGGTACAGCATATTTTAGTGAAATGCCCTTATTTTAATGAGCTTTGTATAAAGTATTTTAATAACTCTCTAGTAAGTCTTGACAGTATCATTGGGCAAAATTTTTATTTTAACATATTTCAGTATTCAAAAGAAACGATCTTATTGCTCAATTTGAAATGTTTTTAAACCTTGATATATCTTAATTTTTTTTATTTGTGCTACTTTTAAAGTATTTTTACTGTAGATTTCTTAATTTGTTGATTCCATTATTCCTTCATCATGTCATGCATCAGTATTCATTTGTATACCGTCTTAGTTAGTCTTGTGTTTTTACTTGGTTCCATTTTTTCATAAGGTTCATAAGGTTATTCTTATCATTTCATAACATTCATCTGTTATGCCATTATTTTATTTTGTTTTAGAATTTTCTGGATTATTATACAGGATGATGCAGCTTCATCATATATGTAATGATATTTTTAAATCAGTTGACTAAATTAAATTCTAATTATATTCCTTAATAATGTATTGGCGATTCTCTACCTAAATTGCATCCCTGTTCCTAAATTTTGGCGAAATCCTTTCTTTATTATAAGTTATATTAACCTGTTGGCACCCGCCAAATCACCAATGAGCACTATCGCGCACACATATCTATAAATAGGGCTTCTCCTTGAGGTACAGGAGGGGACGCTTGTGAGATGGATGCTAAAATAAACGTATCACCTTATACTCCAAAATTTGTCTCATTCCTGTTGCCCCAGCTGCACAACACAAATAATGTATGAGAAAAAACATTTCATATATATATATATATATATATATATTATTTCCAATGACAGATTACAAAGACAACTGTAGACAGAACAAGCAAAGATGAAAGAGAACCAGTAAAACTAGAGAAGAGCCACAATATAATTTATAAATCTATTTTTTATCTCGCCTCCCAGTATCTCTCCCAGAGTGATCCAGCATTAAATGTGCAATTACTCAAATGTGAAGAAGCCATTTCCTCAGGAAGGTTGCACAATATATAAATTGGGGTTGGGATAATATTGATTTGATGCAAATGTTTTAAAAGGCAATCATGACCATAATAAGACAAAAGATAGCAACAGATTTCTCTCTGGGCCATAAAGGAGTGTTAAAAATTCTGTTTATTCATACTTTATGACTGTTCCTATCGGTAATGTATTTCCAAAAGCCTGTCTAGTAATTATTGATTACTCTTTTGGTAGTTTAAAAAGGAATGTGGTTTTCAGTTATTTGGAGGACATTGGCCCCTTTCTTTGCCAACAGATCTGTCTTATTTCCATGAAGACCACAGTATGTGATAGTATCCATTGAATGGTAACTTCTTTGCCCTTCTGAGCCAAGTTGTTTAGAAACTGCTCATATTTTAAAACATCAACAGACATTGGTGATTTGAAAGAAGAAATGGCTAGAAGAGCAGCTTTAGAATCGGAGAGCGACAACCTTTGAAAAATGTTCAAGTTGACATTGGAGTTGGAATTAGGCTATGCATATGGCCATGATCTCAGCATCAAAAGCAGCCCTATTCCTTCTAATAATATTATAAAAGAAAAAAAGTTTACAAAAGACAACAGCTTTCATTAATACTGTCAGCCAACACAGAACCATCCATAAACACATATAGCCTTTCATTCTCAGAATAAGAAGCAGTAATGGATTCCAAAGACACTGACTTCAAAATTTGGTCATTTGTTTCGTTTTTGAGGATTAACAGATTAATTTTGGCTGCATATTTTTTATATCAGTTGAGCATTGTAGTTTCACAAAATTTTCAGCTTCTAAATCCAATCTTCAAATCTTCAAAATCTAAGGCCTAGTTGATGTCTGATCGAAAAGACTGCCTGAAGAAAACCATTCTGCATTTTAAGTTTTCTCTACATCAGTAAAATCTAATAAGGAAAAACAGTCTTGTTCCCTTAACTTTTTTTTTCGTAGGTTTAGTGCTCACTCTTCCGCAATGGATTTTATGCACATATGGTGTGTAGCTAGTAAAAGTGCAACAACTGGAGTGGTTTTAATTGTACCAGCAATAAGTCAGAGAGCTTGGCTGTGAAATCTTTCAAGTGAATTGATCACTTAATTAAATGCTGCTGTGAGGGGCTTTCGGCAGAAAGTAATTAAGAGATGAGATAGAATGTAGGAGCTGTATGTCAAATCAAGAGTGGTTCTAGAACAACCCCATTTAGATCCAGCAATTCTCTTCATTAAAGTTAGCCTCTTAGTAGTGCATTCTAAAATCATTTCAACATACTCTTTTTAAGTCAATTTTTGGTCAGAAATGACACCTAAGTATTGAAAGCTGTTGGTTCCATGTACTGGTGAACCCTGATATAAAATGCCTAAGTTCAAAAGCTGGTAAAAGAAAATGTTTGATACACAGTCTTCTCTAAATTAACCTCCATATTATGAGTATAGGATCAGTCTTCTAACATCTTTAGGGCCTGATTTAGAATTAACTCTTGATTGTTCCTATGTATGACGTTTTGGAGTCTCAGAAGACTACGTACAATAAACTTTTAATACCCTTTTCTTTCCAATTTCAGTTATGAGACTGTTTATATATATGCACACTAGTAGACACTGAAGACAACTAGTAACAGCTTCCTGTAGGCAATATCTCACACAGTGTTGAAAAACCTCAGAACAGTGTGAATTGATATAATGCCTAAATTCATAAGAAATTCTGCATGAATTGCATCTTCACCTGGTGATTTATTTGATTTTAAATGACTCAATGCCACACTGAGTTCATCCATGGTGACTGGAGTACTAAATAAGGGAAGGAAATTTTACGATTGTGAAGAATTATTATGAATGGATCTAATACTTGCTTTAACGAATTTTGTCTGCTTTCTACAGAAATCAGATTTGTGTTGTATGTTAGAGAAATGTCACACAAATGCATTTGCTATTGTTTTACTTGAAGTAATAGACATTCTATTCTCATTAAGAATGCTTTTTTTTAAATGGTCTAGAATTTTCATTTTTAATTTTTTGAAGAAAATTGTATGTTCTTTTCCCTTCCTTTTAGATTTTTTTCGTATAAATAAAGTTATCAAATGATGTTCTTTTCTCTGAGAGAACAGTCTCCATAAACAAAGCAACTTGTTTTCGCCAAGCCTAAATGGCAGATGGACATTGAATTAATTCTGCTTTTCTTTTTAGCTTATTTCATTTATTTTTCATCATTGGAAGTTTATCAGACCAGAAGCACCTGTAGCTTTTAATCTACACTCTTAGAATAAATTTCTGCTTGTACAAAAAAGTATCCTGCTTGTAATAAATTTAAAAAGCTTCATTATATGCGTGGCATATTACTATTTTCCAAAAGGTTATGCGAATTTACCTTGCTACTACTGCTATGGGTAAGGTACACTGCTCAAAAAGAAAAAAAAAAAAAAAAAAGGTGCGGCAGTGCTATATCTCTCGTTTTACTGGGCCGATTGACAAAATTCAAACTGTGTTTTTCATGTCTCAAAAACGCAACTTAGGATATATATTATATTTATATATAGCACTATTCTAACATAGGTATTTTGACACAAAATCGGACTTTTACTGAAATAACATACCAATTGTTTTCCATATTTCGGTTCTGCAACTCAAATTAGGCCAAACTACCAAGTTTTGTAAAAATTGCACAAGTAGATTTTAAAATATTAGCTCTCAAAATTTTAGCTCCTCAAAGTTAATTGAATTTGGCAAATATTTATTAATATCTCTTTTTTATTAAACTTTTTTTATTTTTCCTTCCACATTTCGAAATTAAGTTCATTCCAAATAAAATTTACCCATTTTTTGTGTTTTATTTTTTAAATTTCTATTTTTAAATATTTTTTTATAAATTGTTCGAAAAAATTTTGAATTATAACCTATAAAATTTTTATGATCATCTTAAAGTAGGTGTATTTTTAAGCATACCTGCAAAAAATTAGACTTTTTTATTTAAAATTTTCTAAGATATACACGAATTTACATATTTTCGCGTTTTGAAATTTGGCATCTTTTTTTTTTTGAGCGATATAACGCCAAATGTGATTTATGGATTTTTGCTACAGTGAATTGCCACAGCTATTTTTAACCTTAAATTTCAGGTAAAATTTTATGGAGAATTAATTTTATGAAATTTTTTCCCTTAATGATGCATAATAAATATTTATTAATACTATATGAAAAGCTATTTTTTTTTTAAATTATAGATCATATTATTCAATTTTTTAACTTTTTTTTTTAAAATTTCTCTTTCTTCCTTTTTAAAAAAAAATATTTGTAAGAATAAATTTTTATCTTCGGCGTTTTATCATCTGCTACTTTACTTTAACTTCGTTTAAATCGAATTGTCTAAAACTGAGAACTTCGTTTGATGTTTATTTGAATTTTACAAAAATATTTTATGACATTAACTGCATAATTTATTTCTAAACAAGCTGTTGCTTATGAAGTGGCTGAAAGAGTGGCTGATACTATCATCCATATTTTTAAAGCACAGTATGTTTTTTATAGAAACATGAGTTAGAATAATCATTTTTATAAAAGTCAAATTATGATATAAACATACAACCCTCTAGAGACTGAATTAATGGAAGTTCAATGGTTATGTAGAAATGATCTGCAGCTATTTAATGGCCAGATAAGTCAGCATGTTCTGTGGACAAGTAAGAATAATTATATAAACGACACCCAGCATTCTGGATTCTATTAACAACGAGGGTGTGATGTTTATTAAAAGAATTTAAGAAGTTTTTAAACATAAAAAATCAACTCATTTTTTATCCTAAAATGTATTATGCGTAGCGTATTTTCATTATAGCCTTAAAATTCTAATTTAGAATGTAATTGTCAAGAACTGAATTTTAATCATCAGTAATATAATAAGCAATTATTACGGTTATTAATAAATCCTTCTTATAAAGTAATTGCAAATATTTCAAAAAACTTTCTGTCTGAATGCAAATATTTATAATTTTATATTCATCAAGATTGCATCATGATATTATATATTTACACTTCAATTCTTACCGTCAGCTCTAGTAGAAGTTACAAATCAATTATATTTAATTAAAGAATGACCATCTAAGTTTAGAAACAGTGTACTGAGACAGCAATGCAATTATTGGCACCGTATCTTTCATGTTACTCCCAATTGGCAAGCTATATGATTTTTAATGAGTATTCAGGTTTTGCTAGTAACTTCACTTGGAAATCACGCTTAAACTAGGTTAGTTGGTTTTTTGAACATAGAAAGAACATGGGAGCTATTTGGTTAAGACGCTTTCCTAGAAAACTATGAAAACCAACCATGCAGCCTGGGTTAGACTTCGCAATAAACAATTAGTATTTAACAATCTCCAAATGCTAGACAACTGGTGAGGCTCCAATTAAATCTTCAATTTAATATTTTATTTGTAAATATTTAAAATATTGCTGTATTCTTAGACACAAAAAGCAGAATTTAAGTTTTGTTAATTCGTTAGTAAACTACCAAGCCGTTGTGCAAATGAATATTCAATTTCTTTTGCAATAATTGTATTCACTTAATATTCTTAGAATATGAGCTAAAGAAGGAATGTTCTTGGAAGATTAAAGAAGTGTTTAAATCCAGTGATATTAGGTTTGTCTTACAAGCTCAGAATCAAAAACGATACTGCAATTGCCCGAGTAGTTGACTTGTAAATGACTGTGAATTAAGCAGATGACTTTTAATCTTATGTTATTCAGTCAGAAAACGTATTTCAAATGTTTTGTATTGCATGACAATGTATCTTTTCATTATTCAATAACCAATTGGAGAACCGCTTGTATTCCAAAAATAAGTATGTGTACTCAATCGTCCTGCATGTTCTTCAAATTTGTCTTCTTGTGATTTTTTTTCTTTCCCAAAAATTAAAGTTGCCTCTCAAAGGAAAGTTTTTTGCCATTGAAGAGACAAAATTAATATGACATCTACTTTTAGAGGCATGTCAAAAACAGATCTCTACAAACCTTCTCTTCCATTACATGTTGTGCAGTCAGACAAAATTTACATCAGCGTAAATTCTATAATCTATTTTTATTACACTCTGATTACTTTATTAACATACAGTGAATATATACTAAATCTTTTACTTTAGCTTAAGTAATTCGGAATTTTTAACGGAATTGTTGTCGGAACTAGGACTTAGAAGATAAGTCAAATTGAATATTTCGATAATCCAATAAATTCAAGGTCGAAGTTTCAATATTTTATTTTTGGAGGAAGGGAAAATTTTTTCAGTTTTGGTCCATTATCCTAAGTAGATTTACTTTGATTCTTTATTTTTTCCATAAAAGCGGAAATCTTCGCATAAGCGGAAATGCATGGTATACATATAACACATAGCTTCAAATTAAAATTTAATAATATACAGGGTGGTTATAATAAAAGTTCCACTTTGAAACGGTCATAAAAGGAAAAATACTGGATCAAACATAATCAAACTTGGTAACCATGTAAAGGAAGTCAGGGGAATTTATTTTCCGCGATAAAAGAAAGTTCGAAACTTCACCACCAGGGGGAAATGGCATTGAATGCAATATTGTTAAACGAAATATGGGTCGGAATCTAATTTAACCTTTTGTTACATGGGTTTAATATGTTGTATACCCTTAAGAAACTTTGAAATAAGCAAATTACCATTTAAAGGCATTAAATTTGATAAAAGTGCGCCATCTGTGTAAGGGAGAAATTTGTCCTTGAAAACCACGAATTAGCGATTAGAAAATGTGAGATCGCAAATCCCTCACACAAGTGCGAATTTATAATATTTTTTAAGCCTGAATTCGGTCCTAAAACATGAAGATACTGATTCAAACCCTTTCAATCGAATTGGGCTAAAGAAATCCCTCATGTTATCTACCTAGTTCAGTTCCATTTTCTCTGAATAGCAGTCGATAGCTGGACCACTGTTATTGCAGCTCGCATAGAGTCAATGTTAAAATGTTTGTGATACATGAACTGCAGTAAGTGGCATTTTAGATACTAGATGTTGATTTGCGTAGTTACCGCAAATCAGGGCTATCTGCCTGAAAAGAAGGATGCCTTTGTGAAGAAATTTGTAAGTGAAACCAGTTGGAATGCATGTTACACATGACAAAATCCATGAAAACACCCATGCAACTAGCCCGTTTACTGGTATTCGAAACCCGGAGTGAACTACCAGTGTTCAGCGACTTTACCACTTGGCCGTTTGTGGGCCTTTATGAAATGGAAGGCAACTTTATTTAAAATGATTGTCAGAAATACCAAGATGTTTTGAAAAGTTGGATGCTTTTTAATATACTTGCAGAATGCCTAAAGAAAAAGAGCAAGAATGAAGCAGAATGCCTGAAGAAAAAGAGAAGAAAAAATAAATTTTTGCATAAAATTTAGTATTTGTACTTTTTTAAAATTTAAAACTTTTTAATCTTATGATATTTGATTCTTGCAATTTCAAAAGTAAAATATTTGACTAAAATATGAATAGCATTTTAAGAAACCAAATGTAGGATAAATTTGTGTAAAGCAACAGCACAATGATAAAACTGTTTAAAGCAGTGTATGCAAGTCATCCTAAGTTTAAATGTTGGTTATACATCTCTCTTATTTATATATATCTTTTCTGAACAGAACATTGAAAGGCATATTAAGTGTGCTTTACTGTATTTTCTCTTTTAATATATGCAGTTTTCAAATGCATCGTAGTCTGGGTTACAAATTATCCTTCCGAAAGAAACACAATTCAAATAAATAAAATCAAATTCTGGAAAATTTATATTAATAAATATATTTAAAATGCTCAGTTTGAATGAATAAATAGAAAATTTTAAAATAATTATCTGAAGGGACAATGCAACACTAACAATTAAAATAAAAGTCTAAAAATTAAAAAAATTACCTAAAATAGTAACTATGACTAAAAATATAGTATAAAGAAAACTATTTGAAAAAAATAAAATAAAAGATGCACCTTTGATTTAAACTACGCAGTTCGAATGAGTAAATAGAAATTTTTAAAATAGTTATTCGAAAGAATCTATGCAATGTAAACAATTAAAATAAATTCAAAAAAGAAAAAAATTTATTAAATTAATAACAATTATAATTAAAAATGTAAGATAAAGAACATTATTTGAAAGAAGGAAATATTGATTCTTTTTTTCCTGCTTACGCACAATTGTGTAAAAATGGAAATGAAAATAGGTTGCCACATATTAAGAAGTTCGCCAAGTGAACTAATTTTGGCGCAAACTGAATAAAAATCGCCAACATAAAATGTTGAATTTCTCTGTAAATTTTGCGCCAAATTTTACAAAATTTAATATTTAGGCGTAATTTGAGTTGTAGAATCGAAATATGTAAAAAAATTGGTATGTTATTTCAGAAAAAGTCCGATTTTGTGTCAAAATACCTATGTTAGAATAGTGCTATATATAAATCTAATATTTATCCTATGTCGCGCTTTCGAGACATGAAAAACACAGTTTGAATTTTGTCAATCGGCCCAGTAGAATGGGAGATATAGAACTGTCCCATTTTTTTTTGTTTGAGCAGTGTACTTTCATTGGATTCTCTCAACAGTAAAATGTATGATTCACATTTAGCAGTGAGAATGAATTGCAAGATTAGTAATATTAATCTATTTTTATTGAATTATTCTGATACTATAAATTAGTTCAGATTCTAAAATGTTTGCAACAGTTTGGAAGTATGTTTTTGCATTTCTTATTTTTTTATCTATCACACTTGTAAATTTAAAATATCATTGATACTATTAAAAGTACTATTACTGTCTTTCAAATCAAATCGAAATCCATTTAATTTATTACAGAAAAGCGATTGCAAATTAATTTCCTTTTTAGTCTTGTGTATACTTTTTAAAGGGAAATTTAGGTGTGAATTATTTCTTTAAATTGGTTTCTTTTATTTAATTAAAGGCAAAGGGTATTCAAATAGCAGCTGAATTTTTAAATAGGACTCTACCACTTTGTTTCAGTAAACTTAATGTAATGTCAGTGCATCATTCCTCAGTGAAGTGTTTATTTTCTTTGCAAAATTAAAAAAATATGCTAATTTAAGCAATCTCACTAGTTTTATGTTGTGCATTTGAAGCAACTGAATTCTGCGTTTAATTTCTTCATTTTATTACAGATAATTTCATCTGAACACACCTGAACCCTTCAGTATTTTTTTATATCAGAAATTGATTGAGTTTTATAAAATGATAAAGTAATGATTCTCATTTTATGATTGTCTGCTTAGTCATATGTTTATTTTTCATCTAGGAAAGACCTTCTTTTGCCCAAATCTTGAAAGTGCTAAGCTCTATGCAAGATGATGGTATTTATCACTTCCTACTTTAATACTTAAATTTTGAATATTTTATTTATTATATGTGTTTTATATGTTTATTTTGACAGTTTCATGTAAAGTTATTGCCTGATTGAGAAATGTTGGTTATTAAAACTGGTTTGAATGATAGAAATGTGTTCTGCAGCTTGCTCAAAATATACTGGTATTTGTTTGAATAGTATGTTAATGAGCTCAATATAAGCACCACTGGTAGTCTGGAAGATTTCTTGACACAAGGGCCAATTGAAAAGTTTTGATTTTGCCTTTCTTTCTTCATATTATACATGGCAATTCCTGTACTGGGTTTCATGAAGATTATACATGGATGTACAGACGTGCCTCAGTATATATCCTCTTTGAAATGCATCCTGTTTGAACATAAAAATTTTTGTTTGGTGTATGATACAGTCAAAAGTCGTTAATTCGACACCCATAATCCGGAATGATCTATAATCCGGACCTCAAAGCTACAAACTTTCTGCGCATGCGTCGTGTTGACGCATGCGTGTAAGACCTTTACCGCTACGAATTTGCGTGTGCGCGTGCGCAAAATACGTTTATGAATGCGCGTTTAATGTATAACGGACGGGATAAGCTAAGCTAAAATTATCTAATTATCTATCTTAGTTAATGTTGCAGATTGCGTTGTTCCTTAATCTTCGAATTGGATCCGGATTATTATTTTTTGCAGACTGTTAGAGCAATTTTATAAAAGTAAGCTTAAACTTTCGATTTTGTCAAATAGAATTTCCGATATATATTTACTAATATGTAAAGGATATACAAAGCGAAAGTATCTTTCGGAGTCCATTAAACAAAAAGTGGAATTGCTGCAAAAAAATGGATAAAGGCATATATTTTGTTAACTAAACTTTAACGCTTGTTTATCTAAACTTTAACGTTTGTTTATCTAAACTTTGTTTATCTTTAACGCGGCAGCGGCGTGCAATGAATTCGCTATCCTTATCTTAAGGGCAGATGTTTTTATTTTATTTGGCTTATAATTGCTTACTCAATGTAGTATTTCATCTCGATGTACTTCATCTTTGATATGATTTAAATCAAATGCCTCGTCATTATAATTCGCTTCCGATAGCGAAGAAAGTGACAGAGGTTATTGAAAACGAAAAAATTTCGATTGACAAATTAGTCGGTATTCTCGACACAGCAATTATAGGACGTGAACAGCGGAACTTTGTAACTGAACAAGAAATTATGTCTGTTTACAGAATTAAAGAGAATGTATTATCACATAAAAAACGAATCAACTTAAACAACTTACATTGAAAGAAATGTTTAATAAAGTAAACAAATAAATATTAAGCTTTTTTTTTGTAAATTTTGATACCCTTTAGATCATAATTGTTCTTTATTTCGTAAATTACGGTTTTATATTTTTAATTTTATAATTTCTGCATGCCATTTTACCAGATTTAAACTGATGATCTATAATCCGGAATCGCCGAAGTCCCGACGAGTCCGGATTAACGACTTTTGACTGTATTTGTTTTGAATATGACTTCAATTCAATGAGTCACAATTGTGTGCACCATACTTGTTCATCTCTTTCAAGAGAGTGCTATGTCTGCCCATGAATATCATGTTATACCTTCATACCTATACTACTTGGTAAACAACCTGCGCTGTAACTCTGAACTTTTATGTGATTAATTAATTAATTATTATTATTATTTCTTAAATTCATTAACAGTGAATTTTAGGAAAGTTAATGAGAAGAGTCAAGCAATGAAGAAAATGGTTAGGATCACCATTGAGTTGAAAAAAGAGATTGATAAAAAGTGTGAAAATGGCACACACTTTCGAGACTTGGTTGTTGCGCATTGTATGCTGAGTACGATGGTGTCTATAAGTATGCCAAACAATAGAGTAGTAAGTTGGCTTGTAGAGTCATTAGGATGTTTTTGGAGGCCAGAGAGATGAAAAATTAACAACGCCTTTGCCGGGAATCGAACCACAGACCTCTGGAATACCAGCCCAGCGTGCTACCGTTACACCAGGAAGGCACGCTAGGGAAGTGGGAGAAATACCTTATATACTCCCCTTTTTAAAGGGCGACTAGGGTTTTGGGGGACCTAGTTGCCAAATCCTGGGTGCAGAGAATCATCATCCACAACCCTTTTAGTTCGGGCACTTCTTGTCATTAGGATTTTTTTGGAGACTGGAGAGATGAAAAATTAACAACACCTTCGCTGGGAATCGAACCACAGACCTCTGGAATACCGGCCCAGCATGCTACCGTTACACCATGAAGGCACACTAGGGAAGTGGGAGGAATACCTTATAGGCTAATGTTATAAAGATTACCAAACAAAGATCAGAGATGTTAGAGCATGGCGAAAAATTGCTTTTGATCTGGATAGCAGAAAAACATCAGTGCTTCATTTACATACAATATATATTTCACCCATTGCATTTGTATTTTAGAACTAAAAAGTATTATAATAATGACAATAGCATTTTTTTAGGAGAGTGGATTTTCCCTTTATTTTTATATATTATTTTTGGAAAAGTGCATTTGATATACATCCAAGGATCTGAAATGAATGACTGACATATATTGGGGTACCACTAGTAACCAGCGATTGAACTTGTACGTCAAGTTTATGTGATGCATAGCATGACTAATGGACATGGCACTAATATGCAACTCTTTAGCAAGCTCTCGAGTGGTTGCATATTGATGTTCTTCCACAAGTTCTCACAGGCAGACCTCATCAGCATCAGTAGGCTGGCCAGAGCACTCTGCTTCTTGAATGTCATAGTCCTTGTTTTTTAATTTTCAATACCAAACCTTAATAGTCTCGTATGATACAACATTAATAGCTAAAGTTGTGCACATGATTTGGTGACATTCTGTAGCTGACTTGTTGCAACAGAACTGAAAGTAAGTGATGGTTCTAATATGGTAGCATGCTAGTTCCATTTCAGACACCTTGTACTTATTGATAATGATACTTTTTTTACATATTTCACAACACATTGCTCTGAACCAAGTCTCTTTCTTTCAAATGCCAAAAATCATTTGACAGAATATGATTAAACATGCCAATGTGAACTCTGTGCAGATGATATTTGTGGTGGTGATAAATTTTCATTAAAGCCTGATATAGTATGAATATTGTAATGAACTGTTTAGTCATGCATTAGAACTTCATCAGTTATGGATATCAGTACACAGTTATGAATAAACAGTGGATTTATGTAAATAGAATGTACCATTTCTGTAGAGCCAAGAAGATAAGATCAGGTTTAATGAAGAAACAAAACATTTCCCTCTTAGATAGTGCCTATCTGATTGGTGCAGCTGTGGTGTTGGCTGCACTATTTCAGTTCAATCTGTCAACACTAGAATATGTAGCACATAGGCTAGACAATGAAAAAATTCTGGGTATTAATTGCATTGTCAAGGCAACTGATTCTTTCATATAAGGAAGTAAAAAATACCATGCTTACAGTACTAAATAGGATGTTACAAAACAGGATGGATAGGATGTCATTTATAAAATGCCATACAAAATGTGATTCAATGTAAAGGACTTGAATTTTGGGGGAAAAATAAAAAAATACAGGCAGTAGTAGGATCTTATTAGAAATAAGAGAACCAGTTTTACTATCATTTTTCAATCAACCTACATTTATAGATGTTACCATGTCCATAGCTGCCAACTATCCCAGTTCTACTCTGCAATCCAGTTTTTCCACATCACCTGATCTCCTGGTAAATCTCTGGATCTTTTTTTTTTTTTTTTTTTTTTTTTTTTTGTAAATTGTTTGCCTTTAACTAGGTAAAAATACAAAAGAACATATTTCTCAGCAATAAATTAAATGTAGTAAATAAATGAAATTTAAAGTTTTTGAATTGTGCTTTGTTAAATTTAAATATCAGCTAACCAAAAAGATTTCTGCAGATTTTCAATGTTCTTTGTTGCAATATCCGATATGATAAAATACACGTGGTCGATACATATGCATGAGCAATAAACATTAGACAATTTATAGGTAATGCTTGCTGTCTGGATATTTCGAAGAATTAGTTCTCATTGTAGGAAGAATGTTTTAGTTTTTTCCTTTGTGAACATTACTGTTATTTAAGTGTCTGTGAACAATATTGTTGATGTAAAAATTCCATTCTCTTCATAGTGATTTTCAGTTTAATTTTTCATATTAAATTATATTTGATTTGAATTCTCTTAATCTGCTGTAGGTATTCGTAGAATTTTATATGAAGTTTCAACTTGTGTGTAATCACTAATATTTGCATTTAACTTGTTTGACATCAATGTATGGTACATTACTTAGTTTATTTATACAATAATTTGTACATTAATTGTTAATTTTATTTTCGTCTTATTTAAAACTACTTTGATAAATTAAAGCTTTCCTTTCCTTTTTGAGGAAATTATAAAGTATAAGCAAATTATAAAATGAAATCAGCTAAAAGAACATAAAATTTAAAATATCCTATTAATAAAATATAACTATTAATTGTCTTTTATAAATTTTAAATTTATTATAATAAATTTTTATTAATTAATAGAATTGAGAATAATTTAGGTAATCTAATAATAATTAAATATTAATATATTTACATTAGAATCATATAAATAATTGGATAATCTGAGTTGTAAATTTATTATAAAGTGAATTTAAGACAATAGGGAATTCTTATGAAATGCCTCCTGAAAATTGCTGATTTTCATATTTCAAGATTGGTTTTTATATTTCATGCATATATGGCATATTAACTATGCATTTAAAGTTTAACAGAAGAATTAACCATAGTTACGTCTCATGGCAGAATTATTTGTTGTTTACATATTCATGGTTCAAGAAACTTGGCACAAGAAATTCTTCTTCAAATAATGCCCAGTCTGAAACATATCAATGTGTCAAAGAGTCATCACTCAGATTTCTTTTATTTGAGGAGTGATGAAAAATGTAATTATGCCAAAATTTTAATTTGTCATTATTGTGCTTATGGCAGAAAAAGAAGCATGTGCATGTGAAGGTACATGAGAGATTCACTTTTGAATTGCTTCTTTCTTTTTTGTTCAATAAAAACTCACGGTTCTCAACTTTTCAGTACAGGTGCTTAATTTTAACAAAGAAAGGGAAAGTTGTAATTAAAGAGAAAAATTTGGAAATTTGTATGCTGTGGGTGATAGTTGTGTATATGAATGCATATCTTTTTGAATATATTTTGAAGCTATAGTGATTTTAAAGCTGTGGTCGAAATTATGTGCTGTGGTTTGGAGCTAGTGAAGCATTTGGAATAAACTTGAAGGATCTATATTTGAAGGATTCCCAATCAAAATCAGTGTTCCTCATTAACATTTGATTGGCCATTATGTTTAAGGAATTTCCTACCTATACCAGGAGTTCCCAACTCTATGCTCGTGGTCACCATGGCCCCCACCGATCGTTTAACATGTACCTGCTGCTGTGTAAGCACATTTATGTGCATCTATTATTAACTCTATCCAACTACAAATTCACCTAAAGTAAATGGTATTCACCTTCCAGCAGATATTCTAGAATGTGCTCTTAGGGAGAAAAAGGTTGAGGACCTCTGTCCTATATCCTTAAACTTATAAATAGAATTTTAATACCTGTAATATCTGGGGGTGATCTTTCTTATTTTTAAATTACTGAACTGTAATTATTGCATTTATTTCATGATCTACACAATTCTGAGCTTTTTTATTTTCAACCCCTTATCCTTCCTCTATGTATTGGGTTGAAAAATAAGTAATGGCCGTTTTTTTTTTTTTAATTAAAATTTTTTTTTAACAAAACAGAAAACAATAAATTAGTCAATACTATCAGAGTTTTTGGACTTTCCCCATAGACCCAAGATGTCAAACTATAGTCATTTGGCTACAACCCATTCGTTTGGCTAATTCTTGAGTGGTTTGACGTGCATCTTTGTGCAGAAGTTGATTCAAAAACTTTATCAAGCTCATTTGGTCCTCTGGAAAGAGCAGCATCTTCGAGTTCAAAATTTCCATTTTTGAATTAGGCAAACCAATTTCTTGCAGTTTGTTCAGACATTGCAATTTCTCCATACACTTCACAAATCTCTCAGGCAGCTTCTGCAGCATTGGCACCTCGATTAAATGCAAAAAGAAGAAGGTGTTGAAAATGTTTATTTTTGTCAACCTGACTCCATTTTAATGATCTGAAAAATAATAAAAATTAGTTCAGACAAAAAAATCAAGTATGCCATCTTGTAAAGGGGAAAATTCTCTTTCGAAAAACACATTATGCCAATGCATTTTATTTTTACTGCATAATTTTAAACACAACATAAACGGCCATTACTTATGTTTCAACATAATATATAGCTGCTATTTTGATTTCTTGTCTGCAGCCTTATGTAGATTGCTAAATACAAGTGTTAACAGAAAATATAAAAACTAGGTGCATGTTCCTGTTTCTCAACATACCTTATTTCTATCTCGCTCAGTTATTGATAAATCATTTTTGTTAATTGAGAAAAGTCTCAATAAGAATAGCCTGTTTTATGCCATTTTAATTTTAATCTTTAGCAACTTCTGTAAACCCATGCAAGCAAAAAAATTACATCTCATAAATATCAGCTTTTTTTTGCAATAGCCAGTAATTTAAAATGATTATGTGTTCAAATAATTTTCCTCAGTGTGAAATTTAAATAACAGTTTTTTTTTCATTTTATAAATCTATTCTAAATTTGTATTTAATAGTTGCCTTTTGTGATGAACTGTCAGTGTATCTTAGTCAAAAAAGTGTTTGGAGGTAAGTGTTATATTTTATATTTTGAAAAATTTCAAATATAGTGATTAATCAATGAAATAAATGTGCCTTAAAATCAATTTAATACATTTTTGTTGATTCAGCTTACTCTTTTTAGGTTAAAATATTTATATTATTCACTTGGCTTATGTATTTGATGAAAAGTCTGAGAATAAACTCAGGATATACATTGGAATATCTTAAAGCAAAAATTAACATGAAGTTATTTATATTTTATGCTTTAAATAGTTAGAATCAAGAAAAGTGTTTGTTAAGCATAAACCGTTTCTGTTCTAATATATCTGGTTGTAATAAAAGTTTTCCTCGAAAAGGTCTTCTTAATAAAGTTAGGGGGGGGGGGAAAACATGAAAGCAGTACCTTTAGTGCGGATCGTAATCACTACCCAAATATATGATTTTCTGCCAATGTTTTAGTAATATTTAAAAGATTTCAGCCCAGAAACTTTGTGGCCATGAGTCAAAATTAAACCAACCTCATTTCGCACATCATGTGCAGAATGCAAAATAGCACTAGCAAGATGCAGCTGCAGGTGGGAAAAAAGAAGTCTGGAGCAGTGATGTTAAGGCTGTATGGTGGATATTGCAAAAGATCTCATTCAAGTCCATACAGAGTCCATCCAGTGAATGCAGACACATGTTGTCTTGCATTGTCTTGATGGAACATTACTTTTTTGTGCTGGAACTCAGTCTGATTTTTCCTTGATAGCAGTGTCAACATGGACTAACATCCCACTGCACACCTTACTGTCAAGACTTTTACCTTTTTCCAAATACTCTTTGGAGATAATACCATGGGAAACCCACCAGATAAAAAGCATGATCTTTTTATTAGTCAAATTGTGCTTTGGTATGTTTCTGGCAGTCTTACTGGGTGCAGACCAATCCCTTTTCAGCCTGTGCTGTTGAAATTAAATCCACTTTCATTCTGAAGTGACGATCCGTTCCAGAATTATGTTCTTGCTTTGATATTTGAGCAGATTAGTGCAGGCCTGACCATGTCTGTCTTTATCTGCTTGAGTTAGCTAATGCGGCACCCAGTGATTAAATTTTTATGTCAAGTTTATGTGATGCATAGCATGACTAATGGACATGGCACTATCGTCTAACTCCTTAGCAAGCTCTCATGTGGTTGCATACTGATCTTCTTGCGCAAGTTCTCGCAGGTGGGCCTCAGCAACATGAGTAGGCCACCCAGAGCGCTCTGCTTCTTGAATATCATAGTCCTTGTTTTTACTTCTTGAATATCATAGTCCTTGTTTTTACTTCTTGAATGAGGGTTTTAATCTGGTAGTGTGATAGCTCCGTTTTAGACACCTTGTACTTAATAATATTTTTTACAAATTTCACAACACAATGTCTGTTTCATTCAAATGCCAAATATCGTTTGACAAAATATGATTAAACACGCCAATGTGAACTGTTTGCACAGATGATATTTGCAATGCAGAAAACTTTTGTTAAAACACATTATCAAACTAAAAAAATTCATTCATGAAAGCTACGACGGAATACGAATCATTAAAGACATGGTTCTCGATTTTGGTCTATTCAGACTTTCTAATTGTCTGACTCAACGCAAAATTTATTTTTATAGAAAGTCAATTTTCTGTATCCGCAGTTTGACAGTATTCGATTCTCAAGAATCATCAACGATTGTAAAGTTTACTTCCCAGCTGTAGACACCATACCAATAGTTGCATTTAAATATCAAAGGACCTTAAGCAACTTGCTAACTAACCACCATGAAATAGATGAGACAGCAGAATGACATTGTAAGTCACTAATTTACAGTATTTACGTAGATTCTAATCACCAGCACATAATTATTGGCAACCTCAATATCATACAAAACCATCAACTAAAAACACTAATGAGTTATGGTGCAAAATTTAGACCAGTCAGAAACAAAATTAAAAATTACTGTTGCAAGACTTTCGAAAACAACATCAACGAATTTATAGTTAAAGCAAGCTATCAACTGAATTTACCTATAGATACGTTTTTAAAATGGAAAGATAAAATTCTTCAACGCATATCCACCGAAATCAATCACCTCAAGTTTAAAAGTACATTGAATTGGTCGCAACTTACATCAGATATTAAAAAATTAAAAAACTTTTTACTATTACAAAAATAGATAAAACAAATAATAACTTCAGCATTATATGAAAACAATTCACGCAGAAATTATTCATAAAGAACTTTTCAACGCAACTACTTATCAATTAGCCAACCTTACAGAAACATCTATAATAAACATAATTAAAACTTTTAGTAAAAAACTAAGTATTACTTTAAATATAAGCTACAACAGATTTACTAACCTATATGCTCTTCCCAAATTCCATAAAACCCATTAAAATTCAGATTTATAGCAAATGGAAATAATAATTACAAGAAAAATGTAGACTATTATTTTTCAATTCAAATTAAAAATATCTGTAAATTTATTTTCAACGATTGTAACATTAATCATAACTATTGCTGGATCATCCATAATAACACTTCTGTCATTAACACCATTCAAACATTAACATACAGAACATTAACTGCTATGGCTTTGAAAACTTATATACCTCACTTCCTTACAAACTTATATATGATGGTATATTCATAGGTGAGACACACACACATGCATTAGAAATTAGACAATTTGTAGGTAATACTTGCTGTCTGCGATTTTTCCAAGAGTTTTTATTATAGCAAGAATGCCTTGTTTTGTACTGTGAACAGTAGTATTTGTTTATTGTTATGAGTACAGAATTGGTGCAGACACAACTGGTGTTTGCTGTAATATATGAACTGCATTTGTAAACATTACAGCAATAAATTGCACTGCAGGAAGGTGATTTCAAAAATTTCATTCCAGTAATTCATCACTAGATGGTTCACCATTGTCTACAATTAATAATGAAATACCATTACCCATTAATGATGCTTATTTTAAATGCATCATAGAAAAGGATTCCTTTCTTACTTGTTTGAGAATTTTCCTATAATATAATGTAACTGTTGGAACTATCTCTTTGCATCTTCACCTATTGGAGAAAATGTGGAAGTTAAACAAACGAGTACTGCGGGAATTGATGGTAAATAACAAACTCAAAGACTTCATCTGTTCATCTCTCATCACAAAGAAGAAAGTTGTAGAATTTCTTGCTAATGTATGTTTAAACATGGTTCCTGCTTGCTGATATATGTTTAAACATGGTCCATCACTGCCTGTCGGCAGTGCTTCGTATTCTTCACATTGCAAGGTTTCCACTCATTTCAAAGAAGCTTAGAGTGTGTGGGTGGTGGATTATGCACTTTTTGAAGTTCTTTTCTCAAGGTTAAACCATTATAGCTAAGATCTATAATTGGCAATGTGGATGTGTAAAGCTTTCCTTCTTGCATCAGAAATACCCACACTATTAAACAGGAAGAAAAGGAGCCAAACCACACACAGAAAAAATGTACAGTTTCTGCTTTGGAATTATTGCAATATCTGCTTTGAACTTGCCAATTGATTATCATTATATTTGCTTTGAGAACTACATCCATACGAGATAGTTTTGTAATAATGCACAAATCTAATCACACATAGTCATGAACTTTTGCCTCATAAAATAGGATATTTGTTTTTTTAATTACGTTTCAGTGATTTTTCATATATGTTTTTAAAAAATTATGTTCCTGTGCTTTTTCTCCTAAAATATTAAATTTTACTCTTTATATAATTATAATAATATATGAATTGATTTCAGTGTGTTCTGTCTACCTTTTCATGAAACTCTTGTTTGCAGTCATTATGTTGATGTCAAATATTTCATGGTATATGCAGAGTGTTTCATATTGAATGTGACAAAAAGAATAGCATAGCATAAATTCTGTAATTGATATATTAAGCTGGAACAAATTAATTCTGAAACTACAATTACACAAGTTTTATCTGGCAACAGGGGGAAATGTTCTGGTTACGAAATAGTCGCTTATAGGATTGTTAATCAAAATGATGCCATCTATACAAGAGAAAGAATACTGTGTTTTGGAATATGCAAAAATACCTTCGTTTATCATCATTCAAAGACATTTTTGCACAAAACTTGGTAAAGAACCACTGCATCGTCATACATCAAACAGTGGACAAACAGTTTCAGGACAAAGACTGCTTGCGTAAGAAAATCAGCCTAGGATGAACAGCAGTCAAAACCGGACTGGTGGAAAAAATTTGTTAAAGGTTTTTATGAATTAACAGATGCATTTAATAACGTATGGTATCAGAGTGGTTGTTGCTTGAGTTGAAGGAAGCTATTCCTGGCTTCCTTCTGCACCAAGACGGTGCTCCACTACATTGACATAAAAAAATATGTCAGTACTTGGGAAGTAGTCTACTCCATCACTGGATTGGCCATGCTAGGTCAAGTAATTTGCTATTTCTATTTTAGCCACTGAGCTCCCCAGGTCTGACCCCTTGTTATTTTTGCATAAGGAGTGTTGTTAAAGACAAAGTGTTTGTGCTTTCATTTCCTCAGGACTTGTAGCAACTGAAGCAGTGGATAACTGAAGTTTTTGAATCATTAACAAAGGATATTCTATCATGAGTATGGCAGAACTAGAATACTGCATAGATATTTGCCACATCACCGGATGGGTACACATAGAAACTTGGATAACTGTACTTTCACTGTAAATTCGATTTATCAAAATGAAGTAATTACAGTACTCACAGGTATGCTTTATTGAATGGGGCAAAACAACCCTGTAACAACAACCTGTATTATCACTGCCTGTGAAAAAGTTATATCAATTGCCATTATGATTTCCTGAATAATTTTTTAAATTTGCAAATTTACAAAATATAAGTTCAAACCACTTAGTAAGTAATTAATATTTAATAAGAATTTTTCATTTATTGATTATGAAAGTCTTTTTGGTATATCATAATATCAGTTGTAATAAACTACTTAAAATTAATCTATATAAAAATAATATGCAAGGTAGTAATGATGTAATTAGTTTGAGTATGTCAATGTAAAGAGTTTATTTAAATATGCATTTTTCTGTATAAAACGTTTTTGCAAATTTGGTTAGAAATGTGATAATGCACATGTGCACATTGTGGTTTAATGTCACACTGTAAAATATCAATTGAGTTATTTTATTTAATTTCCAAATGGATTATATTTCATTTGATCAGGGAAGAAATAGAAGCAACTTTAGAACTAATGAAAAAAGCGGAGCATGATTTAAATCAAAAACAAAAACATCTAGAAGAATGGGAACTGAGACTTTTAGAGAAAGAAAAGAAACTTGAGCGAAAGAAAAAATGTATGGTAAGTAACTATTTGTAATATTTTCAGTGTTGTTATTTCTGTGACTTATTCTTTTGATCTAAACATAATCTAGATCAGGTCCATGGATTCATCATAGTTAAAAGGAAAGGTTGCTCTGTCACTAGGTAAGGCCTTAAGCTCCTTATAAGTGACAATATGAATATACCCAGTTCAATTCCAATTTTGATGGAGAACACCCATAAAAATGGATCCAAAAGTTTCTTATCCCTCATTCCCTATCACCAATCGCTAGAAAGGACTTCTGGCCTAATTGTTTATTTTATGTGCCTCATGCCAAAAAGAAATTTTATATTATTGTACAAATATCCATATTTTCTTTGGGTTCAAACATGGGTCACATTGTGTCAGCCAGCTCCCATACAATGCTGAACTGGGTGGCTTTTAATGTGGCAATAAATCTTTGCTCCCCCTCCAAAAGAAAAGTAAAATACCCATAAGGAATTATCTGACCAAGATCATATTTGGTACATCTGCATAACTGCCTGCTATCCTGATTTTTCATCACATCTCCTGATAGATCACAGAATGTTCTGGCTTTTCTATTTTTAGCTTTTGCTAAGAAAAATGTTTCTGAGCAATAAAAGAATTTTATTGAATAAATGAAACATAAATTGTGTCATTCCCCCACATCTTGTGATTTACAGCATAAATTTTCCTGTTGAATTTTATTTTATCTGACGTGTTTTAATCTTTTATAGGCATTTTCAGAAAATTTTATGACATGGTGCAAATCCCATTCCTTTCTAGTGATGTTGAACATAATTTTTCTTATTAAATTTTATTTGACCTGAAATGCCTTGATCTGCTGTAGACACTTTTAGATATTTTTATGAAAATTCAAACAATGTTTAATTAGTTAATATTTGTATTTAATTTGGTTTTGCACCAATAATTGATACATTACTTAATTTATTCTCACCATAGTATATACAATAAATATTAATTTTATTTTCATCATATTTAAAACTGTTTTCATAAATAAAAGAATCTCTTGCCTATTCAAGATGTTCTCAATATAAAACCAAAGAAAATTACAAGGAGAAATTAGCCAAAGGATATAAAATTCAAAATATCTAATTAAATATTGTTACGAATTTTATATATATCTAAATAATCTTAGTGAAATTATATGTGAAACTGTAGTATTTTTTTAATAATGTAACATGAAATGATTGAAAGAGATGAAGATCTGCCAGAAAAATAACATTACAAGGGCAAGACTATTAAACATTGAGGTAATCAATTGGCTATCTCGCTAATTTGATGACATATTGGCAAGCTGGTGAAGGTTTTGGTGACTAGTTTCTATTGTCAAATTTGGCGAGAAATCGTCCAAAAGTCACATGTCTTGGCCACATTTTGGTCCAGTCCCCGTATGACTGTTATGTATATTGTAAATGAATAATTGTAATTGATCCCTTTATGTAACTGTAACCGTATTCAGCCCTCATATGCATTTGAGTAATTTTGTGAGATGGTAGTTACTAGAGATTTTTCAGTGGCAGGGAAAAAAAACTATAGACTGGCTAGAGCATCAGTTTTTAGTTATTGTCTCAGTTTCAGCGTTGAATATTGAGAGATCTTTGTATGAGCTTCGCCTTTTAGATGCTTTTTACATTGTGCTTTGTTTAAATTTCTTAGTACTTTGAAATGTAACTACTGATTGTACTCTGTGATACTGAGAAAAGCTGTATGAATATTTTTCTGGATGGAAAGTTCCAGAATTGTAAAGTGTTTCTTTTGAGCAAATAAATTTTATCAAGCTATTATCAGTTTTGTTTGTATTCAATTTGCTACAAACCTTTACGCATGCAGCGATTTTTGGTAAGTGCTGGAACTGTGGTGGTGAAGGCCATGTACTAAGGAACTGCAGAACACCCTAAGGCATGGAAAATATGACTACTCCCTGGCAAGGACACAAAAACAAATTAGTAGCCATTTCATGGAATGAAGGTTTAAAGAAGCCCCATTTAAAAGTGCTTCAGATTTCTGCAGTGAGTGGCAGTAATGGACTCCTTATGTAAATGGCATTCCTAGCAAAATGTGACCATCAGTACAGGAGACAATGCTACAATCATGCAAAATGATTTGGCTGAACAACTGGATGGTAAACTTATCTGATGCCACCCTGTGTTGCCTTCCAAACTGTGTTCAAGGATAACATCAACATTGATGGAAAATTAAACACTAGCATTACATTTGCAAGTGATGCATACCATCACATGACATATGTAGTAGATATTATCAACACTTGCACACTCAGATTAGACTTTTTGAGGAAATATAATTTTTTCTGGGACTTTAATAAGCTACATTTTGCTTCTGAGGTCATAACCCGGTTTGGAATAAAAAATGAAGGAATTAAATTGTAGCTCAAGATAGCACAATACAGCAAGAACATAACTTTTATTTCCTGAATCCATGACTGAAAACATAAATTTTCAATACTGCATTATGGAATATCCTAGTGCTAGTACTCTTGGCACTCACTCTTTTACATATATATGACTGTCATCCTGGTGAGAGTTGCCTACATCAATGCTATAACAAAAGTCATTAGGATTATGTGAAATGGTTGCAGCGTGCACTTCAGTAACCTGCAATAGACCACAATCTCTGTGCGTCAGCGAGCCTAACATTAGAATTATTGCAGAAATCACAACTAAGTGATGAAGAGAGGAGTGCTGCAGAATGTATCATTCAAGAATTTTAAGAGGTTTCGTCCCACAGATCTTCTGGCATAGGTTGAACCAGTTTAGATCAGCATAGAATTGATAAAAGGTATCTGTGGAAAGAAGTAATTTTTTACTCTTGATTTAAAGAGTTGATAGTGCCAGGTAGAGATACACCATGGTGACCGAGAAAAGACAACATTTATTACTTGACAAGGACTTTGACAGTTTAAGGTAATGCTCCAGCAACTTTCAAATACCTTATAGAGGTCATGCTGAGAGAAGTCTTTCCTACGAACTTTGTCTGATATACCTGGATAGCATCATCATCATCATCATCATCAGGAACCTCTACAGGTGACGGAGGACGAGGACGCCTGATGTTTAACATAGGTAAACAGGCATATGCCCCGCGTCCTCCACTATCTAGTGGCAACAACTCCCTGGAGCCTCATCAGGCTGCCTCGGGAGTATATTTGGATCTTAATGAGAAAGTTACATGGCCATACAAGGGCGGTTGACATAGTCTACATTACGAGTGATGTGTATGACATTTGAAAGTTTTAGGATTACAGTGGTTACAGGAAATCTAGAAAAAAAAGGGGGGGTGGCATAACAATATAAGACATAATACACATAACAACATTGAATAACCTGAAACACATAACACCCATAACATTTAGACCATACAGTACACATAAAAACACTTAATACACAGAAGATACTCACAGACTACTAAGTAGAGTACTAATAATGCATTCATATGATGCTGTTAGAACATATAATGCTGGGCAGATGTGATACTACGTGATATATAAAAACGTGTAATAAAACTGGTAAGATCACAGGATGCAGAACAGAGATAAAGCTGTGATACTAGTGAAAACACATGGTGCATGCGAGATATAAAGCACGCGTGTAACATTGCCAGATATAAAGCACGCGTGTATACTAATTAAAACACATGATGCAGGGCAATTTTAAGACAGATAATAACATAAGTTGTAAATAATTATTAGCAATGAACTTTTGGTATTACATATGAAACAGATGGTAGTATATGAGTAATAATACTTATGGGGAGACAATTCATAGTGCATGAATCTAGGCTAACACATGATAAAAGTACATGATACAGAGCAAATATGTTAATAGTATATACACATTATAGAGAGCAAATATAGAGCTAATTAAAAGATATAATTCAGGGCAACTATAATACTGATAAAAACACATGACTTTGGGCAGATATGATGCTATTTAAAAGCACATGATGCAGGACAGAGATAATACGAATGAGAAACACATGATGCAGAACAGATAAATAGCATATTGGTACACATGGTACAGGACATATGTTATACTAATAGAAACTCATGATGCAAAGCAGATATAATACAAATGGGAGCATATGATACAAATAAATATTAGGGTGAACAGTTGGTGTTAGAACATATGATAGTATGTGTGTAGTAATATTTTAATGAGACAACTCATAGTGCAGGAGCCTAGGCGAACACATGATAGAAACACTTTATGCAGAGCAGGTATGATACTGATATATACACATGATGCAGAGCAAATATAGAGCTAATTAAAAAACGTGACACAGGGCAGATATGATGCTAATAGAGATACATGAAAATACATTATGCAGTGCAGTTTAAGTTCTAATGAACACGTATGATGCAGATCAGATATAAGAAAAAAAAATGCCACATGCCGCTGAGCAGGCAAAGTACGATTAAAATCATTTGATGCAGGACAGATATGATACTAATGAATATACATGATGCAGAACAGATAAATAGCTTATAGGCTTATATGGTACAGAGCATATGTTGTACTAATAGGAACGCATGATGTAAAGTAGATGTAATACAAATGAAAATATATAATGCAGATAAATATTTGGGGTAAACAGTTGGTGTTTCACAAAATGCATATGATAGTATATGTGTAAAGAAAGAAACTTATGATTAGACAATTCATAGTGCACGAACGTAGGCTGTCATACGATTGGAACACATAATGCAGTGCAAATATGATATTAATATATATACATGATGCAGAACAAATATAGAGCTAATTAAATGACATGGTGCTGAGCAGATGCAGTACAGGTGAAGAACGAGTAAATACACTTGGTACAGTGTAAATATGATGCCAATAAATACACATGGTGCAGAGATGATATGATACTAATAGCAAAGCAGATATAATACGAATAAAACACATTGTGCAAATAAATATTAAGGTAGACAAAGATACATATGCTAGTATATGAGTAATAAGTGTTAATAGAAACATATGATACAGAGGGCTGATATGATGCTAACAGGAAGACATGCTGCAGAGTAGTTATAATACTGACAAAAGCACATAATACTGTGCTTGTATAGAACTAATAGGGACACATGACAGCATTAAAGTTCATTAAATACTTGCTATTGTGCAAGAGTTCTCAAACCAGTTTAAGTTCTGTTTAGGTATTAGATATAAGGTATGCATGTGTAAATTGTAGTTTCCTGGCTAAATGCAGTGGAAAACCTTATGTTGATTAAATGGGCTGGCAGATATCCTGACCTAGTGCCGCGATAAATTTTATAATTTTATATATTGCATTAATGCTTCCCTTGTGCTTAATTATCAGTCAGTGGTAGGCAGTTATGTTGCTCGTGGGCATGAAAAGATGCATGGTATCTGTCAGAGGGCACCTGAATAGGTAGTGGTCTGGCGTTCCGTCTTCTCCACAGACGTCTGTATTTGATATCCCATGTCGATGAAAATAAGACGGAAACGGCCCGTGACCTGTTATGTAGTTTACCAAAGGAGCAGTGGCGATAAGGCGGTCAGTTGATACCTTTGAAATATGCTCATAGGTGTGCCTCCCTGTTTCCACATTAGTCCATTCTTCTTGCCATTGTCGTATTGCTTGTCCCTGCAAATGATGCTTTAGATAGGATGGTGGGGCAGGAATATTTATTTCCTGTGCATCGAGATTGCTTGCAGCATCCTTAGCCAAACGGTCAGCTGCTTCATTTCCCTGGTTGCCATCATGGGCTTTGACCCAGACCATGGTAATTTTAGTGTGACGATTATGCTGCAGGATGTTTTGCAAGTTAATGATGCTCGGCGATACATGGTGTTGATTCTCTATTGCATTTATTGCGGAAAGGCTGTCCGTGTAAATGGTAGCTGCCTGTATATTGTTATTGAGTATATGCTGTACCGCTGCTGTGAGAGCAGTAACTTCCGCCTGAAAGACGCTGTTTTCCGGTTTCAGATGTCCTTTCCATGTGTATTCGGTGTTGGAACCGTCATAGTGTATAAAGGCACTACCTACTCCCAAGTTTATGCTTCGAGCCATCCGTGTATATCTTCGTGAGGGTGTCTTGATGAAGGCAGTTGGATTTAACTGTGTGCATGCCTGTTCCTTTTATTGAGGGAAGTGTACGCAATACGTCGCCCCGATGCTCATATTGGACTGGGCTATAGGTAGTGTTTCCAAATGTCTCATCTCGGCGCAAATGGATTAGGTGAGCATATGCAGATTCCATTAAAGCTTTGATATGCAGTGGTATGATACCAGCTAGTACCTGTGCTGCATTTGTGGCTGTAGTTCGATATGCTTTGCATAGGTTTATCGCAAAAGGTCTTTGCAAGGCTGATAGTTGACGGATTTTCCTGGCTCCCATTGGGTTTGCCCAGATTGGGGCTGCATATAATGCGATTTTCTCTGCAACTGTGAGATAAAACAGTTTTTGAAAATGGGGGCTCTGACCCCAATTCCTGCCCTGAAACTGGCGCGCTGTTCTCGCTATTTGAGATGTTTTAACACGAAGGTCTTGTATATGAGGAATCCAGGTTAGACCGGAGTCCCATGTTACTCCTAGATATTTAAGATTTTTAACGAACTTAATATTTCTCCCCTTTAATTTAATACAGGGCCGTCGTTTTGGATTTGTTCCTGGCCTTGGAATGATCAATGCTGTTGACTTTTCTGTTGATATTTGAAGCTTAAGTCGAGTGCAGTAGTCAGCAAAAAGTGTGCAGACTTCTGTGCCATTTTTCTCCAGTTTGTTGCGTGTGCGTCCTCGCACCAGGAGTGCAGCATCATCTGTGTAGGTGACAACTTGCGTGTGTGCGGGCCAGCCTGCAGCAAGCACTTCGTTAAATGTGATGTTCCATAGGAGGGGCCCCGCACAAGAGCCTTGCGGACAACCTCTCACTTGGGCTTTGGAAGAAACACCTGCATCGTGGGACATTATTAACATACGGGCTTGTAAGTAGCTTGTGATTGTTAGATAAAGGTTGGTCGGGCATTTTGCATTGCGTAAAGCTTGTTTGATTGCTGGCCACCACAGAGTATCAAATGCACTGGCCAGGTCAATCGAAATGAAAGCCGTATGCATGTTATCATGTCTACTCTTCTGGATGCAATCCTTGATTGCTGAAAGGGCTTGAACGGTAGAAGATCCTATGCGGAAATCAAATTCTCTGACACTTAGATATTTGGTTTTGTGCAGATGATGATGAAGTCGATTGACAATCAGCTTTTCATGCACTTTGCCCAGTGCAGACAACAAGCAGATTAGTCTGTAAGACCGCGGTTCAGCTGGATTTTTGAATTTTTTCAAGAACAAGACTACCTGTCCCTTCTTAAATACGGTTGGGAAGAGCTTTGCCTGAAGTAATTTATTGAAGAATTTAGTGAAGAAATCTGGATTGGCTTTATATGCAACTTTAATTATTGAATAGTCCAGGCCATCCGGTCCTGGGACTTTTTTCAGGGGTAGGTAGCGAAATACATGAGCGATTTCTTTTGCTGAGAAAGTATAATCATCTGGCGTATCTGGGACAGTTGTATTGTTTCGCACTGCACGTTGTTCCAGTGTATCTTCATGCGGATCGTCCTTTGCAAAAATTTCGTCAAGAAGGGTGGCAGCTGTAAACCCCGCTGGATTTGTTGAAAAACTAGCTGTTGGAACCTGGGCATGAATTTGTGCTGGTTTGAATACCTTCTGTGTTGCAATCTTATGTAAGATCCTGTAGGGATTCGTATTGTTGTTACAGAAGGTACACCAGCTTGTCACTTTTGCAGCTAGAATATTCTTCTTATATTTAGCCTGCTCCTGCCAGTATGTAGTCAGAATCTGTGCTTTGGTTTCACCGTCCACGTTGCCTCTTAGTCTTCGGCGCAAAGCTCTGCATTTTTGTCTTTGTTGCCTTAGTTCGCCGGTCCACCAAGAGATTCCTTGTAATTTCTTGGTTGTACAGAGGGGTAAAATTTGTTGACAAATTTCATTAAGTTCCTCTAGAAGTCCTTGTGCAAGGGAATCAAGGTGTTCTGAGTTGTTGCAAGCGTCTAGCTGCAATCCTTTTGCTTGCAGGAGGTGAGTAAAGGCCTGGGTCAATTGTCTAACCTTATTACCTGGCAGCCTATAGCGTTTAATTATAGAAATGGTGGTATCTGTTTGTATACTAAATTCTACGTATTTATGATCTGAACAACTTTCAGAGTCTGAGACATGCCATGCATGTATGTTGTTAGCAATATCGTAAGTTGAGATCGTTAAGTCTGGCCATCCTTGATTGTACAAATTATCGAATGTACGTAGGTGGTGCATTCGTTGTATTGTGCAATTGTAAATTGTTTGCCGCAATATAAGCTTCAAGCACCTGCCCTTTTGGATTTGTGATACTATACCCCCATATAATATGATGGGCATTAAAGTCGCCTCCTATGACTTGAGCTGTGTTTGGAAATTTTCTTCTCGTTTCGCTTATGTGGGCGACAGTGCTGCCAATTGCATCTGTTGGTGGTGAATACACCGAAGTAAGGATAAATTGCATATTTTCAAAAATGATTAGAATGGAGACATAATCCCTATGCAGCTTGATGACTTGTTGTGTCCGTGCGGGGTTGCAGCAGGCAATTGCTACTCTAGGAGCATGATCAGCCTTCGGGGACTCCTTTTGGTATATTTTCCATGCAATAGGTAAGCTAGCGACGTGACCTTCTCTACAGTATGGTTCCTGCATGATTATGAGGTCTATGTCGTTGGAAATAACTTGCGTGAGGACATGAGATGTTGCTGCCTCAGCCCTTTGAAGATTGATTTGCAGGCATTTGATGATATTTGGGCTTAGTGTACCTATGTTCCTGCTTGATGGAGGTATAGTATGTCGAGAGAGAATCTGCATATGATTATTGTTATTATTAGATTGGATTACAGGCGTGTTGTTGTTAGCATTAGTAACAGATGGACTATTCATAGATAGTGCTGCGTTTGATACGTTCGACGTATCTCGTGTATGTTGGACAGGCAACATCATATGCTGGATGGTCGCAAACTTTTTTGTCCCGGTTGCGGTAGTTACTGTCTGCACAGTACAGTTGATGCATGTGGCTCATCTGGCTTGACAGTCTTTGATTGCATGATTTCCCGAGCAGTATGCACAATAGATTTTATTTTTATTTTGGCATCCCTGCTGGGTATGGCCAAATGCTTGACAGCGGTAGCATCTCTTAGTATTGAAGTACTCTGAGATTCGATGTGCCCGCCAGCCGATGAGTAGTTTTCTGGAGCGCATGAGTTGTTGGAAGGCATCAGGATTACATTCGACAATCCACTTGACTGTGTTACTCCTTTCCTTGAGCCTGTACAGGATTTTGGCATTATTCTTGTTAATATGGAGTTCTAAACTGATGACTCGTCCAAGTTCCTCCTGTGTAACGCTTAATGGGATATTGTGTATAGCAACCCTGGGAAGCCTTGTGCTTGGGATCTTGGTTTGCAAGAATTCTTTAGCCTTTTCAGTCTGCAGTTTTTCGGAGAGTGCGTGAATGTCCTCCTTTGTATGGCAATCCACTGCAAGTTATACCTGCTTGATGTATCTTAATGCTGCTACTTGAACTCCCAATGTGGGTAACGGAAATTCAGTAGTCAATTTTTCTTTTAACACTTTCCTGGATGTTGTGGATGGGTTTTTAGGGTAGATCAGTAAGGTGTGTTTAGGCTTTTGCGCCGTTACACTTGTGTAAGACTTTCGATTGTCTGTTGCTTTTTGTGCTAGATTAGATGCAGCTGTGATGTGTTGCTGTTGACTTGCTAGTTCACACGCAAAAATACTGGATGTGTTGACTGCTTTATCGACAGTATCCGGAGGTGGAATATACTCAGATACTCCCAAAGCCAGAATTCGGAAGGCTTCAACAGTGTCTATCAGTTGCTTTCGCAAGCCTAGGGTTAGAAGATTTTTGCCACCTCGAAAGGAAGTTGCGATCTTTTTAATTTCGTCAGTGAGTTTATCAATCTTCTCAGTATAGCTTATGTCCGAGGTAATGAATGTTTGCAAAGCAAATTCTCTCGAGTAAGTGGAGGAATCTGTGTCACTCATCATATGGGAAAGGATCTAAGTTTCTCTGTACAGTACTGCATTTGGTGCTGAATTTTTATATTTCAATCTGGAATACAGGAAATAGTCAAATTTTCTTACCTTGTCAGCAGTATTTCATCTGTCTTTCATCTGTATAAAGGTATTCCATTGTAATCCAAAGGCACATAGACACTGAAACACAACACTGCACTGTAATAAGAAGTCAAACTACGCAATTTTGCAGCTTGAAAATTCTAAGTTAATAAATGTCGAAAAAATTATATCTTTGGAACCAGTGGGCTGATCACGACCAAAATTTTAAACTTCTGCTTCTGAAGATAGATGATGAAGATTGCCGTTTATTCCAGCATGATACAGCAATTAGGAAATTAATTAGCAGGCAGCTAATAAAGTGTCCACTTCGTAAAAGGAAAGCCGTTGCGAATGTCCTTGACGAAAACGCGCTACCCCGAGGGGGGGAAGGTGACTCCTAACGGTCGAAAATGCAGCGTGAGCGAAAAAAGCGCTAAATTAAATCAGTAATTTCTGCATAATTATTCAACCAATTAATTAATCTTGATGAAACTTATATCAAAATACTGCTGAGATGATCCTCTATCCAGCTATGTAAAATTCCGGCTGCTACTACATCCGTCGGTGTATCCACGGGTTGCGAAGTTGAGGAACATGGCGAAAAGGGCTCCAAGTCGTGAATGATAATGTTAAAAACTTTGAAATTCCATAAAAAAATGACTAATTGTCGTAATGACACAATTTTTATATATGTGTACTCCTGATGATGTTAGCTACACGTAGCAACTACGTTTACAGCGGTATGTTGAGAACTTCCGCTGATATTAGTTAAAACGGTGGAGCGACAAAAACACGTCCTGACAGCACAGCACAGGAACAGCTAACCTCCCAGGAACCTCTACAGCAGAAACATATATGGCAGAAAATTCCTGCTCCATACAAGATTATTCATCATTGACCTGGCTTTTAATTTCATGAATTGTGAAAGCCAAATAGACAGATGGATCTGGAGACACCCAGGAATATGACATAACTATTCACCTTAGGAAAGGATCGTAACACGGAAATGCTGATGCCCTGTGTAGAAGACTCTACCCAGAAAGCTGCTGATGTTGTTCCAGGATCAAACTGAAATATGGGATAGTTAATCTGGTCACATGTCAAATTACAACTTTAACAGCATCTGACCAAACCCATGGCGTGACGAAGAAGTTAGGAAGGTCCAGTTAGAAGACAGTGACATTAAACCCATAATTGACTTAGTGAGATCTTCAAATAGGAAACCTACCTGGGGGACATTTCCATCTATAGTCCTATGAGAAAACACTATGGTGCTGTCCACTTACTCCATAATCAAAATGTGGTCCTGTACCAGGAGTTCAAATCAGATGATGGAAAGGTGTTCTTATTGCAGCTTATACTTCCAAGATCTCGTATCCCAGATGTCTTTACAAAACTACATAGCAGCTCAATTGGAGACCACTTCATAATAATGAAGATACTGTATAGAGTTTGAGAGCAGTTCTGCTGGAGTAAGGTAAGGACTGACGTGCAAAAGTGGTGCCAATTTTGCAATACCTTTGCAGGTTGGAAAGGATCGAAGAAATGTTGCCGAGAAAAGGTGCAACGTTGCAGTATAGGAACACCTTTTTGGATGCATCGCCTTCGATAATATGGTACCTCTGCCCTGATCTGCTAATGGCAACAAATACATAATTGTTATTGATTACTTCACAATATGAAACATATCCTATCCATGATCAGGCTGTAACAGTTATGATACTGCATTGGATTCCTGGTTCAGAGTGCCTCTTTAGTTACATTCTGATGGAAGGAATTTTATGTCAACTATAACTAAAGAATTCTACAAACTGTTCGGCATAGACTAAAGCCAAATGATAGCTTTATATCCTCAATCAGACAGCATGATAGAGAGGTTTAATTGAACTATCCTTAACAACTGTCGCTGATGGTTTCCAAAAACCAATAGGACTGGGACCAGAAGTTATCTCTCTTCTTACTGACTCATCACATTTTTATTCATGAGACTACCAGCTGTTCTCCATTCCAGATGCTGTTTGATCGTGATCTTTGTCTGCCTTGTCATCTCTTGTTTAGTCATCCTCCATGTGCGTGTTTATCACCTGAGGAATATATTCAAGATCTCCAGGCACATTTTGAAGTGATGCAGAATTTTGCACAAGAGTGAATCAATTTGGTGACAGACCTGATATGACACAAGAGCTGCAGGATGTCAATTCAACGAAGGTGACAAAGTGGGGTTATGAAGTCTAATTCGACAGAAAGGACTCTCTCATAGACTACAGTCATCCTGGGACGGTCTTTATGCAGCTTTAAGCAGTCTGAACCATGTTATATTCTGTGAGTTACCAAATTCAAAGTCTAAAGCCATTCATTAGACAGGCTAGCCTTAGTACATAACACTCATAGTGTATATAATGTAAATAGTAAACTAAGACATGGTGATATTTAGATATAAATTTATAAATTTATGCATTTATTTATGGATTTGATATTTGATTTCCTTCATGTTATTTGCTGAAATTATTGTTTTAGTACGGCATTGATTTTCTTTAGTTGTAAGTATGGCTTTCTGTTTAGAGATTGTACTGCTCAGGACATGCAGCTCTTGGGAAGAGGGCAATGTTATGAATTTTGTATGTATAAAAATAATTTTAGTGAAATTATATGGGAAATTGTGATATTTTTTTTTTTTTTTTTTGTATAATGTAATACGAAATGTTTGAAAGAGGCAAAGCTCTGCCAAAAAAAGATTACAGGGGCAAGTCTATTTAAAATTTGAGATAAATTGCTCTTCCGCTAAATTGGCGCGGTATCGCCAGGCTGATGATAATTTCGGTGACTAACTTCTGTTGTCAGATTTGGTGAGAATTCGCCAAAAGTCGCCACTCTTGAGTGAACATTGCCAAAAGTAGCCAATCTTTGTGTTTTTTTAATGATTATTCAATCAATGGGATCTTATTTGCTGAAGAACACCTAACCTAGTAAGCCAACCGTTCTGTCAATGGCGAAGAGAAAGAAAGAAAAGTAAGACAATTTGATGACATTTTTGTCTGGTCCCTGTATAACTGTAATTGTAATTGAATTACTTTAATGGTATCCAACTCTCACATGCCTTCCAAGAATTTTGAAAGTGGAAGTTACTAGATATTTCTCAGCGGCTGTGGGGAAGCTATATAAGATCGGAGAGAAGACTTTGTGTCAGTTGTTCCGTT
This sequence comes from Stegodyphus dumicola, assembly GCF_044657685.1. Classification (NCBI taxonomy): domain Eukaryota; kingdom Metazoa; phylum Arthropoda; class Arachnida; order Araneae; family Eresidae; genus Stegodyphus; species Stegodyphus dumicola. Next base: position 121,810,645 of record NC_140776.1, read on the forward strand.
CAGTATTGAGTATGGATTATTGAGAGATCTTCATATGAGCTTTGCATTACACTGTGTTTAACATTCTTTAACTACTGATTTTACTCTGTGATAACTGAGAAGAGTTGTTTGATTATTTTGTAGAAAATTCCAGAACTGTGACGTGTTTCTTTTGAAAAAATTAATTTATAAAGCTGTCATTGGTTCTGTATGTATTGAGTCTATTATGAACCCGTATTCATGCAACAGTATTAATATGTTTTACATCAGAATCATTTCATAAAGAATTCAGTAATCATAATCATGCATATTATAAAGAAAATTTGGAGTTTTTTTTAAATGATGTCTCCACATAGCTTGAAAACCTCCCAGGAATTCCTGGTTTACATTGTGAGAGCTTCCCAGTTTTCCATATTTCAAGGTTGGTAACTCTGCATTTGGTTGATGAAATTTGGTGCAAAAAAATTGTTACAATTCTAAAACTTTAAGATTATTTATTTAATAAAGATAAACTTTATTAAATAATTAAATTAATGGATTGTAGAACTACCTCTAGTTCAAATGCATGCAGCTTTGTCACATTTTGCTGTGGATGCAGATGATGCCCCAACAAAGCTCAGGCATATTGTCTAGGTGAGATTAGCAAATTAAGAGCAGAAATGTGGGTTTTTTGGGGGGGGGAGGGGATGTAAGAATGATATGCCATTTGTGAACAGGTCTTATCTTGCTGGAAGATAGCCTAGTTGGCAGCTGTGGTATTGAGAGTCATTTGAATAGGCACTACAGTTGATTAGTTCTAATCAGCAAATTAGATATCAATAATTCCCAATCTTCTGGCCATTTAGTGGCCATTTCTGTACATGTAACATTAAGGATAGCTGATGATGGCAAATCCATTGTTATTTATGCCATTGTATTTTCTTTTTTACGTGAATCTGTGCCTGTTTGCTATTAATTTCTACTTTTCTCTGCAGTTCAGATATGGAGTGGTAACTGATTTGACCATTCCACCGTCTTCAATGTGATAATGTCATCTTTCAAATTGAACGTTCTTTTATTTTATTTTTCTTGAATTATAATAATAATTTTTCTTTATTTTGAGGTTGCTTTTGACATTGAAGCATTCTTAGTACCATTGAATATAAACATAATGAAACTTCACTTTAAATATTACGCTTAAAAACTAATATTCTTCTTTACATCAACATCATCATGTACTATTTCAATATGTTGCTGCAGTCATCATTGTGTGTTGGACTTGAAATTTTAATATTTTCATTTTCAATGCTCTATACTTCCATATGAAATTTTTTTCAGCCAATTTAAGGAAATGCAGCAGAATTTAATACTTATTCAATCATTGTATTAAATTTTAAATTCAAATGCATATTTTAAATTAGCACCTTTATAAATAATTTATGTATATATATATATGCATTTTAAAAATTTTTATATGAATTTACTTTGTTTTTTCCTTGCTTTGGGAAGGGGCCAGAATTTTCTGGTGAACTATTAAAATGTGTGACAAAAAAGTGACATTGAATTGATTGAATTCCTCCTCTTTTATATTCTTTGAATTTAATTAATTTTTTGAATGAGGGTTTTACTTGTTTGAAATATTTTAGTTTTAACATTTATTAAATTCTTTTTTACATTTATAGGAACTTTTTCAAAATTTCTTTGTACTGATTTCTTATTTGATGTCTTTTATAATTTTTCAGCAGCTTAATGAGCAAAAATACTAGGCATGGTTATATTATTTTATTTTAAGAAATTGTTTTATGATTATATATATATATATATATATATAATATAGATCATAAATTAATTATTTATTGCCCTTTAAAATTTTGTTATATTTCACCGTATCTAATATGTGTCATCTGAATTTATACCCATTTCACTGAAAGATATGTTGCATTTTCATTGTAGGTTTAGTATTATTAGGATTGTTATCTAACTGACTAATTTTCAGCCTTTTTGGAAAAACTTTGTCCTTGATTAATTTTTTAAATTGAGGTATGGACTTTGTTATTGGGAAGTCACGATTTTCTAATGATATCTTTAGTTTTTTTATTTTATCTTCAGTGATATTTTAAAACTATTTTTGCCTTTATTATCTGATTGTATTGTGTGTATTGCTTCAAAGCTTTCGTAATCCATGGAAATATTATAGTATTTGTTTTTATTGGAATTGGCTTCCAATTATTGTGGCTGTGCACCAGATGGCTTATGTGTCAATATTTTACACCATTTAATGATAGAAGAAAAAAAAATATGCTTATATTTTTACTATGTTAACTATTCTGGAATTTTGACTGTCAAATGGTATTTTGCTTAAATATTCATTCAAAAAGATTTAAAAAGTGTTTTGCTGATTAAAAACTGTAGTAATTTTTTTTTCTTGATTTACGTGATTTTTCCATAATATCTTTCAGGAATGAACCATATTTCTAACTGTACTGTCCTTATTATTATTAATACTATATGATAGTTGCTGATTTCATGTGTCATTCTTTTTTTAGCAACTGTATGAACTTGACATAAATACTTGGTCATCTGATGATGTGGTATGTATTGTTTTTAGGGTTTTGAAAAAGAATTTTTTTGTATGTTTTAATGAAAATATACATAATTAATTTTGTTTTCAGTGCTTGTGGATCAAGCAGTTAGGATTAGAAGGTATGCTGGAACACTTATTTTATTTTCAGTATATTTTTTGCTATTGTTCTTTTAATAAAATTTTTACCGATTTATTTCTCTTCAAGATTTTTTTTTATTATTTTATCGTATCTAATATGTGTAATTAATTATACTTTATATATGCTTTTACTGTTTCAATATGTAGTTTTTTATTTGGATTTCTTCTATAGTAGTTATTTAAAGGAGAACTACTTTAGTATATAATAATAATAAACCTTTAAGTTTTACAAAAGCAACTAATCTTACAGTATTTATTGTGTGAAATTTTTTAAATAATCCATAAAATTTATAAATATTTCAATTAATATTTTTTATATTAAATATATATCTGCAGCAGTGATATTAAACATATCTGAAGTTTACTCATGTCAAAATTTACTATTTGTAGTTTTAATACCATCAGAATTTCTGTGGTAGAAATGAACTAAATATTTGAAATTAAACTATTTTTAATGATGTGATGAAAATTATGTACATTTTTTTGTTGCACATTGATTACTTACACTGTTAAGTATTAAATTTATTCGTCCCCCCCCTACACATCAAATGTTCTTGTATCTTCAATGTACTTGTCTATCACTTTTATGACGGAATATGGATCTCTCTTCCTTTGCATATTTATATATATTTTGCATTAATCAAATTTCATCGTTTGGTTAGCAAACTCAAAAGATTTGGCTCAGTATGCTGATTTGTTCCTGGAACAACATATTAATGGACGCCGTCTCTTACTTATGACATCAGAAGACTTGAAAGACATTGGAGTACGTGCTGTTGGGCATAGAATCCATTTAATGGTACTTAATTTTTCCTAAGTATGTCTGTATTGGCCATAATTATGTGGACGTTTTCATATAATATTGTACATAATGTGTAAAGTAGGGTTCTCATAATGTTCTTTTATAATCATGGGCAATTCTAAATTTTTACTCAAAGAAATTTGGAGCAATTTGGGAAAAATAAAAGTTAGTTACCAAAACTTAATTCAACCCCCCTCCCCCCGAAAAAAAAAGAAATCTAACAAATTTAAGTACAACAATAGAGATGTAATGAAACATAAGATAGAGTTAAGAGATCTTCAACTGGAACAAAACAAAGAAACTGAATTGTAAATTCTGCCTTTGTGCTACCAGAAACTGCCAAAAATAAAATGCAAGATAAAATTTCCATTTGTGACTCAATGGATTGTCTCATGAGATTTTTCACAAATTTCCCTAGAAGTTCAAAACGTACAAGTCTCGTATTCAGATTTATTGTGACAGGAAGAGATATCATAATAGGCAGAAATACTGCTACTTGGAGAGGGAAAGATTATTACTGTAAATGCTGCATACATTATAAAAGAAATTAGTAACACAATGGTTCTCAATATAATTACTGAAGTCCTTGGTCATAATAAGTGGACTGAAACCCATTACCTAATTTTTTTCCCAAGAAATGTATTTTAAATTGTGTGACATTTCAAATATATATTTGAGATATTGGAACATTTTACGACTGTCCTTGAAAATTGTGGAATGAATGGCAAGGGTTCAGGATAGTATTATTTTTTTTACATGTAATCATGATTTTGATGTGCCTTATCTTTCTATTTAGAGTAGTTTTATTAATTCAAGATAAGTAAAAATTGCAAAAAAGCTTAAATTGAACCATTTTATTAAAAATATGTATATATCCAGAATGTTTTCTTTTGAGTTTTGGTTAAAAAATATTAAACAGTGTGATGCATAAAATTTTTTTAAAAATAAATTCTTATTTTATTCTATTTTATTTTTTTGGCTCTAGCAAATAAGTACATATAATACAAAGTAAATGCATAGAACTTTTGTAAACTGAGAACAGTGTTCTTTCATGTTATAATATCTTGCATATTATTTAATTAATGTATGCATTGCAAAATTGATAAGAGGGAATTAAAAAAAATTATACATTTTCATGTCACTGTTATACCCTTAAATGAAGCTTTTTATGGTAATTTAATCCATGATTACAAAATTCTAATACAGTCAAAAGTCGTTAATCCGGACTCGTCGGGACTTCGGCGATTCCGGATTATCGATTTTTCCGGATTATAGATCATCAGTTTAAATCTCGTAAGATGGCATGCAGAAATTCTAAAATTAAAAGTATGAAACCGTAATTTATGAAATAAAGAACAATTATGAACTAAAGGGTATCAAAATTTGCAAAAAGAAAAAGCTTAATATTTATTTGTTTACTTTATTAAACATTTCTTTCAATGTAAGTTGTTTAAGTTTTGCTTCGTTTCATGTGATAATACTTTCTCTTTAATTCTATTAAACAGACATAATTTCTTGTTCAGTTACAAAGTTCCACTGTTCAAGTCCTATAATTGCTGTGTCGAGAATACTGACTAATTTGTCAATCGAAATTTTTTCGTTTTGAATAACCTCTGTCACTTCGCTATCAGAAGCGAATTATAATGACGAGGAACTTGTTTTAAATCATATCAAAGACGGAGCACATCGAGATGAAATACTACATTTGATAAGGAATTATAAGCCAAATAAAATAAAAACATCTGCCCTGAAGATAAGGATAGATCAACTTCCAATTCATTACGCGCACGCTGCGGCGTTCCCCCCGCCGAGCAGCGTGAAATTGATAAACAGATTTCGGATTTCAAAACATACTTTCGCTTTAGATCCTTTACATATTAAGAAATATATATCAGAAATTCTATTTGATATAATCGAAAGTTTAAACTTACTTTTATAAAATTGCTCTTACAGTCTGCAAAAAATAATAAGCCGGATCCAATTCGAAAATTAAGGAACAACGCAATCATCAACATTAACTGAAATAGATAATTATTTAGCTTATACGTCCATTATACATAAAACGCGCACGCGAAAACGTATTCTGCACTTGCGCACACTCATATGCGAAGTCGTAAAAGGTCTTACGCGCACGCGTAAACGCCTATGCGCATGTGTCAACGCGGCGCATGTGCAGAAAGTTTTTAGTTTTGAGGTCCGGATTATAGATCATTCCGAATTATGGGTGTCCGAATTAACGACTTTTGACTGTAATAATGGCTGAGTATCTTTTGTAATTGCCACCATTTTTAATTTAGTCAGTGCAGGTATTATTTTGGCTGTTATGCATAATAATTTTGCCATTTGCATGTGAAATGTTTTTGCAACTGTACATTTATGCATGTGTTCATGAATTTATAGCAGATCACATTTTAGAAAAGTATGTGTGCAAATATAAATACAATTTTTTGTTCACTGGCTGAGTAATTGCATTTCAGTATTTAAAAAGTTTTCAGTTTATGTATATTTAAAAAATATTTTTAATGTGTAATTTTATTATTAAGAAGTTGATCTCATATCAGAAGAGTTAGTTTCAAAATTGTTTCTGACTACTGGAAAATATGCTAAATATATTGATTTTATTGATAGTATGCTAATATATTAATTTTTTTTTGTATTAAATGTACACTGCGAAAAAAAAGGGGAGGACAGTTCTATTTCTCCCGTTTTACTGGGCCAATTGACGAAATTCAAATTGTGTGTGTCATGTCTCGAAAGCCTGACTTCGAATATATATTAGATTTATATATAGCTCTATTCTAACATAGGTATTTTGACACAAAATCAGACTTTTTTCTGAAATAACATACCAATTTTTTTCCATATTTTGACTCTACTACTCAAATTATGCCTAAATATGAAATTTTGTAAAATTTGGTGCGAAATTTACGGAGAAATTCATAAATTTATGTTGGCACTTTTTTTCAGTTTGAGCCAAGACTAGTTCACTTGGCGAACTTCTTAATACATGGCAACCTATTTTCCTTTTTATATTGTGCGTCAGCGGAAAAAAAGTCACAATTGCTCCTTTTTTTTTTCAAATAATGTTCTTTATATTATAATTTAATTATAATTGTTATTATTTTAAGTATTTTTTCTTTTTCAAATTTCATTTTAATTGTTTAAGTTGCATGGTTTCTTTTGAATAACTGTTTTAAAAATTGGTATTTACCCATTTGAAGTGCATAGTTTAAATAAAAGGTGCATCAATTGTTATTATTTTTTTCCAAATAGTTTTCTTTATAATTTTTTTTGTCATAGTTATTATACTAGGTAATTTTTAAATTTTTAGACTTTTTATTTTAATTGTTAGTGTTGCATTGTCTCTTCAGATAATTGTTTTAAAATTTTCTATTTATTGATTCGAACTGAGCATTTTAAATACATTTATTAATATAAATTTTCTGAAATTTGATTTTATTTATTTGAATTGCGTTTCTTTCGGAATAATACTTTGTTACCCAGACTACGATGCATTTAAAAACTGCATATATTCAAAGAGAAAATACAATTAAACACAGTTAACATGCCTTTCAATGCTCCATTCATTCAGAAAAGATATATAAACGAGAAAGATGTATAACTGACATTTTAACTTAGGATGACTTGCATATATTTCTATAAACAGCTTTATCATTTTGCTCATTGCCTAACACAATCTTATCATCCTACATTTAGTTTTTTAAAATGTTATTCATATTTTAGTCAAATATTTTATTTTTGAAATCGCAAGAATCAAATATCATAAGATTAAAAAAAATTTATATGTATATATATATTTAAAAAAAAAAAAAAAAAAAAAAAAAAACTAAATTTTATGCAAAAAATTATTTTTCTCATCTTAACCTTTTGAGGCTGGATCTTTGGTAGCAGTAAATGCCTTGAATGGACAGGGAATCTTGAACCGAATGCTTTCCTCCTTTAAGAAATCACCTCCTATTTGCAACAAAGATTCTTGTGTGTAGTTTAATGGATTCTCAGAGGAATGCATCTATGTTGCAAAAGGAAGGGAAGTGTAAGGATTAGTGACCAGACTTCAAGATGCTTTTCGTCACTGAGGGAAAATTTCATATTACAGTTGTTCTAGATTGAGACTACTGGGAAATGTGTAAACCTTCGTTGAAGAAAATGCTATTCTTTATATTATAGGACGTTACTTTTGTTTTTATAAAATTTTGGTTTGAATTTTAAATTACACTGCAAAACTAAGTGTCTTTACTAAGTGCTTACAATAATTATTTCTATTGTATCTGTATATTAATGTTATGTAAAAAAATATTTCAGCTATTTGATTATTTCCTGGGACAATTTAAAATTTAACTAGTCTTCATCTCAGTCTTTTTTTTTTTTTTTTTTAACTGTTAAATGTCCTTATAATTTTAAATTTGTTTTGGTATATATTATCAAATATAGCTATATCTTTGATTTTTCTTCCATACAGAGCATAATTAAAAAATAAACGCTTAAGCTATAGAAATGATTAAAAATTAAAGTTCAGTGGAACTGTTAAAATTATGCTCTATAGGCATAATGAAATTTTAATTTTACATAATAGTTCAAAATCTGCTTTATAATGTACTATTTAAAGAGGAAACTTTCAGCAAATTAGAATATAACTGGTTTAATTAAAAATTATTTTATTGTAGACTGTTAGTAGTGCAACGTCCAACTACATCAGTATTACTAATTAAAATTCAGTTCTTTTCCAAAATTAATGCATAATAAAACAGATTCTCAAAAACTGTTTTTTAGAATATTTTAGTTTTAAAAATTTGAAAAAAAAAAAAAAGATTATTTAATCATGTACTATTTTATACTCTTTATTGAAAATTAGTAAGTGATATAATTCAAGTATTAATAATAGAATGAACTTAAGTCATTAAAAATGTCAAATTATTTAGTATGCAAACCCATAATTCAAAATGCAAATTTTATTTGTCTAAAACTAAATTCTCACCCTCACAAAGGAATGTGCTCACTCGGGTACCAAAATTTAAGTAATTTCTTAGTGCAAAGAGTTTTTCAATTTGAAGGGAAAATTGTTTGTTATGCATAATGTCTGCAAAAACTGTGGGACAAAAGTTACATGATGATTAGTTGTTGTCTTCAATACTGTATTATATTGTTCTATATTGTGCTACATAATTCAGTGCATTAAGAGAAATTTCCAGATAATTTCAGGTGCCCAGTCAGCTAAATTCTCTCCTGTTTGAAATCATCGTCATCATCCCATGTGAATTTTTCTATTTCTTCTATTGTTTAAACCATTTCGTTTCAACTCCAGACTGTCATTGTAGCAGCTTTGACATCAACCATGGCGGCATATTTTATATGGTGGAATTTAAATTGTATGATATATTAGCGAGTACGTTTACTTGCAGTTACTCAAAAAATCTTCATTGTCAGGTCATGTGAAATCTATACTGACACAATTGAATTAACTGTTTTTCTCTTTTTTATTGATTTTTTTTTCAGATATTCATTGGTTTCATTAATACCTCGGTCATTATGCTGTTGTATCGAAACTATTTCATAACTGAGGCCCAAGGTGTCCCCCAGGAATTTGTCCTTGAACATAGTTGCTAAGATATATGTCTAATGAATGACAAAGGCATTCAATCACTTAAAAGGTCAAGGTTCAGAAATTCAGATGGGGAACGTGTGTTCTCTTAGAACAATGATTTGTACATTATTTGAGAGCTTTTACATCTTGGTTGTATTCTCGGAGCTCAATGGACAGTGAAATTTCACAAATGGGACTCTAATCCATTTTGACCATCTTACTTCAAAATTATTTGACTGTGAAATCAAGACACTGATACTGAGGTATCTTTTAAAATAACAGTACATCAGTACATCTGGAATCTAACGGCTAGAGATGACCTTTCAAACTGATTGACTAGTTTTAGTGTATTTACGATTTACAGGTTTTAGACTGAAATTGTAAAACTACTGTTGTTTCTTTGACACAGAATTTATATTTGTGTTCGTGTGATTTGTCTGAATAACAGTACCATCACAGTAAATTTCCGTGTGGGAAGGCCACTTCAGCATAAAAAGCTATGTATAGAAATAAAGACAGACAGAACTGTTAAGAATGAACTGATAAGATTGTAAGAAAAAGTGCTTGTACATGTATACAAATACATGAGAATTTATATTTGTTTGTGGAAATGTATACCTCCATATCCATGTAGTATGTATGTCTGCACTGATATAATATGGTATAAGTGCAGATATGTACATAAAGCGGCAAGCATGCATACCCTTAAATGGGAATAACGTATATACATACACGTACATGTACACCCACAGGCACACATATGCATTTATATTTATATATATGTGTTTGCTTGTGGATTTATGAATACCTGTATAAACATAAAGATATATGTATGTGTAATATATTTCATCGTCAAGCTCTTGAAGAAGTTTTCGTATTTCATCTTCAGTCAGACCTATTTTCCTTTTTGGCATATTGCTAGAAAAATGCCAAAATAATTCCTAAAAAACTTACGAAAATATGCAATATTCTAAAGCAATGCAAGGCTCTGTTTACAATTTACAAATGCAGTTATTGCAAATTCTGTAGCTATGTAGCTACAAGAACTAATAGAGAAAAATTGGGAAAATCCGGATTCTTAACACAAAGACCTTTGAAAGAGATAAAGTGGTTAAAACCCCAGGGACGTCAAATTTGACATTTCACCCCACTCTTTCAGCCTGGAAAATGGGGGGAAAAAGACATAGCCACTAAAGCGGGCAAACCCATCCTTTCAAACAGAGGACTCAATGGCCACTATAATGGCCATCCCATCTTCAAAAGGTTAATTGCTTGTTTGTTCTCTTCAGGCCTTCTGCAAGTATAGTAAAAAGCATCCAACTTTTTGAAACATCTTGATATTTCTGACATTCATTTTAAATAAAGTTATCGCCTTCCATTTCATAAAGGCCCACAAATGGCCGAGCGGTAAAGTCGCTGAACACTGGTAGTTCGCTCGGGGGTTCAAATCTCTGCAAACGGGATGGTTGCATGGACGTTTTCGTGGTTTTTGTCATGTATAATGTGTATACAAGCTGGTTTCCCTTAGAAAGTTCTTCCCGAATGCATCCCTCCTTTTAGGCAGATAGCCCTGCTTTGCCTTAACTTAATAATCCAGTTCAATCCATTTCATCAGTAGTTGGTCAAAGCCTCAGTTTTTAGAGGCTAGGTATTTTGAAGGCATGAGATGAAAGGAAAGACTGGTTTCATCAAGAGGGAAACTGTCTTTAGATGACATCCATATACGTCACTGGATAAATTCCTGAATCTTCAAATAATTCGACAGAGAAATCTATGGGATTCTCCGTTTATGATACGATATGTTGCTCTATGATGTAATTTACACAGCTATTTAGTCGAAAACCAGTCGCTCTTCACTTTAATCTGCAATAATATCGTTTTTGTCTTTTCCGTTAGCATAAACTGAGTTGCTAATATTTGTTGGTGTACACATCGAAGTGTTTTCTCTTTGAACACCCAACTCGGTTCGTCGGGGTAAAGGTAAAACAAAACAAGTTTGTTAATCAAAATTCATTAAAGTTTTATAAAATATGAAATAAATAATAAAACAAATTTAAAATTCAGAATTCGGTCTTCTAGGTTCACATGTTCAGAAGAAAGTCTACATTATTCAAAATTTGAAGGTCGGGTACCGTTGCTATTTCATAGTGCGAAGCACGTACCTACAACATGCAGATTTTTTCTTTTTTAATTTCCTTAAAAATAATACAGGACTATAATATTTGGTAGCAACAATTTGAAAACTGATAAGTTGTTGTGTTTTTTTTTTTTTTTTTCCCTGACACCAGTGGTTATGTTATTTTCTTCCTCATGTTCGTACGGGGTTTGTGTGGATTTGGAGTGAATAACGACAACACTTGATGAAGTATCGAAACACACTTTATTAGCTGATATTCATCAGAACAGCTCCAAAGTCACTTTTTACAGTCGTCGAAGATCTTCAATAAACACGCTGGAACAATTAGCGACACAGCCTTCACACTGTCAGGCAATAACGGTGGAGACAGCTTCACTGCAAAGCACCAGAGTACAGCTCCTGACTCTGCTCAGTCGTTCTCGGAACTCCATGTACTCTTGAGACTGTCCACGCTACAATTAGCGATGCACTGGATGACACACAGAGCACAGCTCCCGACTCTTTGATTCAGTCGTTCCCAGAGCTTAACAAACTCTCTCGACGATGCACTAACTGCGATAACTGCAGCGCGCAATGAACTGGAAGTTGCTCTGTCAGCACTATCCTTATCTTCAGGGCAGATATTTTTATTTTATTCGGCTTATAATTCCTTACTAAATGTAGTATTTCATCTCGAAGTACTCCGTCTTTGATATGATTTAAATCAAATTCCTCGTCATTATAAATATCACGAATACACATCAAATAGTTTTCTGGTTACAATATTCTAATTTCGACTATGCGTAATGTATGCTTTACGCATGCGTGCATTGAAAGAAATGTTTAGTAAAGTAAACAAATAAATATTAAGCTTTTTTTTTTTTGTAAATTTTGATACCCTTTAGATCATAATTGCTCTTTATTTCATAAATTACGGTTTCATATTTTTAATTTTATAATTTCTGCATGCCATCTTACCAGATTTAAACTGATGATCTATAATCCGGAAAAACCGATAATCCAGAATCGTCGAAGTCCCGACAAGTCCGGATTAAAGACTTTTGATTTTGATTGTATATATATATATTTTTTAAAGTTGGGACATGACCCAAACTGTTTGCTTAAAAATAAACATTATTTGTTTATTTTTAAGCAAACAGTTTTGGAAAATAAACATTAAACAAACTTTTTCAGTTTTAGACAGTTCAATTTAAATGCAGTTAAAGTAAAGTAGCAGACGATAACATGACGAAGGTAAAAATTTACTCTTAGAAATATTAAAAAAAAATAAATAAATAAAGGAAGAAATTAAAAAAAAGTTAAAAATTTGAATAATATCATCTATAATTTAAAAAAATAGCTTTTCATATAGTATTAATAAATATTTATTACGAATCTTTCAGAAAAAAATTTCATATAATTAATTCTCCATAAAAATTTAGGGTTAAAAATAGCTGTGACAATTCACTGTAACAAAAAATCTATAAACCACATTTGGCATTATTGTTGCTAAAAAAAAAAAGATGCCAAATTTCAAAATGCGAAAATATGAAAATTCATATTTATCTTAGAAAATTTAGAATAAAAAAACTCTAATTTTTTTTGCAGGTATGCTTAGAACTATACTTCTTTCTTTAATATGATGGTAAAACTTTTGTAGGTTATAATTTAAAATGTTTTTCAAAAAATTTATAAAAATTATTTAAAAACAGAAATTTAAAAAATAAAACACTAATAATGGGTTACTTTTATTTGGAATGAACCTAAATTTCGAAATGTAAAAGGAAAAATCAAATCATTTGCGGTTTTGCAGCTGAAGATGGTGGTTCGGTAAAACCATCAAAACTAGTCCTGTGAAAATTTGGTAAATATAACGCTGATTTTTGTTGTTTGACTTCTGAATTAGTATTTATTCGGCGTGTTATTGTGTCTTAATTAAAAAAAGAGATATTAAATAATATGCCAAATAAATATATGCCAAATTCAATTAACATTGAGGAGCTAAAATTTTGAGAGCAAGTTTTTTTAAAAACTACTCATACGATTTTTACAAAACTTGCCAGTCTAGCATAATTTGAGTTGCAGAATCGAAATATGGAAAAAAATTGGTATTTTATTTCAGAAAAAGTCTGATTTTGTGTCAAAATACCTATATTAGATAGTGCATTTTATATAAATCTAATATATATCCTAAGTCACACTTTCGAGACATGAAAAATGAAAAACGCAATTTGAATCAGCCCAATAGAACGGAATATACTGTCCAAATTTTTTTTTCGCAGTGTACAATGCATTTATTCTTTCATATTGATTAAGAAATAAATGTATAGTAATTAACACTTATGTATTTTAAGTTTTTTAGAAAGACTCTATATAAATACTTACAAGTAGCAATTGTATTAGAAATATTTTATCGTGAATTAAATATTACCCACCTTTATTTCTAGGACGAAATAATGAAATTAAAAAGTCACAATAAAAGAATGCTACATTTTCCACCTTTGGAGCAGGTGAGTATTTTTTCATAATTTTAAATCTGAATTTTACAGTTTGTAATTTTAGAGGTGTATTATCGCATGCATGTAGAAAACAAAAGCTTATAAAGCTGAGTTTGAATGAAATGAGCAGATCATTAAAATTTTATGTATTTTAGTATAGAAACATTCTGTGTTGATAAAATGCATATGTGTATGCAGTAGAATGATCAATATAATTTTAGTGCATCATTAATAAATTTAATAAATTAATAATTTTTCGTAAATCAGCTTAATAAATGAATAGCTTCTGTTAATAAATAATTACAACTTCATTACCAATATAATATAATAATAAACTATTTATGTCATATGCATCAAATAAAATATTTAATTTTTAATATCAATTATTAAAAAATAAAGTATCTTTTATTCTCTGGATTTCAGCACATCAAACAATTTTATTTGTGTACTTTTTATGGTTTTTTTCAGCAAAATTTTATTTTAACCAACTGTCTATTTTTTATCTTCTGATGCATTTTAATTACTTAATAGTCTCTTAAGCAGTTACTAAAAATGAAAGCATATATTATAGTAAGAAACTATTATAAAACTGAATAAAATTTTCCTGAACTAGCAATAGCTTATGCAAGAAGAATAACAGCACAGCTATAATTCTCAGGCAATGAAAACTTACCATAAAAATGGTCTACTTATTTTGTTACTGTTGGAGGAAACGCTTCCTCCCCTTTTTTTCCAGTTTTTAAAAACTACCAAGTTTTGCAGTTTTATGTGATGCTTATTTTTTATGGTATATATCTTTATCAGTTTGATTATATATTTTTTGTTTGGATATTGCTACTGTTTTTAACTTATGATACAAATCTAGATGCATTTCTTGTATCTAATTATGCTAAGTTCTCACGTAGTCAGTAGTTTTTCTGATTGTTTTTAAAGTTCATCTTTTTATTACTCAAGCATGCATCTCATTTTGAAATCATCAGGATTTTTTAATTTTAACTAATATACTTTTCCAATATGTAAGTGATATACTTTTCAAAGTATATAAACTTTGTACTTATCATCCATATTTTTTATTTTACTCTGAAGTCATCATTGTGCTAGATAAATTATTATCATTTATTGCATTTCATGGTAAACTTTAGAATGGTGCAGAATAACCATATGGGGTTTTGTTCTTAAAACCCGAATGAACCATTAGAAATATGAGACTGACAGGAAACCATTTTAAAATTGAAGGAACATTTGATACCCAAAATGATTAGTGATGGTATATCAGTATTTTTCCTACATATAATTTTGTACATGCATTTTTTGTAAATTTGTTTTGCACACTTTTTAGTCCAAAGGGGATTTGTCCCTGAAGGACTATTGTTTTCGTTTTGCGATTTTGCGTTGAATCACTATAAATGCCCGTTTCACTTTTCAAACTGTTGTCACCAAATGTTAGAGTCTGCATTATGTTTGAAGGAGTTAAATAATGAAAAATCTGCATAAATGTATGTATATTTCTCGCATTGTGATAAAACAACGGTACATAGAGCCATCGAATTTTGAATGATGTAATCCTCCTACGAATATGGGTATGTGGAAGATCAAATTTGGAATTTGTTTTATGATCGATTTCATATTTTGTAAAATTTTAACAAATTTTTGAGTAACAAACTCAACGATTTAAAAGCGAGCAATGGCAACACTCTACGAGGAAAGAAAAAACCTTTTTATCTCCAGCGCGCGGAACCGTGTATCAGAAATCCTAAAGATATGCTCATTATAAAATTACTTTGCAACATTGCTATTGAACTGAATTTTATGGTTTAAGTGCAAAGAACGTGATATTTAATAAATAAAGGTAACACACAGTTAAAAAAATGCTCCTTTGGATGTAATTTAAAATCTGAAACTATTCAGATTTTTTTTTAAATTTTATTTTTTACGTATTTGTATGTATTATATGTTTATAGATATTTTTTCTTTTATACATATTTTCTACATGTTTTATATTTGTTTATCATTTTTTAGACTTTTCGGTGTGATTACATTTCTTGGTTGTTTTTCGTTAGGAACTGTAGTCAAAATAATCAAATCATTAAAAGAATCTAATATTTTTACTCACTTCTCTGTAAAAAAATTAATATTTTGGTCTTTGTTGATTACTTTAGATGGGTGAAAGGAGGCTTCTCCATTTCTAGATATAAATTAGCTTGTACTTTTAATTTACCGATGACAAAGGAATAGTAACAGTTTCATGTTTTATTTATTTAATTACCTACAGTAGAGGACACCTGTTATATTTTTTATTCTTGTGTTTATGACCGAGCAGAGTCTAATAGATGCATTTCATCTATAAATAATCGTACTCGGATGGCATTTTATATTCTTAAATAAACTAAAATCTAAGATTAACATAAGGTTGCAAATAAATGCATATTTTATACATAAATATCCTGTCAACCATGTTGTGCTTATGGCACAAGTTAATACTGTGAGTTTTTGAATTCCATCTACAATAAAGTTCATTCCATATCTAAACTGAAACTCATTTGATATGAGGTGTCTCCTCTGTCTGATGATGTTTTCAGTTTCTTTTTGCAACATTTGTTATGTCTCTTCCCTTCATGGGAAAGAATACATTTCTCATGAGTCACTTGAAATAGACCTCTAAGACTTTTTCTCCAGTAAGCACAGTTTCTTTAGAAATGGCATAAAAGCATATTACAATGTTAGAAGAATGTATTAATTAAAAAAGAGAATATATACATAGTTATTACACTGGTAGTTTAATTATTTTTTATTTCTTTAAAATCTATCTAAAAGAACATTACTTATGGGATGACTTAATAATATATAGATGTTTTATGTATATTCTAATCTGAGGAATTAAGCTTGATAAAAGTTAGTTTCCATATTCTTTAAGATTCAATAGATATTTTAATTGTAAAAGAAGGGGTTGAATGTTAGATCTTTAGATCTTAAGTAAAGAATGTACAGTTAAACCTCATTATCAGGTCATCAGATTAGGTCACTTTGTTTATTAAAATTAGACTTTTCATATCCCTAGAAATTCCTTTTTCATTTCCATATAATGCACATTGGACTTGGGCTGTCAAGTCACAATCAAACTGTTGATGGAAAAAAAAATATTATTCATTCTGCAGAGGGAAAGCATTTCAAGGTTTTTTACCTTTTCATTCAAAATATTTTTCTGAATTGCAAATACATTCCTTAGAAATGGTTCACCATTGGCCAAGCGGTAAAGTTGCTGAACACTGATAGTTCAACATGGGCTCATATTAAGCAAATAGTCCTAGCATACTTTGCAATAATCAAATTAACCAAAGTAAACTATTCCTTAGAAATCTATTTAATCAATTTGCATCAGTCAAATGTATGCTGGCCATTTCTTTAAGGAGTAAATACACATACTTTCTATATTTCATTGCAGCTGCTATTGTAACCCCTTTGCTGTCCAAGAAATTGTTCCCACATTTTGAAAGAAACCAAGAAATTATTCTCGTCTCATATCTTTCTTGATTTTTAGACATAAGGTTAGTATAATGTTGATTAGAAGAAAGAAATTAGTAACAATGGAATTTCAAAATGTGAGCATGAGAAAATTTCTCCAAGTCACAATCAAAATGGTATTTTGAAGAGCACAAGCTGTCTTTAAAAAAAATCATAAAAAATGCTTTAGAATATATGTATCAATAAAGTCTTTTATTTGTAATTTTATTTTCTAAAGCTGATTTGTGCTGAAAAAAGATTTAGTCTTACATGTCCAAATAACTGTCACTTCAGATAATTTTTTGCTGGTAGCAAAAGTGACTCTTAATGAGGTTTTATTAATTGTACATGCTTAAGTATGGAAAGTACTTACATATTGATAATATGTTCAAAAATTTGCAATTAAACATATTAAAACACAGATATAATACACTTTATTAATCTGCATAAAATATACATAAAAATATAATTATAAATTATACAAAACAAATTAAAGCATAAAATATATTTGTGTACAATATTTCCTTGTGTATTTTTCTCCCTAGCTTTTTAATACCAGGTTCTGAAAATTAAAAAAAAATATTCATGCCATTTTTTGCTTCCTCAGTCCATTCAGAGAACGAGCGCCCCTAAATTTTTTAAAATGGATTCATCCATGTTGTGTTTATTGTTGTCTTACTAACAAATAAAAACCTATGCAAGCTACCTGCAAAGATTATGCTGAACTTTCCCTTCCAACTGTCGAACTCTATGCTAGCCTTGTAGAAGAATTGACCCATCATGGCCAGGCAAATGCTAACCAACATTTAGTGTATTATTTAACTAAGTCAGCTACACATTTACCATAATTAATTTATTTATGGATAATTTGAGGCCTAAGGTGGTAACAGAGACAATAATAAGAACAAACTAGATTCAAGTTATAGAGAATTAGAAATGAAGATGTCTTATTAAAATTATACTGTGAATATTACTGTGCATTTCTTATTGGAATATAAGTTTCTTTTTAAAGATATAATGTTGTAATAATTGCCTGTAGTTTATTTATGTGTACTTTTCATTTGGTACGTTCTTACTGTAAGTTACTTACTTACTTACTGTTCTTACATCCGTCAGAATTTAAATTATTCACATGGTTTTCCCCACTAAATTTTTGGACGGTAAAATTAGTAAAAAAAAGGGGGGAGTACACAAGGAAATACAGTACTCTAGTTTCTACTTTCTATTTTGTTTTTTAAGTATTTTTGCTATTTTTCTTTTATACATGTTTATCTATATTCCCATTAATGAGACTTTTGTGACCATACATTTTATCTTTTATTAGACGATTCCGCAAAGTTCAACTTCTAATTCAATACGACCAAATACAATGAGGTTAGTAATATTATTTGGAAATCATGTTCGTTTGGGCTCAAATCCCAGTGAACATAAATGGAAAATGTATGTTGAAGTCGATGAAGGTGACAGCCCATTGACTACTGTAGCTTGTATAAAAGAAGTTAGCTTCGAGTGTCGGCATGCAGGATTACCACTTTCGAGAATAACTCAGGTATATTAATTGTATTTTTATCATATGTGTATTTGAATTTAAAACATTTTGCTAAAATAGTAGTTTAGTTAATAGTAATTCTTTGTTCTTGATAGATAAAAATGTAGACTCTTAGCGATATGTTAAAACTGAGTTATTTTCAGAGGGTATTGACGGCTTCTAGATAGTCATGTAAAGATTGAGATGTTTAATGATATGACACAGTGAAAGCCTGACTATCCAACCTTCAACTAACCGGAATATTTCAGAAAAATTTTTTCCTGAAAATTTTGGTAAATGAGAGGTTTGTAATGTCATTATAGAGCTCATAACACTATTAACACACATGTGTTGTAGCCAAACAGTGTGATTTAGCGCCAGTGATGGACAAGCAACAATGCCATAAGAAGTTCATTTTGGTTTAATGTAAATTTGATTAATTCTGGATAAGTTGGTTTAATTTTTATAAAGAAAGATATAAGTTCTATTTATTTTCCTTTCGTGTTGAAAAATAACTAATATTTGGGACTGGATTAATATTTAGAAGTGGATTACTTTCAAAGTTATAGAATTCAGTCATAAAACAAGCCATAATATGTGACTTTGAAAATAGATAAATAATGGCTATGTAACATGAAAAATTACAATAAGTGATTTAACTTTTTAATGTGCTATATCTGTAATTTGATCTCTTTATTAGCTAACTAAATAAAGAATAATCTGTTCGTTTAAACTTTTACCAGAACAACTGGCAAGATCTCTGCCCAACTTGCACATTTGGTTGGATTTCATAATGTATTGTATTTAATGTTTTACTTTCATGTTTAAGGCCTATGAAATATATCGGCTTATATGTTTATGTTTCAAATGCCTTTTTTTAAAAATCTTGTTGTAATTTAAAATGAAGGCTTTTGATATTCAAAACAAATAAGATGATTATTTTTATAATTTTAGAGCGGAAAAGTTTCCCATTGATTTGGTCTTTCTAACACGAAAGTGTTACTGGCCACTTCTTGCCAATCTTACTCAATCAATAAAGCATAAGTGGCCAGAACCTTATGCTTTATTGATTGAGTAAGATTGGCAAATTTTAGTCCACTTGTATACCCCGAAACCAGGTTAAAAGTGTATGGTAAAAGGTAAAAAGTGTACAATGTCCATATCAGAATGACTGATAAAATTTCATAAAGATGCAACATTATTCATATTATCATCAGAATTTATTTACTCAAGTTGCATATGCATATGGGAAAATATTACAGCATTTCCAAAAACGAAATAAAAAGAGCTCTGAGCAGTGTACCTCCAAACATCAAGTCTCAGAGTGTCAGTGAACACTGACTCCTGTTCCTTTCTTTCCCACCCAAGCCACATCACCACCTCTCCTCCTTTGCTTTCATTTGAGGTGCACCTTTTCAGAATGTGGTCCAGTGATTGTTATACAATAAAATACAGGTTTTTAAAGATTTAAAACTAGAAATCTGGGCAATTTGAATTCATTAACATTCAGCTTTCATATTTTGGGAGAAAATTCAGAATGGAAAACAAAAAAACAAAAACAAAACAAAAAACAAACCAAAAAAAAAAAAAAAAAAAAAAATATTAACATTGCTTAAGAATTATTTTGAAAGAAAAATATTTTTTAAATGTTTATTGTTCAATATTTATGATTTAATATAACTATGTATAAATAATTTTTCTTTTTTCCCCCTCCCGAAAGCCTCCTTTTGTCATGGATAGATGGTGCGTCGGAATAAAACCCGATACTGCCGTCACATGTATTGTGACATATGAAGTGAGCTACTGAAATTTTTTTCTTCATTATTAGAATATTTTGAATTGAAAATATTTTTATTAAGTAAAATGTCTTATTGGCATTGATTTTATAAAAAAATACTCATGCTAATTTCAAGGGAGTCAATTGTAAAATCCCTCTCCTTCAAATAGCAAAAGCATACTGTGCCAGGGAAGGCTCACTTCAAGTAAAAAATTTTCCATACATTGCCATTCAACATTGAAAGTTTTCATTTTTACTTCCTTGTACGAAGTAAAAAGGAAGTATTGTAATCGCGAAAAGTTTCAGGCAGCATATTTCAACGAAAATATCAATTTTGACTGCAATCGAAAGCAATTTAACGATGTTTTTGCGTGATATCTGTACGTAAGGGCAGAATAAAATACTCTTTTCCTTCAAAAAAATTATAAAACTGCTTTAAAATGAATTCTGAAGATAAATTTTCGTGGCGTCTGTACGAACGTATGTACGTACGTACATATCTTGCATAACTCAAAAAACGAGTAGCCTCAGAACATTGAAATTTTGTATCTAGGACTGCTACAATACGTAGATGTGCACCTCGTATTTTGGTTGCAATCGGCCGCACCAAACGTATATAAATATATTTATATATATATCCACTCTGTTACCCGGCTCAGTGATCTCCATTTCTTTACTCTTATATGTTTGTAAATTGTAAATTTTTTGCTTTCAAAATGATTGAATTATGTTGTTCTTATCTTCCAGTTAAGGTTTTTATGCCTTTAGTAAATCTCTATGCAATATTTTTAGAATTATCAACAATTTTAAAGTTGTTTAAGTGGCACTAAGCCTAATACTTCTTTTGACAGCGGCCATTGTTTGTTTACATTTGAAACAGCAGGATAGTGGATTTGTTGCTAATCTAGAGAAACTTAGCTTCGCAACAACAAAGATAACACCTTCATTTATTATTATCATTGCCAATTAAATCATGGTTAATCCTTTCTGGAATTTTTTCAAGGAAATAAGTGTTTAAGATTTACTTCGTAATTCTTAATATAGATATTTTGAGTTTTTATGTATTTTTGCCTTCTCGCGAAGTGAGAACTGAATTAATTGAATGAGAAATACTCAATCGTCTGTGAAAAACTTTCTTTTTTGTTTTGTTTGCTTAATTTCTTTTATACATCATTCTAGCTTTATTATAGTATTTGAATAGAACATGTGGAAACAATTAGATAATTCTATTCTTTAAATGATATAAATTTTGTGCATTCTGAGTTATAATATGAACAAAATATAATACTGTTAAGTGAACCTAGCGCCAGAGTGTCGCTATGGTAAACAAAGTGAATTTTAAAGAATGCATTTATTCTATTGTGGTTTATGTGCTGTCGGCGAAGTAGATTTAATTCAATCAAATAAGTTTAAATGAAATGCAAGAAAAAATACGTATAATTTAATATTCCATACAAGGAAGTCATGTGGTGTACACATCAGATTTTTCATTTGAAAATTTCTAAATGATGTACTTGATTATTAAAATAACCTCCAATTTTTATTTTTAGTCTATTGTGAAAAAGCCAAGGTTCACTCAGCATTTACATCAAGTTGCTGCTGAAGGAAATACATCTATGCAAAAAGAAGTAAACCTCACACTTCGTGGGCTACCTCACACGGACAAGAAACGACGTGCACAGCATTGCAGAAGTGCTCCTATCTTACCAGAAGTTTGGCAGAATCGTTTCTTTCCAGAATCTTTCTCTTTACCACCTGAGAAAACAGGTATTGGCTATATACACTAATACCTATCATATAAAATGCTTTCAGATTTATTTTTCATTCATTCAAGTATCAAAATCTTGGGTAGTTTGCATTTTCATTTACTATTTATTTTTGGAAATATTATAAATGTTTTACAATTATGTAAGCTTAGATAGTAGATTTTTGCATTAGTTTTTAGGTAGAGGCTTGGTATCTAAAATTAGGATAATAAATACAAACTGTAACTCAAAACTTTGAACTAACCAAATTTTATCCATTTTTTAAAATTAAAAATTTACCCATTTTATCCATATTTGTCTGAATGATTTCCCTGACAACAATCACCATTCCATACATAGAAACCAGACTTAAAAATGCATATTTTCTATTTGCTTCAAAAAATAGCAATGTCCACCATTTGTTAATTAGATAATTTTCTCATATTCTCAATTTTTAAGGCCTTTTTCTGGAATTCAAGTATTTTATTACACTCTAAGTTTTAGAAATTATATGATATATCAAGGTATTAATTTCAATTATCCTCAAAAACACTTTATTATGCTATTTTTAAATCTCTTTGCATTTCTAATCTTTTTTTATTATTATTAAATAGTACTCTTGATTACATCTCATTTTGAAATGCATGTTCAAAATAGATGATAAATGTCATTTATTATCAGTAGGGGGCAGGGGGGAATCTCCATATCTGAAATCCATGTGACATTAAGCAAAATGTTACTACTAAGTTATCCCAGTCTTTATTTAATGACAAATTTCTGACAATCATGTAATCATGATTCATCAGTGCAGTTAGAATTCATAATATTAAATTTAAAACTTTCTAGAATAAACTAGGCACTATTTCATAACTAAAATGTATAGCTTTGGCCACTTTATGATTTTACATTTATTTTGAAACAGGTTTGCGATAAATGAAAATCAACTTTTTATCATTGAATATAAGCAATATTTATTCACAGTTTCAGTATTTAGTGTTTCCAACTTTAATTACAGCAGTAATTCTATGTTGCATAATAGCCACTAGATTATGACATTCTCCTACATTTATAACATTTCAAAATTGTTCAAAAGCATTTTTGAGGGAAATTTTAGATGCTATTGGAGAGTGGCATAGCTTTCACTTTAAAAGACCTATAACTGTTTTACCTGGCTAAGATCTGGAGACTGTGATGGTCAGTCTAAAAGATCAATTTGATTATGAAGAGTCTGGTGCATTGAAGTTATCTATTCCTAGCAGGGTGTGTTATCTTGCTAAAACTTGATGCCATCCATGTTTGTATCACCAAATAATTTTACAAAAGAATGGTTTGGTTCAAGTCTGGTTTCAAGAACATTGGTATATTTCCAGCTAATCATGTGGCCTTCACAAGTGCCCATTTTGCCTGCATGAAAGTACATTTAACCCCTACAAATCCTCAGATCATAAAACTGCATCCTCCATTTTTTTTTTTTTTTTTTTTTTTACAGTGGGAACTGCATACTCTGTTGTATTCTTTACCATTTCTTTGTCTCATAAAGGATGTCTTAGGTGTAACAAACACCAAAATTCGACATAGTTCTTTTTTCTATTTAAGTGTAAAACTTGTTTTCTTAAAAACATCTTAAATTATATTGTACAGCATACTGTAAGCTTGTAGGATTTTAGGCAGTCTCTATTTGAGTTTCTATTATTTAAAAACAAGATATAGTACCATTGTTGAACATTTAGATTCTTTACGCTTTGGCAGTTTTTGTAAGGATTACTCTTAATTTTCAAATTATCAACTAACTAGCACAATGCAGTAATAAAACTTAACACTAAAGCAAAGTAGCCTGGCCACTTTTGACAAAACTCATTTTGTTTTTAAAGAAAATGATAAAAATAAATTAAAGAATTGTTCCTTTGCTTTATTTTGTTAGATTGTTATTCATATAAAAATTAATTCATAATTTTATGCAAATAAACATTTTTGCGACTGACTGCTACTTCCAGTTCATGTACTTAAGATAGAAGTCAAATTAGCCTAGATTAAATAATCTTCTTAGGAGTTAATTGAATTGAATAAGGTGGATATTGTTTAACAAATATTAAGAGTATTATGTGGAGTGTAATTGTTCACCTCTTTTGTGAAGGGGGGCAGAAATTGGGCTCCACACTCATTAAAAAATCAGCGTCGCCATTCAGGACAAGACATTTATTCCTACTCACTATACATATACTATGATACAGAAAAACTAGAAAGATTTTCCAGCGCCATCTCTCAGCAGCAGTGGAGGTCATAATAGTAATTGATGATATCAGACATTTAGTTCTTGCTATATTAAGATGCTATTGTTCTTTCCCTTTCTTTAATCACTTAGTTAACTATTCTTGTTATCTAAATTTATTGTGTTAAATAATGCTTTCAGCTATCTTCCATATCTTGGCGAAGTATTACCAATAAAATATTCTTTGTGTGTCTGCTAGTAGAATTGCAGCCAAGGTATTATAACTAATTTTATGTCTGCAAAAATTCTTAAGGAAGATGGTTTTTTACACACAAATTCTGACTGTATTATTAAAGATAAGCAAGAGTCTTTTAATATCTTAAATACTGTGCAGTTTTTTGATAAAGTTTAGAAGAGAGTTTCAACAAATTATCTGGAAAGGAATTTCTTTATGAATTTAAGTATAATTTTGAAGACTTTTCCTAATGTAGCATTTGTCTTTAAAAATAAATAAATAATAAAAAAGTATATTAAAAAAACTTAGCCACAGAGTCTGGGTAGGAAATAATTAGTAAAGATGACACCATGAATTTCCTAATTAATTTAGGAAGGAGGCACAAAGACAGTTTTCAATTGAAGATTTAGAAGAATAGATAGAACATTGTGATGCATCTGAAGAGGTAAAGACATATATATATATATAAACAGAATAAACTAAAAAGTCATTTTCATGGAATTTGTAATGTAATGAAAACTAATCGTACAGTTTATTAGTTAATTGATTAAGGCAAAGCAGCCTAGAGGAAAAAATTGTAAAGGAATTTTTTAGGGAAAACTAGCTTGTATCTATGTAACACATGTGGAAAACTCCCATGCAACCAGCCTTTTCACCAAGATTTGATCCCAGATCATTCAGCAACTTTAGAAGCTTGGTCTAATCTTGAAAGCAAACATTATAGTTGAAGAATGTCTTAGAACTAGCAATGAAGTAACTGTCTTAGGAAGAATTTTATAATCAAATGACTACTTATTCAAAGCAGCCAAGTTTCAATTGGTCCAGTTAAATTTCAATTTTTGCCAACCCTGATTTCTGATAAAAATTATCTTTTTGTGGCTATTAGTTAATTACACTGCATTCTTTATTTAAAGAATCTTTTAATATATGGTATCTTTCTTTAAATTTCAGCAAGTAGCTGCTCTAGTCAATCTCATTTTCAGTTTTGTAAAAATATACTTCCTCTACATAACATTATCATTATTAGAGAATTATGATTAATTTTTATAACATGCATATCAGCAATTTGCTTAAATTTATATTGCTATGCTTTATATTTTTCTTTAACTAAGTTTGCCATTCTGTTGTTAAAATATGAATGCTACCATACATGTATAAATTTTTTTGCTAATGTTTTCCTGTTTTACACACATTTGAGGTACTTTACAAAATATTCAGAATAAAAAATGCAGTTTATTTCATTAAATTTTTAGATCATTAGATTTACACAATATTATAAACTATTCATACACTGAAGTGACAAAAGTCATGGGATAGCAATATGCAAATATACAGATGGCAATAGTATCAAGTAGAAAATGTATAAACGCGAAGTCCTTTGGCAGGGCTTTCATTTGTGTTCAAGTTATTCATGTGAAGAGGCTTTGACGTGATTATGGCCACACGACGAGAATTAACAGACTTTGAATGCGGAATGGTAGTTGGAGCTAGATGCATGGGTCATTCCATTTCGGATATCGTTAGGGAATTCAACATTCCGAGATCCACAGTGTCAAGAGTATCTAATTTCAGGCATAACATCCCACCATGGACAGCGCAGTGGCCGATTACCTGCACTTAACGACCGAGACCAGCGACGTTGGCGTAAAGCTGTCAATGTTCACAGACAAGCAACACTGCGTCAAATAACCGCAGAAATCAATGTGGGACGTACAAGGTACGTGTCCGATAGGACAGTGCGGTGAAATATGTCTTCCTTGTGCTATGCCAGCAGAAGACTGACTCGAGTGCTTTTACTGACAGCACGACATCGCCTGCAGTGACTCTCGTGGGCTCGTGAGCATATTGGTTGGTCCCTAAACAAATGGAAAACCGTGGATTGGTCAGATGAGTCACGATTTCAGTTGGTAAGAGCTGATGTTAGGGTTCGAGTGTGGTGCAGACCCCACGAAGCCATGGACCCAAGTTGTCAACAAGGCACTGTTCAAGCTGGTGGTGGTTCCATAATGGTCTGGGCTGTTTTTACATGGCATGGACTTGGTCCTCTGCTGCAACTGAACCGATCATTGACTGGAAATGGATACCTTCAGCTACTTGGAGATCACTTACAGCCATTTATGGACTTCACGTACTCAAACAACGATGGGATTTTTATGGATGACAATGCACCATGTCACTGGGCCACAATTATTCATGATTGGTTAGAAGAACATTCTGGACAATTCCAGCAAATGATCTGGCCACCTAGATCGCCCGACATGAATCCCATCGAACATTTATGGGACATCATTGAGAGATCAGTTCGTGCCCAAAACCCTGTACCGTCAACACTTTCACAATTATGGACGTCTATAGAGGCAGCATGGCTTAATATTCCTGCAGGGGACTTCCGACGACTTGTTGAGTCCATGCCACGTCGAGTTGCTGCACTTCGTCAGGCAAAAGGAGGATCGACAAAATATTAGGAGGTATCCCATGACTTTTGTCACTTCAGTGTATATTCATAATAGTTCTCCATTTTAGAATGAAATATCCATTTATTAAAAGGGCATAAGAGTTTATATGCTTTTTATGTTACATCAAGATAGCATTTAGATATTAATTTTTTTGGCTATTAATCTGCAAAATAATTATTTGCACAAATGATTAGTGCTTGAATTTTATTTTAGAAAAAGGCACCTGGGCTAAAGTTGTTGCAGGAGAGACTACGATTCCACCATTGCAGAAAAATAAAAAATTTGGGGGCTTTGAAGATTCTGGTTCAAGTAGTGATGGAGAAAGTATATTTGAGAGCATGAAGAGCATTGGTAGACAGCTTCTTGAAGACACACAACCAAGGGCTAGATTAAAAAAAGTTTCATTTACACTACATGAATCCAGTTCATCAGAATCAATAGGAAGTGATTCTGCCCAGTTTTCATCTAAAGTTTTTCGAGAAAGACGTTGTAGCACACCATCTTGTCGGCCTCGTTTCAAGTACAGACATTCTGCTAGTGATTCAGGCTTTCCCATCAACAAGGATATCAAATCAAAGTTTGATAAGGACTCCCGTTTTGTTAAGTTTCGTGAATGCCGCATACGCCTTCAGAGTGAAGTTGATAGATTCATGAGTGGTGACAAAGAAGATGCATCTTTTGAATCTGTTGCTAGGAAAGCTAAGGAAGTATTTAGTGAGCCTGTGGAAGATGCTTTTGGTGAGTTTCCCCTTCATTTTCGGAGACACAATAGGGGTCTTAGAGGCCAGGATAGGGGGAATTTATTCCAGCCAGAAAAAGGAGAACCAAAACTACGATCATGGAGTTTAGATAGAAACGCTTTGTGACAATAAGTACTTTAAATATTAAATTCATTGAGCATTTTCTTTGACTGCTTTTTGAAAAGCACATTTACAAATGGAGCCATTAGAAAGAAGTGGTTAAAGGCTTTCTTTGCAGTATTTTTATGCAACAAAATAGCTAAATTTTCCCATATTACCTCATTGGTTATCATAAAGAAAGCTATATAACAGTATTTCTGCCATTATTTTCAAATAACTATGCAGGAGTTATTGCAGAACTAGTCAAAAATATTGTGCAATCAATTTTTGCATTCTAAATGAAATATATGGAAATGCTTGTATAATAATCAGCACTTTCTTGATAAATATGACTATTGTTGCCTATATATCGCATAACTCAACTCAAGACATTCTAAAGTAATTGTTTAAACAAATTAAAGCAATTTGAGATTAATTAAATCATGAAACTAAATTGGATGGACTAATTCTTAAGCAAAATTTCAAAATATTTGAATTATGCATCATTTTTATGTTTTATCATCATCTATGCTTCTTTTGAATATTTTTTGAATCCTACCCTCAAAAGAATCGAATTTTTATTTGAATTGTAGTTTTTATTTTGGAATGAAATACAGTACAAAGTCCGAAATCTAAACATCTAACATCTGGGATGATCCAAAATCCAGACTTCCAAATCACCAACAGTCTTTTTTTTTTTTTTTTTTTTTTTTTTAGAAATTTGTTAAAATGCTGTGCATTTGCACGCATTTGATATTTTTTATAATAAAGCAATAAAATAAATGTTTGAATTTAGGGAGGCACTTGGCAGCATAATTTTGGACCTGCAGAGACTGCACAGGGCTACAAAATGTCTAGTGTCAGCCCTAGATAAGCCTTGAAGTTTATGTGAGAATTTATTTGGTTTCAGATAAGCATGTGTAGGAGAGTTATAAGTATAATAAATAACCAGAGTAATATAAGTCAGGTTTAACTTCGTCAGTGTGCGGCAAGACAAAATTTAGTGGAACAACATGTGAATCTCTAGTCTTATGGTACATCACCAGTAGTTTTATGATAATAGCTGTGAATTTGAAGATTTTCAGATATCAGAAAACAAAAGGCAAAATTTTCCATTTAATGGAAATTGTGAAGAAAGTAACAAAATGGTAATTAATGATGATAACAGAAGTTTTTCATTGCACTCACAATGCAGTCGACTAACAAATGGCAAAACCTGTAGCTTGGTTCTAAATAATCAGATAAATCAGAAAATATCACTAGTGATGGTGAAGAACGCGACTGAGAGGTTGCTAAGAATGAAAATATTTTGATCAACAATTTAGTAAGAATTCTCAACATGGTAATTACAGGAATTTTACAATGGAATTTTGTAACTGAACAAGAAATTATGCCTGTCTATAGAATTAGAGAAAGAATAAACACAAAAAATTAATATTGAACCTTTTTTGTGTAAATTTTATTCCATTAAGGTCAGAAATGCTTCATTTTTTTCATATTTCTAATTTTATAATTTCTGCATGTCATCTTACTAGATTTAAACTGATGATCTAACATGTAGGAGAATCTTAAATCCAGAATTGCTGAAGTCCCTGATAAATCCAGATTATGGACTTTGTACTGTACATAAGTTATTCTGTTGCTCATGTTATTGCTATTTAAAATACTTTAAATGATTTATTTAAATTATCTGTTTAAAAGTCTTAATTAAGTAGTATAAAATTAATTAAGTAATATAAAACTGTCTGTTTGCATAAACAAACAATAATGTAAAATTTTAAATTTAATTCACATTATTAATTTTTATAAAAGTTTATGTCTGAGGTTTTATTATCTTGAATAGTACATTGTAATTTGAAAACCTTAATTTCCAGTTTGATAATAATTGTCATCCCATTGTATATATAATGAACTAAATTATTCATGTACAAAATTTCTTGTATTACTTTCCATGAGTATAAACAAAATTTAAAATTTAATACCATTTTCAACATGAAGATAAAATTCTCAGTTCTCAGTAAATTAGTAGCAATTCAATTATTTATTAAAGGCTGAACAATTTATCTTGCTGTTTCTTTCTTTTGAAAAATCATATTATGTGTGTTGTATGGAAAGTGTACATCTTAAATATAGGGTGGGACATAAATTTTTGTACTTTTGAAAATGCTATTAAAAATGATAAACTTTGGTATAACAGAATTAAACATGTCTGAGAGTTTAATTTTTAAAAATAACACTGCCAGAAATGACCATATTCATGACTTTGTCTGTCTTGCAATGAACACAAAGGTTTTGGTAAACATGCTGACACACTGCACATGTAATTGCTACTGTCTCATCATTAATATGTTCTTCCATTTGGGTTTTACTGTCAGTTTACTTTTGCATACCCTTATTTTAAGATAATAATTAATATGAAAAAGATCCAGGTTCTTGGAGGCTAAGAGAAATTTTCTGTATGGGAAATCACTATTGAGGAATACTTTTTTTAACCAAAGATATGGCACAGCTTTCACATTCTTATAACTTTGGTGCCAGATATTCCAGAAAGATTTCACTTATTCAGCTGAAGTTAAAAGCAAAATTATTTCCCTGATCTCAAAGAAATACGGACCGATTATGCCTTCAAATGATATGCTCACCCACAATATTGTTTTAGGTGAATCGTGTTTATGGATTGTCAGGTTTGAATCTTGGAAAATAGGCATTTTTATGGTTTTCTTCATGTGTAATGTGGATACAAGCAAATTTCTGTTAAAAAGGCTTCACCAAAGACATCTCTTCGATTAGGCAGATAAAACCAAAACCTTTAGGGACTGTCAAATCTTTTCTAAAAACTTAGCCATCCTACTTGTTTTCAGACCACTTGTGTCTGAATTTCCTGGCCCATGATTTAATTAACCTTGCAACATTGATTAATGTTGTGCAAATCATAGCATAACCAATACAAGCAACCTAGGACTATAATAAGAATTGT
This sequence comes from Stegodyphus dumicola, assembly GCF_044657685.1. NCBI lineage: Eukaryota > Metazoa > Arthropoda > Arachnida > Araneae > Eresidae > Stegodyphus > Stegodyphus dumicola. The sequence continues at coordinate 121,841,610 of NC_140776.1, forward strand.
TATTTTTGTAAAAGTATTATGCAAGACTGTTCAACCATGAAGGGTACCATGGTAACTAAAATTCAAAGAACTCGCATATTGCTACTATCGTTCATTCAGCCTCTCTCTAATATTTTTTAGAAAAATCGGACTGTCATTTGCAAATAATTTATAGCCCACCTTATATTTTAAAAGTATTATGCATCTTCAGTAAATCTATCCCATATTTTTTATAACACAAAATTTTAACTTTTTTTACATGTAAATGTTTTTTAATTAGATGTAATAGTTAAAAACAGATACATAGTCATTTTATGTCAACTTTCTAAATTATCACAATTTTTAATTATAGCACATTTAGGAAGTATTTTGAGTTTGCCATTGAGCCTCTAGTTTTTTCTAATGCAAATGCATTAAATTAATATCGGAAAGTTTAGAACAAAATATCTTCTATTTGTATATATATTTATTTTTAAATTAAAAAACTAGCCACTTTTATGTTTGTGAGTTTTATTTACATTATTTATAGGTTAAAACAGGATTATTTGTCTAATAAACCTAAATATTTTCTTTCATGGGCAGTGAATTGGAAAACTTTGCATTCTTTTTAACATTTGGCTTCTTTTAATATTCTGTACAATTTAAAGAAAATTTAGCAATTGGAAACATATACAGTGGAACTATGAATGCTTCACTTCATGACCAAATTGTGTTAACAAAAACTGCATCAGATGACTAATGGTATCTCGAGTTATGAACATTGACGTCAGCAACATATGATTTCCAAAGTTATATTGAGTTAATTTGTACCACAAATTAACACTCAGGTTCAGAAAATATTTTAATATTTTCAGTTGCTGCCAGGCTTTTTTAATAAAAGTTAAGCAAGTAATTTAAAGGATCATAATATTTTCAGAAGAGGAAGAAAGGAAATTTATCCCAGTTTTCTGATTCGTGAAATTTGTTCAAAATGGTATATGATATTAAGTTTTCACATAATCATCCTGATAAAAAAGTAGCAAGTTAGAACATAAATATTTTCATTGTCAATCTTGCTTTAGAAATATTTTCAAATGCAGGCAATAAATAATCACATTGGACAAATTTTAAGTGAAGCAGAGACCCAACGAGTCAATGATTTCAATGAATTTTGTGTTATGAACTTATGCACAAAGTATTGTACAGTTTAAATTAAGCAGTCATGGCCCAGGAACTAATTAATCATGTTACATTAATTCCTATCGGGAAAATTGTTTTGGCTGACTAGCAGCTTTCAGGAGTGAATTAAATCTGTGTATCAAGATTTCAGTGTAATTTATAATAGTTTACAAATACACATGCCTTATGTTTCCTATGTTCTCTCTTACATATTTTTGCTTTGCTCAAGCCCAATGCATCTTTCTCATCCTTTACCATTCTCAGCTGCAAAATAAACTATATTATCCTAAATTTGATAATTAAAAATGTTTGGCTGAGTGCTTATAACTAGCAAAACTTTTTTTTTTTTTGGTACTTTCTGAGTAACTGCTCAACCCCTTCAAAGTTCTCAATTTTTCGTAATTATTTTTTCACCAACTTAGTATGTGAACAACAACAGCCATTTTAAAAATTGATGATATACTGATAATTATATAAAGCAGCGATAAATTAACAAAATTAAAAATGCAAGAAACGTTCTTAATGAAAGAGCAACAAATTAACTAAATCAAAATCACAACAAATATTCATAGTCAAAATTGCAGAATTCTTGACATCGCTGAGCAACTTGACACTGCTGTCCATGTGCATGTCCAGTTTGTTTCAACTTAGAAAAGCATTTGTCTAATTTGAAAGAAAAGAATAAAAAATTGCTTAAAAAGCTATTATCACTTAAAAACAAAAAGTGCACTTATTTGGTAAAAGCTAATATCGCAGTCACCTAAGAACAAACGATAAATAAACATCCATAATGGAATACTTAAAAAAATATGTAAAAAAATTCATAATAAAGCAATGAAAATTGAAAAACACAATATTTCTGAAAAATGCCAATATTTTCTTCTTCATTAGCAGAAAAATCCACAGTGGCATTACTATTCCTTATAAGGGCAGGGGGGGGGAATCATACACTCTAACCACAAAGATGACATCCGAATTATATTGTTATGAACTTTGTATACAAGTAAATAATTTTTGTGAAATTGTAGTTTTTTTTTTCATGTAATGTAACATGAAATCTAAAGAGGCGATGCTTTGGCAGAAGAGTATGAATACAGGGGCAAATCTAACACTATGTTAATGGTTATCTCACAATTTTGGCTAGATATCGCCAAGCTATTGACTGTTTCGGCGACTAATTGTGTCACCAAACTTGGCTACATTTGGGTCCAGTCTCTGTATCACTAAAATGTATATTATAACTGAATAACTAATTGATTCTATATATAGCTGTAACCATATTTGGTCCTCGTACGTTTCCAGTAATTTCGGGAATAACTAGAAATTTCTCGGTGGCAGGGTGTAAACTACACTCTTAGACACCCTCCCCCCAAAAAAAAACGCACCAAGGAGTTATCCGAATGGGACGAAAATCGGTAGAAGTGATGTACATGTACAGAAAACAAATGATTACAGTTTGAGAAAAATTGGATGATTTATTGAAGTGATAGAGCTTCACAAAGTGAAAAAGTCAGTAATGCGTTTGTCCACCTTTGGCCCTTCTGGTTGGAGGGCCTTGCCCATGATTCTCAAAACGTGCTCAATGGGAGAGAGATCCGGCAACCTTGCTGGCCAAGGTAATGTTTAACAAGCACTAAGGCAAGCAGTATAAACATGTGCAGTGTGGGGGCAGGCATTATCTTGCTGAAATGTAAGCCCAAGGTGGCATGACATAAAGGGCAACACAACGGGCCTTAGAACTTCGTCGACGTACTGCTGTGCTGTAAGGCTGCGACGGATGACAACCAAAGGGGTCCTGCTATGAAATGAAATGGCACCCCAGACCATCACTCCTGGTTGTCGGCCTGTCTGACGGAAGAGTCAGGTTGGTATCACACCACTGTCCGGGGCGTCTCCAGACTCGCCTTCATTGGTCATCAGGGCTCAGTTCAAAGCGAGACTCATCACTGAAGACTATTCTACTCCAGTCAGTGACATTCCAGTGCAGATGAGCCCGACACTGCTGCAAACGGGTTTGACATTGTAAAGGCCAATGGTAGTCGGCACTCGTGACCCCTTTCTGTGAGTTGTCTATGAATGGTCCTTGCGGTCACTGAAGCACTAGTTGCACATACAACTGTTGATAATGATGCACCTGGGGCTGTGAGTGCAGCTTTAACGATTGTTCGGTCTTCACGTTCTGTCGTTTCTCTAGGCCTACCGCTTCTTCTTGACACTGTGTGCGGCCATGGTTCACCCATTCCTGCCAACGTCGTCTAATAACAATCGCTCTTGCTTAAATGTTGAGCTATTTGCCGATAAGACCAACTGGCTTCTTTGAGCCCAACTACACTACCTCTCTCAAATTCCGACATCTGCGCATATCGTCTGTGCACCTGTACGCGAGGCATAGTTACTGTTTACCAGAGTACACAGAATGAAATTCGTGAAGAATTTATGACCTAGAATCGTAATTTCTTCTCTTAAATATCCTGCCAGTTGTGCAGATCAGATGCACTGTAGCGACAACCATTCATTCATTGACAGCCAAAATGTAAGATTTTGCATTTTCCGTCGAAACCTGTATATATATATCACTTTGTGTCCAATTTGCCTTATATCGTCTCGGTGCGTCATTTTTTTTTTTTTTTTTTGTCCAAGAGTGTATATAAGACCAGAGAAGATCTGCTCTCATTTGCTAGCTGTAAGTTCAGTGTTGACTACGGAGTAATGAGATATCCGTGTGAGCTTCACTCTTTAAGGGTGCTTTGCATTGCATTGTGTTTAACATTCTCAGTGATTTGAAGTGCAACTTCTGGTTTTACTCTGTGATACTGAAGAGATGTACGAGTATTTTTGTAAAAAGTTTCAGAACTGTGAAGTGTTTCTTTTGTGAAATAAATTTTATCAAGCTAGTATCAGTTCCATGTGCATTCAATCTATTACGAACCTGTAAGCACCCAACGATTTTGGTATCAGAAGTGAGACTGAATATTGGTGACAAAAGCAATGGAAGAGAAACTAAGACAGCTGGTAACTGCCGAGTGCCATTTGGGGTGACAATAAGTCTTTTTTTTTTTTTTTTTTTTACCCCTACTACCAAACATAAAAGAAATTAATCTGCTAAAATTGTGGTTCACTTGCACAAATGAAGTGCCAGAGCTCTTTTAATTAGGGCTCCGGCTGAAATTATAATTTATCTCGAAAACTGCGAAGTCCCAGAGCCGAGCTCCGGTGCAATTTAAGCTCTGGTGTAACTGCATGGTGTTTAAGATTCTGAAACAATACTAAACTTCATGTTTTTTTTTAAGAATTCAAGAGCTGGATAAAGCAAGTAGTTTGATTTTTATAATTAAGGAGAAATTAAATTTTTGAAAGCAAGGAAAAAATTGAATCTCAAAAGTAAAATCCTGAAATTAAATCCTATCCTTGATACAGAAGAAATCCTCAGAGTCTGTGGTAGGCTCAGCAATTCAAATCTTTCAGAAAACACCAGACTGGTGAAATGATAGTAGACACTTTTACGAAGTGAACAGATGCAGAGGAGTTACATTAATATTATCAGCTGTGCAAGAAAAATATTGGATTGTTAACGGCCGAGAAATTGCAAGAAAAATAATTTGGAAATGTGCGAAATGTTTTAAAAATTGAACAACTAACACCAGTCAGATAATGGCCAACCTCCCAGCTTCTCATGTAGTTCTGGATAGAGCATTCTTGAATACAGGACTAGATTTTGCAGGACTGTTTCCTGACTAAAGCTTAAAGGAAGAGGTGGAATGACGTATAAATGCTATGTGTCCTTTACATATGCTTCATAACAACAGAAACATTTATAACATCTCTGAAAAGATTTGCATCACACAAGAAGACCCAAGAAAAATTTTTCAGTTACAGGAACCAACTTTGTTGGTGCTTTCTGTTAATTAAAAAGATACATACTATAATTTTTTCTGAGGAAGCATTTCAAAACGAAAATATTCACTGGACCTTCAACTCTCCTGCTACCCCTGACTTTGGCAGCTTGTGAGAGGCTGTGTGAAGCAAATAAAGATTCATTTAAAGCAAACTATGCACTCACGAAGAGTTTCACTCCCTTAGTTACACAAATCCAGGTGTGTTTCAATTTCAGGCCAGTAGCTTCCATCTCGTCTGACCATGAAGATTTTAGTCCTATAACACTGGGGCATTTCCTAATTGGGACTACACTAACAGCAGTTCCTGAACCCATCTTACTAATAAATAACTCCTGCTGGAAGATCAAAACTGACCCAGCAAATATTCTAGAGCTTCTGGAAATGCTGGTCTAAGGATTATTGTTCCCAGTTACAAGGACGTACCAAATGGTTGAGGGGTAAACTAAATTTAACCCTCAATGACGTAAGGCCCGTTTCCACTACTGTGTATGCATTTCTACAATCAGCAAGTGAATTCACTTTGATTGACATCTGTAATCCGGTCGATGCACGATGACGGATGAAGCTCAACTTCTATCTGTATATCTGCGGAAGCATTGGGGTCACATGGTAAAAAAGGAGCAATCGGGTGTTGTAACCAAAAACTAATGGTGGCAGAAGTAGCGATGAATGCAAGGAAAGAATGTTTTGCTTAAAAATACTTATTTTTGAATTAACATAGTGAGAAATTTGCATTCTGAAAAAGCAATCAGCTGAATTTAGTTATAAAAAGATAAACTTAAATAACTGCAACTACAGTACTAATTCGCAGAAAGCAATGATTACTGTCAAGAAAATTAGGCGCAAAAAATGTAATTCCAAGTCCATGAAATAGCAAAATTTGCCCTAACAATTATTTTCTAGTTCTGCGCACATATTTACCTTTAATGAAAATTAATGTCTGACTATATCAAACTACTATAGCAAATCAGATATGGCATTAAAAGATTTATTTTTTTTCTTTTAATACAGGTAAAAACTAGAAACATTATATAAATTACATTTGATAGCCTTTTAAATTAAGACTGCACTAAAGACTGTGTTAAATTTTCATTTCTCTACTTATAAATATACATTTTTGGCTAACATATATTTGTAAGCACATGGCATATATTTTTAGCAGTCCGTTTAACAATCGGAATGCCACTTTAAAAAATAATGTTTTTTGTAAGAAATGTCCTAGAAGCTGAAGAACAAATGCTGGTGAATTTTTTATATGATAGCAGACTGAAATAGAACCAAAAAATTCAGTTTTAAGAATTCATTTACTTGATGATGTATACAAGTCAAAATTGCTAATCACGTCAGAGTGGTGATAGTGTAGAGGTGAAACTGAGGGTAGCGAAATTTGACTTTTAAGGTCGCGAGTTCAAATCTTATACTTCCATCCTGTTTGCAACTTTCTTAGCTCTGTGTTTCAATTTGATCTATATTTGTGTTTTAAAATTTATTTCTATTATTTAAGTGCATTAAATATAATATTTTATTTATATTCTTATTTATTTAAATTTTCTCAAGAATTTATTTTGAAAGTTATAATATAATGTGAATTTAAGGTATACTCCCTGTATATATATAATTTTTTTTTTTTTTTGTTTCACTTTTATGTGAATGTACATACATGTGATGAGACTTTGGGACGTTTCCAGCTCTAAACTTTCAATACCAATCAACATGAGACAGTATTAATGCCCTGAACATTTTTAATAAAACATTTATAAAAAAAACTTATACTAATTGCTTTAAAATTCAATCCTCTCTCCAGCTGAAGCGCAGGAATTAATTAATTAAATATTTCCATTTTATTTACCTTAGGTATGCATACATACATAAAGAGAAAAAAGCTTATCTAAGCCTATGAATTTAAAATTTATAAATTAAAAATAATATTTTATGGATTTTGCATAAAATATAACTGTGCACAGTGCATTTTAAAACAAACGAGATTTCCAATAAATTATCCAGCTATGACACTAAAGAAATTGCTGCTAAAATTTTATATACTATCTGCTTTCTCCCCAAATTTGCGCATATTTTAAAAATATACAATCTCCCATAGCAGTCAGCGGTATACAAGAACAGTAAATTTTGTGAAAATATTGTAAACCTTTCTTTACAGTTGCTCTGTATTTTTAAATGTGTTTAACTTTTTTATTTGTTTTGCAGTAACAGTACATTTTAGATTTAATTATATATTATTTCGTTAATATTTAAGGCTTCTAGAAATGCAAAGAAATTTTTAAAAATAACTCCTTCTATTCTATGCAATTAGAGATGCATTATACCTTATTTATCTAAAATTTGCTAACTTGCTTTACTTTCACAGTTCATAAGCAGAACTAAATATTTCGAATAACACTGAATTTAGGTATTTTAAAAGTCCAAATCCCGTAAGTTAAATCAGAGATATCTGGTGGCAATGAATGCAGTTGCCAAACTTCCGTAAGCGTAAATTCAACACAATAGTGTAAATGGTCGTTCGTCTGCATAATGCATTTCTCCCAATACACTATGCATTGGTAATGCACTAATGGAAACGGGGCTTTAGGCTTAATAAAAGACAATTTGCCTCCATTAACAGGTGGGACCTTGGATGAATAATTGAACTATATCTGAGTACTGGTGAAAAGTGCATGTTGTAAAGCTAAAAATTTTATTGGGCGAAATAAAGCTTCCTGTACATAAAATTTCCTTATTACCCTTCAGTGAATAAGACAAAAAAAAAATTACATATTCATTTTTTTCTTTAATGTTATGAATCTGGTATTATGGTTTAGATTTAGAGAATAGATTAACAACAGTGAATTAATGATAATTTAGCAGTTTCATTATTTTGTTTCGCATTCAAGGTTTGTAAGTATATATTACTTGTAATTTCTTGTGCTAAATTTAATGTTATTTGAATTTAATTTTGTTATATATACGTTAGTTATCCTATACGGTATCAATGGTGAATGCTTTTAAAAAACGTGTTTAAATCTAAAATTGAAGGTTTTGATATTAATGAAATAATGAACTAACTGTTCAATGGGGCAGAGTATGTTCTGCCTTTGGCAGAGAAGTGGCACTATTGCTGTGCACCGAGAAACATGAAATAACTTGATGCTTGAACTTTGTAGAATGAGCAAGTGTAAAATGTTTGATAATATTTTTGATGGCCACTGCTATAACAGGAAATTACATAATACATATTGAGTTCCATTAATAAAATGTTATATACTGTTAATTCTCTTAGATTATAATCTACATTAATGATCATTCCCATTAATTTAAGTGTTCTACAAATTTTGATTAACAATACAAGCTCTTCCAATTGAAACATGAAATCTCTTGAACCACCAGCATCACATCTCAACATCTATCGATTGCTAAACAGGAGCAGGTAGGGAAACTTCTAAAGGACATGCAAGAAAGCAATGTTATCGAACCTTCAGCAAGTTCTTGGGCTGCCCCATCGTTAGGTCAGAAAGATGGTTCAACTAGATGCTGTGTTGACTAAGAACGGTTGAATGAGGTTACGAAGGAAAAAAATTCTCTCTTTCTAGAATTGATGACATTCTGAACACTCTTCCTGGAAGTAAGTGTTTTCCAATGCTTGATTTAAAGATGAATTTAAAGAGTGAATATTGTAGATAGAGATATACCCTGATGACCAAGAAAAGATGGCATTTGTGACTGGACAAGGACTTTGGAAGTTTAGGTGATGCTGTTTGGATTATGAAATGCGCCGGCAACATTAGAATGCTTTATCTAGATTATGCTTGGAGGTTTTTTCTATGAAATTTATCTGATATACCTGGATGACATGGTAGGGAAAACTTTTAAAAATATTAAGAAGGTGCTGCAGAAATTGAAGGAAACCAATCTGAAATTATGTCCCGCCGAATATAAATTATTCAGGCAGGAAGTTTACTCGGACAAGTAATTTCTGTTGAAGGTGTGTGTATGAATCCAGAAAAAAGTGTTCAGTTAAAGACTGAAGATGCACTGAAAAATGTGAGGATGCATTTAACAAAGTGGATTAAGCTTTAACATCTACAATCCTAACAAACTCAGCTCGACAAACCATTTATTGTCGGCACGGATGCGAGCAATGAGTGTCAGTGCCGTTTTGTCCCAAGAAATAAACGGTCAAGAACGTGTTCTGTCATACTGGTGGGGGGGGTCTGTTTAAATCTGAGAGAAATTATTATGTTACCAGAAAAGAGTTCTTGCCACAGTTAAAGGTGTAGAACATTTCCACCATTAACTCTATGACAGAAAATTCCTCTGCTGTACAGATAGATTATGTATCATTGACTTGGCTATTTAATTTTAAGATCCCTAAGTCTAAATAGCCAGATAGAGACACCAAGAATATGAGAATACTCCAGGAATATAGAGACTCCAGGACATAACTATCTGTCATAGGAAAGAATTGTTGCACAGTAGCGACGGCGCCCTGTCCAGAAGATCCTGCTAAAAAAGATGGCAATATATTCCCATAGGCGAAGCAAAATACAAGCTGGTTAATCTGGTTGCATGTCAAATTACAACTTCAAGATCATTTGATCCAAACTCATGGAGTGACAAAGAAGTCAGGTAAAAGTAGTTGAGTTTTGTCGATGGCGAGTAGCTTGCAGAGTTCTTTAATTACAGCCGAAATGAAATTCCTTCTTTGACTGGTATGTAACTGAAGAGGTACATCAAATCTGAAAATCTAATGTTGTGTCATTTACCTTAACATTAAACCCATAATTGACTGAATAGAATCTTCAAATAGAATACCTTTCTGGCAGTACAATTCGATCTACAATCCAAAGACAAAAAAGACCAGTTGATAGATGGCAACAACTAAATCCATAACTGATTTAACGGAATCTTCAAATAGGAAACCTTCTTGGCAGGGTATTTTGATCTACAGTCCTAAGCCTATGTCTGATGAAGAGGGTCTCATGGTAGCAAAGGTAATGACACAACATTAGATTTTCAGATTTGGTGTACCTCTTCAGTTACATACCAGTCAAAGAAGGAATTTCATCTCGGCTGTAATTAAAGAACTCTGCAAGCTACTCACCATCGGCAAAACTCAAATGACACCTTTACATTCCCAATCAGATGGCATGGTAGAGAGTTTTAATAGAAACCATTCTTAACAACCTCTCGCCGATGGTTTCCAGAAACCAACAGGCCTGGGACCAGAAATTACCTCTGTTTCTATGCAGTGCAGTGCTGTCCCCATCCCAGATGCTCTTCGGATGTGACATTTATCTGCCTTATGATCTCGTCTAGTATACTAAGACATGGTCCTATTTCTGCCTAAATTTATGCACTTATTGATTGATTTGATATTTGATTTGTTTTAGGTTATTTACTGATATTATTGTTTTAGTACTGCACTGATTTCCCATAGTTGTAACTATGGCTTCCTGTTCAGGGATTGTATTGACCGGGACATGCAGTCCTTGGGAATGGGCAGGATGTTACGACTTTTGTATCCAAGTAAATAATTTTAGTGAAACTGTTTTTTTTGGGGGGGAGGGGTGTAATGTAACATGAAAATCTAAAGAGTTGATGCTTTTCCGGAAAAGTAAGAATACAGGGGCAAGTTTATTTAACACTTAGTAAATGAACATTTCGCTAAACTTGATGATATTTTGATCTGTTCCCTGTATCACCATAATGTGTGTTGTAACTGAATAACTGTAATTGATTCCATATGTAGCCGAAACCATACCTTCATATGCCTTCCAGTAATTTCAAGAATTACTAGAGATTTCTTGGCAGCCAGGTGAAAACTATGCAAGATTGAACAGAGCATCTGCTAGTTTTTAGTTCATAGTCAGCTACGTAGTAATGAGGTATCCGTGTGAGCTTTACTTTTTAGATTTGCTTGGCACTGCATAATTTTTCTGTTCTTAGTAGTTTGAAGTGTAACTACTGATTGTATACTCTGTGATACTTGAAGAGCTATATGGGTATTTGTGGGTAAAGTTTCAGAGCTGTGAAGTGTTTCTTTTGTAAAATAAATTTTATCAAGCTATCATCAGTTCTGTGTGCATTCAATCTACTATGAACCCATACACACAACAATATTTTTTCAAACAACTTTTGGTTGACTATTGCAATGTAATGCTTTGCCCGGTGATTCTTGTCAGGGTTAGGCAGTTAATTAGAGGGTAATGAAAGTAATTTATATATATATATATCAGATATATTTTAACTTAAAAAATTTGATTAAATGACACCAAAATTATTTTTAAGTTGGTGTCACATTTTTCTCAAACCATACTGGTTATTGTATTCAAATTTTTTTACTGGATAATTTATTTAACCCTTACAAGCAACTGCACTTTTGCTACTGTGTGGTGTGGCACATAAAATAAACTTTAGGAAAAACTGTAATTTTAAAAATAAATTAAAATTTAGGAAAAGTGCAATCTACTATATTTTTGTTTGCAGTAAAACATTTCCTTAAGAATTTTTTTTTTTTTCATGTAATATTTCTGTTATTGAATTAAAAGGAATATTACCATCTGATTCTTCGTCACATGGTTAAATAATGGCAGGCGTTACAAAACTTTTCATCTGCATGTTATATAACTGTATTTCAATATTTCTTGTGTAACAAAATTATTTTTATTATTAACATATGAAAATATTTATATCCCATTTTTATATATATGCATAGAATTTTTTAGATGCAAGTTACAAAATATTTAAGTTGATATTTTCCTGCTTCATTCCACTCTTGACTTAAATGAACTACCATATGAACTGTAAATCTATATACAGAACTTGAACTGCATGTCAAATATGAAAGTATTCTAAAATACTACATTTAATTTGAAGCTATATAATTAATATAAATGTATTCAGGCAGCACTTATCTAATCAAACATTTACAATATAATGAACACATATTTTTAGACCAAGTAAAATAATATTGTATTAATAGCAAGTATCAGGTATCCATTTTAACTATTTCATGATATAAAAATGGTTTTTTTTATTATTAATCTTATCTCAAAACAATAATTATTCCTTACTAAAATGGTTTTTATATCATGAAATAGCATATCAGCATTTTTAATAATCTGTTTAAAATAAAAACCATTTATTGCTGGTTTAAGTATGGTTTTAGTCATGAAAAAAATTTGGACTGCATAATATCATTTGAACAGTTTACAGAATTCTATACTTATCACAGGGAATTAACTTATTTTTGTTCAATATACAGGTTCCAAAATAGAAAATAACAGGTTAGTGTATGATTTTCATTTTAAAAATTCGACTTCCAGAAAATGTGAAACTGAATTTCTCAAAACTTTTATTTCACGGAAAGAAATAAATGCTTTTCGTAAAACTTAAATGATACATTTTTAATTTAAAAACTGTTTAATGCTGTGTACATTATATACAAAAATATTACATTTTTTTTTTCCTTTAAACATACAAGAAAATGAAGAGCTTTCAAGCTCTCACATACTGGAATGAATATGTAAAAGTAATGCACTTTTAGAGATTTAAATGAAACAAAATACTTTATGTTCCAAAAAAAGGAAAAATAAAAGTATATTACCTTTATGTGAATCAACTAATCAAACCTGTATGAACATTAACAAAGTACTCTGATAATATACAAAAAGATGATTAAAGTTAAATTTTTACATTTTATTTCATGTAATTTCAATCATTTTTAAAGTATTTGCAAAAGCAAGGAATAATTTTAAATTTAAAATAAAGGGGGAAAATCATACTTTTCATTTTATTAAAGTTGATGACTTTCTAAAAGTCGCGGACTGTATGCCTTTCTAGACATTTGTACTCACTTCATTTGCTATTTACTAGTATTGATATCTCACTCCATTTGCAGTTTGATTAAGCATTACTATAGTATTGACATCTTACATGGCATTTTTGATTTTATGGAAGAATATGATGATGTTATTACAGTATAAGGACATAAGGCATTTGGTTTCATAGATCTTAGGATTTCTTCTTTCATTTTGAAATGCTTAATTTCTTATATGGAAGAAAGTTCAATTTGAGTCCAGAACTTTTTAAACTTAGTTCATACTCAGAAAACTTGCATAAGCTGAGTGTTACATACATTTTTTCGCACAATAATTTTATTATATATATATTTATACAATATTAATTAATAAAGCATTAGGTTTTTCTACCAATTCTAAGCAAGAAATATTTTTTAAAATTATAGGATTAAAGACAATTTCTAGAATTCTTAAAGACCAGAACTGGTAGTTCGGTCTGAGGTTCGAATCCCGCGAACGGGCTGGCTGCATGGGCGTTTTCGTGGTTTTCCCCATGTGTAACGTGTATACGAGCCAGTTTCCCTTAGAAAGTCCTCCACGAAAGGCATCCCTCCCTTTAGGCAGATAGCCCTCGTGTGCTTTGCCATAATTAAATACACCATACACCTTAAAGACCAGAAGAAATGTACAGGCTGTTCTGTTAAGTCTAGCATCAATGGAACTAATTGCCAGTTTCATAGCTAAGTGATCACATGAAGGCTATTTCAATGCCAATCAACTTTTACAAGTGGAATGGTTCACTTAAAAGCAATAATTTACATTAAAAAGATGGGCTGGTCTACAGCATCAGAAAGAAAGATTCCATTATATATATAATCTGATTGACCCTATAATAAATGAATGTAACATGTTATTGGAGTGGTGGTACTGATTTCCTCTTAGAATTATTAACAAATGAGATAACATTTTAAACAGATTCTATATTTGTCCATGATGCCAAACTTGCAAGATACTAAGCATATAATTAAAAATGCTCATATTAAAATAATGGAAATAATATTTATACCATGTTGTAAAATTTTCAACCAATGTTGAGGACAGCCCAATCTGTGCTAGCTCATGATTAAATATACAAGGTGTGGCTATTAATTTTCAGGACTGTTCTAATAACACCAGAACAGATGATGAGAAAAACTTAACCTTTCAATTTGTTTCGAAGCAATCCCCATCGGCCGTAACACACTTTTGTGCTCGGCTATATAAGTTGTGGAAACAACTTGTAAAGTCCTCTTTCGGAAGGCTCTTCAATGTCCATGTCATGTTCTTCTTGATATCTTCAACATCCACAAAGCGGGTTCCTTTGATCCTAGTTTTGAGTTTGGGAAACAGAAAGAAGTCTGCAGGACCAAGTCAAGAGAGTATGACTGAAAGTTGTTTCCACAACATATACAGCCGAGCACAGAGGTGTATTATGGCAGATGGGGATTAATTTGAAACATATTAAAAGGTTAGGTTTTGACATCATCTGTTTTGGTGTTATTAGAGCAGTCTTGGAAATTAATAGCCACAACTTGTATTTATTTCTATATGGCTGCTTGAATTTATTCATATCTACTTTTTCAAATATTTTTCATATAGTACTTGTACATAATATTAAAAGTTGCTATTGTACGAAGTAATGCTATATTTGAGTTTTTAAGATAATAATGAAAAGTCAAATATACATATTAGTTTGTCCTATAGCATCTGTCATATCAAATATACATATTAGTTTGTCCTATATCATCATATTACATCACAAAGTGGAAGAAGTACAGGCTGAGAAGTAAGTCATTTTTTTCAAATAAAAAACAAAAATGGTTACAATTTTTAAATATATTTGCTAATTACAGTTCATCTCTTTACCCAATGGCCTTTAAGATAAAAGGTCTACTTTAAATTATTATTTAAATTACAAACGATTTTATTAAATTGAGCACATGAAAACAAGAATATTCAATGTTCATTTATATGTAAATCAATATACATATATATCTAAAACTCTGTTAGAAAAACTTTTCAACTGTACATATATATATATATATATACACATATTTTAAGAATCTTTTTTATGTACAGTACAAAATATGAATAATAAAATATATTCTGCAGCTGTCATTAGTCTGAGAAACTAGTACAGAAAATATGAAGTTAACTGAAGTAATTCTAAAGTACAAACTACTAAACTATTAAAAGAAATAACGATAAATTATTAACAATAAACTTTTAAAGAAATAAAAATCTAATTATTAAGGATACAAGTTTACTAGATTGAAAGATACTGAAGTGTTTAAAGACAAATTTTAGAATAACAAAATAATCCATCAGCATACACATATCCATGCAAAAGTTGACAAATAATTTAAGGAAATTTAAAAATGGTAAACAAAAATTTAATTACATGCACTTAGGCAGTAAGTACTTAATATACTCTCAGTTTCCACTGTCATGTAATTTCATTTCTCTTGATGATGAATATGCTATAGATTAGGGGTCTTCAACCCGTGGTCCAATGAAGGCATTTTAGTGGCCCCACATTTGAATTTGAAGAAAAACTGAAGAATTTTAAGAAATTTTGATTTCAAGAAAAATTGCTTTGTAATCTTTTTGTCGTAAAAGAAACTTTTTTCTCTTATTCTTGATATTTAAAACATTTTATTAACATGTCTGATATACATATATATATGTATAAAAATTTTTTTGAAATTGACAAATTTTAGGCAGTTTGCCTTATTTGCAACAACAGTGTAGCCGTGATGAAGGAATACAACATTAAGAGACATTATGATACTAAGCACTGTGAGAAATATTCTGCATTGGAAGGTCATTTTCAAAGTGATAAGGTGAATGAATTAAAATCAAAACTAAATTTTCAACAGTCTTTCTTCATTACAGTGAATAAAGAATCTGAAAATAGTGTTTGTGTTAGTTATATCATGGCAGAAAAATTTGCAAAAGAATGTCTTCAGAGTGCAGTTGATGTGCTCTGTCCATCACAGGCTCAAGTCATCTCTACATATAATAAAACAAAGAGTCTGTATGTGTGTGTGTCTTTTGTTTGTGCTGCGCGTAAGCTAATAGAAACACGGCTACGAAATTTGGTACATAGGTGCATCTAGACAAGAGCCAGTGCACCTCGAAGCGATTTTTTCGAAATTCGAATTCGAATTTTTTTTATTTTATGTTTTGTGACGAAATTGCATCATTTTCAGACATAATGGGCTATAGGAAAGCGAGATTTTACTGTACGCACTCCATTTTCACATCGTCATGAAACATAGGCACTTAGCTATTTTACGAACTTAAAATAAATTTCGTGTTTCAATAAATCGATTAAATACGAATTTATTTAACAAAGTGAGCTTAACACCTTTTCAATGGGATTTTTTCTAAAAACGTTTATGTTTAAAAATGTACAGTTTATTTTTCTTTGATTTTTGGACACGTTAAACTTTCATCCTTGCGACTGCTTATACAAAAAGAATTTTGGAAAAATTATATTTTGTATTTTAAAACAATTTTTTAAATGAAGCTTCCGAGTACACTTCTCACATCTCGCATCTTTACAAATGTGATTTTGGCAATGTTCCAACTAAAAATCCCTAACAGGATAAACTGATGTCGCTTTTCCCGCACCGGGGGGAAAATATAGTTAGAACACACAGGAACGATGATATGGTAAGATGTGTAGATCCGGCACTGTACCGCATATGATATTTCATATTTGTTTCAATCATGTTGTTATTGTTTTCAATAAATAATCAAAAGACAACTACTGTGAATTAAATGACTCAACACTTCAGAACAAAGATATCACAGGCAACAATTTCCCTTTCTTATTGTTGTTGATAGATTTTTGATGAAATCGCATCATTTTTAATAGTTTCATTCTTTTAGAAATATGGGTTTGGCAACTATGCTATGCAGTTTTTAAATTTAACGTTTGGTGTTCCCTTCAGCCATTTTTTTCGGTACATTTAAAAGCCAGACGAAGGCTGGCAGCAAAACTGCTAGTATTGAATATTAACTTGTCTGGTGTGACAGTAGTCAGGCACATAGAGGATATTCCAACAAATATATTCAGTAAATTAAAATCCAAATGCAAAAAATTTGAGTTTTATTCTGTAGCGATGGATGAATCAACAAATACTGCACAAGAAGCCATTTTTATTCGTGGCGTTGATATACAATTGTAGAGGAATTAGACTATGTCATTGCACACAAAGGTACAACCTGAGGAACAGATTTGTATTCGAGTCTGACAAACTTCGGATAAATGTAATGTTGACTTCAGTAACATATCTGCTACAACCACGGATGGTGCTAAATCTATAACTGGAGAGAAAATGGGAGTAACAACATTACTCAAATCTGATGTGAAGGCAAGTTGAAATAATACTATGATGACTTTCCACTGCATCATCCACCAAGAAAATTTGAGCAAGAAGTCTTCCAAACTTTGCACATGTGACGAATGTTGCTGTAAAAGTGGTTAATTTTATTCGGTCTAAAGGACTTAATCACAGGCAATTTCAACAGTTCTTGAGTGATTTGGAAGCTGAATATGGTGATGTTGTGTATTACGTGGAAGTATGTCGGTTGAGCCCAGGGAAGATGCTTCAGTGCCTGTTTTCTTTGAAGAGCAAAGTTCAACAATTCATGGAATCTAAAGGGAAATCTATTCACGAGTTCAGTGATAAGAAATGGTACAGAGACTTTGCATTTCTTGCCGATATTACAGGTCAGCTCAATGATTTGAACTACCACTTACTGGGAAAAGATCTACTTGTTCAAAATCTTGATTACTTTGCGAAAGCTTTTGAGACAAAATTAATCCTGTGGGAAAGTCAGTTGCTAAATAAGAATTCCACTCACTTTCGAAAATTGATGGAGTGTGTGAAGAACTCTACAACATGCAATTCAAATAATTATGTACAATGCATTTCAAATTTGAAAGAGGAATTCAAAAGCAGATTTTCTAATATTCGTGAAAATGAAATTTTTATCAGAATGTTTTCCTCGACATTTTTAGTAGATGTTCGAAATGTTCCACCTGAACTTCAATTACAATTTATAGATTTATAGTGCGACTGCAGTAAAAAGCAAGTTTCTTGAAAATCCAACATTAATTTATTTTTATTCGAAGTACGTGACCGAAGACAAGTATCCAGGAATTCGTAAACATGCAATCTTCATGCCTTCTATCTTTGGTAGTACCTACATATGTGAACAGCTTATTAGTAAAATGAAAATTCTAAAATAAAAAACAAGAACACGGCTGACAGACAGACATTTAAAGGAAACTTTATGAATTGCAATAACACAGATTAAACCGGATATTGAAGCTTTAATCAAGCAAAAACAATGTCAAATTTCACATTAAAACTAAAGTAACTACCATCTCCCGTCAGTAATGTAAAATCCCCCCCTTTTTTTATTGTAAATGCATTTTGTAACATGGTTCTGTACAATCATCTTTATGCTTTTTTTTTTTCACAGTAAAAAAAAGTTGCAAAACATTTTAATTCGATTTCCATTTGACTTTTTGGAACCAGTGTGTGTGTATATGTGTATGTGTGTTTACAAATTTGTAATACTATCTCTTCGCCTAGAATCAATTGTAGTCTTGTCAAAACAAACCTCCCTTTTTATTAAATAAATTTTTTGACTACACTATTTTTTTGACAGACATGTGGCCCGCGGATCTTTGTGAAGTTATTGATGTGGCCCTCGGGCGTGAAAGGTTGAAGACCCCTACTACAGATAAATGATAAGGATTTAAAGAATTTAAAAATGTTCATTAAGACAACTTAGTTGCTTTCTGGTACAAGGAATCCACAACTTTTCCTAAACTTTGGATGGTCTCTAATGCAGCTTCATATGTTTTATTCACTTGTACATCTTCAAATATAATTAAAACACCTTCTCCCTGGTCTAGAATTCCTATGATAAAATTCACATTTTTAAATAATCATTGCTTGTCTTTTATTTATATATGATAATCATAATAAAATAATAACAGTAAATAGTAACAAAATCACTTACCATTAAATTTTTTGTCTAATATCATTTGAGATAATTTTTTCTCTACTTTGTCCTAAAATAATAAAATTTTTTCCTAAAATCATTTTTTAATATAAACATCACAGCATGATTTACTTAAAGAAGATTTTAATACCTTTATGCAATTTATGTTATTATGAAATCAGATAAATACTAAATACACAGTTTTGTTACAGTAATTAATATAATTTTTTCTCTACTTTGTCCTAAAATAATAAAATTCTGTGTCATTTTTTTAAAACTATAAATATCACAACATAATTTACTTAAATTAACCAAGATTTTAACAGCTTTATGTAATTTATGTTATTAATAAACACAAAGTTTAAAATCAGATAAATACCGAATACACAGTTTTATTACACTAAAATGACAAATGAAAACAGAAATTTACTGAAACCAGTCTGCTAGAATGTACGAATAAATCAAATTTTCACTTTGTCTTGAATGAGCTGCTGTAGTACATGTATTCAGTATTATTTTAAGACAGATTTAAGATTTCTAAGGGTGACATGGGATCCCCCCTCCAAATTCTTATAGTTCTAAAGGTTACATGAATCACAAAATTTGATGACCACAAAATCAAATGTCACAGATAAATCACAGTTTGAAAATTAACACAAAAATATAACATACATGCATTTATAAGTTTAAGTTACAAAGTTACAAATGTTTTCTTTTGAGCAGAATACTGCTAGAATCTTCTACATATCAGTTCAACCTTTAAGATTTTATTAAAAAAATAATAAATAGGTGTTTGTAATAGTAAAGTGTAAAATATTGTAAAAGAACACAACTTTTTTAAAAAAATATTTGCATGAAATGCAATAAAACATGAACCCTAGTCCATTGATGTAATACAAAGCGTAAGCAAGTAAAATTTGTTATATCGAATATTTGTCACATACAGAATGCATTAGAAAAGAGAAAATTAGTAATATTTTTGCATTAGACTAGAAACAAAATTTCAGCAAAGATAATCAAGATAAGCAAATGATTTGAAAATTTATTAAAAAGTACAGCACTATATAAATTATTTTTCATTAAGTCAGTCATGAACGTTTTTTTTTTTTTTTTTTAGTAGAATATAGTCAGAACCTACCAAATTGGCAGTAAAACATTCAATTCAAACTTTAAGATTTACTAAATGCAGTAAAAATTTTTGTATGTTAGTAAAAACTGACATGAATTTATGCAGACAGAGGAAAAATATTTGCTTGGTATGTAATAAAATAAGTTAAAATATAACCCTAGTCCATCAGTTCAATACAATTGTCATGCATGCTTAATTGTTCACTTCCGAGTGTGGAAAAAAGTAATTTTTGAGTCAAAGAGAAACATTAAAAAAGAAAAAAAGAAAAAAAAGAAAAAGGAAAAAAAAAAAAATCTGAAAGGTTTCGGATTTTAAATTACGTCCAAACAGGTGTTTTTTTAACGTTTTATGTGTTACCTTTATTTATTATCATGCTCTTTGCACTTAAACCATAAAATTCAGTTCAACAGCAATGTTGCAAAATAATTTTAAAATGAACATATCTTTAGAATTTCCCATACACAGTTCCGCGCTCTGGATATAAAAAGGTTTTTTTCCCCTCCCGTAGTGTTGCCATTGCTCGCTTTTAAATCATTGAGTTTGAAAAAAAGTAATTTTTGAGTCAAAGAGAAACATTAAAAAAGAAAAAAAAAAAAAAAAAAGGTTAACAAAATCTGAAAGGTTTCAGATTTTAAATTACGTCCAAAGAGGTGTTTTTTTAACGTTTTGTGTGTTACCTTTATTTATTATCATGCTCTTTGCATTTAAACCATAAAATTCAGTTCAACAGCAATGTCGCAAAATAATTTTAAAATGAACATATCTTTAGAATTTCCCATACACAGTTCCGCGCTTTGGAGATAAAAAGGTTTTTTTCCCCTCCCGTAGTGTTGCCATTGCTCGCTTTTAAATCATTGAGTTTGTTAAACAAAAATTCGTTACAGTTTTACAAAATATGAAACCGATAATAAAACAAATTCAAAATTTCAAATTTGATCTTTCAGATGCCCATATTCACAGTAGGATTATGTCATTCAAAATTTAATGGCTCTACGTACCGTTGTTTTATCACAGTGCAAGAAACATACATACATTTATGCAGATTCTTCATTATTTAATTTCTTCAAATATAATACAGGGCAATAGTATTTGGTAGCAATAGTTTGAAAAGTGAAACGGGCATTTGGAGTGATTCAAAGCAAAATTGCAAAACGAAAACAAACAGTCCTTCGGGACAAAGCCCCTTTAAAAAAAAAAAAAAAAACTTATTGTTCTAGTAATTTAAATCAAAGCATTCTAAAATTTGATGTTTTTTATGAAAATATCTTATACTTCATAAGAAAATAGTATGATTACTATTTTTTTAGACATGTTTTTTATGAAATTAGTACAAAACATTTCTTAGAGATAATGTAAATCAGTGATCATGATGACTTAGAGAAATGAGTCAAAGTCCATATGAACTTGGTTAAAATCTCTCTTCTACTAGTGAGCATATTTGTGTCAGTGAAAATTAATCTATCACAGTAATACACTAAGACAAATACAATTTTCTTTTTAACTTTCTCAATTAACTCTCTGACTGCTCAATTTGTGGACCGAAATCGCTTAAAAAAATGTGTATTTTTTTTTTCATATTTTAAATCTATATATATTGGAAAGCTGAAAAATGCACTTTTTCTTTCTAGAAAACACTTTTATGTAGATTTTTATCATGAGAAACTAAGTTGCCAGAAAAACCAATTTCAGATACTATCAGCAGAAAAAAAAAAAAAAAAAAAAATAATAAATTTCAATCGAATTACAGCTAATTTCTATTTATTACATAATATAAAAAAGTAAAATGTATAGATTTTAAGAAAATATGAAGCACTGAGGAAAAAATACCTTAGAAATGCAGTTTAGTACAATAGAGTTCAAAACAGGGTTCAAGGCAAAGCCCAACTTCACAGTCTTCGTGCCAGATTCAATAAATCTAATTAATAATCAATTTAATTATAAATCTAATCAATAAATCGAATTAATATTCAACAATTTTATTAAATAATTAAGATAATCGCTGAACGTTTTCTAGCAGCCATTTCTGTAAGAAAATTGCGGCAAAAAGTGAAGTTTGAGCTGTAATACCATGTACCTTCAAATCCTGCAATTTAGTGGACAACTAACGATATATGTTGGCCAAAACGTAAACTATACGTCAAATACTGTATATAATTTATTTGAATGGTTAAACGGGAAAAAAACGGGATGCACTCTTCAATAAAGAAAAACACATGCCCGCGGAAATCGCGGGATGAGCAGATTTTACTACATTTGAGTTGCCCGTGGAAATCGCGGGATGAGCAGCCAGAGGGTTAAAGTGGTGGTCCTTATATTCATCAGTTCTAAGAGCTAACATCTATATGAATCCACTAATGACAGCAGTCAGTTGAACAGAAAATATGCCTGAACAATGATCACATCATTACTGAACATCTGCAAACTGGGAAAACATTGTCTGGTACAATGAGCTGCAATATTATCTGTTTGATTCATACATTACATATATGTGGATCTGGGACAGGATTTGGATTATGTAGGATCTTATCGACTAGCACTCCTTGGACTACAGGTGCATATGGTTTGCCAAATACAATCCTTTACATCAATTTTCCATCTAGCTGGCACTGAATGCTTTCAGTAACAGTCTACAGCTGCAGTGCTATGCTACTTTAAATATAATTTGAATTGCTACTTGCAACATAATATACAAGTAGCAATGCTACTTGCAATATAATTTGAATGTAATCAGCATCTGCTGAGCCTAGTGGAATTAACTTTCATGCTCAGAATCCACTACCATCCAACTTTGTGGAATTATGGATGTTGTTGAGAGATATGCATAAAGTGCAACCAAAGCTAGAAAGTTTTTGGCAACATGGTTAAAACCAGAACAAAAATGACAAAAATTCATAAAATAATTGCAAACTGATAGAAGTATTTAATATTAGTGAGAAATTTGTTAAAAAAAAGCTCAGCTATATTAGTTATTCAAAAATTAACATATTATTATTTTAGCTTCACTTTTTCCATAAACATGCCTAAAGTAGAAGACCAATTTGGTTGCAGTTTTAAAACTCAGAAGTATTTCTCAGTTCATTGTGAATATATGAAAACTGAAGAATATTCTTTTTTAAGCCCAGCATACTTTATGTTGTTTCTAAAAATTATCATCAGCTATTAGTGGCAACCACATTTCATAGGCATCTGCAAAAGAATAACCATCTTTAGGTTAGGTTACTGGAATATGGCATGGCACAAAAGGGCTGTAGAGATGCCTTTCCTTTTTTACTGAAAACTTACTTGCATTCATGTTACACAAGGAGAAAACAAATCATACAGCCAGCCCATTCACCAAGGATTGAATTCACAGTATTTTGAGGTCTAAGCCATCTGACACTGGTAAGGTATCAAGAGTGTATCCAGTACAGTAGTAAAAAGGTTTCAATGACAGCAGTAAGTGTTTTACATTCTTAAAAGCACATATTATTTATCATATTGACCATTTATACCATCTTTAACCTTATCAAACTACTCTATGTTGCAAAACTACTTATTTGTGGTTTCACAACATTTGGATATTCTTTAAGCAAAGTAGCTTGTCTGAGTATTTCCAAAATATTTCTGAACAGATACCATATGCTTTATAACAGATAATATAATTTTTGCTTAAGGAGATTAAGCTAATGATCAGCACACCTGTAAGTTATAAGTGCCAAAGGTTTTGTCAGCATAAAGCTTCTATTTTCTTTTTATGCTTACTATCTACAAGAACTTTCATTTCATACATGTATCCCCCTTTTTTTGCTTCTGTATTTGCTGCCTTGGTTATTTGCATGCATTTTGTTATTATTGCCTTGGCTATTGCAATCTTTTCCAAATTTTGCAATTATGAAATTTAAATACATTCGGTATCAGTATGAACAGCATTTGCAAGTAACGAGACCATGGCTGACAATTATAAATATTAGTCAGCTATACTGCATCAATGTAAATATTTTACCAGCAGCTTCCTTTTCAATCCTAACTTCAATTCTTATGAGGCAACTTATCAGGCAGGTTTCCAGCCAAAATTTATTAGCAGAGTGTATGTCAATTTATAGACAGTCTTAGTAAATTTATATTTATTCAGTGATACAAAATGAAATATTAAAAACATAAATGAAATGCCATAACAAATGTCTCTTTGCTCTCTAGAGCTGTTTTAAGGATTAAGAATCACATACTATTGAAGGTCTGTGTTCTTCAAGTTCTTTCCCTTTTATCTGTTGTTTCTCTGCAAGCTGCGCTGAATTATCTTATTAATAATTATGTATTTCCCTACTTCCTTGTTGGAAGACAGGTCTACTTGTGCTTATTCCTACTACTGATAACAACACTGATGTTCAACAGAAGCTCTTTCATTTGGTAGGGTCTAAATTTTCTTGCAATTAACATATTCTATTATAACCTTTTTATTAACTTCTCCCAGCACATAAATTTTAAAATTTGTTCAACAAGCCTACCATAATCATTATTACTAGACTACAGAACATTCAAAGATATCAAATAATTATATTCACATTTCTTTCCTGGCAAAATGACTCAATAAACAAGAAATTGCATCTGAAGTACACAGGCAAACTATGACTGATGGTCAGCTGCAAATTCACTGAATAAATAATACAGCTTATCTGATTCGTGTACTTAGCAGAATAAGTTATTGAAAGTTAATCTGTAATTCATTTTATTTCTAATATTTAAAGGTTAATTTTAAAAGTTATATTTTAGTAAAGATATGATCAGATGAATATAAACTGAATATTTTCATTTATTAAAATATTTAATAATTTTCTTAAAATAATAAATATTATTAATACACTATTTTAAATGTATTTATTAGTTTCTGTGAGTTGCCATTTTTTTATGTTTAAACTGCCTACAATCAGTTTGTGCCAGTGGCTAGCCCCAACTACACTCATGTCCATAAATTAAGGATAATTCGGAGTCACGCTGAAATCGAACTCTAAAATAAATATATCACCTGTAAAATCACTACACACATCTTCAAGAACCATATGCAAATTTTAGGAAGTAACCAGATGACACTGATGGTACGTCACAATGACAAGAGTGTAAGAGAGTGATATATAAGGAATACAGGCAAAGAAATAAAATCGTTCGCAGGTGCTTTATAAGCATTTCAGTGCAATAACCGAATAGTTATGACACAAAGGACGCATTTGGATGATTTTTTACGTGGTAGAATTATCGGCCGTCTGGAATGTGGGCATACCCAACTGGAAGTATCAGACGAACTTGGAATTGCTCAGAGTGTCATCTCCAGGCTTTGACAACGATTCCAAGATGATGGTAATGTGAGTAGATGTTACAGCACAAGTCACCACAGAGTTACAACGCCGAATGAGGACCGGTATTTGGCAGTTACTGCCAAAAGAAACAGGCGGAGCACAGCCTCAGACCTGTCTCATCAGCTCTCTTCAGCCACTGGTACAACAATTTCAAGGCAGACCATGTACAGACGCTTAGGACAGATTGGTCTATATGCTCATAGACCTGTCAGATGCGTTCCACTTACTGCAACTCAATGTCGCCTGCGGTTAGCCTGGAGTATAGAGCATACATTGTGGACACTGCAACAGTGGGCTTGTGTGATGTTTTCCGACTAGTCCAGGTTTAGCTTGCAGTCTGATTCTCGCCGTACTTTTATATGGAGAGCTCCAGGTACCCGTTACCACCAAGAAAACATCATTGAACAACACCGTTATGGTGGTGCAAGAGTGCTCGTTTGGGGTGGAATTATTCTGGGTTCCAGAACTGACCTGCATGTTCAAATTGGAACCAAGACAAGCCAAATCTATCGGGACGTCATTCTGGAACAACATGTACATTTGTTTCGGGGCGCCATGGGTGCACAATTTGCGTTTATGGATAACAACGCCCGTCCTCACCGCGCAAACATCGTAAGCGAATGTCTTCAATAGGAGGATATCACCCGTATGGACTGGGTAGCATTCTCACCGCACTTGAATCCAGTAGAGCACGTGTGGGACATGCTTGGCTGACGAGTTGCAGCCCGTCAACCTCCTCCTACATGTCTACCGGAACTTCGCAGAGCATTGCTTTTTGAGTGGTGTAATATCCCCCAAGATCAGATCGATAATTTGATACTCAGCATGCCTAGGTGTTGTACGGACTGTATTGCATCGTCTGGGAGACATACAATGTATTAACAATCATACCAACCATGTAATATTGGTTTTTGTAAATAGTTTTTTTTTTTTTTTTTTTTTTTTTTTTTTTTTGTAATTTGCTCGAGGGAGAAAAAAATCGCTAATTTTTTTAATAATATCAAACATATAGCATCTTTTTTTGCTCTTTACCTTTTGTTTAATATATAAGCTTTACAAATAAGTCAAATTTGTTTTGCTGCTAACTCTTCCTTTGCCTGATTTTGCATTATCCTTAATTTATGGACATGAGTGTATTTTCCGTCAGCAGAAAGCCAGCTCTGCTAGCAACATTTGCAAAAATATTTGACCAACTGTAGACCCTAAGCTATAGCAAACAGTAGTTGCAATGCAAGATAAAAGTAAGTAGGTAAGGAATTACAGGTGGGGGATTACAGTTTGTTTCCACAAAGGGAACACTTCTTTAAAATTTGTGCATACAAACTTTGCATTATTATAAAGAAAAGATATAGGTAAGGATGTAGTCTCTGGTTCAACTGCTTTCAGTGAGTTAGCTATTTTTTAGATGGTGACACTAAAACTGGCTGTTGTTTCAATTATTTATTTTTCTAGAAGTTAATTAATTTTATGAATCTATTATGAATTTTTTTGAAATTTCTATTCTTTGACAATTTGTTCTAAAGATTATACACAACATGTGGAGAACCATACTGCAATGTTTCCACGTTATCTTGCAGAAGCATAGTGGAGATTCATTAATGAATGTAATGTATATTTCTGAATGACATATGTAATGTATATGGCTGAAAGAAATATATTAAAAACAGCCCTATCAAGGCTACTGCTTCTCTTGTTTTGTAAAATTTGATGGAGTTAAAATTTAGTGGATTAAAATACGTAAAAGCAATAAAATTAATTAATGAAATCAGTTTCATTTACGTATTCTTAATTATTTGTACTCATTTTCAAAAATAGCCTTTACTGGCTCCACCTACAAAATGAATAATTAACTAAAAGTGGTAGATTGCATCCTACATTAATTGCCAAGATATATTTACAAATGCTGAGATCCTAAGAAACTCAAGTTTGATAATCTCTTAAATAATTTATACATTATATGACCTCATCTGGTCATCAGAGATTGCTGTGGCTTCTTGGAAACATATCAAGCATGATTTAAAAAAATCTAGAATGTGTACATTTGAATAATCACTGAAAGATAATTTGAATCATATTTAGCAAGATTCATTCATGGAATAACCACTATAAAGATTAAAGTGAAATAACACTATGCTATTAAATATACGTAGGTTGATCCCAAAAAAAGTTTAAAAGCAGAAGCATTTGAAACGTAATAATTGTGGAGCGAATATTTCCACCCAGGGTGATTGACAGATAGCGCTAGTTGTCCTACAGCGGTTCTACAAGTAAGTAGCGTCAGTACACAGACACTTAAGAGTGACAGTAATGGCACGATGTCTAGAAAAGTGGTCTCACATAGAGGTGCGAGCCGTAATTCGATTCTTATGGGCCAAGAATGTGGCCGAATCCGAAATTCACAGACAAATCGTTGAGGTATTATATGGGAACAAAGCAATGAGTAGACAACAGGTAGCGAAATGGTGTTGTTCTTATCAAGCGGGCAAGGGAGCATGTGGAAAACCGCAATATGGAAGCGAGCGGCTGTCCAAGTTCTTCAAGGACGGATATCAACACGGCACGTGTTGAAGAAATCATCCAAAGGGATTGATGAGTAACTGTGCATAAGATTGCCTCAGAGTTGGACCTGAGTTATGTTAACGTTTAGCGTATCGTAACCGATGAGTTGCGATATTCCAAAGTTTGTGCCCGCTGGGTTCCACGTGCGTTGTCCGCGGAGCATAAGGCCACTCGAATGATGTGCAGCCTCACATTTCTTCAGCGATACCATTCAGATGGCCAACACTTCATTGATCACATCGTTACCGGTGATGAAACATGGTTTCATCACTTCACCCCCACATCCAAAAGAGCCACGATGAAGTGGAAAAAGCTGCCGAGAAATGGCTCAATGAGCAGGACCCTGATTACTACCAAGATGGGATAAACAAGTTGGTCGAACGTTCTGACAAATGCCTAAACATTTTTGGTGACTATGTGGAAAAGTGAAGGCCAGATGTGTCTCTTGATTCCCATTTGTATCTTGTTTCTATTGTTAATAAATACTTTTTCATTTGCCTTGTAAACATTTTTTTGGATCACCCCTCGTATATTATAAAAATTTATTTACAATCACTAATAATTAACAACAGTTTAACAAACTTTAATCCATTCATTCATATATTCAGATGATGAAAAGAAATAAAGCACATGTTTAAGGAAACTGCAATAGGTAACACAGGTAAAATACAACAAGGGAATATTCCTTCAAATTACACTAGTTTGTGTATTACAATATTGACTTAGAATGATTTTACATTATACTGATATTTAATTGCTATTATTTATGTTAGAATCATTGTAAAATAAAGCATAAGTAAATTATACATCAGAATCATTTAGCAGTTAAAAATTTAAGATGTTATTTAGTGTAAAATAATTTTATTAAAGATATAACAAAAACCGCAAGCAGAAACAAAGAATATGTTGTATTTTCAAAAACTACTTTAATACTTACCAATGGTAAATTTATAATCTTTGCTACATGTTCAACCTTTAAAAACAAAATTCCAGATATTAGCACAAGTCTTAACTTCATTATCATAAAAACATTTTTTTGATTAACACATATGATAATAAATGATTCAAAGTAAAATAGTCATCATGATTATAGCATATATATTTATTATTATATATATAGCATGATAGCATATATATTTGAATAGCCAACACAATTTTTGCATTATATATAAAAACATGAGCAATATTTCTCTTGAAAGGAAAAGTTATATCATATTCTTATGCTCCACGATACAGAACAACAATTTTTTTTTTATCTCAATTTTACATAAACCAACGCTATTTTAAAAACTATCTAGATCAGCGGTTCTCAATCTTTGTCACCCTATGCATCCCTTTCGTCACAGCTAGATGATTATTTCCCTCCCTCCTTTTCGAAAACTTATATACACTAATTTAAATTTATAATATTTATTAATGTGCTTTATAAACTTAACAAGAAAAAACATAGAAAATGTTCATAAATACCAAAACTTGACAAAATAATATGCTAAATTTCCAGTTATCTCATCCTAATGTTAAAATTCAATAGATGACGCCCCCCCCAAAAAAAAAACTGTAGAAAAGAATGAAAGTTTATTCACAAAAGGAAAATAATAATAATGTAGACTGTGCTCATCTCCCACAATCGGTTTCTGAAATTTTTTTTATGAAACTGAAGAATGTTTCCTTGTTGCTGTTCTCAATTATCCCATTTCATCTAATATTGAACTATAAAAGTGGGAAAAGAAATGTGCTAATATGGCACTAAAAATGCATAGTAAAGATTTAAAGAAAAAATACTATTTTGTTTAGAGAAATAAAACAACCAGAAGAAAAGAGAGTTAAATTTTTTTTCAAAACTAAAGGCTAGCTGCAAAGCATAATTACCTATCTACCAGTACAAAAATCCATAAATTAATTAATAATTATCAGTATCTTTTAATATATCATAGCTATTTCATTCTATTTTCACAAGAGCATAAGTGCAGGAAGTCCAATTTTTGTACTGAGAAACCTACCACTATTGAGTTATACATTTCCATAATTCCAAACCACATTTTTTAAGTAATGCTCTTATCTTTTGAAGATTTTTTCCACGCTTTCGAGCAACGGTATACTGAACTGGCAGAGCGATAAGGGGAACAATATATGTGTGGGGTAAATGCTTGAGTAAAAATAAACATACGTATGAGTAAATAAGTTTACAAACAGGGTGCATTGCAGTGAATGCAGGTGTGCACAAGAATGTTATTCTATGGTTTGAGAAAAAGGGGCCCTTATTTAAATGAAAGAGGCCCAGTGGTGCTGCGGCTAGCACATCGCACGGCAGCACCACAGGTCCGAGGTTAGGAACCCGGCTGGGCAAGGTCAACTCAGCCTTTCATCCCTTGGGTCGATAAAATGAGTACCAAATTCGCCTGGGGACTAAACACTGGGGGTCCTGCGACAAGCTGACCACTTCTTCAAGGCATATGCTTATACACCCCGAGGCCCAAGGCCAAGAAAGCAGATTTCAGGGCACTGCAGGCCTTGGCCCATTAGGGCTGTTTTCACTACTGAGTTTAGTTTAGTTGAAAATGCATTTCCAACTTGAATGAATTTGTGGAATTTTAGTAGTTAGATATTTTCTCTTTCTGTGGTCATTTAAAGCCATTATTCTGAAGGTTGTTATTCAAAATGGATAACAACCTTCAGAATAATTGCTTGGTTGATGGTAAGGAAGGAACAAGGAAGGAAAAGGAGGCCAGATGGGTGCCAGTCTAAAAATGTGTATGAATGGATAATACTAGCATGGAAGAAAATTAAATTAATATAATCCTAAAGTCGCTAAAAATATAGTGTATCTAACAATTCAGATGGAATGGAAGATGATTATTTATTTATGGATTAAAATAGACGAGGTCCAATTGATTTTGGTCTAATAAAAGCATTCATCCCAAGAGGGTCGGAGCTCTGCTGCATGTATTAGCTCTAGAATTGGTAAAGTTAGCCAAGTAATAAGGTACAATCCAAGGAACTATAATTTAATGAGCCATTTGCAGTTATGCTTTAATACGGTGTGTACTTGCATAGCTTCATCTTTGTGACAAGCATATGACTACTGGCAGAATCAACCGAGTAGCTTTTATACGTTCATTGAACGTTTGAGCAGCAAGCAACTCGAATCCAACATTTATAGTGCACACCTTAAAAATACACTGAAAGCTACTGTCTAGATGGCTCACCTCTTTTATTTCATATGCACAAAATATTATATCACGCTTTCAGTAATGATTTAAAACTCACTACATCAACATGGCATCAGCGCCAAGAGGTGAGCCTTTATGGGCATCGAGAGGCTGTTCTGTGAGGGACGCAGATTCAAAATGTTTGTGTTTCAGTTTTTATTATTACATGGCCTGGATGCCCACCAATGGCACATGGGCTGAGCTGGTCACAGACGCGCTGTGAAAGGTCAACCTTGGCTTGAGATGACGAGAGGGGCCCTAGGGACGAGCGAACTAACACGCCGGTTCGCAGGAGGGTAATACACTCCTCTATCATGAAAAAACTCTGCAACAAGTTTGCATAAAAACAGTCAAAGACAAGTCCCGACCAGCAGTGGTAGCAATTTCTCTAACACCAGCTGGTACCTTGTCCCTGTCCACAGACCTAACGCTGTGAAAACAGTTATGGTGAAGAAGAAAGAGAATTTAATGATGTGCCATAAGATATAATGGAAGATGAATATGACAAACTTTTCATGTTATTAAATAAGGAAATTAGGTTCATAAGGATTTGGTTTGATTTAGTCAACTATGGCAAAGCACACAGGGGCTATACGCCTAAGGGGATCGAGGTCTTTGTGGAGTAATTTTTAAGGGGAACTGGCTCGTATACAAATTACACATGGTGAAAACCACGAAAATGACCGTCCAGCAGCCTGATGGAATGGAACGGAAAATGAATTGGACTGGGATTTGAAACTCTTACTGAAATACCAGTGTTTAGCTACTTTACCACTCAGCTGCTGACGCATTAAGTTCATAAGGAATGTCATTTCTTTTACACAAACAGCATTTAGATGCATGTAGAAATATAAATTTTGTATGCTCATCTTTTAGCATTATTTTTTAAATCTATAATTTTTATATTCGATGTATAACACAACACGTAAATTTCGATTTTATATTTTGTATTAAAAGTGTGCATTACAGCCAGAATATGCGGTAATTTCTAAGCATATTGGTGCATTTCTACAGGTTCGTGGATGTGAAGTGACTGATGACAACACTTGATGAAGAATCGAAATACAATTTATTAGCCAGTATTATTCAGGACAGTTCTAAAAACACGTTAACAGTTGTTGAAAAGACTACATTAAACAAGCTGAAACAACCAGCAACACACACTTCAGGCTATATGGTAAAGACAGCTTTATAGCAAAGCACTAAACTGCAGCTCCTGTCTCAGTCGATCACACTCACAACTCAACACATTCAAGATACTCTTCATGATAAAACTCCCGATATATTCGGCGACACACTCACAATGCACTGACAATATACACTCGATACTAGACTGCTACTCCATGTACAGGCAGAGTTTTGCCTTCGAGAACATTCAGGGGTAAGCCAATAAACATTTCTTCTAGAATGTTCTTTTCGCTCTGTCTATGGTACATCACCAAGCTTGCAAATTAGGCGAGTTAGTGCCAAATCTGGCAACTTTTCCTTTTCCTGCCATTTTCTGGCAACCTTAAACCCACTTTGCGGAGGAAGCTATCTTAGCGCAGTTGGACATATTAATTACATAAATGTTGTATAACTATCTTTTTACTTGATTAGCAATTATCATTTATGAATTTAATAAACATAATTACTATTCTAAATGTTAATAAATATAGATAATTAAAATCTCTAACACAGTGATTGTGAACCCATTTTGTGTGACATGCATCATGCATTTTCAGAACTGTCAACAGAGACAAAAAGTTGCATAATAGAAAAACATTTGTCTCTTGCAACAGCCTCGTCATAGTCTGTCTACGTGTGCTTCACTTACTTCAGTTGAGTTTCAGTGCATACTTGGCAGAAGAATGATTCCATGTGTGACACGGTACCAGAGCTAGGGCTTTCCTGAATTTTGACATGTTGAGTTCAAAAGGTTCACCATCATTGCCTTAACAGGTACACTGCAAATAACCTTGCCTTTGTGACTGATGAAACATCAAGAACAGAAATGGAAGCTAATTTCTGATAAGATAAATAATACTCAAATATTGTTCAGAAACTGATTCACAATACGCATTAAATATCATTTCTTCAATGCCTCAAAACTATTTCCAAATTTCAGTTATTAGCAAAATAACAAGCATTTATGAGGTAAAGTGGACCAACACATGGACCAAAAATTCTAATACAGAACTAAAATTAGGTTAAAAAATAAATATTTAATTTCCTATCAGCACTATGTTACAAGCTACAGTTTTATAAAGAATTATTTTTAAATTGCTATTCCCTCTGAATATCAATTGAAACAACCTAAGTTGTCTAAAGCCTTTACAAATGTCAGGAACATTCTTATGCCGGCCCACCAGTGGCCGAGCGGTAAAGTCGCTGAACATTGATAGTTCGGTCCAAGGTTCGAATCCCGCGAACGGGCTGGCTGCATGGGTGTTTTTGTGGTTTTCCCCACGTGTAACGTGTATACGAGCCAGTTTTCCTTAGAAAGTCCTCCACGAAGGCATCCCTCCCCTTAGGCAGATAGCCCTACTGTACTTTGCCCTAATTAAATACACCACACCATTCTTATGCCACATATGGTTATTTATGAGACTTATACACTTGAAGAGAATTAAGAAGTGACAATAACAAATCTTTGAAATACAATTAATTTGGGATAAGTCTGCAAGCATCCCCCCCTGTAATGAGAAAATACTAATATAAACATGGGTAGAAGGCATCAGTCACTGCTGTAAAAATTCAAAAGGAAAGCATAAGAGTCTTTCAGGCTTTGTTCACATGGTTTTTCAAACATAACAGCCAAGCTTTGTTGCTAGTTGTAGTGAAGCTTGCTATGTCATAAAGAAAGGTTTAATGGTTTTGTTAATGTGCCTTCCTGCCGACTCGGTACGACAACCAACCAACCACAGCAAAGTAAACATGAACTAACATTCCATCAATTATTTTGTTGAGTCAGGTGTAACTTCCCTGACTGCTACAGTCTAAACCCTGTTAAATGGGTGTGAACAGTTTTAATGACTTTTATGCCTTCAGTCACAATGGTTTATGATTGAAAACACTTCATCTGAGCAAAACCTTACAGAAAAGTAAACCAACAAAAACAAACTGAAGGTATTTTTTTTCTGATTATCAACATTTTAAGTTGGCAAAAAACCTTAGATTAGTTATCCTCATGCCTCACAGATACTGTTCATTTCATGAAAATTTTTAAAGAGAAGCATTTTATAAGGATCATTAAATTTTATAACAAAAACAAATATTTATATGACCGATATTCATGATTTTTTTTAACGTGTACTTAATCATTGACAGTTCTAATGAAAATATAAATATTTACATAACAACATTCTTTTTAGCAGCATTAAAAAATATGCAAGGGAAAGAAAAAATTACCTGCACTCTTGAAAAAGGTTCAATAATTCTGCACAAGTTTTGCTCTAACATAGTATCATACAAAGTGTTTAAATGTGCTTTAATAATTGGATCATCAACTAATTCCTTTTGATATTTTACAAGAGCCTGGGAAGGGAAAAATAGATGTAATTAAAAAAAGTATTTGTGTATGAAGAAGAAAACTAAAAAATGTTTTACATTCATGAATAATTGAATATGGACAGCTTGCTTACTGCTTGAAAGTCTGCCATAGATCTTTTGTGACTTGCTTGTGCAATAGCTTTCATAGCATCAATTTCAGGACCAGCATATTTTAGAACTAATTTGCCCATTATAATAGAATGGACTTCCTCCGGTCTATGACAAGAAAACAAATTATTCTTAATTAACTACAAATAGAAGACATTAAAAAATTCTGCAAAACATTTAAAAATAAAATTTACGCCTTGTGTAAGAAAAACTTTGTGCAGTACTTCATGAAAAATATATGTCGTGTTCTTTGTGATGTTAATAAATTACCATGTATACCCGCGTTTAAGTCGACCCCCCCCCCACTTTGACATAAAAAATTCGTAGAAAATAAGAAACTCGCGGAAGTTGACCCCCCCTTCCAAAATCGATGGAGAAACTTCGAAAATTTTTTAAGTACTACATTTATTCAAAATCATCTGAGAAAAAAAAGTAAATATACGATAAAAAATACCTTGGTAAATAAACAAAATCAAAATCCTTCAATGTCCGATTCATGGTCAGATTCGCCAAACATTTCATAGAACTCTTCTGTCGTCATTGGCTCGTCATCATACATATTTTCAGTCTCGAACTCTGTATTGTTACAATCACTACTAGAGCCTTCGTCGTCATTTTCACTTTCAAAAACAGCAGCATCTTCCGTGCCGTCTAGTTCGTTGCTAATACAACATTTTTTAAATGATTTTACAATCATTTCAGAGGGTATTTCGTTCCAAGCATCTTTAACCCACTGAGCAATTAATGTAATATCGGGCTTTTTAATGTTGCCTTCCTTTGTAAATGTTGGTCGACCGGAACTAATCCACTCTGCCCAATATTTTCTAACATTTACTTTGAAAGGCTTATTGTGTGGGCTATTTTTTAAAATTTTGACGTGTACGCCTGTTAACAAAAGTATTTCATGAATGAATAATAACTATTATAAAGACTTATATGTACGTAAAAACGATCTATATTTCTCTTTTCTTGGCGCATTGGCGAAACGTTTTTATTGCTCGATATTGATCGGTTGTTCGGGGGCCGAAAATTCTTTGGTTTAATCGAAACTTACTCTAGTTAAAGTATGAAACTCTGTGATTAGTTCGTCACATAATTTAAGTCCTGAAATTACTTCAAGTAAGTGACTTATTTGATAAGTCATCCAATTTGAGTGTGGGAAAAAAACAACTGCATTATATAAAGAAATTTTTGAACTTCCGATTTTTAAAATTTTTTATGGCCCCGCGTATAAGTCGACCCCCCACTTTGAAGTCTTCTTTTTGTCCAAAATATCTCGACTTATACGCGGGTATATACGGTATATATTGAATAATCTCATTTACAGTATTATGTAATAAATAATGAAATATTCCATTTTAAAAGTACTGGTTGCCAGATAAACTTAACATTTACTCCTAATTTGAAATAAACTGTTTAAAAGAAAATTCGAAAATAAGTTTATAATACAAAAACAAGAACTACTAGCTTTTATTGGTGCTTCTCTAAATGAAACTAATGTTTATTTTTGTAAGAAAAGTATTCATGCATTCATCTCACTTTTCTGTTAGCCTCATGTAACTAGTTTAAGAGTGTAAAGAATTTGGGATAAACTATTTTTTTTCTTTTATTTTTATAATAATTATGAAATATTAACATGCTGTTAATAGTGTAACCAGTAATGGTTTTCAGTAGCCCTGTTAACTAAAAACTGAAGCAAATATATTTCAGAAACCACTGAAATTCACAGGAAAATCTCTGATAGCTACCAGCACTCAAACTGATCAATATTTCTGAGAAGAAAATAAACACTGGTGTTGAATCTCAGCTCTCTAAGACAACAACTTCCATAAAAGATTCAAGTCATCTGAAACTATGGGTAGTCTTTTCAGGGTTTATATTCTGCAATGTTTATTGCCATATAACTTACCAGACCCCACTCTTATTTTTTAGGTATTTCATAATTTTATGCATAACTGCTTCATTATTTTACATATAAATAATGAAGCTTGAATAAAAGTGCTTACGAAATTACATACCATTTTAAACTACAAAAAATACTCACAAATTTAACATTATCTTTGACAGTAACATATATTTTAAAGCAACAATGGCCTTTGGGTTGTCTATGGAATCATATCCTTCAAAAGCTTCATAAAAGTAAGAAAAAGCAGTCTTGAAATCCCGCTCATCTGCAGCATGAAGAATACCAGATTGTAAATCTAAGGCAGCTTGTAATTTAGGAGGGCAGTATATTGCATTGGCAGTTGTTCGAGCAGATGTCAAAGCAGCCCTACAGAAAAAAGTAGTTTTTAAGACAATAAATAGATTTTTATGTACTGCTAAGTTATTCTGTGGCAGCTCATATCTTTTTAATTTTTCATATTTATTATTATGATACTACCTGGCTCTGGGTAAGTTACTCAATGCATGATACACTTTGCTTTCCAAAAGCTGAACTTCGACTAAAAGATTTTTATCGTCCATCTTTTTCAATTCCTTTAGCAATGAGCTACCTGATAAATTTAATTTGAAAAGTGATAGATTATAAGAATATTTTGTTAAAAGCAATTAATCTCACTAATATGTTGAAAAAATTCATAATGGCAACATGAAATCATGCAAGAATCTAGAACAGCAAACTTACCAAGACTTAGTGCCTCAGCATATTTTTGTGTATCATAATACAATGCTACCAGCCTAGCCTATAAAAAAGATTTACTGATGTTATAAACACAATACAATTTTTTTAGAATAAATAGATCGAGGAGAAATTAAATTAGTTTGGACTGGAAATAATACACCATATGCAAGCATTCTTAAACACAGTAAAACACTGCTTACATGACTTTCGAAGAATCAAAAGATTTATAATTGAAACATGCTGAATATATTTCTACTATATAATGGCACAAGCATATTTTTAAAATGTTATCTTTAATTTTAAACGTTTAATTTTAAAATTAGTTTCTTGTTTTTCTTACATTTTTATAGCTTTTAAAATTGCATATTACTGTATTTTATACTCTTTACTTTATATTTACTTTACTCTCATATTTTACTAATTCAGAAGTCAAACAACAAAAATCAGCGTTATATTTTCAAAATTTTCACAGGACTAGTTTCAATGGTTTTACCAAATCACCATCCTCAGCTGCAAAACCGCAAAATCTCATATTTTACTTGTAATAATTTTACTCTCACCATGTATTAAAGATTATGCTTATAAGGAATGGAAAAAATTTCATGAACTTTTTTCCTTTTATGTTTGTGATTTAAAAGACCAATAAAATTTTTTTATGTTATTTAGCTAATGGATAATTTGAAAACCTCTCTTAAAGTGAACAAATACACCTGTGCAGCCATGACTTCTTTTATCAAAGGGACATCATGTTTATCTTTGTCAGAATCGCTTTTGTCTTCATAATTTCCCTCCCCCCTTCAATTAAATTATTTGTTATTGGAATTGAACTGCAACTCAGTTTAAGTTGCAATTGACATACACCCAGAAGTTAATGTTGTATTCTGATAAATTCCATTTATTAATATTGACTTTTTTCTCATTATATGCCTCATTATGTTAAAAAAAATTCCCGGCTTGCAGCAATACAACTGTCTTAAAAGTTTCTTCTCCGTGGGAAAATTCTGAAAACATAATTGAAAACAAAAAAAAATATTTTTTTTCTATAACATTTTTTTTTTTTAACTTATTTATTACTCCTACATCATATGGCTAAACATGATTAATACAGTTAAGGAAAAAAAAGGTGGGAAGAATGGAAGGAGAGAGAGCAACCTTGACTTTCATCAAAAATTCAGTACCTTGAGGAAGAGATCCACAGAAGATAAAATTTAATGAATTTTTCATTTTTGAAATTAGTTTCATATTTCTTAAATATTTTTTAAAGCATACTTTCAAGATATGAACTAAAACCTTGGGTTGTCATTATGGTGATAGCTATGATATAATTTTTTTTTTTATTTCTCTGACAGAAGCCTAATTTTTCTGACCCATCAGAATTTACAATACGATTTTAAATTAAATTTATTATCCTCCCCCTCAAGGCAAAAGATCAAAATTTTCTTGTTAAAGTAGGTTGGATGGAAACACATAATATGTTTTTATTTACACTAATACATTTATTGCCTGAGTAGATACATGAAAATTTTGTTGCCAGGGTAGGTATTTGAACATTCACCAGAAGCCGATTAATATGAAAACAAATTATTAACAGATACCTCACCATGTGATTGGTATTTAGATAACGTGGCACCATTTCTCAATACTTTTGACAGTATGAAATTTGCTTTGCCACTTAGAGATTTACAAACAATTTCATTGCAGAGTATTGTGGTAACCGGCAGCAGGTGGTGCTGATGACTCCATGTAATGATTATTACATTTATTGAGGTTGTGTCATACTTACTGCATTTTGAACTCAAAACATATTTATTACCAATTATGAGCTCTGTTACATATATAATAATATGGAAGACATAGAACAATGATTGTATGTAAGATTACTGTCATCGTTATGTGAGGATCTTGCTAATGGCGGGTCTTCCTAGCCAAGAGTTCCATAGCATTCTGGCGTATTGTTTAGTTGGAAACAATAGGCAGACTGAATTAGTCGTACCCCCTTAATTTTTTTTGGTTGTATTTTAAATCCTCCAATTTGTTATACGATATGAGAGGAAAACCAAGATCACTGGTTCGTCAGCACTCATGAAAGAGAGAGGCTTTGACAGACACAGTGCAGAATGCAAAAATCTCTTGACACTGGTCATGAAGTTACATCTCTTGTACTGTCAAGTGAAACGAATTATTGCATCTATGATGTCAGACCATGTCGTCTGGCACATCATAACAGCTTGAAAACACTGACTTGCGAGGACCACACATACGATTTTCTCATCTTTGTGTGGTCCACTGCAATATGAAT
This sequence comes from Stegodyphus dumicola, assembly GCF_044657685.1. Classification (NCBI taxonomy): domain Eukaryota; kingdom Metazoa; phylum Arthropoda; class Arachnida; order Araneae; family Eresidae; genus Stegodyphus; species Stegodyphus dumicola. Next base: position 121,881,290 of record NC_140776.1, read on the forward strand.
TTATACAGCCAACCTGCTCAGACTCTATACTCAGTGTTGAAATTTTTCCCAATTTCTTTTATTTTTACATGAGCACAGAACTTCTGATATACTTGATGATCAAATATTTATAAATATGTAAAATATCATTTGCTATTGAAAATTGGCAGCCATCTAAACAGACACACAATAAAAATGTAGCAGTTCCTGAATTTCATTTTACTTAGAAATTATCCTTTTGAGTATTGAGGATGGAAAATTCAATTTCTTATTCTCACTCAGTTCAGAAAATACATTTTTTTCTTCTTAACCTTTTAAAACAATGATTTTTTTTTTTTTTAAGTTGAAGAATTTTGCTTAAAAGATGGCATCATTAAAAGAATTTGTAAATGTAACAATGTGGCATAACTACAGTGGGTAAATGCAATAGTACAACATTAAGAACAGAGTTGCCAAAAATAAATGCTTAAGTCCACAATTTACAGTACAAAAATTAACTATATATGCCAAAATGGTCAAATACAGAAGAAATTCACATACTCTATAATTCACGAGAAGCTAACCTGAGAACACATACAAAGCTAGAATGACATTTTCACCCTGATTTCCAAGTTATTCATACACAGTAAACTGCCAGCGGATATTCAATTCCTCCAATTCGCTACACATATGGCGACTTCTTGCCAAATCCAGCGTATTTAAATAACAATCTTTTTATGGAGGGAAGCTACAGTTGAAATTGATAGTTCACCATAGTGTAAAATGCAGGGCACGTTATTCATTGTCTTAATTTATATGAAATATTTCACTATTACCTAAATGTGACGAATACGAATTTGATAATATTTAAAACTTGAAAGTGGAAGACCTAACAATGTATTCCTTGCAGTTTGGGTCAAATTTTTTCCCCCCAAGACCATTCGCTTAGTTAAAAGTAAAATGTATAAATTTGGAAATCTGGTAGTAAGTTATTTTCTTTTAATTTTTAAGAATTTACGCAGCTTCTTGCTACCAAAACAGTGAATGAGGGGAAAATTTTTATTTTTATTTTTTAAAGAGGTTATTTTGATTTTAATTTGCGATTGTTTAAAAAACTCTGACAATATTTTATAGCAGACATTATGAAAATTATATCCTGTATTAATTGTCTCCTAAGACACACACATTTCCAGTCAGGCTCAGAAAATAACCCTCCTACAGAACGTTTTAATCCTATCTTTCTGATTACTGTTTAAAATCAAAAATAAAATGAATAAAAAGACTGGACATTGAGATATTCAGATTGCAGTCTAACGACTAAAGAGACTAACGATTAAAAATTTTACGGTATTAGAAAAATATTAAAGCTTTAAAATTGTTAAACAAACAAAGAATTAAGAATCAAATGATCTTATACCAATTAATTCCACCAATCAATTAAAATTATAACATTAGAAATAATATCCAACTAAGGGGTGAGATGCATTTCGTGGAGGACTTTCTAAAGGAAACAAGCTTGCATTTACGTTACACACGGGATACACACTGAAACCGACCATGAATACAGCTCTTTCGCTTACGTTCAAACGATTCAGCGATTTAACCACTCGGCTACTGGTGGGACACTTTCATATTATATTTTCTAAGGAAATTGTTAGCTTATATTTATAATATTATTTATAACTGCTTATAGTTCTGCCTTTTTTATGGCCTTGAAAACGGCTTTTGTAATTTTAATTTGTGGCATCGGAAAGGGTCTTTTTTTAAAACTGGGGTATTCAATCCCTCAAAGTTTATAATAAGTAACAATATCGTTATGGTATTTATTAGGAAAATGCCCTCCCGTAATTGACAAAAATATTCATTATGATTACCTTAGTGGTACTGTTTATTCAAGTTTATAATGTTTTCCAGCTTTATGAGGTTGAAAATTATACACATATGTCGAAGATGAAGCAGATACCATAAAAATTTATACCTTTCTTCTCCGCCCGGTCAGTGAATGAATACCTTAAGTGCTTTTGTCGTCAAGAGTGGGGTGAGGTCGGGGTTCCTGGAATTTGCAGTTTCGTCAATAATGCCAAAAAAGGGAGATGTCTTCCTGCTGGTCATTGAATGATTGGCACGATTTAGCAAATTTTTAAACAAAAAGCTGGACGCAACGTAATCTATCATTTCACACATTTTTTCCTTCCTTTCTCTTTGTTCAACAGTATTCATATATAACAGGGTAATTTTACAATATTACTTTCTCAAAATGGTAGAACTATATTCTACGGCAGACACATACACTTTCTTACTATATTCAGTGTTCTCAACTTAGGTTGACCTGAAGTATAGTCGCAACTTTTCAGCTGCTAAATGATCACCAGGGCAAAAGATAACAGACTGGCTGCTCATTTCCAATAACCTACCAGCATTTTAGATGAAATGTTCAGACATTGTCCTGATAACAACACTTAAATTAGTCTGCGTTATTAATTGTATGCACAAGATTGAAAAACATTCCTAAATAACAATATTTTACTGAAATTAAATTTCTTATATATATATTATTATTACTATTAGGACTAACAACACATTTTAGACTTTCTATACAGTACAGTCTGTAATCTGGACTCGTTGGGACTTCGGTGATTCTGAATTAAGGATTTTTCTGGATTATAGATCATCAATTTAAATCTGGTAAGATGGCATGCAGAAATTATACAATTAAAAATATGAAACTGTAATTTATGAAATAAAGAGCAATTATAATCTAAAGGCTATCAAAATTTACACACACACACACAAAAAAAAGAGCTTAATATTTATTTGTTTACTTTATTAAACATTTCTTTCAATGTAAGTTGTTTAAGTTGCTTCGTTTTTTTGTGCTAAATGTGCATGCGTAAGTTTGTGGCTTTGAGGTCCGGATTATAGATCATTCTGGATAATGAACGTCCGGATTACAGACTTTGTATTGTATTAAACAATAGTCATATGAACACTTAATTTAAAGGTAGATTATACATTGTTACATTTTGTTTACTGATAAGAATTTCCATCATTTAAATCAGGAAGCAGCTTTCAAAAAGGAATCCCAAACAAGATTAAAGATGCACATTATATTATGCTTTTTGCATTTCAAAATGTTATTTTATGATTAAATTACAAGCAAATTTTACGTATGACAGTATGAATGAAATGTACCCATAAAACTAACTAATGAATTAACATTGATAAAATCGTCCATTTATATGCTTGAAATTATAAGCATTAGTTGAGCGAAGAAGGTAATATTTTGGTACTGGCAAAGCAAGCTTTTTTCTCAGTGAAAATATTTTACCCAAACATAATAACACTGTTTAATCTGCACTTCCCAAAATCAACAACTTTTCAAAAACACTTGTCGTAATAATTTTACAGTGTAATAACTATTATGAAATACTACTATTTTGTTCGTTGTAGCATTTTTAAGGACCTATTCACAGCAATTAATTGCATGTTGTTTGGATATTATGATTCATTAAATTAGCCATTTCTGTTCCTCATTAGTCCAGTTGTTTAATTTAATCTTTAAATTTAGTTGTTGATTGTTAAATTTAAGGACAAGTTTAGATGGAGTTTTAAGAAAAATAATGATTCTTCTTACAAATAAAATGGCCAATATATTTACCTATGAATTTATTATGAATATACTACGAGGGCTATCCAGAAAGTAGATTACGTTTTGGAATAAAAAAATAAACAAAGTATAGGAAACAAATTTTATTATATACAGATGAAAGCCACACTCAAATACTACTTTTCTACATAGTCACCATACAAATTAAGGCATTTATCGTAGCGATGTACGAGCTTGGAAATTCCTTCGTCGAAAAATTCGGCCGCCTGCGCCTTCAACCACTTCGTTACCTCTTCTTGCCTTCCATCTTGCACAAAACTTGTGGTAACCAAGCTTTTCGCTGATGATTTCGTGCAACAAACTTCGCGAAATTTGTGGAAAACTCAAAGAAAGTTCCGTTATTGTGAAATTTCGATTTTCACGGACTTTAGCATCGACTTTTTCGAGAAGTTCGGCGGTCACTATGCTGGGTCTCCCACTTCGATCTTCGTCGTGAACATTGGTTCGGCCATTTTGAAATCTTATGACCCACTGACGCACTCCACCTTCAGTGATAATGTTGTCCCCATACACTTCACGAAGCTGCCGATAGATTTCTATCGGTTTACAGTTTTTTGCAGTCAGAAACCTTATTACTGAGCGCACCTCGCAGCTCGCGGGATTTTCAATTAACGCAGACATTTCAAACCGTCACAGTATCTGAACGGAGCACAGCACGAACCTCTCACTAGCACGGCTAGATGCAGACTGAGCTGCGCAACGCTCTGACCCCAAGATGGCCGCGCTAGCCCCGCCCCTAGCGGACACAGACGGAAACGTAATCTACTTCCTGGATGGCCCTCGTATGAAATACTCTTCATATACATTTGTAGTTTTGTCCGAATTTTTTTTACATTAATTTTTATTATTAGTGATTAGATTTTTTTTTATTTGCTTATAATGAACAGATAATTTCAATATGAATAATTTCTGCTTGTATAATTTATGTTCAGATAAAATTTTAATATTTCGAATTTTTGTAATCGCAGTTTATTTATTGACTGTGGAGCATAAACTAATTACCTTCATGTGTTATGAAACAGAAGTTAAATAATTCCATCTCACTGATTCAAAATATTCCTTAGAGCTCTGTAGCAAGACCTGTATTTCATCCTTGATTGTCTCATTTCATACCTTTTAATAGCATCATCTAATTGGCCAATTTTAACTAATTTCCCAAAATCTTCAACAAAAGGTGTTTATGGTAAGGATCATTTCGATAGCCAGCTAAGAGAATAACAATTTAACTATCAATCTTTACAGTTACTGGATTCATGAAATTTAGTCACTGTTTCCAAGAAAGGATTACTACTTGTTCATATGTGTAATATTAATAGGGGCCTCAGTCACTTTTTTTGGGGGGGGAGTTAGATTTATTTCCTTGAAATGAAACTGAAACCAAATTTTCAGAGAGCGAAAATATTACAGGTGCATATCTTCCTCATGACCAAACTAACAGATATACTTTTAAATAAAAGGGAAAGGATATTAGGATGATTGATCATAAAGCATTTAATTTCTTTCTAAAATAACCACTGCCATAAAAATTATTTTACAATATAAATACTTTGCTTTAACATATATGCTGCTTCACATTTTCTCCTCATTTTCAGTACATTATAAATTATTGATGATATAACAGGCCATTAAAAAAATAAGAATACAGAATTTTGATTTCTAAAAGAATCATGCAAATTACTTAAGAGAATAAATTATCAATGAATACATGAATACATGATACATTTAGTATTATTAAAAGAATATATTTTTTTTAAACCTTATAACAAATTACATAATATACTTAATTTTTTAAACTACCTCCAATGACTGTCTTAAAAAAGTTCTTTTCTCTTGCTTTGCCCATTCGATACATTCCATACACAAATCAACCTAAAATATTAAATGAATAGATTGCTTAATATTTGTGCCTATCTGCACTATATAACAGAAATTTCTTCATAAAAATCGTAATTGTCTTATAAATTATCATGCATAAAAATATTTAGGAGAAATATATAAAATAATGAAGATAATAAATATAAAACTTCTTTTCATTTCAGCATTCTCATTCTATTTTATCTTTTGAAAGGCAAGAAGCCAATTTTGGAAGACACTACAATGGCCTAATAAAGTTTTGCCCCAATTATTGATTGATTTTAACATTTGAAATAATTTTAACTTCCAAAAAAATGTTCTTCAGAGTTGTAAATTATTTAAATGAATTCACACACACACACACACACACACAAAAAAAAAAAAAAAAAAAGTATGAATATCTGTTGAATAAACATTAAAAGTGCATTAATAAAGTGTTTTCACTCCATTACTTTCAACACATCATTATAAATAAAAACGTTTTCAAACACATGTCTATTCACAAATACTTTATTTCAGATCTCTAACAGTTCTAGGAAAAAGGTTTGATTTTTAAATATTTAATTTATGTATTAAATATGCCTGTCCTTATTTATAAAAACATTGTTCCTAAACACTACCAGGGAAAGAAAATTTCCAGCATGCATGCTTGGCATTTATTTCATTAACTTTGAATGTGAAATATAGCACTTTGCTTACATCCAAATTTTAGTTCAGTCAGTGGATTTCTATACACTAACTAAACAAAATACAGAATGCATACTTTGTTTTCATACTGCTTATAATACCTATGTGGATAAAATAGCATAAATGGTATTTAGATATTAACACAACTGCACCATCTATAGAAGAATGTTAATTTATAATTGCAAAAATGTATTTATTATAAATATTAATTACTTAGTTGCCAACCCAATACATTAAACGCGCATGCGTAAGCGTGTTATTGCGCATGCCTAAACGCATTATGCGTTTAGGCATGCGCAGAAAGTTTGTAGCTTTAAGGTTCGGATTATAGATCATTCCGGATTAAAGACTTTTGACTGTATATGTTTTATATGTTGGTAAATTGTGGATATTTTGTTTTAAAAATGATTGATCTTATGTTCCAGTTACGTTTTTATGCCTTTAGTTAATCTGTATGCAATGACTGTAGAACTGTCAACAACTGAAAAGCTTAACAAGGCAGAATTTGTTTACATATGAAACTGTTAGTATAGCAAATTAAGTCAGCTGATGCATCAACTTCAGTATCTTTCTGCCCAGTGGGGTTGAAAAACTAGATTTTGCTGCCTTAAAAATCTTACTGCCCATAAGCCAAACTACTTGTTTTTGCACAGAAACTCCACAATTTTAATTGTAAAAAAATGATTTTTTTAAAACTGTATTTGGTGTTTTAGGCTTATTTTGTATTTTACAATTTTTAATGAAGACGTTTTGAGTTTTTATTATTTTTGCCTTGTTGCGGCATGAGAACTGAATTGATTGAATGGGAAATATATCTCTAATAAAATTCAAGGAAATAAGTTTAAAATGAAGTGCAGAAAAAAAATACATATAATTTAATAGGCCATACAAGGAAGTCATGTGGTGTCCACATCAGATATTTTTAATTAAATATTTATATGGAACTAATTATTTTTTTAGGGGGATGCAGACTGTGTTTGGCATACAAATCTGAAAGCATTTAATGCATTTTGAAAACCGCATTTAAAAATTTATCAACCACATAAGATGATTATGAAGCTTGACATTCAATAAGATAACTAAAGTTCTTTTTTGTGGTAAAAAGTGAGGACATAACTGCCACAACGAATCCAATGTTTGATTACTTACTCAGTATACGTCATTTTAGTGTGAATGACACAAGATATATGTAAAATGCACTTCTAATTTTATATAGTACAAGAAGCTGACACATTTCTGACCAGAAGCCCAAGATTTTTGTAAACAAATTTAAATAGAACTAAATGTTCACACTAAACAACCATAATTCTAAAAAATGTTTAATACTCAAAAACTTACTTACTTCCATCCCTGTCTCTGCTTCCATGTCCAAAAACAAATCCACAAGTGCTCGAACAAGCTTTGAAGCTTTAGCTTTGCTAATACGATTTAAAAATGGTCTAGTTGTTTTAATTAAGTTGCCAAGTTCTAATAAGAAAAGAAAGATATACACATGTCTGTGAAATAATTCTTTTATTTTTTAATTACATTAAAACTGTAATGCTTAATTTTTTAAAAAAAATTATCAGTATAATAATATAATAATATTTAAATATAGTTGAATCCTGTTATAAGAAGTTCCCAGATATTGTGAATGAGCCTTTTGGTCTTGTCCTATTTCCTATGCACCTATTGTTATTTTATACTGTTTTAGTGAACCTCTAAAGATATGAAAGTTGGATATAACGAAATATGTGGAAATCTTCAATTAAAACACAGTTTTTTTATACTTTTAATATTTTTTTTCAAAAATTTAAGTTTGAATGAAAAAATCAATAACCCTTAAAATAATACACATTTAAGATATACAGATCCACATTCCATTCACAAAGGAAAACACCTTTATGTTACTTTTCTTTTATCGTCACCCCTTTTTTTCTCTATATTCAAAACAGACTCAGCAAGACATGTATGAATCTAATTCTAGGAAAACGGGGACATGATAAGCATATTTTAGGAAACCCTATTGTGCACATGACTTCTAAATCAAAGAACATGAATTGGCTCTCCAATTCCATTCAAATTCTTTGAATGAGCTGCCAGAATTTTACTTAAGGCTGATGCTATAATGAAATTTTCAAAATTTTTACTATTGAGAAAAACGAGGAAGCAGTGAATCTTATGAATCCTGTCTTTAGGAATGAAATTTGGATCCTTGTTGGTTTTCTTTGAGTATAAACCCCCTGAACTGGGCTTCGTCTCTCAAACCAGGGTTTTGCATACTTTAGGTTTTTTGTAAGACATAAAATATTCATTCCTTATAGCAGCTATTGAATCTTTGCATCCTGAAAAAAATTAATGCATTTTCATTAGACATAATATGACAAATTAGTTGTGAAATTTTCTTCCATTTTCATTTTTTTCAAAAAACTAAACTCTCACATATTCTTTAATCAATCTACACTCTATTCCTGTGTAACTATTCATCCACATGGGGAGAAGTAAATTAAAAATATTCTACATCAAAGATGTAAAAAAAAAAAAAAAAAAAAAAAAAAAGCTAAAATTCTTCTAGTTTCTATAAAGTGTCTGAAAAAGAGTTACAAAAATACGATAAGGAATTTTCAGTCAAAAATAAAAAGATTCTACTTGATTAACTATACTGCACCCGCTTGTTGGAAACTTAAGATGAATTAAGATTGCCTTCTTGCCCCTGAATGCAACTTCACTTCTCGAACCTATGGACCAAGGTATGATCAGAAGCTTGAAGCATCATTCCTGAATATTTACTTCCCCCCCCCTTTTTTTTGACACTGATCTAAGAAAGGGTGTTCAAGAGGAATATGAAAAAGAGGATTTATCTGTTACTAAATCAGGGTTCGTACACATTTCTGCACATGGAAATTAAGTACTTTTAAGGGCCTATCAGCAAAGGGAGCTGAATAAATTCAATTAAAGATATCATCTATGCCTGAACTTGTCTTTTGTAATACCATCCTAAGAATAAAACAGATCGTAAGTAGGATGTATTATTATTAAATATAATTTAATAAACATAATTATAAAACAAATTTGGGAATAAAATTAATTTAAAAAAATTTATCATATATTAAAAGTTTTATACTTAGAATAGCTGGACATATTTGTAAGATTAGTGACTTTTTATTTACGATTTACTAACAATTAGCTTTCTGTTGATTTTTCTTTCATACCTCATTTTGACACGTACTTACTCAGTCTAGAAGTTTAGTACATAGCAGGTAGATTTTATGTCAAAAGGCATAGGTTAAAATGAGAAGTAAAACCATAATCTGCATGATTCGTAACAGAAGACTGACCATTGCCCCCCTGCTGCTTGGCTAGAGAGACCTGCTGATTAGCACAAGCCTGAAAGCTTGATTGTAGGCACAGTTGGCAAGTTTTGAAAGTTAGTTGTGCTCCAAGTTGTTGCTAAAATGTACTCTAAGTTGTCTTTGAAAGTTAGTTGATAGTTGTGCAGTTGTGTCTGATACAGTTCATGTTGTAGCTTCATGTAGAGTTCCTGGGTAAGTTTAAAGTATATTAACTGTGTAACTGAAGTAATACAGTTACTATATTTTAAGCTTCCACTAAAGCACTAGAAGTGATAAGTTGTTTTGTATTATTTTAAGTCTCACTAGATGCAAAGAATATTTTACATTTAATTTGTATACTTTTGTGTTGTACCTTGTGACCAGGGTAAATATAATGAAAGACAATAACTCACTTTAATACGCAGAGATGCCTTTTAAGGGTGAGCAATTAGTTACAAATAATTAAATTAGGTAGTTAGATGCCCTTAGTCATTATAGATTTACACGACCAGTATTAAATATTTTTTTGTATTTTAAAAATATTTGTCAAAAAAGCACTATCAAAATCACGATCTCATAACATTTCACAGTTTAAAATACATATAATTTATGACATTGATTCTAAAGTGATATTAGGATAATTACACATTGAAAACTACAAAACATAAATGTTTTGTAGCAACAACATACAAATTTATGCATCTTTTTAATTTTATAGGGATATTTAAATTTCTAAGAGCTATTTTTAATTTTGAAACCTTTTCCTTTAAATTTTTGTTTTCCACCTACAACGATACAATGAAATTTTAGTATTGTGCTTTATGTAAATGAAGTAGAACCAGTATTTAATGAGAAGTTCAGTCACTTCTGTAGAAGAGCTCAGAATTTCTCAATAGAGTGTGTTCTGCCTTCAGGCCACATCATTCTTTTAAGAATATTTTACTATGTACGCCTATAGTCTTACATGCCTGTTAGTTTCCGGCGGTGAGGTTTAATTACAAGCCAACTCAGCTATCTCAGTACAGCTTCGGCTAAAGATTGGCTAGTTATAATTAATTTAGTTTCTTGTTTTCTATCTTATGTTAAAGCCCAAGTGGAGGCTTTCCTTTAAGCCTGAGAGAGGCCATCTGCTAGCATTTTTTTGAGTGAATAAAAGGATATTTTAACCATTCTTTGAAATTATATTTTATAGTTGTAAAAAGACCAGCTAATAGTCGCTGGATACTTCCCTAAAGTTCTAGTAGACAAGGACATTTAAATTAACCAGAACTTTATAATTTGAAGCTTTTTGACATTTTGGCTAATTCATATAAATGTTCTTCTCTTTAAACATCTTTTATAACAATTAGAAATTTGTTTCAATATACAAACTACTGTTCCCACTAGTTTCTGCATGCTTTATCTCCTAACTCGTCAATCTCTCAGCAATGCACCTATGAGGTATTAATTGATTTGATAAAAGTTAAATAGTCCAAAATCCCGGTCAGATGTGAAGCAAATTACTGCCATTTCCGAAATTATCTACAAAGTCAGGTAAAGTTTTAAATAAACCTCTTATTTAAAAAGAACTCAGAACATAAAGGAACGTTCTTAAGCTAACAAAATCATCTACAGCTTGTGGTGATGCAATTAAACAGGAACAATCAAATTCAAATTAAAAATGTGGTCTAATAGTAAAAGACCATACAATTTAATTTGAATCTATGCTGGCTAGGTAACTCTATCTTTGTAATAAATTCAAATGTCAGCAGCGATAACACAAAGACGAATAATTACAAATTATCAGAGAAGGCAGGAACTAATGCTGTGTGCAAACGGAAGCCAGAAACACACTGTGTCTTACAATTCAAAAACTTCAGTTCAGAAGCTATCTAACTGATTTATATTCTGATGAGGAAATGGAAAGGGGAAGACTGAAATTATAAACAACTAGTTAATTTACATAATAATAACTGTACATAGCTTTGACAAATAACTGTCTTTCTCTTTACGTATTCAGTTTTTTTATTTAATATGTCTCCTCTTCATTTTAGAATTTTTGGATTTAATCAGAGATTTCTGTTATTCTAAAAACTAAATGCATTTTGAACATATAGAAAAAGCTGTTAATTTTATTTCTTTGATAATATGAACATTCAGAATAAATATAAAATAATATATGGTAAGGACCAAAATTTTGTGGCAGAACTTTTAGAATTTAGTGACACATCAAGCAACAAAATATAGTATTGGCAAAACTTTTAGAATTTACAACCCACAGGAGATTGCATCAGGTAAGGAAATGCCTAATGTCAGCCCTATTTATAATGCACGGAGACATACAAGATGAATCTTTTAAACTGTCAGTTTTCCATTTCTTTATAAACAGAAAAATTCCTTTTTATAAATGCCTGTCCATGTGATAAGATTAGAAGAACTTTTTATATTTTGCATGCTCGTATCTACTGAAAAGTAGAGAAAATAAAGGGAAGCTAAACACATTAAGAAAAAGACTTCTAGTATCAGAAGTAGAACATTCAGATATTATATTTCCATTGTTTTTCCTAAAACTCTGCAAAAGTAAGAAACTCATCACATACTTTCTGTAAAATACATCCATTATGTCTTGATACTAAGAAGACATTTTTTATTTTGTCACATTTTTCTGAAATCTTCTAGAATCTTGCCTTCAAATCTTTTTAAACTGTCAAAGTTGCAATGTCTAAAATCCTAAAGAAAAATTACCCCTACCAATTTTGTAACAGCAAAACTAAAAATATTTTTTTAAAGAGGTAAAAAATGTAAAATTAATTTTATAGAGAAAACATACATATTCTGAGAATTCTGAATATTCTAATACAATTACATTGAAAAAACTCTTACTATGAAAAAATTAAAAAGAAGAAAATTAAAAAGAAAGACATTTTTAATTAACTACATAGCCATTTTGCTTTTGCTAAGAACTGTTTCACAAACTGTGCCTTATAGCATTCATTACCTTATTTATTTTTTAGATTCAAGATAGTGTACAATAAACTCGCCAAAATGGAAAGTAATGTCGCTTTATAATATGAGAGTGAAAAATAAAAATGTTTTTTAATGTTAGTTCTTAAATATAATTTCAATATATTACCATTATTTTAATGATTTTCAATGTCGGCGAAAAATTACCAGATCTTCAAATTAAAAACTTTTTATAGAAACTGATCTTAAAAATCACCAAAATGTTGATAAGTTGCCAAATTTAGAACCATTTAATAAAAGAATTAACATGCCCTAAAGCAAAAAATTGTTTAAATGCTCTTCATTAAAAAATAAAATGAAATAATTTCAAAATGTTTCACTTCTTGCCCAGAAACTTGAGTATCCAACGTTTATATTAAAAACAGGAACAAATTATAACTCATGAACACATTCAAAAGATAACCACATTTGTCAGTGAATCACCAAAAATATTCCTCCAAAATGGTAATTCAGACTCAAAATGGCAGTCACAAAAACAGACAGAAATTTCAGATGATTAAAATTAAGGACCTTCTGCCAATTTTGGCTGAAATTAAAGACTTTTAAGGACCAAAAATCAGGACCATGCAAACCCTGTTAAATGCATATAAGTATTCTGTACTGTGCCAGGCGCATAGGAAAAAAATTAGTGCTTGTGATTAGACATACTTTTCCGACATAACTTTCTCTTGGTGTATTGAAGTTTAGGAGCAATTCTTACAGTTTTGTTTTTGTTGAATGACACGCATAAGTGACATGGAAATGTTAAAATTATGATTTGTTTTCTTTTAACAATAATGCCATACGAAAAGATTTATTTGCAACGTTCTGCAGATGGCTTCCTGTTTTATGGAATAATAAAATTATAAAATCCTTTAAAGATGCTTTTATTACCAGACACAAACTTAAGCATTTAGATTATATAAATAGCAAGTTCTAAAATTTAGTACAAAAACCAAAACACACTGGATTACCTAACGTTTTTGACCCAACTGCAAAGGCAGTGTGTACTTGTAAGTATATTATTATTGCAATTTTGTTGCGCTCATTTCCTTTCATGTTGCAAAAAATATTTCCTTTGCAAATGCATATGTTGTTCCCATGTTAGTATCCATGTCTTTCCCATTTCTAATATTCTGTTGCCTTAAATGAAAGAAAAAAGTGCATTCAGTATTGTTGCTGAATTTAATACACATGTATAAGGAAATAAACTTCCTTTTCTGATAAACACTATTTTTACAAAAAAGTATGAAAGATATTACACATTAAAAATGGGCAATATTCATAAAGTAATATTATTTAATTTAAACTTACATGTCTTTATTTCTCTGATGCAAATCTATAGTAGTCTAACTTCAAAAATCCTGACTTCAACTTATCCTGACTAACTACAAATATAGTGAATTTACTGTGTATTATGTTAACTCACAACATTTTTGTGATCTGCAAAAGCTTATATTTTGAAGATTATATCTGCAGAGATTGGATATATAATGAACATGAAATAATAAATTAATAATCACCCCACCTTTACTATAAAGTTTTAAATTAAGAATATTAAAAATCTCTGCACCTAATATTAATACACACTTACAGATTTAGCACAATAGAAGAAATACTTTTTCTCTCAGGGGGGGGGAACTCACTGCAATTTTTTAATTTAATTCACCACACTACAATGTCGTAAGAAGTGTAATCTCATGTAACCAAAAATAATGCAAAGTAATTTATTGTATAAATTTATTAAAGCATACTGAAACTGCAGAACAATGACAAACAAATTTAATAACTGCGATTAAAATCTTAATATTTTTTTTTTTTTTTAAATTAGATTTCTAATCCACTTCTTTTTGTAGATGTGACAATGTTACCACCAGCTACAGCAAAACGAACATCAGGTGCCTTAAAGGTTGTTATAGCAGGATTTGAATGTATATTGCTTTAAGTACGAAGGTTTCCTCTTCTTCTTCTTCTTTATTTTATTTATTTATTTATTTATTTTTTTCTCTCTTTTGAAAATTATCTTACACTAAGCATTTAAAAAAAAATTATTTGTCAAAAGGCAGAAGTTCAGATCATAAGTTTGGGGATATTTGGAAAAGACTGAAACATACGAATATAAATATTACACTTACCAACTGCTCTACCAGTTTGACTGAATAACTGCCCCAATTCCAAAATACTTTGCTCTTTAACACGAAGGACTTCTTCATCATTCTTGTCTTCATCATTAGACGAAACTGAATACAACAAAGCAGTTATTATTTTTCTCATAAAGATTGCTAAGGTTAAAGTGTTTCTAAGCTTGAAGTGATACAGAGTATAAAAATAATAATATACAGCATGCTGTTGGAAGAGGCTTTATTTATAGCAAGGAGAGAAAAAATGAAAAGTTAACAGCACTTACAATCACATGACGGTTATTTATTTGAATATGGCAAAGCATATAAGAGCTTAATAACACAGTCTGTTTCTGCATTTAAATGATGACATACATTTTTATTATATGCGGCTTAAGTGTCTGTTAATGCGTAACTGTACTAGCCAATGGGGGTGAAGTTGCCACAGCATTCAAATAGTCCATATACACTGATACCATATATGCAGTTATCATTGTTTTAATTAAATTATCATGGTATTTAAGAACATTTACATATTTTTCATACAATTGTTGCTTATTATGCATTTAACTATATTTACATATGAATTTCCTAGAAATTTGCAAACGTTAGAAATTAAAGGAGATGAAATCAACTAACAAGTTGTATGTAGTACATCTCATCAGGTAGGTTTACCCAAACTCCTACGCTAAGTATCCTTTTGCGTAAAGAGTTTAAAATTTTGCCAGATTTCATTCCGACATTGTATTTTAAACTGAATTTTCAGCTGAACGCAAATTGAGCATGTCAGGGGAAATGTGAACATTTGTTTGCACTAGCAATCATCTGTTTTTGAAATGGTTTACAACTGAACATAAATTGAGCATGTCAGGGCGAACGTGAACATTTGTTTGCATTAGCAATCGTCTGTTTTTGAAATGGTTTACAACTGAACGCAAATCCTTTTAATTACAATTTATAATATCTAGAACAGTGGTCTTTTTGTATGACCGCCAGGCTTTCTAGTGAATTTATAATGAAACCATTGTACATTAAATAACTGCTTCTACTACATAAGTAATGTGCCTCACAGTAATAATATACTTCAAGACTGGCAATTAACACAATGCCACCAGTTAGGTTTATCCAAAAATTAAAAACAGCAAGACTACTTTCCTTTATACTTGGGGGTGGGGGGAAGGAAGTGCCTAATACAGTACAAAGTCCATAATATGGACGTCCATTATCCTGAATGATCTATAATACAGGCCTCCAAGCCACAAACTTACGCATGTACGTAAAGCCAGTAAAGCGTTTACCCATGCGTGCTTCTGATACTGAAGAAAATAACAGAGAACATTATTGAAAACAAAAAAATTTCAATTCACAAGTTAGTCGGTATTCTCGACACAGCAATTACAGGACTTAAACAGTGGAACTTTGTAACTGAACAAGAAATTATGTCAGTTTATAAACTTAAAGAGAAAGTATATTAGTGCAAACAGCGGAGCAACTTAAACAACTTACACTGATAGAAATGTTTACTAAAATAAACGGTATTTACGTATTATCGCAACCAGGTTGACGCTATTTGTAAGTTTGAGTAAAAAAGTATGAATAGAAAGAAAATGTACATTTATTAATTACAGATAATTTTTAATACAGTTTTTTATATTATTTTGTTTTAAAATATAAAATAGCAATTAAACCCTTCCAGTTTCAAATTTCAATAAGTTGCAGAATTATTTTTTCGGCGGAAATCTCTTGGCTATTGCTTTTAGCACTGATTAAAAACCGTACACGTCGACTTATTTTTACTTAAAAAAACATCCAGAATTGCACAAAAATGGCATTGCGCACACTCTTCACTTTATCCATGTACACTGCTATTCTCATAAATTAAAAAAATTTGCACGAAAATGCAAGAAAATTTTGTGAATCTCCACATGCTCTTTTTACAAAACTAAGTATAACACGTAGGGTTGCCGTAAGTAGGGTCGCCAAATTTCGCAATTTATGCGAATTTTGGCCTGGTTGCGTTAGTACGTAAGTACCAAATAAACAAAGAAATATTAAGCTCTTTTTTTTTTTTTTTTGTAAATTTTGATACCCTTTAGATCATAATTGCTCTTTATTTCATAAATTACGGTTCATATTTTTAATTGTATAATTTCTGCATGCCATCTTACCAGATTTAAATTGATGATCTATAACCCGGAAAAAAAAAAAAAAAAACCCTAATTGGAATCGCCGAAGTCCCGAAGAGTTTGGATTATGGACTTTGTACTGTATCACAATTGTATATTCATTATATGCTAACAGAAAACAAGTTCTCGTGCTTCTTTAAGTACATAACATTTAACAGTTTGTGACGTTTATCTGTTTATTTTTAACTACTAGTTAATTTTTAGTGCTTTCCTATCATTCTTTTCTCACTCATGCTTTTCATGGCAGAATGTAAATGAGATAGTAAGCATCTAGTCAGATTGAGGTAGAAAGAAGTACTACTTAAGCAAGAGTTTTGGAAGTTAGTGTTAGAGTGTGCAGTCTATTCTAACCCATGTTGTGCCATGATTATTAGCGATTTGATTCTGAGGCATTGAGCGCTCCTAGCCATTTGGCTTGTCTCATCAGTTTTTTACAAACCAGAGCCCTTCCTGCCCGTTAAATTTTTCTGTGAGCCGTTGGGCTAATCTACCACATTTGGATTTGTTCAACATTACGTATTTCTGTTAAGGCAGAAGTGCTTGTCTTGTTGGGTAATTGTTAATTTCGTGTTCGAATAAAAGGGCATTTACACCTCTGTTCTGACTTTGTTTTTCTGCAGCTTAAGATAAGAGGACTATTCCTCTGCAGTCTTTCTAGAGTTCACCATTATATGTTCCCAAAGAAAGTGAGACTCTATAATTTTAAGCACATTAATTTGAAAAAAAAAAAAAAAACCTTACATTTTCTCAATATATATATATATATATATAATAAAAAATAATAATTTATTTCCTAAACAGTATTGATTAATTGATTATATTATCTCCTAAGTTTAATTAAAGTAGAATTATTTTTAAAGTGTGAATCCATACCGGCAAGTCATATTTTGAAAGATGTTTTGAAGTAATTTGAAAGTAAAATGTTAATAATGTTTTAACGGGAACTGGAGTTAAATCATCATGAAAAATAAAATTTCAATTGTAAAAGGAAAAATTAAAACATGTAATCATTGTCATTGATCGGAAATTAGTTGACTTTTCAAGGGGAACAAACCAACTCCCGCTCAATGAACAATAATTGATAAAAATACGTAAATACGAAAGTGTTTCGTCTTTACTCGAGCCATAAGTTGTATGTATGTATGTATGTATGCGTGTATATACGTACATATATGTGTGTATACATATTATATACATGTATAATAGTAAACACAAAGACATATATATGTGCACACATAACATTCCTGATCTTGCTTCTAGAGAATACCCATTAATATTTGCAGGATTAGGCATTTTTTACTGAATTTTCTCACAGGTTTAGAGTTTTGAGCATTATAAATCATTATTTTTTTTTTTAAATCTGATTTACAATTAAGTATCATATTCTCTCTCTCTCTCTCTTTTTTTTTTTTTTTTTTTTTTTTTTTTTTAAATTTGGAAGTTCATTTATTTTTTCTCAGAAGGAAGTAAACAATATCGTAGAAGAAATTTTAAGATAAAAATAATTTAGCAAATTTTGTAGATGGAGGAAAAAATTCTGCATAAGAAAGCATCAAACTAAAGAATTGAATTCTACATATTTTCCATTAAGAATATTTTACAGGGCACATATAGACACATAAATATTTATTAGAATACTGATTAATGTTCAGTTGGCAGCATAGGGCTGGAAAAGTCTTATAAAATATTTATTTGGTGACAATTATATACACAATAATTCATGAAACATAACAGCTTGTTTCAATAAAAAGGGAAATTAATGCCAATAATTGGCACAGCCAATTATGAATCAGTATTGACAGAAAGTTTTGCCACTTTATGGCAGAAGATTGAAAATGAAGCAAAAAGTAGCATCTGACATCAAAGATCACAATTTTTCTGATGTCATTAGTATGACCCACATGACCTCTGACATCATCATAAATTTTCGTAGGTTCTGTAACTTACTGACTTTGATTCTTGGTGGTTTTGTTATATATATATATATATTAGTTTTGATGAAAATCTTAAAACCATATTGCAAATTTCCATTATTTAAATTTCCATATTTTGTGATAAATTATCAATAATTTTAGGCAGTTGTTTTTTAGTTAACTTGTTCATATTTATTGTCAGGCACTTCCTTATGTTTGCATTTTTAATATTATTCCACTAATTCTGCCAGTTTATTTTTTTAATTCATTGTTCCATACTTAAATAATTTCAGTTAATTAAAATTTTTATTCTGATTCTTGAATTTCTTCAGGTTCTCCTTGCTAATAAAATCCAAGATCTTTCACTGTTAAATTTGCTTGTGCTGCTATTTAGAAATATGGCATTACTTTAATTTTTAAGTCTTTACAGCTTCAATGAATTTTAAGAACTATATCAATATTTCATTTTATTTTTGATTACAAAAATGTACACATAAAAATAAACACTTAAGAGGTGAAATACCTGCATATATAGACTCCCTCAGTTTCGGAGAAAATTACGATTTATTAATTTCAATTACTTTGAGCAGTTTAGATTATATCACTTTCTTTATAAATGCTGTGCATTTTGCCCTGTATAATCGTAAAATTCCAGCACAAAATGCAATTCAAATTTATTTATGCTGTTCATTTTTTGAAATGTATTTTTTATATTATTCCAAGGTAATATTTGAGAATTTTGCTTATGCTTTAAAACTCAATTGTGCTTCATTAAATCAGTATCATATTCCATTAGTTCACATTTTTATAGCTTGCAATAAGCTTTTGTCTTATTTGTTTTTATTCTTTTTAGCTTATTCTCAGAGACGCCTGTTTTATTCCAAGCATTTTGAAAGGTGATGCTGAAGTTGTTTCAAGCTACTCATAATTCCTGGGTCCATGACACTTAACCAACACCTGTTAGTTGACATGGACATTTAGCCAACATGGACAGTTAACTGACAAGACATTTAGCTGACAGAACATTCAGCCAACAGGAAGTTTAGTCAATATGGACACTTAGCTGACAGGACATCAAGCCGACACATACACTTAGCTGACAGGACATTAAGGCAACAAGGACATTTAGCCGACAAGGGCATTTACCCAACAGGACATTCAGCTGACAAAAACAGTTAGCTGAGAGGACATTTAATCGACACGGACACTTAGCTGACAGGACATTTAACCGACTGAACATTGAACTATAAAACATGTAAGTGACAAGTCATTTAAATTGACAGGACATTTAGCCGACAACAACATTTAGCCAAGACGTACCCAAAAATTATTTAAACTTACTATCAAAGTGCCTGCTGATTCTCTCAATGTTTAAAGAATTTTTTCTTGTTTTTCGATTCTTCGATGTGCATTTTTAGTTTTTGTGGAATTTAGCCTCTCAATATTTAAAGAATTTTTTCTTGTTTTTCGTTTCTTCAATGTGCATTTTTAGTTTTTGTGGAATTTAGCATAGTTTGATATATATCGTGTCATATGGTATATATAGGGCAAATTGAAAAAGTATTGAAATTTCCCATCAGGGAAAATGAATCGTTTGTTTGAAAGAAATAAAGAAATTTTGGAACTACTCTTATATGTGCCCTCAGGTCGCCAAATTTCTAGTCAAACATTTTTGGCGAGAAACTCTATGCCACCATATTACTACCTAAATTTTTGTCTACATTATGAATTTTAAGCCTAAAATATCTCCAAACCGCGGTTTTCGCACTTGCAAAAACCACATTTTGAAGACACAATTTCAGCTAAAAATCCTAAATAAAAACAAAAAATGGTACTTTTCCGTTTTGCCGGTGCAACCGATAATATCACCAGCAATGGTACAACCGATGCCAAACGAAATATTCTCGTTGGTAACCTTTTACTTTAAATTTTACATTTTCAAAACAAGTCGCAGCCATTTCTTATCACATTGATTGTTTCTTTCAATACTGGCATACAATGACATAGAATTTAGAATTTTTACCAGATAGTTAAATTTTATGCCCTAAGGCCATTCGCAGGCAGTAATTAAGTGAATTAGGATGCAATCACACCGCTCACCCGATGACGAAAATATAGAAAAGGCACAAAGTCAAGGGTTAAATTCATCAATTCTAATGATTAAACTTGAAATTAATGTAGATAATTACTGAGAGAATTAGATTTTTGTAGCATAGTTTACGTGAGATGAGATCACTTGGGGTCACATGATATGAACTGCCGAATCAGGATGTTGAACCATAAAACTTTAATAAATTCTCAGATTAATGTCTTTTTACAAATTTATTGTCTTTATTTATTGGCATTGTACAAAATTTTAAATGATATTAAGATGTTTATGCATTCAAAATAAAAAATTCTTAGAACTAACATTTGTCAACACTTTTTATGTGTATACTGTGCGTTTTCACCAATAAAGTCTACTTGGCAAGATTTGTGCCGGCGAAATGGAAAAGTACCCAAAAAATTTAGATAGCAAAAATGTAAAGTTTCTAACCAAAAATATTTGACAAGAATCCATGTACACAGTGATATGTTTTAATTAAAAAAAATATCTATGAATTGCACATTCTAGGCAGCGAAGGAATCTACGAACTACGCACACCTCGCCTTAATAAATTAGCAAAACAAAAAATTTGAAAGAATACCATGTACACAAACTTTTTTAAACTTAAAAAAAAAAAAAAAAAAAAAAAAAAATTACGAATTGCACAATCCAGGCATTGTGCACAAATCAACCACATAAACTAAACTAAATTACAAACAATACAAAAAACAACAATAACTACAGAAATTCATAGTAAAAAATCTGATAAGTACACCACATGACTTCCTTGTACGGAATATTAAATTATGTGCATTTTTTCTTGCATTTCATTTAAACTTATTGGATTGAATTAAATCTACTTCACCGACAGCGCATAAACCACAATAGAATAAATGCATTCTTTAAAATTCACTCTAGTATTTGTTTACCATAGCGACACTCTGGCGCTAGATTCACTTAACAGTATTATATTTCGTTCATATTATAACTCATAATGCACAAAATTTATATCATTTAAAGAATAGAATTATCTAATCGTTGCCACATGTTCTATTCAAATACTACAGTCAAAAGTCATTAATCCGGACTCATCGGGACAGCGGCGATTCCGGATTATCGATTTTTTCGGATTATGGATCATCAGTTTAAATCTGGTAAGATGGCATGCAGAAATTATAAAATTAAAAATATGAAACCGTAATTTATGAAATAAAGAACAATTATGATCTAAGGGTATCAAAATTTACAAAAAAAAAAAAAAAAAAAAAAGGTTAATATTTATTTCTTTACTTTATTAAACATTTCTTTCAATGTAAGTTGTTTAAATTGCTTCATTTTATGTGATAATACTTTAACTTTAATTCTATAAACAGACATAATTTCTTCTTCAGTTACAAAGTTCCACTGTTTAAGTCCTATAATTGCTGTGTCGAGAATACCGACTAATTTGTCAATCGAAATTTTTTCGTTTTCAATAACCTCTGTATCACTTTCTTCACTATCGGAAGCGAATTATAATGACGAGGAACTTGATTTAAATTATATCAAAGACGGAGTACATCGAGAAGAAATACTACATTTAGTAAGGAATTATAAGCCATATAAAATAAAAACATCTGCCCTGAAGATAAGGATAGTGCTGACAGGTCAACTTCCAATTCATTGCGCGCCGCGGCGTTTTCAACGTGAACAGGGTTGCCATACAACATGCAATCGTGCCAAAAACCAACGCAGAACACATATCACCACATTTGTTGATATTAGAAAGCCGAAATTTTGAGTATTATTTACCGAATTTCGATGGTGCATATATTTGTAATCTGTAAAAATATAGATACAATTCTTCTTTGCCTAATTATTTGCATATAATGTTATGTACTATGTATCTTCTTGGTGACCCTGGAAACTGCCTTTGGTCAGACAAGTATGTAAGCAAATTCGTGTAGAAATGTTTTCCAGCTGTTAAATGTCCTGTTGATTAAATGCTTAATAAAGAAAAATTTTCCAGCATTAAAAATGTGATGTAATAATGTCCTTTTCAATTAATGGGTAAATATCATCAGTACTTAAGATTGTTGCTACTGGCGAAAATCCTTTTTGGAATATTGCAGGATTTGCAATTAATGTCTTAATTTTGATGTGGAAGGATAATTTAACAGAATAGATATAGTCAAATGAAAATTTCGAAATAAATGCAGAGCCCTATGCTCGAGGGCTTACTGTCTGTAAAATATGGCCTAAAAAGGAATAACAAACATTGATAAAATTTCCTAATTCTAAAGGTATCGTTCCTAAGACTGGTATCATGGGCATCTACCATAACTGCGAAGAACAAATCGCAGCTCAAACTGAAAAAAATCAACGTAATTGAAGAATTTCCTGACAAAATGAAAAATAATTAACTGAAAAAAAATTAAATGATCTAAATAAAATAAATGAAAATTAAACAAATTAGAACGTATGTCCCTCCGATATTTATATCTTTCAGCAACGAAAAGATTCATTGATGAACTAGTGATTACATAAATAAGTAATGAATAATTATTACATTCTCATTTTTGTCATTTTTTCATTCTTAATTTTGAACACTACATTCTTATTTTTTGTCACAAATTTATCAAACTTAACTAAAGAAATTAGCCCGAAACCAAGCTTGTACTGCTAATTTGAAGTTTGTCTTTTGCAAGTGCTCAACTTTGTTTATTTTGAGAACATATTTTTTGCTGTTAAATTGCATGAATATTTTTAAATTCCCAAAACATATTGGGAAAAGTTAAAATAATTAATATAACTGATCATATTGAAAATACACCTCATGACTCGCAAAACATAACAAACAATATTAAATTAATTAACAATTATATTTTTAGCATCATTGAATTTTGATAAATACTCAAAATGCACGCTCACACCCCAATCCAAGTTGTTTAGTGGGTAGGATTTAAGAATAAAAGAAAGACTAAATGGAATTGGCTGTCAGTACCATTTTTAGAAATACAAAGAGTGAAAATTCAATGTTTACAAAAATTAATTTATTTTCGAATAAAATAAGAGACATTTAAATGACACTTTCTTCTAAGTTAACATTATGGAACACTCTAAATTAACTTTTCTAAGCAACGTTTCAAGCGAGAGACATGGTCAATAAAAATGATGTTACAGAACTGAGTATTTAATTCTAAGATTTTTAATTCCACAAAGATGAGACAATTTGTCTATCCTTAGTGTAAAAATAGCAGAATGAAGTGCCACTCTGTTACAGAGATATGAAAAAAAGAACAGATCGAAATATGTTAGTTGGCGGAACCTAGGATCTCATATGTTATATACACAAAATCTTTTTACCCTAAATAAAAATTATACAATAGCTCTCTCTCAATATTAACTTTTGAAATTGCATCTTAATGAAGAGACATGGTAGTAAAAATGGTTACAAGTGTGCATGCTTGATTACGACACTTCAACAGAGCTGCTAATTTTTGCATATGAGAATGAACTGCTTGACGAAAATGAGGTGACAAGAAGTCTAGCCTAAAATGCAACTATCATTTGAAAAGACAGGTTTTAGATTAAGTAAAATGGACACTCTACTTCATGACAGGGAAAGGAAATTTCAGTAGTCAGAGGAGAGGAACGATTTTATATGGAAAGAAATGTAGTGTGTGATCTGTTGAGCGAAACAGTAATGAAATGTGAAAAGCTAAAATATTACAAATTTGAAAGTGCTGGGATTAAATTAATGTTATTAAGTAAACAAATAAAAATTACTGATAATATGAAAGTGTTCAAAAGAATCCAGTTGACTGCGTGAAGAAGCTTCATGGATAATTATCACAGATTAAAATGTAATTAAGTAACCTATTATAAATAGCTAAAAGAATTTACTTCTTTCGAACAAATAATTAATTTTTCCTAACGGGAAATTTCAATGCCTTTTTCAGTTTGGCCGATTAATATACCAAACAACACAATATATATCAAACTATGCTAATTCCACAAGAATTAAAAAAACACATCAAAGAATCGAAAAATGAATTTTACTGATAGGTGTAAAAATGCTTTTAAATATTGGGAGAATCAGCAGGAAATTTGCAATTAATAGTAAGTTTAAATAATTATTGTGTATGTGTCAGCAAAACATCACTGTTAGCTAAATGTCCTGTGGATTAAAATGACTTGTCACTTACATGTCCTATAGCTAAATCTCCTGTCGGCTAACTGCCCTTGTTGGCAATTGGGTTGAATGAGCCGATTGTCATGGATTCACAATTTTTAAGCTGATCAGCTAACTACAGCTGATCTAGTGAGGTTGTCAAATGGTGGCTTGTCATTTTAATGACGCTAAAGCCCCATGGTTATGACCATTAGTCTTCATGATTAGTGTGTCTTTATACTATGGTTCTTTCTGGCTGTGCACTGCCTTTTATCTTCCCTGGAATTTTTGTGTAACATAGTTACATTTAAGATACAATAACACGCCGAACAAATATTAATTTAGAAGTCAAACAACAAAAATCAGCATTATATTTTCAAATTTTCACAGGACTAGTTTCGATGGTTTTACTGAACCATCATCCTCAGCTGCAAAAGTGCAAATGAACGAGATAAGATAAGAAAGCCTGGACAGGAGACAAACCACTGGCGTATTCTGTTGATGAAACCAGAACTAAAACATAATTTCTTTAAAGGCTGAAGGCAAAGATGGATTGGAATTAGGGTCGTTAAGTAGAACAGAAAGATTTTTTTGAATGTGAAATGCGTCTAGAAAATCCAGTTCACCAATGGAAGATGATTTTTCGAATAATTTTGGCAGCAGAAAAACTGTAAGTGTGATTTTCGGACCAACAATGTTGGACAACAGAAGACTTCTGTGTTTCCTTTTTTCTGGCATATGCCTCATGTTCCTTAACGTGAAATTTTAAGGCTCTCTTAGTTTGGCCAATGTAAATTAAGTCACATGGCAAGGAATCCTGTAAATACTCCAAGAATTCATATCCGGAATGGGGTCCTTGAGTATGGAACTCGGAATTTTATTGATGGGAGAATAAACGACCCGAAAGTTAAATTTCTGCAAAATACGTGCAACTTTATAGCTAATTGATGGAAAGAAGGGAATGACAACAGAATTTTTATAATCTCCTAAAACAAGAGCGTGCCTTTTGGTGTGTTGAGATGAGAATTTTTTAACTGCTTGATTAACCGTCATAAAAACACCCTTGCAGTTAAATTCGAAAAACTTCTTTTACAGTCTTCCAGTTCAAGTAGTTCAACAAATATTCCCATTGTAAACATTAAGCGAATAGTTAATATTTCTAATGTTAGTTTATCAGAAGAACAAGAGAGAATTCTAAAATATAGTTTTACTTTCTCACAAACCTCTAAACCCTCAATTCCAAAGATTTTGGCTCCTATCAAAATAGCTTTCAAGTTCAGTAAAGTTTCAGATTCACAAAAAGAAATTATTAGGCATCTTATCCCTCATAATGTGAAATTCAATAATAAACCTTTGAAACCAAATCTAACTGCGAGAGAAAGAGCTACAATGCGCAAAATTCATTCTAACCCGGATATTATCATTTCAAAGGCCGACAAAGGTAGCCAGATAGTCGTCATGGTAAACACTTAAACGAAGGACCATATAATCTGATCCCTAAAGATCCTTTACCTTTGGACCTGTCAAAAATAAAAACTGCGATCAAATCTTCACAAATCCTTTCAAGCAAATTAAAATATTCGCTTATCCCATCTTTTGCGAATTGTGCCAGATTATATGCTCTTCCCAAAATTTATAAAAGTGGTATTCCTTTCCACCCTATTGTATCAAATTTAGGTACTGCCTTGTATTTATTAGCTAAATACTTAGTTTCTAGATTTTCAACTCTATTAGACAATAACATTTACACCATAAAAAAATGTAATAGTTTGTAAAAACATTTCTCCTAGAAATTTACTCATGGTTTCTTTTGATGTAAAATCATTATTCACCAATGCTCCAGTGGAGGGTGCACTAAGATGTCTAGAAACCAGATTTCGTGAATTTCATTTCTCTTGCATTGAAATTGATGAGCTAATTTCTATCACTCAACACTGTTTGAAACAGACGCATTTTGTTTTCCAAAATAAATATTACAAGCAAACTGAGGGATTAGCCATGGAAAGACCCTCAGTCCCATTCTGGCCGATATCTACATGCATTATTATGATTCAAAATTGTTTGATATTGTTGCGTTTTTCTCTTCCTGACACCAGTTGTTAATGTTATTTTCTTCCTTCATGTTCGTACGGGGTTCGTAGATTTGGAGTGAATAACGACGACACTTGATGAAGTATCGAAACACACTTTATTTACCAGTATTTTCAGTACAGCTCCAAAACACGTTTTACAGTCGTCGACGAACTACTATAAACACGCTGACATGATCAGCGACACAGCCTTCAGGTTATCAGGCTATCACAGTGGAGACAGCTTCACGGCAAAGCACTAGAGTACAAATCTTGACTCTGCTTGGTCGTTCTCGGAACTCCACGTACTCTCAAGACTTTCCATGCGATGCACAGGAGTATAGCTCTCGACTCAGCACAGTCTAAACTAAGACAAAACTCGACGATGCACTAATTTGCAATGTACTAAGACTCTCTCGATGCACTCGATGACCAACTTGGCACTAGACTTTGAGATACTCGCTCAATGACTGACTATCAGCTCGCTAGACGACGCACACACACTTGATACTGACTATCTTGCACTCCAGATGAGGCACTCTGACTCGCCCTGTTGCCGAGGCTGAAACACTGTGGACCAGCAGGGTTTATATAGCTTTCGGCCTGTGTTAGAGAACATTCTGGGCTAAACTGGTACGAATTCGTTCCAGAAGCTTCTCCAACTGTCCACGGTATATTGCCAATTTTGTCGTCAAATGGGTTATTTTTAGCCAAATGTGGCAACCTCGCCCTCCTTGCTATTTTATGGGAAAATAAAACTGCTCTGTGGGGAAGCTATCTTACCGCGCCTGTACATTTCGTAACAATGCTTTAAACTTTCTGGTATGGTTCCGCTTCGTAGACGATACTTTTACCCTGTTTGAAGGTAATAAAGATGATCTAAATAAAGTTCTTTCAATGATGAATTCCATCAATCCTGCTATTCAGTTCACTTTTGAACTTGAGACTTGCAATTCTCTTCCATATCTCGACATTCTGGTCACACATAACACATCCAACTTCAGTATTACGGTTTACCGTAAACCTTCATCAGTTTGCTTTCCACCACACTTCAAATCATGTCATCTGAACAAAAATTAGCTTAATTTTATTCCTATGTTTTCTGTGCTCTTCAAGTTTGCTCCTCCAAACTATCCCTTGATGAAGAACTAAATTTAAAAGCAATAACTATTGACAGGGGCTTTTTACCCAACATTATTAATCAAACAGTTAAAAAATTCTCATCTCAATACACCAAAAGGCAAACTCTTGTTTTGGGAGATTATAAAAATTCTGTTGTCATTCCCTTCTTTCCATCAGTTAGCTATAAAGTTGCACATATTTTGCAGAAATTTAACTTCCAGATCATTTAGTCTCCCATCAATAAAATTCCGAGTTCCATACTCAAGGACCCCATTCCGGATATGAATTCCTGGGGTATTTACAGGATTCCTTGCCAGTGTGGTTTAATTTACATTGGCCAAACTAAGAGAACCTTAAAATTTTGCAGCTCAACAGTAGAATAAATGGAAGGCCGGAGACACAATTCAACGTATTTGCTGCAAGTGCCAGTCAGTTCGTGAAATATGGCTAGAAGAAATCACCTGGACAACCTCACACGTGGAAGAATGATCGGAAAGCTGGAGGAGAGGCGTACTGTCACCAGTGTAGCTGCAGAAATTGAAATCAACAAAAGTGACATTTCGCGTGCTTGGAAAGTGTTCCAAACCACAGGTACAGTTGTTAGAAAGGTTGCTGGTGGCTGCCCGAGGACGACAACTGCAGGGGGTACTGATATATCGTCCTGCAGGCGAAAAGAGTTCGACAGCAGCCAGCAAGTGCCATTGCTCAGCCAATGGGGCGACAAGTGTCGCGGTTTACTGTGGCCAGACGCCTTCACAAAGGGGCCTATTCGCCCACCATCCTGAACGCTGCCTCCCATTGAAAGCTGGCCAACGACACCACCGTTTACAGTGGTGCAGAGAGCACAAAAACTGGACGACTGATCAATGGAGTCGTGTCCTCTTTACGGATGAGAGTCGGTTCAGTACCAGAAGCGATTCTTAATGCGTTTTGATTTGGAGAGAGATCGGGACATGGTTTTATCCTAGTAACATCAAGGAAAGACACCGTAACGGTGGTCCTGGAGTTCATGTCTGGGGAGGCATTATGCTGAACGGGCGAACTGAGCTCCACGTTTTCAACAGAGGGTCTGTAACTGGGGATTGCTATTGTGAGGAGGTACTCCTTCCCCATGTGCGTCTGTTCCCAGGCACCATTGGCCCAGACTTAATTTTTATGGATGACAATGCACAGCCATTTCGGATTCTTGCCGTTCAGGAGCTACTGGAAAGTGATGATATCACTCGAATGGATTGGCCAGCGTACTCCCCAGATTTAAATCCCATCGAACATGTGTGGGATGCTTTGGGGAGATGCTTTGCAGCACGCTTACATCCTCCGGAGAACACCCAACAACTCAAACAGATGCTGATTGAGGAATGGGCACACCTACTGCAAGAAATGTTGCACCAGCTGGTTCTGAGTATGCGGAGAAAATGCGAAGCAACCATTGCAGTGAGGGGAGGGCATATCTCATATTAAGGAACATCTGCTTATTCTTCCTCTTGGATAGACAATCATGAGTCACGATACTATGCGTTCAATAAAGCTTGTTTTTGTTTGATTCGATACCGTATGCATTGTATTCCTTTTTCAGTTCCGATGCTTTCGTCATCCTTTACATACATAATACTCTCTTTCATTTCTGCATTTCATGTCTCTCAGTTGATTTCTCATAGAGTTATGGCAAAAAACCATGCTGTTGCTTTTGCACACCAGTGTATCTTCCTTTTTTCCTCCTTATATTGCAGATTTCAGTATAGATATGAACACATTTTTTCTACTATTTTTTATAAATCAAAATTTATTGTAATATAAATCACATATCAAAAATTATTTAACAGTTTTTTTTTCTTTTAATATGCAGTTATATATGCAGTCCAGACAATTGCAATTTTGAATTTTATCTTAATTTGGTTAAGGTATATTTAATGGCGCCCCTTGGATTATCGCGAAGTAGTTGTTTTATTTATAGTAACCTGAGTAGTGGAATGTTACGGAAACTCTATTATGATGTGATTGGTAGCGTGATTGCGATGAATTTGACTTATTTGTTGGATGTCAGTCAGGCAGTACGTCGCAGTGTTGTGTACTGTACATAGCAGATGGCTGCCAGTGGTAAAGTGTATGTTTGGTGATAGAGAACAAGAGAGCAAAAGGGTCCCCCCCCCAAAGTGGTTGACGACAAAAGAAAAGTAACTTTGTTGGATATAATTCAGCGGAATTATCAGTGTTCTATTTGTACGAAGGAAATGTGTATGGTCAAACGTAAAGATCGTTCAGATGGCTTTGAATGGGTTTCTTGCAAGAAAGGTTCAAATGCTCACCATACACAATGTTCTATTAGAAAGGGGACATGGTTCGAGGAAAACGTTTGGATGCTGTTAAGTAATTTTGCATGCCACACACTGAAGACATGGAAATTTCTAAATAAGGTAAGTAGATATTTCCTTTGTGTAGTGCTTAGATGGTATAATATGAATTTACGTTTTTATGTTATTTTCATTGTTTGATTTCAAATGTAGTTTATTGAGATTATATATTTTTTGTTTGGCTCTAGGGCAGAATTGGATGTTTCTTTGACTTTTTAGGTGAAAATAGATCGATATGCACATGGACAGAGCCAAGACAGTGTGCAATGCCGAGATTGTGCAATTATCTGATTTTTTTTAAAGTGAAAATAGGTCGATGTGTACATGGGTATCAAGTTTGTGCAATTCTTGTTAGTTTGGCTTATTTTTATGTGCCAAAAATCACCACTACACAAAGGCAAAATAACAAGTTAAAGAATTGCACAAACTAGGTGTCCATGTACTGCCCAAAATCGCCAAGAGGCACCCATAAAAATATTTGGTACTTTTCCGTTTTGCCGGCGCAAGCGATAAAGTCGCCAATAATGGTACAACCGATGCCAAACGGAATGTTCTCGCTGGTAACCTTTTACGCCTCATTTTCAAAACAAGTCGCAGCTTTTTCTTATCAGATTGATTGTTTCTTTCAATACTGGCATATCATTACATATAATTTTTATCAGATAGTTCAGTTTTATGTCTAAGGCAATTTTCGGTAATTAAGTCAATTAGGATGCAATCACAGCGTTTACCCGAAGCCGAAAATATAGAAAAGGTAATGTCAAGGGTTAAATTCATCAATTCTAATGAGAATGCATTAGCGAAGTAAAGCACTGCAGTTTTACATAATTTCTGAGTAAGTTATTCGTACGAAATTGAAATATTTCTTGCATTTAGACTTGTGTTCCAAATTAAGATTTAACATGAAATTAATGTAGATAATTACTGAGAGCATTAGATTTTTGTAGAGTAGTTTACGTGACATGAGATCGCTTGGAGTCACGTGATATGAACCGGCGAATCAAGATGTTGAACCATGAAAGCATAGTAAATTCTTAAATTAATGTCTTTTTACAAATTTGTCTTTATTTATTGGCTTTTTATAAAATTTTAAGCGATATTAAAATGTTTATGCCTTCTTTTTTAAAAAGAATTCTTAGAACTAACATTTTTAAAATATTTTTTATGTGTATACTGTATGTTGTCGCCAATAAAGTTTGCTTGGCGAGATTTGCGCCGGCAAAACGGAAAAGTACCAAATATTTTTACCCTAGATATGAATAATTTTTTTTATTATTTATTACTGATTTACTGCTTATTACAATTTCTTAATTTTGTAATAAACCGTTTTAGATTTTTGTTGCTACTGTTTCAAAAATGCGAGATACATAGCATGAAAAGTACTTACTATTCTCGATCCTATAATATGCATATTAATTACCATTATTTCAGGTAGATAAGCTGAGGCTTATATATGTTTAAAGGTTGTAAATTTAAGTCTCCAACATATCAGCCAGGGCAGCATATCTGAATGAATTTTATTTCTTCTCTGTCTTAGAACTTCACTTGTCTCAGTCGCTTGTCGCTTTACTGCAGCATTTTAGCCTAATACAAATATTTAGGTTGCACTAAGGCGCACCAAGTGTGATATTGCACGAAACTCGCTCAACTACTGTAGAGTACGCTCAGAGTAAAGATACCATAATTCATACACTTTCTGCTGAGCTTTGTCTGCCTTTTTTGATAACCATCTTTTTCTTAATGGCCACAGAAACTTTCATTTCATGAAGTCCTGTATCCATTCTTACATATAACTTCATTCATTAATTCTTACTGCTAACTTTATCATTTGTGCTTGTTCAATTTTTTAAATTATTATTTTTAGTATGACTCCTGTTGGGGGGGAAAAAAAAACAGTTACACATGCAACTGCTTTTAAGTCTTGAGGAGTAAAGAAAGAGATAGAAATTGGAAATTTGGCTGTGGCTAAAGAATTTCAAGTCGATGAGAGATGCATTTCATGGTGGAAATCAGAAGAATTAGGTATAATGCCTAACAATAAAAAGGTCTTGGTAGACTGGCATTAAAGCTCGGCCTGTTTTGGAAGACAATGTAGAGAAATGGGCTAAAGAGCAGAGAGAAAAAAAAAGAGTATCAGTGTCAACAGTTAGAATTTGATTTTGAGCAAGTGTAATCACTCATTAACCCTCAGCTGGAGGGTCTGGCATATGGTACAATTTTAGACGGGCAGTGTATGAAATACTCCAAGTTGTTTTTCAAGCCTTTGCTTCGTGTTTGAAATTATTTAATCTTATACATGGCATTAATAAGGTGATTCGTCATAGTAAAAATTATATAAGAAAAATAATAACAGAAAAAAAAAAAAGCAGTAAAGCTGGAAATTACGAATTTTTAATTAATTCAAAAAATGGAATGCACTGGAAATGTAATTTATAGAGTATTCTGTATTATTTTCTGTATGAAAATTATAAGATCATAAATCAAATTTACAAATTATAAATATTCCGTAAAGAAAAGTTCGATAAGTAATAAATTTCACAAATTAAAAAATTAAAAACCTTTTGCTACTTTAATCCTCTTCAGATTGTTCCTTTTCACTGCAGGGTTTTCAAAGTTGTACTGTCCTGCCCAGATAATTTTTGCAGGTAAACTTAGAACACTCAGAACATTTTATAATAGTGTAATTATTATTCATTCTGCTACATTCAGCGCAGCATCCTTTGATCTTTTTCGCAGGTGGTTCCTCGTTCCATTCGGCCATCTTGTCCGCTTCTGTTGTTACCAGGCTTCTAATAATAGCTTCGGAATGCGACAGGAGAAATGGCATTTTCAAAAGATTCTGAAGATGTGGTTTCATCAAAGATGTAGCTAGAGTTTTCAAAAATTATCTTCTAAACTTGATGGTTGCATCAGGTTTGGTGAAGTTCAAGAGCACTTGAGAATTTATGCCCATTACGTTTAGTACTGCAAAAAATAATGCCATTGTCCACCTCTTGGTTTTTCGGCCGACAGTTGAATTACTACAGTGTTGGTCTACGGTGTCAACTCCGCCTTTACATTTGTTATAATCCAGGATTATGTGAGCTTTATTCATTTTCTGGTCAATTTTGTAATCATCGTATAAAATACTGAGCAGTATTACACATTTTTTTTTTTTTTTTTTTTGTTGCATATGAAACAACTGTCATATCCTTTTGAAAACCAAACAGTGAATTGCCAACTTCTCTTGTGTTTGATGGCTGGAATTCATTTGGAATTTCATTTTTATTTATTTATTTTTTTTTTCAGCGTGCCCACAAGCTTTATACCTTTGGTAAGAAGATATTGAGCTAGCGGGTAGCTTGTATACCAATTATTGGTCGTCAGGTTACGGTTGGAACCTTCGTACGCACCAATTAGCTTTTTGACAATGTCAATACTTGAATTTTTGGATGCTGTTAATTACAATTTTTGGATACTTGTTGTTTAGATGCTTGTTTTTGTTTGACTGAAGACAGATAAATTTGTAAATAAGGTAAGTGGATATTTCCCTTGTATAGTGCTAAGATGAATTTCCTTTTTATGTTATTTCATTGTTTGATTTAAAATGTAGTTTACTGAGATTATATATTGGTAAAAGTATAGTTTAGGGTATTCCTTGGCGATACCTGGATACCGATTTTGAGCAATTCTTTGACTCGTTATTTTGGCTTGCGAAGCGGCGACTTTTGCGCCAAAAACCGCCGCTACACAAAGCCAAAATAACAAGACAAACAATTGCACAAACTCAGTATCCATGTATCATCCAAACCACCATCTTCAGCTGCAAAATCATTTGCGGTTTTGCAGCTGAAGATGGTGGTTCGGTAAAACCATCGAAACTAGTCCTGTGAAAATTTTGTAAATATAACGCTGATTTTTGTTGTTTGACTTCTGAATTAGCTAATGAAAACTTTTGACAGCTCATCCAGTCTCACGTGAAATAATTAAATACTTAATATACACTATCTGTTAAACGATAACATTATTTCAGCATAATTTTGGTTGTCACTACTTGAAATCGATGAAATTGAATATAAAATTCAGGAAACACAAACCAAATAATTGTTTTTCCGGCAGTTGTATGTTAATTAGGTAACATTTATACTAGAATGTTCGGTGAACTTCATACAATGACATGTGTGATCATAAAAGCAAAAGAAAATTATATATTACCAATTTTTTTCAAATGTTCTAATCCATCTTGCTGCTTGTCTGCATTCAATAACTTCTCAGATCGACTCAACACTTTCATTGCTCCAGACATTTTATTCGGATTAAAAGCAGTCAAAATATTTCCAAATATGGAACGCGCCGGCTTTTATGTTGCCAGATAAAGGTAACTGTCGTCTGCTAAGTAGAGTTTCTCAAGATTGTTGGGAAAAAAAAAAAATTTGAAGATTTTCATTAAAAGAAATACGACATAAATTTGTGAATATGCTATAATCTATAAAAATCTATAAAAATGCTTGAATATTCACAAAATATCTTGGAGATAATGTTTAATTCAACATATTACTAACAAGTAATTTTAAAATAATACATATTTTTCTACTATTTCTTTAATTTTATTATTTTTACCTGAATTTGCTAAATAAATAAGACTTTGTATATTACGTAATTATAGTAATACTTGTGATACAATATTTGTAAACTTGATATAATGTTTAAATGCAGTAGGTTTTAGGGAATTTCCATGTCATTTTAATTTTATATGAATTTCAAGGTTTGCTATTAATATATATGTATGGTATATTTATTTACTTTTTATTTTAATGAACGTATTCATACATCTTTTATGATTTGGCAACAGTGAAAGTAAACAATCTTAAAATGTGGTTTGTTGCAGAAAGACTTAGCGGGTGCAAAACAAGACATCTGTCTGAAATGTGGTTTGAGCATAAAAGTAACAAGTAAATAAAAAATTGTAGTTATGAAGGTAAAAGAACTGGAAGCGGTTTTACAAAGCCTTGACACTTTTGAAAATCCTAACGTTGAACTTGAGCAGTATGCTACTAGTGCACATATTGCAGGTATCATATATGTAGGTTTATTTTAAGTACAAATTTGAATCACTGCTCATAAAATTGCACTTTAAATTTTTTCATTTGGGTCAATCTCCGTTACGAAAGTAGATAGTTCCTTCCCATTTTTTTTTTTTTTTTTTTTTTTTTTTTAGAATTCGATAAATTTCTTGTATGTTATGCTTGTTGATTCTTGTCCTTTATGTACTTTTACTTCCTTCTTTACACTTATCTTCTTTACTTTCGCTGCTTTCACGGTTTGCAAAATTGTGTTTTAGAAGTCCATGCTCAGAAAGGATTTACTGTATTTCACTGCAGCTTATAGTAATGCTTAATTGGTTTGGCGGTTCGAAATTCTTTTCGACATAATTGAAAATTCAAACTTTAATTTTCATGAATTAGCTATAATAATAATAGCATGCATAAAATGATTAGCTGGATCAAAACTTGAGAAAGAGTGCAATTTGCTCTGTTAAAATTGAATTAAAATTTTTCAGAATTTTTCTTCCTTGCCCACTGCTATGTCAACAAAAGAAAAGTAGCATGAATAATATTCCACTTCAAACAAATATCTTGGGGATTTGTTTATTATTTATATAAGTCAAATAGAAAAATACTAATCCCCACAATCACTTAGAGGCAAAAGTGTGAATCAGTGTATTGCCATCAAATATGGTGTGCTTCCTTAGCTATAGCTTGACTACATCATCTGCGACCATGAGGGCAAACACGCATGTGCCATTCAGACCGAATTATTCTCAAAATAGGGTGGAATGGTTGGGACTTTCTTTCTCTCGAGCATATACATTCCCACTTTCTGGAGAAGAAAAGTCTTTCACGTGTCCTTTTTTTTCGCAGGTAGTAATCCTTGGTAAACTCCCCTTTTGGACGACTATGTATTTTAGCAGACTGCCAGCCAAGTTTGCATTTGAGACGGTCGAACTATAACAGGTGTTTGAAAGTTACATCTGGGAATCTCAGTCAGCCGGGGGGGGGAGGAAATCCCTTTTACAGCAAACTGTTTTATTTAAAGTATTGTAGTCTCCATTTCTCAGATTTGTAAGAAAAAATAATTGCTAGTTGTCTGGATTTTAGAATTTATACTGTTTGTTATAACTTAGGTCATGAAATTTTATTGTTAATACACACTTGTGTCTGAAAATCAACATCTGTTAATGAAGACATGTAAGAACTTGAGTGAACAGTTTTGTAGTTTCTTTCAAAAAGTTAATCAAAGCTTTTTATGCTATTATTTTTTTCTCATCTCTGATCTGCCAGGTAAATTTAGAATATATTCACTTTCTTAGGGTTTTATAATATAAATTTCAAAAAAAAAAAAAAAAAAAAAAAAATCTTTACTTTTAGTTTATCTACACTTTTAATTTCAACTTCAGTAGAACTGCTGTTTTTGTTTTTGATATGTTTCAAGAATATATGCTACAGAAGCCAACCCACACATGCGCACCTCACACATATGATTCAGCACATGTGAATTTATTTATTATACTTTTCATTTAATTATCATTTTGCTGATCAAACATTTCTTTGCAAGTGCTTTTTGTTTGGTCATTATAAATTGTAATTACACTGTGGAATTTGAAGATAAAGTTGTTTCTCTTCAGAGGTATGGTGTTTCTTTCATAGCAGAGAATGTAAAAAGGTATGGTTCTGTTATCAGGACCGGATTCAGAAATGTATGTATGTATGCATGCATCAGGGCTGTAGAGTCAGGCAGATTTTGGGGTGAAAGGAGTCTGAGCTGGAGTCGCTAAAAACAGCTCGACCTCCGACTCCAGTTTTTGTTGGACAGTTTGAATTTCAAATAAAATTAAAATGAATTGAAAAAATTAATGACAAGCTGAGTTATTATTTTTATTTATGGACTGTATGCATTAATAAATAGTTATTTTCTACTTTATTGACATATTAATAAATAAATATAAGAGTGGAGGATGCATGTGATATATTCCATTAGTGATTAAACTGATTCATTTAGTTACAAATCTCACTGGTAAATTTAGGTAAGCAGCAATAGCAGCAAGAACTCCCAAAATTTATGTCATTCTTAGGAAGCAAGCAGGGAAAGAAGCAATTATTGATTAAGCAATGTGATAAGGAAGTACATATTTTATGAAAAAGAGGTTTTTAGAACTAAGAAGTTTTTTAGAAGATGTAGATAACCCTAATGTTTCACTAATAGAAAGACTGTGAAATGATCTTGCAGAATTGCAGAATTGAAAACTTTTCTTTCTACACCGTATATAGCCACAAAAAAGCTGCAATCTGAAGAATTGACAGGAGGCGAGAATGGAAGAAAGGGATGTTTGTTCTTTCTGAAATGGAGGGTTTATTGCAGAAGGAATCATTTCTTCAATGAAGAAAGATAAACTAGTTTGCTAGACAATGAGATCTTATGAGTTCAATATATGTAGATCCGAATCATCAAATTTTCTTGGAGGACAAACAAATTAAAAAGGCAAAGAAAGCCATCTATGAACTGTCATTATGAATGAAATTATTCTCAGAACAATTGCAGAATTTGGATCAGGAGAGTCAAACTGCAGACATTGCAACTGAGTCTCTGTCAACCTCTTTCTTCCATTGATGAATTAGATTTTGAGAAATATTTTTGGATAATATTGAAAAGGCCAAGGCAAAGC
This sequence comes from Stegodyphus dumicola, assembly GCF_044657685.1. NCBI lineage: Eukaryota > Metazoa > Arthropoda > Arachnida > Araneae > Eresidae > Stegodyphus > Stegodyphus dumicola. Next base: position 121,919,451 of record NC_140776.1, read on the forward strand.
GAATGAAAATAAAGAACCAAGAGCCTTTAGATATAAAAATTAAAAAATACAAATAAGATTTCTACACAACCTTTGAAGAAATAGAGAAATATGATTGCACTTGCAAGACACCTCTTTTAGAACTTATAAAAATCTATCCTGAAAAGTTAAAAGAAGTAGCCCTCAACAGTAACAGCTCTTCCTCCTACTCAAAGTTGTGTGGCAAGACTCTTCTCAGCTCTGAAGTTTATCAAACTGGATCTATGGCCCTCCAACAAAGATCTTGCCGAAGCTATACTGTTTCTTAGAAATAAGTAATGCCAGTTTTTCCATTTCATAATAAATGCTAATTAATATATATAATTTCCTATGGCATTTTTTTTTTTTTTTTTTTTTCTGTAGCATCTATTACTTCTTTTATATTAAAAAAATAAGCTGTAACCCATGTGTGTATGTTTACATATATACATGGTTTTATGTTTACATATATATATGTATGAGGAAGTCGAGTTGGAGTCTTTAAAATTCCAGGAGTCTGAGTCGGTCATTTTCCCTCACTTGCATTTAAGTACGAATGCAAGTGTGTATATACATATGCACATGCATGCACATACATACACACATGCATACATTTCCGAATCTAGTCCTGATAACAGAACACTACCTTTAAAAATTCATTTCTGTAAGAAAAGAACTGAACAATATTACTTTCTAAACTTCTGTTGCTGAATTTATTTGGCAGAAGACCCAGCAAACGAAAGTCCATTTCAAAAAAATTTTGAAGGCTATTGCTAAACAGTATATACCATTCATAAAAATCTAAATATTGACCATTAAATGTATTTTTGCTTTGCCCTGATAGTTGTTAGTGCTCCTGATTACTGTTTTATAGGGCTTGGTTTTGAATCCCAGAGAAGGTGCTGTTTGCAAGTATATGCACAGCATGGAGGCACTCAAAATATACAAGTCAAAAGACTGCATGTGTGGTTTGATGGTTGGAAAAGAAGAGTAGAAGACCTTAGGACCATCTCTTGGGTGTTCTTCATCAAAATTGGGTCAGTGGTTACAGCTAGTATAGCAGAACTACATCTCTATGGCCAATGGTGAAATTCTGGAATCTTGCCACACTTATACCTGTACTTGTTTATTACTGTTTATGAATAGAATAGCTCCTGTGATGTTGGTGATATTGAAACAAGAATTGAATATTTTTTCAATCAAAGAAGAAGTTCTATTCGAAATTAGTTCAAATTAGTTCTGCAAATTTATACAACTCATGATGCTTCTGTATCTCTAACATTTATTTTCTGGCATATTATTTTAAGTAATAGCAGTTCCTGTGAGCTGTAAAGATAGCCAAATATATATATATATATATATATATATATATATATATATATATATGTAAACTGGCAAGATATATATATATATATATATATATATATATATCTTGCCAGTTTACAAAGCTGCCTATGAACTGGTAACATTTTGTGGGGATGTGCATGTCAGAAAGTATTGAATTTTCTTGCATTTATCATATCATATATTGTTTGAAGCTTTTGAAAGATATTTTATTAACCTTCTTTTTGTTCATTGTGTAATTTGAATTTTTCTATAACTATATGTTAAAGAAATTTTTTTTTTTTTTTTCTTTTTAATTTGTGCATGCTATAGAAACTGGATGCATTATTAGAGCCAGTTCTCTTGTATTCGGCTTGTGAACTTCGTATAGTAAGTGCTGCAGCCAGCAGTCTTAGGAAAGATGATAAATCAGCCAGAGGTTGAAACAAATATCTGTAACCATGCTAATTGTAATCCATATGGTGAGCCTATTAATTACTTTTTTAGAGATCTAACGTGTTAAGTGAGTTTTATGATTGTTTAATTGAATTAAAATTCTGGTGATTAGATGGCCAAGAGAATAGTTAAAATCTTCATGATGCTTCTTAAACCATTCAAGAACTGTGGCATTCTGACATGATACATTACTATATAAGGTATTTTCTCCCTCTTTTCTGCATGCCTTTGTGGAGCAATTGGAAGCACATCCGAAGTTTGGATTCCAGTGAAGGCATTGCATATTTTTCATGTTTTTTGCATTGATATAATCTAATGACTCATGCAAGTAGTGGCCAAATTAAAAATTGGTCGAAGATAATTCATTACCACTAGGATTAGGTGATTGGGTCTCTGCTTCCCCATTTGCTCTTTTTTTTTTTTTTTTTTTTTTTTTTTTTTTTTTTTTTTTAAGGGGGAATGTATAAGGTATTTACTCCCTCTTTTCTGCTTGCCTTCATGGTATAACTGGATGCATGTTCTACACTTAATAGGAATTTCCAGAGATTGAATCCCAGTGAGAGCACTAGACATTTTTCCTATTTCCTGCATCTATGTAACCTAATGATTCTACAACTATGCCAGTAAATGCAGTTGCTCTCTGGAAAAATTATTATCCTTTGCAGTATGACAGTCAAGAGATAAATCGTTTGTATTCAGGATGCCTTTTAAAGGTATCTGCAGATGAAGCATGATGTAAAAAAATGCCACAAAATTATAATAGTATTGCTAAATAAATTGATGTCATTGTTTGCCTTGTATAGTTATTAGCATAGGTGCTGTTTGCAGGCATCCGGTTCAAGACTAATGTTTTAAAATTTTAGCTACACAATCAGATTAGCTGATCAATCATGAATGCTTGCCTCAGCCAACCTACTGTTCTGGGTTCAGAGTCACATGGAACTTTACGCTTGGCATATTGCGTTGGCAACGCTGTTCCATTTTTCTGAACTTGGTACAATTCCTGATTGTTTGCTTCATCAACTGTTTTTCAAGTGCATTCTTGTGCTAATAAATGATATGCATATTGTTTTCAAAGTCTGACAAATCATATGTTTTATAACAGCAGCATTTTTTTGCATGTTTATGGTGCATAAATTTGACATATAGTTTGTAATGCATTGTGATATGCAGTGAATGGTTATTTTCAGTCTCATTATCACTGTGGTATAGCTCTTAGGAATATGTACTGAAATGCTAGAATCTAAAAACTGGGCTATTAAAATTGCTCAAATTGATGAAGTATTATTTTATTGTTTAATCTGTGATACTTTTTATCTAATTTTTTCCCAGAGAAATGAGTGGAGAAACAATTTTATCTCCAGTATGCAAGACTGTGTATCGGAAATTCTAAAGATATGCATGCTCTTTTAAATATTTTGTGATATTGCTGTTGAATTGAATTTTATGGTTTAAGTGCAAAGAACATGATGTTAATAAATAAAAGTAACACACAAAACGTTAAAAAAAAAAAAAAAAAAAAAAAAAAGAAGCCCCTTTGGGTGTTTTATAAAATCTGAAAGCTTTCGAATTTTTTTTTTATTCTTTCTTCATTTTATCTTTCTTATATCTTGCAGCCTCAAACTGAGCCATCACCTAGAATTCCTGAAAACGAACAAGAGCATACTTATTGCAATTTGCAACAAAATAATATTAAGGTATAGAACAAATGCAAGCTGATGGCTGCTTGGGAAGCAAAGCATTACTGCACTGCATGATTCATAGGTGTTTTTACTGTACCAGTAATATAATTTACAATAAATTTGTGTGGAAAAACAATAATTTAAATAATGATAAATGCAATAATAATGTTATTTATATATCATTTCATTTTTGAACCAGAAATGAAAAATGTTATGACATGAAAAAATGATTGTTTGTTTAAACAATAGATGGACATTCTACTGTATTTGTTTAGTATTTTGATTTTTGAAATTTACTATATTAATGATCTGGAGTTGTTTACTTTAGCTAGAATGCTGAATCTGATTACCCTTGATAGAGATATAGAAGGAAAATTTATAGGTGATTTAGGTTGTGGATGTGGAACTTTATCAATTGCTGCAGCTTTAATGGATGCTGGGTATGTTAAGAGTATATGTATTTTATTAACATTTATTTAATTACTTATGGTATGCATGTTTGCAACATGATGTACATGTCTATCAGTTAATTTTTATGCAATCTTACTGAAATAAGAAACAAAAATAATTGTACATAATTAGTATTGATTGTAATATTATAACATCCTTTTGTTACTTATTTAAATTGCATTGTAGTGTTTTATGATGAGCATTTTAGAAATCAATTTATCTTTTCTCTTTACGATGTGAATATCCTATAATTTGCTTTGGCCGAAAAATTTTAGTCTCAGGATAAGTTGACATTTCTTGTGATATTTTGGAAAATTCTACATTAAGTATGCAAGTTTCAAATAGGAAAAAAAAAAATTTTTTAAAGTTTTTAATGTTACAATGTTAATCTGTAGAGGTTAGTATTCTTGGAATTCTGCACAGGTAGAAAAACCACATGTAATGTTACTAAATTGCCATATAAAGCTCAGTGCTTTCTATTCATTAAATATTTGAATAATTTCATTCAAAATGAAAACAAAACAAATAGCTACATGGGATTTGTTAACATATTGATTGGATTTAAAAATAAAAATTAATTCAATAAAAATATTTCAGCTGTTCATAAGTAAAAGAAAATTATTACTGGCAGTTATCTTTCAGTGTCTGCAAAATTCTTCATTGTACTTCCAATAAATTGTGAATGCCTTATTTAAACTTAGTTAATGATGAGAAGGCTGTGTTTTGTTGAAGAAAATGGTTTTATGAAAATATGGATTAAATGAGAGTGTAGGTGTAGATAATTGTAAGTGTTTTATTTTTTAATGTATCACATAACCTGTATTTAATAGTTAAAATTTTTAGTTTAAATTGCTAAAGTATAACTTCTTTTCATATGCCAATAATGTGGTATTTTTCCGTTTCGCCAGCACAAATCTCGCCAACAAATTTTATTGACGACAATATACAGTATACACATAAAAAATTTTAACAAATATTAGTTCTAAGAATTTTTTATTTTGAAGGCATAAACATTTTAACATCGTTTAAAATTTTGTAAAAAGCCAATAAATAAAGACAATAAATTTGTAAAAAGACGTTAATTTAAGAATTTACTACGCTTTCATGGTTCAACATCCTGATGTGCCGGTTCGTATTACGTGACCCCAAGTGATCTCATCTCTTGTAAGCTATGCTGCAAAAAATCTAATTCTTTCAGTAATTATCTACATTAATTTCAAGTTAAATCTTAATTTGAAATACAAGTTTAAATGCAAGAATTATTTCAATTCGTACGAATAGCTTACTCAGAAATTATGTAAAACTGAAGTGCTTTACTTTGCTAGTGCATTCTAATTAGAATTGATGAATTTAACCCTTGATTTTGCCTTTTCTGTATTTTGGTCTTCGAATGAGCAGTGTGATTGCATCCTAATTGACTTAATTACCATGAATGGCCTTAGGACATAAAATTGAACTATCTTGTAAACATTCTGTGTAATTATGTACCAGTATTGAAAGAAACAATCAATCTGATAAGAAATGGCTGCGACTTGGTTTGAAAATAAGGCATAAAAGATTACCATCAAGGATATTTCGTTTGGCATCAGTCATCCATCATTGGCGACTTTATCATCTGCACCGGCAAAACGGAAAAAAACCGATTATGTTTACCGACTTATGATACACATCGATAAGTTTGATAAAAAAAAAAAGCATGAGAACCACCATCTTGCACCCAACAATAAGTAACTTCTATCTTTTCATCTGTAAAATGTTACCAGATTGTGCCAAGGTGGTTGCATTAATATATAAGTACCCAATACAAAATTTCTACTAATCTATTGCTTAAGGGTGCTGCTGCCATACTTACTTAAACAAAATCAGTTGAAATTAAATTTTTCTTTGCATACCCAAATTACCAAAATCAATTCATTGAAAAACTAAAAATCTTCAAGGAAGTTTTCAATATCAGTACTTCATAAAAACAAGGAACTGATTCCTATTTCATGAAAAGACTAATTTCAGAATACTTTCTGTGCTTTTGAGGAAAAGTTGGTACTTACCTATTTTGCTATCACCTTTGAGAGTTGGCAGAGATCCTGCCAAGCTTCCACTAACCATTCTGGCAGAAGTTTGAAATACACTCATGTCCATAAATTAAGGATAATGAAAAATCAGGCAAAGGAAGAGTTAGAAGCAAAACAAATTTGACTTAAAGCTTATTTATTAAACAAAAGGTAAAGAGCAAAAAAAAGATCCTATATGTTTGATATTATTAAAAAAAAATAGCAATTTTTTCTCCCTGGTGCAAATTACAAAAAAAAAAAAAAAAAAAAAAAAAAAAAAACTATTTACAAAAAACCAATATTACATGGTTGGTATGATTGTTAATACATTGTAAGTCTCCCAGACAATGCAATACAGTCTGTACAACGCCTAGGCATGCTGAGTATCAAATTATCGATCTGATCTTGGGTGATATTACACCACTCAAAAAGCAATGGCTCTCCGAAGTTCCGGTAGACATGGAGGAGGAGGTTGATGGGCTGCAACTCGTCGGCCAAGCATATCCCACATGTGCTCTATTGGATTCAAGTCTGGTGAGAAGGCTAGCCAGTCCATACGGGTGATATCATCTGGTTGAAGGCATTCGCCTACGATGTTTGCATGGTGAGGACGGGCGTTGTCATCCATAAACACAAATTGTGCGCCCATGGCGCCCTGAAACAAACGTACATGTTGTTCCAGAAAGACGTCCCGATAGATTAGGCTTGTCATGGTTCCAATTTGAACATGCAGGTCAGTTCTGGAACCCAGAATAATTCCACCACAAACGATCACTCCTGCACCACCGTAATGGTGTCATTCAATGATGTTTTCTTGGTGGTAACGGGTACCTGGAGCTCTCCATATGAAAGTCCGGCGATGATCAGACTGCAAGCTAAACCTGGACTCGTTGGAAAACATCACACAAGCCCACTGTTGTGGTGTCCACAATGCATGCTCTCTACTCCAGGCTAACCGCAGGCGACAGTGAGTTGCAGTAAGTGGAACGTATCTGACAGGTCTACGAGCATATAGACCAATCTTCCCTAAGCATCTGTACACAGTCTGCCTTGAAATTGTCATACCAGTGGCTGAAGAGAGCTGAAGAGACAGGTCTGAGGGTGTGCTCCGCCTGTTTCTTTTGGCAGTAACTGCAAAATACCGTTCCTCATTTGGCATTGTAACTCTGGGGCAACCTGTGCTGTAACGTCTACTCACATTACCATCATCTTGGAATCGTTGCCAAAGCCTGGATATGACACTCTGGGCAATTCCAAGTTCGTCTGATACTTCCAGCTGGGTAGGCCCACATTCCAGACGGCCGATAATTCTACCACGTAAAAAATCATCCAAATGCGTCCTTTGTGTCATAATTATTCAGTTATTGCACTGAAATGCTTATAAAGCACCTGCAAACGATTTTACTTCTTTGCCTGTATTCCTTATATATCACTCTCTTACACTCTTGTCATTGTGACGTACTGTTGGTGTCATCTGGTTACTTCTTGAAATTTGCATATGATTCTTGAAGATGTGTGTAGTGATTTTACAGGTGATATATATTATTACAGGTGATATATTTATTTTAGTTCAATTTCCACGTGACTCCGAATTATCCTTAATTTATGGGCATGAGTGTAGATCACTCTTTTTTCAACTAGGTAATTAACAGATACAGCAAATAAAAAAAAAATCTGAATAAATATGAGCTCAGGCTTTAAAATATTCTGATGAACAAATTCATTAAAATTAGCATTAATCATTTTAAGAGCCAAAATTCATAATAGGCTTTAAAAAGGCAACTGAACTGTCACTTTCTTTGTAAACTCAGTGAGTATATAAATTTGCTTGAAACCAAATCTTGTGGTGTTGCATGGTTTCATAGTATATTTTCATTGTGACATTTTGCAAACCTCACAGCATTTCAGAACTGGTTATATTGGTTATGCATATGCATAACCGATATAGCCAGTTCGATAACTTAGAAAATATTTTACACCTTGCTGATTTGTAGAAGGCTGGTCTACCTTCTCTCTTGGGAATCTTTGTGTGGTTTCACCCTTTGTGTGAAATTTCTCCTTAGGACAGGATTGCAAGTGCAAGCATCAATAGCTAAAAGTTGACTCTAAATAAAGGAGAAGGAAGGTACATTCATAATGGAACTACTTTTAGTCACTTCAAAAGAAAGATTGGCAAGTCATTTAACAGCTCCCAAAACCAATGAACCATGCATCAATGTGTTGGGAGAAAGCACCAGGTAGAAAATGAATGGAGGCCTTTGGGCAACCTTCCGATGTCTGAATGCTCGGGCATTTTGGGTGACTTCGCCGAGAAAGAGTGAAAAATATCTGCTGATTTTTTTATAATATTGCAGGCTGAGGTATAAAAAAATTTCAGCTCTGTTTAGCTTCATCTGAAAAGCTGTTACTTGTGAAACAAATTATTTTCTTGCATGATCTCTAGTAGATAACCGCATATATAAATTGAAGGCATTTATGTGGTAGCCTGTTAAGCATAAAAGTTGGCGAAGATCAGGGCAAAGTTGCGCCTGTTGTTCATGCAGAATTCTGAAGAAACTGATGCCTCTTTATTTAATAGACAATTAATATTCAACTTCTGTTGTAAAAAGGCATTAGTTGGTTTCTACTATTTTGTTAGGCTCTCTGATTTTACTGGAAGCTGTGTTTAGAATGCTTTAAGTTTTTTACAGTTAACTATTACTGTTTTGTCAGCCATGTTAAGCTATTCTTTTTCCTATTCAATGGATGTAATTCTCTCAACCAGTTGTAAATGAGTGCAGTCCCAAATGTGTTTTTACAACCCTGGAATCACATTTTTTTTCAAATGGGTATTCTGTTGTCACAATTTTTTCATGTTGCATCACCTCCATTGCTTATTCATTTTCCAAATAAAGTACCATATAATTTTTTTTTTTTTTTTTTTTTTTTTATGGTAGGATAACTTAAAAAATAATTCACTGCTTGCTATTCTGTAGAAGGCAGGCCAAATTTTTGTCATTCTCTCAAAATGCAATAAAAAATGCAGCAGAAAATAGTTAATTTAGATCTCTGTTCATAAAAACAAAAAATGGCTTTTTAAGAATTAGTTGGGGTTACATCAGATGAAAAAGAATTTTTTATGAGTGTTTATTTCATCAGTTTATGAGTGACACACTGCTTCGCAACAGTTTCTCAATCAGTGAGATAATACATAAGTACCAAGTTAATAGTAAGTTGTTCATTAATAGTGTTACAGTCTTTGTTAATCTGATGAATTACTTTTACTTAATAGTGGCCATCTAATATGTGATTATAAATAATGAAAAATGTTTAAAGAAACATAATTTTTTTAAATGATCAATGTCATTTGTTTTAGAAATAGGTAATTTCAAAATATGACGCACAGTAGCTAGCGCATCGCACAGCAGCACCACAGGTCCAGGGTTCGATCCTTAGGCTGGGCAAGGTTTACTCAGCCTTTCACCCCGTGAGAGGGTCAATAAAATGAGTACCAAGTTCGCTTGGGGACTAAACACTGGGGATCCTGCGACAAGCTGACCACTTGTTCAGGGCATATGCTCACGCATCCTGAGATAAAAGCAGATATCAGGGCACTGCAGGCCATAGCCCACTAGGACTGTTGCACCATTGAGTTTAATTAATTTTGAAATATACATTTGTTTTGCCATGCTTGGAAGTGATGCTTAGAAATCTAAATAAAGTGAAAATTGTTGAAAAGGGATTGCTTCCTTATTTGTTGATGTGATATATTATATTAAAATCATTGTATGCTCACTCTTCTATATGCTGATTCATATCTCACTATTGATTTTATAATTTCAGCTTTTGTGTTGGTTTTGATATTGATGAAAATGCTTTAAACAAATGCAAGTCAAATAAAGAAAAAGCTGAATGTGACAATATTGATTTTATTCAATGCAATGTTTTGGATTTACAAGATACAAGGTGGCAAAAAAAGTTTGATACAATCATCATGAATCCTCCATTTGGAACACGAGGCAATGAAGGCAAGTTCTGTAATTATTATATATTTATTTAAGACTCTAATCATCTTTAATTATATATGTATGCATATTTTTCTTTTATTATTTTGTATTCCTTTTTTTGTACAGGCTTTCTTTGTGTATGCAACATATTAAAAAAATCAAGTATTGTCAAAAACTAAGCAATTGAATGTGAATTCTCCCCCCCCCCTTTATTTTTTTTAAGGCTTTCAAAATAATTTTGGTTTTGAGAAACTTAAATGCTATATCATTTATCCCTAAAGAAAAGTGTGAAAGCTAAGTTTGATACTATATCTATACCAGACTATAGTTATGTTAGGAAAAACATGTATTTAAATGCATAAAATATGCCAAAACAAATCAAAAGAATGGGTATGCTTTAAATTATGAGTTTTCATTATAAACAGGAGTCAAACAATCAAAAATCAGGCTATGGAATACACAGTTTCCTGAAATTCATTTTTTATAGGTCAGTTTAAGTTTTTTCTTTTTATGCTTTAAGATTTATGCAAGTAGACAATATATAGCTGCCATGTCCTCCGGTTTTTCTTCACATCTTCTGGCAATGTTGCCAGGAATTTTTTAACTAAAGTAGCATGTGATTTCAAGATCATGTGATATTTTGTGACGTCATTGGTATACAAGCTCACATACCTTGGATGTCAACACAAATTCAGTGTCCATGGATTCTGTAATTTATGACCTGTCATTTTATTATGTATATGAGTAGCTTACAACCTGAAATTCAATTCTTGGTCATTTTATTATGCATGTAAGTTTTAATGAAAATCTTAAAACTTTACATTGTTTAAAACCTTTATCTCTACTTTTAATTATTTTTCAGTTACTTTAGGTTATTTTTAGCTCAAAATGAACTATTAGTCTGAAAACAAGATTTGTGTTTCGCATTTTGTTCAAGTCTATTGGTATTCGGCAAAATGTAAGATACTTATCTTTCTAATTAAATCTGTCTGCTTTGGATTAACAATCATTAGTTAACGCACCAGCTGTAATCTGAATTAAACTTTGCAAGCCTACTCAAAATCACTAAAATATTAACAAAAAGGCAGTCAAACACATGAAAATGCAGGCAGGTGATGCACTGAAAACTGAATGCACATGCACTCATGCACTACAATCACAACATTGTCAGTTGTCAATTTTTTATTTAAGTTTATATGAATTATTTCTTTTATTATAAATTAATTTTAATAGATACATTATTTTAACATATGCTCATTTTAAGATACATTCTTAACGTAACAGGAATTAGCACGAGAAAATTAGCAAAGAATTATTTTTAATCTATACTAAGGAAAATGTTTCCTAGCAATAAATAATATTTATTAAATTAATAAAATTAAAATAGTGCAAATGCCATTTTCAACCCCTACTGATTTTAAACAAAACTCTTCTTTAATTTAGAAGTCAAACAACAAAAATCGGCTTTATATTTTAAAATTTTCACAGGACTAGTTTCGATGGTTTTACCGAACCATCATCCTCAGCTGCAAAATCGCAAATGAGCAAGATAAGATATATTGATTAGATAAGATAAGAAAGACTTAACAGGAGTTAAGCTACTGCCGCCATGTGTTGATGAAACGAGAAATAAAACATATTTTCTTTAAAGGCTGAAGGCAAAGATGGATTGGAATTAGGGTCGTTAACTAGTCCAGAAAGTTTTTTTTTTTAATGTGAAATGCCTCTAGAAAACTCAGTTCACCAATGGAAGATGTTTTTTTGAATAATTTTGGCAGCAGAAAGATTGAAAGTGTGATTTTCGGACCAACAATGTTGAGCAACAGAAGAATTTCTGTGTTTCCTTTTTGCTAACATATGCCTCATGTTCCTTAATGCAAAATTTTAAGGCACTCTTAGTTTGACCAATGTAAATTAAACCACACTGGCAAGGAATCCTGTAAATACCCCAGGAATTCATATCCGGAATGGGGTCCTTGAGTATGGAACTCGGAATTTTATTCATGGGAGACTAAACGATCTGGAAGTTAAATTTCTGTAAAATATGTGCATCTTTATAGCTTATTGATGGAAAGAAGGGAATGACAGCAGAATTCTTATAATCTCTTAAAACGAGAGTGTGCCTATTGGTGTGTTGAGATGAGAATTTTTTAACTGCTTGATTAATAAGGTGGGCTGAAAAAAAAACCTGTTAGTAGCTGCTGCTTTTAAATAATTTAGTTCTTCATCGAAAGACAGTTTGCAGGAGCACAGAAAGCATAGGAATAAAATGAAGCTAACTTTTGTTTAGTCGTATAACATGATTTGAAGTGTGGTGGAAGGCAAACCGATGAAGGTTTACAGTTATCGGACTATTCCGTGTTAAGAAATGTGAGGCACATGTTAGAAAAAAGGAAACACGGAAGTCTTCTGTTGCCCGGCATAGTTGGTCCAAAAATCACACTTTCAATTTTTCTCAAGCCAAAATTACTCAAAAAACATCTTCCATTGGTAAATTAGATTTCTTAGAGGCACTTCACATTAAAAGAAATCTTGCTGTTCTAGTTAATGACCCTAATTCCAATCCATCTTTGCCTTCAGCCTTTAAAGAAATTATGTTTTAGTTCTTGTTTCATCAAGAGATAGTGCCAGTAGCTTAACTCCTGTTCAGTCTTTCTTATCTTATCTTATCACTATATCTTTTCTTGTTCATTTGCGTTTTTGCAGCTGAGGGTGATGGTTCGGTAAAATCATCGAAACTAGTCCTGTGAAATTTTTTAAATATAACGCTGATTTTTGTTGTTTGACTTCTAAATTAATACTTGTTTGGCATGTTATTTATCTTAATTATAACTTTTCTTATTAAATTTTATTTCATTTGAATTGTCTTAACCTAATCTAGTTTTTATAGAACTTTTTATGATGATTCAAGTAATGTTTGATTAGTTAAAATTTGCATTTAATTTTTTTATATCAGCATATGGTAGATTATTGAATTTATGTACATATTTAAAAGTACTTTAATAAATAAAAGCTCTGCTCAGGATTTTCTCAGTATAGAAGTTTAAGAAAATCTGAAAATTAAATTAGCCAAAGATCATAAAATTTTAGAATATCTAATTAAATTTTAAAACATTTTACATCAGAATCATATTATAAATGGTTCAGAGTTGTGCATTATTACTAGAGAAGTTACCGAGATGAACCCAGACAGTCTAGGATTTTTAATTACTTCCAGAACTATGTCTGGGATATAAAAGCATTTTGCATAAGTCCGAGATTTTGCAATAAAGATGATTGTCTGTTCAGTCAGTCAGTTTCATCAACAATTGTATCAGTTCTAGTAGAAAGGATTTTCTTAACCTGAACAATATTCAGTCACCAGAAAAAGTCCTGATTACAGTTGACAACTGAAGGAACTTTTAACCATTAAAGAACTTTTGAGTGGAATATTAAGAAATGGTAAGGAATTAATTTTTTTTAAATGTTAAGAAACATTTAAATAAAAAATTGAATTAAAAATATTTATGTAGTGAATTTTATGAATGTATAAAATCTAACAAAAATTGCTAAGGGAAATATTAAAAATATGCAAGAGTGGAAAAGGAACAAGATTTTTAGCTATCTTTGTCATTTTTTCAGTAGACATGTTATAAAAAATAATGCAGTCTTACATATTTTGTTGTTATTACTGTAAGATTTCCCTTCATTCTTTCATGCCAGTTTTTATTGGTTGTACGAGCTACATGTAGGCTTTCTTTGTGTAGCACACATGTAGGCTTTCTATTCATTGAAATTAATTTTTCATAAAGTGTCCTGAACATGGGCATGTACAGAAAGTTTTCAAGAGAAAAACATTGGGAATGATTTTTCCATTTTGGGGTTTACAAATAAATTATAGAATGCAACATTGCATCAATAAAGAAAAACGTGCAATACTTAAACTTTACATGCATCAGTACAAAAATTTTACTTGATTCTTGTATAATCATGTACCCCATTCCTTTGTTTGGAAAAGATCTGCAGTCCTGGGTTCCCATTCCTAAAATATGGTAACCCTAATTATAAATTTAACTTGACTTGGTGTTCTATTGAAATAGAAGTGGTGCATAGCAAGAAAACCTCCCAGGAACTTGTGGTTTTTGTGTGGGAACATCTTTGTCTGGTATAAAGGTCGAAAGGTAAGACTATATTGTTATCATTTTAAAATAAAAAGGCGGGAGTTGTACAAGCATTTCATTAAAAAAAATAAAATTATATCTCTGTTTTAAAAAAACAAAGTTATCAGAAAGATTATTTTGTATATGGAGATATTTGATTGATGTACTGCAAACATACACATTTTATCAGACAAATCAAGAAAATAAATAATTAATTATATTCGAATAAATATTAATTTAAAATATATTTTTTAGAAATTGATTAAAATAAAAACTGAAGTTTTCTGGAAAATTTTGTTTGGAGATAATTTGGTGCCCCTCTGGGAGCAGCGCTTAGGGCATCATATAGACCCCCTTGCCCCCACTCGCTACGCCACTGGCATGTAAAATAAGTAAGTGTGGTAGTAAAATAATGTCAGAATATTAGGACATAACAATTAAGATAATTTATTGTGCTCTGAAATTCAGAAGGCTTTGAAAAGAGTCCAAGGGCCAAAATGAACATTTTGTGATGAATACGCAAAAGTGAAAAAAATGCAATTATTGTTTGCAGGCATTCCGCTATAAGATGTCAATATAGCCACCATGGGGGTCTATGCAAGATTTCACACATCATGTCATGCTTTATATAACATTATCCATCACCTGCTGGGAAATTTATTCCATTCCTCTGTCAATGAACAGATGGGGGTGTTCTTGTTTATTGGAGGACATTGTCAACCAACAAGACTTCTCTCCAAAGCATCCCAAACATTTGCAGTGGGATTCAGATCTGGAGAATGTGCTGGCTATACGAGGTATTGAATATCCTCGCTCTCTAGACACTCTGAGGCAGTGACTGTTCGACAACATGTTTTGTTGTCATCCATGAAAACCAATTTATCACTGACAGCACCAAGGAATATGCGAACATGAGGAGCAGAACATCATTAATGTATTGTTGGATCATCATAGTCCCAGTTGTAAGCACATAATGTGACATATGGCCGTTGATCACTATCCCAGCCCCTACCATAACACTATGTGCAGGATCTCATTCCTTTTCATGTCTGTTTGCCAGATTGTATGCAGTATTACTCTCATGTAACATCAGTTGTCATCCGCAATCAGACAAAAGAGGGAACCTACTTTTATCTGCTAACAGTAGACTAGCTCAGTCATCTTCCTTCCATCTGCAATGCTGATGATACCATTGCAAACGTGCAGAACGGTGGTGTCTAGACAGTGGAATGCGCACAACAGGATAGGGAGTGTATAGTCCTCCTTGATGCAAATATCTGGCTGCAGTTTTTTGGGAGATTTGTATGACAGTAGCAGCAAGTAACTGATTTGATACCTAAGTAGCTGTGCTGCACTGGTTCCCTTTCTCCGCATCACTAAGTGCACTGCGCAAAAAATAGGGGGACAGTTCTATATCTCCCATTCTACTGGGCTGATTGACGAATTTCATATTGTGTTTTTCATGTCTTGAAAGCGTGACTTAAGATATATATATATATATATTAGATTTTTATATATATATATAGCATTGTTCTAACACAGGTATTTTTACACAAAATGGAACTTTTTCTGAAATAACATACCAGTTTTTTCCATATTTCGATTCTACGACTCAAATTATGCATAAATATTAAATTTTGTAAAATTTGCTGCTAAATTTACGGAGAAATTTAAAAATTTAACTTGGCGCAATTTTTTCAGTTTGTGCCAAGAATAATTCACTTGGCGAACTTCTTAATATATGGCAACCTATTTTCCTTTCCCTTCCATTGTGCAGAAGTGGAAAAAAGTCATAGCGTTCCTAGCTTTTTACATTGTGCATGAGCGGAAAAAACAGGCACATCGTTTCTATTTTCAAATAATTTTAGCAAAGTGCCTAAACTACATTTGATGTTATTATCGCTTTCAACAAATATGCCAAATTTCAAAATGCGCCAATATATAAATTCACATATATTTTCAAAAATTTTGAATAAAAAACTGTAATTTATAAAAATTATTTAAAAACACCAATTTTAAAAATAAATCATAAAAAATAGGTGAATTTTATTTGGAATGAACCTAAATTTCGAAATATCAAAGGAAGAATAATCAAATAAGTTTAATAAAAAAATGAGATTAATAAATATATATCTAATTCAATTAATATTGAGGAGCTGAAATTTTGAGAGCTAATTTTTTAAAAACTACTTGTGCGATTTTTGCAGGCATAATTTGAACTATAGAATCGAAATATGGGGGAAAATTGGCATGCCATTTCAGTAAAAGTCAGATTTTGTGTCAAAATACATATATTAGAGCAATGCTATATATAAACCGAATACAAACCCTAAGTTGCACTTTAGAGACATGAAAAATGCAAGTTGAATTTTGTTGAATTTTGTCAATTGGCCCAGTAGAACGGGAGATATAAAACTGTCTTTTTTTTGTTTTGTTTTGTTGTTGATGTTGTTGTTGTTTGTTTGTTTTTGCGCAGTGTAACTATCACCTGCAGGCATTGTACTGTGAACATGATCTTCCCTGTCGCATTCGCTACGCATTCCATTTGTTCAAAATTATTTCCAGTCTTGAAATAACACTGTGACTGACGTCGAACTACCTAGCAACATCTGCTAATTTTTGCCCATTTTCAATCTTGCCAATGCATAAAGTCATCTTAGTGATGTGCGAAAGATAACATTAAAATTGCAGGTTCATCAATTGATTGTTTCCATTAAATTTTGCTTTTGAAAAACAATGATCAATATGCGTAAACTCCCTTATACCTCTTATCAGCACTATCATGTGATGAACAACTTCGGCAGTCCAAAATTTGCATGCATATCTTACTGTATCCCACACTTGTGCTAATATGCATATTTTCCTGCCTTCCATTCTGTGGTTTGTGTCGCTGCTATTGTCGTCCGTCCATAGCAATTGTCCAACCGTGTAGTTAGTTATTGCAAGGCACTTATTATCTTGGAAAATTAGTTTCTTTCAAGCCAATAGAAAACAATTGTTTGCATCTCAAAACTGTTAACTTAGAAGGGCAAACAACAAATTTTTCTTTTTTAGTTTTCTGTGTATTAAAAGTTTTATTACAAACAAAAGTTACAATTTTTTTTTTTTTTTTTTTTTTTTTTTTAAGTTTTCAAAATACCAGTGTTTTTACTTTGTACTTTTAAATTTAAAAAAAAAAAAAAAAATGGGTCTTAGATCTAACTGACCTTAAAATGTTAAGTATTTTCTCAGTATTGTATTTTAAAATTTATTAATATCTTAAAATTTGCATTTTTTGTAATTTGTAACTTTTTTCTCCATGCTTTAGGATACTTCAGAATCTCTTTTATTGAAAATGTTATTAATTTCAGAAGCAAGCTTGAAGTGCAGTTTTAATGTTTCAATATAGCAGCACTTTAAAAAAGAGCTGACATTTATAAAACCATCATTAATGCGTCTTCTAATTAGGATATTAGCATCATTTACAGGATGGATTTATTAACATATGGAGAAAATTTTTTACTCCTACAGAGTTGCTAACTCTCCCGATTTAGGTGGGAGACTCCCGATTTTCGACCTCTCTCCCGCCAACCCGATTTACAATATATTTCTCCCGAATTTTTCTTATTCTTAAAATTTCTCACAATTTTTATGGAACTTAGCTTAATACTTTGTGATATAAACAAAAAAAAAAGTGATTTTAGACGTCTAAAAGCAATTGATTTTTAAAATTTTAATTTATTAAAATTTAAATTAAATGTTTCTTTGGAAACAAATGACCAAAAAGTTATTAATGCAGAATGTCTGTTCTCTGCCTTTTTACTGGAGCACAACCTGTCACTGAATGCATCAGATCACGATACAGCTTTATTTAGAAAAATGCTTCCCGATAGTGAAATCGCTAAGAAATACTCAAGTGCAAGAACCCAAACAGGTGCAATTGTTAAAGAAATGGGTTTGAAAAATAAATCATCAGTTATTGATTGCATTAAAACAGCTCCGTTCTGCCTCTCTACGGATGGAAGCAATAATACCGATTCAAAACTGTATCCAATTGCTGTTTCTTTTTTTAATTTAGAGTCTTCAGAAATTGAGTGCAGTTTACTTTCTATCCCCACTTTAGAAGGACATTTGAGGCTTTAATATAGCACAGCTAATTACTAAAACTTTAAAAAATGCAGTCCCTCTGGATAATTGCTTAGCATTTGGTGCTGATAATGCACCAGTATTGGTAGGCTTGAAGACTGGTGTTGCAGGCGTCTTAAGAAAGGAAAATTCAGATTTGCAGATTATGAGGTGCACTTGTCACCTCTTAAATTTAGCAGCTGAAAAAGGGGCAGCTTCTTTACCAAAAAATGTGGATGAACACATTGTTGATATTTATTATTGTCTTGAAAGGAGTTCTAAAAGGAAGGAAAAATTGAAACAGTTCCAACAGTTGCATAACAGCAGTTTACAATTAGAAAACTTGGATGAAGTTATAAAATTAGCTAGGATTGAGACCCAGTGAAGTTTAATTGGAAAATTGAAAGGTGCTGGTGGAATTTTAAAATATAGTGAACTGTCTAGAATTATGTTGGCTATCTTGACAGTTCCCCATAGTAATGCAGAGTGTGAGAGGATTTTCTGTGTTGTTGCGAAAACGAGGACTAAATTTAGATCTAATATTAGTGATGACACATTAGAAAAACTTTTATTAGTGAAAGCAGGCCTACGTGGCAATTGCTGTGAACAAAATTATGAAGTTTCTTTCTTAAAAAAGCAAAATCTGCCACTGTTTATAACATTTGTACGAAAACTGATTAAAGTGTCTTTTTTTTTTTCCCCCTTAAACGATGCAGGTAATAAAAATGTTCTTTTATGTGTAAGGTATTTTTGTGTTGCTTGCATTTAAGAATTAGTTACCATTTAAATTCATTATTAAAAACTATATTTTTGTCATTTAAAAAGTCTTTTTAACATTGTGAAAAATCTCCTGATTTTTAAGTGTCATAGGTTGGCAAGCATGCTCCTAAATTTGATTATTTATACATATATACACCGAAGAGGCATTACATTATGACCACCCTGTTAATAACATGTAGGACCACCTTTTAGCCCTCAAAACTGCCAACACCCGGTATGGCATTGATTCCATAAGGTGCTGATAGGTAGTCTGAGGTATCTGGTAGCAAGTGCTCACCAACTGGCCCTGTGATTCCCGCACATTGCAAGGGAGTAGCGTGGCAAACTCCTTGCAATGTGCGAAAAATTTTTCCAGATGAGACCATAAATGCTCTATTGGATTAATGTCAGTTGAATTTGGAGGCCAAGGCATGACTTGAAAGTCACTGAAAAGTTCCTCAAACTACTCCCTGATGCTTTGATCCTTATGACATAGTGCATTATTCCCTTAATTGCATTTCTCGCTGGAAATACTGTTATCATGATTGGGTGAACCTGGTCTGTAGTGATGTTCACGTAATGCACAGACGTCGTTGATTGTTCTATGGGGATTATGGGTCCTAATGTGCTTCATGAAAACATTTGCCTGCATCATAATACCCCCACCATCGGCTTGTCTCTGTCCAACTGGTCATCTGGGAGCCAGGGTTCCTTTGAAAATCGGCGTATTAGCACACACCTGTCAATGTAATGGACCAGAAAACGTGATTCGTCAGACCTTGCAACTTTCTTCTAATGTCCTATTCCAATGTTTCTTGGCCCATTGCAGACGCAGCTGTGGATGACGTGCCGTCAGTGCAAGGACATGCTTCGACCTCCTGCTGTGTAGGCTTATATGCAGCAATATCTGCTGTACATTGTGTTGAGAAACACTGTCTGGGTCACCACTGTTGTAGCGGGTGATGATTTCAGCTGTTGTTGCTCTACAATTTTAGCTTTCTAAAAATACCATTCTTTAATTTCTATGAAAATTAGAGCTGTAAAAAATATAATTTTAATTTGTCATCGAATGCTTTGATAAATGATAATTTTTACTTAAAATGCATTTTTCTCCAAATGTTTTTTTTTAATCGATGAACCTTTTCTCAGGAACTACTGCTCATAGGTATCTAAAATTTTTATGGCTTATTTATTATGTTTCCTAATATGTACTGAATTGAGCATTTTGTGATAAACTAAGAAAAAAAAATTTATTATTTTTTTGTGTGAGAAACGTGTTAAAGTTTACTATGCCTAACAAAATATTCTGTAAATTATTCTAAAATTCAAAATGTTTCAAAAGCTCATTTCAGTATAATCAGATAGGTAGACTTTAATTACATAAAAAATTTCAAGCGTGTATCAGGTTATTTCAAGCAGGGTTAGTTTTCAGTCAGCTCTCATCTTTAGCAATTAAGTATGGAGGGGCTTTTTTTTTTTTTTTTTTTTTTTTTTTAACATTTTGCCGAGATAACATAAAAATATCAAAGTATCATATTCCTTGTAAAAATGTTTTTGAAATATCCATTATATTTTAGAAGTCAGTATGTGTAGCTTTGTATTCAGTAATATCTGTTTTCCCCTTCCTATTTTATTATATAATGCTAATTATTTGTGTAATTAATTGAATGGTTGAACTTATATATCAGTATTAGTTTCAGAAGAGTGAAATTGAATCATTTATCTTTAACCTACTTTCATTTCTATCATTTGAAATCAATACATAACCAAAGGTTGAATTTTTTAAAATTATTAGTGTACATATTTAGTTTTTCATTTTAAAAAATTTTAATTAATGCATTATTGTTTTTGTTAAAAAATGTTCATTATGTCAGATTATAATTTGAATTTTCTGTAATATATTTCAGGTATTGATATTAATTTTTTGAAGACTGCTTTTTCATTAGCTAAACATTCTGTATATAGTTTACATAAATCCTCAACAGTCAGAGTAAGTATAGTAAACAATGTCTTTTGATATACTTGTGTATTTAAATTTTTATAATACTTTTTTGTTAATTTAATTTAGTATATGTATTTTTAAAAATTTTTATTATACATCTTTTCTGACATATGAATAGATATAATATATAATGTATTTATTTATTTTACAATGATAATGGATATTCTGTCACTGTGATTATTATATAATCTAAAATGAAAATATAATGAAATATTATCTTTGAATTCTTAACAAATATAATGAAACAATGGTTTGTTTTTAATTATGAGGTATTTATAATGTAGTTACTTTTATATATAATAACTTTTATAGACAGAGCATTTTTTGGTCTCTTTGAACTTGATTTATTTTAGTGGAAGAAATTCATCTGAGTTCTGGTTTGAAAGTTAATCAGAATAAACTGCATATAATTTTTAATGCAGCTTTTGTGAGAAATTTGAAAATTTTTCACATACACACTGAACTTGGTTATTTTTATAATTGCATTTTCCCCATTCTTAAAATTTGTGGGTTGTTGCAAAAATGACAGTTGAATGACCTTAGTTTTTAGTGGTTTGGAAGAGTGCAAATTCTGATATATATGCAATTTTTTGTGCCTTCTAATAACATCACACATGAGCATTACAATTTTAATATTTGCTTCATTCAGCAAGTATTAAACACTGAGTGATATTAACATCCAATAAGTCACAGAACCTAGTAAATTGAGATTGTTATACCTGAGTTAAAATTGGGAAATTCTGTAAAGGTCGAAGTAAAGAGCATCAATGAAACATTTAATGAAAAAACAACTAACGAGACACATGCTCACCATTGGTTTGCAAAATTTCACTCAGATTTAAGACTACAAAATAAATTTTATGGTCATTATCCATCCTGCATTGATTTGAAAGAATTAAAGGATTTATTAGAACCGGATCCATAACAAACACAAGACATGACTTAGACAGTAAATGTACTTTCTTCAACTATTTCACAGTACTCAACAATAATAATAAAAGTATGAAGGCTCAGGACGTTTATGCCTCATGAACTCACCAATGGAATCAAAGCATGTCATTTAGAACAGTGCTCTTCTGTCTTTAAGAAGAAGTAATGAAAAAAGACGCTTGATATCTTATTGCCTGATGCAATCTCGGCGGGTCCTAAATTCTGCTACCAAGTGCCTCCCTTAAGTTCTAAATTTTTGCTGCCCATAAATTTTGGATCCCAGTGCTTTCCCTAAATTCCAAAAATCTTGTCTTCCTTAAATTGTGCCATCCAGTGTGGCTATATGAGCTCTGGCGCCGGTTCTGAGTTTATGTGAGAAACAAATCAGTTATTCTTAATTCAGATAGCCCTAAATGTAATCTTTTGGTCTATGAGTATCATTAACAAAATTAATTTTTAGCATCTGGAAAGAGATTTTTGTTAAAGTTTTTCTTATCAGTATTTCTTAGTACATTTAACTTAAATCTGTAATCATTGCCAAACAGAATGTTAATATAATAGGTTACCATAATCTTTATACTAGTACTTAAAAAAAAATTGTTTGGGCATCACTGCATGAGTCATTACTGAATTTGTCATGCATTGATAAACATGCAGTGATAAGAGCAAGATATAGTAAATAATGATTCTCCTGGTTAGGGTCAAGAATATAAAATATTAGTAGGTATAAAATCAACGATGTTTCTATCTAGAATGTTTTGGTGTGAGATGTATGTCAGGCAGACACTCAGCTACAGAGCCAAATCATTGATCACCCAAATTAATGCTAAATCATTGCTTCTTCGATAACGAGGTATTTATTTAGTACCCAAGAGAAATTAAGAATGGGGGGGACTCTCCACATGTTTTATCTGGGGGGGGGAATCAAATGCGCATGCATAAAGCATTTTTTAAAACAAGTTGTTGGCAATTTTGAGGTCCGGATTTTAGATCATTCCGGATATTGGACATCCGGATCTCAGACTCTGTACTATATTCTAAATTCAGTAAACAACCTTTGTAGTGTGAAAAAACATAATTGTGCAATCTTTAAACAAAAATGTCCAAGAAAGTTAAATGCATAGACACTGGTAGATATGCATCTATAAATAAGATTAGGTAGGAAATATGAAGGATTGTAAAGCAAAATCAGTTTTAATTCAATCAAAATAAAAATTTAAGAAAGTATTTCTTAATGTGAAATGACCTATGCATGTTAAGCTGTCTAACCTCTGATATCTTTATTATAAATATACTTCAGAATATATAAGAAAATTAATGGGTGAAAGAAATTGGAAAAACCACCACATTAAGCAACTCTGTCAACAATTTAATTGTAGTTTGAATTCATTTTATATATTATTTTATTATATTTCTGTGTTCTTATATTATATATTTTTCATTTTCAGTATATTGATAAAGTTGCTAAAAGTTCAAATGTGAAGATGGAAAGTTTATTTCAGCTAAAATTTGACCTACCTCAGACATATCGGTGGCATAAAAAGGATTCTAAAGATATTGACGTTCACTTTTTAAAGTTTACCTTTCCAAAATCCCACAAATTAAATCCAAATAATATTAAAAAATCCCATAAAAAGTAATTTCATACTTGTTTTTGTAAAATAATTGCTTTATTTAATAAAATATGTTAATTTTAAGATTTTTTTTTTTTTTTTTTTTTTTTTGGTTGGTTGGTTGTTATTTTATATGTATTAAGTATGTGTATATGATGTCAAGAAAAATTCTAAATCGGCAATGTTCTAAGAAATATTAGGATTTTTTAAAAATTTTTTTATATATGTATGTGTGTGCAGGTATGTTGGGATGTTCTATAGTGAAAGATGATGGGAAAATGTTATGGATATGTAGTTAAACATGACAATTATCAAGTTGCATAGCAGAGCAAATTTTGTGTTGACATTATTATTTTGCAGGAAAGCAGAGAACCTTTAAACTCAGTAAACACATGACAACCAGATATTTATGATAGAGTGGCAGAATGAAATCAGCTTTATTGTAATCAAAACTCAAAATGTTTTTCATCATCAACAAGGATTCATGCTGCATATGTACAATAAGGTACTTCAGTAGGGGATACTCAGATAATCGGCACTTGGTGAACTTCGGCAATACGCGCCATAAAATGAGAGGATAGCTTAGGTTGCTAGTTTAGATCTTCACTATGCTAGGGAGAAAGGGAGAAGCGAAGGGATATTTTCTTTCTATATGTAAATACTTTGCTTTGGCTGTCATGTGACTTTGCAGATGAATCGTCGTGCTGATCACGTAACTTTGTCAGTAGACGTGGCGCATACGCTCATATGCTGTTTGTTGTTCCGTATGATCATTCACTATTTAATTATTTTATTAGAACAAAATATTATTATTTATTAGACTATTAAAATCTATTAGATGTCTAAATACTATTAAAATCATAATTATTTAATTACCGGAGACGGGCTTCAAGTTGCCATAAACCATATGCTATTTTTGCTATACTAAAAACATTTCAGAAAATAAACTTACTATTAAAATTATTAATGATTTAAAAATTAAATAACTAAGTATTATGAAATTAAATCATAATTATTTAAATAATATTAATACTGTGCTTCTAGTTGCCGTTTAATTACCTTGTAAATTATTTTCTAAATAACTTAATGAACTTATAAATTAATTACCCTTATAATTAGTACAACAAAGTAGATAACATATGGTCTTTTTCTAACTTATCGTTTGCATGGGCACATTTTTAAAATTATTTACTTAATATTTAAGTATATGGGTGTTATTTATCTAGCCTTAACAAACAGGAATTAATTTCTAAAATAAATTAATTGTATTCCTAACACGAATTATTTAGAATGAGAAAAGCACTCACGGGTTATTTGCTTAAGATGGCAGAAATCCATTAGTCGAACTCCAAGACGAACTACCAGTGTGCAACATTTTTACTGCTATCTCACTGACACTCTGTATCATACAATCAATTTTTTAATCCCTCCTAATCAAGTTTATATTGAAATAAAATGCTTATAAGACTTTGAAATGCTAATAAGTTAATGTAAAATATTAAAGAAACAATATTCTGCTACTTTTCTAAGTCAAGTATATTTCACTGATTTCTTTACATAGAGGATTTTGGGGAGTTCGGTGTATCAGTAAAAAAATTAAACTATTATACAAAACTTGAGCAAAATTCTTTCACAGATAAACAAATAAAAGTTAATTAAATTTATATCATCAAATCTTTGAATAATCTTCATAGATTTTTTTGCTGTGTTGTTACTCATGTTAGTTTTTAATGGCAATGAATATAAATATTGAAATTTTTGCATCACCATATTTGCAACAAATACATAACCGAAATATATTCCTGAAATATATAGTTAGAAATCTTGTTTCCCTGCAGTTATGCAATTCAGGATTACATTTCTTTTTTTACCTACTTGAAAACTATTTTCGTCTAAGGGGAAAAAATTCTGCTTCCTGTGCTAATAAATTCAAAAGAAACTGGTTTTTGAAAACCTGTAAAAAAAAAACGGGAATTTTTTTTTTTTTTTTTTTTCCTAAGTCAAGGTTATTTCAATGAATGGTTGCCCACCAGCGGCCGAGCGGTAAAATCGCTGAATACTGGTAGTTCGGAAAGAGGTTCGAATCCCGCGAATGGGCTGGCTGCATGGGCGTTTTCGTGGTTTTCCCCATGTGTAACGTGTATACGAGCCAGTTTCCCTTAGAAAGTCCTTCACGAAGGCATCCCTTCCTTAGGCAGATAGCCCTCGAGGCTTTGCCGTAATTAAATAACCCAAAGCATTATTTTTAAAATTTTGATTTAAATATTGTTATTAAATATGTACATCACAAATAACTCCAAATTATCTGATGGAATCAGGCAAGATGAGAAACTATTAGGCATTTATAAAGAAAGAACCAAAATACTTAACCTGGTAAGATTTTTTTTCACATTTTCATTTGATTGGAGCTTTACTGTCACATGTCTCTTCAACAGCCTCCCACTATGGCAAATACCACAACACTGGAGCTTACGCACACGATAAAGGAGCCGGATACGAGGAAATTTTGTAAGGAAAAGAGGGAAATTTTGTAAAGCGTCTTTTCACGTCATTTCCCTCTTGGCGTCAAAAAAATCCTTCCGAGGATTTGGCGATTTTCTCTGATTCAAGATGGCGGAAAAAATTGCGCCAAGTGCCGGTTATCTGAGTCTTCCCCTTCAGTATGTTCAAATGTTTTTACCTCTATACCATTACTTAAACTATTATCATCTTTTAATAATTGGCACATTTATTACATAACACAAAAAACATATAATGCAGTAAAAAAAAAAAAAAAAAGCGATGTGTAACAAGCCATAGCATGAAGAATTATTCATCTGCTGACCAGCTTGTTTTGAAAGCCATTTTAATTTTGCTTTTTTGATCCAGTAACTGCAAAGTTTTTGATTCAATAACTGCTCTATTATTTATCATTAAACCATTTATCTTGTGAAAATGCTTTCAAGTGCTGCAAGATCAATATTTTTATTTTAAAGAGCACTGTTCTCGTTTACGTTTAGAAAAGGCAAACATCAACAAGCCCGATCGACCCTGGTTCATTAGGTATTTAATGTTACTGGATGATGAGTGATGAATCCGGGCTTTCATCTGATTGGCCGCCCAAGGTCAATGCTGAGGCTGCCCGCCCTCCAAGGTGAAGATGAATCGATATGGCGTGGGCGTGCTGCAAACTCGAGGTCGGTGACTATTTTTAAAACGCCGTTCGCCGAGTTGCGCCGAAGACTCGCAGAATATTGTCTGCAGTGGTCTTCTTCAGGTGACCGCGAATCTGTTTAGCTCGCTCGGTGACGTCAGCATAACAACCTGTTCCGTTTTGGGGCATTCGCAAAGGTTTGAGTAGGCCGAGAAAAGGGAAGGGGATGTAAAAATTGGTTGTTCCTTGTTCGATAGCGATATTTTGTAACAGAAGTTTCGCTTTTCCAAAATGCAAATGAACAAAAAAGAAAATTCGAAAATAAGTTATTAATTTTCATTCGTATATTTTTCCTATAAAATTAAAATTTGTGTTTAATGATTGAGCGCTTAAATTAAACGTTTGATTTTGTGTGATTGCATTTTTCATTATTTCCACATTTTGATCCAATAGTTTGAGCCTAGTGCAGGCATACATCGACCGAATTAATTTTATGCGAGCCGTGAATGTATGTCCCGTAAGTAAATTAACAGTTAGGGCCGTTCCTTGTGGGGGTGCAGCGCGAAAACGTACGCGGCGGCGAAATTCGGGCGACCGGACTCTCGCGTTACCACAGCTAAATATTTTAAATTCATTGTAAGTACTTTTTATACAATATGTCATATGTGAGCACTTAGTGAGCATGAAATAAAAATTTTATCAATCATTGAGCATTTTTTTTTTTTTTTATTATTATTATTATTATTATTATTTGGGGGGCGGCAATCCTAAGAAAGTACGCGGGCAGCCAATGGCCTAAGAACGGCCCTGTTAACATTATTATGATATTCGTTACTAGGGCAACAACTAGAAGAAAATGTTATGATTTTAAGGATTTCGAGTCCAGTTTTACGTTCTATTCATTGACATTAAATGGGAATGAGAGTAACACCTCAGAAAATATCAACAAATGGAACTAATTTATTTACTCTGTGATATAAATCGTATTCAAAGATTTGATTAACCTTTTTATTTTTTCTTCTCAAAAGTTAATGCCCCCAGTTACGAACTTTTGCAAGAAGAATTATCATCTTGCCCCCCCCCCCCCCATCCACACACACACACACTTTAGCATTAACGAGTCAAAAAAAGAAATAGACTGGCTTTACAATTCGTGACAGAGGTATTAGTTTTTAGAAATTTTTAACCTAAGGTTAGAAACTTTCAGCAAAAGCGTAATACCATAAGGTGGTGGTGTAGTTTGAAGTTTTTGTAAGAAATAAAGGAGTTTATAATTACTTACAATGGTTTTTTTTTTTTTTTTTTTTTTTTTTTTTTTTTTTTTTTGTATGCGTCAAAGAAAACTTTAATTAAAGTGAAGAAGGATAATAGGTTGTCATTATGTATTCTCAAGTTTTGTTCCAATTGGAAAGTTTTTGTGATTTGTTTATTATTTCCTTATCGGAGCATCTGTTTAGAAGCTAGAGTTTAGAAATAAGGTATTTCTCCCGCCTCCTTAGCATGCCTTTTTAGTGTAGCGGTCAGCACACAGGGCGCGTATTCCAAAGGTCCGTGGTTTGTTTGCCTGCGAGGGCGTTGATCATTTTTCATCTCTCCTGCTTCGAAATAACCTAATGTCTCTACAATCTCGTTCGTTATCGGAATTAACCAGACAAATCGCTCCACTAACTAAGAACGGCCATGCACAACCACCCACAGAATCAAAAAAGAGCTCTTGATATGTCAATCCTTCTTGTGTCCGGGCATGTGAGTTTTCCCGTGTTGAGACAAATTAAGCTGCAGGCTCCATTCCTGGTGGTGCCCTGCCGGCATTTCCTTTAAGTTGCAGCTTTGCAACCATATTTCCCTCTGAAATTTGTGTATTATTTCCTTGTACGCAGTAAAGGAAGTATTGTAATCGCGAAAATCCTCTGATATTCTATTTCAACGGAAATATCCATTTTGAACGTTCTCGAATTCATTTGGATGATCTTTTTGCTTGTCGTCTGTACGTACGAGCAGAATAAAGGACTGTTTTTCCCTAACGGATTCAAATGAATTTTTTTTCGTAACACCTACACGTACATACGTATACTCAAAAACGGTTAGCCACAGAACATTGCAATTTTGTATATGGGACTGCTATAACATCTAGTTATACACCTCTCTTTTTTATTGCAATATCCACTATCAAACGTATATATATATATATATATATAAACACAAACAAATTTTTGATAGAGAAAAGTACAAAATCATTTCAAGAATTTTTCGCTCATTATGCCGCTGAAAATTGATCAGTAAATACATAAAATAAATAAATAAAAAATTAAGAAAAAAAAATAGAATCAAAAGTAAAAAAGAACATGAAAGAAGAGGAATCTAATTAACTCCGACATAGCATCATCAGGAGGAGGATACATTAAAATCAATTATAATTCCTCGTCCATAAGAAAATCCTTGCTTTTCTATATCCAGAATTAGCTGATGAACCATTCCACGGGTGATTTGTTGAGATTAAAAAATATATTGGAATGATTTATTTTTCTTTTTTCTTGTAATGGTTTATTTTTTCTTTTAAAATTTTCTGAATTCTAATTCTGCATTTAGAAAATTTTTTTTAAATTCATTTATTTGAATTTCAATTTTTGGTCTTTGTGAAAAATTGGTTCTAAATTTCTTTCTTTATGTATATATTGTTATGAAATGTCAAGGCGCGGTAAGATAGCTTCCCCGCAAGGCAAGTTTAGGGTTCCCATAAAATGACAAAGGAAGGCAGAGTTGCCACATTTGGCGATATGCCATGGACGGATGGAGAACCTTCTGGAACGAATTCTTGCCGGTTTGGTCCAGAGTGTTCTCGAGCGCGGCCCGAAGGCTGTTTGCGCCCTGCTGGTGCGCAGAGAGTTAGTTAGTGCAGAGAGTCAGTTTGTGCGGATTTAGAGAGTCCATCGAGCTGATAGTTAGTCAGCGATCGCCGAGTTGGTCGTCGAGTGCACCGAAAGAGTCTCTTAATATATCGCGGTTAGGGCATCGTCAAGAGAGAGTGTTGAGCTCCGGGAACGACTGAACCGAGGAGTCGGGAACTGTGCTCTGTGTGTCGTCGAGTGCATCGCGAGTTGTATTGTGGAAAGTCTCGGTAGTACGTGGAGTTCCGAGAACGACCGAGCAGAGTCGGGAGCTATACTCTGGTGCTTTGCAGTGAAGCTGTCTACATTATAGCCTGATAACCTGGAGTCTCTGTCGCTGATTGTATCAGCGTGATTACAATAGTTCTTCGACGACTGTAAAACGTGATTTTCGAGCTGTCTTGAATAATACTGGCCAATAAAGTATGTTTTGATACTTCATCAAGTGCTGTTGTCATTATTCACTCCAAATCTGCACGAACCCGTACTTTCGAACGTAAAGAAGAAGAAGAAAACGTAACAATATGTACACCTAACCCCCTTACTCGTCTTTTATTTTCGCAATCGTTAGTCGTAATTATATACTTCTAATTACAAAAATGTGTTAAATGAAGAAAATATGGCATTGTTGGGAAAGTTTTATATTCGTTAAAAATAAAATTATAAGAAGTTTGGCTTCCGTACGCTAACAATTAAACGGGATTTTTAATTTCAAAATTTGCATTTTTTTATATCATTTTCAACTCGTCTTTAGGTATCGGTTAATTAAGTTAGAGTAATTCTGGGAAACAAGTTTAAATGACGTGCAGCAAAAATGAGTCGTGTTACAAGGAAGTTATGTTGTGTCCACGTCAGATTTTTTTTAATTAAATGCAGGGGCGTTGGTAGGGTGGGGCAAGGGCTACATCCATCCCCGGGCGCTCAAAACTCTAGCTGTGGCTCTGTTTAAATAAGTTATAGATGGACTCGACTTCAGCACATTTTTAAAATTCAGTGTTTTAGAAAAGATTTTATTGATATTTAAAAAATTAAATTAAAAAGTTATAAGAAATTTCTTATAAGGTTCATACTGACGGGGGCCCAATGTATATATTGTTTTAAACATGCTTAGTCTTACCTTGTGGCACGCGTTGAGTGTTTTGCCAATTTATTTGTTTTATGTTCTAATATTTCGCCCAAAATAATATATTATTCTTTCTAATATTCAAATATATTTATAAACATGAGTGAGAATCTGATGTGTTGATAAAAAAACATAAAGAAATTAAGGATTCATAAATTTTATACGATGGGAACAAAGATAGTAATAATCAGATAAAGCGGTGAAGCTTTGCTTCAGTCTTTGCCAGACTAAATAAAGAATTACGAACTGGAAAATCAGGGAAACGATTAAATTAAGGAATACATACAAAACTGTGGAAATATATCTTCGTGGCATAAGTGATGGTTGAAATGGAGGAATCTTCTTCATCTTCGATTGCTGATCAACATCACAACAATGTCTCTTTGAGTTTTTCATATATTCTAAGATAATATACTCTTAAGCATAGCTGTGATGATTGGAAGACTAGATTAAGAGAAGTTTCTAACGAACTTCCTGGTTCAACAAATTTAAAGCGAGGTATTCTTTACGTTAATATTAAATTCACTGCTTGTGTTGCAGAGAAACTTATTTTTTCATTGTCCAAAATTATTGTAGATGGAGAATATTCGCTTAGCCAAATATTTAATGTAGACGAGACGGGTGTACGGGAAAAAAGTGGCTAATCGAAGGAAGAAACCTTTGCCTCTGTATATAAACGTTGTAAAAAACCGATTGACATTGTTGGAAACTTAGCTGGTAATTTAAAATTGAAACCAGTGTTAATTTATAAGCAAAAAAAAAAAAAAAAAAAAAAAATCTGAAATGTTTCAGATTTTAAATTACGTCCAAAGGGGCGTTTTTTAACATTTTGTGTGTTACCTTTCTTTATTAAATATCATGTTCCTCGCACTTAAACCATAAGATCCAGTGCAACAGCAATATCGCAAAATAGTTTTAAAACGAGCATATCTTTAGAATTTCCGATACAGAGACTCACGCGCTGGAAATAAAAATGTTTTTTCTGCACAACGTTGCCATTGCTCGCTTTGAAATCCTTGAGTTTGTTAATCAAAAATTCGTCAAAGTTTTAAAAAATAGGAAATCGATCATAAAACAAATTTCAAATTTCAAATTTGGTCTTCCACATGCTCATATTCGTTGGAGGATTACGTTATTCAAAATTCGATGACTCTATGTACCGTTGTTTTCAATACGAGAAATATACATACATTTATGCAGATTTTTCATTATTTAATTTCTTCAAATATAATGCAGGACTCTAACATTTTGTGGCAGCAGTTTGAAAAGTGAACCGACATTTATGAGTCCGACGCAAAATGCCAAAACGAAACTAATAGTCCTTCGGGATTCAAATCCCTTTGGACTAAAAAAAAACATTAAACATTGAAAGGGAAATAATTGTTTCCAGTCAATTGGAAATCTAATTAAAAAAAAAAGAGGAGTGCTACAAGATATCAAAAATCTCTGCAGAATTTATGCTCGGAAATCAATTTACGTTTAATTTCGTGCCGGCAGTTAAGCAGTATTGTAAAGATAAAAATTTACGGTTTAAAGCGTTATTTAAAAGGCAATGCTCCAAGATATCCAAAATCTCTGCAGAATTTATGCTCGGAAATCAGTTTTATGGTTCTTCCTTCCAATGCTATCTGCCTCATACAGACCATGGATGAAACAATGGATGTTTCTAACAAAATATATTACATACAAAAATGAGATTCAAGAATAATAGCCTTCTGGACTAAAAAATGTATGGCAAAAGGGACTCGTAACAACAGCAGACTCGTAAACTGCGAGCTGCAACGATAATATGAAAAAGTTTAATAAACCCTCTGGTGCGAACTTTAAAATCTAAAATCTTTTCAGATTTTTCTTTTCTTTTCTCCCCCCCCCCCCGCTCTTTTCGGCCTTTTTCCGTTATTGCTAGAAACGTTTCTTCGGGATCGCGATACAGTAAGACCCCGCTTAACGCGGGGGGTACGTTCCATCAAAGTAGAGCGTAATGCGAAACAGCGCTAAACGAGGCTATCTTTACATGTAAATATTGGGGTTAGGGGAAGATGGCTAGGAAATTGGTTAGGTATTAAATTTAAAAAGTATGTTTTTTTAATAAAAATAAAACCAAACATTTATTTCTTAAAGCCCAAATTAATACCACATTATTATTTCTTGCAAAAATAAAAAAAATATAAATAACAAAACGAATATTCTTAAAAAAAATAAATAAATAAAATTCTCAGTCATATTTAGTTAGCCTTCCGCGTTTTCAGTGTTCTGCCTTTTTGTGACAAAAGCATCTAATGTTGTTTGCCTTTTTCTTTTGCGTTGTTCTCTTAAAAGTTCTTCATAAACGGATAGAGCATCTCTAACACCACGCCTTACTTTTGAGCTCCTGTCCAAATTCGGATCATTTTCAATGAATTGATCCATTATTTCAGTTATGGTAGACAAACTCCTTTTTACAAACGCCATCGAAAGTTCTTTTTGCTCTTCTTCTGAATCACTGCTGTCAACATTTTTGTTTTCTTCTTGTTCAGTTAATTCCTTGAGCTCATCATTAGAAAGACTAGCCGCTGCTTCTTGAATTATTTCTTCGACATCTTCCACATTTACCCCTTCAAAATATGTCTGTACAATACCGCACCAAACAAGAAATACAAGTACACTCTTTCGGATATGTATTTGAAACCTATCGCTGCATAATATTTCGGAGAATCCCCGGGTTGAAATAAAAGAGCGCTAAACCGAAACAGCGTTAAGCGGGGTCTTACTGTATTTAAGAAAGTTTTATGCGGTTATATCCAATTTTAAGCTTTGTTAAGTTGAAATGTTTTAAAAAATCGTGCCATTTCAGTCTCTGTAGATGGAGGTGGGTAAAAACGATTCCCATTTCAGCCTCTTCACGGTCAATGATAAATCCGGAAGCGCGATAAGATGTCACATGACTGTGATGTCGCAATGACTTTTCGCTTTTTAAAACTTTAGACACTGCTTAGATCAAATATTAATGGCATTCGTAATTATGCCTAATACAGGAAATAAGACCTTTTTTAAATTTGAGTACGATGTAGTATTACTATTTTCTTGAAACAGGATTCCAGGTCTTTAAAATTAAAATATTGAAAATAAAAAATTTAAAAGAAAATCACTCGGAAATAGAAAAATGAGAACTTTTGACTATTTGGCTAGTATTAAATCTGCAGCATTAAAAAAATAGTGCCCTAAGAATCATGAAAATCTTGAGTGGTGCTACTGTCACACTTTTTAATAAAATAGATTTGTTATATGATAAACTTTTAAATATGTGACTCGTTGTAGAAAAGAATTTAAAATCATATATAGGGAAATGGATTTTTTAGGACTGTGTGCCCGACAGAATTACTATGTAGTATTCAAATAAAGAATATGTCTTCCTTTTCGGCTGAAATAACTGTTCTTTATACACCTTAGTCTCTTCACCATCTATAATGAAATGTTAAAAATAGAAATTCTCATCTGGAACTCCTACAGAAGGGCTGGGGAAGCCTGAATCGAGAAGATCCGAAATGGGATATCACGGTTCTATGCAGCATCCACGTAATAAAAGGAAATAAAAGATGTCGAATGTTTAACAGAGTATGGTATTTCTATTTTGTTATTATAGAAATTATGTTAGTTATTAGCATTATTCTTTTTACTCTTTACACGCCAGCGTTTCTTAAACTGTGAGTCGCAAGGCAAAATGTTGGGGGCGCGAAAATTTAATTCAGGTATAATAATTTAAAGCAACAATGATAGCTTTAATATTCTGTACAGCACAATTATAAAATCGTAATTCTGACCAAGCCGAGCAACATATTATATTCTGAAAAATACCACTAAGCGCATCATAATAGCGGTGTCGCTACCACTAAGGGCTTCATGATAACAATACCGTTTTTCAGTTTCAGCAAAGAAGTTACTTTAGAATCAAAGTATGCGGCAAATTCACAGTATGTAACGCTCTGCGTTACACAGGTGTGTTGAGATTAAGGTCGGCGCTGCTGCGAATAGCGTTGTGGTAACGCTTTGTCGTATAGACAGTTGTTGCTGTTTCATCTTAACAAGATGTACATTGCAAGAACAATAACAATACAATATTGTATTTTTGCTCCACGAAGGTTGGTATTTATTTGAATAATTATTATGAGATGTTATTTTATTTATATTGCTACGAATTTTGTACTTAGATAGGTAATTTTAGTAGAATTATAAATAAATTTTTTGTATTTTTCTACGTAATGTAGCGCTAAACAAATTTTAAGACAAAGCTATGCCTATTATGCTATGTAAGAATACAGATTCTAGTGCATTTAACATTGAGTAAATGGGTATCTTGGTAATTTGGCGAGATATTGCCAAGCTGACAACGGTTCTG
The DNA here is from genome assembly GCF_044657685.1 of Stegodyphus dumicola. Taxonomy (NCBI): domain Eukaryota; kingdom Metazoa; phylum Arthropoda; class Arachnida; order Araneae; family Eresidae; genus Stegodyphus; species Stegodyphus dumicola. Next base: position 121,954,459 of record NC_140776.1, read on the forward strand.
GGGACTTTTTTGTTGCCAAATTTTGCTAGAAACCCTCAAAAGACGGCAAAGTTTGCGCATTTAGGTCCAGTCCTTGTATCACCGTAATAAGTATCGTAACTGAATAAATGTAATTGACCGCTGTGTTAGTTGTAACCCTAATTCCACTCTCGTATTGCTTTCCAGTAATTTCGAGAAGCAGAAAGTACTAGAAATATCTCGGGACAGATTGAAAACTATAAAAGCCTGGAGAGAGAGCCTCTGAGTTCAGCTGTTTTAGTTAGTTGCTTAGTTATTGTTGTTGCGATTTGTTAGTTCCACGTGAATTGAGATATATCCGAGTTTGCTTTCTCTTTAGATGCGCTTTGCATGGCGTTGTGTTTAACGTTCTTAGTTGTTTGAAGCGTAACTGCTGATTGTAGCGTGTGATACTATGGACACCTGTACGAGTATTTCTGTGAAACATTCCAGAAATTTGAAGTGTTTAATTTGATAAAATAAATTTTCTTAACCTATCATCGGACCTGTGTGCATTCAATCTACACTCATGTCCATAAATTAAGGATAATTCGGAGTCACGCAGAAATCGAATTCTAAAATAAATATATTACCTGTAAAATCACTACACACATATTCAAAAATCATATGCAAATTTCAGGAAGTAACCAGATGACACCGATGGTACGTCACAATGACGAAAGTGTAAGAGAGTGATATATAAGGAATACAGGCAAAGGAGTAAAATTGTTCGCCTGCGCTTTATAAGCATTTCAGTGAAATAACCGAATAGTTATGACACAAAGGACGCATTTGGATGATTTTTTTACGTGGTAGAATAACGGCCGTCTGGAATGTGGGCGTACCCAACTGGAAGTATCAGACGAACTTGGAATTGGAAGAGTGTCATCTCCTGGCTTTGGCAATGATTCCAAGATGATGGTAATATGAGTAAACGTTACAACACAGGTCGCCCCAGAGTTACAACGCCGAAGGAGGACCGCTATTTGGCAGTTACTGCCAAAAGAAACAGGCGGAGCACAGCCTCAGACCTATCTCGTCAGCTCTCTTCAGCCACTGGTGCGACAATTTCAAGGCAGACCGTGTACAGACGCTTAGGGCAGATTGGTCTATATGCTCGTAGACCTGTCAGATGCGTTCCACTTACTGCAACTCACTGTCGCCAGCGGTTAGCCTGGATTGGAGAGCATGCATTGTGAACACCGCAACAGTGGGCTTGTGTGATGTTTTCCGACAACACCAGGTTTAGCTTGCAGTCTGATTCTCACCGGACTTTCATATGGAGAGCTCCAGGTACCCGTTACCACCAAGAAAACATCATTGAACGACACCGTTATGGTGGTGCAGGAGTGCTCGTTTGGGGTGGAATTATTCTGGGTTCCAGAACTGACCTACGTGTTCAAATTGGAACCATGACAAGCCAAATCTATCGGGACGTCATTCTGGAACAACATGTACGTTTGTTTCGGGGCGCCATGGGCGCACAATTTGTGTTTATGGATTACAACGCCCGTTCTCACCCTGCAAACATCGTAAGCGAATGCCTTCAATCGGAGGATATGACACGTATGGACTCGCCAGCATTCTCACCGGACTTGAATCCTGTAGAGCACGTGTGGGATGTACTTGGCCGACGAGTTGCAGCCCGTCAACCTCCTCCTACATGTCTACCGGAACTTCGGAGAGTATTGCTTTTTGAGTGGTGTAATATCCCCCAAAATCAGATCGATAATTTGATACTCAGCATGCCTAGGCGTTGTACGGACTGTATTGCATCGTCTGGGAGACATACAATGTATTAACAATCATACCAACCATGTAATATTGGTTTTTTGTAAATATGTTTTTTTTTTTTTTTTTTTTTTTTTTTTTTGTAATTTGCTCCAGGGAGAAAAAATCGCTAATTTTTTTGATAATATCAAACATATAGCATCTTTTTTTGCTCTTTACCTTTTGTTTAATAAATAAGCTTTACAAATAAATCAAATTTGTTTTGCTTCTAACTCTTCCTTTGCCTGATTTTGCATTATCCTTAATTTTTGGACATGAGTGCATTACGTACGCAACAATATGATAAAAATACGTACGTACCCAACGATATGATGATTTTTTTTTTTTAATCCATGGATAAATTGTTGAACCTAAATAACAAACGTGATAGCAGGATCTAGTAATCAGAATGAGGAATCTAAGATGCGAAAAAGAAAATGCGATACGACATTTCTCTTATTTGGCTTTAATTTCAACAACCATGACGTAAGAATTTCTGAAATTAACAACGACCAACTTTAACAGCTTATTACTAGACAGTAGGAAAGCCTAAAATTTACAAGTCAGTTGGACGAATAATGGATATTTCAAAAGCCCGAAATACCACAATATTTGTCGTGTTAGGCTCAGAGTTAGTAAATGTGAGATACATTTATTAGAAATATATCGATGATGAACTATTATTTTGTATAGGAGAGTGGCAAATATATTGTTACGAAATGTATAGGCGCGGTAAGATGGCTTCCCCGCAAAGCAGTTTTAGGGTTGCCATAAAATGGCAAGGTAAGTCAGGGTTGCCACATTTTGCGATAAACCTCCCATTTGGCGACAAAATTGGCGATATACCATGGACGGTTGGAAAAAGCTTCTGGAACGAATTCTTACCGGTTTAGCCCAGAATGTTCTCGAACACCAGTTAAAAGCTATATAAACCCTGCTGTTACGCGGAGAGTTAGTGAGTGCTTCATCGAGAGGGCGAATGTGTGTGCCTCGTCTAGCGAGCTGATAGTCAGTCATTGAGCGAGTGTCTCGAAGTCTAGCGCCGAGTTGGTCATCGAGTGCATCGTCGAATTTTGTCTTAGACTGTACTGAGTCGAGAGCTATACTCTTGTGTATCGTCGAGTGCGTCGCGTGGAGAGTCTCGAGAGTACGTGGAGTTCCGAGAACGACCAAACAGAGTTGGAAGCTGTACTCTGGCGCTTTGCAGTGAAGCTATCTCCACCGTTATTGCCTGACAGCGCTGTGCCGCTGATTGTTCCAGCGTGTTTATAGTAGATCTTCGACGACTGTAAAATGTGTTATTGGAGCTGTCCTGATTAATATTGGTTAAATAAAGTGTGTTTCGATACTTCATTAAATGTCGTCGTTATTCACTCCAAATCCATACAAACCCCGTACGAACGTAAGGGAAGAAAATAACGTAACAACTGTTGTCAGAAGAAAAGAAAAACGTAACAATATATAGCATACTTGACGAATTTTTTACATTGAAGGTTTAGAATGAAAAAATTGAATTGGAATATGCACAGATAGTACAAAAGCGATGATGGACAAAAATATCGGTTTTAAATCATTTGTTAAAGCTGCTGGTAACCGTCATGTAACTTTTATATACTGCCTAATCCATCGAGAGGCTCTTGCAGGAAAAAAAAAGAAAACATTTTATTAAAAAGACGAACATTTGGAACTATAGAGTGGATAATAAATGTTTCGAAATGTTTTCTGTTATCGATAATTTTACAAATGAAAATGTAATTTGTTGAAATGCAAAGATTATTAAACATCACTTAAACATACTTTTGGAAATACTTTAGATGAATTCTGATTGCAAAATATCATCTTGGATTCAAAAGCTTCTTAAGCCTTGATTCAAAAGCCTTGACATCAATGAGGTTAATCACGTGCCATATAAAACCAAAGTGGAATTTATAAAGCTTTTGATTATCAGTGTCAAATATTGTATCAAGATTTCTTATGCAACAAAAAACAAGCATATCCATCTCATTAAAATATGATTCCCTTTCATTAATTTCATAAATATTTAAAAGAAATTCTAAAATTACTTCTTCTCATATGTATGGGAAAATATTTCTATTTTTATCTTCATCGTATATTTAATATCTGGGGTCGTGAAAAAAATCTCGATTATAGAAAGGGATCATGAATGAAAAAAAGGTTTCAGAAGCACTGCTTTACACGAAAAAGCAAAAATATGCACCCATCAGCGAAATATAAATGCGTATCTTAAATACAGTTATTAGTTTAATACAGTAAATTAGTTTTTCTCTATGATTAACCACATTACAAGGTTGCCAGGTATGTCGCAACTAAGTAGGCCTGAGTATTAAATAATATCTTTTTCTTACACAAATAACAGAACGTTTTTCTCAAATTTCTGTGCTAAAATAGCTTCTAGAAACAAAATCCGTTGTCATCTAATAAACTGCTACGAAGACAGATGAAGTAATCACTTGGCTGTCACGTGGACTGAAGATTTAGGAATCACTCGTGACTCAAACGATCGATCTCGTCTCTCGTTTCTTTCCCTGCTCACCGTCGTGGAGGAGCTGAAAAATGGTAAAAAGAACGCTTTCTTTATGAAAGGCCGAGCTTGCCGATCGATAGCCTTTTGAACACGTCCCTTAAAAAGCAACTTTGGCATTAGTGAGCTAAGGGAATGCATGTTCTATTCTCTAACGCGGCAAAATAAGCATAATACTATCAGCGTATTCACGGACTCAAGAGATAAATAAAAGTATTTTAAAGTATCATTTATTAGCAACAAAGGTGCTATTAGTCTGGAACATTTTAGTCCGTATCACTTTATGTGCGAATCACTTATCAAATTGTTGCCACTAAATTTTTTTGCCAGTATATCTTAAAAAATTGAAATAATGAAGAATCTGTATGCATATACTATGTATGTTCCTTGTACTGTGGGAAAAAGACGGCACCTAGAGCCACCGAATTTTTCACACACGTAGTCCTACGCCCGAACATAGACACCTCCACAACCTGAACTTTCAATTTCGAATCTGTTTTGATTTATTTCATATTTTGTACAAATTTAACGAATTTTTGTTTAACAGTCTCAGCAGTTTGAAAGCGAGAAGTGGCAATACTGTTCAAATGATAGATATGGTAATACTAATTGATGAAGCATGTTAATTTCTACAAGCATATATTTTTTATTCCAAAACGGTTTGTGGCATCAGCACCAGAGTGACAATAAATACCTTAATATATGTTTAAACTTCAAATTATCCTACACACTAGCTGTTAGTCAGCATGCGTTGCAGTGCTACTTAAAGGGAAGAAAGTGCTTGTTTTTAAGTTCTATTTATTAAAGTGCTTTTGGATACACAATATTTTTTGTTTTTGGTACACGAATAAATCGGAAGTACGTATTCAGACGTTCTCCAGTCTTGCTCCCCGTTGCTCGTTTGTTTCTGAAGCTCATGTTGCCTTTTTCTTTCGTCCTTGAGGTGTATGTAGATCGAGCAATCGATTTTCGTTTTGGTGACATAATTGATTTCACAGAGAAAGTAATGCTTTGAGGAGACTACTAGAAATTTACTTTCGAAAAGCAAATAAGGTGCGCATTAAAGTATGAAAAATCAAGTATTGTACTCTTTTGCTAGACGATAATATATTTTCAAATATTTTAATTTGGGCAGTGGCAACACATTTCTCTTAAATAGCAGAGTTTGTTTATTATGTTTGAGACAATTAATATAATTACGTTTTCCCAAGTGGCAACACCTTTTTTTTTATATCGCCGAGTTTTTCTTATTAAATCTGAAACATATAAATCTTACGCTTTACAGAGTGGCAATCTTTGAATTTACAATCGAAAGTTCGTTAAATTAGCGTAAAATGCATGTATATAAAGAGGGCGGTCCCCATGGGTTGGTTTTTGAGAAATCTTATGTAGACAGTGACTTTCCTTTTGAAGATCGAGTGTGAGAAGTTACATAAAGAGCGGAATTAAACTGTAGATTTGTGTAAAAGACAAAGAAATAAACAAACATTTTTATATAAAAAGTGACCCAAAAGTCCGTTAACATTTGTAAAATCAAATAATTCACGGAATAATGTAAGTAGAGAGATAAACATTGACACATATGCTTTAAATGACATGGGGTTTTATTGAAATAAAAAAAGTGAAAGAAATGGCCAACAGATGGTGTTTCACTTCATAACAAAAACAATAATTAGCATACAAATTGATTTTTAGCGAAGATGATGTTCTTTACAACAAATGGTCAGCATGTCGGCCGTCATTTATTAACAATGCCTGTAGTCGAGGGATAATTTTGTGAACATCACGGTACAGCACAATACGTATGGTGAGAAACTGTCATCGAGTGTTGTCTTTTAGCATCACTAATGAGGCCGATCGATTGCGGTAGACTTGCAACTTCAGGTAACTCCACAACCAATAATAACACGGATTGGGATCGGTTGAGATCGGGAGAGCATGACGGAAATGGCGGCTCAGCTTGCAATTCTCACCAAATGATGTGCACAAGAGATCTTTCACACGTGTAACAATATGACGTGGAGCGCCATCCTTCATAAAAGTCGTAATTCCAGCAAGTCTTTATCAGCCAGACTAAGGATGATACGATTCTCTAACATATTGGGGTACCTCGCACCCGTCGCCCCGACAGTTTAAAAAGCAGAACCAAGCATTTAAAAAAAGAGTCCGATCATAAGTGATGTGGTATCCACACCACACCGTGACTTTCTGTTCATGCAACGCGATTTCTATGGCAGTTCTAGGATTTTCGTTAGCCCTAATTCTGCAGTTGTGGGAGTTGACAGACCCTCAGAGCGTGAAATGTGCTTCGTCAGTTCAGAAAATGTTAGCTAACCAATCGTCATCTTCCGCCATTTTTTTAAATGCTCGCTCTGCTTCAGAAAATCGGCGGTTCATGATGACGCTGGATTTTGTAGCGACAGCATTCGCGCAAAAGCTGGTGCATCTGATTCCCTCTCCAATTCCAAATGTCGCTGATCGCTGCGATTATCGTGTGTTACGCACGGAGTGTTCAGGCTATCGAAAGTACACTCATGTCCATAAATTAAGGATAATGCAAAAACAGGCAAAGGAAGAGTTAGAAGCAAAACAAATTTGACTTATTTGTAAAGCTTATTTATTAAACAAAAGGTAAAGAGCAAAAAAAAGATGCTGTATGTTTGATATTATTAAAAAAATTAGCGATTTTTTCTCCCTGGAGCAAATTACAAAAAAAAAAAAAAACCTATTTACAAAAAACCAATATTACATGGTTGGTATGATTGTTAATACATTGTATGTCTCTCAGACGATGCAATACAGTCCGTACAACACCTAGGCATGCTGAGTATTAAATTATCGATCTGATCTTTGGGGATATTACACCACTCAAAAAGCAATGCTCTCCGAAGTTCCGGTAGACATGTAGGAGGAGGTTGACCGGCTGCAACTCGTCGGCCAAGCATGTCCCACACGTGCTTTACTGGATTCAAGTCCGGTGAGAATGCTAGCCAGTCCATACGGGTGATATCCTCCGATTGAAGGCATTCGCTTACGATGTTTGCGCGGTGAGGACGGGCGTTGTTATCCATAAACGCAAATTGTGCGCCCATGGCACGCCGAAACAAACGTACATGTTGTTCCAGAATGACGTCCCGATAGATTTGACTCCTCATGGTTCAAATTTGAACATGCAGATCAGTTCTGCAACCCAGAATAATTCCACCCCAAACAAGCACTCCTGCACTACCGTAACGGTGTCGTTCAATGATGTTTTCTTCCTGGTAACGGGTACCTGGAGCTCTCCATATAAAAGTCCGGCGAGAATCAGACTGCAAGATAAACCTGGACTCGTCGGAAAACATCACACAAGCCCACTGTTGCGGTGTCCACAGTGCATGCTCTCTACTCCAGGCTAACCGTAGGCGACAGTGAGTTGCAGTAAAAGTGAAACGCATAGCATATAGACCAATCTGCCCTAAGCGTCTGTACACGGTCTGCCTTGAAATTGTCGTACCCAGTGGCTGAAGAGAGCTGACGAGACAGGTCTGAGGCTGTGCTACGCCTGTTTCTTTTGGCAGTAACTGCCAAAAACAGGTCCTCATTCGGCGTTGTAACTCTGGGGCGACCTGTGCTGTAACGTCTACTCACATTACCATCATCTTGGAATCGTTGCCAAAGCCTGGAGATGACACTCTGGGCAATTCCAAGTTCGTGTGATACTTCCAGTTGGGTACGCTCACATTCCAGACGGCCGATAATTCTACCACGTAAAAAATTATCCAAATGCGTTCTTTGTGTCATAACTATTCGGTTATTGCACTGAAATGCTTATAAAGCGCCTGCGAACAATTATACATCTTTGCTTGTATTCCTTATATATCGCTCTCTTACACTCTTGTCATTGTGACGTACCATCGGTGTCATCTGTTACTTCCTGAAATTTGCATATGATTCTTGAAGATGTGTGTAGTGATTTTACAGGTGATATATTTATTTTAGATGTCGATTTCCGCGTGACTCCGAATTATCCTTAATTTATGGACATGAATGTAGTTGACTGACTGGCTGTTTCGATAACGCCGCAAATACCGCACGACTGGGCACTTGGTCCGGCTCGATGTAATAGTGCCACTTGGGGCATAACGTGAAACTGTCTGCACCGTGGAATTCCAGGGGGAAGAGGAGGGGAAAGGACAGAGCATGCGTCTCTGAGCTTCATATCACAAGGTACAACATAAAGAAGATGGGTTGGCAAGGCTGAGTTGTAACGTAAACCATGTAATTGTCGTCAATGTAGCATGTAGTGGATGAACAGGAGACAAGAAAACAGGCTGCAAAAGAACTTTATTATAATAGTGTATAGTTACAAAATTTAACAATGTACAGCTCAAAGAAATCAGGTGTTGATATTTGAGTCAGGGATGAGGTGAGCTGCTAATGGGCGGATCTCACAGTCCTCAACTAGAATTTTGTAACTGAATAAGTTGAAGGAATTAAGATGTTTGCAGTTGATTGCTTTGCCACAGAAATTTCTGTTCAAGGAATCACCTAAAGTCTCAATTTTGAGATCACGATTAGTGTTTATTGTTTTATTCCTCACATAAAAGTGCGCATTAGTTATAATTCGAATGAACCTATTTTCAATAAGTTGTAACATTCTGATTTCCTTTTTTATAGCGGTCTTCCAGGCAGGCGAAGCGTACTTTAATAATTGGCCTAACAATAGTGGTATAAATCAGTTTTTTCTTTCTTAAAAAATCTGGGTTAGAATATTTCGCGATAAGCTTAGTTAAGCTATTAATTACTCCGAAAGCCTTTCTTCTAATACTAGTGATTTGATCAACCCAATTCAGTTACTCATTCAGTATCACCCCAAGATACCTGGCGTTTCGTGCCTGGGGAATGTCTTCACCAAAGAGGAATAGTTTTCTTTTAAGTTGAGTATTTATATGTTTTCACCGCACTAAGAGTAGTTGAGACTTATTGATGGAAATTCTCCATGTAGTACACCACTCCTCGACATTAGGTATAATACTTTGTAGCTTTTTTACTGCGTGATTCGCATTGGCGGACTTTACGGCTAATGCGATATCGTCCGGATAGCAACCCAAAAAGTGGTTGCTGTCCGTATGTGTTCTTGGGATGCCCGCCTCATGAAATAAATAAAGCTTAGAACCTAAAATTGATCCTTGCGGGACGCTAGCATTAATGAATCGGATGTCTGAGGCCTCGTTTCCTATGGTCACAGAGAATCTTCTATTGGTGATAAAGGAAATAATAAGCAGAATAATTTCTGTACCAGTAAAAAGTAGAGATTAATTAATTTATAAATAGGCTCATGCCAGGTTGAAAGCTTTCTCCACGTCTAACAAAAATATAGCAGCATTCTGTCTGCTGTGTAGGGCGGTACTGCAAAATTCCCAGAAGTCTGACAAGTTGCTTTGTGGTAGATAATTTTTTCTTTTCTTAAACCCGAATTGCTCTGGCGTTAGGAGATCAAGATAGGGTTTTTAGTCTTTCCAGGATAACCCTTTTATATATTTTACCAAGACCAGAGAGAAGACATATAGGTCTCTAACAGTCCTGTCTTTAGTGTCTTCTCCGGGCTTGGGATGAAGAATGACTTTGGCATATTTCCATTTTCGGGGAAAGTATAAGAATTGCTGAGGCAAGAATTTACAATACTAACATACTTAGTGATGATAATTACAGGTAAAATTTTAATGGCAGTGTTGCTAACCTTATAATGACATCATGAACAGGAGCTTTCCTAATTTTCAAGCGCTTGATCAAATCTTTAATTCCGGCCGGAGAAGTGAACTCAGTCTGATTTCTGACGGTTCGCGCATTTGGTCAGTCACGAACAAAATAACATGCATCGTACACGAAGTTGATGTCCTTTAGAACAATATTCGGCATAAATTGCCTCTCGAGGTGATCAGCCAGAACGAGGACTTTATCCTTGATAGTAAGAGCAATACTGTTATCTGTAAAATGAGCCTCGCATACATAATTTCGTTTGAGATTTTTAGTGAAAGACCAGAGTGAACCATCCATAGGGTTGAGACTCCGACGTTTTTCTCCCCAAGCTCATTTTTATGAAGACCGATGCTCTTTTTAATCTTTTTGATCAGCTTATTAATTTTTTTTTTAACATGCGGTTTCCACGTAAGATGCCATCTTTTTCTAGCCTATTTCTATCGTTAATCTGTTTACTGATGCTGTGAGAAAGCCTGCCAGCGTACTGGTTATTATTAGAAAAGTGGGAGCACAAAATGGGAATACGAAAGTAGTTGCGTCAACGGGCCTTTTGAATTATGTGGTTCCATATGTAAATCCAGGCGGATGAGGTCTTAGATGTGGAGGAAGGTGTGACCAGTTGTCATGTGAATATGAAATGACATCTGATTGGGTGAGTAGTTTTCTAAAGTTGTAGGGGTTTATTTTAATTTTCTAATAGTTTATTTTTCAAAAAGCCTTTTCGTTACTTTCTGGTTTCCCACCTACGTTTCCATGCTAGAATGAGTTTTCAGGATTACGTTTTATGAAAATGAGGAAGAAACAAGTATTTATCTGAAGCCTGGATCACTTTAAAAGAAGAACGTTAGGAGAGAGTGTCCCGCCTTCCGGCCACGTTAATTCTAAAAATATAAGCTTGTTACTATTCGGCCGTATTGTTATGTGCCTGGTAGTATCCGACTGTGATCTTAAATAAGGACCAACTCTGTTAGTTAATTCAGTGCAGCTTCGGCTGGTTTTATTTTAATTAGTATTAGATAGCTTCTTATTTTCTATCGAGTTAAAGCTCGAGTGGAGGCTTACTGTAAGCCCGAGAAGAGGCTATCTGTTCATTTATTGTGAGTTAGAATAAAGGGTAACTTTAACCCTTCTTTGGACTTAGTAGAACTCTGCGATAAGTTGCTACACAGTTCCTCAATATTCTGGTCTTCAAGGAATTCCAATTTAGCTACGATATTACAATGCTAAAGCAGAAAAATTACAAAATATGCAAATACATAAAGAAAAGTCATGATATATGATGCAGGTGTTAGTCATTAAGGTATATATAATTTTGTAGCGTGCAAAGTACATTAAAAAATCGAGCAGCTAGTGTAAAAGTAAGAATTCGAAATTCATGTGACTCGGTCATCAAGCAGGTGGGGACTCTAAGAAGTGCTACTTGCGTATAGAAAATAAAATGCAGTCCGTCAAAATAATAAAAAGGAATTAATGCAGGTAAAATAAATCGGGCTGGCCTCTAAAGGCTTTGTGGCTGAATCATCGGCCGGGGGAGCTGGAGGCTTCGCCCTTGTAGTAACAGTGCAGTAGATAATATTAAAATAAAATCAATTATATATATATATATATATAGCATTTTAATTTTATATAGTAATTACTATCTAGCTTTTTAATATATATATATATATATATATATATATGTACACTATGCAAACTTCATAGCTTGAGTTCGCTAAAGCATAGAATCGAAGAGGAGGTCACATGGATGATCACCCACCCAAGTGCTGGATCTAAGAAATACTGCTTGATTTTGAAAATCATGGTAGTTCATAACATCCTAGATTGCAGAAATGCAAATATTTACGGATATGAGCAGCATTAGATGAAGAAATTCTGATTATCCATGAGAAAATCAGCTGCATACGGTTTAAGATGATGATCTTTATAATGCATGATCTCGCAGTCCTAAGCGTTGTTAAAGAATTTTTCATTTGATTTATGCAGAAATACATGGATAGGATCAATGTGCAGCGCCTCGTGCACAAGTTTATTAATCACAAAGTAATGAGCGTTCGTGATTATCCGGAGGTAGCGATTTTACTCTGAAGTTATTTAATATTCGCTTGAGTAGCGGCAGCCCAGTCTGTGGAGGTGTGGGGCATAATCAGTCGAATGTTGAAACGTAGATCAGTCTGTTTTTAGTGAAATCCAGTTTTAAGTGTTTTTCTATAATCGTGTATGGGCATTTCATCCTTTTTAAAGCTTTCGCACATGCTGAATATTAAACTACCAGGTATTACTAAGGATGATTCCTAAACATCGAGCTTGTTTAATAATCGGTACTGCTTCACTGAAGAGGTGAAGATTATTTTTAATAGCCATGTTACATTTCCTGCGTCTGATGATAAGTAGTTTTGATTTTTGTGTGTTAATATACACCTTCCATTGCTTGCACCATTCTTCAATAACTGGGATGTGAACTTGGAGTTCCTTGATAGCATCATTACTGTTAGCTGATTTAACTGCTAGGGTAGTATCGTCAGCGTAACATACTAACATAGCTACTATTTTGTATAGAAAAGGGGGGAAAGCTACTATATAAAATAGATAAAGTATGGGGCCAATTGAGGTCTGAGGCAGGCCTGTTTGCATAGTTATTTTTTGGAAAGCGCATCATCAACGGATATTCTGAATATGCTGTTAGAAATAAAGGAGTGAATGATGAGGAAAAGTTCTCAAGTAAAATCAAATTCAGTTTGGAGATCAATCCTTCATGTCAGACTCAGTCGAAAGCTTTCCACACGTCTAGCATGAGGATAGCGACATCTAGTTTAGCGTGCGGAACCGCACCACCAAAAATTACGATCCCAGAATTCGCATGAGCAAAGCGTAGAAGATCAACTACCGAACTCCGCTAATTCAGACACCACAGTGAGTAAAGAACTAAAAGCGGGAGAATAACTAGAAAGTCGGTCAGATATAGCCGGTTAGACCTTTGGACTCTAAAATTTTTTGAAGACTTCAAAGAAAAGAATATATAACATTTAGTATTTAGTGATTTGTAAGTGGCAACATTTAACATTTAGTATTTAGTAGCTAGTGAATGGCTACAGTTTGGATGCACGTAAAAATAGAACTATATTAGTATTTCAGTTCTGTGTAATATATTATATTCTATGCTTATGAAGAAAGTAGTTCAAGCATTTAAAAGTTCATCTTCATTATTTTATACTTAAAAAAAAAGGAGGTTTATGGTGTCATTGATGCCCAGATTGGAAACAACACTGTGTATTCTGAATATAAAAATAACAATTACGATAATAATTATCGTGCTTTTCTTCCATTCTCATGCCTGTTGCCTATTTTCTGGTTAGCACTAATTATTGCACAATGCACGATTTATTATAATAATTATATCTCTATGACTTTAATCTAAAAATTCGGCTATTTGAAAGCAACGTGTTGCCGCTGCCTCAAAAAGAATGCATATTATCTTCACTCACCAGCGCGTTGCCATTCTGTAAAGCGTAGATATTTAACTTTCAAGTTTAATCTTTCTTAACTGCGTAGCAAAAAAAGTAATTAGAAATACAGGTATTAAATATTTTTATGAAATGACACTAGCGGAACTTCTTGAAATCATTATACACTTTTTTCTTTTTCATGCTAACTGTTTTAGGCAGCTAACCGCTGGAGCGGCTGCTTTTCAAAGAATTAATATAGCGAATATGTACATATATAAAGAAAATGTATGGAAACCCCAAAAACTATATCGGGAATTCTGAAGATATGCTTTTTTGGGAGGGAGGGAGGCAAAGGGGTAATTTGCTTAGAAGGGCTATTAATTTCGTTTTGGCATTTTGCGTGTATTCACTATAAAAATATTTGCGTGGATTCACTATATAAACTGCGAATTACTTTTTAAATTGTTGCCACCAAATACTAGAGCTCTGTATTATATTTAACGAAATTAAGTAATGAAGAATCTGCATAAATGCATGTATGTTTCTCGAACTGTGATAAAACAACGGTACCTTTTGAATAACGTACGTCTCCGACCGAATATTTGCATCTGGAAGTCCATGGAATTTGAAATTTGTTTTATTATCTATTTTATATTTTGTAAAGCATTTATGAGTTTTTGATTAGACGATTTCAAAGCGAACAATGGCAGCACTGTACCGAAGGGAAAAAAAAAAAGAAACCATTTTTCTCTCTTAGCGCGCGAGACTGTGTATCGGAAATTCTAAAGATATGCTCCTTTAAATATTTTGGGATATTGCTGTTGAACTGAAAGCTTTCAGATTTTTTTAAAAAACCATTTTTTATATATTTTTTATTTTATTTATTTATTTTTTCAAAATATTTTGCGATTTTGCTGTTGAATTTTATGTAAGGTAAATACGAAGAAAGTGATACTTAATAATAAAGGTAAAAAGAACGGAAAATTTTGTGCTAGCAGGAGTGAGTCCAAGAGCAAATTGGTAACTTGAGATGCTCAACGAGAGCATGTAAAACCTTAACAAATCCTCTGGTGCGACGTTAAATCTGAATCGTTTCAGAACTTTTTTCTTTCTTTTGTTTGAAAATAGGTTTGGATAATACTTGTAAATAAAACATCTTTCTCTTAAACAACAAACATGCCTACTAAACACAGATATTTTTATCTCATTCTAAAAGCTATTTTGTTTCCACTTCCAAGAAACAAATGTGAGAATTATTAGTGTCGGAAAAAAACATAAATAAATAAAATAAAATGAAAATACGCATAAAATTCAAGCTACACATCATCTGAAATCTAGCAATGGTCCCCAAGCTTATTCATCATGCCATACAGAATTTTATGGATCGAATTACCTATTTTACAGTTTTTGTGGGTCATTTTTGCAAGTGATTAGAACTGCCTTTCTCTGGACGTAATTATTATTCGTTCTTTCGGAACGGAAAGGGCTGTGTAAATTTGATGAACATGCGTTCAAGCTTAATTAAACTTCATTTGCATTCTATGAACATTAGCCGCCATTTGTCAATCGATAAAGTAATCGATTTGTCACCGTAATGGCTGTTTTTCAAACTGTAAAATACAAGTTAGCGTGTTACAGTAGACGCCGCTTAATTTGATCTCGGTTAATGTTATCCTTTTTCGGATACTGTTATCCAAAGTCCCGCTCGTTTATATACGAAAAAATGGAAAATGTATGTGCAAAAAATGCTTACTGTAATCAAAATTTTATTCTACAATATAGAATAAAAATGAAGTCAAATCACCAAATAAGGACAGATTTTACTAGGGTGTTATAATTAAAGTTCCATTTACAAATGGTAATAAACGGAAAACTACTGGACCAAATGCTATCAAACTTGGTAATCATCTAAAGAAGGTCATGGAAATTTATTCTCCCCCCCCCCCGAAAAAAAAAAGAAAGTTAAAAAACTCGCCACCAGGCGAAAATGACGCTGTATGCAATATTGTTAAACGAAATAACGGTCGGAACCTAAATTAACCTTTTGTTACATGGGTTTAACATATTGTATAAAAAACATTGACCTAAAAATTACCATTTAAATGCGTTAAGGGCGATAAAAGTCCAGTGCGCCATCCACGTAACGGAGAAATTCGTCTCTGAAAACCACAAATTAGCGATTAGAAAATATGAGATCGTAAATCACTCGCAAAAGTGTGCACACTCCCTAAATCGTTTTCTTGCAGGTCGCTAATTGTGATTTTTGAAGACTGAATTCGGCCCTAAGACGTGAAGATGTCTGTTTAAAACGTTTTTAGTCGTTTCTAAAACGAAACTGTTTATGGGATAAGGCAAAATCGCAATGGCTTGTATTTGGCTTACGGCAGAAAGAAGCAAATGATTCATGCAAATAATCTAACCAATTTTGCACAATTGAAAGATGCGATACACTAACATGTCCGTAACATTCCTCCTGATAAGAGTTGAGAATGCAGTAATACGATTTAACTTGCTCTCGGAAAATGGTGGACGACACATTGAACATGCCTTGTAACACGTTTCAGAAACGATTAAATCCATTTTAAACCGATGTCTTCATGTCTTATTACTTTTAACAATATTGCATACAGCGCCGTTTCTCCCCCTAGTGAAGAGTTTCTGATTTTTGTTTTCAAAAAACAAATTCTCATGACCTCCTTTAAAAGATTACAAAGTTTGATAACATTTGGTCCAGCAGTTTTCCCCTTATGACCATTTCAAAGTGGCTCTTTAATTATAACCGCCCTGTACATTATAAAAATTGCCAAATCACAGAAAAATTTCTCCAAACAAGGGATTAAGTTGCCAAGGAGCTATGTTTTGATTTTAGTCAACCGTTTAAAATTAGGAAAATATAAACAACCTTAGTTTCACTTAGATATTCAATAATTGTATCGATTTTGAGTGATCAGACGCTGATTCCTCTTCTTCAGGAGCAAAATGTTTACTGCGCAGTTTCTTTTCTCTACACTTTCTGAGAACATTTACGAAAAATTAGGGTTACTTTTTTGCTTTATTTTAAATTTTGCAGAGAAAAGTTCTCTTCCAGTGAAGGATGTCTTCTGAGTCTAAGGATTAAGGGTAAAGCATAATTTACAGAAACGTTATGAACAGTTCATAAACAAGCTTTTGCATTTTTCGAATTAATATGCTGTGAAATTACCTATTTATATGTTTCCTATTTTTATATTAAATTTGTTGAAGTAAAATAAGGGTGTAAGGATTACGTTAATTTTATTAACAGTTAAATTTTGAGTTAAACTTTCTTTCCTATCGATTCTTACTTCAACTTACAACTTCCGGCTAGAATGTAGCTTTAGAAGCACGTCTGAATGCTAATGAGGAAGAGCGGTATATAACCGCGAAGTTCTATAGTGTTAGTGAGAGAGATACCAGATATTCTGGCTGCACGCGTCCGCCTTTTTAGGCTACTCTCTCGTGAGCTATTATTACGTTCGGCCGTACTTTAAGCCCTTGATAGCTTCGCAGTCAGTTAGCGTTAAGGGGCCAACTCTGTTAGAATTTGGATAGCTTCGGCTATATATCTTTAGTTAAGATTAGTTTAGTTTAATTCTTAGTCTCTTGAGTTCAAGCCCAAGTGTCGGCTTTATTGTACAACTCCAAGACGGAGTTTGTTGCACTTGATTGGAATAATAAAGGGTTATTTTACCCTCCTATCTTGTTGTTTCCTGTACACGAACTCAATCGATTATTCTCTTACTAGTTCTTAAGATTCTTCACTCTCAACTGTAACTTTGAACTACACAGTGGGGAATCCTACAAGGAGAAATAATTAATCGTTCTTATAAAAAAAAATCTTTTTATTTTTATAACATTGTTTAATAATAAGATACAAATGCAGTGGGTAAAATTTATACTGAATGTAAATGGTTTTTTTTTTTTTTTTTTATCCAGATCAAAAGAAATTTCGCAACATGCCCTAATGTCTCTGATCTTCGTTTGGTTATCTGTTTCTGTTTTGTTTTTAGAACCGTTAGTCGATACCTTGGTTCTCGAGCAAAGTTCCGGATACTCATGCCATATTCAGACTTTTCAACAACTTCTCTTTTCACTTTCTTGGTGATCCTAACTATTTTCTTCGTTATTTGATTTTTTTCATTAATTTTTTTAAATCGCTGTTAACGAATCTACAGAAAATTTACGCAAAAGTACACAAATCACATAAAATTTAGAGTTACAGAATGGGTTGTTTACTGAATAGTAGCAACAGGTATATTGTGGCTAATGGACAGTCGTAGCATTGTCTCGAAATACTTAAACAAGTGTAATGCCCGCAGTCTTGTCTCATCGAAATGGAGTCTTATTCTATAGAAAACGTTTTACGTCCAAACAGGACGTATACCACGCGGGACGTATTTCGAAGTGAACGTATACCGAGGTAGCACTGTATACCGCATTTGCGAAAGAGCTATGTTTCTGAGAACGACTTTAAGTTGGATTTATTCTCAACTGTGGAAGATCTGTGATGAACAGAGAACTTACATATGGGAATGATATTTGAATGAACACTCATAATATTCGGCTGTTACTGAATATATAGCTTAGAGGTCAGATTTGGCAGATAATGGATATCTAATATTGCATTTCTAAAATTAAATATATATATATATATATAGAGAGAGAGAGAGAGAGAGAGAGGAGGTGATTATAAATTTTAGAACAATTACGGGGCCATTTAATTAATGTTTAAATGTAAAGATTACTTTCTTAAATTGTAGCGAGCACGTGGTGCGAGAGATTTTCGACCGGATAGCCTTTTTTCTGGATCTAAATCGTGATTTCTACGATAGACAGGCTTTTCGTAAAATTTCCAGTGGCACTGAGTTTCATTACTCTTCCACTACTTTCCAGAATCGAGCCATTGTGGTGGATTTACGCTTAAAAAGAGTTTTTTGGAAGACACCAGAGACACAATACTCCAGAGCTTCAGGCGACTTCGCAAGAATATGTTGAAAAGGTATATATGCAATTGCCTGTATCAGTCTTTATTTTTTCAAGAAATGCTGTGGTACTATTTTTCAATATATGATTTGTTGCTTTATCTAAAACTTTCACCCTTTGAAAGTCGTTGGGATAAAGAAATAGTTTCTTCTTTTAATATCGGACGTGAAACATTTTCTTAGTAGTACACAGACTTAATTTTAACATTTTTCCCACTTCCATTTTTAATTTCCCATTGTTAAGAGAACCCAGCAATAGTCATAAACCCTTTAACAGAACTTTCTTTGCATTGATGGAACCAGGTTTCAATGCGTTTTCGATAATAAATAGATCTTTTTTTCCTGCAGTCATTTAGGTAAACCCGTGTTTCATCGAGGGTCATAACGTCTTTCCATTTATCTCGTCCTATATAGTTCTCATACAAGATTTTACAAATAGTTTTGCGTTGAGACATATGCCTCGGTAAAAGCTGGTTAACATCATTTTTTTAGCATTTTTAAGTTGTAAATCTTGGCTTATTGTTTTATTTATTGTTGCTAGAGGTCCATTTGAATAAGAGGTTAATAAATCTATTTACAAAATTCATCTACAGATTTTATTCCCCATGCGTATTTTGCCTCCCATAGCCGTTTTTAGCGCCAGGTTGTGAAAATTTAAAAAATATTCGCATCGTTTCTTTCTTCTTCAATGCATTTCTCTGAAGGGTTCAGGAAACAAGCTTACCTAAATTTTAAAATCGATTCGCTTCCGTAATGATTGTTTTCGTTTTGGACAAGCCATTAGAAACTACCTGTGAAATTCATGCCGAACCTTTACTTCTAACTGTTAAACTTTATGCCAGACTAATGCAAGAACAGATCCATCACAGTAAAGTAAACTCGAACCGACATTCGGTGTATAATTCCGTCCAGTCGGCTGCGCATTCGTCTTCTCTAATTATTTATGGACGACTTAAGGCCTAAGGAGTAGCAGAGACAACAATAAGATGGGAGAGATTCAAATTATAGGGAAGAAGAAATGACGATATTTTATTAGATATTATGATATTAATATTACTATATGTTCCTACTGGAATGTAGGTTTCTTTTAAAAAATAACATTGTGATAGTTACTTGTAGTTTATCCATATTTTTCACTTCTTATGTTCTTACTGTAACCGCATCCTTCGGAAATCAAATCATTCGCATAATATTCGTGTGTTTATATTCAGAGGATAAGATTAGTGTGGGGGGGAGTGGGGAATAGGCGAAGAAATATGGTAATAAAAACTAGGAGCGATAAGGATAAATTTATCAAGATAATGGCTTTTGAAAACGCAATTAAATTAATAGATTTTGTTATTTAGACGTCCATGCTTTTAATATTGATGGTATAAAATAGTATATGAATTTTGTGAAGAGAATTATTTAATCTAACATTTCCATTAAACTATATGTCGTTTTATTTTTCCTCTTTTAGTTCATTAATGATTTTATATATTTCAAATAAAAGCTTATTCTATTAAAAGCTTTTTAAATTTTTTCTAAATTTTTATGTTTTTAGTTTTAGCGAGACGTTATTAATCAAACTGATAGATAAGACAAGTTTGTTTCTTTCAATGATAACTGCGATAGAAGAGTTTTCTTACCGTTTAGCTGTCCCAAACAATAGCATGTACGAATTGCTTAGTTGTCCCAAATAATAGCACATGCGATAAGTCTTTTTATCATCGTAATTTATTTTTTTAATAAAAATTGTGCTTCACAGTCTTCATAATATCGTTTTCAGATGCTTTTGAATTTTCCAATATCAGACAGCCATGGTTTTACATCGAATACAAAGTGATTTATTCATTTAGTATTAAAAATCAGTTATTATTAAAACTGCATTGACCAATTGAAAAATCATTTTTCAACAATAACTAATCCCTGTTATACTTTAAACAATTCTACTAGTTCAAATGGTTAGCGATTTTACCAGAAAATCAGAAATGGGATTGAAAATGTCATGTAAACTTCACTTAATTTTTTTACAATCTATTCGTTTGTGCAAATCACAAAAATCCTAGAAGTTTCAGTTTGTTCATTAAAAAAAGGATATTTGCGAAAACTTCGCTTCAATAATAAATTTAAAACAAATATAAATCGAATTTTGAAAAAAATCGCTTTGTCGCATTATATTGCTATATGTAGGCAGTGTATGTGTGAAAAATATGAGCTCGATAGCTTATCGAGAAGTAGTTTGAAAATTGATGACGAACTTTTGACCATGGCGGAGAAACATGATAATAAGTTAACAAAGCTTAAGAAAACTATCAACAGCTAATCTTTCAAAGAAAAAATAAACTTGCTACCTAAATTATAAAAATAAACTTGGCTTTTGATCTTTTGATGTACGTTTGATTCCTGCCAATTAAAAAGAACATCAATTGATTTTGAAGCAATCTGAAACTTCGAGTTATCAAACTAACGAAATCACATTACATCCTCATTAAACTTAATCACCCTTGCAAAATATGAAAACTGAGATATATATAAAAAAGAATAACTTGCGTTGTTGCTACTGCTTAATCAGCTGCCTATTCAGCAACGTTTGTAACGAATAATAAAAAAACCTGATATATGTATATTAGCTTCAGTCTTAAGATCTGGATATTGTGATACTCCAGTGTCTGATTTCAAGATTTTTTTTAAGGTCATTAATATAAGCAACAGGAAACCTTTGAATAACAACCCCAGAATAACGTATTACGTTCTGGATTTTATTTCCCATGCGGAAGACAAAAATTCAGTTGTTATGTCAAAATACTATTTCTGGAGCTTATTACAGTTTTTTAACGTGAAAAGAGCTGATTATTGTGACGTTAATCTGGTAGCAGATTTAGTAAATTTAGTATTTTATTTTGAGTATTTTGGTTATTGGGTTAGCAAGTTTCGGTTTGCAAAAATAAATAACGTTATTTTATTTACTTTTTTTAAAATTGCAGGGCACTTTATTTAATAGCCATTAGTCTTGCGCCACTACAAGAACCGGAATGGTGGCTATTTGTTATAGAAAGACCTAACAGGTGGCCATCATACATCCTATGTAGGACTTTCTGCCTCCTATGAAGGAACGGGCAGTTACAACATTACCTTCTCCGGGATTCGAAAGTGGGTCCATCGCTACAGCAATCAGAGTCACCAACCAGTATACCGCCTGGACTGCAAATAATGTTATGTTCGTTTTATCATTCTTCTGTCAGTCTTATAATTTTTTAAGACTTGGTATTTGAGACTTTTAGGGTATAAGGTATTTCTCCCGCCTTCTTAGCATGCCTTCGTAGTGTAGTGGTTAGCACGCAGGGCGCGTATTCCAGAGGTCCATGGTTCGATTCCCGGCAAAGACGTTGCTCATTTTTCATCTCACCTGCTTCCAGAAATACCTAATGTCTCTACAAGGTTTCTATAGAAACAAATTCCCTGTATTTTTGTTTACAACTTTTAGTTTATGGTCAGTTTTAACATGGGATGCAAAAAAATAATATTTTCGATATATTTTACTTTTTTATTTTCATAAAAGCAAGAAAACGGTTGAGGCTCACAAAGAGATATGTGAAGTTTATGGCCTTGATTGGTTTGCCATGATCATGTTTAAATCTTAGAATCAAGTCTGAGCCCCTCCCCCCCAAAAAAAAAAAGACGCTTAAACAAGTAGTTTAATATATTTTGATAACGAAAAATAAATATTTGTTAACCCTTCTTTCAAATTTCAAAGTAGAAAAATTCTTAAAATTTATTCACCATTTATATGGAGTTTATAAAAAGAAAATATTTTTATTTATCAAATGTCTGGCCATTGACCGTCAGGTAATAAGCAAGGAGTTCTCCAATACTTCTTCACAATACAGTCCAAACTCTTATGTGCAGAGCACACGTCCAGATGAGCAGCGTCCGTGACTTGTCCAGAATCCCACATAGCACATAAAGGTGAGACAGTCAGATTAAAACGAAACAAATGAGCACCAAGGCAGTCATGTCCAGTCAATAGTCTAAACTCACTCACAGCAGTAGCACGAGGAGAGTCCGAGACACAGTCGGCTTTTAATAGCACCCTCCATGACTTATTTTCAGTAGCACTAACAGCAGTATTACGAAAGGATATTTTTATAAATCCAATTAATTTCAAGTTTAGCAGAATGAAGAGATAGGTCTCTGGAAGATCTTTGGAAATATCCGTAACTTTGTTTTTGCCAAAAGATCCGCCATCTCATTTCCCCAAAATCCACAGTGTGATGGCACTCACTGGAAAGCATCCTTTGTCTGAATTCTGCTCAACAGCTCCCTGCAACTCTGGACACGAGCACTTTGGTTTCCTAGGTTACTTGCTAAGGCCTGAAGAGCAGAACTTAAATCTGATAAAATTACAACCTTATCAAGAGGATAGAGACGGGCAGAAAGCTCTTGAAGGCTAAATAGATGGCGTCGACTTCACCGTCAAAGTGGGTTGTATGAGATCCAACATGTAGGTAAAAGGAAAACGTATCACACAGAAAAGGAAAATATATCACAGAAGACGCCAGCACCAGCGCCCTGGGTGAAATCCATAAGGGAAACATCAGTGTAAATATGAAGCCACTCACCAGGAGGATAGCGAGTATTAATGATTTCCAAAGCGATGGCACGAAAAGCAGCTTGCATAGTCGTTTTTCCTCACCTTCAAAGTCCAATCTGACATCGAGAACCATAATCTCCAGCGGATTTATATGAGTTACCAATTCAAAAGCCCTGCCGTTAATGGCATTATATTGAACGCTCTCCCGGACGTACTAAATGAAACCCTTCTGAGTCTTTAGATTACGTAATCTGTTCAAATCGTACTCACGCCAAAAAGAAATATTTGGGAGTCTAGTAAGTCTGCTATAAAGAATAGCTGCATTCTTACAAACCAGGTTAGTCATTGGCTGTAGGTCACAAAGCAAATGAATAGCAAATACGGGACTAGTTTTAACACCTCCAGTGAATCCTGATTTTGGAAAATATCAAGCATACCGAAGACTCTATCCGAGGCAGAGACCAGCTTTTCATTGCAATAATTCAAAACCGGCTGGACAACAAGTCTTATACGTAGTGTTAAGGGTAGCTCTGCCACATCCGCATTTAGCACCAGCTAATCTCTTAAGAATGAGGAGTCTCTTCCTGGCTTTTGAGATGACGTATTCAACATACTTAGTCCATCTCAATTTGTTATCAAAGATGCAACCCAGATAAGTTGAAACATCATTATGCTGCAAGTGAGAACCTCTATAAACAAGATCAGAAGTGAAAGGCTGTCTATTTAAAGTAAAATACTGATTTAAAGTAAAATAAATTTTCCCCAAGTTTATAGTCATATTATTCTCCAAACTTAAGCTCTCCAGTCTCTCGAGAGACTTATTCACGACAGTATTTAGCTTGAATAAAGCGGCAGCCATAGGAGCAGATTTAAGCATTACTCAAGGTGCACCACTTGGAGGCCTGCTACATTACACCCATAAAAAGAAAATATTTGAAAATAAAAATTCGAAACCGTTCAGATTTTAACGATCGCCCAAAAGTTTAATATGGTTTATCAATAGAGATTATTGATGGACATGTAGGTAGAATAGAATAGCGAAACATTTCATTGGATAATATATGAATACGCATTAAGACTAGCATTTCAACATTATACATCTTCTGCATATTTAAAAAGGGAAAAATATGTAATGTAATTAATTCTATAAAACTATTCGATGTTTCTGATTAGATATATCATGAATGAAATCCATTTTTATTTAAATCAATCCTTTTCGAAAATAAAATCTAATAGTCTTAAGAACTGCATCTGTTGCTTTTAAATATTATAGTTTGTTAAAAGACAGATTCAGTATTAAAGAATAATACCTTAAGTTTTTTCGAATGGTAGCAGCCTCGAATCAAAAGTGAAATAATTCTGTAAAAATATTTGATCAGATCAGATCAGTTATCCATGGTTTTTGGCAGCATATAGCGGATCCCCCGCTTTAACTGTCTAGTTGAACACGTGCCCTCAGGCGATGGTAAATAAGAGGAAAAAGGCGATACGCCCCGCCAAAAGGCGAATCAGTACTGAGTGTACATAAAGTGAGGGAAAGAAAAAAGTCAAACATCTGGCGAAGCCATTCGAGCAGTAATTTCTTCACTAATAGAACAAATCTTCAAAAACAAAAAAACTCAGTAATGAACTGAGAAAAGTGCAAAGGTGCAGTTTTAGTTATCTTCTTCAGCTATTTTCATAATCATTGAAACTGCTTTGAATCCAAACATAAGCTTCTCGGCCGTGGATCTAACGGCGCGTATTTTCTGTATACAGTCAATAAGTCCTTTGAGGAAGTTATCAATACTTCGGTCTTGAATCCAATTAAATGCTGCATTAATATCTTCAGGTGGTACTTGAATGGTTTTCTTAGGTTTTTTATTTATAGCTGGTTTCTGCGATCTGCGTTCTTCAGCAGGAACTTTAGTCGGCAATTTCGGGAAGTCTTCATCTTAAGGAGTAAATTCTACTTGTTTCTGGGGAAGTTTTTTAGCATTTTTCTTTTCAAATTTCTTTTTGTAGTAAACACATCCACGATAACTACAGACGTGATTTTCATGGCAATAGATACAGGTAGGCTTTTCTTCTTGTTTCAATGCACATGCATTGCTTCGGCGAAATTTTCCACATGTTCAACACCTTTTCGGGTTAGTGCAAAGGTATTGGGAGTGGCCTCACTCCTGGCACCTAAAGCGCTGTATCGGCCTCTTTTTGGTATTATAGTTTTCAATTCTCACGTGAAAGCTGAACATGTTGTTCAAGTGGTGGATAGCATATCCCGATTTGTTTTTCTTCAGTTCTAAGAGAAAAAATCGGCAAATTTTCAAAGTCTTTTCTTTTTCCTCTTTTGAATTGTTTGACTTTAATAATAGGAAATTTTCTTCGTTCTAAATCACTAAAGATTGCTTCTATTTTTACTATATTTGGGAGGCCCTTAAGTATGACTCTTAGTGGTTTTTCGCTTGCCAATAAATGGATGTGAAAAGGAATGCTTTTATCATTCAACAATTTCGTAATATTTCAATGATCTTCTTTAGTTTTAACATTTACATAGATCGTAGTAGACTTTAAATTAGCTTCAAATTCTTCTTTGCAGATTTTTCTAAAAAATTCGTCAACTTCTGACCAATCAATAAAAATATTTATTGTTTTTTAATTAGATATATCATGAATTGAATGCATTTTTATTTAAGCCAATAAGATCAAAATGAAAAAAAAAAATTATTATTAAGAATCGTGTCTATTGCTTTAAAATAGCTTAATTTGTTAAAGCAGATAGATTAAATGTGAAAGAATAATATCTCATGATTTTTCGAACGGCAACAAATTCTAATGAATTCTTTTTTTAATATTGTAGTGCTTAATGTTACTACTTGTCCCACATCATTTCTCTCCAATTTACATACATTCTGCTATGCGCTCATCCGGGTTCTGTTTGACTACCGCACTGGTTTCTGCTCAGAAAGCATATATTTTCTACCTTCTCCCAGGTCCGAAATTTTAACTTGTATTTCTGGGTGCAAAAGTTTTGATTCGCCAAACCGAACCACATGACTTCAGCTAACACATTCCTGACTTTGTCAATCCGAATCACGTGCTGCAATTAACGTTTTCTCTTCCTTGACAGCCATTTTTCATGCTAAGCTTCAAAGAGTAGAATCTCCGTTTGCTTTTATATTTTGGGCTTTCCTATAAGAAAGTTTCTCGTGGTGTTGTATGTGCGGTAACCCCACCCGAGAATTAGCTGAGGTGCCGGAAACAGCATGATAAATTTCATGCTGATTCCGGCGAAAGTTAAGGTATAAAAACAAATCTGTTACAACTTACGCCTAAGTGCGGGGCAAATTTTAGTAGATGAATCGTTTTAATAAAATACTGGCGCTAAAATCAGTATAATTGCTGAATGCTGGTTTCGTGCATATCATCAATGAATAGTCAGTCCTTTTATATATATATATATATATATAAAGTAGTTACAGAGCGCGAATTCCCACTTTTGGAAAGATTTCGATAATGAATTTAGAAAAAGCAAATGTTATGGAATAAAATATTCTCTCAACAGCTTATTATTTTGAATAAGAAATATCGTCTTATTCCCATTTTGAGCGAATTCTTCTTTCAAAATGTCGCATGCAAACAAACTGAGGATTAAAGGATATATTTCTGCACTTTTCAAAGAGAAATATTCCTATTTCATAACTCAAAACTTTGTGAATAAGCAATGTTATTAATCGGAAATAAAAAAAACCCCACCATATCGCTAAGAAATGCCCAGCTCGAAGGCAGGCCAAAAGCTATATATATACCCTGCTTGCACGCGGAGTAGCAGTGACTGAGAGTCTAGCAAGTGAGTCAGTCAGTCAGTGTCTCGTCTATCGAGCTGATCGTGAGTTTGTGCCTCGTCGAGTTTTATTTTGAATATATTGAGTTCCGAGAAAGACCGAAACAAGTCGGGAGCTGTATTCTAGAGCTTATCGTCCAGTGCATCGCGAGTTGTAGCATGGAGAGCGTGGATAGTATGTGGAGTTCTGAGAACGACTGAACCGAGTCGGGAGCTGTACTCTGGTGCTTTGCCATGAAGCTGTCTCCACCTTTATAGCCTGATAGTGTTGTTAATTGTTTCACCAGCTTTCGCTCAGGCATGTGGATCCATGGAGAAAAATTTATAGAACCCTGTATGAAAATTATTAAGCAGAAGATAAATGTAAATACATTGTTACCCTTAATGAAGCATCGGTAGAGAAGAGAAATAATCTGATATGGACGCGACATGACTTCCGTATAGGTGTAACAAATTATACAGATTTTTTGCTGCATTTCATTTAAATTTATTTCTTCGAATTACCTAAGGTGATTAATGGATCCTTCATGGCGACTTAAAAATGACACAAAAAATGCAAATTTTAAAATTAAAAATTCCCGGTTTTTTTTTTTTTTTTTTTTTTTTGCATGGGAGTATTATTTTGCAAAAATTGTGATGTTTTTCTAAAATTGTTTTGTTGCATTTTTATATTTTCGTAACTAGTATGAAACTTTCCCAACTGCAACCGGGTGACCGCATTAAAAGTTACATTTCGTTATTTGTCCGAAATTAAGTTTTTTTCTTTTTAAACTTGAAATTACCAAAACATGAATATTTTCGACATTTAAAACACTTCTGTAGTTGTAAGTATATGTCTGCGACTAACGATTGCGAAAATAAAGCCCCCAATTTCAGCATTCTACGGTCAGTTGTTTTTGAGGTATGCGAACTACATAAGTACATACTTACCGTACAGACGTAAAAGCAAAAAAATAGTGAAAATGGATCGAGAATGGTCAAAGTGGTTATTTCCGCCGAAATCTGAAATTTTTCGCGATTATGATACTTCCTTTACTTTGTACAAGGAAGTAAAAATGTGTAGTCCTGTTTCTGTCAATGCAAAGAAAGTTTCAGTAAGGGGTTTATGATTGTCACAGGATTCTCATACAATGAAAAATGAAAAATAAAAAGAGTGGGGAAAAAATGTTAAAATCAGCTCAGCGTACTGTCAAGAGAAAGTTTTACTTTTATTATTTACAGGAGAAATTCAATTTCTTTATTCCAATGGCTTTTACAGAATGAAATTTTATCAAAATAAAGTAATAAGTTATACTTCGGAAATTACAACTCCATTCCTTGAAAAAATAAAGATCGTTACAGGTATTGCATATATGCATTTTCACCATAGTCCTGCGAAGTCCCCTGACGTTTCACGTATCAACTTTTATGACTTTGGTATCTAGAAAAGAGCTCTTTCTAAACGCAAACCCACCACGATGGTTTCTGGAATGTAATCGAAGAAGAATGGAAATCAATAACCCTGGAAATTTTATGAGAAGCCCTTCTTTTACAGAAATCACGATACAGACTTATAATGTAGAAGAAAGGCTATCAGATCGAACATTTCAAAGAAATACTCTTTAGATTATGTATTAATTAAACGTCTCCGAAATTTTTTTAAAAATATGTAAACATACTGTGCATAATCAAGAAATCATAGATACATTTAAGGATATAAAAATTTTCCAAAAATTGTTACAGCTAGCCCTACTTTCCTACTTCACTTCTTTCTTAGACTTCTTTCTTATGTCATATCCAAATCTGATTCCAAAGTATCACCGCGTCGTAAAACCGTGGCTGATCTCTCGTTATTATCGGATCAAGCCATGAAAAAAACCAGATGCCCATTACCCACGAAGGAACAATAGATATCGCAATGACGTGTCATTTATTTATTCCACCTCTTCCTGCAAGTTTGTCTATCGAGTGACAGCTGAAAAAGGAAAAGAAAGAAACAAAACACGTCTCTAGCCACCAGTGGAAGATCTTACGTCCACCTGCGCATGCGCTGACTTTTAAAGGCAATCGATATCGAGCCAGTCAGGTCAAGAAGTTCGCCATTTTGCACAGACGGCATGTCCCTCAATGAAATGAGGAACAATTTTTGTTGATATGCAGAGTGTGACCGGAAATTGGTTATGAGGATGACGTACTAATTCTTTCTTGACATCAAGGGTGTCATTATTATGCCACTTTAAGTAATGATTTCATAGGTAAACGCGTTTGGTTTTCCTATACGATTGCTAATATCATGTGATGACTTTAGCAATTGATTAGATTGGGAGATGAATCGATTAGTCTGGCATTTGTTCAGGTTAAACCCCACGGCAGTATCTACAATTTTGACGTTTCTAAGAACTGAAATTTGTCAAGGGGAATTTTGGGAGAAAGGAAACGAGAGCCTGGGTGTGCCGGTGGAAGATAACTCGTTGTAGTAAAACAGGAAAATCTGAAAGGAACCAGATTTTATCGTCACACGAGCATTCGCTAAGGTTTTTTGATTCTCTCTCCCAGCTTGCATTTTATCAGTCTGTTCTTGAATACATTCTCGCTAACATAATTTTTCCATTCTTTTCGTTTCCCCCCTTTTTTTTTTTTGCCCAAAAAGGAATGTTAGTCCCGAATATGGGATATTAGTCTCGAAACGCTGAATCACTATAAACGGTGTATCAATATTCAAATTATTGCCACCAAATGCTATCGGCCTGTATTATATTTAAAGAAATTAAATAATGAAGAACCTGCATGAATGTATGGATGTTTCTCGCACTGTGAAAAAACAACTTGAGCCATCAAATTCTGAATAACGTAGTCCTTCACCTGAACATAAGCACTCAAAAGCCCGAATTTCGAATTCACTTTTTTATGTATTTCATGTTTTGAAAAACTTTAACGCATTTTTGATTAACAAACTCAACGATTTCAAATCGTGCATTAGCAACACTGTATGGAAAAAAAAATATTTTTATGTCCCGCGCGAAAGCTTGTCTACCGGAAATTCTAAAGATATGCTGTTTTTAAATATTTTGTGATTTTGGTTTTGAATCGAATTTTATGTAGCATCAAGAATGTGACATTTAACACATAAATAAAAAAAATAAAATAAACGCTCATCATCTCAATAATAAAAAGACAAAATTTTCTAAAGCCATCTTAGTAAGCAAACTAAACATTGATATGATGATCTGAAAATAGACTGGGGGGGGGAAGAACTGAAAAATGTATGCCAACACTTAACGCTGCATCGGGGAATTCTGAACGTATACTGCTTTGCTGCTTTTAAAATTTTTGTAATTTTGTTGTTGTATATGGTCTAAGTTCGAAAAACATTATGCTTAATAATAAAGCTAAAAAGACAAAAGTAGACTGCGAGCCCAGCTAGAGCGTAAAATACCTTAACAAACTCTATTGGGCGACTGTTAAAATTTGAAACCTTT
Source organism: Stegodyphus dumicola (assembly GCF_044657685.1). Lineage (NCBI taxonomy): Eukaryota > Metazoa > Arthropoda > Arachnida > Araneae > Eresidae > Stegodyphus > Stegodyphus dumicola. The sequence continues at coordinate 121,984,807 of NC_140776.1, forward strand.
CAGATTCTTTTTTAAGCCTAAAAGGTCTCAAAATGGGATTTTGCGTCGATTCACTATGAATGTGTAGTTTCCATTGAGTTACTTTTCTTTCTTGTTGTCATTCTGCAAAATGTAAGATACTTATATTTCAGACTAAATCTGTCTGTTGCGAATTAACAAACTAAGCTGTTTGAAAGCAATATAAGCAGTTTTTAAGAACATTCGCTTCTTATTTTTGAATTGGATTGGTTTAAATAATAAAAATGCATTTAATCCATGATCTGTCTAATTCAAAATATTCAATATTTTCACAGAATAACTTTATATATATATAATTTTTATTTATTTCATATTATGTAAAACTTTAATTAATTTTTATCAACAAACTTAACAATTTGAAACCGAGTAAACTCTATATGGAATAAAACATTTTTATCTTCAACTCGCGAGTCTCGGAAATTCTAAAGATATGCTGTTTTTAAATATTTTGTGATTTTGATGAGGAAGTGAATTTTATCAGACGAAGTGCGCTGAACATGAACATTGATATGGTAAACTAAGAGAAGATTGAAAAAAAGTAATATATATGTATATAAATGTACGTCAGCACTTAGCCATCAGAAAATAAACATGTAAATAAACATGCTATGCAGCTTTTAAAATTTTTGTGGTTTAGCTTTTGAAGTGTATATGACGCTATATGTATTTAATAAATTAGCATAACTGAATTTAAATTAATTTAACTATTTAGTTAATTTTATTTTTAGTTGTTATATTTAGTATATGTTATATTTAGTACATGTTATATTTAGTAAATATAACATATAAGTTAGCATAGAAAACGATAATAATAGAATAACAAAAAAGTATTATAAGCTATTTTACTAAATGAACATCGATTTGATGAATACATTGAATAAATTAGAGTAATTACATCGATCTGATAAATCGAGAAAAGACTGGGGAAAAAAAAAAAAAATAGAAAAATAGAAAAATGTATGCCAACACTGTGCTCCTATGCTATTTTTAAAATTTTTGTGATTTTATGGTTGATTTGTATTAAGCATGACCGCGAATTAAACTGAGCTTAGTAATAAAGCTAAAAGAAATAATAAATAATAAGTAAAGTAAGAAAAAGGATAGCAGGAGTAAGTGCGACAGCAGAAAACTGCGAGCTCGACGACAGTATAAAAAACCTTAACCAGCCCCTTTAGGCGACCCTTAAAATCTGAAACCTTTCAGTTTTTTTAAAAGAATATTTTTCAGTCTTTCGAAATTCATCCTATCAACGTTCAGTTTTCGACTTACACAACTTTTTTTTTTGGTCGATCTAACTTTATTTATCAAACATAACTTTCTTCGCACTTTCGCTTCATAAAGTCCAACAACAGAATAACAAAATATTTAAAACAACCTGTCTGTAGAATTCCCGATAGAATGTTAAGCGATGCCATACATTTTTTAAAATTTATTTTAGCTAGTTTTTTTGGCGATAACATTTAGTGGCAACATCCTTTTATTTGAAAACTAATGCGGACAAAAAAAAAAAAAAAAAAAAAAAAAAAAGAGAGAGAACTGAAAATAATAGCGGAAGTTTAACACTCGGGAAAAAAAAAAAAAAAAAAAAAAGTGTGGAAGAACCACACATAGTCCTATATAGTAGAAGTCCACGGCTTCATGAGATCAGCTGCTGTAGTGGTACATCCAGGACCTTCATGGTGTCCCACTTTTTCCACCTGGTAACGATCTTTGCCTTTCCTCGCTGTTACACGATATGGACCGAAGAACTTTGGCCTTAACTTTAGACCACCTCCATACTGCGTTCTTTGTATGGCAACTAAGTCGTTTACATTATATACTTGTGCCTCTTTTCTCTTCTTGTTGTATGTTTTCTATTCTCTTCCTGAATTTTTAGAATGTTTTTCCTTGCTTCCTCTCTCATAGCTTCTCGATCTTTCATCATAATATTTTTTTCTTCTTCTTCAAGAATTTCCATAATCTTTAAGTCCTCTCGATTTCTCATTTTAACACCAGTGAGAAGCTCAAATGGAGAACTCTTTGTGCTTCTGACTTAGTACTGTTTAAGATCCTTTGTACATCTCCAACATATTTGTACCACTTGGTTGGATCATCTATGGATAATTTAGATAGGACTGGAATCAGAGTGAGATGAATCCTTTACACTTGTCCATTTCCTCTAGGAACGCCTGTAGTTGTAAATATGTGCTGGATATTATCTTGACTACAGTAATCTTCAAAGTCTTTAGAGGTAAACGCCGTACCTTTGTCACTTATAATTCTCAAAGGATTACCGAAAATTGATTGTTGCAGTTTCAGCTTCTGCAATGCCTCTTGAGCTGATGTAGACTTTACTGGATAGAGCTACACGAACTTTGTGAATGCATCAACAACTGTTAAGATATGATTGTAGTTCTTATTTGTCGAAGGTAATGGTCCTATAAAATCGATATGAAAAGTGCTCAAAGGAATACCATCTTTTGGTATGAGATTAAGCAACCCTTCGCCCTTACCTCGTTTTCTGTCGCACAAAATACATTCTACACAATTTGAAATAACTTGTTCAATTCGTTTTCTAAGGTTAGGAATATAAAAGTCGGTTTTCAGCAGATCTTCTGTTTTAGACACTGCGAAATGTCCCTTGTTGTGGATACTACGTATGATTTCTAGTTCTAATGCTTCGGGTACCACAAGTAGCTCACGACCACTGTCGAACTTGTATAATACTCCATTTTTCACTAGGAAATCTTTCTTTAGTCCTTGCTCGACTAAGGATTTTAGCAACTGGAAACGCTCATCACTCCTTTGCGCAGCTGCAATTTCGGCTGTAACTTCTCCCTGAGAACAAGTAACCATCATAACTGCGTTCCTACTTAATGAATCCACATGCTTGATTTGTTGCCCAGATCTGTGAACAATTTCATAGTCAAATTCTTCTAGAAGTAACGCCCATCTCGCCACTTTAGGGGTTAGATCTTTCTTAAACATGGTCTTCTGGAAAGCATCACAATCCGTAACTATCCTGACCTTAGATCCTAAAAGGTAATTCCTGAATTTCTTTAGAGCTTCTACTATAGCTAAAACTTCAAGCTCATAACTAGATAGCTTCTCTTGTTGGAGACTAGTTTTTTTACTCATGAAGTAAATGGGGTGTAACTGTCCATCATCTGACTTTTGTAGCAATACAGCGCCGAAACCATGACTGCTTGCGTCTGTATGAAATTCTAATGGTGCTCCTTGTTTAAAACTATGAACAACCGGATTTATGGATAAAAGTTCTTTCAATTTATTAAATGCATCTTTTTGCTCAGGCCCAAATTTGAATTCTGCTCCGTTACGAAGAAGATCACTTAGTGGTTTCGCTATTTTTGAATAGTTGGCAATAAATTTCCTAAAATACCCAGTAAGGCCCAAGAAACTTTGAATCTGCTTAAGGTTTTTGGGTTCCGGGAAATTTTGAACAGCCCTGGTGTTTTCAGTAGAGGGGCGAATTGTACCATCCTCAATAACATACCCGAGAAATTCTATTTTTCTTTTCAAAAACTGGCATTTCTTAAAATTGATTTCCAAACCATATTCTTTGGCTACTTCTAAAACGCGTTTCAACTTTTCTAAACCTTCTTTCTCGTTTCGTGCTGGAATAATAAGGTCGTTCATGTAAGTAATAACAGTGTCATCCCGAATTAAGTCTCTAAACACATTATAAATAAATCTTTGGAATACACTAGGGGACGTGCACAAACCAAAAGGTGCTTTTAGAAATTCGTACAAACCTGAATGAGTAATAAATGCCAAATATTTAGTACAATTTTCCTCAACTGGAACATGAAAAAAAAACCATTTTTTAAGTCTAATGTCGAAAAAACCTTTGCTTCACCCAAACGATCTAAAACCTCTTCTACTTGTGCCATGGGAAAAGAATCCTTAACTATTTTTTTATTTAACTGCCTGAAGTTAACACAAATCCGTGTCTTGCCCGATTTTTTTCTACACAAAACAATTGGCGAAGCATATTCTGAACACGACGGCTTTATAATCCCATCCTTTAACCATTCATCTATTTGATTACCAACAATTTTTTGATCAGCGAAAGGAATTCTCCTCGAACGATGAGAAACTGGTATACTTTCATTTTTAATTCTGTACTGTGCGGCTTTTCTAACGGTTTTTAGAGTGGAAACAGTATTGCGTAATCCTTCATCTTTAATATGCCATAAATCTGTTTCGCTGTCTCCCTCAATGGCTGCAGAAATAAAAGACAAAAAATTCCTTTCCGAAGAGACGGAATCATTTTCATATTGCGTAATCATCATCTGGTCACAACAGATCATTTTTAGACAGGAAGGGGGGAAAATACAATCTGTTATCAAGTCATAAACCATCGCTGCTTCTATCTCTTTTTGTTTTTTGCTTTCGCATAAAGAAAAAATAAACTTAGCCGTTTCCGCTTTAATCACGTGACCAAACGAACTTTTGAGTTCTATACATCCACCTGATATTTTATTCGGAAAAAGATATTTCTTTACAACTATCAATTCACTTCTAGAATCCATTAAACATTTAACTTTCTTACCATCGATCAACAGTTCAATAAATTCTAACTTATTTCTAGCTGCATTATTCGATTCAATCTCTAACCCAGATACCTTTTTTGGAGATAAATTCTCCTCCTTTTCTAATCGTTTGAGACAATTTCTCGCAAAATGAAATAATTCCCGTTTACTCCCACATACATAGCAAATACGTTCTGGTTTACTACTATTCTGATTATTATGATTTACAAGCTTCCCTGAACCCTTGAAATTGTTCTGAGCTTTTCTAAGATTGTTTTTGGAAAAATTAAGCTTTTTATTTTCTGGAGTTTCGATTCGCGTGTTACTGGTATCAACTAAAGATTTACCACTAGATGAATAAAATAAATCACTTTCTCTTCCCAATTGATTAGGTGGGAACCAACTTTGACCCTCCCGAACACTAATATGTTCCTTTGTTTTAGAATCAAGAGTTTCATACAACTTATCAGATACAATGAGATCACACAATTTCTTAAAGTCATCTACCTCTCTTAACTTGCAATAGTAATTGAAAGTTGCACTGAGTCGAGACGCGAACTGAACATGTGATTCAGATGAATGTCTCTGCGCATTTTTAAAATTGTTCAAACACTTACGTGGTGTTGGCTGAAATTCTTTCAAGATTAGAGTTTTTAATTTATCATAATCCACGATTTCTTGTTCAGAAACATACGTTAAAACGTTATTACATTTATCACCTAACAAATTAATCAACACTTCTGATTTTAACTCCACTGGTACACTTTTAGTAGTAAAAGCTTTCTCAAGTGACTGAAAAAACAAATACATAGCTTCCGGTTTCTGAGGTACAGCTATAGTTAGTGTTTTGACGCTTTTAATGATATCTTCAACACTAGTCTGCGCGTTTCCTCTATCACTCAATAATGATTGTGATTTTAAACTTTCTAACTCAATCTGCTTCTCAATTTGAGCTAATTTAAGACGTTCGATCTCTAAAAGATAGTGTTCATTACTTGTTTTAGGCGTCCGATCCTCTGCGATCAAATTCAACGTTCGTTTTGAAAATATCAGAATTTTCTATAATTCTTCTAATGTCAGCTTTTTTAGCATTTTCTGGAACAGTCTGTCCAATTTGTTCCGCAATTACTATTAAATCACTTTTCTTTAAATTATTTAAGAAACTCATTTTAAAAACGAAACAAAAGTATCACTATCTTCAAGAAAGAAATAAAGCAAAGTTTTCACAGTACCCTTCTCTGAAGTATCCAAGTATGAAGTATCCAAATATCGCGGTCAGAGCCCCCAGATTTTCTGTAATGGGGGAGTTGAAGATTCTAAATAACAATTCCAACGTGTTTTCCACACCACAGAACATTTAATAAAGGAAAATCAGAAAAGGTACAAATTAGATTAAATACAAGTGCCGTTTGATACAAACAGGATTCTGTATAGCTTTTGCCAGTCTTATCACATAATTGATTAGTGCCTACTCGCACTTGCTAATGTATTATACAGTTCAATTTACCACCTTCGCGTGGAAAACTACAGTTCCTTATTCTACACTTTCACGTGTAGACAGACATCTCACCACCTTCACGTGGGATAGCAGAAGAAAGTCTCTGTCATACTCCTCTTTCACCTCGCTGCTGGCGCATCGGCGAGGCCCTCTGGTGGTTGTGTCGCACTTACAGATACCACATATATAGAATATATGCATGCATTTGGTACTGCTGGTTACAATAAAAAAGAGAGGTGCACCGTTAGATAGCATAATACGCCAAATACAAAATTTTAAAGTTCTGTGGCTAATCGATTTTTAATTATGCGAGGTACATGCATACGCGCTTACAGACGTCAGGAAAAAAACTATTTTGCAATCTGTTTCGGAATAAAGAATCCTTTATACTGTCCGTGCCTACAGACATCACCCAAAAATTAGTCACTATGCAAGAATAGTGAATTCTGGAACGATCGAAATAGATATTTCTATTGAAATCTGAAAACCGAACCGTTTCGCAATGACTACAATTCATTTACTTCATACAAAGAAGTAATTAAGGGCCAAACGTTTGATTATGCCGGTATAAATTTAGAAAAAACCAGTTTTTACACATGGCCAACTATACCAAATAAAATAAAATCTAAAATTTCGTTTGAGAGAGCTTTCTATTTATCAGGACAAACTACATTTTGCTGGCAAACTTTTGGAAGTGATACTGAAGTTCGTTGTTAATTAAACCATTAAATTAGCAGATGGGCATGTGGTGGCAAAACCAAAATTTTCTTTAGCGGAGAGATTTGATAAATCAATGGTTACCTCATTGGGATTCGAACCAGAGATCCTCCAATTTCTAGCTGGAAATGAGAAGCACATATACCGGAAAATATAAACGGGAGAGTGTAAAACTTCTTTATGCATAAAATATTTTTTTTTTATTTTACGTAAATATTTTATTACCTCCGTTACCACTTCGTTCCTATTTTATTGTCACGTTATAACGTTGATGGACTTAGAGGTGAAAAATGAAATAGAACGCATTTTACTAAGCATATTATATTTATATCATAAAATGTCTTAGTGAATAGCGGTATATAATCATTATCAAAAGAAACTGAACAAACAGAAAAACAGCTCATGATTTTATTCTTTAGATTTTAGTTTAGAACACTTACCAGGTGTCATAAATTGGTACCCTGCAATGTAAACCTTTTCGTGTCTGTCAAAAACCGCAAATCCGTACCTTCTTATTGCAGCAAATACCTTTTAGTACATATATATGATCTGTAAACTAAAGGAATTGTAAGGATTCCAAATTCTATGACTAGCCAAAGCTTGCTGAAAAGAAAATCATGAGGAAGTCATACAAATATTTCGTTTTCCTTTTTAAATAGCATTGGTGCTTGCTGTGGCCATTTAACAAAACTAAGTTTCCAAGGGAGAAAAAAAAGAAAAGATCTGATGCGGACACCACGTGACTTACTTGTACACCTACTAAATTGTCACACTTTTTGCTGCCCTTAATTTAAACATATCTCCTCGAATTATTTTAACTTAACTAACTGATTCCTCAAGGCAAGTTCAAATGATATCAAAAATGGCAAATTTTTTTTTCATGACGAGTATAAATCTTTCCCAAATATAAATATAGGAACAGGGAGACCATATTAAAAGTTAAATGCCGTGAGTTGTTTAAAATTAATTTTTTCTGCTTTGAAATAGTCAAAATATGAATATTTCTATTATTTAAAACACTCCCGTAATCGGAAGTATATGACTACGACCAACTATTGCGGAAAAAATGGTTGGATAAGGACTTTTTAACCGGTTAAGGGGAGTGGGTATATATATACAGGGTGTTTCATAGATCATGGGATAAACTTGGAGGGGTGGTGGAGCATACTAAAACATGAATTTTTTTTTTTGTAGGAATGTAGAGTCTAAAGTGACCGGTTAAGGCAGGAATGGGAAAAAAAAAAAAAAAAAAAAAGAAACACTCGAGAGGAAAATGTATTTTTGTACAAAATCAACGCCAAGTGCTTCCTTGCAGCAATACAGTCTTGACAATAAATGTTAAAAATGGGAACGTCGCAGAAGGGATCTACAAACATTTTGAAAAACGATAGGCATTTCGCGCACGCTTACAGCCACAATGGATAGTCGTGCAATGAGATCCTCCAGTTAGTCAACGGGTGTCTCATAAATGGTGCTCTTCAGATGGCACCATAAAAAAATCCAAGCTGGATAAATCTGGCGAACGGGGTGGCCATCGAACGGGTCTACCACGGCTAATCCATTGGCCCAGAAATGTCCCATCCAAGTAATTGCGGACCCGCACGTGATTATGGGCTGGTGCACCATCATGCTGGAACTACATGCGATCACGAACGACAGCCGGAACATCCTGCAGCAATTACGGTAGCACCTCTTGCAGAAAAATATGATAACATAAGCCATTTGTACGTGCAGGTAAGAGGTATGGGTCTATGAGGTAGTCGTTAACTATACCCGCTCACACATTCACGGAGAAGCGGGGTTGGAATGCATGTGGACGTGGGCTGTGTCGATTATTAGTTGCCCACACGTGCATGTTGTGGCTATTGAAGATGCCGTCCTGTGAGAAAGTTTTCTCGTCCGTAAATAGCACATCCGATGGGAAATCCGCCTGCGCCGCACACTGCTGCAAGAACCAATGACAGAAATGAACTCGAAGAGGGTAATGTGTCTCTTGCAAGGCTTGGACTCTGTAAATGGTATGGGTGCAAACCCTTTTCTTGCAATACTGTCCAAACGGTGGAATGACTCAGCTGCAGACGACGTGCAATAGCTCTTGTACTTGTCTGAGGTAATTCATGCACAATGTTCAAGATGGATTCTTCAATGCGAGGTTGTCGTGCACTTCTTCTTCCAGTCCAAGTGTCAGAGGTGGCAACACCTTAATGTGTCATTTTGTGCGGACGCGTCGGGAAATTGGAACAGAGAATTGAGACTAATAAATTCGTCTATTTAATTAAAATTTGTAACCCAAAAGTTTCAATTGTCTGTTTCGGCGAAACGCGTAATGGAATTAGCTTAATTCGGCGTTCAACTAGAAATTTCCCTTGAAAAGCCAGGTTGGACTTCGAGTTCAGCTAATTTACCATTTTTCGCTTTATATTTTTATATGTTTATGTTTGTTTTATGTTTTAACTTGTTCCATCGATTGGTTTTTCTATGTTTTAACTTTACACTTGTCCCATCGATAGGTATTTACTGTATTTTTTGCCGTTACTAGTTTCCAAAGATTAGTATTTCACTGTGTTTAATTTAACGTGTAGCATTATTTTTTACCCTTCAATGACATTGTTTTTTAAAAAATGTGTTGAACTTTTCTTGGAGCCACAGCTCCTGGTAACGTTTTGGCGAGGTATCTACAATTTCTCATATCCTTAATTTTGCAGCAAATTGCGCAAAAAAATTATTTAGACCAAATTGGTCTTACGGTATTGTACTAACTACCTTGCTTGTTAATTATATATATTTATATATATATGGTGCTACCGATTGCAGTATGAAAGTTTGATGAACAACTAGATGTAACAGCAAACTCATATGCACAATTTCAACATTTTACGATTAGTAGTTTTTGAGTTAGACGATTTACATACATATGTATAGATGTCACAAAGATCAATTGGAATCCATTTTACAATCCTATTTGGAATAATAAGTTCTTTATTCTGTCCGTATGTACAGACGTTAGGCAAAAATATAGTCAAAATAGATTCGGGAACTGTTAAAATGGATATTTCCATTTAAACTAAAAAAATGGATTATGACATCTAAATAAAAGGAAACAGAAAAAAGTTGATGATCGAAAATCAATTGTTTTCTTTTTGATACAGAAAACGGAGTGTACAAGATGGGGAAATGCCGAGAAATTCTCTAATTGATATTTCTGCCAATACGTGATGTTATAGGTAGAGTTTCTTTTACGTTTCATTCAATATCTACGCCGTATCCACAGAAGTACTTACCCGCCTTTTATTTTCCTAAACGATAGTCGTAGACATGTACTTCTGATTATAAAAATGATTACAGTGATGAAAAGATTTATTTTCTCACACTTTGAAATTTAAAGAAAGGACTCAGTTTATGTGAAATATGAAATGTAACTTTTTACGCGTCCTTCCGGGTCCTATACTTATATTCAAGTAAATTTTGTATTTCTCATTAAAAAAACACAACAATTTAGATTGCCGTATAACAAAACTAACCGACATATTTGGTATTAAAATAGTGAATCATTTTCGGGGGCCGTACACAAGTTGAAGTATGCTATTTATTCGTAACTAAAAATAAAATACCGTTTAAGAAATGGTTTCAGATGCTAAGAGATCACGTCTCGAGCATTCCTACGCAGGATTATTGTGAAAAGTAACGAACAATATTGTTACGAAATGTACAGGAGCTTTAAGATGGCTTCCCCGCAAAGCAGTTTTAGGGTTGTCATAAATTGGCAAAGGAAAGCTGGGTTGCCATATTCGGCAAGAAATCGCCCATTTGGCGACAAAATTGGCGATATGCCATGGGCGGATGGAGAACCTTCTGGAACGAATTCTTACCGGTTTAGCTCAGAATGTTCTCGAACACCAGCCAAAAGCTATATAAACCCTGCTGGTACGCGGCGAGTTAGTTAGTATCGAGTTGGTGTCTCGTTTAGTTAGTCAATCCCTGCGGAGTCGATCGAGTAATCCCTGCGGAGTCGAGCGAGTGCCGAGTGGGTCGTTGAGTGCACCGAAAGAGTCTCTTAGTGCATCGCGGTTAGTGCATCGTCGAGAGAGCGTGTTGAAGCATGGCCAACTACAACTTACAACTACTGTATTTGGCCATGGTTGAGCTCCGGGAACGACAACCGAAAAGTCGGGAGCTGTGCTCTGTGTGTTTTCGAGTGCATCGTGAGTTGTAGCGTGGAGAGACTCGAGAGTACGTGCAGTTCTGAGAACGACAAAGCAGAGTCGGAAGGTTTACTCTGGTGCTTTGCAGTGAAGCTGTCTCCTCCGTGATAGCTTGATAACCTAAAAGCTGTGTCGCTGATCGTGTCAGCGTGTTTATAACAGTTCGACGACTGTAAAAACGTGTTTTGGAGCTGTCCTGAGTAATACCGGCCAATAAAGTGTGTTTCGATAATTCATCATCAAGCGCGGTCGTCGTTATTCACTCCAAATCCACACGAACCCGTACGAACGTGAAGGAAGGAAATAACGTAACAACTGGTGTCAGAAAAGAAAAACTCAACAATATAATTTGTTCTCAAATTGAAGGTCTTATTCACAGAATCTGATTAGATTGGGTGTTCTAGAAAGTACTTAGGGGTTTCAGGTATAGGAAAGTAGCGTACCCGTAATACTATTTTAATTTATTAATGAGAAATATTTGTGCCTTAATGAATGTCATGACTACTAGGTTTTGATGCTAAAGTAACAAAGGTCCCACAAGAATATTAATAATGTCTTTTTAGACTTTTAAATCACTTGCGTGAAAGCTTATAAATCACTTGTGTGAAAATTCTTTCTTTGTAATAAATGTAACAAAATTATAAATTAAAGACGCTTGTGAATCACAAAGTATCATCGAATCGCGTTTAAGGGGGGGAAAAGTGAATCTCGATTTACTTATTTATTAATCAACCTGTCAGTGCAAATTCAGAGCGATATCAAATGTCGTAAAATTCAGTGTTTCGGTCAATTTTTGTCATATGGGAGTGAAAGTTTTAGTTTCTTATTACTCCTGGTACGAAGTAAAGGAAGCATTCTAATCGCGATAAATTTCGGTTATCAAATTTCAAGGGAAATATCCGTTTTGAAAGTTTCCGAATCTGCTTTTAATATTTTTGCGTGATGTCTGTACGCATGAACAGAATAAAGAACTCTTTATTCCAAAAAGAATTGTAACATGCATTCAAAGTGGATTAAAAACAGATTTTTTTTTTCGTGATCTCTGTACGTACTTATGTACGCATGTATCTCGCATGACTCAAATACGATTAGTTTTAAAAAGCTGAAATTTTGCATATGGAACTGAACATCTAGATAAGCACCACCCATTTTTGTTGCATCTGGCTGTACGAAAAATGTATATATATGTGAAAGTTACTATTGATGAGCCACATTTACAAAATGATTCTTAAAATCGTCAAATTTGGCAATTTTACAGTTTTGTACAAGTTAATGTTATTATCACTTTCCATACTACACATATCTAGGAATAGACATTATACTTATGAAATATACAATAAATATTAGAAAAATAAAAATAGGTGCCACTGGCCCAATAAAGGAAACTGGTCGCCTTCATTGAGCCGAGAAGCTTCTATGAATGGGCCGGTAGTTATTTTCTACTTAATAAACTATCAACTTAATAGAAGTCAATAAAATGTTTAAAACTGTTTTGAGCTTGATTTGCAAATTTAAAATGCTGATTAGAAACTAACACAGACCAAAGTAATACATTGAAAATACACTGAAACATACTGATAGTTTCGCATTATTCGCAAGGAATCAGGAGCTGGATTTTAGTTAAGTCTTTATAATCATAAAATAGGCCTAATGTGAGAATCTACGAAATAACACTAATACTGAATTTCGTTTATTAGAAACAATTTAGTGAAAATAAGAATTTGAGGTAATTTAAGTTAAGCCAGTATAAAAACCATAACTTTAAAACTTTCAAATAGCATAAAATAATTAAGCCTACTATTAATATTAGTTTATAAATCTTACACAAATTACTGCATCAATTATTCGCTCTTGATGAGTTCAGTTGCATTTTTTGCAATAATACATTTTAATCCCCTTTCTGACACCAGCACACTTCGCATGAACCCACACTTTACACGATAGACATTGAATCACGTCTTTCTTGAAGTCATCACAACAGATAGCACAGAACCATGAATCCTCGTTGCAAATGATAGGACTATTAACTGAAGGCAATGAAAGTTTAGCCTTTACTTTCTTCTCCGGCTCAGAAGTTTGGAGTCATCTTTTCACAGCGGTGCCTCTTCTTCCTTTTGCTTTTTTCTTCAGCCTCTTCCAGGAACTGCTTGTATGGACTACTTGTTATCAGTATTGTTTTCTGTGCTTTGTTTGAGTCTTTTCCAACTTAGAATTTAGATGGAATCGGAGAGATTTCACCCAAAGAAACTTTAACTTTGACAACAATGTTGATACACCAGATGGAAGCGGTTCTGATTTTATTCTACCGGTGGTTGCAACAGATTTTTCTCCCTGGAGCCTATATACCATCTAACATTCTACTTGTAGAAGCAGCTAGGCTTGTGTCAAGAAATTCTGCAGCAGGAACATCATTTGATTCAAACTGCATTGCTGCAATAAAATGAGAGTCTTGAAATACATCTCTGTTAACTGAACAAACTCCTGATTTAGCAAAACATCCATTGCCTTTCTTACTGCTGCTGCTTGTTCATATGCTTTCCTAAACAATCTTGCTATAGGGAACTGGGTGATAACTTCTAATTTCTCTTCTCTCCGTCTCTGTCGTAGAAATTTCTCTATGACATTGATGTAATAATGTTTCATTGATGTAATTGATACGCATTTTATTCTTCAACTCAAGTTACAAAATATTAGCTTCGATACGTTTCTGTAGTTGAGTCACCAACCTATTCACAGCAACTCAGGCTGTCTCATTGAAGGCAACTAGCAGTCGGGATGTAATACGCCCGTGATTTCTGTTATAACAAAATAAACAACCGTTGTTAACCTAGATAAATAACACTGATTTAACACCAATTTTAAATGTTATAAGTAACAACTAAAACACTATTTACGTCTTATTGATATCTACATTTTCTTTACATCGACAAATTAAAAGAAAAGTACAAAAAACTTACCTTCTTGTAAAGCAACCTTGTTTGAGCGTGGATCAACTACGTGTCATGATGGTGATTTTCAAGCTTCATGTTGTATACTAAATAGTCATCAGGTTGCGCCTACTGACAAAATAACTAAAAAATAATAAAGGTGGCTCGTCGAAGGAGCCGGTCCATCTATACCAACCTTACCCTATATATGCACTTCCCTTACCAGACCTTTGTTTTAGCAGTCGCTGGTCGTGGCCATAAACTTCCAATTAGGGAAGTGTTTTAAATGATGAAAATATTCATGTTTTGATAATGTCAGGTTTAAAAAATAAGAAATGTAACTTTTAATGCAGTCCCACGGATCCTATATTTATATTTGGGAAAGATTTATGCTAGTTATGAAAAAATAAAAATACGAGGAGATTGATTCCTGTACGACAAAAACTGATTTTTGATTTCATTTTCAACTTGCTTTGAGGTATCAGTAGACGTATAAGATATTTTCTCCTTCCTTTCATCATGCCTTCGTGGTGTAGCGGTAGCACACTCGGCGAGTGTTCAAGGAGTCCAGGTTCGAGTTCTGGAAAAGGTATTGTACATTTTTCACGTCTCCAGCTTCATGAAACTTAATGACTGAACAGTGGCGCTGGAACTAAAAGGTGATGAATTTTGCTTCGTCACCACCAGGATTTGGCGATTGGGTCCCTTAATCCCCAGTCGCCCTTCAAAAGAGTATATAAGTTATTTTCTCTCTCCATCCAGCATGACTTCATGGTGTAAAGGTAGCACACTCGGCGTAGAGGTCCAGGTCGAGTCCCGGCGAGATCATTTCACATTTTCCATGTCTCCTGCTTCAGAAATTACCTAATGACTCTACAAATGAAGTTAGAAAAATTCGGCGAAATAAGTTTAAATGAAGTTCAGCAAATCATGTGCATAATTTAAGGAAATGCTCGCGCAAGGAAATCATGTGGTGTCCACATCAGATTTTTTTGCAACGAGTGCAAAAATTTTCTAAAGATATGTTTGAAAACAGGAGGAATATATCAAAAGTTACATTCGTAATTATGATAAAATCTGTTTTCTTGAATTAAAAATGCGAAAACATGAATCCTTGCGTCATTTCAAACATTTTTCTACGACCAAGTGTTGAGAAAATAAAGACCGGATAAAGACTTTTGCGAACACAATGTATCGATGTTAATAATCCATGTAAAATATCAAAATTCTTTTTGCGAATAAGAATGAAATCTGTATATGGAGTTCGTCTCATATCAACAGCAAATATTCTATTAATAATATTTTTGCTGTAAAACGTCAAAATATTATTAAGAAATGTACAATTTGTATAAGAATTTTTTAAAAACTGCCTTTTTGTCATTTTGATAACAATTTACTCTTATTCAAAAGGTGAATGAATCTATTCTCATATGGATTTTCAGCATTGGTTATTTCAGAGAAACATAATTTATTTTGCAAAATGAAAAAAAACGACCCTTTCAGATATTAAAATTATTATCGAAAATTTTGTCATTACAAAATTTTGTTACCATGCTGTGCCATCAGCATTTGCGAAGAAGTGAATAGCTAGTTGCAAATGGTTTTCAGCATTCAATTTATCCAAATTAGTAGTAGTTTTAAGGAATTAAAGGTATTTATTTTGTTTGCTAACATCGGTTGTGTGCACATTCAAATAGATTTAAATTTCAAAAATTTTAATATATTATTAAAATTATTATTATTTCATCATTATTATTAAAACTTAATATTTTTTATCAAAACTTTTATATACTATATTATCGGTTCCATTACTAATATTGTTATTACTACTGAGTTCAAAGTTTTCAAAAGTTTCAATTCAAAGTTTTTCTGTGCTTCCACACTGCTCAGTGGCGTGCAGCACAGGGAAGGAAGACGAACCTCCCTCTCCGAGATTACTCTTGAGTATTATATTATTAGTAATACTATTAAATATTATATTATTATTAAAACTATTATACAGAGGGTGTTTATATATTAACAGAATGACTTTGTGGCCGTTTAATTAATGTTTAAAATCTAAAAAGTATTTTCTTAAATGTTCGAACTGATAATGTTATTATTAATTTTTAATTATAAGTCTGGTTCTCGAATTTCATAATAGAGGGACTTTTCATAAAATGTCCAGTGGTATTGATTTCCATTCGTTTTCCACTAATTTGAGCTTGAAAACAGCTCTTTTGAAGAGTCCGAGGACGCAAACAGGTGAAATGTCAGGGAAATTAGCAGGAATATGCTCAAAATGTATCAGTCTGTATGCAATACATGTATCAGTCTTAATTTTTTCAAGGAATGCAGTGGTACGTTTCGAAGTATGACTTGTTACTTTGTCTTCAGAAGTTTCCTTTTTGAAAGTCATTGAGGATATGAAATGGAATTTCTTCTGTTAATCTGTAAAATGTTTCTTTCTATAAAACGTTTTCTTGATAGTGCGTTGAGTTGATCTCAATATTTTTTCCAACTCTTTTTATTTCTTTTCTTTGAAATTTCCCATTGTAAGAGGATTCTGCGACAATCACAAACCCCTTACTGAAACTTTCAAGGGAAGAAGCACGTTTGTATATTTTTCTCTTCGTTTTCGATAATAAACATGCCTTTTTTGTTACAGTCCTTTAGGTAATCCCATGCTTCGTCGAATGCCACAGTGTATTTCCATTTATCTCCTGCTAAGCAGTTTTCAAGCAGGGTTCTACAAGTTATTCTGCGTTGAGACACGTGAATTGGGAAAAGCTGATGAATATTATGATTTTAGCTTATGCCGGAACGGAAAAAAAAGGCACCTCGTTCCTACCTTTTTACATTCTACATGAGCGGAAAAGATGTGACATCGTTCCTACTTTCAAATAATTTTAGCAGTGTCTAAGCCACATCTGATGTTTTATCGCTTTCAACAAATATGCCAAATTTCAAAACGCGCCAATATATAAATTCACGTATATCTTCGGAAATTTTGAATAAGAATCTGTAATTTTTTGCAGAAAATATAGAATATGCTTAGAAATACGTCTACTTAGAATGCTTAGAAACACGTCTACTTAGAATGCTTAGAAACACGTCTACTTAGAATGCTTAGAAACACGTCTACTTAGAATGCTTAGAAACACGTCTACTTTAAGAAGATGGTAAAAATTTTATAGATTATAGTTTAAAAATTTTTTTGAAAAATTTATAAAAATTATTTAAAAACACAAATTTTCCAAATAAATCATAAAAATGGATGAATTTTATTTGGAATGAACCTGAATTTCGAAATGTGAAAGGAAGAATCAGATAAGTTTAATAAAAAAGAGAGATTAATAAATATATACCAAACTCAATTAACATTGAGGAGCTAAAATTGTGAGAGCTAATTTTTTAAAAACTACTTGTGCGATTTTTACAAAACTTGGTAATTTGGCGTAATTTGAGTCGTAGAATGGAAATATGGGAAAAATTGGTATGTTATTTCAGAAAAGGTCCGACTTTATGTCAAAATACCTATATTAGAACAATGCTATATATAAATCTAATACATATTCTAAGTTGCGCCTTCGAGAGATGAAAAATTCATGTTGAATTTCGTCAATCGGCCCAGTAGAAGGAGAGATATAGAACTGTACCCTTCTCTTTATCTCTCTCTCTCATTTTGTTTTCGAGTGTACAGAAATGAAACACTATGCAGACATAAAATACGAGGGCCATCCAAGAAGTAGATTACGTTTCCGTCTGTGTCCGCTAGGGGCGGGGCTAGCGCGGCCATCTTGGGGTCAGAGCGTTGCGCAGCTCAGTCTGCATCTAGCCGTGCTAGTGAGAGGTTCGTGCTGTGCTCCGTTCAGATACTGTGACGGTTTGAAATGTCTGCGTTAATTGAAAATCCCGCGAGCTGCGAGGTGCGCTCAGTAATAAGGTTTCTGACTGCAAAAAACTGTAAACCGATAGAAATCTATCGGCAGCTTCGTGAAGTGTATGGGGACAACATTATCACTGAAGGTGGAGTGCGTCAGTGGGTCATAAGATTTCAAAATGGCCGAACCAATGTTCACGACGAAGATCGAAGTGGGAGACCCAGCATAGTGACCGCCGAACTTCTCGAAAAAGTCGATGCTAAAGTCCGTGAAAATCGAAATTTCACAATAACGGAACTTTCTTTGAGTTTTCCACAAATTTCGCGAAGTTTGTTGCACGAAATCATCAGCGAAAAGCTTGGTTACCACAAGTTTTGTGCAAGATGGAAGGCAAGAAGAGGTAACGAAGTGGTTGAAGGCGCAGGCGGCCGAATTTTTCGACGAAGGAATTTCCAAGCTCGTACATCGCTACGATAAATGCCTTAATTTGTATGGTGACTATGTAGAAAAGTAGTATTTGAGTGTGGCTTTCATCTGTATATAATAAAATTTGTTTCCTATACTTTGTTTATTTTTTTATTCCAAAACGTAATCTACTTTCTGGATAGCCCTCGTATTAAGACGCTGTACTTTCTATTATGTAATTGCAGAATACATTAGAATCAGGATAATGAACGCTGAGAGACGTTAAAAATGTTAAGTACAGTGTCTACTGTAATCACAGTAACACGTGAACAGGGTAGTGTAAACGCAACGTATTAATTTTATTTAAAATGTATTTTCCCGATTGGCAACAACAGTTTTTTTCAGAACGATAATAATTTGAACTGTAATGTTTTTTGAGCAGTAACGTTGACGGTAATGTTTCTGAATAAAGCAAGTATCTAACAATTAATGTTTGACGGAATGTGTTTTTAATAAAGGAACTAATTAATTGCTAACATTTCAGAAGTGGGATAAACTAGAATTATTATCTAGATTTAAAAACGTATTGCCTTAACGTACGCTAAGCCTAAACTGAATGCGGAAGCTTGCCAAAACTGAAAGTAGAAAGGTACGTGAATTTATAAACTGTTTATGTTATGTCTAAGTATTAAACGGAAAGAACTTAAGTATAATTATTGTATTATTATTTGAAAATTGAAGTCTAAGATGGCTTATTTGGCAAGAGGCAAGAAATGTGACTTAAAAGAACTTGCTTTGGAACTTGATGTAGATGTCCCTTCTGATATTAAAATTGTAGGCTTAAGAGATATGATTTTGAATAGTAAGAATTATAATGAAGACTTTACTAAACAGATGCTAGATAGAATTATAAATGATCGTTTAGACAGGGAAAAGTTAGAAATTTTAGAAAAAGATAAGCAAAGAGCATTTGAAATGGAAATTATAGAAAGAGATAAGCAAAGAACATTTGAACTTCAAAAATTGAAAATAGAAGCGGAAATCAGAAGTAGTAATGTAAATGATTCTGTTCCTTCTAATGTTAGTAGAAGTAATATTAGTGATATGAGTAAATTAATGCATAAGTATGATTTGAATGAAGGTGATATATGTTTTTATTTAGTTTTATTTGAGAGACAGGCACGACGTATTGGGTTAGAAGAACAAAACTTGGTTTCTCAGCTGTTGGGTCTATTGCCTTATGAAATAACTCAATTAATTGCCCGTGTATCAGAAGAAAAAGCTAACGACTATAAGCACGTTAAACAACTGCTACTAAACAACTTATTATGATTTAATAAGTCTTCAGCTGCAAAACCGCGCGGTTTTGCAGCTGAAGATGGTGGTTCGGTAAAACCATCAAACTAATCCTGTGAAAATTTTGTAAATATAACGCTGATTTTTGTTGTTTGACTTCTGAATTAATGAACCAATACTAGCATTATATAATCCCGAAGCAGAGACTGAAGTGCACACAGACGCGAGCAACAAAGGGCTGGCAGGAATGCTGTTGCAAAAAGGTGAAGATAGAATGTGGCATTTAGTTTATTGTGTAAGTAAAGGAACAACAGAAGCAGAAAAGAATTATCATTCAAGCAAATTAGAATTAATGGCTATAGTTTGGACTTTGACACGACTTCGACAATTTTTAATTGGAATGCGATTTACGGTAATTACAGATTGCCAAGCTTTAGTTTATTTAAACGCGAAAAAAATTTCAAATCCTCAGATAGCAAAGTAGAATAATCTTATCCAGGAATACAATCTTGAAATAAAGCACAGACAAGGTAAAAAATGAGTCACATTGATGCATTGAGCCGATCGCAAGTTGATCAGCGAGAAGAAACTTTAGACTCTATAATTGAAAACAACTTGGAAGTTTGTTTAACGCTAACGATAGATGAACAAATTCTTATGATTCAGCATTCAGATCCAGAATTACGCAAATTAATAGACATTTTAAAGAAAAAGATAAATGATAGAACGAATGCAGAGAAATATGTAACTGAAAATTACGTCTTGAAGAATAATCGATTGTTTCGTGAAGTGGAAGATCAGGAAAAGGAGAAATTGTTATATGTCATACCTAAATCGATGAGAAAAGGTATTGTAGTAAAATTTCACTATCTTTTGGGACATTTTTCAGCAGACAGAACTGTTGCTAAAATCAAGGAATCATACTGGTTTAAAGGAATGAAACGATATGTTATGCGTCACATATCGATGTGTTTCGAATGCATAGTAAATAAAGTGCCCAGTGGTAAGAAACAAGGAGTACTGCATCCAATTAAACCTGGTAGAAGACCTTTTGCAATTATACATATAGATCATTTAGGACCATTCGTAGAAAGTTCAAGAGGAAATACAGAATTATTTGTAATAATTGATAATTTTACGAGATTTACACGCTTATATCCTATGAAAAGTACTGCAACCAAGTGTGTGTTAGTTGCATTGAAGAGTTTTGTAGATGATTTTGGGTTACCAGAAAAAATTATCAGCGATAGAGGAACATGTTTCACAGTGAAGGAATTTCGAGAGTACTGTCAAAATAATGGAATCAGTCATACACTCAATTCAACTCAACATCCAAGTGGTAATGGAATGGTGGAAAGAGCAACTCGAACAATTTTGGCTACGATTAAAACGAGTATGGAAAATCCGAATCAGAGAGACTGGGACAAAAAGATTAAGGAATGCGAAAGAAATCTAAACAATATGATAAATAAGACTACAAATAAAACTCCTTTCGAAATGCTTCACGGTTATTCACCAAAATTTAACGACGGATTGATGAGGATGATTACAGATGAAGACGCAAATGAATGGGAGAATCCAGTAATTTTACAGAATGAAGCTAGAAAGAGAACTGAAGATATGCAGATGAAAATGAAAGCAAATTCTTTAACATTCGAACGAGGAGAAATAGTAGCTATGAGAAGAGTACCTAAATCAACTGGAGAATCAACCAAAACACAACAAAAGTATGGAGGACCTTTGGTAGTTACAGAAGTTTTACCAAGTGATACCTATAGAGTGACTCAATTAGAAGAGAAGGTGAAAGGACATATCTTTAGTACGACAGCTCATGTGAGCCAATTAAAGTCATGGCAGTGTCAAGCTGAATCAGAAGAAGACGATGATGATGGTGATGACATTAGTGTTACTGGGGATAACGATAGCAACACGCCGCATATTACTAAAACTAGAACACAGAAAAAGAATAGAAAACGACGGTGAATCTATATAACAGCTAAAGATTTTCGAACTATAAACATTAATATTACAGATTTAATTTTTTTAAATATAAGTTCTTAATGTTCCGAGGTCGTAATTAAGTCAGGATGCCCGAATGTAAACGCAACGTATTAATTTTATTTAAAATGTATTTTCCCGATTGGCAAAAACAGTTTTTTTCAGAACGATAATAATTTGAACTGTAATGTTTTTTGAGCAGTAACGTTGACGGTAATGTTTCTGAATAAAGCAAGTATCTAACAATTAATGTTTGACGGAATGTGTTTTTAATAAAGGAACTAATTGATTGCTAACAGTAGGTAGAATTAAAATTAAACTATATTTAATTTTGCTGGCAACACTATGATAATACTGTTTGGCCATGCATTTTAAGCCTATAAAACAAATACTGAAAATCCATGAATTTATTTTCGAGGACAAAAATGCAAATTTTACTATCAGATCAAATGTTAAGATCATAGGACATTCAGTTCCGTCAAACTTAATCTATGGAAGGAGTAGAATTCCAAAATAAAGTGGTGATTTGAAGTCAAACTGTACGTAAGTAGAAAATATCTTGATTTTTTGGTAAATATCCTATTTCTTTTCATTGCATAGCATTTTTGTGTTGAACCATAGATAACCGTGTTTATCCTTTTCTTTCGAATGTAAAGATAGCTCAAACGTTCTCCCTACATAACATACGCCATTTGTACGTGCTTCTAAAAGGAAATTATGAAATATTATGAAACTTTTAACCAAAAGAAATTCTATTGCCATTCAATCGGAAACTGTAAAATTAAAAAATTCCTTATTTAAAATTTTTCTAATAATATTACTACACAAAATAGTTAAAAACAATTTATTATATATTGCAGATAACGAACGTGAAAAAATAAATGATATGCATGATATATGATTATAATTATGCAATGAAAGTTTGATGTGATATGTTCATTTCCTGCTCTTGATTTTATTTTAATGTTTCTAAGATTTCTTAAGTTTGAATTAATAGATTTAGTCTTATAATGTTTTGTTCGTTTTGCTTTTATTTCCAATCAAACTCACTTCGTATGTATAAAGATATTTCTGAAGGGAGAATAATATAAAATCTCCAACTGAGCAGGTATATATCACTTAGTTGTACTATAAGGTATTTTCTCTCATTTTTCCGCGTACCTTTGTGGTGTAATTGGAAGCTCTTCTGAAACCGAATAAGGAGGTCTGGAGTTCGAATTCCGGCGAGGGTATTGCACATTGTCACGTTTCCGCATCGATATAGTATAATGAGTCTACAGTATATTTATGGATAATAGCGTCAATTATTACAATCAGTCGTCGAACCTTTATGAAATTGATTAATTTATGTAATGAATTATATAAATGAATATTTAAACATGTTTCTTAAATTCTAAAATACTATGCTACTTCTTCAAGCTAGGTACTTTAATTCCTTTTGTCAAGGTATTTTTGTATGCTGCCGTTAGACATTTCCTTTTGCACTTTAGCTTATCACTGCTATATGCAGTAGATGTATAATTGTTGTTGTGCTCAGGTGCAAAAGCATTTTGGATAAATCACGAGAAAGTCTTCAAGGTCACTGATAGCAGCAACGTAAGAAATCGTCAACGCTGTGTTGGATATGATTATCAAATGACTCTGGAAACAGTATCTGAACGTCTGTAAACCTCGACCATACGTATGTAGCACACCATTCAACAAACATTTTCTCGACTATTCCTCGGAAATTTTTACCACAGGGGAAAAACGATGGCTAATTTTGAAAACAAAAAGGAAAAACAGAGTTAATTTTGCTCGATTTTGTAACGAAAATCTCCGCTATATCAGGGACAACAGGAAATATCACTCAAATCTGATTCAGAAGCTGACAGATGGCACGGAGAAAAAGAGTCCAGAAAACTGAGAAATGAGTTATTTTGCATCACGACAGTTCACTTCCTCAGCGTGCCGTAACTGCATACGTTGCTTTGGTGATTGAGACTTTATTTCACCTACCTATTCATCTTTCTTCCCGAACTGGCTTCGTCAGATTTTCATCAGTTAACTGCTATGAAGAATTCATTTCTAAGATGTCACTTCAACCCGGGAAATGATGTCACTAAGACTGTCATTTAAATATCATTCATGAGACACAAAACAAATCTTCTATGCCTGTAAACAAACTATGGCACAGAATACGTGATGTAGAGCAGTGGTCTTCAAACTTTGTGGATTCACGGAGCTTTTAGGATTCTAAGGTTTTTTTCGGGAAACTTTATGCAAATCTTAGAAAAATATATCTTAAAATAATATCAAATGTAGATCAGTATGTTATAGATACTTTATGTAAAATATGTTATAGTACCTTATGTAAAATATGTTATAGTACTTTATGTAAAATATGTTATAGTACTTTATGTTTTATGTAATTAAAGTATTGCATTATTTGTTGAAAAGTTTTAATATACAATTTATGTAATTTAATCATTAATAACATTAACTCGTAGATGACATCGTATCCAGATGTGTCATATGCCCTTCATTATATTTAGGGACTGGGCTGTGTTTGCAATTTTTTTTACTTAAACTGTCGAAATTTAGCCTGTTGGCGTTAGCTGCAGTCGCAATTCCTATTGTGCATCTAATTTGTTTTTACATTTTGTTTTCATTGCAACATACTCGTGTATCGAGACAGATTCTTTTACTTCAATACGGTATTCCAAATGGCATTGAAATATTTATAGCTGTGTGAGAAACTTCTAATTATTCTCCATGAATCTACAAACAAAAATTTAGGAGCAGATTCAGATTTAGGTCAAATTCAGATTTTTAAAATTTAATCCTTTGATATTTCAATACGTTGTTTACTTTCATTGATTGTTAAATCTTCTGATTTATCGAAGTACTCAAATGAATTTCATTTATACATTTATACAGTCATCCAGTCCTTTTCTTCTGGAAAATGTTCTTTTACAGTTTTCTTTAGCTGAAAAAGGTGCTTCATTGTATAATTCCTAACACTGTACTCTAAATTCAATTCATTTTCAAGTACAAAACTGTTTAGTTTTGCAAAGCATTGTCCGTCATTCTATTTGACATATAATAGCCGTATATTAAGTTTTAAACTAATCAGTAACAAAATGTATCTTTATACATTTTAGTAATTAAATACAAGTCAACTAGTGTGAAAACTATATAATTATTTCAATTTTTATTTTGACTCGCGTCACCCTCAGGTTTGAATCACGAAACTCCGTAGTTCCACGAAACACAGTCTAAAGATCACTGATATAACGCATTGATATAGGGGATGACTTTGTATAGGAATCATAATTAGAAACTGTAACCTCAAACACCTCTTTTACTGTAATTCTCAAACCTTTTTACTCTTCTCTCATCTTGTTGCAGACTTTAAAAATTCATATGAAAAAAAGACATATGTTATTTGCAGTGAACTGAGAGTGAAGTGTTTTTTAATGTTTAGACATGTGTGCATGTGAGTCTTTGAAAGAATAAAATACAAGCACTTATTCATAAATTTTATCTGTTTAATGGAAATCAATTTTCACAATGAACGGACGTGATCCTGTTTATTTTCACAGACTAGATCAGTTAACAATCAGATCAAAGTTATTCGGCGAGTCTACATCTGTAGAAGCCGTTCTCTCAGCATGATTCTTTGCATTTTAATATAGACAGTGTCATCTTACAAGATACAGGACATAATGACTTCACACATTTAATGAAAATATTGGTTACACAATTTTTTTCTACATCATGACTTATTACACATCTTGTGGAAACATATCCTATTAGAGAAAAATGAAATATACATAATATTGTTTCAAGTATTTTACACAAAAAATTTATTCACCAGGGTTCAATTCGTCTCTTTATGAGAGGAGTGCAAAAAATAAATAGAGTTAAAAAAATATCTCTTCGCATTGTGACCAAACTTGAACAAATTGTTCTTTTTCATGATTCATCAAAACTAGCAGTGTTGAAGACAACCATTCCTGCACAATATACGGATTTGCATAATATACGGAAAATCCTTTCGGAACTTTTGTACAGCTATTATTATTTTTGAAATGAGCTTAAATATCTGAGTAAAAGTAAATAAAAAAACGGAAGCGAGAACTGACGCGCCATCTAAAATGTGCTACTTGAAAAAGGAACAGATTCTCTCGTAATGGATAATGTTATCGTCTGCTTGTTAAGTATTTATTTATTTTAATATAATAGCTTTAGCTTCACATAAATAAAAACGACATTTTTAATATAATTTGTGAGTGGCATCAGCATTTAATTTCAATCTGTTATTGTTCTGAAAAGGACATTCTTTAAAATTTATGTATTAGAATACTGAATTTTCTAAATTTGCCTGGAAGATTATATGCTGCAAATTGCAAATAAAAACGTTTTTATTTGGGGATCTTTCATGTGTAATGTTCTTTTATTAAAGAACTGCCTTTATGCAAGATGGGTTTCAAAGGCAGATAGGTAAGTAGTAGAAAAGGCGGTGAATTTTCGGATTGCATCATACATGCAGAGCTTTTCTGTGAAACTAATGTTAGTTTAAGAACAAATTTTGCGTAATTTTAAATTTCAGGTTGGGAGATGCTCCCGCAATTATTAATCAAACGTTATTCTATAGTTTTACGTGCTTATTTGCTTTAATTTGAGATTTTGTAAAAGCAAAACATAAACAGTGATTTGTACTGTTGACAAAGACTATTGATGCAAATGAAAGATTTGTTTATGCTAAAAGACTATTTAAAAAGGAAAACTCTCGACACAAATTATGGAAATAGATTTGTAAAATAGTTTATAGAAAAATAAATTTTTTTAATGCCAAACTATCGAAATAACTTAAAATGCATGAAGATCATCTGCAATTAACAAATGCAACGATTCTTAGCCGCTTAGGCCAATGGTTGCAGAATTTAATTCATTATGTAATAATTTTATCATTTATTGTTATTATATTTTTATTTAATATTTTAAATTTATTTTACATTTTTTATTATGTTATAATTTTATTATTGTTTATTTATATATAATAATTTTACTTTAATGTAGTAATATTATATTATTAATAGTATTACAGTATTATTAATATTATATTATTATATTATTATTAAAATAGCATATTATTTATTACGATATATTTTATCTGATTTATTTTATTTATTAATAAATTAAACTAATTCAATTTATTATGAAATAATTTAATCATTCATGTATTAATTTTACTACTTTAACTTTAAATAGATAACAATATTGTATCACCCAAAACTTTCGTTTTATTATGTAATTTAGTGACAACAGGTTAAGTTAGAATACAAAGAAAAGAAATTGTACTTACAATTAGGGCCTTGTTTAAATCTGTAACAGGAATTCTGTTATTTAGTTGTCCTTTTTTTTTTGCAAGTAAAACATTTTAATCTTATAAAACACTTGTACATAAGTTTATGGAAGAATGATTTATAAAAATTTGTGAAGAATTTAAAATGTGCTTTTATTTTTAAATGGTTTAAAATTATTACCAAAAATATGCAGAATAGACAATTATGATTATCGCAATTTTAGCTTTAATTTATTAAACATAATGTTATTTGTTTATATCCTTCAAAAATCTAGAATGAATCATTAATACTTCTTTAGTGATTATTTCTAATTTTTTTATACCGAAGACAGTTCGTGTGAAAATAAACATAAAACAGTGTAAAAATCAATTATATAAAAATATGCAGCATTCAGAAAGTAGAATATTTTTTCCTGGGTTGGAAACTATCACAAATAATATACTTGTTTTATAATAAATCGTATCAGAACTTTAACTGATTGTTTGTAATTATGTGCTATTTATTTCAGCTCATCAGATTTTATTTTTTATTAAAAATGTAAACTATACAAAATTAAAAGCGTTTCCTTCACTTTCTTCTTTAAAGCAAGAAATTAGGGACCATAATAACGACCAGAAGGCAACATTATGAAAAATTCTATGCAAATCAATGCTTCGGATAAGATTGGTTTCGTAAACATTTCCATAAACATGTACTCTAATTAACCCATGTATTTTTAGTATATTACTTATGTGTCATCAATTTAAATTCACGTTTCTAAATTCTCTTTGCTTTGATAATAAGAAGTTAAATATTTATGTTATGCTGTTTCAAATTTAGAATTTTGATGGATAAAATTACGTTTCTGAAATATATTTTTCAAGTCAGGAACGTTTTTAAATACTTGATCATCAGGTTCCCATTTACAAAGTATATATAAATTCTATGAGTATTTTTAACTACGTCATTTGAACACTGTTAGACCAAAATAAATACAATATAGAAAATACACACTTTATGGAACCGCTTTTCTGTTTATCTTCTCTCGTTAGCATTCTGAGATAAAGATAAGAACCCAAGTTTGACTTTTGCGTAAGTCGTTCAGTCATTTCTACCATATATAACATGGTTTTTATATCTAATATGCCCGTTCTATTGATTTCATTCCTATTTTCAAACAAAACGTTGAACTTTTGGAAATATTAGTTGTTTTCCTGGCATAATAGTAACAATGATATACATACAAAAAGTGGTTTGCATTTTATGGAAATAATTTACCATTTAATTTTCTCATTAGCATTTTGAGATAAAGGTTTAGCATTTTCAAAAAACTTGTCTGCTACTATTTTGTTTTTATTGGAATTCAGAGCAAGAGATTTATTTTAGAGATGAAAGATTTCCCAAAGGTTACGTAGATTCAGTTTCTGATAAAAAAATATTTGTATCAACAAACTGTTAAGTTGAAAAATCGATGTTATTGCATTTCAAGGAAATACAATTATACTATATTAAATATGAAAGGGAAAAGGCATCTACCTGAAAGTGAAAAGAAAAAATGGCTATAAAACCGCACCTTATGACTACTCGAACAAAAATATCTAGGTAAATATCGAGAAAGTGAAGTCTCTCATGCTGAAAGAAAATCCACCGACTGAAAGATTCATTGCTTCAGAAATGGGAATGTCTTATGGTACTATAAGTAAAATAATTCATAAAGATTTAAAGTTAAAATGAGGTTTAAACCTAAAGTTCAACCACTTTTGCCCAAGCATATTACGGAAAGAAACACCAACTGTAGAAAATTATATGAAAACCTCCCAATAAATGAAAATTTGTGGTAACAATCGGTAAGACATGGGTATATTATATTAAGTGATTGTAATAAAACAAGATCAGCGTTTTATTACTCAGCTGACAACAATGATCGCGCACGAAATGGAATTGTCAATGCACAGAAAAATTCCCGACAAAATTCATTACAGTTGCAGGATTTTATTACAACCATGAATTCGAACTCCAAGAAGTCTCAATTAAGGCTAAAAGTAATTCACTGTACTGTAGAGACATTAGGTTAGTTCGAGGCCGGAGACGTGAAACATTAGCAACCGCCTTTGCCGGGAATCAAACCATGGACCTCTGGAATACCAGTCCAGCGTGCAGAACCACTACACCATGAAGGCACGCTAGGAAGGCCGGAGAAATACCTTATATAATCCCCCTTTTAAAGAGCGATTGGGGTTTTTAGGGGACTCAATCGCAAACCCTGGGTGTGAAGAGTCATCATTGACAACCCTTTTAGTTCGGGCGCCACTGTAGAGACATTAGGTTAATTCGAGGCCGGAGAGATAAAAAATAAGGAACCGCCTTTGCCGGGAATCGAACCACGGACTTCTGGAATATCGGCCCAGCGTGCAAAACCACTACACCACGAAGGCACACTAGGAAGGCAGGAGAAATACCTTATAGTACTGTCAGCAGAATATTTTTAGAGCCAATTTTTGAAGCCGAAATTACAGCCTTATATGGCAAGGATATCCATAAACTTGGGCTGAGTATGGACAAAACTTCTAATCACACATCTACGTCAGCTTCTGCTTCTTTAGCAAACAATGTATCTGAAATAAAAATAAAATGTATCTAAATTAATAAAACACTCGTAAAATCACCTGAAGTTACTCCTATGAACTTTTACGCTTTGGGTTTGTTAAAACGAGCCTTAGGGAAACGGTATCTAAGAACAATGAACGGAATTTAGAAAACGACCCAAGAGAAGTGGGAAAAATTGACATAACTATCTGAAAAAAAGTTTACTTTCACAGAAAAATTTAGCTAGAGCTACAGCCAAAAATCAAGACTATCAGGCTGAAGAAAGTCACTGCAAAAAATACTCATATTTGTGCATAAAAATTATTACAAAAATCGTATCTATAAATGGCGAACAACTTTCTGTATCGTGTGAAAAGAACTGGTTTTCTCCTGAATCTTGTTGCATAAAAATGGTGCAAAGAAAGAAAATTTATGTACAAACAGAACTGAGCGCACCTAATTAATTTCTAGTGACCGCAGAAAGGAATAGTTACTGAAAAAGAACGATTTGTTCCAGATGTAATTTTAAATAAATTTAAAAACAAGGAGAGAAATAATACACTTTAGAAGGAGCTGTAACTTATGTATGCATATATAAAGAAGGACTTTTTTTATTCTTTTATTTTGGCATCAAATACATTCTTGTAAAGCTTATTCTTTGAGCTTTCGATGAGATTTTAAAAACTGCGAATATTTTCGTTATCATTATTTCCAAAAGTCGAGGTAGTAAGCACATTGGCTTCTCTCTCGTATTTATACGGTAAATTTAACATTTGAAATAACCAGTGCATTCTATTTTACTACCTACACCGTAGCTTCAATGCAGTATATATACATTCAGGGAAGCAATTGAGCAAACAGACCAACTGTGGACGAGATTTTCTCTCTTTCCCTTGTGAAAGAGAGTAAACAGTTAAAAGAGCTTCAAAAATATACTTTACAGATATGATAGAATAATTAGTAATCACGGAACAATGAATATGTATGCATTCAAAGGAAGGAGAACAATATCCAAACTGAGAAAATTGCGATTATTGCTTCTGCCTATATAACAAAGATTTCGTTTAAATGTTTCAGGAAATCTGCAATAATTCCAAGAATCACTGATTGCTTGACTTCGCAAGAAAACTGTTTTGACTTGCGCTTGCATCAGATATGTTTGGAAATTCTTCTTCTTCTTTCTATGTATACAAGCTGACCATTAATATGATCACTAACTGCAGTCATCGTGATTAAGCTGATCATTAATTTAACACAATAGACACCGCTTAATGTGATCGCGATTAATGTTATCATTCGGATATTGTTATCGAATTGTCCAAATCCATCCGGTTTGTATTTGGAAAATATGGAAAATATGTCGCCTATTGTGCTCAGCAATTCGGTTAATATGATCAACATATTACACAATATATTTCGTGAAACTGAAGTGAGAATGCATCATAAAATTTGCCACGTGCCAGAAAAATGTCGCCAACTAAAGAATTAAATCACCAAACAGTTTGCTCTGGGTTTTAATCAATCATTTAAAGTTAAGCAAAAAAAAAAAAAAAAAAAAAAAAAAAAAAAAAAAAAAAAAAAAAGCTTAGATTTTTAGGATGATCTGACATAAATCTCTCTTCTTCAGGAGGATAAAAAATTCCACGGAATTTTCCTTTCCCTCTTTTCTAAAAATATAAATAAAAATCCATGAAAATATTTTATAATGTTTTTTTTCCTTGGTAAATTTTTAATTCTACTTTAGCATATCTCTTCCAGCGAGGTCCTCCAAGTATGAAGATTACTGGTTTACCATGATTTTCAGAAATGTTCTAAACCGTTCATAAATGAACTCTTGCATTAAAAATTCTGTGAACATGTGAAAACTTTGCCTTTTGCAAATTAAAATGCGTAAAAGTATCTGTTATATGTTTCTGGTTATATTTACATTAAATTGGCTGAGTTATATTGCTGTTTTGAAGGGCATTATTTCCTTATCGTTTAATGTTATTTGTTTAATGCTATAAAAATAGCCTTGGACAAAGGTGATCACATTAAACGGTTCCTACTGTAATTATTCGACGTAAAAACTCGAAAATTCTAGTATGCGGTTAGAACCAATTAGTTAACAAGTAGTAAAAAATTATTACTAACTATTACGGTAATTCATATCTATATTCATGAGATAAATCAGCTTTTAATTATTTTTAGATATTGTATGTGAATTATTCAAATTAAAGCATTTAAAACGTTATGATAAATACTTTCAACCAATGGTTTCCTAGCATTTTTTTAAGGATACTATATTTATTGATACAATTTTTTAAAAAAACGTTGCATCATCTCACTTAAAATATACATTAGGAAGTAAAATGTACAGTATTTTTTATTTAACTAAGAGAGAATATTTAATAAATCAGAAATAATGAAAATATATAGTAAATAATTTATTTACATCAGAGAAAGAATATTAAATTACTTTGTGCCTGTTTATTTCAAAGCGATATAAACGGGCATAAAGCTGAAACTCCAAAAGATAGCATAAAAGTATGATTAAACTTTATATAATTAGGTTTTACACAATATTTTACACTGAAGTAGTGTTCTAGTGTTCAATATTATTCAGCATCGTGAATGTTTGTGAAAACCTTTGCAGCAAACTGTAGTATATGTTAAAAGTGAAAAAGAAATTACATTACTAGATTTTCGAGGTTTTACTGTTTGTATATTTATATATATATATATATGTATATATGTATATGGACATACTTGAGTACATAATATCTACAAAACGCTGTTATCCCAACTCCAACATCAACCTGATTAAGACATATTTTTAAGAGTGATTTGCATTAAATAACAACATATAAAACGTAGCATCAATAACATCATGTTTTAAACGTATCACACATCAAAATAAACTTTTATTAATTGCAATATATACAGTGACAGCATAAAAAGCAAGAAACAGAATATTATTTATTAAAAAAAGGAAAACAGCACATTTTTTTCATTTATAGTTATAGAACACATATACATCTACCTAGAAGCCATTTAAAACAGTGGTTCTCAACCTCTTTTGTCCCATGCCCCCTTTCTCCCTTGTTAGAAGAACATTCTTTTCTTCCTTTCCCCAACTCGAAGAATGCAATTATACATTTATTTAAATTTAGATTACTTTTTAACGTATTTAATAGATTAAATAATAAAAAGTATAGAAAATAATGCTATTGAATACAAAAACAGTTTTTATATTCATAATAGAATTAAATGAAAGGCTGACCTCATTGCCCACTGATACTATGATATTCTGCCAGGGATGAATTCCTCACTGGTTGAGAACCCCTGATTAAAAGTATTTATTACTGAACTAAATATAAATTCAAGTTAGAGTTGCGGAAAATATTAATGTTTCATGAGCATTCTTCGAATTCTTTTAGTGTTTCTTATTATATATATATATATATATGTTCATTTATCTTATTTATATCTGGCATATTAAAAGGTTTTTTACGATTTGAAATTTTTCAGGAAATTTTATTCCGAGCATTTTATTCGCTCGGAAATAATTTTATTCCGAGCATATTTTTTCATACATTCATAGCCTTGAAATCTTTTATTTTCTAACTAGAAAGAAAATTATGTTCTGTAAATTTGTCTTCCACATAAGTGACATTAAGCGAGTTTCTCTCCTTGGTGCCTTTTAATCATAAAATTCAAGTATATTTAGGCTTTATATAACAAGTAAAAGATTCTATCTTTTAAACAATTAATCTCCAAGAAGAAAACTTCCACGCGTCATAAATATATATAAAAAATTCAAAAATCATTAAAAGAGAAAAAATTAACGTAAAAAATTCTTTATTAAATTAAAAAGGAATTACAAATTTCTGCGATTATTTGCCGTATGGAAGCCAAAATTATACGAATATTACAAAATATTGATTTCAATGCATAACTGCTATTACGCAGTTTCTACATTTTCTGAAATTTAATTTAAAAAAATTCATTTTTGCTATTAAAATATTAAAAATAATTGCAGAAAATTCTACAATGTTAAAGTTCAAAATAAGAAAATCCTTACTTTTATTCAAAAGTAAAAATTTCTAATAATTTATATTTTAAATTTTATTCAAAATCCTGATTTATATTTGAAATCATATTTGAAGAAATCAGAGCAAGTCATGTAACTTTTCTTCTTCATATCTCAATCTTACTTGTAATTTATTCATTTTTACTGTCCCAATAGAAAGAAACTTATCTTTATTTCTTTAAAACGGAAACGCTTTTGTCTTTGGTAAAGGTTAATATGGCAGATATAAATCACAAATCCTTTATTTTAGGTTCTGTAGATTATTCACTGTAAAGCTTCTTATGGAAGATACTCTGCTTTAAGACAAATAACTGTTTTTTGTTACCATGGGAAATATGATTCAAGTCAGGAACAAATGTGGATTATCGTATGTTTGAAAATTACAGCGCAATTTGCATAAGTCATTTACCTATGAAGTTGTGCCATAATGATATAATAAATAAGCTTGCAAGTATGAAAATGTTTTAAGTATAGTTTTTAAAAATGTCTTGTTTTTTAATATTTCATATTAATCTTGAAAATGTTCTCATAAAATCCAATGTTATCATTAAAATTGTTCATTTTGGAGTTTTGGAAACTGAAAACAATTTAAACATTCACACGCTTAATGACGTATATGCTTTTTGCCTTTTTTTGCGTAGCCAGATGTATTGAATTACAGTCGAACCTCGGTATAACGGACTACCAAAGAACGGAAGTTTAGTTCGCTATACTAATTAACAATGCATATTTAATAAAAGAAGTGAATAATAAATCTAAATTTACAGAAAAGTCATATTAACCCCCTCACCATTCTACAAAACTCAAATATTTGCTACTTTATTTTTTCAAAATTTAAATATTTGTTTCTTGTTTCTTGTTTTTTTTTTTTTTTTTTTTTTTTTTTTTTTTTTTTTCACGCAAAGAAAAATTTTGTGTTTCTGAAAGTGGCCATAGAAATAATTTTCACTCCCTTTCTCCAGCTGTCAAGAGCTATTTCCATCTACTCATCTCCATAGCCAGGGAAAAAATTTCTTTTGTGTTCATATCTCAAAATTAGCAAACACGATCTTCTAAAGGCACGCTTTCAAATGAGCAGTAGTTCGTTTGCAATACCAGCTGAAGAGAAGCCGGAAGTGCATTCCTGTTTCTTGATTTTTGTAAGTGACCTTCCCTTCGTGCGATCTTGATACAACTCTGCTGTTGAGAAAGTGTGATCAATTAAGTCTCAAATTACTTCTTTTCATTTTTACTGCATTCTGCGGCGTTGGAAAAAGCGAAACGACGAGTGTCTCTAAGGGGTAACAATCCAGGCCACATGTATGCCGACAAGTTAAGATTTAATTTCAATAATTATCATGCACCGTTATTAAACTTATCCTAGTTCTTTTCCGCTTTCATTATGTATTTATAATTTTACACGATAAATTACTTAGACTAAATATCATTAATATAATTCTTCTCTCCAAATACTCATTTATAACATTGATTTTATATCAACAATGATATAAAAACCCTAAATATGAATAACAAAAGTATTGACAAATTTAACTCTTACTTAACTTCTGAGAACAGAAATAATATGTAATTTATAAAGTAGCTTATATTTACTAACCAATTATTGCAATTTAAGGCTTTACTTTAAGTTCTCTTTTCCTCATTCCTCACTAGAATGCAAATTAGGTTGCGTCTTTAAGCTGAAAGCTTTGAAGATTAGAGTTTCTGGCAAAGGCGTCTTACTGTCAGTCTTCTCACCAGCTCTTGTTAAAAGTAATATTACGACTTTAGCATTCTCCCTAGCCGATGTTTCAAATATTCAAGGGTAAAATATCTGAACTAACGTATTTTTAGCCTGTTTTATGTGTAATCTCAGATTACGTTATCAACTTTTGAATTTAATTGTAAAGTTAAGTTTAAAAACGACAAGTGGCGGACGTTTTATCTACAGCACAAGTTGTGCCTGTTCTGTTACATTAATACTCAATGCAAAATGGATATTTTAATCTTCTTCAACATTTTGCGAGTTGTTTAGGACGTAGTGATAAGTCGTTAATTGTCTAGTATGGTCTGCAGAACTTTAACTCTAGTTTCCAAGTACAAAAAGAAAACCTACATATTTTTCCTGGCGAGATGCAGACCGTGGGAAAATTTTATCTGTCTTTGGAAAGCAAACTTTTATTCCCTAGAAGAGGTATCAACTGCATACCCCAAAGCTCATATAATTTGTTATTTCCTCTTTCCCTGAATAGCAAAAATTTTAAAATATCCATCAGACTTAAATATATCAGCTCTGTCTCAGAGTTGAATAGATTCAAAGAGCCCATTCACGTTAAAGTTCGTTTTATGCCTATTCAAGTTCAATGGTCACTAAGACCATATGTGTACTAAGATATGCTTATTTTGCCCTCGTTTTTCTCGTAACGTTTGGTTCACACCTGTCTTACATAGCCTTTGTTTAGAGCACAGAGAAAAATGATGGTGAAGTTGAAATAAGTCATGTAAAAGGGTTTTCCTTTACGAATGGAATGTGGATCCTGTTTTTCCTTTATGAATGTGGAATATTTTCCTTTATGAATGGAATGTGGAATATTTTCCTTTATGAATGGAATGTAGATTACTTTACGAATGAACGTGTATGAAATTAAGGTTTAGTAAATTTTTCGTTTAAACTTGCGGAAATTTTGGAAAAACATGTGAAAGCACTCAAAAAATTTCAGTCGAAGATATCCATCCAGTTGGTTATATCGGATTTTGTTATATCGAACAGTTGGTTATATCAGACCTCTGAAGGTTCGTATAAAGTAATATTAAGTTTCAATAAATTGAACAGTACGAAAAAGATTTGTTCGTTATATCCCGGTGCTCATTATAAGCTCATTATAAGCTGGATTCGTTATAATGGCATTCGACTGTATATCCACTAACTTAGCAATTTATTTTGTGGTAAAATATGAAAAATTCATTTAGTAAATTTCAAATATTAGTAATCATGAATTATAAGTAACAACTAATAAATCAGAAAGGAATTTTTTGCTTTCTGATTTATTAGTTGTTACTTATTATCTAGAAATTATTAAAACTTCAGAAAAGTTTTAATAATTTCTAGAGGCAAAAAACATTTTATAACATATTGAATATAATAAGGAAAATGTATCTCTTAAGTTTAAAGCTTAAATAATGTATTTACTTTATAACTATTATTTTTCATTTTTAAATATTTGCTAAAGTAATTAATAACTGGAAAATGTTTCAGACTTCTCCAGTTTTTAGAAGGAGATAAAAACGTAACTAATAAAACTTTTATATTTATTTTCATCTAGTGGCGGGATGCCCATTACGTCAAAGTCGAATCATGAAGTCAAGGTCAAATAACGTACGCAATTCTTAAGGATTAACGAAAATTATCGTAGAGTCAGATATTTAAAGTTTTAATTACAAATATCAAATGTACATGACTTGATTGTTTTCCCATGTAATCAAGAAAAACTATCATAATTAGGTATTATTAAATTTACTATTCTTAAATATAAATTACTTAATTTTCTTTAATTTAATTTTCCATTGCAGGAAGTTTTACAGTGAAATTTCATGCGAAGGTGCTATGGTGTAATTACTTTTTGTTTTTACTGAGTATCAACTATGTTACATTTGTATTGTTTTCATTCCACAATAAAATTTAACAGTTCAACAATTTTTTAAATTTCAAAACACAGACGTCATAATTACACAGCAAGATGAAAGGAAAAAAGACACCTACTTAATTACAATTGTATTACTCATTCTCTCAAAGTTCACATAAATACAGAGTTCACTTTCACCGTACAAAACTCACTACACTACAGAATAGCAAAAAATCACTTTTTCCTTGTTCACTGTATTTAAGATAAATAAAAGCTGAGGAATTTTCACGGGTATCAGCAGAAAAGAAGGAAACTCAACGTTTGCAACAGTAATACCTTTGCTATTTACAAAATAAGAGTATCACAGTAGCATAAAAATACTCTTTTTAATATTTCAGAATTTAAAGATTTTATAACTACGATAAAACACTTTAATCTGAACATGAAACATCTAAATAAAATTAAGGAATGTATGGAAGAACTCTTGAATGTATTTAAATCCCAGCTTTTGTTAGGATTTGAGGTCATTAATAGCTATAGCCTGATAAAAATACAATATAGTTCAAAACACTTGTAACTAAAATGTATTTCTCTCAATTGCATTTCCTTTATTATATTTCATTTCCATTAGATTTATAAACATTAAATGCCCTTTTAAATTCTCGACTTTAATTACAAACATTCATTTGGAAGGATTTATTCCTAAAATTTTTACTGAAAATAAGGTTAACAAATTTTGAAATGTTTTTCAAAATTTATTTTCTATGCATGTATGTACACTTCCAAAATGTTAAATAAACATTATGAAGTCAGCTTCACAACGACTTCTAAAATTTATTCACGCACAAAGAAGTATATAAAATATAATTTCATCTTAAAAACAATTAATGAAAATAATTAAATTTTGATGCAAATTTATAAATAGAAACAAGCTGAATATGACAACAAAAGCCCGGATTTCGATAACCTAAACATTCACTGTAAATGCCCTTAAAGATGTTTGGAAAAACACATAAACTGGGGAAAATAAGCTTAAAAAATGATATAAAAATGACACAATTGATAAGCATTGGCAAATGGATTAAAATTCACTTAGTGACACCTATCCATCATTTGAATTTTATCTTTTTCTTCCAAAGTTTAAACTTTAAATAAATGTTTTAGAATTGCGCTGACTTATACGTGCTTCTTGATGTTTCAAAAGTGAAATCTGTTGTCAGAATATACTTTTTCACATCGAAAATAGCTTCTTTCAACATATACTTTACTTAGAGAAGCATACAGTCTCTTTATCCTACAGTCTCGTTTCAAAACTGGAAACGTCGAAGGTCATTAATCCAACTTACAGCCGTAAGACTATACCAGCTGAGCCAAAAAAGGAAATAAAGGGTATTTTAGTGAGCTAGGAAAGCGTACTGCAAGTAGCTCTGAGTGTATATTTCTAAGAATGTGTCGGTGGAGTAGGTTTTCCCTTTCTGCATGTAATCCTTTTCGAACATGGACAAAATGGGATAATAGCGAAGAAATGCCGATACGGAAAAATTCTTAAAAGTGATATTCATATCTTGTGGAAAAAACTTGCAGTGATAGAGATGACTGACAGATTACGTAATAGGTTTCCTGTGGATAGGATATGCCTACTTAGTAAAGGGGAGTTCAAAAATGTTTCAAAAGAGGAAAATACTCGAGAAATATAAAACAAAAAGCACATGTAATCGAAATCAGGGCCTTGAGAGTAATCCTTATGATATTATTTAATTCAAACATCATAAAGAAGTGAGTGTTCTTCATTGTCAAGTTGACATAAAGCAGAAATTAAATTTTTAAGTCAACTCATAAGAAGCACTCTAATCATGACTTGGCTAGTGAGTAATTCACATTTATAAATAAAACTTAATATATTATTTATTTAACATTTTTCAGTTCATATGA
Organism: Stegodyphus dumicola; assembly: GCF_044657685.1. Lineage (NCBI taxonomy): Eukaryota > Metazoa > Arthropoda > Arachnida > Araneae > Eresidae > Stegodyphus > Stegodyphus dumicola. The sequence goes on from NC_140776.1 coordinate 122,023,782, forward strand.
ATATTTTTATTTTGCGGTCTTTATGGTGTACACTGAATGGACATTCGAAACAGTACAAAGGTAGTATCATTTTATTTTACACAGAATCCAGAACCTGGCTTTGAGGTACTTCCGAATTCTTTCATATTGCACGTTTTGCCGGCGCTTTCTAGTAATTACTAAGAGTACATTTTATAAACACACTTTTTGTTTTGTACAAAGCACGATGGACAATACTTATTAAGAAACTGGCATTAGAATACAGAATAGAATGTCCATATATGGTTACCATTTACATATTTGCTACAAACTGATGAGAAAATTAATATTTAATCAGTTCAAATGAATGCTGATGTCAGGATACAATAAATAAATAAATAAATACAATATAAATAAATTAATAAATAAATAAAATCCCCTAAAGAATAATTTACCGAAGTTGAGATATAACTACTACTTCTTCGAATAAACAATAGGCTGTGGTAGTATCAAAATAACAATGGAAAGACCTTTGCATAGCAATTGTTATTTTTTTAATGAATTGAAAATTTCGTACTCACTTTTGTGTTATTATTTACATTGTGAATGAGTTGAATAAATATTTGTAATATTTTTTACTTACGCAATGACGTTTATTTCCTTACCTTATTTTTGCAAATATGTCATTTGAATTGCTGTTAAAATTATAATGAAAGTTTACAAGAAAAATGAGAAAACTTTTCTCAAGTATTCTTTTATTTAATAGTTCCTCTAAGTTTAACATTTTTATAGAATTATTGTCAATTTTTTAACGTTTGGTATATTTTTTTGGATTTTTTAAACCCGAAAATTCGAAAATTTCCATAAATGTACAAATTTATAATAATTAATTTTAAAAAGCGGATTTCTGAAATTATTAATTTAAGAAAATCTTGCGTCTTAACGTTCCCAGCATTGGTCATTCATTTTAAAATAATTTAGTTTACGTCGACTTTGAGCTAAATTAAGGCTTCATTTGATTTAGCCTGCTTATATTACCTAGTTCTGTAATATCCTCCCCGCACTCATATACAGTTTGCATACATTGACTTCAATTTTACGCAGTATTTTCCTAACGATTTTGTTTTAAAAATATTAAAGGACGAACAGATCTGGCCCATTTGATGACTTGATAGGGTAACTATAGTCATTTATATCTAAACCTGAATAACTCTACAAATTTCAGATATTTCCTATATTTAACATTCTTATGTATTATCCGACATGTTCTAGATTAGATTTCAGTTCAGAAAATTCACTTTGGAATATTTAAGGTTTAGAAAATAAGTCTCAGAACAACACCTGACACACAGATTTAAATCTTAATCTTTTTTCTTCCTAAAAATGTTTCCATGAACAGTACACTTTTATCTCTTTACCTAGATATATTTAATTCTACTCGTACATCTAATCTATTAAACGTTTTCCACAATAGTCATAGGCTTTAGAATGTTCTGTTTTTAGATTTTTTAAACTCCCTAGAATTTTGGAGCTGAGATTGAAATTATTTCTAGTTATCCAATGCGATGAATCTCCTTCCTTTACATTGAAAGATTCAACGATGTGAAAGAGGATTCACTCAGAGCCTAGTCTGATGTATAAATCAAACTTTAGTGCAATCTGATAAAAATTATATTTTATAAATTTCTTTGTCTCATGTTAAAGACTTATTATTCTCCTTAAACTTTAGGTAACTTGCCGCAGTATTCCAGGATGTCTAAGCAATACATTTAAATACTACTTAGACACATTCTAAATGTATTAGCTTGTTATATATACATCGTTTACTGTACTGAGTCTTTCTGATCTCATATAATCAGTATCAGTGCTACAAAATGATGACTAGCTTCTAAAGTTTAGAAGATCAAAATAGTTATAAGCTAACTGAAAGAATTGAAAGACTGAATGAGAAGGTCATGGGAGACGATTTAATTTTGATTGATGTTTCAACTAACTATTTAAATTGTAAAACAATAATTATTATGTAAGCATTAATAAATACATATTAATTTGTTTTCATAGAGATACTGACAAAATTAATTTAATTGCTATTTATATTATTCCTTAGCTTATTATAATCTGAATCTAATGCAGTGAATTATGCCATGAAAGTAAGGAATTATTGCTTTAGAGTAACGTTTCAACCTCGAAAAACGATGTACCTGTAAGGAAACATTTTTAGGTGACAAATTACATAATTTCCTAAAACTTTTGTAATCATTAACGTATAATTTGTAATCATTAACGCTTCTATTAAGAATGGGAAAATTAGCTGCTGAATTAGCTTTACAAAGCCATATGAAATCTCAAAAAAGTTTTGACAGCCAAAAATATTACGTCACCATCGTTGGCAAATTTCTGTATTAAAATATTTTGGGGAATTGTGGAATATTTTTATGCTATCAAAATGTATATTTATGCAATTAACAGTGGCTGTAATATAAGAAAGTTTACTTTTTAAATGTACTTAAATAAAAATTGGAGTTATTCTAATTCGCGGTATTAATTTACAGTATTTCTCTCTATATTTGCTTTGCTTTTAAAATCAGTATCATGTCTGCGTTAGTAATGATAAAATAAATATACATAATTTTAGTAACCCGTTAATGTTTTTCACTTACGTACAAATAAATAAGGATGAGATGATTAAGTGTGGAGCATAAATATGTGTATATTTCATTCAAACTTAAATACGTTATAAAAATTTACTATATTACAATGACAAAAGGTTAAATTCAGTTTCAAATTTTTGCAAGTTTATATTTAAGAGTGACCGAAAATATTGGTGAATATTCACAGATATCTGACTATGTAAACTATTTGTAGAAATGTGCATGGTCTTAAAAGTAATACGCCTATGATACAGTACAAGGTTTACAACTTTCATATAAAAATATGGATAATTTTAAAAAATTGGAGAAGTCCTCCATCCAAACTACAGGCGATAGTACAATTCCTTAACCTGGTGGTAAATATTTTGTAGATTTCTGTTTTGGCTTTACTCGATTTGAAAGAGAATTACACAGTGCCTTCTGCTGTCTAATAACATATACTAAAAGCTACTGTATGCCTTGAAATACTGAAATATATTAGATCAAGATGTTAGCTCAGAATAGAAGAACGCCTCACACATATCACCGGAAATTCCAAAATTCCCATTACCGAATTAAAGAATGATACACTTTTCTTTCCAGTCACCTTTTGTATCTATTAGAAAAACATACCAAAGCTTTGTTTTTAATCTTACCAAGATGCCTTGTAACTATTTACCAGCATTTCTCAATATGCTGTGATATTAGGATTTCAAAATGTTAATTTTTTGTTATTTCGTATAGCCTATCAATAATAATTTAGCAGCTGATTTTTTCTCAGTTCCTAATTTTATGTATTTCCTAAGTATTGTATTTCTCTATCGTTGTAGTGTTAAGTGTTGTACTAAGTATTGTAAGAAACTACCGCCAATTCTTCCTTATTTAACCATTTTCAGAATTTATTTACCTTTAAAAGCAGTTTTCCTGCTTTGGAAGCTCTATCGCAGAGAAACATTCACATAGGCGTAGGTTTATTTCTGATCAAACAACCGCTATGCAAGTTCTCCAGCTGAGTTTGGTCTCAAACTATTGATTAAAGAGCTTAATTTAAATTTAAGTAATTAATCTTCATGTAATATGAAATTAAAAAAGTAAGTGTTTATATTTCCTTTTTAGGATTTGTTTTAATGATCAAATATGATAAATGTTTTAATGGGTGTCTTAAAACCAGTTGAAACCAGTTGATTCCCAGTATTTCATTAATTAAAATATGTATGAGACCTTGAAAAGAAAAATATTTTACATTTTTAAAACTTAGGAGTAACATTACACCCAAATAAATGCTGTTTTTACATGCAATTAAGTAATATTTATAGTTGAATTAATCCTAAACTTTATCTTATTGATTGGAAAACTTTAGAAACCTTAGACAGATCTGCGTATTCATTTTAAATTAATTAGATCTGCGTATTTTCATTAAATTAGTATTTAATTTTGTCGTGAATAATAAATAGTCTAGCGGTATTAGCGATTAATAAGAATGTATTATCTAGAAATTAATATTTTGCTTATACATTTCTACACAAAATTTATATTATTTAATATTCTAAAAATTAATATATTTTTCAATTGATATCTAATCTGTTATTGATTCACAATTAATTCCTTATTTATGATTGATGCTGTTTGAATAATTTAACATATTTTATACAGCAAAAAATAAGTAATTACAAAGGATAACAGTTTGCTTTCCGGTATGTATCAAACATTTCTTCAATTTTTCTTTTTTAATTATCATCATTAATTTTATGAATATTAATGAGTTCTTATTTATTCAATGAACTTTTAATATCAACTTCAGTTGATCAAATGTGGATATTTTACTTTGCGTTTAAGATTTGAAGGATGGCGTTAGCCTTTTGTTTATAATTATTTAATAGCCTTACGAAGTTTGATTTTAAGGAGCTATACTGGACATTGAAATATTTTTATAAAAATGGTTTTTGGCAATATAAATAAATGTATTATTTTGAATTTTCTTTTCTTTTTTACTGCAAGATTTTCCTCAGAAAGCAATTTCAATTTCTTTATGCAGAATGTTTAGACACATTCCATGTAGTTCAAGTATCACGCACAATTTTGATTACGATTTTAATTGAATCTGAAGAGATTTTGAAAGTTTTCATACCTTTCACATATCTGTATTAACTTCTTTCTCTCTCTCTATATATATACATTAATTTTTAGTTTTATTTATACCTTAACAAAAAGTTTCTGTTCTTTTTTTATTTTTTATCACCTCAACTTCAAATGATACTTCTTAACTAGGAGATGTATCTAAAAAGCTAATATAATGTTATGCAAACAACTTTGCTCTCTGCTTTTATACTTGTACACAGTCTGAACGTGTTTAATATTTAGTTTTAAATTATATTTATGCCATTGATGTCTGATATTACTTAATAAAACATCTTTCATTAACAAATATATATATGTATTGTATAATATATTTGAGGTATATAATATAAAACCTTGTGCGATTCTAGATATATCAATTTTAAGCCTTGATAGATAATAAATACTAATTTAATTAAAACGAACCCACAGCTTAAAGCAGCCAGTATGGTCATATATTAATGCTAAAAGAAATACACTAATGTGAGATAATTATAAATGAGCAGATTTACGAGGGAAATAGTAACAAAATTTAGAATTAGAGAATTAGCATTTAAAACTATTAGATATGTTAGTACGCGGCCAATAAATAAAAATATAGTTTACAAAACTCATTGGATCTTAATCTAATCGAAGAATTTTGCGATTATATTTTGCTCTAGGATTGCTTGACATCTAATATATATTGGATTATGTTAAATTTTTCCTATTATGCTTCAAGTGGTTTGAAACCTTAATTAGTTAAACTGACTATTCGAATCGTTACTCCATTTCCTGCAAAAGGTTGTCGAAAATTTGCTGGTGCTTACACAGCAGCAGTTCTTAGAAGCTCAAAAGTAGCACAGTAGGAAAAGAAACATCTAATATGGTGTAGATTACCACGCGTCTCTTCCAGAAAATCAATACCAGCCGCCATTGCTGTACTTCCGTTTCTGGTTAAAAAAAACCAAATGTCTAAATACAGTTCGAAGCTATCCAAATCAATAAATATTATACCTTACTGTCTGCAGGATTTTTTCTCTCAACGTTTTCAGTATTTTAACAAAAAGCATTTATTTCTTCAGTTACCTGCTAATGGAAGATCTGTTCAGTACCAAAATATTTTCTACTTCATGTTTAAGTTTTCCGCCAGACTAATCAGCTTAATTTTATGTGACTATATCTTACATCAGAATTATTAAATGTACGATTAAACTATTAAATACCAAATAATTTCGCAGGCCTGCAATTTTTAAGCTAAAATTCTTTTATAACTTTGAAAATTCGTTTATATTCTAAGAAAACTATTATAAAGTTAATCAGCATTTCAAATAATTTTTGATTACAAAACTTACATCTGTGTTTACGGATATACAAACTGCTTCAAAATCTCAAAGTTAGCGCTTTTCCTAATAAGAGTTTAGATTTCATTTAAAAGTTTTAGGCTTAATTAGAACAGGGAAGTACCATAGATTCGATATTAAACAAAGGAAAATATATTTAGGAAGTAACACTGCAACTGTCACAGTTTTATCAAATCAACAGTTCAGTGCATTAAAAAAAATCTTTCTATAAAATTTTTAATATTTGCAGATAGGATTAATGTTTAAACTTAATTTTAAATGATTTCAACTATTTACCTGATTCAATCGAAATTAAATTTATCCTTCGTCACTTAGTCTCCATTTCAGGTCATGATTGACGATGACATAAATATTTAGATTAAGATGAAGTTATTATCACTGTCCGTTTCCCAGTGCAATTAGTTATATTCGTATTAACATGAAAAATATTGACTAGTTCTACGTCATCGCTACGCAGTCATAGAACAACAACCTTTCAACTCGGTGAAAACTTCGGTGAAAAAACTCGGCTCACTGTTGATTCGTAGCATCTTCCCGCTCAGGAGATTGATGATGAGAAGACATCGATCCCAGAATTTCTCCTTGGAATCCTCAACAAGGAATGGTTTCAAGGGGTACGAGATTTCGTTGCCCATGTAAGAGTAGCTTAAGTAGAGACACGTCAGGACCACAGCTTGAAGCTCACGCTCCGTTTCAATATCCTCTCCAACCAGGTCTCTCACTAGCATGTACAAGAAGACGACATTGGCCGGGTTGATGAAAGCGATGTCTTGCCATCCTTGCATCAAAAGGCTTCTGTCCACAGTTCGCAACCACATCACTGCATCTGTTGGGTGGAAATCTTTCAGCTTCCTGCAGCGCCTGTTCAGGAACTCCCCAAGACATCGCAGCAGTTCCGAAGTGGATGCTTGGATGACTGTCTTCTTGTGGGGGCTTGGCGCGACATTGTTGGCATTGACACTTGCCGATGGTACGGACGCGCTGTTGCTGAGGACTGCTTTGTTGGACAATCCGGCCCCGCAACTGGACGTGAAAGCCAAAGGCCCGATGGCGCCATGATTTGATGGCCTGACCAGATTGTGAGCAGTTAGGATGGCAGGCTTTGGTGGCAGTGGAGGGGGTGCAGGTTTCAGTTTGTTAGCATTGTCAAGATTGTTGTTGTTCCGGACTACCACATCCAGTTGCCCGAGCCCTGGTTTGACATTGAAGCAGGAAAGAGAGTTCTGAATGTTCTTATTATTATCAACGATGGAATGGATACTGTCCAAGGGTTGTCGGATATTCTTACTTTTCTCCTGTTTTTTCTTGCTGGACACAGTGAAGTGCTTCCAACTAAGGGCATTGATGAACAACGAATGTTTCTTGAAATTGTGATGGTGGGCGCTGTGATGGTGATTCTGGTTGTTATTATTAGCGTTACTCTTCTCCGTTCCTCCGCTTTTGTCCTTATTTTTTGCATTATTTAGTTGCTCATAATTATAGTTATTCAGGTTGTACTCCCCATAAGTGGGCTTCCTCTCCCTAGGGGAGAAGCTGAGTACGGTCCCCATGGTTGCTGCGGTGCTGCACACAGCACACTCCTCACGAGAAGCCAGAGCAACTCAACACTATCGTCGTTCCGAAGGATCAAAATTGTCCTGAGTAACCGACCTAAAGAACCACTCCAAGGATCCACGGCATCGTACCAACGCCACAGTCTATCCTCCTCGCGCCCATCACAGACACATCCGGAACCATCCCGAGCAGCGCACCTGACGGATAGATCGGAATTTTCGACCGCTTCTCATAGCGTTCTTGCGCAGAGCTCTGTCGGCAGCGATTCTCACTCTGAGCATGGGCATTCGAAACCGGGGGCTTCTTGGTCGATCGAAATTGGATTTACATTAGTCGTCTCCATAGCGACAGTCAGAGGGAAGGAGGGCAGGAAAGGCTGACGTCACGAGCACCCTGCCAATAGTCTGGCAAAAGCAAACTGCATTGTGAGGCGAGTGAGAGGCTTTAGTGCGCTGCCGCGGAAGGAAAACTTCACTTCATACCCCACCATTTGTATTTGATCATGTGCAAGGATGCGAGAAAAGCTCACTCTGATTCCCTCCCCTTCTTTGAATTTCTTTAATGCGACGGTATGAAAGGTTGACATGTCAGCGTTAACGAACAGAGTTTATTTGTTTCGAATGCGAGATTATTTTTAAAAGAAATAGTTTTAGTTTTTATATTTTTATTCTTTTCAGCATTAACTCTAGTATGCAAAGAGATATTTCACAATTTATATCGAATTTTCTCGCGTCCATTGTTTTAAATAGTTGCAATTTTTACCTTTATGTTACTCTTTGTTCCCTTTATGTTAATCACTAACACTTCATATCTACTCTACTATTAAATAGTGAAGAATCTGTTTATATGCATGTCTGTATTTTCCTCTTATTTCGAAAAAACGGCGACACCTAAAGTTATCAAATTCTGAATACTCGAACATGTGCACCTCGAAGCCCGAATTTTCAGCGTCGAATTAGTTTTAGATTTATTTCGTATTTTGCAAGAATTTTATGAATTTTTGATTAGCAAACTCCTATTTGAAATCGAGCATTGGAAACACTTTTCGAAATAAAACATTTCCCCCTTCAACTTGCCAGACAGCACGCCTTCTGGCAAAATGTAAGATATTAATTAATGTTTTAATTTTAATCAACAAATTCGACTATTTAAAAGCAATGTGTTGCCACTGCCCGAAATAAAATGCTTTTATCTTCGCTGCGCAAGCGTATTGCTGTTTAATAATGTGTAAGATATTCAATTATCAGATTTAAGCTATTTAAGATTTAGCAATAAACCAAACAAAGCAATAGAAGTAGTTCTTAAAAATATTTTTTTCTACTGTTTAATCCGATTGGTTTAAATAAAACTACATTTAAATCATGAGATGTCTAATTAGAGAAATTAAATATTTTATGAAATGACACCAGCTGGACTCTTTAAAGTCATTATATATTTTTTCTCTTTAAGATAACTACTTTAAGCTGCTGGCTAAGCTAGCGAGTAGTATGATTAAAATAAAAAAAAGTATGTTAATTTTATATGAATACAAATTATAAAGACTACTTTTGTAAAATTAGTGTTGAAATTCATATTAACGAGAGATTAACACGAGGAGAAATGTTTTCATTTTATGATTGATAGAATGAAAGAAATACGGATGATGAGCAAAATAATTCATTATGAAATCTAGAAATTCTAGGAATTAATTAACGGAAGAAAACGGAACTTTGTTTAGAAGATATATTGCCCTCGTTGTTAAGAAATATATGCATTAAATTAATTTGTATTTTGTAACGCATTATGAGAATTTTAATGATTTAGTAATAGCAGAAAGACTATTTGCTATTCTTCAAATCTGTAACTTGAATACTTAATCCTATAGAATGGAAGTAAGGTATCTGATTTGCATTGTGATACAATACATTTGTATAAAAGCGTTTTGAAGTACGAAACTAATAAAAACTTTGAATGCGAGATTATGAAATACCGCAATATAAAAATAGCATTTATTGAATAAAACTGATCTAAAATAATTACCTTTTGATATACGCAAAAACATTCACTAATTTTACAAGTTTTAATGAAAATTTGCGTTTTTATGTTTTTTCAAAACATATTACGTAGCAATTATGATAGTGTGGAAAGATAAATAAATATAACTGATAAATATGAAACACACACACATATTATATATATGAAATAATTTATCTATTTATCTGTCTATCTCTCTCTATATATATTAAAAATATAAAATCCTAAATATAAACATATACTAAAGGGGCTAAATAAATAAGGAAGAATACATTTACTTACTAACTGTTAGGAAAATATCGCGTTTTTGATAGGTTACTAATTTAATCAAATGTGTGATATAAGCGTTAAAATGTGATTGTTTATAAATTAGTTTTTTTAGCACATTGTTTTAATGCCTAAATTTCTGTAATATGAATAGGTATTTATTACAAAAACTGCAGCTTCTAAGTCCCTGACTAATTCATGACACTGCTAATGAAATAAACCTTTTAAAATTCAATATTTAAATTCAATAAATAATTAATTTTTAAATCTTAAAAAGTTTTTAAATAATTGATTTTTAACTTTTTAATAATTTTATTATTTAAAATTAAACATTTTTCTGATCAACAGTCTTGCATTAAGAAACCCCATTGTTCTTTTAATATTCTAAATAGCAACAAATAATAATTCTGAGCAGTTTCAACTAATTCATCTTCGACATTTTTATTTACATTTAATGGTATATATCCCGTGTTGTAACGCTCTCAAAATGCTGCAATTTCGGATATTTCGTCAACAATTTTAATTTTGATAAACAGAGGTACATTTTCGGATCCTTCAAAAACGCATAACATGTTTCGGTTTGAAGTGCTAGATTCTTGTAAATTAAGATGGGTATCCGTTGAAACCATCGCGGTAGATACATCGCGAACGAAAACGTCGAGGAGAAAATAATGCAAGGCGAAAACGTTGTAAACACATTGTAGGAAAAAACGAAAGCAAGGAGAAAATATCGCAGTTTTAAAGCATCGTGGTTCAAAACATCGTGATAAAAAATATAGCAGTTTTAAAACATTGTCGGCAAAAATACAGCACCTGCAAACCACTACATGACGATAACACTGCAGACATGAGTTTTCAGCTTTAGAAATTCGCATATTAGCATAATGGTTTGTGAGCGTAAGAGGTAATGAGGAATATTTTTTCTTATATATTTCATATTTTTGAATTAACTAATAAAATTTTTATAAAAAAAGAAATTTAAGAATTCAAAAACTGAAAATGAATAAAAAAACAGTGCTAGGTATAGCAGTTAATAGAATTTTAAATCAATGTAGTTAACTAATAAATGTTTTATTGGTAATCTTTCATAAAAAATATAGTCTAAAAATATTGAAAAAAGAAAGATGATAACAGCATATGGCTACCTCTATTAAAATTGTTTAATTAATTATTAAATTTTAAAATTATATTAAGTGCTGTCAGTAGTTTTAATTTTCTACTCAAATTTTGAATGCTTAAGTTCCTTTCTTAATTTTTCAACAAAAATTTATTCAAACGGTCAAACAGAAACTAGAAACACAAATAGAGTGTCTCACAAAAGTGTTCGTACACTTAAAGAATTTACAGAAAAAGCGCTGTAGCCCAGAACTGAATTATAATATAAAGCTCAATATTTTTTCATATCATGTCCATGTGACTTTGAATGAAACCAAACTTAATTTTCTAAAATAAAAATGAATTCAAAGTTTAAATTTTCTTTTTCAAAAATTGAAAATGTAAGCACGCATAGATAAAACACGCTAAAAAAGTGATCATACACCGAAACGCTTCGCAAAATTTCATAAATGAAATTATCGTCTACTTATTTTGTTTCAGTTTTTGTATTTTCGTAACGTTTAAAAAATTGTTTGCCTTTATGTTTTGTTTGCTTACTTCGTTATATTTTATTTAATGTTTAAAGATGGCTCGTAGTCGAAAGAAAACAGCGAACAGCATTCAAAGTTTGAAAACTTTTTATCATAAGGATGCGAATTCGATCCGGAATGTCGCTAAATTAGTAACTTTATCCTATTATACAGTGTAGTATGTGATAACATGTTTTAAAGAAAAAAATCGGATCCAAAATAAAGTAAGAAGAGGTTGTCTGGCAAAGAGGACTCGACGTGACTCATTGTGACCAGAGATTTGTAGTTAGAAAATCTGTGAAAAATACATGTTTGAGTGTTTTAAAGATTTCTACGGAATTTACTGAAACGTTTTCTAGTCCAGTTTCACTTAAAACTGTTCGACGAGTGCTCAGATCAGCTCGATTCATAGTCACTCTGCTCGGAGAAAACGTTTTGCAAGCGTAAAAAATAAAAAGGTTAGGCTTTTTTTCTCAAACTAAATGGTAAATAAGCCCAAAGAGTATTAGAATCATGTCTTATTTGCAGAAGAAAGCAAATCTAATATTTTTAATTCCGATGGTTGCATAATTGTATGGAGGGAAAAAAATGGGGAGCTTAATCCCAAGACCTTGGTTGGTACAGTAAAGCATATCGGTGGAGGTGCTATTGCGTGGGCGGTGGAGGTGGATGTGAAGGTGCGTGTCATCATCAGGATTAAAAAATTTAGTATTTATTAATGGCACAATGAACCATTTCTTTATTTTAATATTTTAAAAGATAATTTAAAATTATCCGCCCAAAATTTGGATACTGGAGACATTTTTATTTTTTATCGGGATAACGATTTTAAGCACACAGCCCTCAACGTTCGCCTTTTGGGTGTCTGTAATTGTCTTTAAGTTTTAAAAACACCACTTTAGTCATCAGAGTTAAACCAACAGAACACGTTTGGAGAAAATTAGAGATTAGAGTACGAAGGCACAATATTAAAACAAAAACAGAACTAAATAGAGTAATGATGGAAGAACGGAGGAACATTCATGCAGATGTTAAAAAAAACTGGGGAACTGTATACCCAGACGTTTGTAAACTGTCATAAATACTGTAGTATATACTATAAAATACTAACTGAGAGAAATACTACAATGTTTACTAATATGTTCAAATTTTTGAAAGCGTACGAAAACTTGTGAGGTAACTTTTCTGTTACTTTTTTATGATTGATTTCCCCCAGAATGTTTTAATAAGTTCATAAAATAATTAATGTAGATTTGCTAAAAAATTTATATGTCTTATTAAAAAATTAAAAATATTAATTTTTATTTGTGAATAAAGCAATATTTCATTGAAACTCGTAAGTGAACGAACAATTTTTTGAGCCACTGTACTTGCATTGAACAAAGTAACTTCGGTATGGCAACATCATAATATTTGATAATCAATAAATCTAATTTTTCTAATGAAATAGAAACAAATTTCTTTTTGGGAATGATGTTATGAATTAAGTTAAAAGAATTACTTTTGTTCATTGTATTCCAAATTTAAAATGTAATTTCCTTTATAAATAAAAATCTGATGTGGACACCACATTGATTTCCTTGTATGGCTTATTAAATTATACACATTTTCGCTGTACTTCATTTAACCTTACTTTCTCGAAGTTTTTTAACTTGGTCAACCGGTCCCTCCAAGCGAGTTGAAAATAACATTAAAATTAGCATTTGAAATTAAATATCTCGGTCAATTTTTATCGTATGAGTGTCAAATTTGTTATGAATTTATTTTTTCATAACGAGTATAAAACTTTCCCAAATATCAGTATAAATATCGGAAGATCAAAATAAACGTTACATTTATTTATTTTTTCCAAAATTAGTTTTTTTTTTTGGGTTTGTTTTTGTTTAATTTAGCATTGTCAAACCTGAGCATTTTCATCATTTAAAACACTTCTCTGACTAAACATATCAACAACAATTGCGAAAAGCAGGGTCGGGTAAGGACTTTTAAACCGGATAAAGGGCGTATATGGTAATTCTGCAGATATCTTGATAATTCTTTTACTAATTAGATTTATAAGGTGCATAACGAAGAAGAAAAGCTTTTAGAAGTAGCCATTAATTTTGCACATAATTTTATTGCTTAGTAAAGCAAGACTTGGTACGCATAAATATATTCACACATCATTTTTGGCTGCGCTATACGCTCCACAATTCCACAGAGAATTTCAGAACAATGAAGAATAGCTAGCAGAGGCTAAGCGACACATTATCAATAGGAAGGTGCAACAGGAAAAATAAAGAGGTGCTGTTATATAAAAGTTACTAACATACATTTTGACCCTTTCCGAATCCATTTGGACAACGTTATGCGTTTAGCGTGACGTCTGTACTTTAGAATACAATAAACAACTCTTTATTCCAAAAAATATTGTAGATTCTTATCTCTGATTAAAAATCCTTACCTGGCCTTTACTTTCGCAATCGTTGATCGTAGTCATATACTTCCGATTACAGACGTGTTTCAAATTACTAAAATATTCATATTTTGGCAATGTCAGAGTAAAAAAAGTACATGTAAACATGTAAAAAAAATGTAACTTTGAATGCGATATACCGGTTCCTATACATTTATTTTGGAAAGTTTTATATTCGTTATGAAAAAATATAATTATAAGAAGTTTGACTCTCGTACTGTAAAAATTGAATGGGATATTTAATTTCAAAATTTGCATTTTTAAATGTCATTTCCATTTTGTAAGTTTCAAAATTTGCAATTTTAAATGTCGTTTCCAAATTGCTTTGAGAAATCAATTATTTAAGTTAGAATAATTGAAAGAAATAGATTTAAATGAAATGCAGCAAGAAATGCGTATAATTTAGTAGACATAAGGAAGTCATGTGTTGTCGACATCAGATTTTTTTTACTAATTTTACCTATCGAAATTCAAGAAAGAAAATTTGTGTGAAATGTTAAATTTCCAAAGGACACAATTACAGTAATAACTTAACAAGCGTAATTGTGGAGAAACTATCACTATGTTATTTCCTTAAAAGAAACCTACATTTCGATAAGACCATATATAGTAATACTAACATTTCAGTATTTAAAAAGATATCTGCATTTCTACTTTCCTGTAACTTGAATCTCTCTCGTTCTTACTGCTGTCTCTGTTACTCCTTAGGTCTCAATTTACTCATAAATAATTTAAGAAGGTGAACGTGCAGCCGACTTGGTGAAATCGTAGACCGAATGTCAGTTCGCATTTGCTTCTCTGTTTTGGGTGAGTTCTTGTATTAGGCTGGCATTAAGTTCAACAGCTAGAAGGGAAAGGTATGACAGGAACTTTTCATGTAGTTTGCGAGGGTCTGATTTTGTTACATGCACAAAAACAATTACTATGTGGAAGAATCTATTTTAAAATTTAAGAGAGCTTGTTCTCCAAACGCGTTAAAGAAGGGGAAAATGACTTAAAAATTTAAAAAAAATTTCAAAACTTAGCGCTAAATCGCTAGAGATAATATACGCAACGAAATACGATATTTGCTTGAAAAAGTCCAATTGTTTCGTTTAAAGCTGAGTTTGATAAATATAATTTCAGTACGTTCTGCCAAAAGTTTAGGCAAAATCTTTAAAAAAATCTCAGAATTCGAATTTCTAAGCTTTTGAGATTCATTTTTGTTCACTTACTGATATATAAATACTAACAACCAGCTACATGGGCACATAAATATGATTATACAGACTTCAGAGAATTGAATGCATTCAGCCATCTTAAATCAAATTATCATCAATCATCAAAGCCGGGTCTTGGCTGGTATTAGAACCCAAGATCTCATTTCCACAAGAATTTCGATTTAATTTGTTAAAGCACTCTATGTATATTTGTGTGCAAGGGGAAAATGCCTTCGTGGGCGAATTTATAAGGAAAACTAACGTTACACAAAATGAAAATCTTAAACATGATCACACAGCTAATCTTTCGCCGGCATCTCTATTTTGTTCGAAGAACCAATATTCAGCAGTCTTACGCACTCTTACTTTCGTGGAGCCCCTTTTAGCAATGAAAAATACTATTTCACATTAGAACTACCTGAGATTAAGATGTACTTTACTAAACGATATGTTTCCCTGAATTCAGACATGATCCTTATCTAATAAGTCACGTATTTCTTAAACTTAATTTTCTTTTCAAAGTGGGACATGTCCCAGCCATATCCAGTGCCAGTGGATGATTGGCTCGAACCTACCTCTCGAAGGGTCCTGTTCAGAATAATGATGCTCTAATGGCATGGGATTCAGCTAGAATTCGACGCAATGATTTCCTCTGCATGCTAAAAATTATTCTGCTGCTCAGCCATTGAAACCAAGAACAGGTTTGGGGTATTTATAGCGAGCAGACTGACTTGAGTTTAATAATTCCTGATTTTAATTAAATAGAAATAAATTAGGTAGTTCGTTTCATTTTAAACTGTTTCACTCAAATTACGTTTTTTGTAATAATTTTTAATTTTTTTGTAATTTAAAAATAATTCTTTTGTTCAGAATGTAAAACTAAAATTATGTTTTATTTTTAATATTTAGCTTTAAGTTGCCCCCAAATACGAAATAGAAATACATTGTATGTTTAGGCAAACAAAACGTAAATGTCATTTATTGCTCAAGGTTTTGGAAAAATAAATTAAAACATGTTTTCTCGATAATAAAACTATTTTTTTTCCATTTTTTAAAGTATGCGATCTTTGTTAAATAAGAACAAAGCCGGTATCTTTCGCATAACAGTTTCCTACAACACGATTTCTCTCTTAAGCGGGCCCACCAGCGGCCGAGCGGTAAAGTCGCTGAACACTGGTAGTTCGGTCCGAGGTTCGAATCCCGCGAATGGGCTGGCTGCATGAGCGTTTTCGTGAATGAGGTTTTTCCCATGTGTAACGTGTATATGAGACAGTTCCCTTAGAAAGTCCTCCGCGAAGGCATCCCTCCTTTAGGCAGAATAGTGTGCTTTGCCGTAATTAAATAAACCAAACCAAACCTCTCTTAAACGATAAGAGTATTGATAAAAGCTTCATATAGCATGGTAACACGGTTTCTTTCCAGAACGTTAATGAATGCGTTAAGGTCTCTTTATGCTTCGATAACATGATTTTTATTCTAAAAATTTACTGTACTGTGCCATGATGTAAAAAACCTATTTTTTTATTCATACAAAAATGAAATAAGTTACTTGAATACCCGCATTTTCTCACATCGAAATTCTTTTGAAACTGAGTCGTGTGCATCATTTGCGCGCTATGCATCTTGTGCTCCGAATGTTCAGTTGGTAGACTGCATAAATTAAGTAACTGTTATTTTGGAAGAAACGCTTTTTTACAAAGAAATTTGGGGATATGTGTTACTAATTAGCCATTTTGTTTTTAGGAGTAATTATTGCGAAATTATGTTTCAGCCTCAAGCTATGTCTGAAAATAAGAAAGCAACTTCAAAATAAAAATACTAATAATATCTTTGGATAAGAAAATACAAATTTTGAATCTTTTGTTAAAAGGTTTTGTTTGGTTTTATTAGATTACGGCAAAGCACTCGAGGGCTATCTGCCTTAAGGGAGGGATGCCTTCGTGGAGAACTTTCTAAGGGAAACTGGCTGGTATACACGTTACACATGGGGAAAACCACGAAAACGCCCACACATCCAGCCCGTTCGCGGGATTCAAACCTCGGACCGAACTGCCACTGGTCAGCGATGTTACCGCTCGGCCGCTGGTGGGTCTTTTGTTAAAAGGAGAAAAGGAAACTGACGTTTCAAAATGTGTACATTTAAATGAAGCAACATAATACACCATTAAAAAATATTTTGTTTTTAAAAGTTTTCAGAACGCATCCTTCTATTTTGTATTTGTTGTCAGTTTTGTATATCACGGTTTCACACAGTACGGTATTTCTAGGACCTTATCTACCATGTTATAGAGGGAAACCTGTATATTGTTCTACTAATAATCTTGTTATACTTGTAGTTCATAAATATAAATCAATTAAAAACTACTTAAAGACTTAGGGTAATTTGTAATGATTCATAGATTTTCAAAACGATGGTTTTAATTTTTCCGTTTCTTTTACCCAATAGCCTGTGATAACGATTTTAAGCTAAATATTTTAAACAGTAAGTGTAGGGGGAAAAAAGAACAATTTCATGAATGTTAATAATAATAAAGACGCAATGTATGCCATGCATAACATTTTATAGGAAAAAAAAAAAAAAAAAAAAAAAAAAAAAAAAAAAAAAAGCTGCATTCTGCTTGTATTTTAAACTATAATAAATTTTTTACTGAGTTAACAAATTCATTGTTCTCATGTAACAGCCAAAGTGGCATGAAATCTGTGCCAGAAACTTAATTTTTAAATTAAATTTGAATTTTTTTTAACGAGTGAACTGGCTGAGGAACAAAAGAATCAAACTGTTCCGAGGAGATTTTTCAACCCCTACAAATGACTCATTAACCCTATCATTAATATTGAGAAACTGTGTCTGACGTCATGGTGAACCTATACATGATATAACTCGTCTGATTTAAAACTCAAACTACACGTGGAGCCATTTTTGTCCACTATGGAAAAATGCATAGCAAAAATCCAAAGAATTTTGGTTACATGTAGTCCTCCACCCGAACATGACTACTCCGAAGCGAAAATTTTCAATTTCGAATTTGTTCTTTTTTATTTATTTCATATTTTGTATGAATTTAATGAGTTCTTGGTTAATAAACTCAGCGATCTGAAAGCGAACATTGGCAACACTGTTCGCTTTCAAATCACAATGTCAAATTGCAAAATAAAAAATATTTTTCTCCGGCGCGCCAGACTGTTGCCATTCCTGAAAATGAAAGATATTCTTTCAGTTTTAAACAACTCAGCTATTTAAAAAATTAAATGTGTTGTCACTACCCGAAATAAGGTACTTTTATCCTCTATGTGCTGGCAATTCCCATTCACTACATCGTAAAGTGTTTGACAATCAAATTTAATCTGTATGTTATAGATTAACAAACTCAGGGATTTAAAAGCAATAAGCGCAGTTTTTAATAATATTTTCTTCCCTTTTGAAACTGATTGATTTAAATAAAAATGCATTAAAAGATGAGATATCTAATTAGAATATTAAATATTTTTATGAAATAACATTGACCGATTAAAATAATTACGTATTTTTTTTTTCCATTTTATGACATCTATTTTAGATTGCCAGTCTGTATAATTTTTGAAGTCTTTTTCTCAATATTAAGCAAACGTCAGGACATTTCAAAATTTTCGATCATTTTTGTTTCTTACGAATGATTTTATATTTATAATTGCGATTTTGAACATTCCATTTTATTTGTCCAAATGGGTTATTAATCGCGAAACGCGATTTTGAGTTGTTTCACTTTAATGCATTGTTTCACTTTGCTTTCAAGTCTATTTCCATTGGTCAGAATGTAAGATATTTATCTTCGAAATTTATTCTGTCTGTTAGTAATCAACAAACTAAGCTATTTAAAAACAATAAATGCAATTCTTAAGAATAGTATTTTTTACTTCTGATTATGAAAATTGCATTTAATTCGCTATATATCTCATTAAAATCATTGAATATTTTTATAGAATTACGTTTTATGTGTTTTCACTTTTCAAATATTTTTCTTATAATGTGTAGTTTTACTTTTCGTTGTAAAACTGCCGTTCGGAAGAACGGGAGATAAGATTCTTTCGTATTGAATCTGTCTGTTGCTAATTAATAAAGTAATCTATTTGAAAACAATAGATGCATTTCTTTAGAATATTACTTTTTAGACTAGTTGATTTAAATAAAAATGAATTTTTAATTCATGATACATCTAATTAAAAACATAAAATATTTTTATAGAATTACGTTACATTATTTTTTCATTTTTTAAATATGCAGAAGCTATTTAACGTTCCCATCTTAGTCTAAATGCATTTACATCTAGTGCCCTATAAAAGTTTTCGCAATTCCTCCTGTGGTATGTCTGTGATGATAAACATATTATCTACCGATAAGCCATATTAAACTTTAAAAAAACTCTTTTGGACGATCGTAAAGTCCGAAGCTTTTCAGATTTTAATTTTCATTCTGTTTGAAATTCTTTTTTTCATGCGTTTTTTTGGTCATAAGTCGATTTTGTACCACTTATTGCCCACAAATTCCTAACAGAATTTAGGAAACTTTCAGCGTCATTCATTTCTATTATCTATAAATTCTACACGGCCTAAAAAAGTACTTAGTTTCGGATTTTATTAGTTTTTAAGCAATTCTGTGTTGAAAAGGTAATATAATAACAGTATGTGTTGGAAGAAATACCTTCTGTTGATTAAAATAATAAATTCTGAAGAAATTAACGAGAAGTACATATTATAAATTAAATATATTTAAAATTATATTCGTTAGGTAGATTGTGAAACGATATTAAATAGAAGGTGACCTTCGAAGCAGTTAAGCCGGGCCGTGATGTTTGGACTGACGCCATCAATCAAGGGCTAAGGAATAAATTTAAGGTAGGTATCTGTGTTATTAAGTATTGAAGAATCTGCATGTATGTAGTATGTTCCTCACATGTTCCTCACATTATGGGGGAAATGGTGTCACCGAGAAAAAACAATTCTTCAATACAATTGCGCTATACTTCTTTGCTATAAAATAGTTTATTTCAAAAGTGTTAATCTGCGACTCACATAATAATTGGAACACTTGAAAGTTTATTGATATGTTTAAGAGACGATATGTCTTATCATAAGTTTTGTTTTAAATGATAATACATCACAAGCATAATTTTTGTCTGGATTTAGAAATTATTTCTTGTTTAGCTAGATGTATTAACAATTCTATAGCTGAAGTGAAAATGTCAAAACGCTAAAATTAACAACGAATTCTGTTCAACAGTTGACTATTCATTATTTTTAAGACGGCCAATGTGTTGAAAATATCCAAAAAATCCTGGACCTGAAGGGGTAAATTATCTTTGATGCATTAAGACGATGGAAACTGCTTGAAACTGTTCAAAATGCATTAAGTTTGAATTACATTACAAGCTACATTTTGAATCGGAGATTTATCCTAATAAAAGTCAAAGAAAACCTGAAGTACAGTAAAACTTTCAGGGGATTTAAAATAACGAGTTTCAATAAAAGTTAACCACGAAATTATCAGAGATATTGAGTACATGACTACAATTGGCGATCAGCAAGAGGGAAATTCTTTGTCAAGAAGAAAACAATGAAAATGACTTTCATAAAATCTACGGTAAGCGAGGATTTATCATAATGAAAGAATGTAATATTTATAGACTAGTCAAAATTTAATATATTTGCATGTTGTGGATGCATTGCTGTCAGGCGAAAGCCAAATGATGAATTGAGTCCGAAAAATCTATTGCCTACACTTAAGCATAAATGTAGTAGCATAGTGGTTTCAGTATGTTTCGGTACCTCCGAAATGGGAATTTTACTTTTAATAGTTTTTTTTTATAGAATTTTTTATTTATAGAATATTTATAGAATTTTACTTTAACAATATGTATCGGTATAAATATATAAATATTCTTGACGAAAGCCTTAAAGCATCTTCAAAAAGAACTTGGAATGCAAAATACATTTAAGTTCTATTGCGATAACGATCCTAAACACAGTCCTGAATTATGATCCAACTGTCGTGAAATTGCCAAAAATTCTCCATCTTCTTCGGTCTTGAATCCTATCAAGAGTGCATGGAATGAGTTGGAGAAAAGAAAAGTAAATATCACGTTTTTATGAAAGTTCTATTAAAAGCAATTCTGATGGAGGAATGGAACAAAATAGGGCATTCTTACTTTGAAAACATTAGTTAAATCAATGCAGGAAAGTGCAAGGAACATGTAGGTTTGTTTAAAAGATATCCAACGAAATACTGCATGTCTCGTTATTTTAATGCTTTTATTAAATGTAAAGGGTTTATTTATAATGCCCAAATATTTATGTGAATTCATTTTCATAACTTTATGAATAAGTTATTTTTTACGTAAAATATTTTAACTTTTTTAAAGCAAGCAGGATTTAAAAACATAATGGTTATTAAAAAGTAATAAAAAAAGAAGAAAGACAAATGTAAAAGAGCTGATGTGTACACCACATGACTTGTACGGAATAGTAAATTATAGGCATTTTTCCTGCATTTCATCTTAACTTATTTCCTCGAATGTAATTAGAGATGCATTTCTCACTCAATTAATTCAGTTCTCACTTCGCGACAAGGCAAAAACACATAAAAATTCAAAACATTTTCATTAAAATGGAAAGATATAGAAAAACACAAAACATCAAATAGAGTTTAAACAATTAAAAAACAATTTTTACAGTTAAAATTACAGTTTCTATGCAAAAACAGCAGTTCGGCTAGCAGCAAGAAGGCAAAGTTTTCGATTTTTCGGTGCATAAAACTAAAAGTTTCCTTTTGGTCCCACTCAACAAAAAGCCACTGAAGATGCAGAAAGAATTAATTCACTAATCTACTATGTTTCAAATGTAAACAAATATGGCTGCTAATCTGAAAAAAATTAGGTTTAGTCGCTCTTAAACAACTTTTAAATTGTTAATAATTCTACAAAAGTTGAATGCAGATTAACTAAGGGCATAAAAACCTTAACCTTAAGATAAGAACAACATAATTCAATTATTTTTTAAGCAGCTTATAGAACGATACATATATATATATTATATCCGTCCTTATAGAACGATATTTGGTAGAAATCTGCAAAGTTTGCAAATTGGAATTTAAGCAAATTTTTAATTTCTGATATAATTAATATTACATAAAAAAGGAAAAATAAACACTTTTTATTCATATGTGTTGAGTCATTTTTCCGTGAATTTTTTTGCATTTTTTTTTCTAAAGCTTAACGTTTTTTAGATTGTAAATTTATGTAATTTTGTGCATTTTTTCCTATCGTATTGCTTATATAATGTAAAACTTAAATCTTGCAAAAGCGTTAATTATTATATATGTAGCTACACCTGATGAGAGAAATGGTTTCTTAATTTGAATTAAATTTATTATTTAAAAAATGTATTTTTATTTAGTTTAGAAACCAAAACGATATTCAAATTTATTAGGGAAAAAACACACCTGTTGAAACTTTTTATTCACTCTCCATGTTACAGATAATTTAAAAACTTAAGTTAAGAAATGCTATTCAAAAATGAAACCTTAATTCATTCTTTGTAATCCCAAAAGAAAATTTTGCTCACCTATATTGCATTTAAATACGCAAAAGCTTCTGCTTTAAACGTTTATAGAAAATTACAACAAGGAACTAGTTCACTATTCGTTTAGAATTATTTTCCAATGTTTTTTATAAACTGGATCTGATATTTGCAATAGACTTCTATGAATTCTCTAATGAATCGAATAATGCTTTAAATTAAAATAACCAGCCAACATACCTGGTGTGATGTGAAACCTTCAACACTTGTTTTCAATCCCCAGCGATTTGTCTCGAATAATTTTTTGACGTGCTTTTATTGATTTATTTCGTAGACAGCACAGATAGAACTAAATGTTTTGACTTCTAATGATATCTCTCAGATTGTTTCTGATTACAGTCATCTTCGAAATATTATATATAAAGGCAAACATTTATCGGCTAAGTACGTCTATGCGGCATACATTATTCTTTTCTCTTCATCCTGCTTTCTCCGGCCTTTTGTTCTCTTCGCATTTCTCAATCATATTAACCAGGATGCTGATATCACTTAACTTAAATCTAATTTAATTCGCAGTTTCTTGAAACTAACATCTAAAACGTTCGCTGAATGCAAATTATAAAATTGTATCATAATATTAAGGCTTATAACATCTGATTGTTTGTATTATAAGAATCTTGAAATTCACATTTTTAATTGCTTAAAAGTAAAATCTTACTTGTTTTGCTAAATAAAAGTTTTAAAACTTAAGATTCCATCTTAAATTACTTTACAAATCGTAGCCAACCCGAACTTCAAAGAATAATTAAATTAAACATTTTGTTATTTCTTAGTGTTTTCAAATTTGTGTGTTAACAATTCATATAAACTTTGTGAATAAACACAAAGTTTATATAAATTGAAACTTAAACACATCAGAAGAACAAATAATAGCCAAAACGTTTTAGCTTTTTTCTGCAACTGCAGTAATAACTTTTACGGGTGAAGATACCATAGCAAATCGTGATATCTTTTATCATCCATATACCTTCATCAGTACATACCAAACCCAAATGTAAATAGTAAGTGAAGATACATCTCAAAGATAAATAGTATAGTGAATATAAAAAAAATATGGCACTTCTGTAACTTAAGTACTGTACTCGTCACGTGAATATTAATCGGGTGACTAGGTCCACGGTGCATCAATTTTTTATCGCTTAGCCTTTTCTAAATAAAGTTATATAAAACTCTGTACGTGAGAACTTTAGAAACTGCGTGAAGATTTATAAAATCTTTGCGCAGACTTCTATAAAATATCTTACATGTTCCTGTGGAATTTCTATATCTAATTCTAAAGAAGCTCCTAAAATTTTATAGAATTCTACTTAAAGATTCTGTCATGATTCATAGAAAAATTAGAACATTATTATAGAGGATTCTTAAGAAATTTAGCTTTGAAAATTTTTATAGAATTTATAAGACATTTTCGTAACGGTTAGTACCTTCATTACATTGCTATGCTGCAACATGATTCTTATCCGTCTAGTATGCTTAACTTTTGTTCTTTGGCAAGTTCTTTTTGTTATAACAGGATTCCTTCTAGTGGTTTTCCCACTCACTTTGAGCATTTTCCGCTGGTTCTTGTCGCTATGAAGTATCTAATATTTTCCGTTAATAGATAATTTTTATTTGGATTTTACTTTTGTTGTGCTTCCTCTAGATAAGATGCCAGAGGGAAAGGAAACTCTTCTGACATTTTTTACGTTAAGTGATGAATTATTTGGTACTTTAATACCATAACTGTATAAACTTTCAAAAATACTTTCTTTAAGCAGCAAAAACATTTACGCCTCAAAGAAGAGGACTCTCATCTGTCTTGCTAGACAGGATTCCAAAGTCCTAAGAACTGTAACTGCAGTTCAATTTCTAGAACTTAAAGGCAACGATGTAGCGCAGAGAAAAGTCTTGACATATTTATGCACCTATCCCATGCAATATTGTTTGACTAATGCTGGAATACTTTTGTAGCACTTTTGAATGGAATTTTTCAACTCCTGCGAAAAGTATTTTTTACCCACATTTGAAATAACCTTTACGAGGTGTTCGGTTTGAGAGTTTAACCATACAATAAATGACTGGGTTGAGGAGACAATAAAACTAAGTTCTTTAAGGACGATTTAAGAAAATTAGTTTCTCGTTGGGATAAATGTATTGAATTAAATGGGAATTTTGTTGAAAAAGGACACTGTTGAAATACTGATGCAAACTAATGAAATAAAAAACTATACTTGAATTTCTAGAAATTTGCAAACATTTCTCTCACATAGTCTCTCTATAAAAATTAATTCCTATCTAAAATTAACTTTTATTTTAATTTCAGCTTACTCCTTTTCATAAACGCTTACTCCTTTCCATAAAAAAGAAATATCAGCTGAAGTATCGACATTGCCAGAAATTTATACAGTCGAAAGGCTTCGTTAAGAGGGATGGGGTACTTTTCTCGAAATCCCCTTTTCGAAACATTCGCTAAAATTTGAAAGTGAGTACATTTAAATTCTGCTTTTAAGTTTCTACACAATTCTAAAGAAATAATTAATACGATCCCATCTAACGGTTTTAATAAGGACATATACATGCTTTGCTATCGGTTGTGTCTTTTTTCGTAAAATCATTACCCATTTTGGCCGATTTGTTTTCCCCTTTTTCGAAATATTCACGAAAAACTGTTACCTAGCTCACTTAAACTCTGCTATAAATGTTTTACACTGCTCTGAAGAGTTCAACATTGTTATAATGAATAAACGAAAATGAAGCCATCTAGCGGTTTTAGTAAGAACTGATAGCAGGAAAGCAACAACGGCGACGTGAACATGACATGGGTAACTTGACCACAGTGTTCTAATATAAATGTCCTCAGTGTAGACCTCGAGGGGTGATTTTTCGAAAACTTATGTAGGTAGCGAGCTTCCTCATGTTTTAAAGGTCAAGTGAGCAAAACTGCACCGAGATCGGAATGAAACTGTAGATTTGTATAAATTAAGCGCACCCACAAATAAAAAACGGGCATACACCCATATGGATGATTTTTAATGAATCTAGCGAGTATAATTTCGGAGTTTCATCTAGTAAATAACAATAACTGAAATGAATCTGCGTTTATTATATTCATATTTGTTGAACTGATTAGTTTGTTAATTAATAACTGAATAAATTTGAAAGAAAAAGAAAATATCTTGCGCTTTGCTGAACAATAGCACACTTTAAAATATTTTCCTTTAGACTGTGGCAACATATTTCTTTTACATCCTCGAGTTTATTAAATTCGAAAGATAAAACTTTGCGCTTTCTTGAGCGGCAACACACTTCTTTTATACGTGTGTTCGCCCAGTTTCCTGGTTACATTTCTTACTCCTTGTTGAGTGGCAACACGAAGTTTTTTAAGTCGCTGAATTTTAATCTGTTGTTCTTTAAATTAGAGTAATGATTTCTATCATAAATACCGACGCTTTAGGGCAAGATTTTAGAAAGCATGGGTAATTTCCTCTATAACAAGCCCACTGTATGCATTCAAAGTTCAAAATTAGCGTAAAATATATGTATTTAATGAGTTCGAACCCGGTAGGGTGGTTTTATGAGAAATCTTATGTAGATAGTGAATTTCCTCTTGTTTTGAAGGTCAAATGTGCCATATTTCCTCAAAATTGAAATAAAATGTAGATTGCATGAATGGCAAACATACGGTCACTGTTATTTATTTGTATAGAAAATTGTTCTTTAGCGAAACAGACTGCAATGTATTCTGGTTTCCACGCGTGGTTGAAAATGGCTGACATTCGCATCTTCGTTAGTTTATAGTTGTGTTCTTTTTTTCTCCCCGTTTTATACGAGGGAGTATAAAAAGGGAATAGGGGATTCTAAAGCGTTGATTATTCGGGTAAGGGGATCATACTCTCCTCTCGTCCCCTTTTCATTCCCTTGCATCCCTTTTGACTCACTTGCTACTGGTATGAGTAAGTGGCATCGATAACCATCGTTGGCAGGGAGGGGATGCGGGTACATCTGATGCAGTAAGCATGGCATAGCAAATTTCATGCTCATGCATTTTAAAGTCTGTTCAAACAATAGAGGAAGCTGATAATTGATAAGAATAAGATTTTCGCTGAAAAGTGGAAATTTCTGTCAAAAGTTTAGTATTATTTTATCATTGCTCCTTAAAAAGAGATCACTGCTAAATATTGAATGGTAAAGCTATCTAATTATATAATTAGTATTTAATATATACTTCAAAATATTATTATTGCATTGTTTTATCCATATTGACTTGTTTTTAATTCTCCTGCAGAACACTGTACCATCCCTTTGCGTCTTAAGGTCAATATGATATGATATATAATGATTTGTTTAGAATACGTCGGTATTCGTCACATATAAGGTAGCCTTATGCTAGTTAAGTTTTTATTATTATTTAAGTCTGTTATTATTTCTCCTTTCCGAGTACTCCAAAAGATTGCAAATTAGGTTTTTGTGTATTTATGTTGAGGATTCTGAATCTCCAAATTAGAGCTTCTTATTGTTCCTTCTCCTAACCAGCTCTGCTTTGTTATTAGAAAGTTATATTCCAGCTTTAATATCTCGCTGGCCTATGCTTTAAAATACGGACAGGTCAAATATCTGAGACAGCTTAAAAGGTCTATTTTATGTATTGTCTTAGACTACGGTTCTACGCTTTAATTTAACTTTGTTATTTTAATTTAAATATCCCAAGTAATGGAAGTTTCGTCTATAGCCCAAGTTGTGCCTGTTCTGCTAATTTAAGATGTGTTCTGCTAAGATATGTTCTGTTAATTTAAGATGTGTTGATTTGAACACTGCATGACTTCCTTGTATGGCCTAATAATTTATACACATTTTTTTTTCTGCACTCCATTTATCTTTTGCTGCAGTTAACATATTTCCTCAAATTATTCTAACTTAAAGAACCGATACGTCGAGGCAAGTCGTGTCATCATCAAGTCCCTCATCAAGGTTTCATAAGCTTTGTGTACATTCCGTATATTACGAAACTGCACACATGCAACAATATGTACGAATGGTTTTTGTCTAAAACTTTAGTCAACAAATTAAACACAAAACAAACCAAGCAATTGGTCAAATATTGTCGACTTTCATCAGCTGATCAATGTTTACAGCTACCTAGTGTTAAGTATTGCTGTACCTTTTTTATATTCGCAGTGCTATGCTTTGGAATGAAAACTATTGCAATTACCCAGATAACTTTCTCCTCATATCTTCACTTGTAAAAATTGTTGCTACTTGGAATTGTGAAAAACGTTCCAGATATTTCGTTCATAATTTTGCTGTTCTGGCTTGTTTATACAAACGTTATACGAATTGTTAATTCACCGAAATACTAACTTATATCTGAAAACACTGAAAATATCAAAATGTTTAATTGAATTATCCTTTGTTTTGAAGCCGAGGATGGCAATGATTTAATTTAAAATAAAATAAGCAATTTAAAATGAAACACTAAGCATTTAAACTTTTATTTTGAAAAAAAAAAAAAAAGGGGGAAAATGTTATTTTTGTACATTGAAAATTGGAAACTCTAAACTGTTAAATTCCACTTTGGCCGCCGCCCGCTATTTTATAAGCCTAAGTATCTATTTTATAAGCCTGTTGTAAACCTGGAAGGTAATTCGCAATATCTGGAAGCCTGCGCAAGTTAACTTTCTGCAGAAGTTTTAAAAAAGTAAATAAGTAATATATATTGACCTTAAGACGCAAAGGGATGGTACAGTGTTCTGTACCAATCAGTCTTCAGCAGCTGGACCTCCCGCATAGCCGGCCGGATCGGGAGGAGACGGTGGCGAGGTTCGGCACACGGGCCCTAGCAGCTGCTGGTCACGTGACTGGAGAATGGCGAAGGAGCACGATATATCATTTACTCGATTGCTCCGCTCCTCCCGGAGGATGTCCGGGGTGAATCACAGTAGGAGGGCAGAGAGACTTATCCGAATGGATCTTCTATCCGCCTTGCATGCTCTTTCTCTTGCTACTCTTTGTTTTCTCTGAGGAGCAGATTCAGAGCACTGGAATAAGCTCGCCTGATGCAGAAACAGTTATGTTGGGGGAGAAGGTATACTGAGATAAACTGATACGTACAAAAACGTCTTATGGAATTCTATGGGGGGGGGAAACCCAATGTTCAACGTTTTTTAGAATCCTTTAGAACAGAGGTGCCAAACTCAAACAGCTTGCGGACCACATTCATAATCCGGAAACTACTGATTTTTTTTAAATGCAAAAAAAAAGTATTAACAAAATTTAAAAAAAAATATAATTTAAATAAATTTTAAATTTTGCATTTCTTAGTATTTATAAAAATATGACATAAAAATAATAATGATGGTACCATAAAGGGAAAAAAATCAAATTTCTATTTATTTTCTATCTGAAATCGAAGACTTGCAATGTACTTGTAAGAGATTCTTGTAGATGTACATTTTGTAATTCAAACACACTGGCAGCTAAATATTAAATTCTTAGAATGACATTCCTTTCACATAATTCTAGCATGTTTAATTAATCATTAAATAATTAAAAAATTAAACTAAATAAAAATCTTAAAATTTAAACTAAAATATGAAAATTCTACATTTTCAGACAAATTTTTCACCTGAAGCAAAATTTGACAAATAATAATGACAGCATAGTTTCTTTCTCTTACTCATTAAATGTTTCTTCGAGCATAAATAAAAATACATACGCTTGTATGCAAATAATTATTTAAATTAAAATCGTTTCTTTCTTACTGCAGATTGACGTTTGGTATTAAATTCTGCTAAATTCTTATAGGCTTGGAAAGAAATTACTGGAAATTATCTTTATCATGGATTCTATATGCCAATCATTCAATCGGATTCTTTTCTTATTGTTAGAGATAAATATTTACATTTCTCCCATTTGCGATTGCACTGAGCAGAAAAAGCGAACTATGTATAGTTCTGCGGATGGTTCCTGCCGAGGAAGAGATGAGAACGGACGAACAGAGAAAAGGTAGTTCGTCTTCTCGAGTCTGACGATCCTGATGTCTGACCTCCCTGCTACGCCTATCTGATGATGTTTGCCGACGTGGCCAGCCGCTGTGATTCTCTCAAGCGTGGTGCAGAAACGTGACGCAAGGAGCCTTACTAAGGAACAGTTCATTGGAAATAAGAATCTACTCAAGCATTCCGGATTATCAATCTATATCGCCATATAACTGCCTATATGAAAATGACTATTAAGCAGGATCATATCACCTTTTACCAATTTAGTACATTTAGTACATTATCCATCGTATAACGTGTCAAAGCCTGACACGATACGTTCATCTATGTTGTTAAATCTTAAGGATAGAAGATACTGATTAAATTTTATGTTAAATTATTCAACTTGGTGCAGTTTTTACTTCTGGAGCGGAAAACCTTCGTACTACACACCCACTACTATGAACAACTCTGAAGGTTCTTCAAAGAACACCCAAATCTTCAAATACAACACTTATTAAAGCAGATTCAAAATTCTTAGACAGCAAAACATCGACAAATCACTGTACCTCTACTTCGTGTTGACTAGCAAGCAATAATGTTTTAGATTCAGTTCTTTACTTATCTTTAGGCACATAATAATTCGTACAGTAGATTCAAATATATTAAATTTCGACTTGATATTTGATGTATTTGATCGTCTCGGCCACAATGAGACTTAAAAAAGACCAATGCTACATCAGAAAAAACTTTCAGTTAGTCAATTAAAAGACAGTATGTACTATATATCCAACATTTAGTATTTAATTTCAATTTTAGTACAAGATATATAGAAATAGTTTTAACAAGTGTCCGAAAACTAATTTAAGCCACTGTAGTGCATCGGAAACTGAAAATTTGTTTTGATTGTGGTTTGAAAACTTTGCGGGTTTGTATAGAATAGGGTATTTCTGCCCTCCTTTCTGCATGCCTTTATGGTGTAATAGGAAGCATATTTGACACGTATTCGAGAGATCCAGGGTTCAAGTCCCGACGAGGGCATTGCCCATTTTTCACGTCTCCTCCTTCAAAAACATCTTTATGACTCTACAAGTGGTGCCCGAACTAAAAGGTAATGGACCATTATTTGTCCCCACCAGGATTAGGCGATTGGGTCCTCTAATCCCCAATCGCTCTTTAAAAGGGATTATTAGGTCTTTTCTCCCCTTCCTTTTCACATTCCTTCGTGTTGTAACTGGAAGCATACTCGACGTGTATTTGAGAGGTCCAGGGTTTGAGTTCCGGCAAAGGCACTAGGTATTTTTCACGTCTCCTGCTTAAAAAAAAACCAAAATACTAATGACTCTACAATTCTATAAAGGCTTTAGAAAATTTCTATATGAAGTTTGGAAGAAACTTATCTATAGAATTCTGTTATTCTTAAAACTTCATAAAATTTCTATAGAATTTTATGTGGAAGCATTCCTAACAAATGAAGTTTTACAGGAATTTCTATAGAGGTCTATCGGTCTTTTGAAACATTTTTCGTTAGGGAAAAAAGTTGACACAGTTAATATTATAATATAGCTTAAAGCCATTTAGGATATAAATTTTAGTAGATTGTCTATACTTTTTACAGCATTCCTTTATTACAATGCTGCTCAGTATACTACGGATTCGACTAGTATGTAGAGTTAGTTAAAAACGAATACAGATATAACTTACAATAATTTTTGTAGATAGTGACGGAATTCTCTAAACGTTACTATAGAACAGCGGTTCTGAACCTTTTGATTAACGCGTACAATCTAAACAAAAATTGAAAAACTTAGTATCACCACTATATTTTACAGTGATTATTTTTCAAATTCTCAAAAGAAGTATTAAAACAAGTATATTTTGCCGATTGCACAGCTTACTGGTTATTTATGTTAAATACGCACACATAAAAATGCTGCATTAAAAATTGGTTACCATTTTAATATTCAAAATTTCAGTTTTAATACTTAAATTCTAAAATTTAGTGTGAAATTTAGGTCTATTTAAGAGAGATCAATTTCTTTACGTCTGGTCTTATTTCAATTAGCTTTAACCGTAAATTAGGATCCATTTTTAATTTTGTACAGTATTTATTTTTTAAATATAACATGGAAGAAAATCCTTATTCACACAAATAGGTTGAGCAAAAAGGCAATAAAAATTCAATGGTTTTATTTGAGATGCCTTTAAATTCTTTTTAACGAGTGAGTTATTAGTAAAAGTGAACCAGTGT
This sequence comes from Stegodyphus dumicola, assembly GCF_044657685.1. Taxonomy (NCBI): domain Eukaryota; kingdom Metazoa; phylum Arthropoda; class Arachnida; order Araneae; family Eresidae; genus Stegodyphus; species Stegodyphus dumicola. The sequence continues at coordinate 122,055,756 of NC_140776.1, forward strand.
GTTATTTTTGAAATCTTCAGTTAAAGTTCGGTCACAAAAAATTTCTATCAACTGTTCTTTTTCTTCAATTTTGAACTTAATAGTTAAAAATACTTTGTTTCATTGGGTACCACCTATTTTTCCCTTGCGTACCACCGGGTGAGAATCGCTTCTATATAGAGCATTGTTGGTAATTTTCTACAGAAGTGTTTTTCTATAAAATTCTACATATATTTTAAACATTTTCAGAGAATAAAATTTTACAGCGATACTGCTTTCCAAAGACATATAAAAATTTTATAAAGCTATTAGGTATTTTATGTTAATTAACCAATTATTATGATTTAAACCTTCATTTTAACTTCTTCTTTACGCAGTTCTCATCAGAATGTACTATTGACAGCTTCTTCTTATTCTTACTTAGTATCACCAGCTCTTCCAAATTTTAGTATCTTTCCACAGTTTTCAGATACAACACCTCATAGGGTTTTTATTTCGATAAAGTTCGTAATTTTGGAGGAAAATTACTAAAAACTATCTTTATCACGAATTGTAGGTGCTCATCGGTCAGTCTGGCTCTTTTTTTTAATTTATTAGTTTTCAACTGCGGAAAATGCTATTTACATATAAACGCATTCCCCAATAAAACGATTATTCTTGTTGCAAAAATTCGCAACTGAGGACATTTGTCTTTTAAATAATCTTAATTAATCTTAAATAATCTTAATTAATCATAATTAATCTTTTAAATAATAAAAGAGGAAAGAAAAGATAATTAGTTTTGTGTCTTCAAATGTTTGAACAAGATTCAGATCATAGTGTAAACTAATTAGCTTCATTTTTAGATTTCTGGGGTATTGCTCACGTTTATTTATAATAGTAATGAAAATAACATAAAATTAGACTAAAAAATAATTAAAATCTTATACCTTTCTCCAAATTCTTGCCATAATAACTAATGTCATAATAATGCCAATGAATTTACGGAAAATGTGCTCCCGGACCGCATAAAATTGCTTCGGGGGCCGTCAGTTTAAGACCACTGTTTTATAATATTCAGAAAGAAAATGTTTTACAGTACATTATTCTTCCTCTTCAACATTATGATACCCCAGCACCAAATCAGCTTTAAAAGTATTTATTAAAAAGTCAATTTTCAATGAAAACTAATAATTACTTAAATATATTATAATTTCGTATTTGGTTTTATTTATTTCACTCGTTTATATACTTGTAGAAAGTTTGGTCTTTATGTATTAAAGGGATTGGAAATATGATTGCCTTCTTGCAAGATTATCGGCATTCAGAAATACTCAGTCACTCTTGCATCAGCTACGCAAAAGTGTTGCATCATGCATCGTAGCAATTGTGTCATGCACTCGTTGCGAATATAAGCCACTGAACAATTTGACCCTTTCATAATGATGAAAACTGGTATCGAAGATGTGAGTGTTCGTGTGTCCTCAAATGATTTTGTTATGGAGAGAAAGAGTAAATGGAATGACGACTCGGAAAAAGTGTGAATAGATCGTACTGTCTAAGGAAGAATGTTCTGCTGCGAATATTAAGCAACAAACTGAATTTAATTATTCCTCAATGTTTTATTGAAAAAATGGAAATGAATTCATAGCACTAAGCATACGAAATGTAGGAGAGGGAAGAAGTTATGGTCACTATTCCAAGACTGTTTATTGATTAGATTTTTCCTAAAACATAGATCTACCGTAATCATTAGCTTGGAATTAAAAGAACTAGAGAAAGTGAATAAGAGTTTTTCTCCTTCCTCACCGCGTGCCTTTGTGGTGTAACTGGCTAGCATCGGAAAAATCAAAGTTCCATTCCTGGCGAGGGCTTCGATAATTTCTCATATTTCCTGCTGTGAAAGGCCTAATAGATATTCGTCACCACCTGGATTTGGCGACTGGGGACTACTCATCTTCAGTAACCTTTTCAGTGGAAGAGAATATAAAGAATTTTCTCTTTTCTCTCTGTGCGCTTTCGTGCTGTAATTCTAAGCAAGTTTAGCCAATTTTTGAGTATGAATCCCAATGAGGGCATCTCTGGTGTTTCCTGTTACCATACTTTGAAAAGGCTTATAGACTCTATAAATATACTTGGATGACAAGTAGCAAATCGAGATATTCACATGTTCCATAGCAGTACTGCCGTACTTTATGAAGAAGCCAGTTTTGACAAAGGAAAAAAGAAAACGTTAACGGAGAAATAATTTATGTAAGGTTGAGTTGTCTACTGAATTGAGACTGAATCTCCATGATCACGATAAAACGCAAATATGTGCGTCTGTCACTTTCAGGCAAATATCATCCTGGTCATACAAAAGAAACTGTGAAGAATTACCCCTTTTCATTAAAAGCCGACCGGCTTCTTACCGTGTGTGGTACAGTGATAATTTCGGTGTATATAAAAATTCAGCTTGACCCTCAGCAGTGTCCCAGGGATTACTTTGGTGCTGACAAGTATATCATTTTTCAACCTGATGAAATACATTGTCATCGAAACAAAATGATAAGTATTTAAACTCGTACACCCATCCTGCGGCTACACAGTATGTTTGGGTAAGGTTTTCATATTATTAAGGTAACCAGAATTTGAAGTTCGCAAAACTCGGGATGCTATATATATAATTTTTTAAATAAACTTTTATTTTATCATTATCATTATTGTGGTCGAGGGGGTATGTAGGTCAATATATATATATATATATAAATCGAAATAAATAATTCTTGTTTCATTTTTTTAATCGTGATATATAATATTTCTAATAAGTAAAGAATAAATCAAAACGCAGTATTCATTATTATCATTAAATTTCTTATTAAAAAGGCATATAGCATAAATAAACATAAAAAATCTTATTAAAAAAGCAGCGAAGTATTCCCCAAACCATTATGCCACCCACTTAACAGCAGGCAATAGGTTTTTAAAATTGAGATCTTAATTCTGATTTCGCCACCTATTAGTCCATGTATAGGTTCCAATTATACATCAGAATTTTTAATTTTCTGCAAATATAATACTGTTATAAAACGTTTCTTATCATGGAGTTTGCGAACGCCAGGCGTTATTTTCCTTGCTTTCTTGTTTACGAAAAATGTTCTTCTATTTTCAAGGGTGCCACGTAGGCATTGTTTTATTGCATCCAAAGTTAGTTAAGAGCTTTACGTCGAGGACTTCTTTTTTTATATATTTTAAATACTTTTATCATATTTTAAAAGGATGAATATTTAAATTTGTGGCAGATTTGGTCGTTAATTTTTAGTGCCTTTTCATGTTCACCTCAGATATGAAACTATTAATGTATTTTATTAAACAAGTAAAACTTTCCAAATGCATACGAGCATTCTGGTACTGTATTTTCATTTAAAAGAAAAAATATAGCAAGGAATCTATATCGATATATATAATATCTACCGCAACATGTCAACAAAACTTTCGCGTCTTCGAATCATTATGGGATTTACTGATTAACACGTTTTGAATAAATTATTTTATTACAAGGAATAATTTGATGATATTTACTTCACAACAAGCATTGCTTAGAGTAAAGGAAAAAAAATGTATATTAAAAAAGCGTGAAGTCTATATTTCAATATTTAGTTTAATATCTTCAAAAATACAAGTGTCCAGAAACAATGTGAGCCAGTGTAATATTGAAATAATTTGAAGAAATTAAAATTACTAGAACTTACTATGTTCTTTAGTAAACATCAGCCTGAGTAGAAGCAAAACAATACCGGTACCTCACTCTTTATAGCGAGAATGATGTTTATTTTGTTCATACATTTCATCAACCAGTAAACAAATATGATAGCTTTTAAAGGATTAAATATTCTGAGAAAAATTAGACTAAATCTTCAATTTTTTACTTTCTTATACGAAGTAAAGAAGTATTGTAATCACGAAAAATACTGGGGACCATATTTCAACGAAAATATTCATTTTGGTCACTATCGAATTCAATTTAACGATGTTTTTGTGTGACATTATAAGGTATTTCTCTCGCCTTCTTAGCATGCCTTCGTAGTGTAGTGGTCAGCTTGTTCGAAGCGTATTCGAAAGGTCCGTGGCTCGAGTCTCGGCGAGGGAATTGCTCATTTTTCATATCTCCTGCTTCGAAATAATCTGTCTCTACAGTGGCGACCGAACTAAAAAAGGTGCTGGATGATGATTCTTCACGATTTCGCTTTTGGGTCCTCTAAAACCCCAGTCGCCCTTTAAAAGAGGGATTATATAAGCTATTTCTTTCCCCTTCTTAGCATGCCTTCGTAATGTAGTGGTCAGCACGCTCGACGCGTATTCGAGAGGTCAGCGGTTACAGTCCTGGCTAGGGCATTACTCATTTTTCACGTATCCTGCTTCGAAATAACCGAATGTCTCTATAACATCTTTACGTAAGGTCAGAATAAGACTCTTTTTCCCCAAACGAATTATAAAATGTATTCAGAAGAGTTTTTTGTGGCATCGTACAGACACCACAAATGTACATACGTACGTCGTATGTACGTATGTATCTTGCATCTCATAACGTTGAAATTTTGTATGTGGAACTGCTGTAACATGTAGATGTGCATCTCCCTTTTTGATTGCAATCAACCGCATCAAAAGTATATATTTTTATATATAGCCAATCTGTTACTCGGCTCAGTGAGCTCAGTTTCTTTATTCTTATATGTTTATAAATTGCGCATTTTTTGCTTTAAAAATGATTGAATTATGTTGTTCTTATCTTACGGTCAAGATTTTTCTGCCTTTAGTTAGTCTGCATGTCATAGTTGTAAAATTATCAACAATTTAAAAGATGTTTAAGTGCGGCTAAGCCTAATTTTTTTACCATAGCAGCCATATTTGTTTATATTTGAAACTTAACATAATAGTGTATTTGTTGCCAATCTAGAGAAACTAAGCTTGGCAACAAGAAAGTAACGTCTTCTTTTATTATTGCGAATTAAATTTTGCTTAATCTTTCTGGAATTATCATTTAAGTTATAAAAACTATCCTATATATTGATTCAACATAGCGTCCACAACAAATTAAATCAGTTTCTACGCCTTCAGTGTCTTTTTGCCGAGTGAGAACAAAAGTCAACTTTCAGTTTTGTGCGTCGAAAAATCTGAATTCTTGCCCGCTGGCCAAACTGCTTGTTTTTGCGTAAAAACTGTAATTTTAATTTTAAGAATTAAAAAAAAAAATTTTAACTGTAATTGTTTTATGTTTTTCTATATCTTTAAATTCTTAATGAAAATATTTTGTGTTTTTATCGTTTTTGCCTTGCAGCGAAGTGAGAACTGAATTAATTTAATGAGAAATACATCTCTAATGAAATTCGATTCAATCAAAGATATTTGAACGCTTTGCATGAAGGATTATTTGAATACTTTTATGATCTTTAAAATCGTGAAAGGTTAAATTTAGAACAAAACGTGTTAATTCGTAGCGTCTTGCACTGTTCACTTCAGATATGAAGCTGCTAATTATTTTGCTAAATATGTAATACTTTCTAAATGCAGACGAAAATTTTTGACTGTGTTTTTTCTTAAAACAAAAAAGAATATGACAAGAAATGTAATCTTTCAAAACATCTCAACCAAACTTTCGAATATCCGAATTATTAGTGTTATTAATTAACATTTCTGTAATAAATTACTTTATAAGAAAGTTGATGACTTTATTTTTGTAACAAGCAAATAGTAAAATAAAGAAGAATCAATATCTTAAGAAAAGATTTGAAGTCTATGTTTAAATATTTAGTATAAGATCTATGCAAATAAATTAAAAAAATACAAGCGTCTTAAAACAAATAAAAGTCACCATATTTACAGTATCGAAAGATAATTTAAAAAGTAATTTAATTATTAAACGAGATTTCAAACGAGCACTGAAACCTTTTTCTACCTTTACTCGCTAAGATACTATGTAATGGTAACTGATCTTCTAAGTTTTCTTTGAGTTCTAAATTTTCTTTATCTGAATCGTATAATCTGATTACTCCAAGAATATGCAAATTGCACTGTTATAAGCGAAAAGAAGTTCTCGGCTTAGAAAGATAAGACATCTTTAGCCGATTTGTGATCTTTTTTTCTGTGTCTTAGCTACATGTTACTGTGAGCTGTTAAATTCAATGTAAACAAGATTATTAAAAGGTCTGTTAATTAAAAAACAATCTATATTAAAAAGTCTGTTAATTTAAAAGTTTTCAGATTAGAATGATTGAGTAACTTCAATGAGCTATCTTTCTAGAGAAGGCGATTTGGAAAATCATCCGTACATAAATAACTGCTGAACTGCAAGTTGCATAAATTGTAAACTGTAATTAACTCAAATTTTAATTCTTTGATATTTGTTTAAAACTGAAATTCTTCATTTTGATTAACTGATAAATTATTAGTTATTGACTTTGCTTATTTCCTTTTATGTCCATTTTGTGAATTAAAGCTTCAACGAAAGCAATAATTCATGGCAGTTAGAAATTAGTTGATAAGTAATAGAATTAACTAGGGTCTTCACAATACGACAAATAATGACTGGCACGAAAATTCATTCATTATAAAAATCGAACTTTGCTGAAAACAGCAAAATCTGAGTTTTAAAGATCTTCTGATTTTCAATAACACTTCAGGATATGGTACTGAAGCTCTCAAAGCATTGCATCCAAATGTAGAAGTTTTATTTCTTTCTTCCACTGAACACCACTTCTTTAATCCAACCAACGGGTCAAAGAATCATAAAAACATTGAAAGCCTATTATGTAATGCATGTTTACATTCCTGGAAATAAGGCACTAGATGGAAGAAAATACTACATACTAATGGAATTTCGGAAGCAATGCAACATAAGACACGGCACAAAAAAGGTTAAGCGTGAATGAGAAGAAGTGAATTTATAGAATATTAATGCTTTCTGTCATCAGCGCTGGCCAGAAGTTTTCAACAATGTTAAATAAAAAGCTAATGAAAGGGTACAAATTGCAAAAGCATTGTGTGGCGTAAAAGTTTCAGATACACTAGAAGGAAAAATTTAAGAATTAGTTGAGAATGATGATCCTGAAATGACAAACGAAGTTCCATTTCAGACTCCATATAGTTAATGATAACGATATGTTTTTACAAATTTCACAACAGTGTTCTAAAGCAAGTCTCTTTCTTTCAAGTGCCGAAACTCGATTGACAAAATATGATTAAACACGCCAACGCGAACGATTTGTGAAGACGATATTTTTAACTGTGGCGGAAAACTTTCGTTAAAACTCGATATTTTCTCTTCTTCTTCAATAATAAATAAACCTTTTTTATGAAGTCATTTAGGTACTATCATGTTTCGTTGAGAGTCGCAATTTATTTCATACTAAAGAAATTTCATAGAGGGTTCTATAAACTGTTCTACGTGAAGACACATGATTCGACAAAAGCTGGCGAACATTGTGTTTTTTCAGCTTTTTTTGGTTGTAAATCTCGTATTATTATTTTATTTATTGTTACTGAATATATATTTCAAGTCTTTATAACCGATTTCGGCGCCTATGGATTTTCTCTCGTTACCAATGATTTAACTTTAGAAGCATCAGAAACAGTACTTACTTCTTTTTTGTATTTGTTTATTCTTTCAATATAGAAGTGATGGCTGATGTTTTTTTCTCTTTCCAGTTAATAATTTTGCTTATTTTGCTCTTAAAAATATTAATGCCATGCATGTTACAACGTTTATTGAATTATAGAATAGAAATATTTTTACGAAAGTGAGAAAACGTGTCTTTCCACCCACAGCTTGTTTACATGCAATATTTTGAAAAAAGAATTAAATTAAAAGTAGCAGATGATATTTCCCATTTCAAATAATAAGCTGTTGCCAGAAATTCGAAAATATTTGCTTCTTTTAACTCTATCGAGATAGACCTTTTGTAGTTCATATATCTTCGTTTCCTGAATTTTTCTAGCAAACTATGCTTGTGTAAAAATGTGCTCTGTTTGTTTTAAAGTTTAAAAAGTTTTTTTATTAAAGTTTCAGCTTCTAAAATATGAGTTTTGTGTGAATCAATAGAAACACAAATGTATTTTAGTTTTTTCAAATTTTTATTGTCATTTTTTAAAGTTTTTTATACATGATGAAAAGAAATAAATAACAGGCGGAAGAGGAGAAGAGAGAACGTTTTTGAAGCCGGGTCATCGTGTCCGAGAGTTGAAACTGAAAAGAAAGAAAAATTACAGAATGAGAAAAAAGAATATTTTACTATAACTAAAATGTAAGTAGTCATTTTATAACATAGCAGTTGTAGAACTGGAAGTGGAAGAAGTCTCTCAGGGAGCATGACATAGTATTAGCATATTGTCTACCTAGGGAGTACTGTTATGCCACAATATATTAGATGCTACTATATTTGCTGTGCCCTGAGTTACATTATTACGCAGTGCTGGTCAGGTACATCCATTACCTCACAAATTTTCTTTATCATATTCTATTCGATCCATTATATATCTGCTGAATACTTTCAAATTTTTATTCGGGTTCTTGATATTTAAACTTAACCCTTCTGTTATTTAGATTCTTGTTAAATAGTGTAGCGGATAAATTGCGGATTATAACTACGTGGCGATGCCCATGCACGTATACTAAACGTTGTGCGTTAGAACGTGTAAAAAAAGCGCGCAAGTCCAAACATGCTCTGAAAAACATTGAATAGCGTCTTCAGTTTCAACGATTGCCTCGTGCAGTTTGTTCTGCATATACAGAGTCGAAGGCATTGCTTCGGGATATTTTGGTTTCCTAAAGTATTTTCATGCACGTTTTCTTCTGATTCTTTCAAAAACGATTTTAAATTTTAGAACTGAAAGGTAAATGTAAAACACACTACAAACACTAAGGGCAAGAAAGTTTTTTCAACATTAAATCAAAAACTTACATTTATTGAAAGATTCTAACATGGCGAATCGACAATACGCCACGTTGAAGATTATCGATCTGGCGAGAGGAGAGTGGTATTGAAAATGCAAGAGAAGAAGATAGTGGCAATTACATCAGTCCTGAGACGGCAGTGTCTCCTATTGAAACTCTGTTGGAATTTGTCAACCAGAGGGGATTCGAGTGCAATGATAAAATAGCACTTCAAAAAATACGCTGTGAAATTCGAGAAATTTTTAAACGTGATCATAAACAAAGTAAAACTGCTGATTTTTTAAGAAATAAGCCCATGCAATTTGCATAAAAATTGATAGTTTGGATTATCCGTGTTTTTTAAATTAACCCTGACCTACTTCCCTGGTACTTAGGCGGGATAATCAAGAATCTATTGTATTTAATATCAAATTTGTAAAAGCACGTCAAGTATGCTCCCCTGTCCGCTGATGTAACATGCTAATTGCGAAATTTTTGGCTGTGTGGTAGTCTGCAGGCTTTCCTCGTTATAGGGTACTAAAGTGCTCTAGTATTACAGTGTCGTGATACGGATGCATAATGTAACTCACCTGTCTAGTATTTGTATCCATATCCGGGTCCTTGGAAGTACATCTTCTGTTGGTGTCCGCTGTTGTGATGTCCGTAGGCAGCATTATCATGATGGTGGACACCGTGGGCTTGAGCTCCATATCTGTCGTGGGATCCATGCTTGTCATGTCCGGCATGATCGTAGGCACCTTGGTTGTGGTGGGCGTGCTTGTCATGGACTCCATATTTGGAGGCGTGTGCACCGTGGTCAGCCAAAACATGGTGGTGTCCGGCCTTCTTATCGTAGTGGTAAGCCTTTTCGTATCCGGCTCCTTTATCGTGGGCGTAAGCTCCAGTGTTGCGGTATTTGCCATAGTGGGAGGCTGTTGAAGAGACACGTGACAGTAAAGCTCCAATCAAATGAAAATGTGAAAAAAATTCTTACCAGGTTAAGTATTTTGGTTCTTTATAAATGCCTAATAGTTTCTCATCTTGCCTGATTCCATCAGATAATTTGGAGTTATTTGTGATGTACGTATTTAATAACAATATTTAAATCAAAGTTTTAAAAATAATGCTTTGGGTTATTTAATTACGGCAAGGCCTCGAGGTCTATCTGCCTAAGGGGAGGGATGTCTTCGTGAAGGACTTTCTAAAGGAAACTGGCTCATATACACGTTACACACGGGGAAAACCACGAAAACGCCCATGCAGCCAGCCCGTTCGCGGGATTCGAACGTCGGACCAAACTACCAGTGTTCAGCGACTATACCGCTCGGCCGCTGGTGGGCAGAATGCGTTGGGAGAATTTAGGAAGCAACTATTATGAGAATGCATGCAAATATGAGATAGTTCACATTATCAAAGTAAATCAGACTTTAAAAGCCAGTTTGATCAAAATTTAAAAATTTTCTTTATATAATATCAATCATTTTAAAATTCCTGAAGAGCAAAATAGAATAAATAAATAAGAATAACGTTTAGAATCCTTTTCTTCATTAAAAAATCTAATATTCGTTATGAGAAGTTAGAAACTTAGAAGTAATTATTTTGCGGTTTAAAACAAAAGAAAGGGATTATAAGGGATACAACAAAAATAATTCAGTGTAAATTATAGCGGAGAAGTAAAAAGTAGTTCTCAATTTCTAATTTTATTCCCCACTGAACTACCTTTAAAGATAAATAAGGCTGAAATAATTATTCCTCACATTATTTCATAAAAAGGTTGATTATAATTGGCTAAAAGTTTGAGTTCATTTACAATCGAGTATTATATAACGCTTATAGATTAAAATAAAGAGAGCTTAATATCAACGAAAAATTGTTTTTAAACGTTTAAAGTGTTCTTAAAGATAATAAATTAATGTAGGAAATAATTTAAAATGATAGTCCTGTGGGAGCTGAATACAAGATCAAAGATTTTTATAAAGTGCTAAGAGGACATTTTAAAAGCTGTTATAAAACCGTATGATTACAGTTTCTTCCCAAGTTTCGTTTCGTTTTTCATTTTGAATTAATAATTAAACTTATGGAATATGAGGGATCATTACAATATCTACAGCTCGAGGGTACAGTAAACAAACATTCGGAAATTTTTCTGAGCTTAAAGTGTAATAATATTATTATATATTGAATAGCAGACAGAAAGGTATCTGAAGCAAAGCAGTTAAAAGATGAAACATGCAGGCTCATAACTTTGTTTGAAGAATTCATGATGAAAAGTATTTTTATATGAATTGAATTAGATAGATAATATTCTTGTTAACTACGCGTTATTGCTGTTTGATTCAATTTTGATCAGTGTTAAAATACGTAAAACATATATTTAAAGTAAATGACAGTTTGATGCATCAACATGTGAAAACCTAATCCAGATACATACCATTGCTGCATATTAAAGATTTATGCCATTTAACTAACGAAAATTTACAAAGGAAATGTATCCTGTCAACATTTGACAACTTCAATTTGGTTAACAAATTCTAGTTTGTATAAGCAGAAATTCATGTTAAATAATTGCAGTCTAAGAAATAGAGATGAATTCGATAAGCTCTCCCGATAAAGCGAAAAGATTAAAAGATGTTAACTTACCATGGGCACCTTCAGCATCATGTTTACGATATCCAGCAATGTCGTGGTGTCCATGAGCATGATGTCCTCTATCAGCATAATGTCCATGGTCTCCATAGTGATGTCGACCATGGGCATCATAAGCGGAGTCCTTCTTTCCATAAGCACCATAGGCATGACCTTGAGAGGAGGCTGCATGATGGGCAGGTTGATGATGGACAACCTGGTGACCACCATGATGGCCGTACTGGGCCATAGCGGCCGCTGCCATGAGGAGGACAATAGCCAACTGAAAAGAGAAGAAAGTTTCTTGAATGAAAGCGTCAAAGAGGGAGATACAGTAATAGCGAAAACTGTCTGTAACATTAATATATTAATTCGTCCACAGTAATTTATGATACTGCTTGCTTTGAATAACGAATTACTCAGCACAAAATGTAGTGAAATATTTCATTATAGTTACCTTTTTTTTTAATACCTAGGTGTCCTTATTAGCTCCAGAAGTGCTATTAGTCTTAAATCACACTTTTTATATTAGTCTTAAATCCCACTTTTTGTCCGTGTTATTTTTTAAATGTTGCCACCAAATGTTATAGCGATGTATTTCTTTCAAAGAAATACTGTAACGAATATAAAAAAAAGTATGGCAATACAAATAAAAGAATGTTGCTACCTAATTTTATCTCTATGTATTACGTTTTAAAGAAATAATATAGCGAATATATAAAAAAAGTGTGATAACATTTAACCCTTTACCGGGAATTCTAAAGATATCCGTTATGAAATATAAGGGCAGCAATTATTAGTTGTCTTATTTACCTTCATTACTTATGTCTACTTTGAAAATATAAATTCTGTAAAATTTCTAATTTGAGCTCTATGATTCATAAAAAACAAATTATTCACAGGGATAGTTCTACGTACGCAGGCATCCTGGTGACTGCACCATTCCAATCCGAAGTCGTTATAAAATATTTTTAGCTCCACGCACCGGTTTGTTATCACTAAGCGAAGCATAAGATGATTTTTTGAAATTTAAATTACCTCTTTCTGATTATCATATTAAGCGATTTAAAAACAATAAACGAAGTTAGTTATGTCTTTTATTAAATTGCGAGTTGGACTCATTAAATGACAATAGCACTATTTATTAAAAGTATTACATGTAAATTTTCATTTTTACACTAGCAATTTTAGGCAGCTGGCCGCGCCAGCGGCTATTTATTTGAAAAGGGAAATGAAAAAAAAAAAAGAGTTTAGAGAATAATAGCCCTTTTGAGCTAAAACATGTATGACAATGCTTAACACTGTACTGGGAAGTCTAAAGATAGTCTGCTTTTAAAAATTTTGTAATTTTGCTGTTGAGTTTTATGAGGCATAAATGTGAAAAAGAGAATTTTTATAATAAAGAGGAAAAAAAGAGTTGTGTCAGAGTGAGTGAGTCCAAGAGAAGATAGGTAAATTGATTTTAAGATACGGAGAACATTAATATTTATTAGCTGTGTTCTGGCATTTTCTATAGGATTTAATAATTTAATTGTATATACTGTCAACAGAATATTATAAATAATAGAACTATTCGTAATATGGGATTTTTATGCGTGTCACCTTTCTTAATGTAGATATTTTTTAAGTTTTACAGGAGACAAACTTTTTTTTAAAAAAATAATAATTTTGCTGAATTAATAAATAATTTCTCTCTATTTTTTCATTCGAAAAAAGTTCTGAAATAAAATTTTCAACAAACATCTTATTCCAAATATTTGTTAAAATTATTTCTCATTAAGTAATTTTTGGAAAATCGGCTCTTTTTTTAAGTTATTTTACCTGAAGCTTTACCAGGAAAATTTAATTTTAAATTGCTTTTTAAAACATAATTATGCTTGCTTAGTTAGCTTTTAATAAATCAAAATTAAATCATTAAAACTTCTCGGTATTATATGTGCATACTTTAAAAAGTACGACCACATATTAAAGCATAATTTTAATTTATAGAACATTATCACAGTATTACTTTCTTCCTTGCATTTCAAAAGAGCAGGTGGCCCTTAAAAATGCACCAAACTGAAATGTAAAGTTAAGATTTGTACGCTATTATTTTTTTAAGAATAAAGTGATAGATTTCTTTTTAGAATAGCATTTAAGATTAATGTGCTTTCAATAAAATTTTTCACAAGAAATGTATTCTTTATGAACTAATTATTTTTTAATATGTCATGTTTCGAACAAAATTGTACTTTCTATATAACACTAATGATTTCATAATATGAATATAGTCATAATCTTTGGATTTCGATTCTAATTCTAGAGAACTATTGCTTGAAATATCAGTAAATAATTGTTTAGCTAAATAAAATTTACTTTTTTAGAATTTCATGAGATGTTCATTCACTATCAATCATTTACGTTAAATATGGAATTCGGCAGCGAGTGCTAAAGTATTCTATTCAAATTGTGCATATTTATTAGATTGTAGATTGAAGATTAATTATAGACAAAGTATATTAATTTATATTAAAAATTAGACTAATTTATACTTAAAGTATATGAATTTAGATTAAATAACTGTACAATTATTTATGCAGAAAGTTAGAATATTTTTAATGAAGAAGAATAATCTTGTTAAATAGCTATTTCTTATTCGAATTTCATTAAAGCTAGAAAACATATTAAACGATTTACATCATTATTTAAAATTTTTTTGAAGCTCAAATATTTAAAAAGAATTATTTTTGGTTGCAAACTATTGATAAATAAACACATTGGTTAAAACTTTCTTATTGAATTTCCTATAAGAGAAGGACTTACCACTTTCATGATGGAAAGGATATCGTTAGAACTGTTTATTCCACAAGAGGAAAGGAGATCAATTGATGAAGTGTGGTGTCCAGTCGCTAGTATTTATACCGAAAAGTCTGAATAAAATATAAACATGAAAAGTGAAAGTTGAAAAGTAACCGGTTGATTTCCTACCCTTGGGTGTGGCGGATTAATTGTTTGGTTTCTTTAACAATTCTGGGTCAGCATGGCTGATGCCCTTGCTTACAGTTCTCTCAACTCTCACTAGCAGGTACTGTCATCCTAAAAAGAACCACAGCTCTCTTCCATTCTTAATTTATTCTTTACTATTAAATAATGAAGAATTTTTTTGTGTGTATGTATGTTCCTCGCATTCTAGAACAACGATCACATTTTATTACAGTCACCAAAGTTTAAATATATATAGTCCTTCACTCAAATTTGTATGCCCTGTAACCCAAATTTCGAATTTGTTTTTGATTTATTTCATATTTTTACAAAATAAATGAACTTTTGATTAACAGTCTCAGCCATTTGAAAGTGAGCAGAGGAATAAAATGGAACTGTTGGAAATAAAATACTTTTATCTCCAACACACGAGACTGTTGCCATTTCACAAAATGAAAAATATTTATGTTTAACTTTAATCACCGAACTGAACTATTTAAAAACAATGTGTTGCCACTGGCTAAAATAAAATACTTTTATCTTCAGCGCACCAGCGAGTTGCTATTCAGTAAAGCATAAGTCTAGTTTAATTCCATTTAACGTTCAAATCTAAGCTGTTCCTTATCGATTAAAAAAAAGAAAAAAAAAAAAAAAAAAAGCGATTTAGAAGATATAACAGCAAGTCTTAAGAATATTTTTACTAATTTTTAATCTGATTAGTTTATATTAAAGTACATTTAAATCAGAAAATGTTGTATAATTAGAAAAATTAAATATTTTTATGAAATTAGATTAATTGGAATCATTAAAATCGTTATGTATTTTTTTCTGATTTGTGATTTTAGGCGGCTGACAGTGCAAGCGGCCAGTTAAAATTAAAAGAGCAGAAATTCTTTTCTTCTTTTTTTACAGATATTCTGCATCTGTAAATAAATCGCTTTTTAAATTGTCTGTAATTTTGTTTCACATTCAGTAGTGGACGCATATTTCTTCATCATTAAATAAAAAATGAAGTCGACGTTGGCTCTTTTCCGCATATTCTCCCATGAGCTTGGGTACGATATCTTCATCTTTTCGTGTCCCTCACAGTCCAATTAGAAGGTGAGGGACGACGACGAGGTCAGAGAGACATGAAGCAACATTCAATAGTTACCAAATCCCCCCACCCTCCCGAATTTGGGAAATATTAGCTACTCCAGGCTCACACTGTTACCGTAATTAGCATACCGATTTTATTCAGCATCTTCAATGGAACTGCTCTCAAGCTGCGGCATCTTAATAGATAACACAGAATTTTATTCTTCGACTCATCAGCCGTAACTTAATCATATATCACGAGAGTATCAAAGTTTGACAGAGGATTTTACATACGGTTTGTTCTGCAAAGCAAAATTTCGAGTAGGCTTTCCAGGGTGAAGTCGTGATAGGTAAAGTGTATATATGTATTTAATATTGAATTTAATGTTAAGAGAAATTTTTAGAATAATTAACAGCCCAGCTTTTAATGAAGTAACCTTGTCTCAAATAAGTTTAAAAGAATTAAATATTTTGCACAATAAACAAATAAAAATATTTGAAATCTTTCAAATTTTATATTACACGCAAAGGGGCGTTTTTTTATTTACATATACATACACATTTCGAGAGCATTTGGGGTAACGCCCCTTTGGGCTAAAAATATTAAAAATAGCCTTTGAAAATCTTCCCATAGACAATCTAGCGTGCTGGAGATAAAAAATGTTTTATTCCGTACAGTGTTACCACTGCTCGTTATGAAATCGTTGAGTTTTTTTAATCAAAATTTCGTTAAAGTTTTATGAAATATGCAGCAGATAATTTAGAGTTTGAAAATTAGGCCGAAATACGAAATTCAAAGCGCATTTAAAACAATTACATATTTGCACAATAATCTGATAAAAATAGCTTAAAGCTCTTTAAAAGCATATTTTAAAATAGGTTTTTTAAACTTTTACTTATATTTAAATATTATTAAAAAATACAGGCTAAATATACATATGCTAAAACAGAAATTTCTCAATAGAAATTAAAGAAATTTCTGTAGAACTTTATAGAAATCTTAGAAGAATCTATAGAAATTTATAGAATAATAATCTAAAGAATTTATAGAAATCTTTCTGTGTCTACAGAAATTTCTGTAGAAATGCTTCTATATTTCTATTCTTCTTCTGTCTATAAAAATATTTTTCTATAAAATTCTACAGAAATTTTATAAAGCCTAGTAGAATTCTTTAGAAACTAGTTAGTCACCGATTCTCTAACGAATCGAATAATGCTTTAAATTAAAATGACCAGCCAACGCACCTGTGTCCTGTATAACTTTCAACTCATGTTTTCAAATCCGATTGATAAATTTTGATGGATTAGCATTCATATTAACTCTCATAGAGCGCGCGGAGTGAGCTAAACTTTTTGATGATCTTTCTCAGATTGTTTTTGATTATTCTCATTTTCATAACATTACTTGTAAACGTAAATGTTGATCAGGTGAATACGTCTGTAGTGAGTTTACTTTCATTTTCTAACGTGCATATGCATATTTCTAAACATTATCTTTTTATGTATAATATTTGTAATCTTAAGAAGTGCCGAACTTAAAATCATTTTTTAGGAATTCAGAATGACAGAAATACAAAATCTGATGTATATATCACCACATGAATTCCTTGTACGGAATGTTAAATTATACTAATTTTTTCCTCTATTTCGTTTCAACTTATTGAATTGTATTAAATCGAATTCTTCGATAGCGCATAAACAGCAATTGAATAAATGCGCTTTTCTAAATTCACTATATTTATTTTCCATAGCGATACTCTGGCTCACTTACCCTACACTTCAGCTAAGTTCAATAAATCTCATTCATTTTATAACTCAGAATGCAAAGAAATTATATCATCTGAAGAATTATTTAATCGTTTCCACATATTCTCTTCAAATATTATAATAAATCTAAAGCGATGTATATAAGAAAGTAAACAAATAAAAAATAAACAGTTTTTCTAAACGATCCAGCGCTTCTTACCTAATTCACATGCACTACTCGTAAACATTCTTCTCTCTGAAAACAGACTGGCGACAGCATTGTCTGCTAATATGAAACACTTATTTCTTCGAATTTCATTAGAGATGTATTGCGCATTCAATTAATTCAGGTTTCACTTAGCGGCAAGACAAAAATAATAAAAACACAAAATATCTTCATTCAGAATTTAAAGATATAGAAAAAAAAAAAAAAAAAAAACACCAAATACAATTTTAAAAGATTTAAAAAAAAAAAAAAAAAAAAAAAAAACAGTTTTTACAATTAAAATTTCAGTTTTTACGCAAAGACAAGCAATCCGGCCGGCGTGCAAGAAGACAGCTTTTTCGGTGCAAAAAACTGAAAGTTTACTTTTGGGCTTACTCAAAAAGACGCTGAAGGCGTAGAAACTGATTTAATTTGTCGTGGACGCTATGCTGTGTCAATGTATGGGATAAGTGAATAACTTAAATTATAATCCAGAATTAATTATGCATAATTTAATTCGCAATAATAAACGAAGATGTTACTTTGTTGTTGCGAAGCTTAGTTTCCCTAGATTGGCAACAAATCCACTACTCTGCTAACTTTCAAATGTAAAACAAATATAGCTGCTACGGTAAAAAATGAGGCTCAGCCGCACTTAAACACCTTTTAAATTGTTGATAATTGTACAACTATAGTATACAGATATTAGTTTAGAAGTCAAAGAAAAATCAGCGTTATATTTGCAAACTTTTCGCAGGACTAGTTTTAATGCTTTTGCCGAGTCATCATCCTTAGCTACCAAGGCGCAAATGAACGAGATTCCCGTTCATTCATCATATATTCATCATATATACATATATATAAATCAGAGTAATATGTAATTTTAATATATTTAGAGTTATTAGCGATGCTTTCTTAGAACTGGCAACAAGAACTAAAATTCAAAAGTTGGATGTAAGACGTCAGCAGTTTTCTATTGGTATTTTGTAGTTTGTGCATCGTATGTGTATTTGCCGTGTATTCTGTTCCATTAAAATGTCTTCGTAATCAAGAAGCCCCATAGATTTAACTTATGCAGCCCACATGGAATCTACATTCATATAGTTTTGGTGCCGCCGATTGCAACAAAAAAGGGGAGGTGCACATCTACATGTTGTAGCAGTCCTACATACAAAATTTCAACATTCTGAGACTATTCATTTTTGATTTATGCGAGATATATACATACGTAAGAGTTCTTTATTCTGTCCTTACGTACAGATGTCACTCAGAAACATCGTTAAAGTGCATTCGATAGCGATCAAAATGAATATTTTCGTTGAAATATGGTACCCGGAATTTTTCGTGATTACAGTACTTCCTTTACTTCGAACAAGAAACTAAAAAAAAGGAGAGAGAAAGAAAAGGTGGAAAAACAGAAGAGCCAAAATATTTTAAATAAAATGTATTATTAAAGTTCTTGTTTCGAGTGCTTCTTTTTACTAAACAGAAAGTGCATAATTGTAATTTTTGGGATACCGCCAGCTGCTTTTTGGAATACATGCTTCCAATTATATTACGAAGACATGCGGGAAGAAGGGAGAAATTACTTATATAATTCCCCTTTTAAAGTGTGACTGGGGATTAGGAGACTCTCAGTCGCCAAAACCTGGTGTTGATGAATTACCCTTCACCACCCATTTAGTTCGGGCGCTACTTTTAGATTCTTTAAGTTATTTTGAAGCAGGAGATGTGAAAAATGGTCAATGCCCTAGCCGGGACTAGAGACTAGATCTCTCGAATACGCGTCGAGTATGCTTCCAATTACACTATGAAGGCATCTGGAAAAGGAGATCGAAAATACCTTACATACTCCCCCTTTTATAGGGCGACTGGCGAGAAGGATACCAAATTGCCGAATTATCTTCCACCACCTTTCAGTTCGGGTGCTACTGTAGAGTCATTTTTTTAAAACAGGAAATGTAAAAAATGTGCATATTCCTCGCCGAGACTCGAACTCAGGACCTCTCGAATACTCGTTGAGTGTAATACTTCAAATTACACCGAAGAGGCATGCGGAAAGGAAGGAGGGAATGCCTTATAAGTTTACATTGCAAATATGAATGGAAAAGAGAATATAAAAAAAGTACGACGAAACTTAACACTTTGTAGATGTGAAAATTGAACTCTGTAAACGTGACACACGATTGCGTCCACGGCATACACATTCAGCTTTTCTAATATAAGATGTTGCTTTGCAAAATTATGTAGAAATTTATTAAAGCCTTTATATCGGGTTACCAAGAAAGTAATTTCGGTTTTTTGGGGGGGAGGGATATAAAACTCCTTTCTTTCTAGACAAAAAAATGAACTTTAATCGGTTAAATATCTTGCATTCTGTTCGATGATCTTTTGCCATCTTTCACGTAATTTCATCATTCCGCGCTCATGGAACTTCTGGCCTTTACCAGTAAAAAACTCAGTAAAGTGCTGGTTGAAGTCATCATTATTACTGAAATTTGTTTTCTGTAGAATATTGCTTACATAATATAAAACCTCAATCTTGTAAAAGTGTAAAATTAGTTTAAATAATAAAATTAGCTAAAAGATTAAATTTATGCTGTTAATTACAAAATTTTAACTACCGAAATTAATTATTTTAATTAGTATTAGATATATACTTGTCTTTCATATGAGAAATGGTTTCCTAATTTAACTATTATTCAAAATAGGATGTGACTTTTTATTTAAATATCTCTTTTAATCAAAACTATATTAAAATTTTTTATTAGAAAAAATTTGCATTTGTTCCGAAAGTTTTATTCTCCTCCCCTCTGTCTCCATCTCACAGATTATTTCAAAATTTAGATAAGGTTAAAAAATTCTATTCGAAAATGAAAATTTAATTCATTCTTTTTTTCTTAGAAGATAATTTGTTGATTTTTATAATTCTTTTAAATATTTAAAAGCTTTCGTAAAGTAGTAACTTAAACTAAAGAAACTTGTTTCAATTTACTATATTATAAATGCTCTTTTAGAATACTTGTTTAAATTGTAAAAATTTAAACAATTATTTGGAATTGTGGTTCAATTTTCTATAAACTGCATTTTATATTTTTTTTCAGAATTCTATTAGCAGATTCTACGCATATTATATAAGATACTATTCATGGCACCTTCAAAAACTGTAAATATTTTTATAGAAACTATGCGCAAATATCTTTAGAATATACATACATATCTTTAGACTATAAGGTATTTCTCCCACCTTCTTGGTGTGCCTTCGTGGTGTAGTGGTTCTGCACGCTGGGCCGATATTCCAGAGGTCCGTGGTCCGATTCCCGGCTCATTTTTCATTTCTCTTGCTTCCAAAAAATACCTAATGTCTCTACAGTGCCGTCCGAGCTAAAAGGGTGTTGGTTGAGGATTCTCCTTACCCAGGATTTGGCGATTGAGTACCCTAAAAACCCCAGTCGCCCTTTAAAAGGGGGAGTATATAAGATGTTCCTCCCGCCTTCTTAGCATGCATTCGTTGTGTAGTGGTCAGCACGCTGGGCGTGTATTCCAGAGGTCCGTGGTTCGATTCCCGGCGAAGGCGTTGCTAATTTTTCATCTCTCTTGCTTCCAAAAAATCCTAATGTCTCTATAGTATCGCCCGAACTAAAAGGGTGTTGGATGATGATTTTCCACACCCAGGATTTGGCGATTGGGCCCCTAAAATCCCAGTTGCCCTTCAAAAGGGGGAGTATATAAGTTATTTCTCCCGCCTTCCTAGCGTGCCTTCGTGGTGTAGTGGTTGTGCACGCTGGGCCGATATTCCAGAGGTCCGTGATTCGATTCCGGGCGTAGGCGGTTGCTCATTTTTCATCTTTCCTGCTTCCAAAAAATTGCCTAATGTCTCTACAAGCCAATTTATATAGATGATGTAGAAGCTATATCTCATATTTTCTAGAATTCTATGAACGGTATCGTGTCTGGCTCACAGGAAATTGGACTATTGTTGTAAAGAATTCTAAAAAAGTTTAATACTGTATTTTTATAGTATTCTATGTGACATTTTAGTTAAAATATTAGATTCTATGCGTCGGATCACTAGAAACTCTGTATAAACTTTTATAGAATCTCTATCCAAATATCTATAAAATATTTACACATATTTCTGTAGAATCGCTATACACAACTAAGCAGAAGATATATCTAAAATTTTAATGAATTCTACAAAAGATTTCTGATCCAGTTTACGCAAAACTGGGTCATTATTCCGAAAATATCTGAATAAGTTTAATATTGAATTTTTTTTATAAAATTCTATGTGGCATTTTAGTTAAAATTACTGGATTCTATGTGTGGGACCATTAGAAACTGTCTACTAACTTCTATAAAATCTCTATCCAAATACCTGTAGAACATTTATACATATATCTATAGAATTTTATATAGAGCTCTGTAGAAGATAAATCGAAAATTTTATCGAATTCTATAAAAGATGTCTGATCCAGTTACTAGAAAATTAGACAATAATTCTAAAGGTTCCTAAAAAGGTTTTTCATTAGATTTTTTACAGAATTCTACAAATATTACATTATACAAATAAATACAAAAACACTTTTGTATTACTATAAATACAAAAACACTTTTGTAAGGGCAGAGAATATGATAACATATTTCTTCGTGTACTTTTCCCCTAGCATTTTAGCGTTATGATCTGAAACGTTTTTAAATATTCCCATAATTTTCTCCTTCTTCTATTATACATAATTTTTTAATCTGGAGGCTGATTTATTGCTAATTTGTATTCCATCTATTATTAGTTTGAAAGAGCTACTTATTAGAATAGAAATGGGATAACTTTATGCGCTTTCTGTATTTAAAAAACAACAACAAACGACTTAAACCCTAATTAAGTCTATTAAATTTATCATTCTATTAAATTTATCATCTTGCATTTAGTCTTCCATCAAAATTATAAACCAACTAAATTACGCAAAATTTTTATTATTCGTATTGTACAGTATTTGAATTTGTAATATATAGAAATTGTGTAAATATACTAATATACAAAACAAACTTTTTGTGCATTTAAAAATATTCCATCGCGCCAAGATAAGCTAAAAATATTCTGATGTCATGTCTTATTAACATCTTTTATTATCACTTTCGCAATCCTCATATTTCAAGTGAAGTCAATTTCATCAAGTTACTAACGTTTCCGATGAAGTCGACTTTCATCGTTATTAATATGAATAAAATATAACATTAGTCCCACAGTTAAATCATTTTTCACCTGAATTGCGTGTGGTCTAGTCTATTTTAGGGGTATCAGTTGATAAATATAAATGATAAATGTATGGTGAAGCCAATGAAACACATTATTCTCTTCGCTTTCTGTTGCCAAAATTATCGGGATACTTATTCCAAAAAACTCCCCATGACGTACTTAAATATTATATGAAAATTCTTGTAGCATATTAGAGAAATTCAAAACATTTTAAGGCATCATGCTTTCATGTTAAATGCCATTTTTTATCGGCTAAGCTGTATAACTAATAGATTACATCGATGTGAGAACTTGAAAAATGCGCAATGCTCACGCCGGAATTCGAACTCCGAACCTCCCGAATACGCGTTGAGCGTACCTTCACAGTACAAAGGAATGTCAAAGGAGCAAGCAAACGCCTTATAAAGTGCTAATTGCATAATTTACTAAGTTTTGCTTCGGGTTGCAGTTTTACTGGATCTTGTTTTCTCTAATTTTGTCCATTCATAATTTTCTCTCTTATTTCGTAATTTTTCTCCGACATTCTTCTTTCGTTTGAGTATACGGTTTTTTTTTTCATTTGTAATCAAGTTACCAAAGTTATCTTCTTAGATAAATCCATTTATTCATATAAGTTTTATATTTACTCTGATAAAGTATGATATTTTGGATACAGCTTGTATTGAACGCGGTTGTTCTTGAAATGCTTTGGATGCAGTTCAGCTACTCTTGAATAAAGATTCAAACAAAATGGAGAAAGGTACTTCGGATACATTTTTCAGCATTTAATCACTACTTTTCGATTTATTGCCTTTCAGATACTTCAAATTATCTGCTATAGGTGGAGAAAAATACTTTTAAATTCAAACTTTTGCTCAGATTTCTGCTATTTTTTAATCACTTTCATTTGGCAAACTACGGTGGTTATTCATGTTGTTAATTCTGCACTAAATTTGAAATGGTGTTCTAGAATGTTATATCTAGAAGCATATATCAATGTCCTGCAGACCCTTCTAGAGACAGACTAGTAGAAAATGAAACAATTCCAAAGAAAGCTCTCCTGATAATTGCATATAATATTAACACTAGTATTGAATATATTTACATCTTTCTCACAGCCCATTACTCCTAATTTAGAAATATCTACTACGAAGTGTATTGCTCATATAATATTGTTGCGTGCGTACGGGTTCGTTATAGACTGAATGCGCACAAATAGGTTAATAAAATTTATTTTATCCCAAGAAATATTTCAGAACTCTGGAATATTCAATAGAAATATTCTTACAATTGTGCACAGTATCACACAGTGTAATCAGTACTTACACTTCAAACAACTGAGAACGTTAAACACAACACATTGCAAAGTGCATCTGAAGAGAAAGGTAACTTTGATATCTCAGCTCACGCGGAACTAAACCACTCTCAACAACAGTAACTAAGGAACTGAGAGCAGATGCTCACTCTTCGGCCTTAAATAGTTTTCCATCGGCCATGAGATTTTTCTGGTACTTTCTGCTTCTCGAAATTACTGAAAAGCAATACGAGGATAGAATTACGGTTACGGCTAACATAGTGGTCAATTACATTTATTCACTTTCAATACAAGTTACCGAGATACCCATTTAGTCAATGTTAAATGCACGTGCTCCTGTGTTCTTACTTTTCCGGCATAGCTTTGTCTTAAAATTTGTCTCGCGCTCTATTACGCAGAAAAATACAACAATTTTAATTAAAATTCTACTAAAATTACCTATCTAAATACAAAATTCGTAAAAATATTTTCTAGCGAACATTTTCTTCACGTTGTCTAAACTGTAATTGTATAAAAAGTACGTAAATATTTCTGTGAATTATTCTTTTGATATTTGCACATAATCTGTAAGAAGTACAGATATACCTATAATATCTAGCACGGTATGTGTTTCTAGGAAATCGATGTAGATAATAGCATAATTTACGCAATGCAACTTTTTAGCTTATGGATATACTCTTAATTTGTAGCAATAACAGTATTCCTATGTATTTCCTTCAAGGACCTTCTATCCCGTGCAAATCAACAATAACATTTTAATTTATGCCATATGTCGAACCCTCCCTGAACTTGGGCGTTTTGCAAAGATAGTAGATTCTCCCCTCCAGAAGACCAATAGGCGCCTCTTGTCCTCATGGGGGTGCAGAGACAGAGAGCTACTTCTCGATTGAAAAGCGAGCTATCGCTCTAGTCTGAAGAGATAAAAAGTCTTAAAAAGTTTAAAATAGCATTTTTATTTAACTCTTCAAATTAACAGAAGGTACTACGTGTACTATAGATGAACCTTTTCTAGTTGCGGGTACTTAAAATAACATAAGATGAAAGTAAATTCAGATTTAAGTAACGCAATCTGAGACTACTCACAAAAATAGATTTTTTAAGAAATTAATGGTGTACATTTAAACATAGGCTAGCAAGACGCCTAAAGCCAGATTGAAACTTTGGTAGAGCTGGAGATAGTACGTAACTGCAATGCAAGAATGCCATCAGAAGCTCTAAAACATTCGCATCTTTTGCTTAAAACCAGAGCTAATTTGTATTCTGTGAGGATTACGCAAGGAAGAAGTCAAAATGAAGGTTCAAACCATAGTAACTGGTTAATTAATATAAATCCTTTATGGTTATGATTATTGGAACGTTATAACAAAGACGCGATGGCTACCAATCTAAGGGAAGGGATGCTTTTGCGGAGGAATTTCGAAGTAAAACTTGCTCCTATTCAAATACACATAGGGAAAACCACAAAATCAAATTTTCAGTCAGCCCGTTCGTCTAAAATCGAACGCAGGTCGAACTCCCAATATTCAGTGGTCTTAACGACACGGCCGTTGGTGGGACCTGAGATTTAAAATAATGATAGAAACTGTTTTAGAAAGTAAATCTGTAGATAGTACTTTTTTCTTCCAAATAAAATGGAATTTGAAGGACTTACAGTTTAAAAACAATGGTCAATGATACTTGGAATTTAATAGGAACCAAATAGATTAAATGTACATTTACTGCTGTAGCAAAGTTTAATTATATTTAAATTTCATTCCACATTTAAAAACTTGCTTTTTAATCGCTCGTTTCGCATTCCAGGTATGCTTTGTTTTGCTTTGCTTTATTATGTTTCGTAGCTTATACATTTTTTACAAAGTAAATGTTTGTAGGGAACAAAGTAATAGGATTCCCTTTGCCAACCGTATTTTCTTGTTTCATTGCTTCTGTATTGCATTCAAGTAATTCTTACAGTATTTGAAAAGGTTTTTCGGCATCATTATTATTCTGAAATTAGGTCAAGTAATAGTAGTCAAATGATATCTAAGTCTTCAATATCTCTTGCTCTATTTGTTAGTAAGATTACAAAAAAATTTATTTAATTTTTTTTGTATTATTAAAATTGCCCACATCGAGAATTTCTCCCTTTATTTTAGCAGACTGTAGTATTTTAAGGGTTAATATGCATTTAAAATATAAATTATTTATTGTAACAAAGCTTTAAAATTTTTCACTAACTAGGACACTTAATTTATAAGGAGTTTTGGCTTTCTCCGATAGGTGCTCTCGTGGCGTAAGTGGTAGCTCGTCCAGCCAACAGTCGGATCCCTGTTCGAATCCCGAAGCAAGCTTAGCTGACTTCTCACACTTCTAGTATTCCTAACTGTTCTACAAATTTAAATATATCAATATTTCACATCCTTTTCTTAATTAATGCAATTAGAGTAAGTACTGCAGTATTTCAAACTTTTGCATTAATCAAGGGAATTAAAAATACCACAGCTCATCTGTCTATTCTGCGGAAGGGCCAGACTTTGAAGAGTCTTATGACAGTAGTAAAATGTAATTCAGTTTCCGTACTTCATTTCTGAATATGCGAAAACTCAGCCTAAAGTTTCTCAGAAATTTCTACATATGTTCTCTCATAACATATTTAATAGTTGAGCCATTCTCTTAGATTAATATTTTGGAGCGATACATTATATTAATATTATTTTTAATATAATGTGCACATATACGTATCGATTATTGATCACAAAAGTATTTTGTCGCACGTAAATACCCAGATTAAGATGTATCTATTGAGAACTTTATAATAAAACAAAAATTTTCAAGTACACAAAATATAAAATATTAGTAAAATCATTTATTGCATGCTGACATAAAGAAGAAGCTGAAAAACCCGGCGTTGTTTGGGCTTTATGTAGAGTGAAGAAGTTTTTTTTTTTTTTTTCGAAATCTCATTTAAACAGCGGTTTTTCTCGTATTTGGAAATAGCACAAAATTTTTTCAAGGTTGAATAAAATTATAGAACAATGTAGATCTATCACAGAGCCATCTAAATGTTTTAATAAGAATGGATACTTGCTTTGTTATTGGTTGTGTCTTTTTTCAATGAGGAGCTTTCGGAAAATTACCACACATTTTAGCCGATTTCTTCACCGTTTCTGAAATATTCTCCAAAAACTCATACAGAGCTCACTTAAACTCTGCTTTAAAGGATCTATACTGTTCTAGAAAGTTCTACACTGTTTCTAAAGAGCTAACAAAGACGTTGTCATCTAAAGGTTTTAGTCCGAACTGATAGCGAGAGCGTAACAACGGCTATAAGAATCTTAGATGGGTGATGTGATTTCAAAATTAAAACTGAGTAGAAATGTTAATATTTATATTTTATGAAAAAAGTTATAAATTCCTTGTTTAGTATGTATGATTTCCACCGATAGAGGGAAAGTAACAATGCCGACTTGAGCCTAAGATTGGTAACTTGAAAGTCACATTTTGAGGTACGTGCAAAGAGTGTGGATCCCATGGGGTGGTGTTAAGAAATCTTTTTAAACAGTAACCTTTCTATTGCTCTGAGGATTAAGTGTGACAAATTTCATCAAGCTTGGAATAAAACTATAAATTTGTATGGATTACGCCCGCAAAAACAAATAAACGGAAATTTTTTTAAAAAAGAAAGGTGATTTTAATGAATCCATTTAGTGTCAATTCGCAAATTTATTTAGCACTGAATAATAACTGAAATGATTCTGCGTTTATTGCTTTTAAACTGATTAGTTTATTAATTAATAACAGAGCAAATTTGAAAAAAAAATTAAATACGTTAAGAACCGTTACGTAGGTACGTATGTTTCCACCTGCAACGCGACTACACACTGCCGCGGGAAAGATTAAAGAAAAATTAATTCGGGCTGTTCTTTTATATCACCGTGTTTTCAGATTAAATCTGAAATGTTTTGCGGAATGGCAACACAAAGTTTTCCTAATGACCAATGACAACTTTCTTTCGGCATTAAATTATAGATATTTTAACGCTTAATATTATTACTAATTAATAAAACTGTAAATTTTAGCCCAAAAGCGCTTTCATTCTCGAAACGCGATTTTGCATTGTTTCACTTTTCATTCTAGTCTATTTCCAATATAAAAATGTAAGATATTATTCTTTCATATTTAGTCTGTCTTATTTATTAACAAGGTGAATAATTTAAAAATTTCAGTTCTTAAAAATATTAATACGTTACTTTCTGATCTGATCGATTTAAATGAAAATACACTGAATTCATGATATATCAAATAAAAATATTCAATATTTTTGTAAAATTACATTACATATTTTTTCACTTTTTAAATAGACAGAAGGTATATAACGTTCCCATGTTAATCTAAATGCATATTAATGCATATTCACCTAATATCTTATAAAACGTTTCGCTATTCCACCTGAGCCAGGTTTATAGATTATCTCTACTGATAAACCACATTAAACTTTAAAAGAGCCCATTTAGGCGAACATTAAAATCTGAAGCCTTCAAGATTTAAGTATTATTATTATTATTATTATTATTAAGTTTACAAATAAAATTAAGTTTATTCTTAATTCCAGAAACGAAATCATAGATTCTAATAACACAAATGTTTGATTTCAATGAATGCGATATCTTAATGATTTGATTTACTAATGCTAGTTCTTTAATATCTGCGATAAAATTGCTTAAGAGTTAATTTTTATATCTCCTCCTTAAAATATTTCAGCCTCTTTCCTCTCGCGCCCCTCCCCCCGTAATTAACTATTGACCTTGATTAACGCCTGCTTCCCTTTTTTTTTTTTTTTCTTTTTTTCAAGAGGAAAGAGTCAATAATGCTGGTTCGGTAACAACGTTTATTTTGGCATATTTTTCTCTATGTTATTCTCTATATTCTACTTTCTATATATTCTTCTATATATTCTTTTAAACGCCCAAGTAATCTCAATAAGACTTAACTTTGTATGACATATATCTATAGCAATTAAAACATTATTATCGCTTTTATTAAGCATTTTTAGTCATCAATGAAATCTTAAATATGATTAGTTGCCGCGCATATTTGGCTATCGATATATATATATTGGGTTGAAACAAAAGTAATGCCCGTATTTTTAATTAAAAAAATTTTATTTAAAAAAACAGAAAATAATACATTAGTCAATAATATCCGAGTTTTTGGACTTTCGCCATAGTCGAACTATAGTCATTTAGTCATTTGGCTACAACCCATTCGTTCGGCTAATTTTTGAGTGGTTTGATGCGCGTCTTCATGCAGACGTTGATTCAAACGCTCCTCATCAAACGCATTTGGTCGTCCGCAACGAGCAGCGTCTTCGAGATTGAAATTTCCATTTTTGAAATTGGCAAATCAATTTCTTGCAGTTCGTTCAAGCATTGCTTCTTCTCCATACACTCCACAAATCTCTCAGGCAGCTTTTGCTGCATTGGTGCCTCGATTAAACGTAAAAAGAAGAAGGTGTCGAAAATGCTTATTTTTGTCGACTTGACACTCCAGTTTAATTATCTGAAAAATAACAATAGCTCAGACAAAAAAAAAAAAAAAAAAAAAAAAAAAAAAAAAAAAAAAAAAAAAATTTCATCTTGCAGAGGGACAGATTTCGAACAACACAAAATATTATGCCAATACATTTTATTTTTACCGTGCAATTTTAAACGCAACATAAACGGCCATTACTTATGTTTTAACCCAATATATATATATTAGTCAAGATAAGTCTTGACTAAAATCTACCCCAAAACCACGGTTGTTGTTGCTTTGCTAATTTTATGTTCTTTGGTGTATTTCTCTTCTGCCTTGACGAAACTTACAGGTTTAGTCAGACGTTTTATCGAGTCAGGTTATGTGATTATGGCAAAGCCTCGAGGGTTATCTGCCTAAGAGGAGGGATGCCTTCGTGGAGGAATTTCTTAGGGAAACTCGCTCGTTTGCACGTTACACACGGGGAAAACTACGAAAGTACCCAAGCAGCCAGCCCATTCGCAAGATTAGAACCCTCGAACCTAACTACCAATGTTCAGCGACTTTACCGCTCAGCCGCTGGTGGGCTCTTCGAGGCAGGTGAATATTTATCAGATTCCAAATTCTCATACAGAATTAAATTGAGGAGAAAAAGAATTTTACTCTAGACAAAGTATTTAAAAAATCCTTACGTGATTTCAACAGCTACATAGTTTTGTTAAACGTTTTTTAGTTTTGTCGAAACTTTTGAATGTAAATTACGAATATAAACTAAATTGTGATAGCTAAGGTATTCCTAGTTGCTATACGCGTTCTTAGTTGCGATAAGTGTTTTTTAAATAAAAATCATTTAAGAAGTATTAAAGAACTATACATAGTACAACAATAACAGGAGCAATGTAACAGAACACTACAGCGATATCGAAAAATAACAAATAGGAACAGGAAAAATAAAAAATAATGATATTTTAAATTAAATCTAATTAAAGTTTTGCTTCGAAAATAAACGTAGAGTTTTATTTACCTACACATCGTTTTGACACTTTTTTTATTTATTTGTTCATGTGTCAAGAGGGGCAGCAAATTCAAAGGCCGCTCTGGCCGGAAGAAGTTTAACTACACAGCTGTTCAGAAACCAGTTTTATTAAATGAAAGCAAAATATGGTTATTTACCTACTCTAAAAGGCAATCTGAGAATCTGATCAAAGTACTTTTCCCTGTAATAACTACTCAAGCTAGTACATCAGTACTGCCGACCTATGACCCGAATGTGGAGTTTACACTCGAATCAGCTCGAATTCGCCTTGTCCGAAGATAAAAATTTTCTCTATCCTATTTCACACGCTATTAAATTTCCGAAGTTCTTTCTAACATAATGCAAAGCAGAACCATTCGAACGAGTTTTCATATTTCGATAGGGTAAGAGTCATACTCCCAGATATCCTAAACCAGTTAAGATCAACGAAATTAGGTATCGGGAACGAAAAGACGATCGAGATATCGTCACCAAAGTAAGTGTCCCCAAGCTGATAATGAAAAGTTATGATCACCGATTGCAAAATGGCGTAATTGCCCACTTCTTGTTTCCTTGATTTTGCAGATTGCCACTCGTAAATGTCTCCAGATTTGACCTCGACCTTAAGACGACGTGACAAATCTGTCAGGTCACTCTCTGCTGCTTGACCCGCACTTGCGGACCGCCGCCCTCTTACTTGTCACACGAGTCGGTATTGGACCATTTTTCGGATTTCCGATCCTCCCTTGCTTCCGGTTCTTCTTGACGGGGGGGAATGTATCGAATCTATACGATTCAGAGGGTGTTTACACATTTTTAGAACGACTCCTATAAAGAAAATCAAATATTTCGGAATAAAAACTTGAATAAGAAGAGGGAGTAAAAATGTGTTGAAATCAACTCAACGGACTATGAAGAGAAAGTTTTATGTTCGATATTTACAGAAGGAATTCCATTTCTTTATCCCAATGACTTTCATAGGTTAAACTTCATCAACACAAAGGAAGAAATCATACTTCCAAAAGTACGGTTGCATTCCTTGACAAAAATGAAAAGGTGCCGCATGTGACAGGTATCGCGGAAATACCTTTTCATCTCATTTCCACGAATTCCCCTGATATTTCTCCTATGGACTTTAGTTCCTTTGGTTTCTTGAAAACAGCTCTTTCTAAGCGCAAAACTCATCACGATGCCTCCACTCCGGGAACTAGTTCAAAAAGAATGGAAATCAATACCCCTGGAAATTTTAAGAAAAGCCCTTCTATCATGGAAATCACGGTGCGGTACTTACAGTCCAAAGCAAAGGTTATCAGATCGAACGTTTAATAAGCACTCTTTACCTTTTAAATATTAATTAAAAGTCCATGAAATCTTCCTAAAAATGTGTAAACAGTCTCTGCATTTCCAATGATAATGCCATTTCTTTCTTTAGGAACATTTTAAAACATAGACAGGAACAAATCACAGAACACAATCATTTAATATTATAAAAGCTCAGTGATTCTGAAGTGGAGGCGAGCGGTGTTAGAAGAAAGAAAAAGACCCAGAAAGACACCAGCTATGTGATATTTCTACGGAGTAGGAGTTCCTTTTCAAACAATGACATGCTGCCCATTTGCCTTCTTCTTCTAAGTTTTCTTTATGACTTATGACTTACTTTATTCTGGTCATTAACTACTAAAGAGTTTTCGCCAGTAGATCGCATTAAAGTGCACTAGGCAAAGATACTTTCAAATAAATGGTAGTAGGGAAGTACCAACACCGTGGGCGAAGAAAATTCAGCTGCGTGAGCAGGCATATCTTAATACTTACGAAAGTAGGCGTTCATCATAAAAATTGTGCAGTGGTAAGCAATGACATTAAATTGAAGCATGTAGGCAGGTTCAGTGTGTTGTATGGCAAATGCAGGTGGTGAGCTTATAAGGTATTTCTCCCACTTTCCTAGCGAGCCTTCGTGGTGTAGTGGTTCTGCATACTGGGCCAGTATTCCAGAGGTCCGTGGTTCGATTCCCGGCGAAGGCGGTTGCATATTTTTAATCTTTTCTGCTTCCAATTAACCTAATGACTCTACAAGTGGCGCCCGAACTAAAAGGGTTGTGGATGATGATTCTCCGCACCCAGGATTTGGCAACTACGTTCCTTAAAACCCTAGTCGCCCTTTAAAAAGGGGAGTATATAAGGTATTTCTCCCACTTTCCTAGCGAGCCTTCGTGGTGTAGTGGTTCTGCATACTGGGCCGGTATTCCAGGGGTCCGTGGTTCGATTCCCGGTGAAGGCGGTTGCATATTTTTCATCTTTTCTGCTTCCAATTAACCTAATGACTCTACAAGCTCAATATAGCTAGTAAGAGTGCAGGGTAAGCAATAGTGAGACATCATGAAAATGGCGCGAAGGCAGTTTGAAGCTGTGAGTTCAAAGTCCTTCAGAAGTATGCAGTAGTTAGATAGGCCGTAAAAAGTTCAAAAGTTCGTAGAATCATACGATAAAGTAAAAATTCATACAAAATAATTTAAAAAATGAAATAGTAACATAAAAATCTTGAATAAAAAATTTTCTTGATTAACATAAGTATAAGATGCAACACAAATAATAGGATAGAGTCCAATTAGAGTTCAAGTAAATTTTAAAATTAAAATTTACAAGTTACCACCATAACGAATTGTGATGAATTGTTCTTGGGCGTTTGACAGTATATTCAATGGTTGGATCATAATCCAACATTTGTTTAATTGCGTTATACTGACTATGCTTCATCTTCTCGAAGAAGTTGTGAGCTGTCATGAGTATAAAGTTATGCACAGATGGAATATCCAGGTCGTTATGAATTATAGAGTTTCTCACGTACCAAGGTGCATTCACAATGCTACGTAAAATTTTATTTTGAAGTATATCCAATTTTTTGCACTCAGTTTTATTGGCGATTGCCCAGGCCGGCACTGCATATAGCATGATCGGTCGAATTAGAGATATGTAAAGCATTTTCTTTATTTTTAGACTGAGCTTCGATTTTTTGCCGATAATAGGATAAATTGCCATGTAGGCTGCATTTGCTTTGTTTAAGATATAAGAAATATGATCTTTGAAGTTGAGAGACTTATCTATGTAAACACCTAAATATTTATAGGAATTAGCTACAGGGATTAGAGTTCTATCTAAGTAGATATCAGTATTCACTCTTAATCTTGTTTTGTATCTCCGATAGAGCACAATACAACATTTAGAGGCGTTGAGCTTAATTTTTAAGTCTTGCACCAGTGATTGATCATATTGAGATGCATTTGTAAATTACTTAGAGCGAGCTGGGGACTTCTGGATTCAGTCAGTACTACAGTGTCGTCAGCATATTTTAGTATTTTCGTGTTGAATGGGTGCGGGAAATCATTGATATAAACATTATAGAGCCGGGGGGAAAGAACGGATCCTTGCGGGACCCCGCTATGAATTTTTTTTCTGACAGATAAGGCGTCACCGCAGCGAACTTGAAAAGTCATGTTTTTCAAATAGGAACTAATGAGTTTTACGAAACTGTTTGGAAGCATAAAATTATTCAATTTATGCAGGAGGCCTGCATGCTACACTCTATCAAAGGCCTTTTCGAAGTCGAGATAGCATGCAGCCACCCCTTTTCTCTTAGTAAAGGCTTGCGAAACAAATTCCACCAAATTGAGAATTTGATGAGTCGTGCAGTGTCCACTGCGGAAGCCGAATTGCAGATCATCTATTAAATTGAGTCTTTCGAGATGGTTAGTGAGCCTTGAGCAGAGGATTTTCTCAAATACTTTTCCTAATGAAGGTAAAAGACTGATAGTTGTGGAGGTTAAGATATCGGAAAGTTGGTGGAGGTTAAGATATCCAGGTCATTATTAGTCATCAGATTATTAGGAGGATTGTAAATAGAAATAAATAGGTAGGCTTCATTTAAAGCAGTATAAATGATAGCTGAAGTAAATTCGAGCAGACTTGTGAGGAAGATCATATTCAGTATGCTTTAAGTGATTTTTAATGATAATTGCAGTACCACCCCATCTACTTCGGGTTCTGTCTTTCCTTATAATATTGTAGCCGTTTATTTTAAATTTATCGCAAGCTTTAAGGTGAGTTTCACCTATCATCATGACATCAATGTTGTACTTATCCAAGTAATCTTTAATTTCTTGATATTGTTTTATGGCACCGTTCGCATTGAAATAGGAAATTTTTAAGAAGCTATTGGTAGCTGAAATCATCGCGTTTATATTGCTATAAGGTCTAAAAGTCATAGTCTAAAGAAGTGAAATATACAATTGCGGCCATTCCGACCTCGAGTTTACCCATGATGTTTTTTGCTTTTTTAAATTCTGTAAAGAATTCTTTCGCTTTTAGGAGTTGAGTTTTTATCCACTCAAAAAATGAAACTTCTTTAGCTTCGCTTTCTTGTTTACTTTTGTTTTCCTTTTGAGTTGTCCAGCTTGGTTGATTTTTAGTATTTTCGTTTTCCGTAGCTCCAGGGAGAGTAGGAAAATCTTCTTTATTTAATTGAAATTGTTCCTGTTCATGCTTTTTCTCGTTTTGATTGCTCTTATTGAAGACTCTTTTGGGTAGGTTATCCGGATGGTATTTACATTCCTTCGAGTTGCTCGGGAGGCAATCGCCGCACAGAACGCAGAGCCCTGGTAGTTTGTCCTTGTTCTTCTTACAGGTGTAAGTTTCGTGCGGTTTGGCGCATTTAAGACACCTAGGTTTGTAATGACATAGATCTCGAGTGTGTCCGTATCTATGTCACCTGTGGCATTGCACAGGGCCAGGTCTGGATTTGTGAGCACGGACTGTGACGTCTAATCCACGAAGTTGCTTTATTTGGTAGATTTGTTTACCCTTTTCGTTTCTTTTGACCTCGACTAAGAATATAGGTAGTTTAACAATTTTTCCTTCTCGGAATCTTTCGAGCTGACGTATCTTTTTTACAGGAATTCCGTGTTTAGTGAGTTCTTTGTGAATTATTTCCACGTTTGAGTTTCTAGGCAGCTTCTTAATTACTACTTTGATTGGTTTTTCAGAATTAATTTCGTATGTGTGGAATTGCACACCTCGTTGGCCAGAAATTCCGTGATTGCGCGATAGTCATCTTTATCCCAGGCTTTGATGTTGAGTGTATCTCCTGTGAGATTGCCTTTGACATTTTTTACTCCTAAATTTTCGATTTCCTCTTTTAACGTATCCCAGTTGGCTGTAAAATCTGAGAGAACAATTGGGGGAATATGTTCAGTGCTTTTTTTGGCGAGAGTAAATCCTGCGGACTCTGAGTTCGATTCCTGCTCCATGCGGTCATCGTCCTGTAGGTCATTGAACTTATTTTTCTGTACGGGTAGTTCAGCTTCCGATGAATTTGAATGCGTTCGTTTATGCGTGATGCGGGGGGTTTTAAACCCGTCGCTGCCAGTAGTAATTTTCTTGTTCTTATTCTTAGATATAGTCGAACGCTCTATATTTTTTGCATCGCTTTTTTGTGTTTTATTAGATGCTTTTGCGTTTAACATAGCATCGCTTTCGTTGTTATTTTCCATAATGGAATTGTTTGTTTTATTTTTATGCATGACGGCCAGATTTAAGAATGAGTCGTAATGATGCGTTCAAGTTCCGCTATACGTTTGAGATCATCGCTAGTTTTGTTTTCAACTGAGTTGAATTTAAGGAGATCAGCAATAGCTTGCTTTTTTAGGGTTGTGTAAGAGCTAACATTGGGTAAAGTTTTCTACTTACGCCGTCAACTTTTATTCGTAGAGATACGGTAAAATTTAATTCAAATTTTCCGGTTTTTTATATGTTTAGTATCGTGTTAAATATTGCATATATGTTAAAATTATATACAAGTTTCATTTTAAAGTATTAGTTCTAAAATGAGTATTAGTTCATTTTAGATTAATACCTAAGGGCAAAATTGTTCCGCCTGACGAATAATTCGGATGAAAAACTATTTTCGAGAACGAATTAAGTTTGTAAACCACTTCACTGAACTCATTATAAAATGCAAAATATAAAAAGTACGATCTCCGTACGACAAAAAATTGACTGAGATATTTCATGTAAGTTGAAAGTTAAGTACGTTGTAGAGATATTGGATATTTTATTTGGAAGCAGGCAAATATACAACGCCATCGCCGGGAATCGAACCACGGACCTCTAGAATGCGCGCCCAGTTGCAGACCACCACACCACGAAGGCATGCCAAGAAGGCCCGGAGAAATACTTTATATACTCCCCCTTTTAAAGGGCGACTGGGGGTTTTTAGGGGACCCAATCGCCAAATCTTGGGTGAGGAGAATCATCATCCAACACCCTTTTAGTTCGGGCGCCACTGTAGAGACATTGGGTATTTTTTGTAAGCAGGAGAGATGAAAAATATGCAACGCCTTCGCCGGGAATCGAACCACGGACCTCTGGAATACGCGCCCAGCGTGAAGACCAGCACACCAGGAAGGCATGCCAAGAAGGCGGGAGAAATACCTTATAACGTATTTTCGCAACCAATTCAGTACATCATCCAACACCCTTTTAGTTCGGACCCTTTTAGTACAACTCGCAATATTTTCGGAATATATCAAATTTTGACAACCCTCTTATCAAGAAAAGTCGCCATTTTTGTTTGCATTCTTTTCATTGTATTCCAAGTTCCAAGTCTTTTTTATAGAATTGTGATATTTTTTGGCTTCGGACTCAAAATTTAAAATAACGCTTGTGGAATTTGGCAAAAATGTAAAAAACTGCGTTAAAAGTTCTGCAGGAATATAGTAGTATTTTGTTGCAAAATCACGGAAGGGGAAAATGAAGAGACGCATTTGGTAAATAGCCGGAGCGTAATGAAAAGAGATCTACATGGGGGAAGACCACGCTAAAAAAATTATAGAAGGATTTTGAGAAATATATGTTTTTTAATATATTATATAATCTTTATTTAATAATTTAAATTTGTATTTTAAAATTTTAAAGTATTTTTCTTTTGATATGTTGATAATGTTTACCGACTTACGATATATATCTTTTGGAAATGTTATTTAAAAAATTAGCAAAGATCCCCAACTTGCACCCTATAGGTAATTTTATCGAAAAATACCGACGAATTGCTCTGCGGTTGTTACTTTAATACGTAAGAACTGAAAATTGTATTTAACGGCCGTACACAAATTAAGCAGTGAAGTACTTTGCATCTGTACTTAACTAAAAGTGAAATACCAATTCAGTAAAAGATTTGTGATGTTAGTGACAAGCATATCTATCCATATTATCGTAAAAAGTACTGATCAGGCTAATTTTTTTTAAATGAAGAACATAGTTCCACAGTCTTATGGAATTCGTGTTCCAGAAAATATTGAAAGATTTCAGTATTGTCATATTGCTCGTAATTTTATTTGCATATGTAAAATATTTTTAAAAATTTAATTTAATCAATTTTTTATGATTTTTATATATAATTCTAAAGTAATAAAATTGAATGAGAATACTCATAGCGCTTTTTTTCACGTTTCAAAACTTATGAATTATTTGTTCACCCAACTGAGATAGAGGTTAGTGATTCTGACTGCCGTTACATAGGGTGCTAGTCAGAATTTCTGGCTCTATAACAAAGTGAGTGGAGCTTCGACTTAAGCACCGCTCTTCCTCCGTTTACATTTAACCGCGATTCTAAAAACACACTCTGACAGAAAATTGTAAGCTGAAATTAGAAGGGACAGGAAAATAGCTTTAACTAAAGATAACTGTTAAAAACCTAGGATAAACCATAGAATGGAAAGAAGACTCCAAACGAATACCGAAAAAGGTGCGTATTATTTCTAATGTTTCTTAAATTAGTAAGTAAGCTAAATCGTTGGTAACAAGGAAAAATCCGCCGACGCGAAAATGCATTGCAAAATCTTCAAATATATATGTAGCAACAATAAGTAAAATAATAAAACAAGATTTACTACTTGAAAAAGCTAAAAAACATAACGTTCACCTGCTTTTGCTGAGACATGTGGTTCGATGCAGAGCAATTTGTAGAACTCTGTATGAAAAACATTTAGCAGTAGATAAGTAGAATTACATTGTAACCCTCAATGAAAAATGGGTTTACTTTGTAGACATTAGGTTATTTGGAAGCAGGAGAGACGAAAAATGAGCAATGCTCTCGCCGGAACTCGAACCACGAACCTCTCGAATTCGCGCCGAGCGTGCTGACCATTACACCACGAAGTCATGCTAAGAAGTCGGGAGAAATACCTTATATACTTCCCTTTTAGAGGGTGACTGGGGATTAGGAGAACCAATCGCCAAAAGGTGAAGAATAATCATCCATCACCTTTTTTTAGTTCGTGCGCCACTGTAGAGACATAGGTTATTTCGAAGCAGGAGAAATGAAAAATGAGCAATGCCCTCGCCGAAGCTGGAACCACGGACCTCTCGAATTCGCGTCGATCGGGCTGAACACTACACTACGAAAGCATGCTAAGAAGACGGCATATATACCTTATAACCTAACTAACAGCACCAAAAAAAGGGTGTTTTTATTATCGAAAACGGAGAGAATGATATGTTCCGTCTATGCAAACCTGGTTCCGTCTATACAAAGAAAGTTTCAGTAAAGGGTTTAGTATGTTCGCAAAATTCTTTTGCAATGGAAAATTAAAAATTAAATGAATGGAACAATCATTAAAATCAACTCAGCGTACTATCAAGAGAAAATTTGAATATTAGATTATGATATTAGCAAAAGAAATTCCTTTTCTTTATCCCAGTGACTTTCAAGGAGTTAAACTTCATCATGACAGAGCAACAAGTCATACGTTGAAATGTATCACTGCATCCCTTGCAAAAACGAAGATTGACACAGGCATTGCATATATACCTTTTCAACATAGTCCTGAATAAGTCCCCTGATGTTTTGCTATGGACTATTGTGTTTTTGGTCTCTTGCATAGAGCTCTTTCTAAACTGTAACCCACTACAATGGATGGACTCTGCAAAGTTGCGGAAAAGGAAAAGATGGCAGTAACCGTGGAAATTTTACGAAAAGCCCTTCTATCATATAAATCAAGATGCAGACTTACATTCCAGGTAAAAGATTATCAGATCGAATGTTTAACACAAATACTCCTAAGCATTTATTAAACGGCCCCAGAGTCGTTCTAAAAATGCATAATCATTCTCTGTACATTATTATTATTTTAATATTTATGTGCGCTGTTATTTAGAGTTTTTTACAATCGCTCATTAATTTTTTTATTTTAATGATCACAAACATAATGGTATTTTCTCAAAGTCAATAATTTTTAAGAATTTACACCTAGCGCTGCAGAGTTGTTTCAACATTCTCAGAAGCTTTAGAGAGAAAGGGTAGAAAAATATCTTATTCAATAAATACACTGAAGTTCTACCTTATTCAGTAAATACACTGATGGCCATTAAAATTGCAACACCATGAAGGAAACCAAATACAAAAAAGATATTTATTGCACGTAAAATAGTATGGCATGAAGATAAAATGATTAAATTTGTAAGCATTTTGGTGGTTTACAGGGGTGCGAAATTAGTAGAAACAGCTGCCATCCCTGGCAATTAAAAGGGCCCTTACCTTGAAGTCAAACTGGGCTTGGATGACAGAAATGGACAATTTATTCTATGCTGCATTACGTCTATGCCACACTTCATCAACGGTATTAGTTGGAGGGAGGTGGCGGGCCAGTTTCTCAGCAACGCATGAGCAGATGTTTTCAATGAATGACAGATCTAGAGACCGTGCAGGTCAGGAAAGCAATCGAATACCGCGTGTATCGAGGAAGGTCAGAACACGACGTGCAGCATGTAGTCTTGCATTATCTTGTTCGAACATGGTGTTTGGGGGTCTCAAAAATAGGCCACAACCACTCGACGTAAGATGTCAGAAATGTACTCATCTGAGTTCAAATTGCCGTCGATCCTAACTAGAGATGTGTGTGTCGTGCACCCAGTAGCTGCCCAAACCATCACACCAGGTACAGGGCCCCTATGCCGATATCGAATGCAAGCAGGCGACGTGCGGTCTCCTCGGATACTCCAGACACGTATACGGCCATCACGCACGTAGAATCGAGACTCGTTTGAAAAGCCAACATTGTGCCACTCCTTGCTTTGTCGTTTGGCGCACCTGAGTCGTTTTCTCTCTCTGTACTGCACTGTCAAGTGAAGCCGAAGTAATGGTCACCCTGCTGGTAGACCATGATGCTTTAAACGTCGATGCACCTTACGAGCTGATACTGGGCGTGCTGCAAACATGCTCATTTCTTGATTAATGGTCTGTGATGTGGTCGTACGGTTTTGCAGGTTGACCTTACAATATGTCTGTCCTCTCTTACGTTAGTCATAGGAGGACGTTGAGATCCTGCTTGCCGTTCAATATGACCCTCAGCATTCCATTGATTCCATATTCGCATGACAATGATTGGATGTCGACCTGTGCAATCGGCGATATCACGAAACGCCGATAGCTAACGATCACGGAATAAAGTATAGATTATCACGGAATGGATAATCTACACTTTCGACAGGCAACGATCCTGCTTCTATCGAATTTCTAAACTTGTTGGTAAGCATTTCCTCTTATTATTCGAGGCATAACACGACATTCTGAGCAAACTCCAACCTTACAAAGCACTTTCCGAATGAGAAATCCCCTACACAACTTTTCTTTTATGCTGCTTCAGATGTCGTTTCTCCCTTCGTCTTCTAAATGCGCTGAAATATTAATCATTTGCATATCCAAACTTCTTCCTTTCATGTGATTTTTGAAGTTCGTCAGATCATTCCTTCCAGATGTTGCAGTTTTAATGGCCAGCTGTGTATGAAGTTATTTTACTTTCTCAAACAAAAAACATATCCAATGAAGCTACTTACAAAATATTTCTTCTGAACTTAAACCGTTCTCTCTGGAGCTATGAATCTTATTACACAATTACGAAATGAGTGTATTACTTCCTACGCATCACGTTTCTGCTTACGGAAAAAAGGTAAAAATGTTAATTTTCGATAGCAATAATTCTGAAACTTTATTTATTTCTATGCACTTATTCTCTTATTTCTCAAATATTTGACTTTCATTAGACATTCACTAGACAGTGAATATTTGCTATCCAATCAATATTACTCCACGAGTTGTGTAAATTACGAAAACCTCTCTTCTACTGTCTTTTTCATTAGAGGCTTCCTGATAAAACTTATTTTCCGAATTCCTGTCTAGTGGATGTTTCAAAAGCGTGGGTGTATTTTAACTGTGTTATTAGTTTTAAAATTCTGCTTGTAATCCCTTAGGCACAGATCCTGAAATTACATTTCGAACATTTCCATGATTCAATTTAGCTTTCTAATTCAGCACTTCGCCACCATGAGGTACTCCGGTTAGCACTCATTGTGCTGTAGGGTTTATATTTATTTTAACTAACATTTATTTTAAGTTTAAACTATCTTTCCTGTCAAGCCTTACTTTCCCCTGGAACTGCCAATGCCAGAATATGTAAATTTGAGTAGAACGCGCAAGGATTCAAATTATCAGCGGAAGTATTCTGATTTAAATAGAAGGAAACAAGTTCGGTGTGAGAGATTCTTTTACTTAGCGAGCGCGGAGGTAGTTAGCGAGAATTGAAGAACCCCGCGTTGCGGCCTATGTGCTTGGCGGGAAGTAGTGGTCATCGTTCCAGTGAGCTTCAAGTCTGCTGAATTAGCAGCGGTATTGTAAAACGCGGTGAGTTAGTTATTTTAGAGAGCCTCGTAGTTAGAATCTTGTCCTTATTTTCTTTTCAGGTTATTATTTTTATTTGACTGCCAAGTTGGCACCGTCTGTAAGCGTCAAGAGAACGCAATTGTAATTTATTACGTTGAATAAAAAGGGACTTAAACCCTTCACAAGCATCTATCTTTTATACAAGATTTCACAGTCACCTCTTGGTTGCGTGAAAGTTGGAGGCGCGCAACGTTATATTGGCGCCCGAACACTTATCGAACTGAAATGGCCGAAAACTGGATGGAAGCCGCTGGACAACACCAAGAAATGACAACGCAGTTAGAAGGATTTGGATACCTGGTCCAGACTTTGAGAGCATCAATCAAGCCAAACGTCTATTTCGACGGAAAAAATTCGGTGTCCGTATTTTTAGAAGGTATAGAAAACCACTTTCAGCTCTACCCTGTGCCTGAAAGACAAAAAGTTGCCATCGCCACATCAGCACTAAGAGGACAGGCCGCGCTATGGTGGAAAAATATAGGCAAATTTCTTCTAGGTGAATTTGGAAGCCCGACGTATACATTTGAAAATTTCAAAAAATCGTTAGTAAAGGCCTTCCCCATAGTGAAAGATCGCGCACGGCTGGAAGCCGAGCTATATAGTTTCTATCAACGGGATACAGCAGATTTGACGGACTTTATTTTACGAAAAATCAAGCTAACGGATATGCTGTATGGGAAAAAACCCGATGCGGAGATT
Source organism: Stegodyphus dumicola (assembly GCF_044657685.1). Lineage (NCBI taxonomy): Eukaryota > Metazoa > Arthropoda > Arachnida > Araneae > Eresidae > Stegodyphus > Stegodyphus dumicola. Next base: position 122,098,761 of record NC_140776.1, read on the forward strand.
ATTGAAATAATATTACCAAGATTGTTACCCGCTGTCCAAGACTACTTTGAAATTAGAAACCCAAACACATTGCAGGAACTTTTCGAATTGGCGGTGAAGTTTCAAAATCGCAGAATAGCGGAAAAAGCGAGAGGGGAAACATATTCTCAACATACCCGAAGGAAGGAGGAAACCAGAAATGGAAATCGCTCATATGGGGGAAAGAACTATCAAGCTAACGCATCGAAACTCGAAGGTCAAGGCCCAAAAAGAAAATTTGAAAATAAGCATCCGCGTACCCAGAAGACACAGATTGAAAGGAAAGCTTTAAACGACTAGAGGGGCCTGTGAAAGGGAGGGTCCAGACCCCGGAAGTTTTAAAAAAACCCTCAAATAGACATTTAAATACAGTCATCGTAAAAAACTCACAGCTACCAATTATACAAGTCCTGGTTGGCGATGTACCAGTAGAAGCCCTCATCGATACAGGAGCAGAAGGAAATTTCATGAGTGAAAAGTTCTTCAAAAAGAATTTTTATAGGATACGACTCTTTAAAACCAGAAATACGGAAATTATAGCGGCGCAAGGAAAAACATGTCACTGCATCGGGAAAGTATCATTAAACGTACAGGTAAAAGAGGAAAATCTCAAAGTATTAATTTTTGTGGTGAAACACCTGCAACACTCTCTTATTTTAGGTATGGACTTTTTAAGGGCCGCGAGGGCCAAATTGAATTTTCAAGATAGTTCCGTGGTGCTGGAGATGGACCAGAGGGTGGTGGAACCTGTGGAGACACCTGAATTGGACCTTAGCCATTTGAATGACCAGGAAAGTAAAGCAATACAGCAAGTGGTGAGTAATTTTTCTCATTTGTTTTCAGAAAAACCAGGAAACTGTCAAATCGTGACTCACAAGATTCAATTAAATGCCGAAAAACCTTGTAGGACTAAACCGTATCGCTATGATAAACAAAAAGACTTAATCATCGAAGAACATATTCAGGAGATGTTAAAGAATAAAATAATAACGCCCATAAATAGTGAGTACGCGAGTCCAGTCGTACTACGTAGGAAAAAGAACGAGTTTCCTCCTTCGGATAAAAGGGCTTGGAGGTTTGCTATCGATTACAGAAAACTAAATAGCATTACTAAATTTCCAGTTTACCCTTTGCCGGTTATAGACGAGATCATTAGACAGATCAAATCGACAAGATATATGTCTACTTTCGACTTAACGTCTGGCTACTATCAAATAGCTATGAGACCCGAAGATATACACAAAACCGCGTTTATAACAAAATCGGGCACTTATGCATTTTTACGCATGCCCTTTGGGTTGTGTGGGGCCCCATCAACATTCCAGAGAGCTATGGACATTGTTCTAAAGCCTGTCCTAGGAAAATCAACTTTAATTTATCTACATGATATAATTATAACGAGTAGTACGTTGGAACAGCACATTAATGACCTCGAACAAGTTTTTAAATTATTAAAAGAGGCCGGTCTTACAATTAACGCCTCAAAATGCAAGTTCGCAACTAAAGAACTTAAATATCTCGGTTATAAAATTTCGCGAAAGGGTATAGAAACGCAAGATTCAAAAATAAAAGCTATTAAGAATTTCCCACCGCCAAGAAACTTTCGTCTTTCCTTGGATTATGTTCTTACTATCGATCTTTCATAAAAGATTTCGCTAATATTGTTGAACCACTCTTAGTAATCAAAAGAAAAAAGAGTAAATTTACGTGGACAGCGGAAGCTAACACAGCTTTTGAAAGATTAAAAGAAGCGCTTATTAATGCTCCTGTTTTAAAATTCCCTGAGGGGGACGAAAACCTGGAAATTGCGGCAGATGCGTCAGACTATGCGGTGGGTGCGGTTCTTATGCAAAATAACCATCCGCTGGCATTTTTTAGTAAAACATTGAATCAGACACAAAGGAATTATACAGCTACAGAAAGAGAAACATTAGCCGTATTAATGGCTGTACACAAATTTCGAGTTTATTTCGGCAAATCGCCAGTAACAGTCTTTTCGGATCATGCGGCTGTTGGTAGACTTTACTCGGGAAAAAACCTAACGCCCAGGTTAATAAGATGGGCTTTAAAACTCCAAGAATATAATATCACAATAAAATATAAACCGGGTAAGGAAAACAATGTAGCTGACGCACTTTCTCGTATAAAACTGGACGACGAAGGAAATGAACTTAAATGCGCTGTGTTGACTTCAAAAATTTTAGATTCTAGAGATACAGTTATTACTGAGCTGAAAGCTGATCCTGAATTTGGAAATATCTATGCTTATTTGAAAGACCCCGAAAGCTTTGAGCACACAGATATCGATGCGATAAGAAATAGAGCAAAAAACTATGAAATAATAGATAATTTATTATTCTATACGAAAACAAAAACGAAAATCTTGAGTATAAGCCAGTCATCCCAGCCTCGCTTCGATTAAGCATTTTGAGGGAGTTGCACGAAAAAAAAACAGCGGGCCACCTCGGGGTCAGAAAGACTATAAAAAGGGCGGTATATTTCCCGCAATTATACAAAATAGTAACGGCGTATGTCAGGTCCTGCAATCAATGTCAGTTAATAAATGATATTAATTACAGCCCGGCCGGGTACTTAAATAGCATTCGCGCTACATTTCCGAATGAAATTTTAGGAATAGATCTCCTTGGTCCCTTCCCCCAGAGCGAGTTAAATAAAAATCGTTTTCTTTTAGTAATAGTAGATCATTTTTCAAAATGGATAGAAATTGTTCCTCTTAAACGCGCGTCAGCCAAAACAGTCGCAGATGCATTCTTACACAGATACATTTTAAAATACGGTGCACCGATAAAAGTCATTAGCGATAACGGAAAACAATTCATTAGTCAAGTATTTGAAAACATATGCAATGGACTTGGCATACGCCATATCAAAATGGTTCCGTATAGTCCACAGGCTAACATAGCAGAAAGAGTTAATAAAAACATAGTAAAAATAATTCGCAGTTACGTGAGCACACATCACAAGCGCTGGGATGGCTACATAAATGAATTAGCTTATGCTTTAAGAACGGCACATCATGATACTACGGGAAAAACTCCAGCAGAATTATTTTTAGGCAGAAAGTTAATTACGCCTTTAGATAAATTATTCTTTGTGCAACAAAGAGAGCAGGAGTTTAAACAACAAGATGTGCAAAAGTTGATTGATCAGGCGCTTAAAACCTCGGATACGGCAAGAAATAGACAAAAGTTATATTATGATAGAAAACGCCGTGAAGCAGATTATAAAGTTGGGGATAAAGTATTGAAGCGGAAATTTTCTTTATCAAGTGCCCCAGACAATTTTATCGCAAAGCTAGCTCCAAAGTTTGAAGGCCCCTATGTAATTCAGGAAATCAAAGGGGTAGTATTATATCTTAAGAACGACAGAGGGGAAATCTGTAAAGCAAGTCCCGACCAGGTGAAAAAATACTATAATCCAAATGATTTTGAAATCCTTAAAAGTTTCTTGCAGGACTCAAGTCTAAACGAAATAGAAGGGCCAGAGACTGCAACAACTATTCCACCACCCAAGAAACGGAGAACTGAAGAGAGACCTAGCACTTCTACAACCCGGGCCGTCGGTATCAAAAAGAAAAAATGATTTTCAAACTCCGGCGTTTAAGAAAAGCAAAAATACAGATGAACCGGGTAAAGAAACCGTGGTAAAGACGAAAACACCACCTACAAAGAATGGCAGGAGAAATTACACATCAAGGAGAACGCGCACACGGCCACAGAGTCAGGTGCCAGCAAGGCCGCCGTTCCGGAAACTGAAACGCCAGCAGGAGGCACAAAAATACGAGGAACAGAAGAAATTCAAGAAGGACTCCAGACCGGAGGACGTCAAGACCAGCCGTCCCAGGCAGAAACGCAAAGGCCAACAACCAGACGATTACTTCGTCAAGAGGCCAGCATGTAGAGGACGCAAAAGAAAGAGCAACGTGGACGACACTCGGAGATCAATAAGGAGAAGATTGACATCCATGAAACCTCTAACTTGGGATCAATTTTGCAAAAAACGGATGACGGAGTTTCAAGCATCGAAAACTCAAAGATAAGTTAAAACCTTCTATAAATTTTTTTTTCTCTTTTGTTCCGAAATGTTATGCATAAGTACGAAGTTCTATGTTTTGACGAAAGTCAATATGTCTCGGTTGAGACTTAGTTTTGTTTTACTTTATTTAGCTAAGGCAAAAGTATTATTTTCTTTAAGTGTAAAAGCTAAAAACAAGCATTTTCTGTTGGTCGAAAGACTAATTCTGTTATGTTAAAGCCAAAATTTGGCCGAAGATAAAAATAACTTCGTATTCTTGTATTAATAAGAATTTTAGTTTCAGTGCCGCCAGCTTGGCGAAGAATGAGTAAAGTAAAAATTTATTTTCTCTTATTCATTTTATGGTAAATTGTAAAAAGCATATGTATAAAATTTTGTAAATGTATGTAAATACTTGAAGGTTATGTAAAAGTAGAATTTAGTCTAGAAGCATAAAATTGTAGATGCTAAAAGTGAATGCTTAAAAGCAATGAAGTCAAAATTTAAGTAGTAAATTGTAGATAAAGTCATGCTTTAGAGCGAAAGCCTGCATGTTTAAAGATGAATGAGGGGGAAGTTAGAATGAATGTGTTTTGTAGGGTTCTCCACCTACATTTGAATTTTTAAGAATATTAAAGTAGCTCATTGAGTTGTAGAATGTCGAGTAAGGTGTGTCTATTTGGTTGTTGAATTCTAACAAATCATGGTGGTTAGGGGAAGTGTTGTAAGACTAAAACACGAATATTCCCGTTTGACACCACACACGGTGGAGAGCCAGGGTAAAGTTAAATTAATGCTTGAAAAATTGAATGAATGTGAAGTAAGCAATAACTAAGAAAAACGAATCGTTAAAAACAAAAATTTATTGTGTCAAGAAAGTGTAAATTATAATGTATGTAGAAAGATACTGATACTTATTCCTTCCAGATGCTGGAAGGAAAGACCAAGATTGATTGATGAAGTCCAGGAAAAGTTGCTGTAAGAAGAAAGCTTTGTAACGAGTAACAGAATTTTAATATATAATTGTTACATAAGATTTTTTTTTTGTGTAAACGAGGTTCTCGCCAGTTAGTTCAGAATTAGATAAACTTACAACAGGTCGTTTGTAGGACCTGCTTCCAAGTTTTCCAAATTCTGGCAGCGGCAAATGTAGGGTTTATATTTATTTTAACTAACATTTATTTTAAGTTTAAACTATCTTTCCTGTCAAGCCTTACTTTCCCCTGGAACTGCCAATGCCAGAATATGTAAATTTGAGTAGAACGCGCAAGGATTCAAATTATCAGCGGAAGTATTCTGATTTAAATAGAAGGAAACCAGTTCGGTGTGAGAGATTCTCTTACTTAGCGAGCGCGGAGGTAGTTAGCGAGAATTGAAGAACCCCGCGTTGCGGCCTATGTGCTTGGCGGGAAGTAGTGGTCATCGTTCCAGTGAGCTTCAAGTCTGCTGAATTAGCAGCGGTATTGTAAAACGCGGTGAGTTAGTTATTTTAGAGAGCCTCGTAGTTAGAATCTTGTCCTTATTTTCTTTTCAGGTTATTATTTTTATTTGACTGCCAAGTTGGCACCGTCTGTAAGCGTCAAGAGAACGCAATTGTAATTTATTACGTTGAATAAAAAGGGACTTAAACCCTTCACAAGCTTCTATCTTTTATACAAGATTTCACAGTCACCTCTTGGTTGCGTTCAAGTTGGAGGCGCGCAACGTTATAGTGCCAAGTACTCAGTTTGTGTCCAACTTGGTTAAAGATTCTCAGTATTTTATACAGAAACTAATAACATCATTTTATGTGTTTTCGAAGTTTAATTATTTACCGAAATTTTAACTAGGTCGTAAATAACATCATGTCAGATTTAAAGCTTCATTGTCATTTATCAATAGCATTCAGTCATTTCCAAATACAAAAACTGTTTACACATTTTAGAACGATTTTGATAAAGAATTTAATACAAGGCACAAAGGCAATGTTTTGGAATGAAATTTTCTGACAGCAGCTTATTATCTGAAATTAGATATATCCTCTGCTACTATGAAATTTATTCTTCTTTCAAAGTCTCACCTGTGAAGCTATGGATTGAAGGATATGTTTTTTCACTTTTCGAGGAGAAATATTCTTATTTCATAATTCAAAAACGTTGTGAAATGCAAGGTATTAAAACTTTTTAGTGCAAAATAAGCAACATTTTTAATCGGAACTAGATAAATTAGTCATTACTTTTACATAGAAAGTAGATTCCAAACTAGTTTTCGAAAACAATTACATATTGTTTTTTAAGTTAAATCGTTGATAGTAAGAGAAAATTCTCCGACGCATAAATCCATTGCAAAGTCTTTTAATACATCTGTAGTAACAAGAAATAAAATAATAATACTAGATTTAGAACTTAAAAAAGCTAAGAAACATAATGTTCTCAAGCTTTTGCGAGGCACATGTTCAACGCAGAGCTATTTTTAAAACCCTAAATGAAAACTGTTTAGCAGAGGATAATTGGAAGTACATTGCGACTCTTGATAAAGCATAGAATTAACTAAACGACTGCAACAAAAGAAAAATCTGTTGTCGAAAACGAAGAGAAAAATTTATAAACCTGGTTCTGTCGATGCAAAGTTTGTTTCAAAAAGGAATCTATGATTGTCGCAAAGTTCTCTTATAATTTGGAATTAAAAGCAAGAAAATTGAAGAAAATATTAAAATCAACTCAGTATTCTACGGAGAGAAAGTCTAAGTCCGTATTTGCAGAAGAAATAACTCATCTTTATTCCAAAAACAATAAAATAATGAAACTTCATCAAGAAAAAGCACATATCAGACTTTGAAAAGTGTCACTGCATTCTATGAAAAAAATAAAGACTCACACAGGTACTGTCCATTTTCCTTTTCAACATATTACTGTGAAGTCTCCTATTGTTTCACCTATGGACTATTGTGCCTTTGTTCTTTCGAAAAAAGCTCCTTCAAAGCGCAAACCTACCGCGGATGGACTCTCGAAAGTATTGGAAGAGGAATGGAAATCAATGCTCTTTGAAATTTTACGAAAAGCTCTCCTATCATGGAAATCGCAATGCAGACTTGTAATCCAGAGAAAACGTTATCAGATATAACATTCAAACAAAGTACCCTTTACATATTAAATGTGAATTAAATGACCCAGTCCTTCTAAAAATGCGTAAACGCCTTCTGTATTTAATATTCCGTACTGATAGTTTTTTTTAATTAAATTTTTCAGGAATTTTTATTTTTTCAGGCCGCTGTTTTAGTATGACTCCTTCATCTGCTCATAGAATTATTTCTTTACTTTTCCAAAGAAAATCATTTAATTTCCTTATTTAATACTTTAACGATAATCTAACAAATAATTTGGTAAAAACATCCACAAAGCAAGAAGTCGATAAAAAAGAAGAAAAGCTTATGACTGCAATGAAGAAGTTGAATACGGAAAAGATTTATCTGCTTCCAACTCATTAATCATTCCTTTCATTCTTCTACTTTACTGATTATTGTGTTATGAGAGTTACCTATCGAAAGACGGGGAGATTAGTTAACGCCCTTAGTTTTAAATACTCATTATGCAATAATAAGCCAAGTTCTGTACAGTAATTAACGCTTATATAAATGCAAATTTCTTTGTTCGGAACATCAATTGTCCTTTGCTAAACGGAAATGAAATTAAGGTGAATCATATAGAGGCTTTTATAAATAAATACTAAGAAGTAAAAAAAAGAAAATATAGTGATAAAAACATTTTACGTTACCTTTACGTTAAGTAATTAATTAATTACTATGCTTTTAGACTGAATATTAATTATTACGAAAAGATTTCGCTTGATAGAATGGCAGCAGGATAAACTTTCTTTTCTCTTTTTTGAAAAAGCTATTGCTTCAGTGTTGCCATTTGAAAATAATTCTTTGGAAGTAAATGACCGACCTTGAGGTTAAATGCATTGCAGCCGTTCTTTTCAAGGTTATTAAATGCTACCATTATAGAGCGATTTTTAGAAGATTATCGCAAGTAAACTTCTGGATGCTTCATGGGAGCATTCAAAAGTTGCAGAAATCTTTCAAGAATACTTAATTTTGCTGTTTGAAAAAAAAAAAAAAACTCTTTTGAAGGTGTGACCCATTGAGAAAAACTGGCTTTGGACTTTTATGAAATAATTCGATATTTATCATCCAAGGCGTTAAATTAAACTTGTATGCAGGCCGCATGCACAATCTGGAAACAACTCAGGGACCATTTTTTTTTTCTTTACAAAATGAAAAAAAATTATAAACAAAATAAAAGGTATTTTAAATTTAGCTTACTAAATATTTATGAAAACGTGACGTAAAAAACAATTGTAATATCAAAAAAAGGGACAAAAAACTCGAATTTCTATTTAATTTCTATCTGAAATCTAAAGTTTGGTTTTCTTGCAAGGGATATTATTGTTTACACTTTATAATTCAAACATACTGACAGCTAAATATTAAATTCTTAGACTGGCATTTCTTTCAAATAATTCTAGCATGTTTGATTATGAATACTTTAATTAAAATTAAACTAAAAATAATGAAAAAATGTTAAGTTTTCAGAGACGCTTTTCCAACTGGGGCAAACTTTGGGAAAAAACAATGACAAACTAATTTATTTGATGTTTTTATATAAATTTTCTTCGGCGAATGAATAAAAATACATATATTTATGCAAATAATTATAAACTCTTTATTTCTTACTACAGCTTGACTTTGCATCGTATTATATTCTTATAAAGTTTATAGCCTTCCAAAGAAATTAATGGAAATTATCTTTGGATAGTAGATACTCATCGGTCAAACCGGTTCTCTTATCAGTTTCCAACTGTAAAAAATAAGCTGTATAAATGTATTCCCAAACATTGCGATTATTCTTAGTGCAAAAGTCTGTAACTGGGCGTATTTATTTTTTGACAAGTACGAATAAAATTTTATTAAAACCTGTATCTTGAAATCTTTGAATAAGATTTATACCACATTTTAAATTAATCAAGTACATTTATAGATGCGTTAGATTTTTAGATCTTCATGTTCATTTTTAATAGAGATCAAAATAATTATAAAATCGAAGTTCAAATAACTGAAATCTTAAAACCTTTGCTACACTGCATTTGCGACAAATATTTTCTTGAAAAGACGGGGGCCACATAAAATAGCTTCGCGGGCCGTATGCGGCCAGCAGGGCTTTCGGGTGGCACAATTGTAGTGTCTTTAGAGCAATTTTGAACAAAAAACGATTTGATCAATTCTATCATAAACGAGTTAATTTTTTATACACTGGTTATCATAAATTAAGGAAAAATCACAAAAATCACGATTACTGAAAATGTTACATGTAGAATTTTATGAAACTTACCCACAATATACAACACATGGTAAGGTATCAAACAACATAAAAAGAAATTACCAGACAATTATCGTAGTATAGAACTTAGCACATGTATAAAATGAACAAATCGAAGATGTCAGTTTGCTATAGTAAAAGTACCTTTAATATGGAATATAATCGCCTCTAGAAGCAATACAGTACATTCAGCGATGTGTGATGCTTTCAATTATGCGGTCTATCAGTTCCATAGGAAGCGAGAGCCATTGCTTGCAAAGCAGTTGCAAGCGCGGCAAGGGTCTAAGGGACGGATTGAGAGCAGCTAGATATCTCCCTAAATCATCTCAAACGTGCTTGATAGGATTCAAGTCCGGGGATCGAGCTGGCCACTCCATGCGCATAAAGAGATGCCACCCCAAACACAGACACTGCCTTGTCCGTATGCATCTCTTTCACGGATGTTAGACGGATGATAACCGGTTCCAGGTTCTCACTATATCAAATAACACCTACTATTGCGTTCTAGACTAAACCTGGACTCATCCGTAAAGAGAATAGCTCTCCATTGCTCAGGCGTCCAGTGGACATGTTGTCGTGTCCACTACGAACGGTCTCTCCTATGGCGTGACTTGAGCAGCACGCAAATGGTTGTTCGCCTCGCATGCAGACCACCTTTTTGAAGCCTTCTACGCACAGCTGACGTTGACACCAACCTTCCGGTGGCTGCAGCAAGGAAGGATCTAAGAAGAGTCGGAGTAGCGGTTCTATTCCTGAGTGCACATGTCAAATATCGGTCATCGGCGCTCGTCGTAGCAGTTGGCCGTCCTTGGCGGAACCTCCTAGGTGCCGAATCTGTGACTTGAAATTGCCTCCAAAGTCTATGAACGACAGAAGGACTCCCAATTAGCCATCTGGGCACTTTTGTTTGACTTTGTCCAGCCTCTAGTCTCCCAATGGCTTTCTATCGTAGTTCTGCAGGCAAATGATGCCTGGAGATCATTGTTACGAATTGGCTATCTCAGATTTCTGATGTCACTATCACAGTGAAATATGTGGGCTTGCTCTCAAACATGGACTTTTATGCTCCTCGCAGATGACGTATTCCGAGTGCAGCGAATTTGCATATTGGAGTTTTACTCAGCTACTCTCAAATTTTACACGGTTTGGCTTATTTTTGAGGGAGTTATCGCTATTTTTGTGATTTTTCCTTAATTTATGATAACCAGTGTAACTCAAACATGATTCGATTCCGTCGCTTTAAAATTTATCCATAATGTACACTGCGGGGGAGGGGAAGACAGTTCTATATCTCCCTTTCTACTGGGCCAATTGACGAAACTTAAATTGCGTTTTTCATGTCTTCTCGAAAGCACGACTTAGAAAATTACTAGGTTTATATGTAGCACTGTTCTAACATAGGTATTCTGACAAGAAATCGGACTTTTTCTGAAATAACATAACATTTTTTTTTACATATTTCGATTCTAAAACTCAAATTATGCCTAAATATTAAATGTTGTAAAATTTGGTGAGAAATTTACGGAGAAATTCAAAATTTTATCTTGGCTAATTTTTTTCAGTTTGCGCCTAGAATAGTTCACTTGGCGAACTTCTTAATATATGGCAACCTATTTTCCTTTGCCTTTAAATTGTGCATGAGCGGAAAAAAAGCCACATTATTTTCAAATTATTTTCTTTATATTATATTATTGATTTAATTGTTATTATTTTAAATAATTTTTTTTCTTTTTCGAATTTCATTTTAATTGTTTAAATTGCATGGTTTCTTTCAAATAACTGTCTTAAAAAATTCTCTTTACTCATTCGAACTGCGTAGTTTAAATAAAAGGTGCATCGTTTATTTTTTTCAGCATAGTTTTCTTTATACTATATTTTTAGTCATAGTTATTATTTTAGGTAATTTTTAAATTTTTAGAATTTTATTTTTATTATTTGTGTTGCATTGTTTCTTCAGAACATTCTATTTAAGCATTCGTACAGTGCTTTTTAAATATATTTATTATGATAAATTTTCCAGAATTTGATTTATATTGCGTCTCTTTCGAAAGAATACTTTGTGACCCAGACTACCATGCATTTGAAAACTGCTTATAGTAAAGAGAGAATACAGTAAAGCACAGTTAACACGCCTTTCAATGGGCCGTTTAGAAAAGATATATAAATAAGAGAGATTTATAACCGACATTTTAACTTAGGATCACTTTCATACCATTGGTTTAAACGGTTTTATCAATGTGCCCATTGCTTAACATAATTTTATCATCCTACACTTAGTTTCTTAAAATGTTATTCATATTTTAGTCAAATATTTTATTTTTGAAATCGCAAGAATCAAATATCGTAAGTTTAAAAAAGGTTTTAAATTTTTAAAAAAATACTAAATTTTATGCAAAGATTTATTTATTTTTTTCTTAATGGCTTGCTCTTTCTCTTCTGGCATTCTGCAAATATATTAAAAAGCAGCCAACTTTTCGAAACGTCTTGGTATTTCTGACATTCATTTTAAATAAAGTTATCGCCTTCCATTTCATAAGGGCATACAAATGGCCGAGCGGTGAAGTCGCTGATTACTGGTAGTTCACTTCGGGGTTCGAATACCGGAGAACGGGCTGGTTGTATGGGCGTTTTCGTGGTTTTTCTCATGTATAACGTGTATACGAGCTGGTTTCCCTTAGAAAGTTCTTCCCGAACGCATCCCTCCTTTTAGGCAGATAGCCCTGCTTTGCCTTAACTTAATAATCCAGTTCAATCCATTTCATCAGTAGTTGGTCAGAGCCTCAGTTTTTAGAGGATAGGTATTTTGAAGGCATGAGATGAAAGGAAAGACTGGTTTCATCAAGAGGGAAAACGTTTTTAGATGACATCCATATACGTCACTGGATAAATTCCTGTATCTTCAAATAATTCGACAGAGAAATCCATGGGATTCTCCGTTTATGATACGATATGTTGCTCTATGATGTAATTTACACAATCATTTAGTCAAAAACCAGTCGCTCTTCACTTTAATCTGCAATAATATCGTTTTTGTCTTTTCCGTTAGCATAAGCTGAGTTGCTAGTATTTGCTGGTGTACACGTCGAAGTGTTTTCTCTTTGAACACCCAACTCGGTTCGTCGGGGAAAAGGTAAAACGCCACAAGTTTGTTAATCAAAATTTCATTAAAGTTTTATAAAATGTGAAATAAATAATAAAACAAATTTGAAATCCAGAATTCGGTCTTCTAGGTTCACATGTTCAGAAGAAAGTATACGTTATTCAAAATTTGACGGCCAAGTACCGTCGCTATTTCATAGTGCGAAGCACATACCTACAACATGCAGATTTTTTCTTTTTTTAATTTCCTTAAAAGTAATAGCAACAATTTGAAAACTGATAAGTTGTTGCGTTTTTTTTTTCTGACAACAGTGGTTACGTTATTTTCTTTCTTCACGTTCGTATGGAGTTCGTATGGATTTGGAGTGAATAACGACGACACTTGATGAAGTATCGAAACACACTTTTATTGGCCGGTATTAATCAGACCAACTCCTAAGTCACTTTTTACAGTCGTCGAAGATCTACTACGAAAACGCTAGAACAATCAGCGATACAGCACTGCCAGGTAATAACGGTGGAGGCAGCTTCACTGCAAAGCACCAGAGTACAGCTCCCGACTCTGCTCGGTCGTTCTCGGAACTCCACGTACTCTTGAGACTCTCCACGCTGCAATTAGCGATGCACTCGACGACACACAGAGCACAGCTCCCAACTCTTCGATTCAGTCGTTCCTGGAACTTAACACACTCTCTCGACGATGCACTAACCGCGATACACTAAGGAGAATCTTCGATGCACTCGATGACCCACTCGGCACTCGCTGGCCGGCTGTCAACTCGATCGTCTCTGCACGGACTAACTAGATGAGATACGCTCACTCGCCCTCTCGACGAGGCACACTCACTAACTGCGGACCAGCAGGGTTTATATAGCTTTCGGCTTGTGTTCGAGAACATTATGGGCTAAACCGGTAAGAAATCGTTCCAGAAGGTTCTCCATCCGTTCATGGCATATCGCCAATTTTGCCGCCAGATGGGCGATTTCTCGCCAAATGTGGCAAACCTACCTTCCCTTGCCATTTATGGCAACCCTAAACCTGCTTTGCGGGGAAACCATCTTACCGCTCCTGTACATTTCGTAACAATATTTGGTGGCAACAATTTGAAAACTGATAAGCTGTTTATAGTAAACCAACGTAAAACCCGATTTCAACGCTAAACTACCCTTTGGGTTAACAAGCAAAATAATATAATTTTGAAACACTGGAATTAACGTTTTTATTTAAAAATAAACGCAGAGTTTTAATTTACTTCCTTATATGCCATTTTAACGCTTTTTAAAGTTATTTATTTATATTACGAAGGGGTAGCAAATGTAGCAACTGCCCCAGGCGGCCATTCCACCTCGGGCGCCAGAATGTTTAGCTACGGTATTGGTCCCCCGGGCGCCAGAATGTTTAGCTTCGGTATTGGTCCCTACGAGCTACTTTTTCTCAAAATTGAGCTTTCGGAAATTCGAAGCTGGGCAAAGCCGTACTTATCTATATCAAAGAACTTCTAGAAATTCTTTGCCTATGTAATTCAGAATGTTTTTGTCAACGGCAAATGCTGTCTTGCACTTTTTGCCATGATAAAATTCGTGGGCTTGTTTTGATTACGTCAGACAATTAAGATTAACCACAACATAAGAATACGATACGAATAAGCATTAGATATATGCGTATATATTGGTAATCGAATTATTACTATTATTATTATTTAAATTTCGTAATATTTTTTCCGTTCTTTTGTTCTAAAATTTAGATAACTTTTTCCCTCTCTTCCCCCATCCTCAAAAAACAATTTGGTAGGGTATTGCTGTATTTTGATAAAAGAAATTGCAGAATTAGAGAAGGGAGTTTAACTATCATAATTTCACCGTTTAAATTCTAAATAAACCACACAATAAATTCTGTATAGATAAAATGCATAACTATCTCCAACTGTCTTGTTCAGCGATTTCAATTTAACTTGCAACCACAATTTTGGCTATAGGTATACCTGAAAATAATATCTCATATTATATAGCTAATTTTTCTTACTACACCATAGTAAAATATTGTTGCTTGCGTAATGTTTCATAATAGATTAAATTCACACAGAGTCGATGGTAGCTTGAAAACAATCTTTTTATCAAAAGAAACATTTCACAGTTCTGGAACTTTCCAAAAATAGAAAAAGAAAACTCTTTTCAGTATCGTATACTGCAGGCGGTAAGTACATTTCAAACTACTAAGAAAATTAAACAGAGCGCAATGCAAAACTCGTCTAAAGAGCAGAGCTCGCACTAAGATCTCAATACTCCGAAGTCTATTCTGAAATGAAGAACTCGAATTTTATTAAGAATATGACATATTATTGCTGGTCTATTGCGTGAAGCGCAATTTTACCAGCTGAGATTAAGTGTGGGTCCTTTGGCGCCTGACATTACATACTCCATGAATGTATGATACGTACTGAAGATTGAAAAAGTGAAAGAAAGAACGTGACACCTTGTCACAGTGTGTGAGAACCTGTAAGAGAGGAAAGGTGTCTCTGGAAGGCAAGGCAGTCTCGTCTGGTGCAAGAGAGAAACCGTACACTTCATGTGACCGTCGCGGACCGATATCGAGGTACTAGGACCGATATCGAACTACTAGAAGCTTAGTGGTTGGCTCCCATCTGATATGCGGTAGATTGAAGAAGTGATGAGGTATTGCATGGCATATCACGTGAGAGCAGATAAGGCAGGTGTCAAAGACCAGGAGCGTCCAGTGAGAAGGCTGCGTCCGAAATCAAGTCTTTGCAGCAGACAAATGCATTCGTAAAATAAAGAAGACAGCGAAAATATGTTAATGAATAAATGAAATAAAGTCCTATTTACAATATTTACAATATGCACAGTGTCTTTTGCTGAACTGGAAAAGTCCTTGTACAGCTCAAAAGTTTTAGTAACGAAGTTATCATATCCTAGATCCTAGAAGGTGAGCAGAAAATGATCGAAGCGATTTACCATTTTCCAGAATGCAGATTTTACCATTTTGCAGATTTTGTTGCTATTGTGGTACCATCTGCATAGCATGCTAAGAAGGATTGGAAATCCTTACTAGGTTTGGAAAAGTCGTAAAAATAAAATAGGTACATTAACAGCCCAAGAATCGACCCCTGGAATATACCACATCGGATCGCTTCAGAGAAAGGAAAAGTCCGTTCCTTGTTTCACCATGAATTTCTGTTCATTAATTAAAGTGTACCAGAAAAATGATCTCTCTGTCAAAACTGAGCTAAATAATTTTTTTAACAAGTCCAGTGTGCCAAACTCTTTCGAGCTCTTTAAAGACATTAAATACAATTAATGCAACACTTTGCTTGTTATGGATGGCAGAGGTGGCAAATTCGATAAGTCTCACCAGTTGCTTTAAGTTGTATAGACTGCGCCTGAATCCAGACTGTTCCTCTGGCAGATGGTTAAAATATTTTGTAATTGTGAATATTTCGAACACTTTACTAAGTCCTACTAATAGGTTGATAACTCTCGGTATGAGTGATGTTCTTATTAAGCTTAGTAATCAAGGCAATCACCGCTGTTTTCCATTCAGTAGAGAAGTGACAGCAGGAGAGACAATCATGACATGTCGGTGACAATCGTCGATCATGTCGGTGAATTTGGTGAGAAGGTTACGAGGGAGATTACGAATCATTGCGTTAGTAACTTTATTCGAAACCAGGGGCTTTTCTTGGATTACGTTTCTTCCCAATTTCTGTGATTTCTCTGGGAGTTGCAAATTTGATGAAGTTCCTGTAGCTGTAGTTTCGATTCGTGTTTTAATGGTGCAATCTAATTCGTCAGTGAAGTGAATGTAACTTGGAATGCTATTGGGTGAAAACTGATCCTAGAGATGATCGACGAAAATCTCTGCTTTTTAGCATCAAAATATGTAACATGATGGTGCTTATGCAGGGGTCGGTTACTAATCGGCTTATGCTTGCGTCTTTTGACAAAATTCCAGAAGGAACCATCGTCAGAGCTCAGATTAGGAAATTTTTGTTCCCTTTCTTGTAATCCGTAATGAGTTTGTTAATTTGCTTATTAAAGCGGTTACGTTCTTTCGTAACTATTGGGTCACAGGACTTTTTTTCAGTATTTTCTTTGGTTGTTTCTGTGCCTGATGATGTCGCGAATTTCATCGGGAAACTTAATAAGCTTGCATCGACTAGTGGTAATTTTAGTCAAGTTAACATAGACCTGAGTGATACAGTTAATGAAATCCTGTACAGCCGAATCAATTTGCGCTAGCGTGCAGAGAAGATGCAAGGTGAGAGGATTAGTCAGTAACAGGTTATAAAAAGCCTCTAGCCAGTGCGTGTGGAAGTGCTGAGTGCTTCTGAATGAGGGAAAGAGTCGTCAAAGCTGAAACATGTTCCGAAGACAGGTCAGTCACGGTTTCAAGAGCTATTGGGATGGAAATGATGGAGATGAAAAGATAGAGAATGTCTGAACGTTTACTAAAGCAGTTCGGTCTGTAAGTGGCATCATCCGGAACGTAAAGAGCAACTGGATGGTTTTAGATATAATTGTGAAAATTTCTACCGTTGTAGCTACGACCTGACTCAGGATTCCAAGCTACAGATTCGATCATCAGCCGAACTTTAAAAGGCAAAGGACTTATATACATATTTTTTAATTTATTTTCGCTACTTCATGCATTTTTATTATTTTATATTTACTCAAGAAAATTTTATTTTATCTATTCAAGAAAATATATGCTTATTTTTCATGAAAGGTATGCCTATATGCCATATAACTGCTCGATTGATAAGCAAATGTTTTACGAATTTTCAACAAAAATTGCTGTTAGTGTTTCAAAAATGGTGTAGAATTTTTATGTACTTGAAAAGATGCGCAAACGGTGTTTAAGATTTTCCTCTTGTCAGAAATTTAAATTTTACATCTAAAGAACTTCCCATATAATGGGATACTTACAGGAATCGGTAAAGGCCTGAAAAGGTCGAATACCTGTAATACAAATGAGGGTCCACGGTCTACGTTTTAGTTAGTACTTCTGCACGCCCAGTCGATGTTTCTTGCATTAAAATCGCCGAAAAGAACTGTAGGCGAATCCTCTGGGATAACTGTAAGCAAGACTGCCTGAGTTTGCTGTGGATTGATTGCAGAGAGTGCTGAGAAACATGTTTCCAAATTTTGGTAATTCGATATAGGCAGTCACTATTTCGAAGCCTTTAGTGCTATCAGCAGTGATCAAGCAGGGTTTCAGGGCATTCTTCACATAGATTGCAGTTCCTTCTTCTATGTGCCTAAGTCGGTTATATATGTTTGATGTTATTCGAAAGGCCTAGCAAAGGTTTCTGTGATAAGAGTAACCTCGACATCATATTCAGTCGTGAAATTCTTAAATTCATCAATTTTTGTTGAAAACGCTGTTCGCATTCCATATCATGATTCTGGTTGGACGAGCGATTGTAGTGTGCATGTCTGTAATTGGCTGAGAGAGAACAGACTGTTGCGTGCATTGTTTCACACAGTCTTTTGGCTATGATGTTCGCGAGTTCGTAAAGTGCTGATTATTTTATGAAGGAGACAAGTGTTTGCAGTTCTTGAAGCACTTTCTTAGCTTCGTAGAGGCTGACTTGTGAGACTAGAGGCTAGAGGCTGACTTGGCTAGAGGCACAGGAGTGACAACAGCAACATAAGATTTGTTGATGACGAATCTTCAATTATTGGTTTTCACGGGATCCATCTTAGATTTGTTAGGAAACTTTTCGCAACTGCGAAAACTTGAAGTGTGACTGTGGGAACAGTTCACATACGTGGGAGGGGGATGTCCTTTGGTTTCGTACATTCATGAGAAATAATGTCCCTTTCTACACTTGTCACAGGACGGATCATGATTGCAATGAGATTGCGAATGATAGAAACGCTGACATTTAGGACCCTGCATTGGACCTCTGTGGCCGCAGTAGGCTTCACCCGTAATTTTTATAGTAAGCAGATGTGTCAATTGAAGATATCACGCGAAGGGTGGCTTTTATCCAGAGTCACTGAAAAAAGTGGCATCGAGATTCTTTGACAATTGCGACGTTTAACCAATTATTTCACACTGTTAGCGGCAAAATTCAGATCAATTAGTTCATTCATAATCTCATCAGTTTCGGTGGAGGCAGGAATACTGCGAAGCGCAATTTTTAGCTTTTTCTCGTCAGCCAATAGGAAGCAGTGGAATTTCACTTAATTGTTAATGTGAATAAGGACTTTGTAGGTTCTAAGATTTTGAACATTCAAGATATAGTGACCATCTGCAATCGATTTGCCTTTGATAACACTAGCTTCAAATATTATGGTGCGGATGTTTTTCCAGGTGAAACGCTGGTCGATGATCATAAGGGTGATCCTGGTGGTTCTATTGGAATTAAATGAAGTTTCTTCGAGTTCCGTCATCGGCATTTGGTATTTCAGCTGATGTCGACAAGATAGCACCATCCTTGCTGGCCTGGGAATTTCCGTCGATTTGCATATGGTTCTTGACAGGATCAACGTCAACTTTTGTCGGTTTAAGCGTCTGGACTATTTTATCGCCCCTTGGTTCTCCATCTGAGTTGGAGCTTTTATTGTGGACTTTGTATTTCATGGTATTTGTCACCAGAGTTGTGTGTTTTGTATCGACGTCGATTGTTGCTAACACTGGCATCTGAGGGAAGAAATTTGTCGTCATTTACTTGATAACTGTGAACTCATACTTTCTCTGGGCTTATATAGCTTTTCCCTGGCTGCCGGGAAATCTCTAGTACAGTACAACTCCAATTATCTTAACTGCGACTATCCGAATCGCTGATTATCCACATCGCTTTCGGCGTTTAAGAAAAAAATTAAGACCGAGTGGTAAGACTAAATTTTCATTCCTGACGTGAAATAACACAAAAAATCTCTTGGAAAAAAAGCAGCAAAGTCATTTTGATTGTTGATAATGCACCAACTACCCCCATCGGAGAACTGTTGGAAACAGGTAATGGGCAGTTTACAACAATCATTTTACCGCCAAACGTCAGCAGCTTGTTGTAACCAATAGACCAGTCTATTATCGAAATTATAAAATGCCATTACAAAAGCCAACTTTTAAGGAAACATTTTGTAGAGAGGGAAGACAAAGAAGTGTTGGCTAGCCACAAAAAATAAATTTGAAAGATTGCGCTTACACGGTGGCGGAAGCTTGGAGTTTGATTAATGCGGTCACATGTTTAACAAGTTGAAACAACTGTACAAGAGAAGGAAAAGGAGAAAAAGGAAAAAGAAGCTCAAGAAAAGGAAAGGGGAGAGACAAAAGAAGATGAGGATGACGTATCACTTGAGGAATAAGAAATATTCTTTTGAAAATTCCTAAATATTTAGAAGTTAATGCTGACGACACAGTAGAATGGATGGTGTGTCATTCGTCAGACCCTGGGCTTCAGATTCTAAATGATGATGAACTTATTGAAAGTGTGAGAGAAGAATGTGTCGAGAAAGACGATAACCTTAATGTCGAAGTTGAAGCAGACACGGGACCATCAGCTAGTGAAGCGTTTGCCAGCCTTGAAACTGCATTGAAGTGGATGGAGCGTCAGTCCGAGTGTGACCACATGCAACTTCTCATTGCCAAGATGCGCGACTTGACTGCCCGAAAAACGCATGAAGACATTCAAGCGGCTTACTTTGACCGAGATGGTCAGCAAGCAATGGCTTTTCAGAACTTGTGAGTACTGTACAGTACGTGATATAAAATGTACGTAAAAGTGTTGCCTTTTCATTTTAATTAATTAAAAATCTCTTTTTCTTTAAAAATAATTTCTTTCTCCTATTTTCAACATACAGTAATTAATTAAAGTGTACATAGACCCTTTCTTCAGAAAAAAATCCAATTATCCGAATTGTTGATTATTCGAATGGGGTCCGGTCCCAATTGATTCCGATAACTGGAGTTCTACTGTATCTTCCATTTCTCGAAAATACTGGAAGTCAGATAATATATATAAGCTCCGGGTCTAGAAATTTTTATTCCGAAATATTTGTTTTTTATTTCTTTACACGCAGCAAAGGAAGTATTGTAATTTCGAAAAATTTTGGTTTTAATGCAACTATCCAATATGACCTTTCCCGATTCCATTATGACTATTTTTGGCGTGACATCTGTACTTACGGATAGAGTAAAGAATTCTTATTCCAAAATTGGGATTATAAAATGAATTTAAAATGGATTTTGTGTGACTTCTGTTCGTACGTACTTATGCGTCTCGCATAAGGCAAAAAATAATTAGCCGTAGAACGTTGGAATTTTATACAAGGGGCTGCTATAACATGTAGTTGTGCAACTCCCTTTCTTATTGCAATCGATCGTATCAAATATATATATATCCACCCTCCTCACCTGGCTTAAAAGTCCTTACCCGGCCTTTATTTTCGCAGTTGTTAATCGTAAACATATACATCCAACTTACAGAAGTGTTTTTAAATGACGAAAATATCTATATTTTGATAATGCCAAATTTTAACAAAACTTAATTTTGAACAGATCACAAAATCCAACTTTTATGCGGTCGCCTGGTTCCTATACTTACTCATATACTTTTGAAAGTTTTAAACTCGGTATGAAAAAATAAAAATACCAGAGTCCCATACGACAAAAGTTGACCGGGTTATTTAATTTCAAAATTTGCAGTTTTAGATGTCATTTCCAAATTGCTTTGAGAGATCAGTCAATAAATTATAATAATTCGTAGAAATAAGTTTAAATAAAGTGCAGCAAAGAAAATGTTTCTAATTTTATAGGCCGTACAAAGAAGTTATGTGGTATCCACATCAGATTTTCTTCATTTGTAATGCAGAGAAATGGGTTTCTGTTGAGGTTCATGGTAAAAAAAAACCTGCATACGCATTTATAGCCTTGCATTTATTTATATAAAGAATAGAAGTTTTCTTTTAAAATTGCAGAAAAATACCTTGTTTGTTCGAATAAAACCCCATTAAATTATAAGCGCTGAAGAGGTCGTAAGCTCAATGTGCTTTTTCAGGTCAAAACCGAGTATCCCAGATTGCACTTATCGACCAAAACTGACAGTAATCGTCGTTTTAAAAGTCCAAAATAAAACAACAAAATAAAAAGAGAAAGCTGTGGCCTACCGGTGCCTAATGCGTGCCGCCGCTGGGCCACTTCTAGGAAAGAAAACGAAGTCAGGGAGAAAGAAATGAAGGGAAGAGAAAAAAATAATAAAAGTAAAAAAAAATGAATGAATTAAAAAAAAACTGCGGCGCGTGTAGAAAGGTTCGGCTGCGTGAGTGCGTGATCTCATTTGGATTAATTAAATCCGACCTTTGCGGCCGGCCTTGCCACGGACGATAACTCCTTAAGGGCCCGGTTCCGTTTGCCGACTGTCGCAAAATGATGGGAAGGGAGAAGGGGAGAAAAGTAATGGATCCAAGCCTTTCGATCGGACAATGTCGGTGTAGTATAGTCTTGCAACACACCCTTCATAGAACGCGTGTGTCACTTTTACTGTAACTATTGACAGAATCTAGAATTCATGCCATTAAAAATAGGAAAGGGAATTCAGACATATCAAACAGATAATTAAAGTGTAACGAAAGTAACTGCTTTTTTGGAAGGTATAATGAGTAGCTGTCCGACAGCGACTGCTTACTTTGCAATTACTTGATTGTTTGTTATGGAAATTAACTATCTATGCTGACTATACTTGTGTCAGATAACTTTCATTTTTTAAGCTTTTTTTTTTTTTTTTTTTTTTTTATTTTAAATGAATTTTGCAGAAAGAACTGGCAGAGTGGCGCCCCCGACCCCACTGGTTATCCTAAGAGAATATATTCGGCATTTTTAGCTTTTTTCTGTGGCGAAAGTTGTTGTAGAAAAGATTATCGCATTCTGTTGTGTCTGTAATGGTGGGCTTTCCCCTTTCCGTGCGATTTCTAGCATGTCCAATAAACAAATGGAACGTGCGTAGTTCAAATCCTATTGCGAACACAGTTGATTTTTCATACATTTTTGGGACCCGAAATAATGTTAAAAAAGTCTGTATAGCAGCACCCGAACTAAAATGTACGGACGTTAATTCATCATCATTATATGGAATTGGTCGACTGGGTTTCGTGTGTCCTTCCAGTCGCCTTTTAAGTATAAAAAAATATAAAATGCTTTCCTCTGTTAAATGCTGTCGTAGTGAAAGTAGCCAACATGTACAGCTAGCAATTGAAAGATCTGTGGTTCGAGACTTGGAAAAGGTACGGTGAATTTTTCATATTTGTTGATCTGAAATGTTTAATAGTCCCTAGGAATGACTTTTTTCGTTTGTTTGGCTGATCAAAAAAATTTTGCCTTTTTGATGAAACACTTGAAACACTATAACCCTAAAACAACAAAACATTGCTCTCCGCCAAGACGAGAATGTGAGTAGCGACGCTGACTGCCCTGACGTACCGAAGTGCCCGGGTTTGAATTCCGGAGAAGTCGTGGATGTTTGTAAATGTATACTGTATGTGCGGTACGAGGGCACTCAAGATATACAGCGAGTCAAGAATCCTCTCGAAAGGATTTGTCTTTGGGGAAGAAGAGTGGGAAATCCTCCGACCCGCCCTACTGGGAGCTCTGCTACAAAATTGGGGAGGAATTGAACAAAATCAGACTTGTATGGTGTCACTTGTATGGTGCTCATGGCTCTTGGCATTGACGGACGCAGTCTTGTTTTCCTTGCCACGATAAAACTCGTGGGCTTGTTTTGATTAGGTCAAAAATCAACCTGCTATTCTTATCTTCGAGGCACTAGACTGTTGCCATTTGGCAGAATGTAATATATTTATGTTTCAGTTTTAATGAACAAATTCAACTGTTTATAAGCAATAAGCAATATGTCGCCACTGCCTGAAATAAAATACTTTTATCATCCATTCGGCAGCCCGTTGCCATTCAGTAAAGCGTAAGATCTTTAAGTTTCAAATTTAATCTGTTATTGGGTAACAAACCAAGCGATTTAAAAGCAGTAAAAACAGTTCTTAAGAATATTTTCAAACTTTTGAATCTGATTGATTTAAACAAAATTGCACTTAAATCATGAGATGTCTAATTAGAAATATTAAATATTTTTATGAAATGACACTAGCTGGACTCATTAAACTCATTATGTGTATTTTTTCTTTTTTTATGTTAAGTATTTTAGGCGGCTCAGTGCGTAAGCGTCTAGCCAGCTAAAAATATAACTCTTGTGCAAGTTCAGCACCTAGCCGACATTGGCTATGAGTCTAGACACGTGCCAAGAAGAAAGAACACCGAAAGCGTACCCAGTGATGATGATGAAACAGTAATTAAAACATAGTATCCGGGGATTTTGATATTCCATTAAAGCCTTTAGTTTTCGGACTAGATTATTCAAAGTCCAGTTCTCAGTGGAATAAAGTCATTATGAATAACAAAACGAATTCCACAGCGCGGTTGTTAAAGCAGCCTTTCTTGAAACTTTTCACATTTGAGGAGCATTTCAAGTAATTTTCATATCCCAGGGAAGCCTTGCTTAAATATAGCATACGATTGGCAACACATTTTCGTATGATTAACCTACTCTTCGATAATTCTTGAGATACCACTACTAATTTCTCGCGTGACATTAGATCCTCAGGGAACATAAGTTGAGAAACAGTAAATCAGAGGATGGATTTTCACACGATTTCCGTCCCCCTCCCAAAGTACTTTTTCTTTTTTTGCCAAAAATTTTTTTTTTTTTTTTTTTTTTTTGGAAGAAGGGTCAAGTCGCTGAAAATGTGATGACTAAATCCATTAATGACGAAAGGGATATGTAAGATAGAGAAAAATAAAACAAAATTACGGATTTATGTTTTTAGTTGTTAATGGATGTATATATACGAGTATATATTTTCAAATAGTGTACAAAGAATTCCAGCGTTTTGGTCTTATTATTGAAATGTATTTCTAAACGGGTAACCTAATATTCCTTCCAAATTATTATTATAAGTTTATTTAACTTTAAAAGCAGGACATGTATGTCCGCATACCTTCATAAGCACATGAAAAATAAAAGAATACCATAACATATTCTTCCGCTGGCCTTTTATATTTCCTTTATAGTTTCTACTCTTTACAGTATATTTCCTTTTTGCATGTAGTTGCATGTATAGTGTATTCAAATATGGTTCCGTTTTTCGACTTATTTCGTCATTTTAATGCATTTAACGGTAGACTTTTGTCCATTTTAAATTTAATAACTATGTATATGGAATACGTACACTGACTCAACTAACTCAAAAAAAAAAAAAAAAAAAAAAAAAAAAAAAAAAAAGAGGGGGAGGGGCAGTTCTAAACCTCTCGTTCTGCTGAGCCAATTGACGACATTCAAGTTGCGTTTTTCATGACTCGATAGCGCGACTTAGGATATATATTAAATTTATATATAGCACTATTCTAATATAGGTATTTTGACCCCAAATCGGACTTTTTCTGAAATGACATGCTGATGGTTTTCCATATTTCAATTCTACTACTCAAATTATGGCAAACTACCAAGTTTTGTAAAAATCGCACGAGTAGTTTTCAAATGTTAAGTTTTATAAAATTTTGTACGAAATTTATGGAGAAATTTAAAAATTTATCTTGGCGTATTTGTTTCAGTTTGCGATTATATATAATTCACTTGGTGAACTTCTTACTTTATATTAACTTATTTTCCTTTCCTTTTTAGTCCAAAGGAGAAATATTTGTCCAGAAGGATCCTGTATGTTTTACTTTGTACAGTAGTTAGCAAGTTAGGAATTTCGAACTCGCCACCACATCCCATCACGTGACCAGTCTCATGCGTTGCTTTCAAAACATCGAAGCAAAGAGTTTCTTCTTGATTGAACAAACAACGAAATCTAACTTTTAATGCGGACTCCTAGTTCCTATACTGGTCTGGGATATTTTTATACTCGTTATGAAAAAATAAAATATATGAAGTTTGACTCACGCATATCAAAAATTGGTCAAAAGATTTCATTTCAAATTTTGCCGTTTTTGATGTCATTTTCAACTGCCTTGAGAAATCGGTTAATTAAATTAGAATAATTCCAGGAAATAAGTTTAAATGAAGTGTAGGAAAAAAGTATTAATAATTTAATAGACATACAAGGAAGTCATGCTCTATCCACATCAGAATTTCTGTAGCTAATATTGCGCATTTTTGGGGTGACCTTTCTTGTCTACAGAAATGTAGTCTCTCATATACTGAAAATGTGACTTCAATCTTGAATCAGTTTAGTATGTTATGTACTCTTCGCACGAAAAACTGAAATACGATCTTGGATGTCTTGTCGAAAGACATTTTGTAACGCGAGATTGAATGCGCAAGCTATCCGAATTTCATATCGAAATTGCACGAAAATTCAAAGAGGGAATCAGATGTATCAGAAGTCTAACAAAACCAATTCCTACCAGTTCTGTACGATTCATGCTCAAAGCGTGAGAAATAAACCAATTCCTCCCAACAATTTTATGAACAGCTCGCGTGCTTCGACTTCCAGATGCAATATGCCCTATTTTTAACAAAACCAGAGCTTTTTCTTCTGCGAATCTGAAGTAAACATGCATTTTTTACCTCCCCCTTTCTTTACCTACCATTTGTTTTAGGTTTATGGAAAATGTGTCATCCGGCTCTCAATACCAAATGTATTTAATGAACGCAATGCATGCACGTTAACATTAGTAAATGGTGGACTCGAGTTTATTTTCCCTTTGATTACTGTGTATTAAAAGAATTCATATCGTTTATGTTTCAAATACGGTATAATCACTACTTTTAAATAATGAAGAATCTGTATGTATGTATGCATGCATGTATGTATCTTCCTCGCATTATGGAAAAAAGGCGGCACCTAGAGCCACTCAATTCAAACATACGTAGTCCTTAATCTGAATATATGCCTCTTGAAGCCCGAATATTGAATTTAGAAATTTTTTTAAAATTTATTTCGTATTTTGTGCGAATTTAGGACACTTGTGCGTAAAACCTCCGCAGTATAAAGTTTTGTATTGCCACTTGATAAAGGCTAAGATATTTATTTATGTTTCAAGTGTAATCACAAAACTCAGCGATATAAAAGAAGTGTATTGTCATTCTGCAATTTATTTGTCTTTCAAATTTAACTGCATTGTGAAAACAATAGCAGTGCAAAGAGTTATCAGATTTTGAACACAGTATTTTACCCGAACATATGCATCTCCAAGCCTGAATTATATGAATTTCGAATTCATTTTTATTTATTTTATATTTTGGGCGAATTTAAGAAACGTTTGATTGAAAACTGAGCTCTTTAACCACTTTGCGTTGCCACTCTAGAAACGGAAAGATATTTATGTTTCGAATTTAATCAGAAAATTCAACAAAATAAAGTGTGATGCATATCTGTAATATGCAGTTTATTTGTCTTTAGAATAACTGCATTGTGAAAAAACGGCAGCACATACAGCCACCGAACTTTGAACACATAGTTTTTCACCCGAAAATGTGCACCTCCAAGCTTAACTCCAAGCTAAAAATTCCAAAGGGCTAAAAAATCAAATTTACCCCGGATAGGCTATTAATTTCGTTTTGGCATTTTGCGTCGAAAACTTTAAATGTCCGTTTTACTTTTCAAATTGTTGCCACCAAATATTATCGTCCTGTATAATATTTAAAGAAATTAAATAAATTGTGATAAAACAACGGTACCTAGTGCCATCAAATTTTGAATAACGTAATCCTCCTGCGAATATAGGCATCTGCAAGACCAAATTTGAAATTGGGAATTTGTTATATTATCGATTTCATATTTTGTAAAACTTTAATGAATTTTTGATTAACAAACTCAAGGATTTCGAAGGGAGCAATGGCAACGTTGTACAGAAAAAACATTTTTATCTCTAGGGTGCGAGACTTTGTATCGGATTATGTTTAGAATTTTTTAAAATTATTTTGAAATTTTGCTCTTGAACTGAATTACTGCCAGGAAAATAAGTAATTTTATTTATTTAAATAAATAATTTTATTTTTCATGCGGTAGTGTGTTGCCGTTAAGCAAAGCGTATTTAATTTTTCTTTCAAATTAATTTTGTTAATAGTTCTATTGAAATTACACAATTTTAATTGAATGTTCTAAACATTAAAAGTTATTCATTTAGTTGCCTAAACAATGTTAGTCGTATGGTATGAAAAACAAAATTATGAAGGATTTTAAAAGAAAATTATCAGAAATGAAATTTAGATAAACTGAATGTAATCAATCGTATATTTATCGTATAATCGTATATACAGTATCTGTATAACGTGATTTCTATTGTTACTGAAAATTTTGTCTCGTCCCGTACAATTCTTGTGTGGGTAGTCGCTATTTTAATTCAAGTCCTACAAACAAAAAAGGCTGTGATTCCTAAAAACATTATGGGTTAATGAAAACAGTGGGATTTAAAAAGTATTTTTGTATATTTTATTTTATGTGTTTCAATCCAAAGAAAGCGAACTTAGAGAGCTTTTTTTCCAGCATAGAAAAAAATAATATCTTCCAGTCAGCATAAGAATTTGACATTACATCCCTTTCTCTGTCTTCCAGTCTATCCAAAGCTGTAAGTTTACACTCGTCTCATTTAAATTTCCGCTTAATTTAAAATTTCGAACTCGTCATCACTTGGAATTGGGAACATTTAAAAATGACGGAATAAACCTTGATTAAAAAAAACTGATCGGGTTTCGAAAACTCGTTAAATTGTGTTAGGGATTCCAGAGAATTAGTTTGAGATTCTGCGATTATTAGTGAAATAATCGCTGATTATTATGCGATTATAAGTTAATTATTAGTTAAATAATCGCAGAATTTCCAAATTATTAGTTATATCTGTATATATGAGAAAACCTTCACGATAAGTTTAAAAATAGTCTCTATATAATTGAAAAAAATCACTGTGGATATGATATTATTGTCGAAAATGGGGAAAAAAGTGCAAGAGCCAAACTAACCCACAAATAATGCAAACAATCACAGAACTAAGAAAAACTGTGTATAAATATTAGTAAATTTCTCCAAAAATTAAACTTAATTATAACACTCCTTCAATTATGTGGTATAATTAGAACCGAAATGTGTGTTCAAGTAATCCTTTTCTCGGAAAATCCATTTTTGTATCTAAAAGAAGTGATTGTTTCAACTAAATCATTTACTTTGAACAATATATGATGTGCATATCAATCAAATGAAACTTCATTAAATAAAACATTAAGTATTTTATTTTGGTTTTTAATTGCATTTAACAAAGTAAACGGAGAAATAATTGTAATGTCAGAAAAACGTGCGCGTAGTTGTTGATTTTCCTACATTATAATTCACAAAGGCATTCCGTATATTATTTACCAAAGTGCTAGAAATGCTGGTACACCAATCTAATACCTAGTAAGTTCACCATGGTAGCGAACTACGGTGTATGGAAATTTGAAAATATAACGCTGATTTTTGTTGTTTAACTTCTGAATTAGTATTTGTTCGGCGTGTTATTGTGTGTTAATTACTGGGAATAAGCATACCATACTTGCAGATAATTTCACAATTCGGGTGTATTCCAAAGTCTTGGATTTCTCTGCTTGATAGCGCATTGTATATCATTCGAAATGTGTTTCGTCACCTTCAGACTTGAGAGAGAATGGGAAAACTTTAAACTCAGATGAATGTTCCTGTTGTAATCATAATCTGTCTTCATTTGCATCGAGGTTCATCATGTGATTTCTTGTTAGAAGCGTGCCAGAAATAGCGATATGCTATTCATTTACGAGCACGTTCATATTACTGAGCAAGCAGGCACCTGATTCTCCAAAAAAGAGAGAGGAGATTTCACCCACCAAGAGTTCTTATCGGAGGCATGGTAAGAAACATCGATTCCCATTTTAGAGGAGAAAAGAATGTGCGATTCTTCCATGTTTAAAAGTGAGTTTAATTAATTTTTATTATTTCCTAACTTTTGTTTTTATTCTATAAGCTTATAGTTTAGCTCTATATAGAAAAGAGGCTTTAGGGAATCCCGAATTGCAGTTGAAAGAAATCTGTTATGTAAATTAACATTTAATTGAGTCTATTCTTCCTGTCTTATTCCTCGTTCGAATCTTTTCTTTCTAAAATGATTTAACATAATCTTCACTGTTCGTTCCATTCTTTCCACTCTTCGTTCCATCCTCACTAACCTTCTTGATTCACTTCTCGTGTCTTTTATCAAGGTTATTGTTAGTGAGCAGCGAGTCATAAAAAAGAACTAATTCAGATCAGTTAGCGAACGGCTTTGATCTGATCCCATAAAACAGCGCATTTGTCCATTTCTAGAATGGTCCACTTGAAAAGTTCTCAGAGCAATTTTTTTCTCAAAAATATCTCACGAAAATAAGTGTATGAAAATTACGTTCGGTAATACGTCCGAATTTGAAATCGTACACGAATTCTCGAATTCTGTCCATACGTACAGATGTCATGGAAACAAAATATCATTCAAATGGATTCTAGAGAATTATTATGATAATTATGATGATTAAATTATTAAGATGATTTTGAATTATTATTATATAACCATCAAACCTCGCCAAGATGCAAATTCGTTGCGGTTTTAAGCCTAGAGTCTGAAGGCTTTAGAGTTATGCTAATTTAAACATCTGAAAGTAACAAAGGTTTGTTGTCGCACAAGTCGTGCCTTTCTGTTCATTTAAGAGTTAAATAAAAATGATTATTCTAAACTTCTTAAGACCTGTCATTGCTTCTGACTAAAGCGATAAGTGGCTTCCAGTCTAAGGGGGGGGGGTCTGCAGGCAATTAACGCAAAGTTATAGATTTATTAAAAACTCTATAGAAAGTGGAAAATGTAAAAAAATATCTGAAATTTATGGATATATTTAATATTTGGAAATTCTTCGAAACTTTTTTAAATTTTCAAAAACTGTCGCAGAAATTTACGCCGCAATAAATTTTCTTTCTCGAAATCCTCAATTGATTATTTTCTTTATGCTACCATACCAAAACCAGTATGTTATTGGCGCAGTTCACAAAACAATAAACTGCTTTATGTCACGAAATAAACAATGTTCTTCCAAAAAGATTGACGAAAGATAAATAGGAGCAACGTTCTCAATGTACCTTTTATCTTTGCTTTCATCAGCGCCTGTAAGTCTTTATTAGAGGGTAAAATAAATAAGTCTCTAATTCGTGATTTCATTATATTTTTTCTTGAACCTAGGAAGTATAATTTTTTAATCTCTTCTTTTAAAACATTTCTTTCAAAGAAAGAATATAACTTTAAAAAATTCTGATCAGCGCCACATGATTTCATTGTACGCCTATTAAATTATGCACATTATTTGTTCCACTTCATTTAAGTTTATTTCCTTTAAAAGTGAGATACGATCCTCTACTTCTTTAATAAAGTGAACAATTAAACAATTGCTAAAATATTAGTTTCCAGTAACATAGAATATTTATAAAATTATTAATTCCACAATTTTACCTAACACATTAGTTTGGAGTAAAAGATCTCTTTATTACTTTTTAAATAAAGTCTTTTATTTATAAAATACAATGTTTTTTGAGTTTTTATGATATAACCATCAACAAAATTAAAACAAAGCATTGAAATGTTACTAAATTTTTAATTTACATTTGAAACATGTTTTTACTGTGTTTAAAAACCCTTCCAGTCATATGCCATTTTGGTACTGCCGATTGCAATCAAACAGAGAGATGTACAACTAGATATTACAAGAATACCATATACAAAATTTCAATATTTTGTAGCAAACTGTTTTTGAGTTATGCTACATACATACGTATAGACAGACATCACGACGGAACTAGTCCGAATAGATTCGGGAAGGGTCAAAATGGGTATTTCGGTTAGCCTGAAAACCGAAATTTTTCGTGATTGCAATACTTCCTTTATTTCGTACAAGGAAGTAAAAACCAGAAAGGCGCAGTCCCATATGCAAAATTTTAACATTCTACAATTATCCATTTTAGAGTGATGCGAAAAACTGTGGGGAAAAAAAAAAAAAAAAAAAAAAAAAACCCTTCGAGCAAAGTGTCCTTTTGGCACTGCCGATTGCAGTGAAAAAGAAAGATGCACAACTAGATGTAATACCAGTCCTATATACAAAATTTCAACATTATGCGGCTAATAGTTTTTGGGTTGTGCGACATACGTACGTTAAGTACAGACGTAACAAAAAATTCCATTTTGCAATTTGTTTTGGAATAAGGAGTCCTTTATTCTATCCGTACGTATAGACGTCATGTAAAAAATAACCGAAATGGATTCGAGATATTCAAAATGGATAGCTTTGTTGAAATCTAAAAACTGAAATTTTACGCGATTTCAGTACTGCTTTTACTTCGGACATGGAAGCAATTAGTTAAACTATTCAGTATTGTTTATAGTATCTTATTTATAAAGGTCTAGCATTAGTATTATCTATAACAATAGCATTTGATTAGTGTTTAATCAGGGGCATCTGTACCAGGAAGTTAAAAGTTTAAAGAGCTTCTCAAAAAGTTGCAAAGAGTTTTATTCATTCTTTGCTCATTAAATGGGAGTTCTTTTTCGTGAGCATACGAAATAGTGGACTATGCATGTACTTGTGCTACATGTGCATTTCCTATTTAGGATCATGATTATTATCTTTCGCTGTTCAATGTTTTTATTTTTCGTTTGCTTCATTACCAGGAAAAACTACATTCTATTTTACAGATAATATATAAAAATAATAAATATAATTGAAATAAAAAATAAAATAATATAATTAACAATAATGTAATTAAAAATAACAAAAAACTGAAATTGTTCAGATTTGAACGATCATCCAAAAGGGCTGTTTTAAAGTTTATAAGGATTCATTTAGGTGGATTAAAAGGATTAACTGGAACTAACCAGTTATTTTATATTATTTTGCTTTCATGTCTTTCTGGCTTTTCATGTCTTTCTGGCCTGCCAGAGTGCAAATTTCTAGCTCGCGTGTATCTAAATGTGGTAGAAAAGAGATACTTTTCAAAGGAAGTTTTTAGAGGGTAGAATCAGAACGTGTTGCGCCTGTTGAAGGCCCCGTTCGCTAAACTGATTCTCTTTTGAGAGCAGTATATCTGCGGCGCTGCTTTATTCTCTCCATAAACAGACAGATTCAATTTGAAAGAATCATATCTTTCTCTTTTCTGAATGGCAACAGACTCATCCAAAACTGCATTTGGAGACTAATAGCCGTTTTAGACTAATTAAAAAAGTTTTCATAAAATAAATTTTTATGAACTAAAAGTAGAAAAGTACTACGTCATTTATTGCAACAAAATTCATCTGTATTTTTTTATAATGAACAACAAAATGATGGACGAAATCACGAATAGCAAAATGAGACGCCTTTGATAAATTTATAAAAATAGTAGCTCATTCATTTGGCAATGAAAATCAACTGTAGGATTCATTATTTAGGACCACAAGCTATTATTATTCGTAATATAAAATTGCAGATGAATTTTTAATGAAAATTATTTAATCTCTTGTTCCCACAAAATTATATGATAATCTACTTTTAATTATTTCATTATTTTAAGAGTTTTTAATAAATGCTTTGTTTTACGATTCAATTTTCTTTTATCTTTTTAGTTTGAATAACGCATTTTCAATCAAATTATTCATTTGAATAATCTGACAATAACTAATCACTCTTACTTCTAGCAATTCTGTCACTTCAAATAATCTAAAAATTCCCCGATTTTCCCCCCAAAATATTCAGAAATTATATTAAGATCTCGTATAATTTCCATTTAGGAGATTTTTTCCCGCTCTATGCAGCTAACACTTTTAATTCAAAATTTTGACATTTTAAATTTTTTTATTAATCGAAGGTATATATGAAAAGTCTTTCAACATTAAATATAAATCCCATTTTGAAAATTCGCTTCGTCATATTGTATTGCCAACACAAACAATGCGTGCATAACATTTAAACTCGATAGCTTATCCATTCTCTTCTAATAAAGCTGAATTAAATCATTTCGCTCCAAACTTTGATCTACAAGCGTCGCATTCTGTCCTCAGCTTCTCCTGCCGATATGTTTGCTCTCAGCTGCTACACTTTCCATGCTTCATCAAAATTAAGTGTTACGTAGCTGTGGAAAAGGCAAAAATGCGATCAAAACCGGGCACACGTATTCCTCTCGTTTGCCTTGTATGATTCGAGCATGTGCTTTTCAAGAAATAAAATGTATTAATTAAACGACCATGAATGTTGCTTTATGTTCTTCGCGCCTTCATTATTTTCATTATTTCATGTGATTTGCAAGCACTTTCTTCCCACAAAAAGAACACAAAATCTATCTAACTATATAAATGAAGGAGATTGTCTGCTTGTTTGTCGTTCATACAAATCTAGCGTTATATTCCAATCTTGATGACATTTTGCACATTTGACCTTCAAAACAAGAGGAAGATCGTTGTTTTTATAATTTTTTTTAAAAAACCATTCCATGGAGTTCTCACTCTTTATACACACTGGTGAAATAAATTAAGAGAATTTTCATATTTGATCTACGATCTCCAGAACTACTGGACAGATTTTAATAAAATTTGGTGGGAACATAGGTTGATATAATACAAACAAAATAAACATTCAACGGTTATAATAGACACACATGTTCGTGTGTAACACTCATGGGAGTCTGAAGGTCTGAAACAGCGGTTGC
This sequence comes from Stegodyphus dumicola, assembly GCF_044657685.1. Taxonomy (NCBI): domain Eukaryota; kingdom Metazoa; phylum Arthropoda; class Arachnida; order Araneae; family Eresidae; genus Stegodyphus; species Stegodyphus dumicola. Next base: position 122,133,002 of record NC_140776.1, read on the forward strand.
AGAAGACACAAAAGAAATGGGTTAATAGGGGGTAAGGTTCCCTTTTACAGCCATACAGGCCTCGCAGCGCAATGTTATACTGGAAATAAGGCAGTTTATCAGTGCCTGTGGCAATTGGTCCCACTCATTCAGCACCGCGGTTTTCAGTCCCTGAATCGTTATCGGAGGGGTGTTGCGAGTTACAATTGCCCTTCCCAGAGCGTCCCAAACATGCTGTATAGGGTTGAGGTCTGGAGACCTGGCTGGCCAATCCATCTAGCGAATATCCTCACTCTCGAGAAATTCGTCGACCAGAAGAGCTCTATGTGGCGTCGCGTTATCGTCCTGTAAGATGAACTCGAGACCCACTGCACCCCGGAAAAGGCGAACATTTTGGCTCCAAAACCTCATCCCTATATCTCACACTAGTCACAGAGCCTCTTGTCGAAGACGTGGAGAGGTGTGCGGTCATCCAACAGGATGTTGCCCAGACCATTACACCACGATAATTGTTGATTTCGCGGACATTGGAGGGTAGGTAGTGGGTCCCTGGTTCTCTCCATATGAAAATCCGGCGAGAATCGGTGTTTAGGCTAAAATGGGATTCGTCGGTGAACAGAACGGTCGCCCATTACTCCGTACTCCAATCACTATGCTGCCTGCACCATGCTAATCGGACTCTCCTGTCCGTAGACATGAGCGGGACGCAACACAGCCGGTCTTATGGCAAACAACCCTCTCTCATTCAGTCTTTTGGAAACAGTCACCCTTGTTACACAGGTTCCTGTGGCTGCATACAGGTCCCGAGAGAGCTAAGAAGCTGTAGCCTCTCTGTTACGCCTCGCTAAAATGGGCAAATAGCTATCCTCTCTGGCCGTTCTGGCTCTTGGACGACCTTGTCAAGGCTTTCTCTCGATGGATCCAGTATCCTACAACTGTTTCCATAGGTTACACACGACGCTGGGCGTTAAATTAAACTCTCTGCATATCTCGACTTGCGACTGGCCTACCTCTAGCCTCCCCACAATTCGCCACCTCATTCCATCATCTAAACGCTGGTGGTCACTCATTTTTACTGTTCCGATGTGAATTTAACCGATTGCTGCAAGATAAAACCAAGAAATTCGCCGAGGTGTGCTAGCGAACTCAATTCGTCTTACCCTCCTCGCGCTTATAAAGCCTGTTTTTATGCTGCCTCCACCTACTTGCACGTGTACGCTTACGTATTTGCCGTACAAGATTTTCATTTTTATCTAGAAGCAGTGGTTCTTTTCTTTCAGTTCCTTTCATGCAATTCGATAAAATATGCAAATTCTCGTAATTTATTTCATCAGTGTATATGTATATATGTAAGAATATGACTTAATAAAAAAAAATTTCAATGTATTGAAGATGGTTCTCTGCATTATAACTTGAAGAGATTTTACTACATAGTTAGAAAGATGGCACTCGAAGAAAGATATAATGGTAAATTCCATACATAATTTTATCCCTTAATAATGCACATCATCACTATGGGTGCGTTATGCACCCCACAATTTTATACAGATTACATTTCTTAAACAATGGACGAATATTGGAAAAATAAAATCTGCGTGGCTAATGGGAAAGCGATGCAGCGACATGAAGCAGAAGAGAAAAGAAGTCTAGTCTAGTCTGCACGGTTATTGCCGAAGTGTCGCGCAGCTGCGCAACTTATCCGGCTCTTGAAAATTAAGCCCGAAGGGCGCAAGACTTTGAATTTTTCATGACAAGTTTCAAGGAGGTCAAAGGTGGCAACAGGGGGGGGGCGACCATGAGTCGCAAGGCCAAAGAGTGGCGCGCGCATCAAGAAATTTTGCAAAGCAGGAGCCGTGAGGGTCTGTATGATATGTTTGCGTTGTATCGTAAAAGAAGTCACAGACATAATCCAATAGATTCAATCATGAAATCTGAATTAATAAAATCATAACAATTAAATATAAGCATGCATTATAATATAAAAACAAATAGAAAAGAAGTTGTGACTCAGTTATCTTTTATACCATTTCAGATCACATGACAGGTTTAATATCCAGATTTTGGGTTCAGATTTCATCGATAACTTCGCATTAGAATTGCAGGGAGTTTATTTAGAAAAATTATTGCTCTGATATTTTCAAAATGAAAATGGTAGTTAATGGGCTATTATTAATTTATTATTTGAAAAATAGATATTTTATTTTTTACATATCCCTCCTTCAAGAAGAAAATGGGTGTGTGAGAGAAAGGTCTTCAACTTTTTCAAGACTTCTCTTCAACTTGATAATTGCCATGAACTCAAAAATTAAGTTAACTAATTTTAAAATTTTACAGATGATTATATTTTCAAATAAACATTGAAGGCTGCAACTTTTATCTTTTTCGTACATAATAATTTTTATTTTTTTTAAATGTAATGGCGTGTACTTAATTTTTTTTCATGGAATGTTATAGTGCAGTTCAAAAAGGCCAGCTGCCTTTAAAGAAGGGACGGAGGCTATTATAAGTAACTGCCATGAGCGTCCCCTTAACCATTAATGATAATATACACTAACTCGGTACTGTGGATTTGCCTATATGATGGAAATGTTTGTATTAAAAAAAAGCTGTGGGGTCTTCCAGTTAATAAGTAAATTAGGAATGTCGATAATAATAGCATAATTTTAGCTGTATTATTTTAATGAAAAATTAATTACATTATAATATTAATTTTTAAATTTCTCATGGTTTTGTAACGTGTAATTAATAGACATATTTAAAATTTTTATGTTTGAAAAGTTTTAACATAAAACAGATATACTTATGAAATTTACTTTCTTATTTTATATTCTCAAAATTATATGGTCCATATTATTATTGTAGAGCAGTGTATAATTTATTATATCTTTAATTTTTGTACATTTGTGTTTTAACTAGTTTGAAGATTTTAGTGGTCATAAATTATAAATGCAAACTTTGATAATTATACAAAGCAGAAGCCAGTTACTTTTATTAAGGAATGTAGACTTCTATGTGTAACTGTATTTAAGCATCCCACAGCCATCAGCAAGTTGTCATAGTAGAGGATTTGCCCATTTTTATCAAAGGTTATTTTGTTACTTTTCTATGTACTAAGTTCTAAATTCCATTTAACATTACTTTACAATTAAGAACATATGGATTATTTTGTAAGTGTTAAATAATTCCTTTTAATTCAAATTTCATGAATATGTAAAAGGAAATTTTCTTTTGATATTGGCAACAATTTTTATGAAGGACTTGCAAGCTAGGACTGCAACATATTATGATTATGATATTCAAGCAAAGATTTTACAGGACTGTGAACTCTTCCAGGTATTGTTTGAAAAAACTGGCGCATTTCTTACAGTATTTTCACGGAAAAATGAATTTGAAGACTTTCAGCTTTCAAAAGAATTTTCAGTTTGCATTTATTGTTAAAAACGATATATAAAAGATCTTATTATTTTAAAAATTATTTATATAAAAAATTCTATTATTTTTTTCCACTGCTGTATTTCCCTTGTTTCATTAATGGTTTCTTCTACAAAAAGCTTTTCTGTCGCTAAGCCTTTTTCTCTTTGAAGGGGGAATATGTAAGATAAAATATATGTGAATCAAATTATAATTTAAACTAACGGGTAACCCTGTAATTCTCCCTCTCAGTTTTAAAAGTCGTAATAACTTCTCTGGATTGCGACATTTCTAAATCATTCCATCTTGCATGTCCTGAGCAACGCTGATGACGTAACTCTTGGGAACTGAAACTTTTCTAACCTGAACCAAAATTTTTCTCTTGACAGCCTGTCATATTGGATAAATGCACCACTTTCAGCTTGAACTTCTTTGCTGCTTGACCGCTGTTTCGTTGTGCTCGCTTCTTATCTCAATAATATAAAAAATTAACATTATATTAATATAGTATTTAGTATATTTATATTAAAACCTTAACATTTCTATATTAAAACCTTTTGCGGTGCACTATATCAAAAAAGGAATTGTTTTGGAAAGATTTAGCTAAATGTGATTCTTCTCAAGCTTACGAACATATAATTTTCAGCTAAAAAATATTAAGGTTGTGGGAGATGCGGTTATGTGTTATACTGAGACTGTAACACCCCACATCTAGATATCACGTTTTGGCGCTACTCTACAAATACTGTATTTTAAATAAACACATTTCGTATTGTAAAATATATATAATAAACTCGTTCTTGTGTATCTGTAATAAATTTCTCTTACCTTGCACAAGATCCGTATTTTTGTTTATTTATTGATATTGATATTGAAATAATTATTTATTTATATGGGCATTCATTATATTTAGATTAATACTCAAACTTGCATTTGTTTCTAAATAACGTGGATGTATTTTCTAAATGCATATTTATGAATACAACTTTTATGATATTCTAATAATTTAAAAAAATTAATAGAATTTTTTATAATAATACAGACAATTTTTTTGATTGATATTTTAGAAATAGGAATGATATTTCAAAAATCATTTTGAATGTAATTTCTCATAGCAAGTAGAAACTACATCTATTTGTGCGTTGTCAGATTAAGTATACTTTTATTAAATAAAAACTAAAAAACTAAACTCAGTGGCGCACCAGCCCTAGCGGGCCTTCCTTTTCTCTCCCCCCCCCCACCCTCCGGAGCGCATCAACATATGCGGTCAGCTTGTCGGACCATTGCCAGGCAATGGTCAGCTTGTCGCAGGACCCCCGGTGTTTAGTCTCCAAGCGAACTTCGTACTCATTTTATCGACCCACAAGGGGACTCATACACCTTAAAACCTATAAGATCTTCGAATATGTAACTGTTGCAAGAACTGGGATAACTTATTTATTTTAAAAGCAATTACTTCCAACTTTTTACAGCTGACTACATAATATACCTGCTTTCTGAAATAGTAATCAGAAAGTTTGTGTTGCCACAAATATTTTTATAATTTAATCCGCTTTGTGATAAAATGTTTCGTCACGTTTCCACCTTGGGCGTACAGTTTAAAACATTCTGTTGCATAATTTAACTCCACATTTAATATATAGCTTTTATAACATTTGGAGACTACTGTGAACCAAAAATCCTAAGAATTTCATGTTAAATTTTTATTTTATTTGGAGTTGAGTTTATAAAATGTATTTTATTAAAAAAATCTGTAATGTTTTCGTGCATAAAATATTCATCAGATTTTTGGTTCAGTTATAAAATAGTGTCCATATAAAGAATTCCATCAAATTTCAAGTATGTACCATTAGCCATTTTTAAAATATCACGCGCGCAAGGTGGAAACATGACAAAAATTTTGTCCCAAAGCGGATTAAATTGCAAAAATATTTGTCGCAACACAAACTTCCTGGTTACTAGTTCCCAAAGCAGCTGTGTTATGTAGTCAGCTGTAAAAAGTTGGAAGTAATTGCTTTTCAAATAAATAAAATATCCCAATTCTTTGCAGCAGTCACATATTCAAAGATCATAAGGGGTTTAAGGTGTATGAGTCCCCTTAAGGGATGAAAGCCTGAGTCAACCTAGTAAATAAAAACTAATCTGGAAGAATTATGTTGCGCATTAATCAGAACAACACCAGAAAAATGCATTTCGACTGGGAAAAAAAAACATTGTTTTTTAAAATAAATGACAGATAATATCCTACGTATAGAACATTATGGCCGCTATCAATTTTTATCTCGTGAAGAAATATTCCTGTGAATTCTGGTGCTGCCATCTGTTAGGTCAGAAAAGAGTTAGAGAACAGTAAAAAATGTTATCGAGCTATTTAGAAGAGATTTTAACTTTAAAAAAAATTGTTGAAAGGTGATATATTGACACTGACACCGCCTTTTAAATGATTAAATTAATTAAATTCCATTACTATTTGGAAGAATATTTTTCTCATCGTTTAAAGTTCTCAAAATAGCTGTGGGCAAGGGTTATCATTATATCAAAAATGAATTTTTTAAGCGGCGCCTATTGTAATTTTACTGGATAGTTTAGGTTAAAAAAGAAATAGAATTTTTTATCAAGTAAAATAGTAATACAGACTACGAACTTTGATATATTTTTGCATATTTTTTGGCTCTTGGCATACCTTTAGGGAATCATGTAGAGTTATTCTTCATCAATTAAAAATGATTAATTCTCGAAATTAACTCTCTTGCCTCTTGCAAGGACATCTATGCCATAGACACAGTACAGTAAACCGTCTTGAAGCAGCACCTTCCATGAGACAATAATCTCTTCATTTGGAAGAACACAAACAGAAAGCAACATTCGACATTATGCATCTTTAAGATGACCAGAATCCTCTTAACCTCTTAGAGAAGGTTCATTTATATCCATGCAGGTATTCCTTGCAATCGCTTAATACAAGGCTGCTATAAAAGGTTCATTCATTTTCAAAACGCTATATATTCAAAAGTATTACATTACATATACAAATATGAGTGATATATGAAAATAACCGCAAACGCATCAAGTTTTCTGCACTGTCTACAAATGTTGTGCACCCCCTGGATCAGATGACATCCGTCCAGTCTGCAGATAAACTCGTTCCACACAGTTTCTAGAGCTGTCCTTTCAATGGTAATCACTGCAATAATGATCTGTTCCCTCAGTTCTAATATTTCTGATTTTGGGATTACTTAAACAAGGTCTTTAATGTGCCCTCTATAAGGAAGAAGTCACAAGGCTTTAAATCGGGTGACCTGGGGGCTAGGGAACAAAGTCAGATCATCCTTACTAACACGCCTGATTAAGCGATGCAGAATTTCATCGTTCAGTCATCGACGAACTTAACTTTTTCAATGAGGGTGTGCACGTCCTGTTGGAAGACAAAATTCCTGAAACCAACAGCCAGTTATGGAAAGAAACACAATTGCAACATATTGAGGTTAATTTGCTCAAGTCACAGTCTTGGTATAAAAACTTCGTAAATTTGCGGTTATTTTCAAATATCACTCATTTTATGCGTATAATATTTTTGTATACGTAGCATTCTGAATGAATGTATCTTTTATATGAAATGAAATGAATGTATCTTTTATAAAATGTGAATGAATGTATGAATGTATCTTTTATAGTAACCCTGTATGTATTTCAAGGTCCTTCCAGAAGAAAAACTTTGTGGAACTTTCATCTGTACTAATATTAACGTCGAAGGTTTCATCCCACTTTCCTATAAAGGAGGCAATCTCCTGTAGAGAAAATATGAGTTATTTTGAATCAGTCGAAAATGATTAATTCTCAAAATTCACTGTTCCAGTGCCATTCCAAGTGTCCCTCGAAGCGGAAACTGAATCATTCGCATTCAATTAGAGAGGGAAAAAAATCGATATTTCATTTCACGCGTGTTCTGCGTTCTATTTCTCTCCCTGCCTGCCCCTTTTCTTCCCAAACCGTTACGCCACCCCCCCCCCCCCAAGCAATGTTATACCTCCCTTTTCCATTCCGTCATTCTTTTCGATCAACCGTTTAGATTCCCTCTTCGTTTACCCCCTCGACGTTCCGGTTTTCCAATCGGAAATGGAACTAATATTTGTACTCGGAAGGTGTTTCTGGGACTTGACTTCTGACGCGGAAAAATGGCAGCCGCGTGGGTAGGAGGCTGTTGCCAAAACCGCCTCTAAATAAACTTGTGAAACGTGTTTAAATTCGAAGAAATTATACATATTTCGTAAGCAGGAGAATCATATCATCAGAATTACAGCTTCGTAGCTGGATGGGGACGGAGGTTCGGTCCGCTTCAGGGGGAGCACATTTTCGGGGGCTGCATTTTTTCCGTGAAATATGATTTTATATGGGTTATTCACTTGGGTCATCGAGGTGGATGAAGAATAATTAGATTCTAAATTGCTGTATGAAATTAAATTGAGAAGAGTCTTTACTTTTAGATAAAGTATTCGAAGAAATATCACATGATTTCAACGGCTACTCTCTTTTGTTATATCTTTTTTATTCTTTCGAAACTTTTGAATGAAATTTGCGAATATCAGCTAAATTATCATTAGAGTGACATTCATAAGGTAGAATTTCTTGAATTTCTACCTTATGAATGAGAATTCATAAGGTAGAATTTCTGAATTGTTAGAAGTATCCAGAATTTTATTTCTGTTACTGCTAGGAAAATCGAAACAGGAAACGTGGAAGAACATTCCTTTTGTATTTTTGCAGTGTACTCGAAAATACAATTTCTAGAACAATCCAAAAAATTGCCGTACTAATGCAAATTTTCCTGTCAATTCCTGTAAGCGTTGCTAGTTGCGAGGAGCGTTTCCTAAATAAAAAATCATTTAAGAACTACAGATGCATATTTGTCATTTAAGAAACCTTTCTCTACTGTTCTATCTATATTACAGTGAGAGCGACCAAATAAATAACTACAATGTCACTGATAGTTTGGCGAATAATAAAAAAAAAAAAAAAAAAAAAAAAGCAAAATAATAAGTTAATTTTAAAATGTTGGAATTAAAATTAGTCTTCAAAAATAAAAGCAGAATTTTAATTTATTTCCACAGTTTTGACAGTTTTGTAATTACTTGATTGTACATCAAGAGGAACGGCAAACTCAAGAACCACCACAGTTGGGAAAGTTCTAGCTACGCCACTGCAGATTCATAGTGTGGATGAAGTTTTAATAGAATTTTAGAGTCTCTTGTTTTATGATAATAAACTTGAATACTCGTTTAAATAAATCTCGGAAAAATGGGATTTTGATTTCTCTGTAAAAAAAATCCTACTATGGAACCAACCCGATCCGGGCAAAAAATGATCCATGGATAAACTACTCGAAGTTAATTTTCTCATCTCATTGGTGCCGGTGGTTATAAACGTAATGTATATCATTGTAATTAGACTTACCATAATATTTTTTGCCCAAACTGGGACAGTTTTGAGAAAACACTAACAACAGAGAATAAACCCTATTATGATATTTACTTATGATTGGAAATTTTAGTTTTAACGAAAAACAGCAGTAAATTAAAAGAAATTTTTAATAACTGAACTGAACATATCTTATATTAAAAAGTTATTCATTTTTCCTGTAGCGGGAACTTCCTTTAAATATTCTTTGTTATTTCTAATGACATTAAATATTTCACTGCAATGTAGTTCGCTGTTAATTTCGCAACTTTGTAAAGTTTTTAAGGTTAATTCAACAGTTCTACCTTTCTTCAGACAATATGATACTCATTATTGAGAATACTCTTTCGATAAGTGCTGTTATTCCTGGCGTGCTGAAAATGTATTCTATTACTTAAGAAAGATTGGGCAATGAAATGTTTTCTTTTTCTCTTGTAAAAATTGTGTCCATTTTTCTTCATAACTTTTATTTTTCCAAATTTCATATTAATTTGACGAAATGAACTTTTTCGGTCACTACTTCATCAAATTTCGTTCCATGTCTATTGTATTATTTGCAACAAGTTCAATAATTTTTTCACTTGAAACCTTAATTTCAGCCCATGTTCACTCATTGTTGTTTATTCAAACAAAAGACTCTGCTCCGTCAAAACTGTTTTCCCAATGTAAGAAAGACATCCTTCATCAGTTTGGGAAAAACATCTAGACAACATTAAAAGTACTTGGATGTAGATGCAAACTATTTAGATTGGCAACAACGAGTGTAACAGAGGGGATATTCTAATTGCCAAATCGCTGTTTATCCAAGGTGCATTATTTTTACTCTTGAGTATTCGGCCCTTTTAAAATTTAACCAAATAACCGAGACAAAATGACTGCGACATTTAACTTTCTCTATTACATTCATCACGATTTCTTATAACTATTTCTCAACTTTCCGATTTCAGAAGAAAAACTAAATAGCACTCCAGCTAACTTAATAACTCACAAAGAGCTATTAATGAATCTTCTTAAATAACTCAACTTTTATAACGTTACAGATAACTTGTAAGGTTATAATTTAATTTAACAAGTTGTTATGATGTGTATCTTTACTATAATTTTCCCTTTACGTTTTCGTCACCACAATGCAAATGAATTAGGTAGCATTTAAAATGAGGTTTTTGGATTTTAAGACAAAACATGTTTCTGGTCTGCGCGCGTACACGCTATGTTTAGTTCCTGCCCGGTTTGATACTTGTAACTTTCATCTTTGTTGCCAAATTCACTGCCGACAAATTGAGTTTAACGTTGCGGTTAAAAATACTGAGCCTGCTTAGGATAAGATTTAAATTGTGTAATCTTTGACTACTACTTCACGTTTTAACTTGAATATTTGACTATTCTGTTTAGTCCACCACAAGCTGTGGCTGATATTGTTAGCACAAGAAAGCGCGTTTATGTTCTAAATTCTGTTTAAATGAAAAGGTTGTTTAAACCTTTTCACGGCTTCGTAGTTATTCCAGATATAGTGATAATTCCCTTTATGTTTGTTGAAGTTATCGGATTAATTTGCAATTTCAGATCAAGTAAGACAACATAAACTCGTGAAATTCTTGTAGAAATTTTGCTGTAAGAATTTTTAAAGAATGTGATATGAGGTTGTAGAATAATTTTCAAATATTTCTCAAGTGTCGTTTAAGTCCCACCAACATCAAGAAAAGGATATCATTCCAATGTGAAGTCATGTCAAACCACGAACATCCAAACGAACTTCGTGTATCTTTCTATCTGCATGTTCGCGCATTAATTGTTGATCTCAAAGTGAACGATCTACATCCCAAATACTTTACTAATTTTCGTATTCTCCCTGAGGGAAAATTCCATTATTTAATATTTTTGCATAGCTCGGCAAAAACAACACTAGAGATGTTATGTATCAACAAAACGAAGATAATATTCTAGCTATATAGCAATGCTTTTTGACGGTTAAAAGAGCCGTGACCGTGTTGTGATGACTTTTTGTATTGAGCGTAACTTTTGTATGTTATGAAACAGTAAAGAATATCAGACTTCATGACACTGTATCTGATTTACTCCAGGAATTCTTTTATTTTGAGTTTTGTAAACGTTCTAAGCAATATAGAAGAAAGTTCATTACATATTCTGACTCCCTGAGTGTGTTTGAATCCTTACATGCAGACACTGGCCATCCCTTAGTAACAAAAGTTTTAAAACCGCATTCTCGTCTCAGGACTTTTGGTTATTCTATTGCTGGGTGCTTTCACATGCTGGCATCGACAGCAAGAAGCTTTTGGATATCATTGCAAAATCAGCTGATGTTATTTTTGAAAATAGACATCCAGACAAACAGAATCCGTCAAAAAATGTACACAAACTTTAACAAAAGAAAATCTTTTACTATGTGTTAATACTGACATTAATTACTGATTAATATAATCATACTTATCGTAGGTTAGGTTAAGTTTAATACTTAGTTCATCTGCATCTGAGCAATTACGCTCAGTGAGCGGTCAAATTGTTAAAATATTGAACAGCCAGACACAATGGCGAGTGGTTGCTTGAACGACGTTGGTCAATGAATCTGCGGAGATTGCTGCGCATGACACTATAATTTCCTGACGAAGGACCTCCAGCACAATTACAGCGAAGTCACCAGCACAGACCTCCATTTCTTGCGCTACACGATGTCTTTCAAGACCATTTTGATTCACTATCATATGTCATAACACCACGTATTACAATCATGAGAGTACCGACATCCGTTGAGCAAACACCAACTACAGAGTAGAGAGTTAACTGGAAGTGAACCTCATATTAATGTTCAAAAGTTTTTAAAAGATATCATAGATTTTAAATCAATTTTTTTCATTTATTTTCTCATCATTTTCCGTTTCTTTGATATACAACCGAACTTTGCTATTAGGAACATCAAGGCGGTGGGGAAGTTTGGAGATTATCTCACAAAAATATAAAAACAATTTTTTTTTTTTTTTGGATAGGAACGAATAACAAAAATATTGGCGAATTCATTTTTATTCGGTTACAAAGCTACTATGGTTGCAAATGAAAGTTTGGTTTATTTGATTATGACAAAGCACTCGAGAGCTTTCTGTCTAAGAGGGAGGATGCCTTCGTGGAGGACCTTTCTTCCGTATTGTATTAGTACAGAATACCCATTTTAGAGTTATTTTCTTAACATAATATTAAGAACTAAATACGCAATAGGCATGTTCCACTGTGCAACTGTTTACCAAACGAGGGTGGAACCTTTCCAAATTCATATTATGTACTCAGAACTCCCAACAAGTTTTAGAAAATGTGCTATAGAAAGCAATTATATTTACCTTAGAAGGTATATTTTAATTTTATAACAGTTATTTTAATTTAATTGTGCTTTCCTATCGTTCCTCGTTTCAAATCACAACTCCCTACCAGAATCAGTTTTTAGAATCGCGTTGAATGCAAATGCGTAAGCAGTAGTATTTAAGGAAGGCTCAACTTACTTCGAGAGAGAGAGCTACGAATTCTGAGTAGCGCGTGTTTGCCTTCCGGCTAAGTCTCTGTAGAAGCTCGGCAGTATATTACGTACCTTTTGATATTCGCCGGCTAGTTTAGATTAAGGGCCAACTACGTTAGATTTGTGTTAGCTTCGACTAAAATCTCTTAGTTAGATATAGTTAGATATAGTTTGTTTTTATTCCTTATTTTGATTTTAAGCCCAAGTGGAGGCTTAAAATCAAATAAATAATAAAAAAGGGGCCGACTGTTCCTCTTATTTTTAGTGAAATAAAAGGTAGTTAACCCCTCTTGAGTTTACGATTCCTGTTATTTGAACTAAGCGATAAGTCGCTTAAGAGTTCACTAGGTTCCTCGACATTTACTTCAGTAGAATAAGAGTGAGGATCTCAGCAACCTAAAAATGAGTCTTTTCGATTTTAGATTTACTGGGATAGAATGGGAAAACTTGAAGTTCACTTTATCTAGCCTTATTTGTAGTTAAGCTCATTATGACCACAAACATCGCGAATCAATTTGTAGTACAATCAGCACTTTAGGTACATTTAATACTGCTAACTTAATCTTGCAGCCGCAATAGATATTCGTGCAACAAGGTCCTCTAGTGAGTCAACGGGAGTCTCTTAAATGCTGCCTGCTGCCCTTCCTTTACACCCATAAAAAGAAATCCACGCTGGATAAATCTGGCGAACCGGGTGGCCATCGCATTGGTCCACCTCGCCCAATCGATCGCCCGTAAAATTCGCACCCTAGTAATTCTGGACTAAGTAATTCTTCTGCTGATGCAATCGGATCGCGGTTTGCGCGGCTCACTACAGCCCTCTACCTCCCTCATTGCTCCCCGTCCACTACCGCCCTCATTGCCAGCCAGTCACAGCTGTAGTTCGTATTACTGTTGGTGGTCGTACATTTGAACATTTCTTGTGAATACTGTAAAGCTGCAAAGAAGCACTTTGCGTTGATTTTGTAAATAAACTCATTTTTCCTCTCGTGTCATTTTTTGAGTTCGTGCCTTAATATGTCACTTCAGACCCTACATTTCTGTACACAAAATGCATGTTTTAGTATGCTCAACCGCTCCTCCAAGTTTGTCCTATAATCATTGAATCACCCTATATAAAGCTGGTTGTTTTTATTTAACCAAGAGTTCGTTCTCCAGATTAATCTCACCCAGTATTTTCAGATAATGTACATATAGAAACTTATTTATCATTCGTTTGTAATCTTTAAGCTTAAGCACCATAAATAAAAATAAATCAACTAACTTTAGCACTCTTTCAGCAAAGGCGTGTTTTTGAGATGCAAATTACGTAAATTCATCTGGAGCCTGGCTTCGGTAAGGTTATTTGAAAAGCGCAAAACACGTAAAGGCTATCTCCATAAGGGAAGAGATGCCTTCGTGAAAGTTTTTCTAAGGAAAACCGGCTCGTATTCATAATGAACATGAGGAAAACCAACCATTTCGTACGCCTAGGATCGAACCCGCGTCGAACTCCCGTATTAAGCTGTCTTAACCGCTTAATCTACAATGACGGGCATAGCCCACGTACGATGGTCGGGCCAAACCTAACTTTCACGGGCATAGGCCGCGTACGATGATCGGGCCAGAAGTGAATATTACGTGGAATATTTGATACGCAGTTACAGTCTGATGCAATAATTGTGGTAGACGCAAGTATTACAAAATGTTTATTTATACAAAACTCCAAAATACAAAATTAGTAATCTGTAACGGTATGATATATTTCAAAGCATTTCTGGTACATGTAACGGAACTTTACACTTTTTACACTCGTGTTCTATGTGGATTTTCTCGTACTTGATCTGCATACTGATTCGTTTCGGTTACAATATTGTTCCAAAATATGTCATCAAATATTAGATTAAATATATCAAATTCTCCTCTACTTCCTCCGAATTGACATAAGGCTTCCTCTCTTATGCCAGGAGTCATCGCATAGTCCCAGATTTTTGGACTATTTCTTATTTCTTCTTAAAGCCAGGACTCTGGTAGCTGATCGTCATCAGATGAATCATCAATAATTATTCGCCTATACTTTCTTCGAAAATTACATAATTCGTCATGTATACGACTGCCCGGATTGGCGTGTTACACAAGTCGTGCAAATGTCCCGAACGCTGCGCGAGCTTGTATACAATTTCGGCCCAACATCTTCGAATCTAAATCGTAGGTTAAGGGGTTAACCATTCTAAGCTTGGTGAGGCCATCCTGTACTTCTGAGTTTTTAACGAAAATGATAATCGCAACCGCGCAGGCCACGACCATGAACACAAACACGCATGCACCATTCGAACAGATTTATTGGCGAAATAGGGTGGTTATGCTTCATAAACATGAAATATATTTCATACTAATAGGAATATTTTCCGTTCTTATCTGTTCCTTATTTATTTTCAATTTGTTCAAAGAGCACAGATTTGAAATTACTTTTTAAGTAATCTAAGATGATATGCTGATCATCATTTGTAATGATTTTTGTAACGATAAGCTGGTTGATTGCGTTGTGGTTAATTTTATGCTTTATATATTTATTTATATACTGATAAAAATATAAGTGCTGTCAAACTTGAATTTTGCTTCATATATATATATAATTTTATGATACAATGTAATAACTATCCATTATTGTAAAATAATTATTATTTTAATTATTTAATTGTTACATTTTATTGTATAATTTTCACCACGAAGAATTCTAATGCAATAATTATTATAACTGCTTGTATAATTTTACGAATATAAATAATTATTATAATAATACTATAATTAATAATTATAATACATCTTTTTTCTTTGAACTAAAATATATGTACATTAATATACACTGAAAAAATTAATTTCTTAATAATTAGTTATAATAAGAATATGATATTTTAGCTTCATCACCAAATCTAAAAATCTGATGTTGGTACACAGTAAACATTCTTTGACATAAAAGTCTCATGCTAATAATAGATTAGTTATTCCTTACCACAGTCATCATCCTTTATTTGTTTCCTTTTAGATTTATTAATTAATCTCCTAAACCTTAATGATTCAAAATTGCGGTCTCAAAACTGCAGCCTCCGAAGCAATTTTATGTGGTCTGCGAAGACATTTCAATCTTGCATTTGTATCATATACGGTGTTGAAAAAATTCAAGCATTTAATTATTTGAAATTTAAGTTTGTATTATTTTCATTAATATTAACAACGGGCATGAATAAAGCAACAGAAAATTTATAAATAGAGAAAATGAATTTACAGGGTGATGTAGATCTTATTCAAAGATTTCATGTAAAAATTTGATTAACTTTTATTATCACTTTTCAAAAAAATAAATAAGCTGAGTTACGAATTTTTGCAGTACTTGTTTCGTAATACATGTTATATGTGAACAGCATCCCTTCACAGTTGAAAATGAATAAGAAAAGAACCTGGTTGACTTATGATCATATACAATCCGTGATGAAGATAATTTCTATTTATTTGTCTCCAAAGCTGCGAATTTATAGCAAACAGTAAAGAAGTTTATAACTATTTACATACAAACAGCTGTATTTTTATTTATGCGTCGAAGGGAAATTTAAAGAGACTAGATACTCGTATTATCATTTATTCTCAAGTTTGGTCTCACCTGATAAATTTTCTCTGAAAACTTAAAAAGTGTTCATAATTTTCTTACTTTTGTATTAAATTAAAGTAAGTTATTTAGTGGTTAACTAAGCATATTAGAATTATTTTAATTAAATTCCAGTTTGGAAATTTAATATTTAGCTGTCAATACATTTGAATTACAAAGCGTTACCCATAAAAGCGTCTTACAACTACTTACGTATTACTGCTTACGTATTAGCGCAACCATCTGGTCGCAGTTTGGGGACTTTTTACAGAAGAAAAAGCTGAATCGATGAATTTTCGGATTGTAACTTACAGTAGATAAACTTACCTAAAAAACTGTTATGCGCAAACTTGCAAGAATTTGGCGACTTCTGAAAATTTTTAGACTTCTAAAACGATTGCAAAAATATGTAACTACCCCGAACTTTGTATTTCACATAGAAAAGAAATATAAATTTGAATTTTTTTCGTTTGATATATTATTATTACTGTTTATGTATGTTTTGATAAATATTTAGTAAAAAAAAAAATTAATTTATTTTAAAATTTTTTATTTTCTCAATAAAATTTTTCATTGTGTTAGAAAAATATATTCTGGCCCTCAACTATTTTCATATCGTGATTCGGCCGTATGCATTTGAGTCTCATTACCACTGGTTTAAGACAAAGCCACAGAAGTAGCGAATAATATTTATTCTTTGCATAATAAACTGTTATATTTAAAAAAAAAACTCTAAAATATAAAAAAATCATTTGAAATTAATGTTCTTTCATTTAATATAGTACCAAAGCTCATTTTTAATTAAATATAGTTCTCCTGATAAAAATGTTTTCCTTTATTATTTTTAACATCTTGAGAAGTAAAATTCATTTCATAATTTTGCGCACATAAATACTCATTTATTGACGTTTGAAACAACGTATCAAACGGATAATAAGTTCTTCGCTTATGGTAAGAAAATATATTTAAAAAAAGAAAAAAAAAAAAAGAAAAATCAGAAAGCTTTCAGATTTTACATTACGCCCAAAAGGGCGTTTTTTAACGTTTTGTGTGTCACCTTTATTTATACCATGTTCTTTGCACTTAAACCATAAAATTCAATTCAACTGCAATATCCCAAAATAATTTTAAAATGAGCATATCTTTACAATTTCCGATAGACAGTCCCCCCCCCCCAGTGCTGAATTTATTTATTTATTTATGCATTATTATTATTATTATTATTATTATTTAATTTTCTTTTCCGTACAGTGTTGCTCGCTTTGAAATCGTTGCGTTTTTCAATTAAAAATTCGTTAAAGTGTTACAAAATATGAAATCAATAATATAACAAATTCCAAATTCCAAATCAGGGTTTCCAGATGCCCATGTTCGATGAAGAATCACGTTTTTCAAAATTTGATTTCTCTAGGTACCGTTGGTTGTTTTATCACAATGAGAGAAACATAGATATATTTATGCAGATTCTTCCTTATTTAATTTCTTTAAATATAACACAGGGCGATGATATTTGGTGGCAACAATTTGAAAAGTGAATCGATATTTAAAGATTGCAACGCAAAATGCCAAAACGAAATTAATAGCCCTCTGGGCTAACGGCCTTTGGGCTAATAAATTTTAAATCATCTACTTGTTGGTCCGTTAGATGGCGCCACCAGCTATTATTTGGTAGTGTTAACGAAATATGATTTACGAAACCTTTAAACTCGCCACTTCTAATATTTCCAGTTATGAGTTCACCTATCATTATCTCTAATCGCTGATCTGACTCATTCCGAACTTTTTGTTTCGACAGAAATCAGGTGTAAATATTTTGAACTGCTCTGATAATTGCATTATCTGCGCTCTTAGCAGTTCTTTCTGATTGTGAACAATCGACTCTAACCGTTTGTGCATATAAATATAAAAAATACCTTAAAAAGTCCGAAAGGTCTCAGATCTTAATTAATGGTCGCCCTAAAGGGTTTGTTATGGATCTTTACGCTTTCGCTGAGCTTGCAGTTTACCAGTCTGCTGTTACACTCACCCTATTTATTTTTGACTTTTTAGCTTTATTATTAAGCATCATTTTCTTCGCACTTATGCCTTATACAATTCAACTACAAAATTACAAAAATTTTAAAATCAGCATAGCAGTATAAGTTTAGATTTCCCGATGCGGCGTTAAACGTTGGCATACACTTTTCTGTTTTTCTTCAGTCTCTCGGGTCATCAGTTTTCTTACTAAGATTGCTTGAGAAAACTTTTATTGGTCTTTTTATTATTAACGTTTTGTGTATTTACTTTATTTATTAAATATGATGTTTTTGGCGCTTACGCCACATAAAATTCGAATTGGCTCTACTCTTATATGCGCCCTAAGATCACCAAATGTGGCGATATGTGTTCTGTGCTGGTTTTTGGCGCAATTGCGTGTTTTATGGCAACCCTGTTGACGTTGAAAAATCCTTCGCTGGAGCTCGTTGGTTCGCGTCATGAGAAGATAGGGGGAAAAGATAAAATGGTGGAAGTTGTTGAATTGAAGTTCGGCAAAAGGAAATATCGTAGCCATCCTGTTAAGAGACAGAGGGTATTTGGAGGTGTGGAAAGAGGGTCTGGGAGATTATTTTTAGTGGCTGTGCAATGATAGAAGCAGGGATTTGTGATTTTATTTACTTGTGAACCATAGTATGAATTTTCTGGATAGTGTGTATGGATGTTATATAAATACGATAGTTATTACGCGGCAGCATGTTAATGGCGGTATGAAATTGGTATTTCTGCTGTTCGAAAAAGCATTCATTCATGGTAAGTGCATTTTATTTTATTCTTGTTCTTATTCTGTTATGTTCATTGTTTTTTAGTATGAATTTCTGCCATTATTGTTGTTATTTTGTATTGTTTGAAATTTATTTTAGTTTATTTTGTTGATTAGTGCGCAGTGCCTAGATTGTGCAATTCGTAGATGTTTTTAAAGTTGAAACCGAACGCTGTGTACATAGTATTCTTTGAAATTTATTGTTGTTATGTTAATTTATTAAAGCGAGGTGTGCGTATTTCGTAGATTGTTTCGCTGCCTAGATTGTACAATTCGTAGATTTTTTTTAAGGTAAAACATATCACTATGTACATGGATTCTTGTCAAATATTTTTGGTTAGAAAGTTTACGTTTTTGCTATCTAATTTTTTTTTTTTTTTTCGGATTTTTACCTTAAATTGTGTGTTCAAAATGTGGTTTTTGCATGCGCGAAAATCGCGAGTTTTGGAACTTGACCGCCAATTCGAAGAAATCGTTTAATTTCTGACACTCTGCATAAAATAACTGTATTAAATTATTATGTTTAACACATTTAAGTTATTAATATAAATACATTGCTCAGCACAAACATGTATGAGTATTTTGAGTGGCATAATTTTCTGAAATGTTTTTAGTATTGTTATTGTCTAGCAGTTTAGTTGTTGAATTATGCATACATTCAAGATAGTAGATATTGGTAGATTCAAAAGAAATGCATGCTGTCTTGAACATGAGTAATTTTTCAAGAGACAACCTCTTTTTATGTGGAAATGATTTCAAATGTAATCAGTGGCAAATGTCTTGATTGTGTTAGTATAAAATATGTTAGTATAAAAGGAAAATATGCTAACCCATGCACCAGTTGTTTTCAAATGAAATCAATTGTTTTTGGATATTCTGAGGTGATTACTTACTATTATAGGTACTTTTAGTAAAGTAAACTGTTAAATGTTATACATATGCCAGTATGTTTTCTTTTTTATAGATTATTGAGAGTTGCACAAAGTGTAATTCGGAGAGTTCTCAAGTCCAGTTAAAAATAAATGGGCATTAATTCAGTTGTGTCTAGTTTATAGGTCAAGCAAAGCAACAGCAGAAGAGTAATGAAAACTTGTAATAATGTTATTCTTTTAATAATTATTATGTAGCAATTTGCAAAGCTTTTGTTATATGGTGATATTTTATAAAACATGATAACATTTTTATGAATATTGTGCCTTATGGGAGTTAAATTGGTTAGAAATTGCATAGCTGCAGTCGGTAGATTTAATCACTCTAGTTATCGAATGGAGAACTTGGTCTTGTAACTTTTGCAAAATGCTTATTGTTTTAGTTGAAGTAATTATTTTTCATTTTTCCCTGATAACATCAGTGCATTGCATTTAAAATTAGCATCTGCACCAAAAAAAGCTCCATTGTCAGAAATATTTATATAACTGGATCTGCATAACATCCCCTATGTCTGTCCTTGAGTGTTAGTGAAGAAATATTTGACCATTGAATGGACTCATATCTACGATTCTACCAATTAAAATGTCAATGGTCAGAAATTCTGAAGATGGATATGCTTTGTTTAGTACTATGATTTGTTTTCTGTGGGAGGGATTCTGCATTATGTCTTGACTGTGTGTGGGGAATAAGGGTTCTTGTATTTTCCTGAGCCATGAAATGTAAACTTGCCACCAAATGAATTTGATTTGTACAGGGGTGTTTGTGCTCCGGGAAAACCCCGGAATTCCGGGGATTTTGAACTTCGATACCCGGAAATTCGGGGGATCGTCGTTCAAAAGGAAGTAGGAATAATAATGAATTATTTATTTTGATCTGAGTAATTTTGTTTGCTTTGAAACAGAAAACGCAAGGTCAGTGTGTGTGGTGAAAACTTTTCCTTTCTTTCCCCAAAGGCAGTGATAATGCGTGAAAAGGGGGAAAAAACTTCTTTTTTATTCTTTCCTTATTGCGAGTTATGACTCATTCCCCCGGTTCTCGGACATTCTCTTCTGGATTCTTTTCGGCAAGTAGGCGCGGCAGAAAAAAAAGGGAAAGACTTCGTTCGACCAGATGTGCGATTACGTGACTCTGGGTTCAAAGGTCTTATCTCTCCTGGCGTGGCGCCAATAAGTAGAGAAGGGGTATTTTTCGCCGTATTAGCTATTTGTCATTGATCGCTTCTCAACTTTTTTTTTCTCCGCTGTATAAAATTTTCGTTTCATTTATTGATGCACGTGTAAATTTTTCGTTTCGTTTATTGAAATATTTTTTTATTTATGTACGCAAGAGAATTTCACTATGAAATTTCTCGATATAAATAGTGATATTATACAATTAGAAGAAGGTGTCTGGAATGCATTTAGGTGGAATTAGATTGAACGGAGAGATGGTAATGGGGGATACCATCGGCACATGGTGCAAGGAAATAAATGTTGCTGTACAAGCATATTGTGTTTTTTGTAACTCACTGCTGAAGTATGGTAGGGAAGGATTCAAGGCTTTCACAAATCATTCTAAAACTGTGACGCACATAAAATATTCAAAGTGCATTAGACATTCAATGACTTTAAGTAATTATGCTAATTCAAAAAATACTGATGACTTACTGGAGACTTATGCTCGGCCATTGGATATAGTGACAAGAAAAGCATGCCAAGAGGTATTAATAACTTCGTTTATCGCCGAGAATTCTCTTTCTTTCAATGTAGCTCCCAATTTAATTGAACTCTGCAAACAGTTGAGCCGCGATCAGACGGCATTAAACTCGTTGGAAATGTCCAGGACTACTGCATGTTATAAGACGAAATATGGGCTCGCAAAAACTATTAAGGAAAATATCATTAAAACTTTAAAGGAGACTCCATTTTCTCTAAATTTGGATGAAAGTACTAGCAATGCTCAAGAAAGTATACTGGCAATATTGGTGCAGTTTTATGACAACAATCAAAATGAAGTTGTAGTTCATTTTGCATCTCTAAACATGGAATCTTGCAATTCAGAAGCTGTTTTTAAAGCAGTTGTTAATACTATTGAAGATAATAATATTCCATGGGCAGACTTAATTAGTGTATTAATGGACTCAACACCATGCGTGGAAAAAAAAAAGGGTGTTGAAACCAGACTACGATCAAACAAAGCACCCACCCCACTTATTAGATATTGATGGTGACACATGTCACACAGCTAATAACTGTGCAAAATAATTTGCTTCATGTTTTGATAGATACTTAGAAGATTTTTTTGATGACATATATTTTGATATGAAAAGCTGCAGTAAAAAAGAAAATTTTTTCAAAATCTGTGAATCCCTTTCCATTAAAAAACTTAAGCCCTTGAAGAGACCAGACCATAGGTGGGTGTACATTTTATGTGTTTTAGAAAGAATCAAAGATCTGTGGGATGCTCTTATTGCATTTTATTTTCACTACTTGGATAAAGCTGATAAAGGGGATTATTTTTCTTATGTTGAAACTGTATACAATAAAAGAAATATTTCTGCAGCTCAGAAAAAAAATTGTTGAAGGGGTGTATTCTTGCTTGCATTCCCAACAACTCACAAAGGATGCTTTAGCTCTGAAAAAAAAGAATACTAAATGAGTTATTTGTTATGCAAAACAAAACTTTATTGCATATGGCATTATATTCAGCAGTATTACCAGAGATCAACGCATATATTAAATTATTTGAAACAAAGAAAACCAATGCTTCATTTAATACATTCCAGTATTTATAAATTTATGGCAAAATTTTTCTCTTTTTTTATGAAGCCAGAAAATATAGAGTGCACATCTTATAATGATTTATTGAAGGTTGATGTCACAAATCCAGAATTCCATCTACCTAGCAAAGTAATATTTACTGGTGCAGAAGCTTCCACTCTCCTGAAGAAATTATCAAAAAATCATCCAATAGCAAAAGAATTCCAAATTTCTCTGATGAAAGCTTATACTAATACAGCACTGCATATGAAACAGAAATTACCCCTTAAAAATTCATATCTAATTAGTTTTACAGCATTAGATCCAGAGCTAAGAGGTAAAACCAGTACAATATTAGCTTTTGAAAAATTATCACCTTTTATGTCCCATATTTTTAGTGATAATGAAAAGTCAAAAGTAGAAGCTGAAATAAGGTTATAGCACCAAAGAGAAATGCTCTACACATCTGATGAAAGTGGAAATCAAGTCAAGTGTACAATTGATAAATATTGGTCTAAAGTTTTTAATTTAAAAGATTATTTCACAAATGATTATAAGTATTGGCTAAATTGGTCAAAGCCTGCCTTAGCTGCTTCCATGGCCCATTGGTGGAAAGTGCATTCAACTTAATGGATACACTTGTCACTGACTATAGAACCTCTATTAAGATTGATTCCCTAGATGCAGTGCAGACTATTAAATATGATTTAATGGCTTCTAAAGAAACCTCATGTGAAAAATATGGCTCAAAAAATCCAATGACTGATCCAATTCACAAACATCTCTTATTGAATATGAAAAGAAGTTGGAAAACATATCAAGAGGACTTAAAAATATGTATTTCAGATGAGTCACCTATAAAAGTCTCTGAAAAACCTTCTACATTAGCAGAAAAGCAAACTGCTTCTACCTCTGCATGTGCAGTTCTCGAGAAAATTTCTTCAACTGTAAATGAGGAAAATAAAAGTCAACCTTCCTGCAATTATGAAGTTCACCACAAAAGAAAGACAAGCCCACAAACATCAGAAAATAAAAAAAAGCAGCAGAAATTAGAAAATTTTTTTAAAGAATTAATTCAGGTAATTTAAAATATTTACATAAAATGTAGTAGTTTATATGTTTGAAAATTTATGGTTATTAATTTTGCAAAAAAAGTAATTCATTGAACTTTTATCATTAGGTCATTCAATACTTCATAATTGTAATTTTTCACTTCTCTCCCCCCCCCCTTTCTCAAAACTCCAAAATGTCGGAAAAAAAAAAAAAGTAAAAAAAGTAAGTCCGTAAAAGTTTCAGGGGATTTTTTGGGGTCCCACAAACACCCCTGTTTGTAGGAATGCAAGGTGGTGTCATTTAAGGAACAAGAAAGAATGAAAATAAAAATTGGAAAAAAAGGAAAACAAGAAAATTATGGAAATATTTACAGGGAATATGCTAGGTTATGTGTAGAGTTAAATATGGTAGCTATGAATGTGTGCAAATGAACATGAAGAGGGAAGATGCAGAAAGACACAATGTTATGGAATTAATGTGTATGCTGCTAATGCAGTGTAGATATATACAAACAAATAACAAGACTAAATTAGCAAAATGTGTTACTGTGGCCTAAAACTTAAGGTTGATCTATGAACATATACATAAAAAAAAAAAAAAAAAAAAAAAAAAAAAAAAAAAAAAAAAATACATTTGCTACTAGGGTGGCTGATTTGAAAGTAAATGCGTAGCAACTTAAAGGTTCACATAATTGCCAAAAATGCAGGATGACATTTATATATGCACATTTGAATACAACATACTTGTGTACTTATATGCATATTTTTTCATGAAGTGAGGAAAAGGACATCCAACAGAAATGTTTATTTATGAGCATTGATTGAGTGCAAATGCTTTTTTATCATTTAAACAGCTTTTCCTTTACTGTTTTTCTCAACTTTAAACATATTTTAAATAGTTTTAAGCAGCGATTCTCAACTGGTGGTATGGAAGAGAAAAAATAAGTGGTACGAAAAGAAACAAAATAGGTTGATCTTTACAATATGGTAACTGGTAGTTTGGCGACATTTTGGAGGCGATAAAGGTTACTACCTGGGACTTTGGTAATAATGTGAGCAGTACTCAGTTCCGATTACGCATTATTTTGTGTGAGGGAAATGAGAGATCATGGGATATGTCATGTGATATTAATGGACGAATTATGGTTCTTTAATCGGAAAAGGGGGGAAATCGGGAAAAAATCTGGAAATTTTGTATTTGGCTTTATTCTGTGTTGTGTGAAACAGTGTTCGTGAATTTTTGGATCCCATGGCCGTAACTAAAGTGAATTCGAAATGGGTATTTATGTATGTATTAATTTAATGTATGTGCTCATTTATATTTTAAGTAGTGTTTTTGAATTTAATTATATTTTAATTAAATGATAGTTATTTTGTGAATTTTATGTTTGTAGGAATTTGGTATACGGTTTAGTTGAAGTAAACGTGCATGGAAATAATTTAAATATCTGACACTAAGTATTTGTAATGGTTGCGGTATGAATTCGTTGTTGACGTTTATAATATAATAGATGATTTAGAGGTAAAGGTTTTTGGATATTTTATTTATTTTATATGTGGAAATGTTCATATTTGGAAAGGGTAAATACTTTTTCGCGATCAGGTAATTTCATATATGTTCTTTTTACCGGGTTTAAAGATTGAGAAAATTGTCATGTACTTTCGTGAAATTTTTCTAATTTATGAGAAAAAAGCAGTGTACATGGATATAGTGAAGAGTGTGCGCAATGCCATTTTTGTGCAATTCTGGGATTTTTTTTAAGTAAAAATAAGTCGGCGTGTACATGGTTTATGTGTATGTGTTATTTTGAAAAACGCGTAAGGAGTATGGTATTGTGCACTTTTTCCCAATTTTGCAGTGAATATTTGTCATGATTAAGCAGTTTTGTTAGATAAAATTGCTAGCATAAGTGTAATTCGGCTAGTAGATTGTTGGAAGAAGTGTTCAGTAGATAAAAAGAAAAGAAACATGTCTTTACTTCGTGAAGACAAAATGGCGGCGGGAAAAAAAAATAGAGGGTTGCTGAGGAGAGTTGGTCGCCAAAAAAACGCCAAGTTACCATAATGTATAGATCAACCACAAAATATTTTTGACTATTAAATCCAAAAATTAAATATCCCAACATCCTGTTTAATTTAACAATCTTAAATTTATCCGATCTGAGCTGTGTTCAATGTCAATAGCCGCTCGTAGATTTTTAGCGAAATAATCCGCCCCCCCCGCAGAACAAAATTAAAAGTGGATCCTAAAATTAAGTGAAAAGAAAAGAAATTAATCTCTCTTAAACAGGCTCAAATTTCAGACTATTATTAGTCTGAAATTATTGACAGAATTAAAGTATTATAACTTAAATTTTGATAATTAAAATAACCAATTTTTAATCTAATTTTTTTTACGTGTGCATATTTAACTTTCCAGTATGCGTGCTATACACAAAATTTACGACAAATGTGGTTTTTAATGCACATTTTTCGCATATCACAGCTGAGGCGTGTGAATGTCATTTCTATTCCTCCTTTTAACCCTTCTCCACATCATGGAATGTGCCAAAAGGAAGTCATGTGACATTTTTTTTTATTTTTTATTTTTTTTTTTTATTTTTTTTACTGGACTTTTGCGCTACGTGGCAGCTTCTTCATAAAAGTTACAACATGCGCGTGCTCGTAGGGGAAAGTTCGTTATTTTGTGTTATTAATTGATGTGTATAATTTTAATTTGTATAAATTCGAGTCTATAATTTTTATATCGGTTTTCATGGTAAAAAGATATGTGCAACCAGCTGATTTTGCTTGCATTCTTCAAGAATTATCTGATGAAGAAAAAGAAGCCAAGGAAACTTTTGGACGTGAGAATAATAGCACTGTTACCTGAGTGGAAATGATGGCCTAATTAGAATTGTTATATATGATAGGCATAAAAAAAGGGACACCATATAAATGCAAAACAATTGTTCTCAAGTGATAGCACAGGAATTGAAATAACAAGAGCTGTGATGATCTACTAGGATCTACTAGGGATTTTTTTATTTCTAACAAGTTGTCTTCGATTCAATGATAAATCAACAGGACAGGACAGTTGAATATTAAAACTAGCTTGGATTTTACGATACAGTTAAATAATAAATTTTTAAATTTTTATAATGAAATACATCATTGCTTTTCCACCTGACTGATTTGAATATTTAAAAATAATTTACTATCATTTAAATGTGACATCATTTGTATTTTGCAGTAATATTTTATGTTTTAACAAATTTATTATCACTATTCACTCATTTCTGTCATTTTTCGTGCCAAAAAACGGTAAAATAACAGATGTCGAAAAAAATATAATGTGCTCGTGCTCATGTAAAATTCCCAACCACACATGCTGGAAGGTTAATACAAATAGCCATTAGGTTGTGGAAATGGCAAAATATATAATTTTAATATTTCTATTGAGCAACTGAAAAATAATCTCTGTAAAATGTAGTGGTGGTTCCAAAGAGCGTTTTCCCGCTCAGCGCCAACTGTCATGTATTTGTGCCAGTGTCTTGGAACGTTTTAAAAACTATAATTTCTGCCACAAGATGGCACTGTATGTCCATATGGTTTCAGATACATGTACATTAGACCTTCTACTCGAAATGAGAGAAGCATGACTCACATACACGTCTTTTTGATTATATAAACAAAAGGGGAAATAAATGTTTCCGAATGGCGTGATTTATGACGCCTCTTTAAATCGCACTTTATTCGCACATGGTAGTTGTTTATTGTAAGTAGAGAAGTTTTATTTGCCCTAAAGCGTTGGGTATTTCGGTTTGCAGTTCAGTTTTTAGAAAATAATTAGATCTTGTTAGACGTGAATTCTTTCTGTTTTTACCGTTGCAATGTCGAAGCGTCGAAAATGCTTAACAGAGCATGAAATAGCAGAAATGATGCAAAATATTTCAGATATTGATTCTGAAATTCTGATATTCTGATATTGATTCTGAAAGATTAACTGAAAGACATTTTCCAAAACTTTGTTCAGAAGAGACTGATAAGAAAATGAGACGACGATGCTTCGTTTGTTCACATTCCCGGAAAAATCCTCCAAAACGGCAAATGAGTTATTACGAGTGTAAGGAATGTAACGTAAGACTGTGTGTAGATCCCTGTTTTCAAATTTTTCATACGAAAAGAGAATTTTAAGTAATATATTTAGTTTTCAGATGTATAATGTTAAAAGTCATAAAAAGATGAATACTGAAAATAAAATGTGTAAAATATGCATTTAAACAAGAAATAAGGTAATTAAAGTATATAGTATAAAAATATCTATAAAGCATAAGCCGTTTAAATACTCTATAGAGCATTATTAAACAATGCGTTGATACTTCGGAAATTTCATGGATTTAGGCTTAATAGCAAAAAAGCCCCCGGCCCTGGACAGACGCTCGCGTAAGACACTGGCGGCCTCCGCGATAAGCGTGCGTTTCCGCTACACGGCGCGAAGGGGTTAAGTAATTAAAACAGGAGGGAAAAATCTTTGCCAAACTTGCTCTCCTGGCAAGCATGTAGTCTGTGACAGATGTAGAAACAACTTGCATTTGTTTATTGTATTCCTTATTTTACAAAATTATACCTAACTAAAAATGATTAATATAAGTGCTGTGACTACATCTTCATTGAAACTTTCTCAATCTTTGTGCATTAATTCTATCATTATTCAACTTCCTGTCTTTGACCACAACAACATCAAGAATATCTTCGGAAGAAATATTTTGCTTCTGCAACTTCTATCATACTTTTCCATAGCCACCTTCCTTCGTTCATGACTTCTTTGGTTTTGCGGGTGTAAATTTGGAAGCCACTCTGTTTTCAGGTGTTTTGATTTTGCATGTTATTTGATTACATCTTGGCCTTATTTCGTCAGATGACATTTAGAACATACTCATAAGAAATGAAGTAATGGAATGAAGAAAAAAGCATAGATTTGAGAGAAATTATTCTTTAAAAATGTTCTATTGGTAGTTTGGACTAAGGGTGAAAAAAAAAATTTCAATTCTGAAACCATTTCACTCAGTCTCTGTACAGCAAGAGATAATGGCAACTATCAGGTTGCACACTAATATAAGAGCTGTTTTAATTCTGTAGTCACAAATTTATAAGAGTCTTGTAGTAACTCAGGTTTTACTGTGCATATTGAGAAATAGTTATAAACTTTAAAAAAAAATGTTCTGTACATCAAGTGAATCCATTCTTTACTGTAGACATGGAATATATGTGCTTAATTATTACTCTTAGGAAGTGGAACAGATTTGCTTGGTGTTACGGACTATACATCAAGTGAATCCATTCTTTACTGTAGACATGGAATATATTTGCTTGATTATTACTCTTAGGAAGTGGAACAGATTTGCTTGGTGTTATTCGCTTGACATTGCTTTCTCCAATGTGGCATTTTTGGGAATGAGCAGGTCAATTGGCCCGCAGAAAAGGGCGTGAGACTATTGCAAATGAATTTTTTGACATTATCTTTCAATTCTATCAGGCTTTATATCAAGCAAATAATGTAAAAAAAACTTTTAAACTGCAAATTCAAGATAGGATCCCCAGCAGCCCATGGCGGGAAGTTGTTTCCCAATTTTGGCTCCTGAAATAGTTGCTTGTAAGAGCACCTCTATTACATTGGAATTTTTTTTTAACCCTGGCTATCCTTTCTGAAGTTCGGCAGATCTAATGAATAGAGACAACCTTCGTCGATATGCGTCACTTCTTGGCAACTCTGAAACAGCACTTTACTGGCATGCTAGAGAACTTTTGAAGCAGTGACTTTGGTTACATTTACGTTCATTTTTTATTGTTTGTTTGCACTTTTGTATTTGCCTTGTCATTGAAATTAATAAAAAAAATTTCTGCAAGATGATTGCTTGAATGAGTACATAACACAAAAAGTAATTCCAGAAGTTGTGTTTAGTATAGTCTCAATTGCATATTGTGAAATAACAGAATTAATCATTGCTTTTATCGTGATATTTGCACTTGATATTTTCTGGTCAGAAAATATTTTTCCTTGAGCTTTTTTGTGCAAAAATTCGATGTACAACTCTGGTGGTGCCTTACAGTATGGAACGTTAATGTCTCTTCAGCTGCACGAACTTCATGAACTCATCTTACACAAAGAAAGCTTACACAAATTTCTGTGACCCTTGAACATTTTTCTTGTGTTTTACAATCATGATCCTCTAAATGCTTTCTTTTGCCACTGAGACATAAGTGCCACTGTAGACAGTATATTTTATCTAAATTTGTTTCTACCATTTGAGAAACAGATGTACTTCATTTTAAGTTCATCAAAAAATTTGCTTTCACATTTGGCCATTTTGTATGCAAAATAAACAGTTTAACTTGATTTACAAACACACCTAACCATCCAACTTCCTTGTACATTTATAATGCTTCCATGAGTATCTGAAGCAGGTTGTTTGATATAAATAGTTGCAAGAAATTAGACAGAACTGTTTATTTCAACTTTTTGTGAATTGATAGAAAACCCCAAAAATTCCATTGTGAGAGAAAATTTGCTCAGATGTTAATTTTTCAGTTAAAAAAATATATAACTGGATTAAAAAATTCAGTGATATTCCTGCATATATATAAAATACTTATATGCAACATAATACAGTCAAAAGTCTTTAATCTGGTCTCGTCGGGACTTCGGCGATTCCGGATTATTGATTT
Organism: Stegodyphus dumicola; assembly: GCF_044657685.1. Classification (NCBI taxonomy): domain Eukaryota; kingdom Metazoa; phylum Arthropoda; class Arachnida; order Araneae; family Eresidae; genus Stegodyphus; species Stegodyphus dumicola. Next base: position 122,163,213 of record NC_140776.1, read on the forward strand.
TTCCGGATTATAGATCATCAGTTTAAATCTGGTAAGATGGCATGCAGAAATTATAAAATTAAAAATATGAAACTGTAATTTATGAAATAAAGAACAATTATGATCTAAAGGGTATCAAAATTTATAAAAAAAGTATAATATTTATTTGTTTACTTTATTAAACATTTCTTTACACGCGCGCATGCGTAAAGCATACATTACGCATAGTCAAAATTAGAAAATTGGGTAAAATCCTAGTATACGGTGCAGCCATGGCGCGATTTTGAAAATTATCGCCAACACCAAAAATGACCCAAAGAACGTCTGTGCATATACTATACACTATATACTATCACTATATACATAATATATAATACGTATAACTATATGTATTCTTTGAATGACCCGTTTACTACTCATCGTATATGCCCCGTTTTTACTGCTCATCATAAAAGTCGCCAAAAGTAGCCAAATCCCGTGTGCACCGGATACTAGGAATAATCCGAAAATTGCAACCAGAAAACTCTATTTGATGTGTATTCGTGATATTTATAATGAATTTGATTTAAATCATATCAGAGACAGAGTACATCGAGATGAAATACTACATTTAGTAATGAACTATAATCCGAATAAAATAAAAACATCTGCCCTGAAGATAATGATAGCGCTGACAGATCAACTTTCAGTTCATTGTGCGCTGCGATGTTCCCTTCCCCCGCAGAGCAGCGTGAAATTGATAAACAGATTTCGGAATGGTTAGAGAAACAAAAGATATGCCTTTATCCATTTTTTTGCAGCAATTCCACTTTTTGTTTGATGGACATCGAAACATTCTTTCGCTTTGTAGATCCTTTGGCAGTATCCAGCATCGGAAATTCTATTTGACATAATCGAAAGTTCAAGCTTACTTTTATAAAATTGCTCTAACAGTCTACAAAAAATAATAAGCCGGATCCAATTCAAAGATTAAGGAACAACGCAATCTGCAATATTAACTGAAATAGATAATTTTAGCTTAGCTTATACCGTCCGTTATACATTAAACGCGACGTACACGCATATGCGCATGTGTAAAGATATTACGCGCATGCGTCAACGCATATGTGCATGCGTGAACGCATTATGCGTTGACACATGTGCAGAAAGTTTGTAGCTTTGAGGTCCGGATTATAGATTATTCCGGATTAACGACTTTTGACTGTAATATAAGCAGTGATATTTGCAGCCAGCTAAGTTGCTTTAAGACTGGAAGTCTGCTCTCAGCTTTTATTTTTACATGTTGAGCATGTTTAGCTAGATATAATGAATAGATTGTTAACTAACATTATGAAGCTAATGTTGTATGTGTCAAATTGTAATTACTTGCATTTTTAGGAGCTGATTTTATAAAGACATCTACGGGCAAAGAAACAGTGAATGCTACATTACCTGTTGGGACTGTCATGGCAAGAGCTATTCATGATTATTTTGATGAAACTGGATGTCAGGTATCTGATATGCCTAATAGCTGATTTGTTTGATACTAATTTTGGTTTACAGTTTAACTTTCCGGAGACGTTTATGAGAAGCTGAAAAGCTTCAGTTTTTAAAATAGACAAAATTTGGCCTTAGATTGTTTTGATTATATGGAAATTTTTACTTGAGAGACCTATATCATATTCTCTCAAGAAACATAGTATATTTCTTAAACCCTGTTTGCTGCTGAATGTAAACCATTAAGTTCTGTTCTATGAAGCTTAGTAGTAATTTCCACTTATAAGAGTGAAAAATAACAATTTTATGTCTGAAAGAAAGAAAATAAAAGAGAGAGGTCTGATGTGGACAATACCTTCCTTGTATAAGCTATTAAATTATACGCTTTTTTTTTTTTTTGCTTTGCTTCATTTAAAATTAATACTTGAATTTCATTAGAATTCATTTTATGTTTCTCCTTCAATGAATTCAGTTTTCCCTTCGTGGCAGTGCAAAAGTACATAAAACTTCAAGACATCTTCATTAATTGTAAAATACAGAAAAAACTAAAGCACCAGATGCAGTTAAAAACAGTTAAATAAACAATTGAAATTAGAAGAGTTTCTATGCAAAAACAAGCAACTCAGTTAGCGGGCAGGAAAACAACATTTTCAGTGCACAAAATCAAAATTTATGTTTTGATCTCATTGGGCTAAAAGACACTTAAGTTGATGCACCAACTGAATTCTTTATTCTACTAAGAGTTTCAAATGTAAACAAATGGTGGCCTCCTTGGGCTGAGTGCCATTTTAAAATTGATGATAATTCTACGACTATTGCATGATGCAGATTAACTAAAGCCATAAAAACCTTAATTAGAACATAAGAACAACATAATCTGATCACTTTTAAGCAAACAATGCACAGTTTACCAGCGTGTAAGAATAAAAAAATGTGACCTCATTGAGCTGGGTAACAGTGTGGGAATATATATATTCATATATGTTTGGTGCAGCCGATTGCAACAAAAAAGGGAGATGTACATACTGACATTACAAAAAAATCTCTTCTGAATCCATTTTACAATTTGTTTTGGAAAAATGAGCCTTTCATTCTCTTCATATGTACAGATGTCATGCGAATACAACCACTCAGATGGACTCGAGCGGTCAAAATGGATATCTTCATTGAGATATGAAATCCGAAATTTTTCGAGATTACACTACTTACTTCACACAAGGATGTAAAAAGGGATTTTTGTTTGTTGAAAGGTAGGCGTATAAGGCAGATTTTTAGCATAAGCAAAGCATATTAGTTAACTTAAGACCTTTCATCCTCTTCTCATTTATTTCTCTCCTAAAAGTAGGATATAGGTGGAAGCCTGGATATAGGTGGAATTCTGGATTTTCAACATTCTCAAATGCAGAATTTCCGAGTTCGTGTAATGTAGACTCATTAATTCTCAATTTTTTTTAAGAAAAAATATGCCATTAAGAGATTACATAAATTTAAAACTTTTACATTTCTAACAGAAGTCAGAGATAAGTTGAGGCTATAGAAATATTGAACTGTTGAACTGTAGACGTGGAATTGTTGAAAGTTCATTTAATTATATGGGAGAAAGAATGTAGAATATCCTTGAACACTGCTAACCTAGATATTAAATGGGCTTGTAGTTACCCCTGTAAGGTGAGAATTCTGATATTTCATGCTGATCAGATGCAAAGATTGCTGGAAAACTAGTTTACAGTGATTTTGAGCATGTGTGTTATTTTTAGTCCTTCCTAAGCCAACTTTGAGTACATGCATATATATTTTCTTTCTTCCATAATTTTTTTTTACTGTGATCCATATCGTTTCACATACTTACTTCGAGTCTCAAATTGCAGAACAAGGTTTTAGCAATGTCAATAGTGTACAGCAACGTTTATAGCTCTGACATTTAAGAAAACTATTAGCTCACTCAAGCCATTGATTATAATACTTGACTGTAATTCACTCATTAAAATATACCCAATTTTTTGTACATTTTGAGCCAGTTTTCATTATTAGAAACAAATTTTAATTCCCTTTTAACTTTCTTATATTAAGTATTAACTGCATTCTTGTGGAAAACTGGTGTAACTAACATTGTATTTAATTTATAAGCATTAGTTCTTCATTCTTGCAATTTTTTAATACTCCTTTAAACCAGAAAAATTGGTTAGTTATGTGCATCATCTGCGCTTCAAGAGCAAAATTCAGGAATTCAGAGAGTCGGCATGGCAGGCAGATGTTGTACAGAATATATTATTACAGATTCAGCAGTGAATAATAAAAAATAATGCAAGTCTAAAGTGTGAATTTTGCATAATTTTTTTCATCAATAATTATTACGTTTATATAATAATAATGAATGAATACGTTATCTGTGAATATACTTTGTAATTTTGTAGTTGAATTGTATATGGCATAAGTGCGAAGAAAATGATGCTTAATAATAAAGCTAAAAGGTCAAAAATAAATGGGGTGAGTGTAAAAGCAGACTGGTCAACTGCAAGCTCAGCGAAAGCGTAAAGATCCTCAACCCTTTTGGGCGACCATTAATTAAAATCTGAGACCTTTCGAGATTTTTTAAGGTATTTTTTATATATATGCACAAACGGTTAACGTCGATTGTTCACAATCAGAAAGAACTGCTAAGAGCGCAGATGATGCAATTATCAGAGCAGTTCAAAATATTTACACCTGTTTTCTGTCGAAACAAAAAGTTCGGAATGAGTCAGATCAGCGATTAGAGATAATGATAGGTGAACTCATAACTGGAAATATTAGAAGTAGCGAGTTTAACCCTTTAACTGTCAAGTTATTTTGATGATTTGGGTACACAAATTGTCAAATTTTTTTATTGCAAAAACCAAATGTTTAGTACAAAATAAAATATACTTAAGTAGTTAAAAATTGATATTTTGACGTACATGGGTAAAATTTTAAAGTTTTGTAGCCGCTGCATATTTGCTTGAGGCGGCTGCCACTCAACATGGCAGTTATAAAGTTCGCTTCTAGTGGAACATTATTTTCTAAAAATGTAAAAAATTTATTATTTTCTAAAAACGAAATAAATATAAGTGAATACCTATTAGTAGTTCAGTAATTCAGTCTTGTGTGGTACAACTGGAAACACTTTTCCAAGCACAAACCAACTCCACAATCACTACACCAGAATCGTGATTCCTTCCTTATCTTTTCCTCATTTTTATCCTTTTTCGAACAACACACTTTGCACTGTCTTGTAGGCGCACGTTTCGCAGGAGTAGGAGGAATATGGGATATGAAATGTCGTTCAGTAAGACGGGCAGGGTTATCTATTATAGGTGGTCTGCCAACATTCTTTTGTCCAGAAGCTGCATCATCATATTTATGTAAAAGTTCTTCTACAACTTGGATTCGAAATTCTAGAAATGTAATATGTTTCCCAACTACATTTTTACAGAGCAAATATGAGTTCCAAAGTACCTTGTCTAGTAAATGTAAAAATATCTTTTTATAATATTTTTTCTGACATTTAACGGATTGTTGGATGAAAGGATATTTCCTAATCACAGCGATCTACACCACCCATAGTTAGACTGCAATTAGAAACAATCTTCGCCTTGAGTATATCTCCATTTTTTTATTTTTGAGACTGACCATGGAAGTATCATGAATACTGCTCATCAAACACACATCCTTCATCTTCGGTTGAAGAATCTAAATTATCTATATAACGTTTCAAAGAACTGGACGCCATTTTACAACAAAAAGATCCCATGCAATTTGAACCAAAGAACTTATAACCTCTAACCTTTGAAATCTTCAGTAAAGTGCTGTCATCTATTGAACTGAGCGCACATTAACTTTTCCCGAGATACAGTCGGGTTTGACAAAGAGATGAAGCCGAAATAAACGTCTCCCGATATATATTCGGGTATAACAATACGATGCACTCAAAAAAAAAATTACCCCGAGTAATGCTCGGGCGTGACATTTTCGAACACCAGTGCTGTGCCCGAGATTATCTCGGGCATGACAGTTAAAAGGCTAAATACTGGGTGATGCGGTAAATAGTGCCCCTTAGAATTCAGTTCATCGTCTGGTACTATGTCAATTACACCCTCCTTCATCCATTCATTAAAAATTCTATCATATTCTTCATATTTATGTAAAGACTTGAGTTTTTGGGTAACACTAAACAATCTTTTTTCTGCTACATGACGATTTGAGGGCAGTTCTGCGTTATATATTAACCAAAGTAATCCGACACAATAACGACTATCTTCGTTTCTGGAAAGAGAGTTTAAAAATCGTTCGGGGCAATTTCTTCCTCAGCAGCGTTAGTTGAATTCTGATGAACGTCTAATATTCCGATTGTTTCTAAGCTCCAAAGATCGAAGATTTTAAAGTCGTGGCCTACTAAAGTTACAGACAAAATGGAAGCATCTTTATCTTTGTGATTAACAAATTCATCCGATGCACCACAAACTGTCCATTCAAGTTTCGCACAAACTGCTGCTAGTCCTCCTTTTAATTGTTTTACTGATCTCGTGAGAATTTTTCCATAAATATCATTACCGATGAGCATTTCTATTTTTGGACAATCTGCTTCCAAATCCGACAACCAAATGTTGTTTCTTTTTAATTCTTTTAATATCGGATCCTTGGGTACCCGAGGTATATCCTTACATATTATGTCTTGATCTAAAAATTCAAATTCTAGATCTGAATACTTACGCGGACTGTCTGAACATAAATTTACCCGATATTTGTTATGCAACTTTGGTTCTGTTCTGGCATTTCCAAATAAAGTAAGAGTAACATTTTCTTTGGAGACAATAGGTGACCCCAATTCGGCGGCTAATGATTTCAAAATGTACGATTTCTGGGAACCACAATCTAAGAGTACTCTAACATCTTTATGATTTTTGACACTAGCTACTCTTACGCATAAAGTCGTTAAAGCTATGTCAACGGTACAACTTTGCCTGACTGTAGCCGTGTGTATGTTGTCTATTTCTGATTTTTCTGTTGGAGGTTCAGTTTCATTATTAATTTCCGGACACAAAATAACTGAGCGTGATTTACCACAAGCAAAAACACCTAACAAACTGTTTACAGAACTTTTCCGTATGATTTGGTTCCAAGCATTTTAAACAACGTTTTTTCCTCTTTAACTTTAGAAATCCTTTCAGTAAGAGATAATGAACATGCATCGTAACAATTTTTACTATCATGCATTTTACCACAAAAAATACAAGCATGCTCTTCAGTTGTAAGAAAACCTGTGGCAGTGGGAACATTTGCCTGTTTCTTAAATTTAAATTTACTATTTGTTTCCCTCCTTGCTTTATCATGATATCCTTCTTTACGACTAACACCATCGAGTTCATTACGCGCCCATTTTAATCTCTCCTCACCCTCCACTTCAGCCTTTAAAAATTTCATTAAGTTGGTAAAGCGAGAAAGATCAGTTTCTTCAGGCTTGTTAAAGAGCGAACTTCTTTGCTGCGCCTTTAAAACATCCTCCGTGAGACACGATTCCACCATCGGAAATAACCCCGATGCGTTTTCGCTCGATTTAAGACCTAAAGATTCTAAGGCTCTCAACTGAGCTTCAATTTTATCATACAGTTTATCAAGAGGTAATTTATCCTTGTGATCTGCCTTCACATTTGAAACAATTAATTTTATTAGTTCGCTAACATACACTTCTACTAATAATTCAGATTTCCCAAAACGTTCCTTCATAGCTAAAACAGTTTTATCATAATTTTCCGAAGTCACCGGATAGCTTTCAATAAATTCTTTAGCACGTGATCCGGGCTTCATGCACTGAATCAAATAGGAAAATTTGTCACTTTCATATAAATCTGGGTCAGTGTGAATTTTTTCAAACTGCAACCAAAACGGTAGCCAATTTATCAATTCCCCATCAAACTTCTTAAGTTTGATTTTCGGAAGCCTATAATGTTTAATCTTACTACAACAAATACCAGCGCCAACATTTAGCCTCGTTTCTAAACTGATTTCATCTGAAAATTGTGATTTTCATTCATTTGCTGAGTTAGTGTTATGAAATCATCAGAATACACCTCGCGACTTTCGATTTCTTTAGCAACATCATCCTCTAAAGTTTTCCCGTCTCCAGTTAACAGATCAACAATTTTATCATCTAGATTTTTTATATCTGAATATACATGTTGTAGTTTAGTAAGTTTATCTTGTGCTAAATCTACAGAAAAATCTTCTTTTACTAACTCCGTTTTTAAAATATTACCAGTTTTTGCAAAAGAAGTGCGTAAACCTGTCCGTTTAAGTTTCAGAGTCTTTAAAGTTTCCATAGTTAACTTTCAAAATAAAACAAAATGCTTTACAAAATAGTTTCGAATTCAAACTTAATTATACTTTAATACATCAAAAACTATCTATAACCCTTAAAATAATATTTTTATGTCTTAAAGTCCTGTCGCGGGCGCCACTTTATGTTATTAGTAAAACATAGCCTCATCATTAAAATAAAAATATTTCTTTCACTCATCCAAGATACAGAGCAATCCAGAAAACAAAAGACAAAACTTAAAAACTTACTTACCTGGGTATTGTGATGATGAATCGAAACCAATGCTGATGCATGGGAAAGAAAGACTCGAAGAAATTGACTCATCTTATCATATTAGATCTACACTACAACATAATACAATTATACTAAAATATATATATTATAACAATTTCCTGTACATTTTACCGTCCCCTAAAGTTTTTAAACATCTCAAACGGTTCACGTCACGAGGTCGAAAGGAAAAACACCCCCTTTTTTTTCTTTTTTACTTCGATGACAGCCATTAAATGAAGAAGTAAGGTACTAATCAGTTTCACAACACATTTCAAACCTGCTACTGTAATTTAAAAAACAGAGGGTTTTTTTTTAGCCAGGAAATAAAAAGTGAAGGGAAAAAAATTAAGCTGTTTTTAAGTGCTTAAAAATTGATACACCGTTACACTTTATAAAAATATTATAAATGATAGTTTGTTACCATAGGTTAAATTTTTGTGCCAAATTAAACAAGTAACTGATGTAATATAGTCGTAACTTCGTCAAATAAACAAGACCTCTTCTAGGCTAAATATTTACTTATATACATAACTATGTACAGATTACATTTTAGAAAAACTTTAAAATACATTTTCACAACAGTACAGCTCGCAAACCAGCGTCCACTCTTTTCTCTTCCACATTTCAATCTCGACCAGGGGGAAAGTCCGCTTGCCTCTTCCGGCTGAGGCGAGAAGAGGGTTCTCTGCCCCTTCCTTTAGGGTGGGTGACCAAGTGTTCTTCAGGGAAAGGGAAACGTTACACTGAATGCAAATAAATGTAATAAACTCTAAACAATTTTTCGTCACTAGCTACAAAATATTACTTAACTATTTTTTAAAATAACTGTTCGCGTCAAATAAAATAGTTATTGAAATTTATCAAAAGTCCATAAGATATCAGAAATACGTTTTTACCGAAATATTTGAATAAACGCCAAATTTTTTTTTAATAATCTCTTCACCATAATGCCTTGATAAAAATACATCCGAATGATCTAATATTTCTGCAGAAATTAACTAATTAATAGTGGTTGAACAAATTAAGTAGCTGTTATTTTATGCTTTTAAAAGAATGGTTCATATTCAGACCAACGTAATTTTTGAACTACATTGAAACAGTAACTGACAATGTAATTCAAAAGGCTGATTGAATAATAGTAGAAAACTGTTACTGAATCATACATACTATCATATTCAGTAAAAGTTTTCAGTTGTTGGATTATACTTTAATTTTCGTACTTACGTAACTAGCAAATATATTAAGTTCTTCTAAAGATTAACTTTTTTTAAATGAAAATGAATAGTGAATTCACAATACATCTGAATCGAATAGAGGGATTAATGGGTTTCGAGAAGTAAAATCTCCAAAATCACGAATTTTAGGTGATATACAGATACAAAGGCTTATATGAATATATAAAAAGAGCATGATCTTATAAGGTATTTCTCCCACTTCCCTAGTGTGGCTTCGTGGTGTAACGGTAGCACGCTGGGTCGGTATTCCAGAGGTCCGTGGTTCGATTCCCGGCGAAGGCGGTTTTCTAATTTTTCATCTTGCCTGCTTACAAAAAATACCTAATGTCTCTACAATGGTGCCACAACTAAAAAGGTGTTGGATGAGGTTTCTCCACATCCAGGATTTGGCGAATGGGTCCCCTAAAAACCCCAGTCGCCCTTTAAAAAAGGGGAGTATATAAGGTATTTCTCCCACTTCCCTAGCGTGCCTTCGTGGCGTAACGGTAACACGCTGGGCCGGTATTCTAGAGGTCCGTGGTTCAATTCCCGGCAAAGGCGGTTGCATATTTTTCATCTTTTCTGCTTCCAATTAACCTAATGACTCTACAAGTGGCGCCCGAACTAAAAGGGTTGTGGATGATGATTCTCCAAAGCCAGGATTCAGCGACAAGGTCCCCTAAAACCCTAGTTGCCCTTTAAAAAGGGGAATATATAAGGTATTTCTCCCGCTTTCCTAGCGTCCTTGGTGGTGTAGTGTTCTGCACGCTGGGCCGGTATTCCAGTGGTCCGTGGTTCGATTCCCGGGGAAGGCGTTGTTAATTTTTCATCTTGGCTGCTTCCAAAAAATATCCTAATGTCTCTACAACTTGACTCTGAATACATTTAGAGTTGTAACATATTTAAACAAAATGATTATACTTCGACAGAACATCCTCCCCAAAAATGTATTTTGAGAAGGGAAATTGGAAGTATTTTAAGATAAAACCGAGAATTCTTAAAAAGTAGATATCGTTTTTTACATGCTTCTTTGCAACGCGAAAGGTCTAGATTCAGGCCAATTAATACAAGTAATTAAGCTATTATTTACTTCGAGTAATCTATAGATAGAAATATATATTTGTAACTGCTAATATATTTTGCTCTGCAACTAACATAATTTTATTTCACTTCAGGTATTTGAAATAGATTGAAATGAAACAAACTGCAGAAATATATCTACAAGTATTATGAGAACGGGTTATGTTGAGATATCAGATACTGTGTCATATATAACATACCGAACATCTTGGATGCACAGTTTTATGTTTTAGGGCACTTAAAGATCACTTCCTAAATTTATTAATATCATAGTGTGATACAGATGCACATCCCATTATCCTTTCTAAGCTTTAAATCATGCACATAAAATAATTTTGTTTTAAAATTGAGATATGCTGAAAATTATGAATTATATGCATTCGATATTTAAAGCTAAACAATAATGACCAAATACTTTTTGAATAGGAAAATGCAATAAAGAAATCATACATAAAATTTAAAACACTTTATTTTTTTTCTTAGGTGAGTATATTACAGAATGAAATGCGTATAACTGAAATAATTCGACAGGTAAATATTAATAGTTCACAGGTGACAAATGATGCATGTACATAATGATTTTAACACAATTCTAGTGCATTTAATATGCATGACATTAACACAATTCTAGTGCATTTAATATGCATGACATTAACACAATTCTAGTGCATTTAATATGCATGACAGAACATGCAATATTATAAATTTTAGTGCATAAATAGTTATTCTGGTATACAATGCGTTTTAAATTTTGCAATTATTTATTCAGGCCTAGTACAAAATATTGGAACTGATTGTTTTATATATAGGTTAAACTTCTAGCTTGCATACATTCAAATACACTTAGGCCTGGATATTCATTAGATATTTAAGAAGGAAGTAGATATTCAGAGATATACAAATTATAGATAAGATTTAAGAACAAATTAAATCAAATATCCAGTAGACATCTGTTAGATGTATTATCCAGAAATATGTGCATGCGGTTGATATTCATGACCCTCTGCGTAACTTTTCGGATGGACGATTTTGCGTAGCTGTTGGAGATTGACTTTTGATTGTTTAAATATGTGATTTTTTATGAACAAGCAATGTTCATTTATATTTAATTGGTAAACTATGAAGTTTTCCATTTTTAGCAATTTAATCTACAACAAAACATATCAAAAAATAGTGCTTACGTTATTAGAATTTCATTCAAATTATTATTTTTGAATAATAAAATAAAATGATTAATATCTGCATAAAAGTTACATAAAGTTACACATAATGCACATTTATTTCAAAGTACTACGAGCATGAGTGATGAACATGAAGTGTGGTAAATGCCTTCAATACGAAGAATTTCATTTTCTAAATTTCATGATGAATTAATATGCTTCGTATTTACATGTGGATAGATACAGCAATGTACATAAACATTCATAGAGCGTCTACAGATTATTAGCACTGACTGCATAAAAAATCCATATTTGAAATAAACTTCATCACTGATTTTATTATTCATACATCCTTCCGATACTACATATCTTGCACGTTCGTAGAGCTTCACAAAGACGTCAACTATTAGAATAGATATTATTATTAGAATAGATATTATATTCTAATAGTCAACTATTAGAATGCTTTTTTTAACTCCCTCGCTCTGTTTTCCTAGACACCTGAAATACTTCTAAAACAGTGTCTTTTGCTAAAGCTTTTCTTTAGAGAACTGAAAGGAGTCTACTGTATGAAATCTACCGAGTAAAACAGATGATTAAAAGCAGTAACACGTTAGTTACTTGTAGCCAACGATTTGATGATAGCTGCAAAGTACGAAGAGAACGCTGTTGCTTCTCGCTTTCTGGTCCTTGATTCCATAAAAGCGGGCATTGTAAAAAATTACATTTAAATTTCTTACCGTAAACGAACGAAATTTTAATTAAAGTAGATTAATCTGTACAAGTTGTCATTGCCAGTAGTTATTGTTTAGAAGCTTTGCTGAGATTGGTGAAAAAATTCTGTCTTAACATTCTGTAGATGTACTGTATTTACAAAAAAGACCAATCTATTGCACTTTCAGCAGTCTAAAGTAGAAATCAGGTATTTTGTTTATATATATCTTTACAATACTTCGAAGTGTATGAGCACAGGAAATAAGTCATTCCTTTGTATGTCGAGAAGTATGTTCCTTACCAATAAGAAATTTTCGAAATAGCTTGCACTGAATGGCAAATTCTTCATGTGATTTTTAGAACTGAATTATTAGATTCATTACATTTGGGGTACGGAATATAGTTCTCTTCTTAAATATACATCAAACTTAATAATGGCTATATTTAAGGCACGGAAGCTCGTCCATTATCTCTGCCAAGAAGATAGTTTCTTCTGTTGACTGGTCTTGCTCTTTACTCAAGAACAATCTTATTCATTGGGTAAACCTTGAGAAGAGTTGCAACATATATTCTTTGTTACGTACATGAGTAGTCACTAAGTTTTACAAAGAATGTGAAGTATTTTAATTTCATTTTTTCATACACAGCAGTAGCTAATTTAATTTTGAGTTCGGATTTTCTGCGCCCTCATAAGGATACATTCATTGGATTTTGAAGGAGGCTTTGTCTGGATTTCGAAGGAGGATCAGCAGTTTCTATACATAAACTGTAGTCTTTGCTGCTGCAGTTTTTGATTTCAGTATTTGACCTTCCTAAACTTTTGTAAGTATTTTCAACTATTGGTGTAGTAGGCGCTTTTTTCTGCTCTGAAAAAAATCTTCCTTTGCGGCACAAAGAGATTGTTATTACAGCAACTATTGCCAAAATCACTACAAGATCGATTGTTAGGGTAAAATTTGTTGCATGGCCTGCTCCAACTTTCATCCCGAGAGAGTTTGAAGACATTACTGAAATAAAGAAAGAAAACAAAAAGTAAATTTTTCTCCATATGTAACATAATAAATGGAACATTAAAAATTATTCCATTTCTTACTTCTCGAAATGCATGACTATATATTTAAAGTAGTTAAAACTAAGCTTTCAATTGTTCTATGTCATTCCTGAGGTATATGTAATCATTTTAAGATTTTAAAGCATTGTAAACATTGTTTCGATTTTTCAAACTGAATCAATCCTATTGAAATTGGTAGCAATTGTTCTATTTGGCACTGATTATAAATATAGAATCTCAGTTCATTTTGAGAGACAAGTTGCTGAAGCTTTTTCAGATTCAGGAGGAAAGAAATTGCGCTGATTGTCTAGCGAATTACATTAGGTTATTTTTATCCGAGATTGCAACCAAAAGTACTGAATTTTGATATTTGTAAACATTCAGTTTGGTATGCATTTTTAAAAATTTCTTATTTAATCGAGTAAATCGGGAGAGTTTAATCAGGATTGACTAGCAACTTCAAGACATTTCCGTTGTGTCGCTTACGCAAAATACTTTTGAGAAAGAATAAAACGTCAAGTGTAAGAAAACACAATTTTGATTGTCGTAGATTTTATTTCAACCGAACAGCTTTCAGAGATTCAACACTTGCGCTTCTTTCATCTGCAAATCAATGCAAGTTCTACAAACAGAAAGCCAGATTGACGAGTTTTCAATACTTTTTCAGATACTAGTAACCACGAGACCTTGTATAATGAAGACAAAAAAATTTGGGGGTGCGGGTACTATCTAGGAATGGAATTTCTTAACTGAAGAGGTTTTCGGATGACTTTTCGCAGAAGCAAAGCTGAATTTGTGGTTCGTAGCCCGAAAATGCTGGGTAACAGAACATTTAGTTCATTCGTTCCCCCCCCCCCCAGCCAAGAACATAAGTCGTATGCTCTGTAACGCGAAATTTTAAAGAAAATCTTGATTATGTAATATATTTTAAGCTGAATTGATGAGAAATGCTCGAAATGCTCCAAGAATTCATATCAAGAACAGGCTTTAGAAATGGAAAATTTTGTTAAATGCTTCTTTAAGAATACGAAATTTCGACAATATTTACTACTGTATTTTCAGGCGTATAAGACGTACTTTTTTCCTTTGAAAATAGGCCTGGAAAACGGGGTGCGTCTTATACGTCGATACTGCGTCTTATATGTTGATACTCAGTTTTTAATTACATTCATTTCTGGAAATTTCCTCTATTCGGAGTTAAGCGATTTTTTTTCTTGTTTCCTTGGGGAAGTGTGGGAATATTACAGTTACATAGAGTTCAGTGAATGCGCATGTGCTGTCATCGACGATCACAGCTGGGTTCGTTTAAGCTTTCAAATTTTTGTGAACGACTTTTAAGCGTGTGAAATTTCCACTTTTTGTCAATGTGTAAGGATCTTAAGTTTTACTAACGTTTATTTTATTTTAAATCTTTACTATCACTTCTTATTTTCTACTTCCGGCCAGAATTATAAGCGTGAAGGTTTTTATGCAAAGTTTGTCTGGCGAACGCCAAGTATTTAAGTTGTGGCCTTTTCGCAAGCGAGAGAGAGGAAGCAGTTGAGTCAAAGCAGGCCGCTTACCTTAGAAGTTACGCAGTTGCTGTTTGCCTTCCAGGCCAGAGGTTTTAATCCTCTTGATAAATTTAAACGTATTGTAGTGTTCACAGTCTCTGTGCTACATACGCTTCCTGTTATTATAAGGCCAATCTTCCACGTTTATTATTCTAAAGTTAAATTAGAGTTTAGTTTTATTTTTATACTTTTACGTTAGACCCCGAGTAGCGGGTCAGTGTATTCCGAAGTACGGAAGTTATTGTATATAGAGAAAAATAAAGGGTTTTGTATACCCTTCATGTGTATCCTGTCTACTTACCACAATTAGTGAACATAGCTTTAGTAAGCTCTCTGTTCCGAGTCAGGTCCTTGTATGTTCCCGAAGAAGGTTAGAAGGAACATTGACCCTGATAAATGGCGATGGCGTGGTGCCCCTTGTACTTGTTCCTGTCCTGTTCAATTTTCTTAAATTTGTTGGCAAGTTATGGTTCAAAAACAACGTCGGCATTGCTATAACGTAGCATACAAATTTTGAGGTTACACCATCAAGAAGAAGGAAGAGGCCTAATATTTCGCAAGTTTGTGAATGCAAAAGCTTCATGGGATGCTCTGAAAACAGAGACAGAGGTTAAATAATTTAAGAAGTGTGGCATTAGTAATGTACTGGATGGTACAGAGGACAATTTGTTGTATGAGGACTCAGATACTGATTTAGTAGAGGTCTCAAGTGACTTCATTTAGTTCTGGAGATGAGTGTCTGGGTTTTGATGAAGAGGATTAAAAGGTGTTCTTTCCCAGATAGACTGGGTTTGTGTATTACTTTGCACTTTATATTTAAAATACTATAAATTCATTATAATGATCAGTAATAAAGTTTTATCCTCCAAAATGTGTGTAAAAAAGGGGATGCGTCTTATACGCCGGCAAATACGGTAATTAAATTTTTTCAAAAATCTTTAGACTTGAAGATGAACTATATAATCTTAGTTTGGACTTCGCCATTTCTATTTCAAATTCTCTGCAACAGAACAGAAATCTTGATCTGAAACATTGGCGACTTGTCAGCGGCACAAAATGATATTTTCTTTGAAATTCAATAAACACATTGGTTAGCAGTACAGCGTCCAAAATTCTGAAAAACCTTCGCATAATAAATGTGAATCATATAATGAATATCTTCAGTGTCAATTTATCAGAGCAAGAAAAGAATGAGCTTACATACAATTTATATTTTTTAGGTGATTTCTAAACCTTCAGTTACCCAAATTTTAGCCCCAGTCGAACTTTAAAACTTAGCTTCGAACTTAGCTTTTCTTTAAAACTTAGCTTCGAAATGTGAAAGTGTCAGAAACACAGAATGAAATAGTTTACCGTCTCTTCACACATAATATTAACTTCAACGGTAAAAACCTAACTTCTGATCTTAATGTTAACAAGATGGCTGTTTTACTTGAAACCCGTTCCGACCTTGATGTCATTATTTCTAAAGCTGAGAAAGGTGGTCAAATAGTTGCCATGAATACATTGAAGTTGTAAATAAATTCTTAGAAGAAAACTCACATGACTTGATCCCTAAAGATGCCTTATTTTCAGATCTGTCAGAAATAAAAACGACTGCAAAATCCTCAACGCAGTTAAAAAGTCATCTCATCCATTGCTACTCCTGCTAGGTTGGACACCCTTCTCCAAATTCACAAAACTAGCATTCCAGTTTGTTTCAGCATTTTTAATCTAGGCCCGGCGTTCTATTTGTAGTAAAATAACTAAGTAATAGAGTTTATAGAGATAACTCTGCCACGGTAAAGAAGTCATTAGAATTTGTAGATAAGTTTAAAAAAAATTTCTTGTTATTTTCTCGGCTTCATTTGATGTCGAAACTTTATTTATTGACATTTCCAAAACACGTATTGTCATCAGACTGAAAGATTAACCGTATTTAATCTTCTCAATTCTATTTTCGTAAATATCTACAAGCATTATTTTGAATTAAAAATGCTTAAAAAATAAGCTTTCTCTTTTGGAGTTTTTACGTCAATGACACATTCGCTGTCCTTGTTGGCAATATAGGTGACCTAAACTCACGTCCTTTCAGTTGAACTGAATTCTATAGATCAGCCATTCAGTTCTCTTTTGAAATTGAAACGTCCAATTCCCCTCCTTTTTTTTTTCTTATTTATATTCGCACAGGATAATTCTAGATTTGATACCACAACATATCAGAAGTCTTTTTCTTTGTTTTCCCCCACTTACTAAATATTTTCATTCTACTAAACATACTTTTCTAATATTATTTTCAATGCACTAAAATTTGCTTTTTTAATTCAATTCTTTGATTAGGAAGACTTAGGTGCAAGTCACGTTTGGCCAGGCTCCTGGGCGCAAGCCTCATCCTGAGTTTAACCGCGTAGCAACATCGCATAACTTTTCTTACACATGACGTATGTGAAAAACCGAGCTGGGGGTAAAATCTCATTATTGCCGATTAATAACTCTTCGCATATATCCAGGAGTTACTCTGTTAACAAAGTCCGTCTTATAAAATCAGCACCATGGCAATGATGTTGTGGGCCGGTGCACAGCTTGGCTTCAGAAGTCTAAATGCACAGAAGTCTAACAGATGAAACATCGTCCGAAAAAGTCCGTAGGGTGGAGCTAACTGGCTTAGAAGTGCATCATCCAATGAGCAACCTGGAAAGCTTGATTAAGAACTGAAGTATTTGAGACCTGTTGCAATCTATATAAATTTCTCAGCACAAATAATTGAGGAAGCCATAATTTTTTCCCAGTTCTGAAAAGAACGGACATTCTCCTGCTGCAATGAATATTAATAATTTAGTCGATATATTTTTTCTTCCTACTATCAGTTACATATTTTGCTGAAATATAACTTTCATATTATTTTCTCTCCTGTCAATAAAATATGGTGCTGCTTCCTTAAAGACCTGATACGCATCCTTGGGGAATTTAGACCATTTTCTTTCAATGCGCCTTGCGATACATTGGATAAACAAAGCGGTCTTTGAAATTTCTCGTCAGAAAGCATGAGTCTTAAAGTTCGAAAAAAAGGTAGTAAATAAATCTTATGTTTTCGAGCATAGTTGGGCTAAAAACCACAAATTAAACTTAGCTGCAATGTAAATCCCCTAAAAAACTTATCAGATGGTGAATCTGATTTCCTTGAGGCATTGGATATACTTCATCCATTGCTAACAAACCTTAGCTGGCAATTTGGCAAAATAATTCATCCGAGAGGGGAGTTAAATGTAGGAGTTAGATATGTGGGTGAAGGTTCACACGAAAGTTCTCTGTTTGCCGGAAAGAGGCAGATAACTACCGAAGGAAGGGAAATGGTATCCTCTATAATCCTGCTATCAGATGTCTATTGCTACTTTGGCTAATATTTACAAATATAGATGCTAGACTCTATTCGTTCGCATAGATGCCAACTCTCCAAGTTTTTCTACGCATCTCCGGGTAGATCGACGAATCTTCCGGTTTTTAAATTTTTAGCCTTTACTAATGAAAGTGTTTTTTAGCAATAAAATTAAATTGTGCAAAGAAAATTTTCACAATTTATGTATAATTATTGAATTAATGAAGCCTAATATTGTGTAAATTTCATTCCCCCATCCCTAGTGATAATCAGCGTAATTTTTCTAAATTTTATTTGATCTGAATTTTCTTAAACATATCGTTGACATTCTTGAAACTTAATATGAAGATTCAACCAGATGTTTAATCATTAAATATTTGTATTTAATTTTGTTTTACATCAATATTAGAGCCATAGACCCATTTCGGAATAGGAAATATGAAAAATAATTTTATGTTCGGCATATTTAAAAATACTTTGATAAATTAAAAATTTCCTTCCCAACTCAGAATTTTCTCAGTATAAAAGCGTAAGAAAATTCCAAAATGAGATTAGCTAAAGAACATAAAATTTAGAAGGTGTAATATTAGTATATTTTACATCAGAATCATATTATAAATACTGAATAAACTGAATCATGTATTATAAAACGAATTTAAATGAATTTGAGTTCTTTTAGAACGGTACAGCTTTACAGCACGGAAATCTCCTGGAAACTCGTGGTTTTTAGTTGGTGAACCTCCCGGTTTTTCATATTTCAAGGTTGGCAACTATGCGTTCGCAGCCCGTGGATTAAAAAAAAATAATCATAGTAATGCATACAAATTTTATATGCTATTTCATTGCTCATTTTTAAACAGGACTTCTAAAATTCATGAAACTATATTCTTCGGAGAAAATATTCTTATGATAACAATAATTATTATAATACTATTATTGTAATTAATTATAATAATATGATAATTACATAACGAGAATTAAATAATTATAGAAATTAATATATAAATAATTACAGAAATTATATAATTATTATAATTATGATATTAATTATACTGTAATAATGCTAATATAATAAGAAATTAATGCTGTATTAATGTAATAATAATTGGATTAATGTAATTAAATACTATTTTACAATAATAATTATTTATAACACTTCAGCATAAAATTATATTTATATATATAGCGAAATTAAGTTTTGAGAGCACTCTCATTTTATCAATACGTTAAAAAAATAAATGCACAATATTAAGTGTTATTTAATCAATCAATTAATTACAAATGAGGATTCTCATAATCAATATATCAGCTTAGATTACTAAAACGTAATTTGCCCTTTGAATGCTGGACGAAATACAAAGGAAGGGAGAGAGAAAAAATCCTTATATTATATCCATCCTTAGCCCATGCACCTTATTTCAAAAATAAATTAGTTTGAAATACCTAAGAGGTATTAGTGCTTGTGCCTTTGGTGGTAAAATTATATATGTAATAACTCCTAATAGTCGTCTTTTTAAGGTGCGAAATTAGCCGTATTAGTTTCAGAAAAATCAAACATTCTATATTGAAAGATCTTCCATGTAAGACATTTTTATACTTACGAACTTTTAAACAGACAATAGAAAAATATCTTAAACGGATTTATTTCCGTATTTAGCTAAGAATAGATATTACTGGTCAATATTGTGAAAACTTCCGGAAAATACGCGTTTTTAAAGTTTCATCTCTGATAACTTTATAATATCTAAAGTAAATCCTATAAAATTATACATCACTGGAAAGATAATTTTATGCAAAGTATTATGTAGTTTAAATCAGTGAATTATCTTTGTTACAAAAAATGTTATAACTAAGTAAATCTGGACGAAAATAAAATTCGCATACATGAACTGGGATTCCTGAAATTGAAATCCGATAGTCAATCAGATTTAGCGATGCCTTTAAAATAGATCCAGAAAGGCGTAAGCATGAGTAATCTTACATCCTTTGCTATAAGATCTGATAGCAAAACATACTATTTAAACAAATTTGTAAATTTGTCACTAATTTTTTTTTGTTCTGTTTTTCACTGAAATTTTTTATAAGCCACGTAACTTGTTTATAATGACTAGCAAAGTAAAAGAAAAATTACACATTGAAAAATGTTTATTCAAAAAGGTAACTCTTGTGATGGAATTTCGACAAAAGTAGGCTTCAGAAATTTCAAAATCGTGAAATAAGCACAAACATATTCCACTGACCAAACTAGTAAAAGCAGAAATATCATGCTGTGATATAAGTAAAACACTGCATTTTAGTTACAGAAGGAAATCAATTGAGGCAATAAAAGATAATTTACGTAAATGTGGTGTTAAAATTCTAGGATTATTTCACGAAGACTTCAAAATTTTGGGTTGAACGTCAGAATTTAAGGAAATACTATTTTTCCCCCTTTCAGACAAACACGTACAAAGATATTTTTCAGACAAGGTGATCAGAATGGCGAGAGCATTAACTAGCAGGAATAATAACAAATTAGTGTTATTTGGAGTGAAAAAAACAAAATATTCATATTTGATAATGATGAAATGAAATGCGTCAGAAGAAGATTTGGAGATTTATTGGACCTACTATGAAACATCAACTAGTCTTACTTTGCGAAAGTAAAGAGTGTAGGATGAATTTGTGCGATTAATAGCATTTTAAAAAATAGAGATAATTCATCATTGATCTATTAGAGTTCAGCTTAATACCATGAGCCGTTAACCTTTTCCGTGATAATGATTATTTCTTCAGGACTCTGTGCCTTGACATGCTTCTGTCCCGTGAAAATCATGCTTCTATAAATAGTTTGAAGAAAATGATTATCGCGCTGTTAGAATGTCTAGTGAATAACCGCGACCTAAGCCCAGTTGGTATTTTTCGGAAATGGCTAAAAAAGCTTGTCAGACAGATAGAACCACAGAATAAGTAATTATACGATTTTATAACGTTTGATGGATTGAAACCCTAGGTTCGTTCCACGAGGTGACACAGTTAGGCTATAATTTTAGCTAAATGTTTCCGAACAAGATACCAATAGAAACTGTAAGAAAGTAAGAAATAGCCATTCTCACAGTTCAGTACGTACAGCAATTATGAGTTTTCATAAAATCTATTGCATTATGTTCTAAGTTAAAAACCATTGAAGCTCGTATGTATGCTGGTATTAGTTATAGTTAGTATACATGTTAGTATTGTATGCTGTTTGGTATATCTTTAAAACATGTTACTCCTATAAGTTTTTAACTTCAAAAATGCATAGTTTTCAAAAGATGTCGTCAGTTTTGTGGACTAACGTACATCTGACACATACCTCTGCTTTCAACTGTCAAAGTAACGTTTTTGAAGCTGAAGCCTTTATCATTGAGGGCAAGGCAAACGTACGTCCCAGAGTCTTGGATGCGTGCATTCCGAATCAGCAATTTGGATCTGTAGAGTCCTTCGTACGTATCTGTGCCATCAGAAAAAGATATATTTAAGGCGCGATAAGAAACTCCTTCTAAGTGAAACAGTGATGTTTTAGTCTCTTCTTTGTTCAATCTCTTCAGCCACTGAAAAATAATACATGTAATTATTTAAAAATTAAATTGGTTAAGTATACCTTTTCTCCAGTTGATATTTGTAATTATTTTTATCCACACAGAGAATTATTCTGTAAAAATAATGGATTTAAAAACAGAGGTATAGGAAGTTATTATCATTATTGATAAGAATCTTGAATTCATATATGCATTCTTAGTTTTCCAACGCTTTTCTAAACGGAAGACAAAAATTGTGTGTGCTTTCATAGATAATCAGCATAATATTCTTAAATTGAAAAGAAGGAGAGTAAGTTCATAATTAAGATTAACTTAAAGCGTAGGTTCCCAATATAGGTGTTACCGTCCTCTGGTGAGCACTGACGAGGTCTGAGAATCGTTTTTCTGGTCCGATGGGCAGTAAGAGGGCATTGAAAAGCGAATGGGAAAAAAAACACGTTAAAAAAATTTGGTTGCTTAAGAGCTTTCCTGACAAATATTTAAGAATTCACTTGATTATAGAAATCTTAAAGTCTGGCATCTTTTCCAAGAATCATACTAAATCATGTCAGTCGTCATTAGTACGTAATAGTCGATTACTAGGCTATCGTAAGAGTAATTTAGTACCGTATTAGTTGCAGTAATATTAGTCGTAATGTTACATTATTTGCCCAAATTAAAAATAATAAATATTTTTAGTTTAATTATTTTTTCTCTCTGATTATTAGATTACGATTCTAAAGTACTAAAGCTTCATGAAAATATCAATAACGTATTTACAGCGTTTAAAAACTTATAAATTACTTGTGCTAAAAGTCTTTCGGCATGTAACATAATTATAAATTAAAGAATGTTACACACTTATAAATCACGAAAGACCAAAGGTGAAAATGTTTTCAGATGTCCCAAATGTTTCTATTAAATATATTGGCCAATTTTTGTCGTATGGGATTTGTTTTCTGTTCTTCAAAATGAGAATAAAATTTCTCTAAATTTAAGTTTAAGGACCAGGGGGACTATAAAATAGATTTCATAATTTTATAAAACTGATTTTTTAAAAAAGTGACGAAACATAAATATTTGCATCACTTAAAACATTTTTGTAAATTAAAGTGTGTGTCTAAGACCAACTGTTGCGAAAATAAAGGCTTGGTAAGGACTTTTGTGGGCGCGGCGGCATATAATGATATCTAATATGCGCAAGTTTCAATATATATTATTACGAGTTTTGTAAAATGCAATATGAACGGCTTCAAGAAAAGTGAAGCACTGCCGGAAAAATAAGATCACAGGGGCAAAACCATTTAACATTGAGGTAAATGGCCGTCTCGCTAAATTGGAGTTATCGCCAAAGTGGTGATGGTTTCGGTGACTAATTTCTGTCGCCAAAGTTGGCGAGAAACCTCCAAAAGTCGGACAGCTTAGGGACCATTAGGCAGCATTTTGGCGTTGTCCCTGTATAACTGTAATTGAATAACTGCAGTTGATCCCTACATGTAATTGAACGCCACTTTGCAGGCTCCTGACCTAAGGTTATACCAAGCAGGATAATGCCTAAACAGTGGAAGTCTATATGTAACTGTTACCATAACCGGCTCTTATATGTAACTTTAACCGTATATGCCTTTCAGGAATTTAGAGAAATCGAAGGTCCTGGAAATTTCTTGGCGGCCTGGAGAAAACGATACAAAACCGGAAAGAGCATCAGTTCCCCGTTTTTTCACCTGCTACCTTGTCAAACTCATGTGACCTCAGAGGCTCAATTTTCTTATCTGACATGTTAAGGCCCCTTCTGGGGCCATATTAGTAACTTTATAATATGTATCCGTAACAGTTCCCAATTTTAGTTCAGAGTTGAGTTCGGAGTACTGAGAAATGTCCGTGAGAGCTTCGCTTCTTAGATGTGCTATGCGATGCGTTGTGTTTAACTTTCTAAGCAGTTTAAGTGATAACTACCCTGCTAAAAAATACCCCTAGAAACCCATAAAAGTTTTTAAAGGGGGATTGGCCTACGGGTACCCATACAGCTCTGCGGGTACCCGTAGGCCAAATCTCCGTAAAAACCCACAGACAGAAACCCGTACAACTGTACGGGTACCCGTACGCCAAATTCCCGTAAAAACCCATAAAAAACCCGTACAGTTGTACGGGTACCCGTAGGCCAAATACCCATAAAAACCCATAGAAAGAAACCTGCACAGCTGTACGGGTACCGGTAGACCAAATACCCGTAAAAAACCTGTAAACAGAAGCCCGTATGACTGTACAGATACGAGTAGGCCAAATCTCTGTAGAAACCTGTAGAACTGTAGACACTATAAACGAAATCCTTGTAAAAACCCATAGCCAGAAATCAGAACTTTATGTATATCCATTGGCTAAATCTCCATTAAAAAATTGATATTCCGTAGGTCTATGCCTCGTAAAAACCATTAGACAGAAGCACGTACACCTATACAGGCACCCATTGGCCAAATCCTGTAAAAACAACTACACAAATATCCACAGACTAATAAAGGTACCTCTTGGAAAAATCGCTACACAAAACAATACACAAAAACCCATAAGCAAAACCAATATAATTATATCATAGTGGAGTCACATAGAACGGGTATCCATATACAGAATCCCTGTAAAAACAGCACACAAAAATAGAACTGTAGGTCAAATTTCCATAAAACCATAAACCAGCAGAAGTACATAATTAGCACTGATGAAATGTACAGAATTAAATGGCAGAGAAAGCATGTAGAGTAATTTTAAATAAAATTCAATGTGAATAAATAAAAAATTTAAAATATCTAGAAGCCTACAAGCCCCTGCCCTTCTCAATGCACGTCAATATCTATAAACGTATTACAAAATATTTGTATAAATTCTCTTTACAAAACTTTAAACTCCCTTTATATAATTTAGAAAATAAAATGAATAGAAAGATAATAATTAAAGTCATGATTCACATCCATCGAATGATATATGTACATATATATATCTAAGAAAAATAAAGAATAAGCAAAAGATTAAATTAGCAGCGTAAAATTAATTTTCCTTCTCTATTCTAAAAATAGTAATCCCTCTGCACTGCATCATTTCGAGATTAATTCATGTGATATGACTCTTACATAATTTGATGTTGTAAAACGAACTAAAACTCAAACAGCCAATAGTAATTTTAAAGCAGTACTAATTATCAAATAAAAATGCATCGAGAACCAAAATTAACTTGATCTGAATTAAGATCTCACCCTTAATATAACGCATTTGCTTTCTACGCTTTGGCCTAGCTGGATTGCAGTCTGTCTGCTCCTTGTTTCTTACTACACATTTATCAAAAATGTAAATTTTGGAATAGGCATAAATAATGTGCCAACGTGTTTGCGACTGCAACATATTTGCTGAAAGAAAAGTTGAATTAAGTCTACCTCGACTGCCAAATTTCTTATTCATTGTGGATTGGAGTTTCAACATCTCTAAGCCATCAAAATTCTTGCTGTTCATTACGGATTCAGCTGCTTGTATTCGACTACAGAATCTATTACATATATATACATATCATTTGATGGTTGCGAATCACTACTTTGACTGTATAATAATATTATTGATTTGATTGTAAATATATACATATAGTACTGTATCTCCCTGCATATATTTGTATTTCAGTTCTTTAATTGGGAAATTAAACAATGGTATTTAATCACATCAGCTTGTTTAACAATTTGATACCTAATGAGAAATGTATTGCCAAGGGATGGCACTTTCTAGCATCTGCTTAAATTTTAAGTTATCTACAATTCACTAAACCAAATTTAAAAACAAAACTAGAAGAAAGCCTAATTTTCAGGAAGAGAAACACTATTAACAAGCAAGCAAAAAGAATAAGGGACTTGCAAATTAGAAACTTAATATAGAGTTCAAATTTAGCATACTTGCTATCCCCTTAAAGCTCGCTTACCACTGATAGTAACACCCTGCAGCTTATTATAACACGCATACACATAGATGTTTTGCGTGGAAGAAAGGATGAATCCTAGAATATAATGTAGTGAAGAAATAATAATATACAAACACTGTGTCGACCTTTTGTTACGATACTTTGAATGTTACCTGTATCTCTCAGAAAATAAATGAAACAGGAAGATAAAATATAAAAAACTTAATAATACCCAAAATACAATAAATTATATTGTAACAAAACGAACTTTAAAAAATTTACAAGTCTCAACAAATACGAATTGTCAACGCACAGTTTGGGAATTTAAGGAAATATCTCATAGCGTATGATATTTTATCATTTTTAGTGCTATATAATCTTCAATAGATTTTATATAAATAAAATAAATAACATAATGGGTATTTATACTATATGTAGTTCTTGATGTAAAAAAGATTAACTTTCGTGCTGTAAAAATTCCATCTATGTGAATAAGTATGAATATACTCATATACACATAATTATAAGTATCTATTTATTAAATAACTAATTTAATGAAACTAAATTCCTATAGAAAAATGGGGAAAGTGTAGAATCGGGCATTGCTTGGCGCGTTTTTAAGAATTGCACATACTCGGTATCCATGTACACATCGACCTATTTTCACTTAAAAAAAATCCCAGAATTGCACAAAAATGGCATTGTGCACTCCTTTGACTTTATCCATGTACACATCGACCTATTTTCACTTAAAAAGTCAAAAGAAAAAAATCCAATTCTTTTTACTCTTGTAAAAAGCGCCAAACAAACGCTAAATAAATAAGTGAGCGATTCTGCACTTTACCCGAAAAAATATTTAAAAATACCATTTATCTATATATATTAATAATTTATTATTACGAAAGGTTTTTCATATATCTTCTCAAATGAACATAAATGTAATTAAAGTAATACATTATTGGAATAAATATGAGTCAGTGTTTTAGGTATAAGTTATTTAGATTTATATTGTAGAAAGAATACTTTAGAAAGTGTATAGAAATATTATTTTGAACCATAACAATTCTAAATAGTAAAATTTAAAGTACTGAAAATGTACCTATTGTTTTTGACAGTAGATTATATAATATAAAAATACCTCATGCTGAGCATTTTCTGTATTTACAATGCCAAATGAAATTTATATAGTGCAGTATTTAGCAATATAAATAAATCTTCTGTATAGCCTTATACAAATGAAGTTAAAATTATTGTCACTGCAATTAAGCGGATATAGCACATATAGTTACATTTGTTTATAATAAGTTTTATTTACGTTAATATCTATACAAACAAATAAATTTAGTGCAGAAAATTGTAACTACCATTTCCGCGGCATAACTAATGAAAGAAAATAATGTTTGAATATTACTCTAACTATATTTGAAAGCAATGCTAAAACACTGCCCTTACAAGACTCATGATCCGAAAAGATTTGGTTTTAATTGTCTTGTAAAAACTTTCAATTACTTCTGCAAAATTCATACTCACGTAAAAATTACAACACCTGAATCAATTGATTACAGTGAAACTTTCCTAAAACAATCAACTCCACAATTCCAGATAATGCCAGTTTCCTGTAGCCTAACAAAACTATGAGTGACTTTAAGTACTGCTATTTAATTATGTTTCTGACAAATGTATCACTATCATTTAAGAAAATAACCATTATATGAGGTTTCATTTAATGTAATTTTTTTCAAAACAAAATAATTCACTTTTTATACTCCCAAGACTAGTACATTTAATATTACATAAATCTTATTCACAAATCTATTTCTATTTCAAAAGCAATTTATGAAAAACACATTTGCAATTTTCTTCATCAAACTAATAATAATGAAAATTAAAATATGCATAAAAATGATTATATGTGTTTTAACAAAATAGCACAAAATATTTAATGTAAACATGTGGTTCTAGTCTCGTACTTGTAAAGAAAAATAGACCAAAAAGAAAAAACAATGTAAGCTACTATGATCATCTAAATTTTCACATAATTTTAGTAGTGGAAAAACGATTCCTTAAGCTTGTATGTTTTGTCTACCCCATTCAATAAGTAATAAACACATTAAATATTTCAATGTTTATTTCATTAATAAAACTTACATTTTTTGCTCGCGAAATATAATTAGTACATTTTTTAAGACATAAAAAAACATTCTTTTTGCTCGGCTATATCACATTAGTCGAAAAATTGAAAATTGAATCATGCAAGATCATTCTTAAGTAAGGTATGCTCAAATTAGTACATAACATTCAAATGTTAAAGCATCTACATGAACAAACTTTAAAAAGTATTTATAAACTGCAATAAAAAATTTTTTTCCAAAATACAGTTTCAGTAAAATGCAAAAACTATATTTCTGCATCTGATCTAAACACACTGAACCAAATTATCAAGTCTGAGTACATTGCTTTTCAGGATGAAAGTAAAGATGGAAAATCGATTTCACGCACAGAAACTCCATTTCACAACTAGTCAGCTATCAGCCAAGTTCTCTCAAACATTAGACACGATTACACGTGCATGGATTTAGTGGTATTTGCTTTCATATTCATAGTCAGTGCTGGTATTTTATTATTTATTACTAATTTCTAAACAGTTAAACATAGTAAAATTTGTTATACAGTAAATCATAGTAAACTACATATTGCATTACTACATCCACGAAGAAAATAACACCACCATCGCACAACAACAACTAGAACGGCTCCATATTCCTTGTTTGGGAAACTTCTGAGAGTGGGTGAGGGAGCATGGGAGGGAGGGGGAATTTTTTCTTCATGTCAGCGTTAACATGGAGAAAAGTTTTGCGATTGTGAATGAACTTGGTCGCGTTAAAGAGATGTTGGTTGATACCGGTGTTTATTTATATGTAATATCAGAAATGTAAGTGCTTATGTGTGTGTATTCAGAGAACCAACTCGTAGCAAAAGCCACTTCCCTAAGACGACCGCCTCTGAAAGAAACCAGTATTTCTGAAAACATAAGTATACTTTGGTATTGAACATTCCCTCTGTAGGGCGACCATTCTGCAAGTGTGGCTGGTCGCCTTAGAGAGATCCATTTCGTTGGTGCAATCTCCCTAAGACGACCACCTCTTCTATATTGGCTTTGAGCATCACCTCTCTAAGGCGACCACTTGCAAAGATGAATTTTTATTTGCGGCTGGTCGCCTTAAAGAGACCTCGTTGTGTGTGGTGTATATGATTACTGTTATTGTTTCGGAAAACAATTTTTTTAAATCAAATAAATAAGCATATTTAGTAAAAACCCTCTCTAAAACGATATGATCTCATAAGATATGATCTCATAAGATATGATCTCATCAAAAATATGATCTCATAAGAGATCATATTTTCATTCTGTTAACTTTTATTGTTTACAAGAAGTCTATTAACATCAGATAGAAAATAGCATAAACCCATATAAACCAACAAAAGATTTATTATTATATTGATACCAGTTAGAAAACCAGTAAAAGTCAATATAAACCAATACAAACCAGTAGAAAGTACTGACATTGATGTTGGTTGTATGGGTGTCAATTGATACGAGTAAGAAAACCCCACAGAGATCAATAGAAACCAGTAAAAGTCAGTAGAGACCATCAAAATTTCTATAGATACTAGTAGAAAGTTTTACTGGTTTCTATGGGTCATTTTGAAACCAGTAAGAAAAACACACAGAGACCAATAGAAACCAGTAAAAGTCAATAGAAACCCATAAAAAGTTTTACTGGTTTCTATGGGGCATTTTTAGCATGGTACTGATTGTGTTCTGTGATACTAATAAGAGCTGTGCAAATACTTTTATAAAAAGTTTCAGAACTGTAAATTGTTCAAAACTTTTGGGAAAAATAAATTTTATCAAGTCATCATCGATTCTGTATGAATTCAACCCATTACATGGCCGTACGCAAGTAAGAATATCATTGCGCGTGTTGCGGTAGGTATCTCAGCAAGGTTTGTGCTAGGTATCTCACCATAATTGCTTTGAGAAGTCTCTAATTGTCACCATTCTGCTTCTGTATCGGGTTACGAGTTTTAATTAATAATTTCCTAAAATGAAAATGCAATAAATACCTAAAACTGTCAGGTCACTCCGCACTCTGGCGTTACAAAAGGAACATAATATTTCGCTCGAAAAACTTGTGTCCCCCATTACCCGTCAGAGGAAAGGAGATTAAAAACTTGTTTCACTATGTCATACTCTGAGAGCCTAGACTCGCAGTACAATAAGTGCCCCTGGAGAAGACCAAGTGAGTAAGACTTGCGAGTGAATAGTGTTGGTTCGAGATCAGAGCTCTGATTATGGTAAGCAGTGTGGCTGCAAGGGTGTTTATGCGGCTTATGCCATGTGTAATATGAATAGGAATCATTTGCTTTCTGTCGTTATCTTATAACAGGTAGCCCTCGCATGCTTTGCCTTAGTTTATTAAACAAAATTTTGACACAGAACTTCATCGCGTAGGTCTAAAACTGAAAAATCCATAACATCATTTCCTTTTGAAGTAATATAGTGTAGAAATATAGAGTACCACCACGTTAAAACATTTTTAGACAGTTTAGACCATTCTTTTAGATCGCATTCACATTTCTTTATTCTTACTTAAAAACAATTGGAATAATTTGAGAAGGCTTCCTGACTGAGATATTAAAAGAAGTGACTGAGGTATTAAGAGAAGGTACTGAGATATTAAAAGAAGGGACTGTATTAAAAGAAGGTACTGAGATATTAAAAGAAGTGACTGAGGTATTAAAAGAAGGTACTGAGCTATTAAAAGAAGTGACTGAGGTATTAAAAGAAGGTACTGAGATATTAAAAGAAATGACTAAGATATTAAAAGACGTTTTGTGACTTTTGCCTTTCCTCTGTAGATCGAAAATATGGGAAAACATCATATTAATTAATGAATACTACCTAATATAACGACACAAATTAATGAATGCTGTCCAGTTAATCTGGGCGATATAGTGGTCAGCGAAATCTGACTACCTTCTGGACCCAAGAATATAGGTTCGACTCCCGTAGTCTTAATAGTATGTGTGTTTTTCCTCCTCGTAGTAAGCGCAATACCGGTCTCTCCATTTGACCCAACGCAGAGGTCTTGGTGATGATATGGCTAAACGATAGATGACAGCCACAACTCCCAAACAGTGTTTAACCAGCAAGTAAGCGAATTCAGACAGGAAAATAACTCTTGAAGTATATGATTGGCGGTCCTAAAATATCTTAATGAAAAGCCGTCGATAAGCAGCGGTGATGTTGTATATCTGGTGTGAATTGACAGCAGTACCTGTAACTGAGGAAAATGTGCTGCACTTATATAAAATCGGTCTACGTAAGTTGCAACTAATCCTCATGCTTAAACAAAGGTCAAAGCCATATGAAGATAGAATTGTCACAAACAATACCTATGCTGCCACAGCTACACAAAACCTGGGACCATCTCCAAACATATTCAGCCGTGCTAAGCAGATTTTACGAAACTTAACACACTTGTAAACTTCGTCAAGAGTGCAATTATTCACGAACTGGCCAGATTACTCAAGGCAAGCCCAGTGCATGCTAATACTGAATCCAGCGAAGATCCAAACCCCTTGCAAAGTATGATTCAAATAACAGTAGTTCTAGTCTTACACTGGTTCTTTGGAATGCAGCTAATATGATAATAAAAGTCGAGGAATTCCACCAGTTCAATCTTGACTATAACGGTGATATCTGTCTCATCACCGAGACGCATCCGACACTTAAATTAGAGGCTGAATCTCTCTAATTTTAGGTTTTACAGGTGCGACAGATGCCTTCAGCCCTTATCTTATCCCTACCCTTCATGTTCTTAAGATAACATGACTGGCTACGAAAGCACAGTGGTATTTGTCAATTTTCAACTCAATGGCCAGATAACAGTTTACTCTTAATGCGCAGGTTACTCTCAATGATATGATTTCAGAATCTATGTCTATTATACTAAGCGGTGACATAAACATCAGAAATACTGAATGGGGTTGTAGGACTCCGTATACTAATAAGAAAATACTATATAACTACATTTGCACTTACACTATCGTAGTCTTGTCTGCCCACGGGCACTACATGGTTAGATATCGAAGGTTGTCCTTGGGGGTTTGGATCCCCTTGGTCAACACTGGGGAACGGTCGATGTCTTTACCATGACTTTGTTCTCTTTGTGGTAGATGCGCAGCCGTTCACCTTTGACACTTGTACTTAACCCAGACTTTGTAAACAAAATTTTTCCCCTGAGTTGACCGGGAAGATTAGTCCTCCACCGACGACCTCTAGGAGTTGGGGCGTTTAACTGTGTATGACAGCTTCTAGCTTGTCGGTCTGGGTGCCGCTTCCTCCTAGTGTACTCACTGTACTATCCCGGTAAGTCATACATTGGTTGTGCAAGAGGGTTCGGAATCGTCCGGAAAGATAGAATATAGGAATTCTTTATTAATGCACGACAAAGCACCCGTTTATATGACAAAGCACCGTTCATATTCATCCGATTTGGTTCCAAGTGACGTCTTTTATTCTCAAAAATCAAACTTCACCTGATTAGTCAATGCTATCACGACGTAACCGAAATTCAAGCCCCAGTGACACGCAAGCTGAATAACATCCAAACAAGGACTTTTCTAACAGTTTCATATGATTCTACGTATGTTTTGTGCATTGTGCTCAGTTGGCGGGAGAACATATGCTCTTTCGTATAAAACGTAGCTCGTTTTTTTCGTATAGTTACATTTTAGTTTCCGGAGGAAGACGTTTTGCTATTATCTTTAGGAAGATGTCGAACATATCATTTTCCAGCATGTCTTTTCCTCCACAGAAACTGCGCTAGGTAGGACTCGAAGTGATGGCGAGCCGTTCCACGGTACTTTTTTCTTCGCCATTAAACGCATCTCCATTTGCAATCTATGTTTTGCGTGTCTGTGCCATTTTCAGCATCAGCGAAATTATATTTGTAAATACTATACAATATACGCAGAGTGTTCAAGTTCTGTTTTACACCTCTTCCAACAGTCGGAAAAAATTATCGTTCCTTCTTTAATGTTCTGTTTAATTTTGTTCTCATTGTTCCAATCCGCTACAGTTTTGCCGGTCATCTGTAGTTGCTTTTTGCAGAACTTGACCAAGGTTTAGTTTTTCACACCAACAATATATGAAACGTAAATCTGTTTTGAATATTATTCGACTTCCTTCAAACCATCTTCATACACGCATGCTGTGTTATACTTTTTTTTTAAGGATGTTACACTTCCAAAAAAATGCGATTAATGCATAGCTTGATTAGGTGCGAAAATTCGGATTCTCGATTTTCCGGTAGTATGCCGTAATTCTGAAAATAGCGAACTGTCTCTACTTCATTTCGAAGTAAGCTCCAGAGATCTATACGAATCAAAATTAACGTACAAATTTTCTTTGACTTAATTTAAACGAATAGATAAACAGCTGTGTAATCAAACCACGTGGCAAACACGAAATGTTCGGAATAGCATAGGTTGCCATAAATTATGATATATTAGGCGATTAATCGGTGGTGTCCTTTTAATATTAAAGAATCAGAATATATAGAACACCTGAAACATTAAAACTTTCGTCTTACGTTTTGTTTAGTTTTCGTTAATCCATTCTCGCAACTTTAATAACAGCGATGGAGCAAGATATATGTCCGTCAAGCTAAATTAAAGTATTGACTAAGTCATAATTTCATAATGGATTTTATTCTACTGAACGTTCTCAGCAGTGACAATCTTTACATCAGCTGAACACAACTAACTGATAAACTTGTGAAAATTTTTTAAACTGTTAAAAACTTTAAATTACGAAGTACAGCAGTACAATATAGAATAACAGTCCCGTTATAATAAAGCAGCCATAAGCACTACTTAAAAACATTTCTTTTTACATGCTTACTTTTATGTCCTGTGTTATGTGTATGTATGTATTGTAAGTCTATGTTGTATGTGTATATTGTTAAGTTATTTACAGTTTTATGATGTATGTTCATATGCTATATTTTAGAATTTTATGTGAATGCCGGGGATGCCACTGTACAACGAGAGCCATTAAAACCAATGTAAAAAAACAATAGCTTTTGAAGATCTTGTGTTTAAAATATATAAACTCCCAGGGTGGCTCCCTTGTTGCTCCTGGGAGCTGTTGCTCTGGATTGGAGAGGGCGTGGGACATACACATTTTTACCAATGTTAGTCATCAGGTGTCCCCGCCTTTCGTCACCAATCTCACAACTCTGAACAGACTGAGTGTGGTAATCCTGGATGATGCCACTATCTATTTAGTCTACATAGATTACGGTAATGCCATCTAATAGCCAAATTCAAATATTACGTGACATGATTTTTCCGCGAAATTTTTTAAACTGACGAGTATGCTCTTCCTATATCTAGGTTAAATTTTACTAAGGTGCATCCATAACCGAGATGATTAAAAAATATTAATCAGAAATTATTATAAATGCTAAGTTTAAAAAACAGGAATTTACCTTTACGTGTAGTTTTAATCCTGGCTTACTGCTAACTTCACACAAAAATATGGCTGCTCTTCCCTCGTTAATCACAGCACTTGGAGGTTCAACTGATTTAATTTCAGGAGGAGGACAAGGATCTGAAATTAAAAAGAAATTTGCTTTATTCTCCCATATAACAGATAAAGGGATTATATAACCTGGTACTTCAAAATAAGCTTAGAATTATTAACTAAGAGTGGATTAGGTAATGTCCATGTACTAGAGATAGACTAATAGATGAATATTGTGAAAGGTTAAATAAATGGATATATTTAGACTTGTTGAAAAAAAATAAACAATTTTCTGGTCAATGGTTTGTAATATATTTGTAACATATTTATATTAATTTTATTTATTTTTAGTAATTTAATGATTCTACAAAACCAAAGACACTGGGAATTGTTTTCTTCATCTTTTGTTTTGAATAATGTATTGTGACTGGCGCACCCGGTCAAATGTTACCTAATGTATTAAACAAGGTCAAAGTAACATGTTTTTTCTTATCAAGTTAAAATCATCGAGAGCCTGTTGATGCCTACAGCTAGTTCAGTTGCTAAAGCCTCTCTTCAGCAACTATGGTCCATCAGCGGCTGAGCGATCAAATCACTCAAACACTGGTAGTTCGGTCCGTGGTTCGATTCCCAGCGAAAGGGCTGACTGCAGAGTCGTTTTCTTAGTTTTCCCCGTGTGTAACCTGTATATGAGCCAGTTTGCCTTAAAAAATCTTCCACGAAGACATCTCTCTTCATAGGCAGATAACCTTCGAGTTATTTTCCACAGTCAAATAAACCAAACTAAGTTAAATCAAGCTTTTCAGCAACTATGCCTGAAGTCTCCGCTGAAACCAAGTTCTTTAAAATATAATTGAAACGGAGTTATTGTTCCTCTTTCAGATGTCAGAAAATGAAAATGTTGTCAATTCTAAGATTATTCTTGGTGTTTGTATCAATGAATATTCAATTTCTCATACACTTGGCCGACATTTGTGATTTGTAATATGTTCCTGCCTTCTTAATTTCGAGTAAAAATATTTACTCGATCATTTACATTAGATAGTTTCTCATTATTAAGTATCATTCACTGAGGAAATACTGATGAAATGAAACACATTCCTTCATAAAAGACATTCTTTTTTACTTTATTAGGCACTGTTTATTTACCAACAGTTGCTGGTGATTATATGAAATAAATAATACATTATTTGGAGACATTCATAATAGTCAATATTTAGAGTAGCTTGCATATGAGATAATTTGCAGTATTTACTTCAATACACACAATATTTAAATAAAGCATTGAACCAATTGTTACTAAAATTTACCGATTCGTTAAAAATATATACCTGTGACTTCCAATGTGAAATCCATTGTGTCTTCATCTACTTTATTTCGTGCAATACATTTGTATGTTCCTGTATCAGATTTCTTTAAATCTGTTAGTTTAAGAGTGGAATGCGTTCTATCTTTCGAGAAGTAACTCTCGGTATCTTCTATCAATTGACCATTTTTTAACCAAAATATATGGGGTTTAGGCTTCGCTGTTGCTATGCAATGCAAAGATGTTTGCCCACCGATTTCTTCTATAATCCTCGAAGGTCGTTTGCTAATGACGGGTGGATCTAAAAGCGATGAAGAAAAGAAAGAATCATTTTAGTATTGGGTTTGAATTACTTAAGTACATTTCTAAAACTGAAGTAATAGCTAACGATATACAAAATACTTCATAAGGCCATCATAAGTAACAATTAAGATTAAAAAATTAAATAAACAAGAAATGAAACACATTTTAAATATCAAGACACAAAATACATATAGCTTTAAAGAAAATAATTAAATATAAGGAGTTTTTTTCGTTCAATTTCCTATTTACAAACATGGTGAAAACTGATGCGACACTTTGTTACAAGTTTAATTTCGATTACAAATTTAATCAAGTTTAGAATTTCAGTTTCCTGTAATACATATATTGGCGCTTTCGCAGCTGAGGATGATGGTTCGGTTAGAACCATATAAAGTAGTCCTGTCAAAATTTGCAAACATAACACTGATTTTTGTTGTTTGACTTCTAAATTAATTCCAATAAACAGACATCTGATTTCGCGTATGCAGTGAAAATGTAAGAATTTTTTATTTTGGTGGATTTTCAATAAATATCAACTGGGCGATGATAAAAGTGCATAAATATAAGTTTTAGTATTTTTAAAACTACATGAATTGGAAATCGCGGTAGGAGCAATGCATCAGTCGAAGAAAAGAGTACTTGAAAGATGACAAGATTGAATAACCATTGCTCCGATAAAATATATAGTCCGGAAGCGTTTTAAATAGACCTCGTATTCCCTGAAATATCTCAATTTTTCCGAGAAATTCGGCACATGTTATAGTTAATACGTCGGTTACGTTTTAAATAAGGTCCGTATGTAAACATTTCGTAAATTTAGAGCTTGCGTGAGAACGAGAACCTGCGCAGGTTCTCTGTATTCTTTACGCAAAATCCGATGCCATTTGCATCCACGACATCAGTCTGTAGACTTTATAGTGTGAGATTAGAATGTTTAAAAAATTAGAGACCTCCACTGACTGTGAAATATGGTCAGTCATCGGGTTACTAACAGCAGGCAAAATAAAAGCTGCCGATATTCATCGCTAGATATGTGACAATTGAATGATGATAGTAAAGGGCGAAATTTTGGAGATTTTCCAAAACAAAATATTGAAAATGTCCACGGTGAATAGCGCAGTAGTTGGGCGGGCCATTTGTAAGCACGGATAGTTTGGTGCAAATAGCTGAGACCTAAATTCACGGTTGAAGGAAAATCAGGAGGGAGAGTTGAAAACGGCAGCAAATAACCGTCATCACCAGAGGCAGAATTCTTCAATCATTAGTACCAAAAACGTCCTTGTGCGTTACAACAGATATTCAAACCGACAAGAATATTGCGTAGAAAACAGAAGATGTATGTAAAGTCAGAAAATAAATGATTTGTGAAACATTTTTAATCGCTTCGTTTTTGTTGCAAAAGATCCCTTTCACTTAAAAAATAATCCTGGTATTTCAATAATAAGCAAACATACAAGTAATACTTTACATGCTTGAGAGAGAAGGAAACACACTACAAGTGCTTATTCCTAGAAACAAAGTGCATTCCTTCTGAAGCAGTGAAAGTAACTACTAATTCGTGGTTGGCAAGTTGGAAAAAGATGACAAGCGGGAAAATATTAGAAAATAGTGTTAAGGAAAATTCTCAAATACAGACCCTTAGTTTTTCAATTGCATAAAACATTAAAATACGTCTTATCGAGATTATATGAGTTTCCATTGAAATAAAAATTATCCTTAAAGTCTAATAAAATGTTCTTTTTAAATCAAAACTACAGTACAGAACTTACATCCAAAATTTCTATTTGCAGCATTTGGATTCAGAGGAGTGTTATTTGTATTCTCTTCTTCAGGATCTAAAATAAATTTTCAAAAATTATTTACATAAGAAACTAAATATAATAAATTGTAAATTTGTTAACTATCTATGAAATTAATACATACCATCAACTATGAGTAGTACGTTGATTCGTGTTGTTCCAAAGCCATTAATGGCATCACATGTAAAAATGCCAGCATGTCCTTTTGTTACTGTCTTAATTGTCAGAAGTCCCTTCCGAGTCATTTTATATCCACTTTCCATATATAAAGACACATTGTTTTTGTACCATTCAATATATGTTTTAGGTTTCATTTCAACAGGACATTTTAATACAGCAGTCTTGTTAACTTCAGCAAAATTGATACTTTCACGATCTGCGATAGTCTTCCTCGGAGGTCCTGTTTCAAGCATAAATAAACAAACAAATTGAAATATGATAAATGTGACATAGAGGCAAGTTAAAATGAATTTGAGGCAACACAATATTTTGCATAAGAAGTTTTGTTTGTTTAATTAACTTATTACGGTAAAGCACGCAAGAAAAGTCTCTGTCTTGGGATAATTCGCGCGAACATTACCGGAATCAATCAAAGTAATAAACCAGACCGAATTTCCAATATTCAGCGTTCTTAAGCGCTTGTTCATTAATGCGCATGCTTTGCTTTGATTTGGCGACACAATTAAAATATTCTACAAATTAAGGCGAATAATATATTACATATATATAAGAAATTTTCTCCTCTCATACCGAAGGCATTTGGTGTGTAAAGGGAAGGACATCGTGCTAGCAATCAGGAGATCCGGAGTTCGAATCCCGGCGAGAACGTGGCAGAGTTTTCGTATTTTTTACTTTTAGGAACCTAATGACTCTACAAGTGGCGCCCGAAATAAGATGTGGTGGACAATAATTCGTTATCACCTGGATTTGCCGAATGGGTCCCCTTTTCCGCCAGTAGCCCGTTAAATAGTGGAGAACGTAAGGAATTTCCTCCTTGCTTACCGCGTGCTTTCATAATGTAATCGGAACCACGTTTGGCCAACAATCAGAAAATAGACTTAAAGAATCTAAAGTTAAAAGTAAATTGGAGTCGAAGCAAGGTTATTCCTCAACAATATTAATAATATCAATCATGTATAAGAGGTTTAACACAATATCAAAAACATATCAAAATTAAAATAAGAATTCATAGTACTACGAACTCTAAAAATAAAAATTAAAATGCAAAAGAATACAAGAAAATAAAAATATAAAAATAGGATTAATTTCCTTTTACTGAAGCTTCAATTCAGAGCTCATCAAGGAAAAATGAATTAAAGGTTCATAGAAGTCGATGAATAGGTTTCGAAAACGTGTTTCGTCCTCCTGGTTCATTTGAGATCAAAAACGAAAAAAGAATCTATTGAATTTTCATTAAAGACATTATAAAATTCATATAAACCCGAAAACTCGAATATCAAATGTACCAGAGTTTCCCCTACACGCCTTCAAAACACTTGGAAAGACGAATAAAACGTAACATTGTGCTTAATTGACTACTAAAAAAACCCCACAAAACTTTATATTATGTAAAAGGACTATTAAAAAAATCAAATTGGTCTAAAATCATCATATGCAAATCCGAAATTCAAAAGCAAATAAATATAAAAAGCAAAACAAATATACTTTAAACCAAACTGTCATTTAAACAACACTCAAAAGCTGGGTGGTTCCCGATTATGCTAAACTAAATATGCTTTCATTCCAATTTACTTTTTAACTTTAGATTCTTTAACCCTTTCCAGCACGCTACCTTTTAAAGTCGGAGTTTTGATTAAAAAAAAGGGGTAGGCAGTCTAATTAGGCCTAGAGGAGTTCACAAGTAAAATTTTGTGAAGATAGTACTTATCGTTTTAATTCTGTGGGTGTGCCCACACCAATTGAATAGAGCTTCAAAAAGAGTGCTGAAACGAGCATTGTTGTCAATGAACTGACCAATTAGATGTGGAGAAACAAAGAATACAGACTCTCAGTTGTCCTAGATTATCGGTGAGCCCGGTCTGGGCATACCTAGGGTTCGCCGTTTGATTTTAGGCAAGATTTCAAAGTAAAAATTTAAAACTTTTATAGAATAAAGAGATTAGCATACGGCCAAAAAAATAACATAGAAATTTCTTTTCAAACAATTCCTTTTATACCCTAAAAAATCTGGAAGATTTTTTTGAAAAATGAGGGTCTTTAAAAACTAAACATGGCTAAACTATATGGACTGGTTTGTGTTGAGCTGCCATCTACTATAAATAAAGAAGGTTCAGAGTAACCTATAGTAACCTATAAATCCTTTTTCATTCAATTTTTCTGTGCGAACACAAGGAAATTTTTAGGTGTATCCAGACCGGACACACTGTGCTGCAAAGGGTTAATTCTATTTTCTATTTTGCTTGAATCCTGTAGCTATAGCGCAGGACCTGTATAAAAAATTTGCTTTTAATTTTGGCCTCTTATTATGTTTCTATATATATATATACATACATATCATTTGGTGGTTGGAATCATGACTTTGATTATATATATAATTGATTTGATTATAAATATATACACATAGTACTGTATTTCATCACATATATTTCTATAACAGCGTATTTCAGTTCTTTTATTGGGAAATTAAATCATCAGGTTATTTAACAATTTGATACCTAACAAGAAAGGTATTGCCAAACGATGGTACTTTTCCAACATGTGCTTGAATTTCAAGTTACCCACAATACACTAAACCAGATTTAAACAAAACTAGATAAAACCGTAATTTTCAGGAAGGAGAAACACTATTACAAGCAAAAATATTCTATAATTATTTATAAATTATATATACATTAGCAAAAATATATAGACAAGCAAGCAAAAAGAACAAGGGGCTTACAAATTAGAAATTTGACAAATTAATTAAATTTGCTCCACATTTTGGTCAAGCGACATATTTTATTATAACTTTTTTTATCACAACTTACGATGTTTAAGCGAGCGATTATTAATTTGACATAAGTTCATATCCGGCGAATGGGCTGACTGCATGGGCATTTTTGTGGTTTTTCTCTTTATGTGAATACGATATAGCTTCCCTTAAAACACCTATCACGCAGGTATCCCTTTCCTTATGTAGATAGGAGCCCACAAGCGGCCGAGCGGTAAAGTCGCTGAACGCTGGTAGTTCGGTCAGAGGTTCTAATCCCGCAAACGGGCTGGCTGCATGGGCGGTTTCGTGGTTTTCCCCATGTGTAACGTGTATACGAGCCAGTTTCCCTTAGAAAGTTCTCCACGAAGGCATTTCTTCCCTTAGGCAGATAGCCCTCGAGGCTTTGCCATAATTACACACTCACCTTATGTAGATAGGCTCGTGGGCTTTCCTTAAATCGTAAATCCTTCGGCTACCATTTTTGTGTAACATGTGAATAATTTGAGCTGCTCTATCGGTGTAGTGCTGAGTGCTAAATGGGGGCATTTAAATTACACGACGATTAGAAAGTCCTCTCGAGTGGTTTGGTGGTAAGCGGGAGTAAGCCATTAGATCAGTCTCCTGGGGAATTTTCTTCAAAACTGGAACGGAACTAGACAGATTCGTGCTGTAACCTCTACGACGCCCAAGAACCATGCCATCGACAGACGCAGTCTTGCGCTTCTAATCCGATAAAATTCATGGAATCGTTCTAGTATTACTTCCAGACACGTGGGATAAGTTACCAGCAACATAATTAAGTTTATAATTTCATGTGATTGATTTTAGCGGTTTTGGGCTTTTTCAAATGTAGTTCAGAGTATTAAAATCAATCAGTTATAGTAAATGCAGGAAAAGTAATTCCCGCTCTCATGTATGCCAAATAAAATGTTGGATAGTTTCTATTTACTAATATTGATTTATGTACAGAAAAAAATTGGCAAGGTATTTCTTGTCAATAAAAGTTCTTTTACTTATAAATTTTACAATCGTACTTTATTTGTTTGATCTCCAAATAAGTGTTCAACTGAGATAAGGATGGGTTTTCTACTTCCTCGGCTTTTACAGTTCTTTTTCGGCTAGTTTTTGATCTCGTTTTCGAGTAGAAGAGAAACTTTTGATAAGATTTTTATTTTAACTGCTCTTCAGTAATGCCACAGTGAAAGGTGGCACAGTGGTGGGCACAGTGAATTCTTTCATTTAAGAATCAGTTTTAGATTTATTGTGTAGGAAAAAAAAATACGTAATGTATAAAATTAAAAAATCACATAATCTTGTCCAATTTGGCTTGAAAAATGTCAGCAGGAACTGTTAGGCAAAATTTAAAAAACGTAACTATTTATTGAATTAGAATCAGAATCAATGTTTTATCACTAGCGCGTCAGAACACGCAGCATCACTATTTAGTTTTCTGCTCATTTTCACTGAACGTAATAATGCAGTCACTGTTCATAATAGCAGAGTAAGAATTATAGCAATAAAACTGAAGTAATCTAGTAGTTCATAGCAGTCTAACTTTTTTACTTCAGGAATTCTATGTGATAAAACTTAGACTAATATCAGTGTCTTCTCTGATGCACAGGTTTCTACGTTCTAGATTTTAG
This sequence comes from Stegodyphus dumicola, assembly GCF_044657685.1. NCBI lineage: Eukaryota > Metazoa > Arthropoda > Arachnida > Araneae > Eresidae > Stegodyphus > Stegodyphus dumicola. Next base: position 122,205,451 of record NC_140776.1, read on the forward strand.
TCAAACGCATGCAGTGTACGTTTTATACTTTTTAAAAGGAAACAGATTCAAGGCCGTTTAGATATTTTAACTCACTTTAATTTCCACTTGCTACTTAAAATTACTCATTACTTTTATTACTTAAATTATATTGCTACGAGAGGAGGACATTATCAAACTGCAAGCTATTCGTTATCAAATTGTTCTCAAGTCTAACTGCTAAAGTCAGTTTTGTATATATGCTTTGGCAAAAGCAATTATATGATAATGCAAAATTGAACGCATTTAGAAGTATCAATGACAGTTCGAAAAGTAATTATTCGACGTACCGGAAATATGAAAATCAGGGCAGCTGGCTAATTTAACAGCATTATTTCCTAACAAAATCTTGGATTAGATTGCTATGCCCGTACCCTACAAGTGAGAAGATAAATAAAGTAAGTTTTTTTAAATGATATCTGATTAGCTTTCAAGATAGGTAGAATTAGTTTCCTTGTATCACGTGTCTGCAAAACAGTATCAGAAGCTTTATTGAAAAGATGTATATTAAAATATTCTCAGCAGTGAAACTAATTTCTGACAACGGTTCACAGTTTGTGTGTAATATTTAAAAAACATGTGAGCAAATCTGGCCATAAAATATCTTAAAATGACATCATATAGACCATAGCCTAATATCGAGGAGAGGGTAACTAAACATGCAATTGACCCTTGAATTACGTAGGCTTGAGTTGGTTGGTTTCACTTATATGCGGATGTTTTAGTAAAATATTTGGAGACTTAAAGGACTTTGAAAAACCTGCAGACAAACTACGTAATGTACAATTACAAATACAGATTAAAAAAATTTGATGTGGACACCCATGATTTCCTTGTACGGACTACTAAATTATACCCATTTTCTGCTGCACTTCATTCAAACTTATTTTCTCGAATAATTCTAACTTGAGTAATTGAACCCTCAAAGCAAGTTGAAAATAACTTAAAAATTGTCAATTTTGAAATTATATGTTACGGTATAACGAGTATAAAACTTTCCCAAATATAAATATAAGAAACGAGAGTCCTCTCGTTAAAGCGTTAAAAGTCAGATTTTGTTATTTAACGAAAGTAATTTTTTTTTAAAAAAGTCTTGTGACTTTAAAAAAGTTTTAAGTACTTGAAAAAAGTCTTTTTAAAGTCTTGTGACTTTTACTAGTGTCGCTTCCCGCTCTACTATTAAATAGAGGGGTGGCGTCCTCGCTAGTACGTGAAGAGCAGCAGTGGATGTCCTTCTGTATGTTTTATATACCATAATTAGTTGTTACCGCTGGATTGTAAGGAGCTTGTGCCGCATATTGGTGGTTAAATTGTGCTCCCCACGCGGCCGCTCTGTAAGTCACAATTTTTTCCGCCACCGTCTTGTACCAGATCCGGAGTAATTTCGGTAATAGTCCCCATCTCCCTGCTGTCATACGCCTTATTGTGCTGGTCAGTTTGCTGATACGTTGTTTTAAGATTGATATATGCGGGAGCCAGGAAAGTCTCTAGTCAATAACTACGCCCAGGTATTTGAGTTCTGGGACATACTTTATTCTGTTTAGTAGACGGAGGCTAGAATTCCGTCTTAGTGGAGGACTGCGCTCTTTGATAACAGCTTACGTTTTTAACACTGACAGCTCCAGTTTGTGCCGTCTTGCCTACTGTGCAAAGATATTGTAATGTCTGATACCTCCCTCCCTCTTGTATTCGAGCGAAAAAGCTTGTACAATTCCCCCTGGCGATTGATTGCCACAGGAGAGGAGTCAGTTAGGGTTTGGACAGCGTCGCAGGTGACTGCACGATTATCGCAGACGTGCACTCATCGTAAGTTTTGATAGAACTGCACGATAGTATGCAAGCGTGTACTTGTTCTTTTGACACCAATTAATCATATGTAATATCTTGTAACATAATTAATTACTTCTTATATATACATGAAATAATGTGTGAAAGAAGTTCCATTATTGGATTACGACCACGGATGACAGAAATGTAAAGAACCAAAACGAAACAACACGACAGCTGGTGTCAGAAATGGGATCCTCCCCCATCGGTTTGAATCATTCTCTCTGCGCTGGTAATTCGAAATTGTTGACCGGGAAGCACAGCTGCATCGCCTACTGCCTGCGCAAGCGCTTTTCCTATTTTCCGTTAGTAAAATAGAGATCGCTTTCTTTAGCTAAATCTATTGGAGTGAACCAGTAATTCCCTTGACGTATTTTTATATGGGCTGCTGTATCGCTATCTAGTGATTCCATCAATTTGTCTGCTACAAATAATTCATTTAAAGTTTCAAAATCTTCAGCTTTTCTTAATTTTCAATAGTAATCCCATGTCGCTCTTAACCTTGAGGCAAACTGTATATGGGTTTCACTTCGGAACCGTTTAACTTTTCTAAACTTGTCTAAGCATGCATCTACCGTTAGTTGAAATTCCCTTAGAACGATTGATTTGATTTTACCCTTTCGTAATTACGCATTTCTTCGCTTTTAACATAGGTTAACAGATTCGTTGCTTTTTCTTCCAATATATGAAGTAATATTTCTACTTGTATTTTCGGTAGGGATGTTCTTAATTTAAAAAGCTTTTTCTAAAGAGGTGAAGAATAAATTCCAGGTTTCTGCACATTGCGATACGGGAATTGCCAATGTCCGAACACTTTGAATCATATCTTCTAATGCTAATGTTCTTTCTACATCGGAGTTCCTACTTGTATTACTTTGGATACGAGCCAGTTCTAATTGATTATCATGCACTAATTTTAATTTCTCTAGTTCCAGAGTTCTATCCTCGCGTTTAAGCCTATCTGAGACTGTACTCCTTAAAATTTCTGTAACGAATTCCAGTTTATTCTCACATTCTGAACTTTGAAAAATAAGTTTTCTTAGATCCACTGCTGTTGAGTTATGAGGAACAGCCTAACCTAATTCTTCCGCAACAAATATTAAATCTTCTTTTCTTATTCATTTTACAGCAAACATTTATCTTATTTTCATGCAATAAAAGAAGAAATCAAAAAGTCAGATAAAATTAATGCCTACCTCTTATCTTCTTGATGGTGCTCACCACGACGACAAAATGACCCCACTCTTGATACCAGCTGTCGTGCATGCTGATCCATCACACATAACACATAGTATTTATGTCCTCGACCCGATGGTGGATCGATAGGACCAATAATATCCATGTTCACGACTTCGAATGGCAAATCCGGTCTGCGCACTGGGGTTATGGGTGCTCTCTCATGTATTCATTCCGGATTTCTCAGCTGAGAATTCTCAAAAGATTTACAATACTCCGCAATGTCCTTAACCCTGGAAGGCCAATAAAAGTTATATTGAATCCGCTCTTTGGTCTTCTTAATTCCTAAGTGTGCACCAAAGACTGATTCATGTACCAATTGAAGAACTTTCGAACGTCTTTTCGCAGGTAATACCAGTTGAGATATTTTCTCCGAAACCTTGTCATTGTGATATATCAAACCGTCAATTAAACGAAAATTTCCTTTCCCCTTCTTTAAATTTGATCTGAAAATCTCTGAATCGTTACATTCCCTCTGTTCTTCTTTCAATTTTTCCCTCTCCGATTTCTCTGCCTGTGACGTTGTTTCTTTAATTTTTTCATTATTTACCTTAACATTAGCCTATATAATTCTGCCGTTTTCACTTTATAACGAAGATGTTTCCATTGCATCTAAATTCTGGCACTGACTTCCATCATCTGTTGTCTCGGAGTTTAGGCTCTTTTCAACTACTATCCCTTTGTCTGATTTTTCTGAATTTCTAAATATTAACGATGTAAAGAGGTTTTTATATTCCTTTTCCATCATTTTTAGTACATTGATAGGAATTAACCCTGGCCTTTTCAGTTTATCTCTGACAGCTACAACGATTTCTATAGGTGATGTTTATTTACTGATTTTACCGTTATTTACCGACATAAAAGTCTGAACTAAATTGGCTCGTATTTCTTCCCCGAATGCTGAATTCAAGGTGATAACTCCATAATCGCCATTTTCATTAGGGACATTTTCTGGTCTTAAGATGGTAATCTGGGTTCCGTTATCTTCAATACATTCAAGCTCCCTTCCATTCACGTTTACCGTAATAAATCTAAGGGGCTGAATAACTTCCGATGTGTTTATTTATTTACGATGACTCCCGGAGTTGCGCGAAATCACCTTCGCACTTTCCATGTCGTTAATGTCTGATACCTCCCTCCCTCTTGTATTCGAGGGAAAAAGCTTGTACAACTCCCTCTGGTGATTGATTGCCGCAAGAGAGGAGTCAGTTAGGGTTTGGACAGCGTCAGAGGTGGCTGCACGACTATCGCAGGCGTGCACTCACCGTAAGGTTTGTTAGAACTACATGATAGTATGCAGGCGTGTACTTCTTCTTTTGACACCAATTAATGCTAATCATATGTAAATATCTTGTAACATAATTAATTACCTCTTATATATATACATAAAATAATGTGTGAAAGAAGTTCCATTTTTGGATTGCTACCACGGACGACAGAAATGTAAAGAACCAAAACGAAACAACACAACAGATATTGAGACACTCTTGCGTTTTTTCCTGCAGGTTGCTACAACCTGACACTGTCAATAAGAAATCGTCCACATACGCTATTACTGTAACTCCTTCCATGTTCTCATAGAATGCAAATACTGTATTGGCCACCAAGTGCCATAAAATAGACCCAAAGTACGAACCTTGTGGGCATTCTCTTGTGAAGGTATTTGTTATTGCATCGCTATCCGTGGTGACTTGGACATGCCGGTTTTCTAGATAGTTCCTCAGCAGTTGCCGAATCCAGGTGGAACAGTGGTGGTAGTCCAATTCGGCAATAATATCTGGCCACCACAGCGAATCGGAAGCTTCTTTGATATACAGAGCGACGACCGCTATATGGTAGTCCTCAGCTCTGTTACGGGTAAACAGTGTCTAGTAACTTCTGCACTGTGGGATCTGTGCAAAATCCAGCTTTAAAGCCATATTGTGAGGGGTGGATGCTCTGATGCTGATTTAGGTGATACCAAAGTCGGCCTAGGATGACCTTTCCAAACGTTTCCCAAAAGCTGGTAACAGGCGGATAGGTCTGTAAGAGGACAGGCCAATAGGATCTATTCCCTGCTTGTGAAATAAGGCCACTTTCGCAGTTTTTGTGCTTGTTGGGAAGCAGCGTAGCCGCCAGTAGGCTGTTAGACAAGCAATGATGAGATCCGGATGTTTGATGAAAATGACTTTGATCATTATATTGTCCACTTCGTAGGGACCAGTAGTTTTCTTAGGAGCCAACATTCTTACTATCTTTCTAACCTCTGTAAATGCAGGAGGAGGTTCATTGTCTTGCTGATCATGTTTACTATAATTAGCAAAGTTGGTGCATAACTTGTGGTGCGCTACCTCACCATTTTCTTCATCATCTTCCGGGAAGATATTATCAAGGATGTGGCGCACAACTTCTGCTTTGGAGGACGCTGCGGGGAACACGTTGCGTGAAAGCGTAGTGGGTCTAAAGACACTGCTTGTTGCAATATTACATGTGTGTCTGTAAGTTGCGGTAGCCTTGTTGCAAAAATTCTGCCAGGAAGAAACCTTTGCTTGCCGGATAGAATATTTGAGTCTCGTGGTATTCCAACGGGCCTTTCTTAATAACTGATCCTGTGTAGAATGGTGCGGCTGCGCTCGATTTGTAACTCCTGTGACCACCAGCGTGTGCGTGGTGTAAACTTAAAATTATTAACAGATGCGGAATGCCTCTACTAGTGAGTAATTTAGAACACATATTCAAATTAAACTAAATGGGAAGCAGAAAATTCACTCGCGCTACTTAAACTTGGCTCTGCCCTAAATGTTCGCAGAGCTAAAGTAGATAGTCGAAGTATAAGCCGATAAATTAAATTGAACGAGCAGAGGCGCTAAACAGAGTGACGACGAGCCTATACTGCAAAGGGCTGTCTGATTTCGCTCAAGAACTCTGTGTTTATTTATACTTTAAGCGATTTGAATTTTGGAGGAAGCTAGTGAAATTAAAACAGAATTATAACATAACCAGATTTTAAGAATAATACAGTGTTCATAGAGGGTGAAGAAGATCAGAAGATAACTACGAACGTTGATTTAAATATAGAAGTACAAGTATTATACGAGTGATGAAATGCCTCTGTTAAGTGAAGTATATTGTTACGAATTTTGTGCATAGATAGATGATTTTAGTGTAATTATATGTAAAATTGTTCTGTTTTGCAGCATAATGTAACATAAAAGATCAAAAAGAGACAAGTTATGCCGAAAAAGTAAGAGTACAGAGACAAATTTAAATTGAGTAAATCGTAAATCAGTATCTTGGTAATTTGAGGAGATATCACCAAGCAAAATTTCGCTATAAAACGTATTATAAAGGGAGAAACCCTTTAATTATAAACAACTGTTATTATTGAAAAAAGGGGCATGATTTTCATGTTTAAAGACAATACATCATTTAAGTAAAGTTCATAGTGTTAAAAAATGAATTTAAATGTTCTAAATGTAATAATTAGCATTTTGATGTTATTTGACCGAAACAACAACAAAAAAAGTCTTGCATATCTGAGAATTTTATGTCTTAATTGCCATAGAAAAGAAACTGTTTATTTTCAGACTCTTTATAATTCGGGCTCAAGATGAGGAGAAAGAGTTTCCCTTTCTATAATTCAGCAAGTGAAAGTAGCTAAGCGAAAGAATTATGGCATTTTAATGTTCCTCCAATTAGGAATGAAACTATACACATGCTTTTTGGAGGAGGGGGAGGGAAATGAAGCTAAAGGAACATAAATTATTTTCTGTCGAGGTTAATACATAAGAAAGTCATATCGTTGCAACTTTGAAGTTTTTTTAAGGGACTTAAAAGAATATCGATTTAGCAGAATCGTTTTCTGAAGAAACAGGAATTGATCTTTTGACTGGGGCCGATTTTTTGGGAAATTGTTGACTGAAAATTTTGTTGAGCTAGATTCAGTTGCAGCTTAACACTCTTAAACATTAGGATGGATGGTGATTGGGAAACAGAATTCAGGTATAAGGAATAGAATTTTAACCACTTTTCTACATGCATGTTAGGAATATTTGTTTGAGCGATTATGGGGACTCGAAATTTTAAGAGTAACTGAACCTCTCAAATTGTTATGGGAAAAGATAATTTAATTGATTTTAAGGACGAAGGGAAAATTTTTCGCGGTGGGAGATATGAACCAGAACTGCTAGAGAAATGTGATTCTAGACATTTATCTGGTAATAAAGAACTAAACTGGAAGCTACATGTAAATATGATTAATTAATAAGCGGTAGATTTTTGAATGATTATCAAAAGTTGTTCTAGGAATGAGGAGTATCACAGAACGCGTGCCAGAAATCGAATTGAATATTATTGATAGCTTTAGAAAATACTATTCAATCGGTTAAGTGCTGATAATTAAAAGGCCTTTTTAATGTTATTTTTTGCAACTAAAGATAGAGATTTTCTTAGTTTTATTCCCGTGTAATGAATGACAGACATAAGACATTGTAGAGTTGTATTTCGTGTCTGTTCTACCCTTTATCTGTTTACTGCATCATTAATTCATCTTTTAAAATCTGCTGTTTGTCATGTGATGAAGGTGCTCAAAACCTTAAAACCTCAGTCCATGTAGACAACTGTCGTTTTTTAACTCCAAAAACATAGCTTCCGAAGATATTATTACAATATTTGTGCAAGCTAAAACTTACCTCGGACTGTGAATTACCTCCAAATGTTGAAAAAATTCTCAGAATGGTATAAAGATATACATGAACTAAAAAGCTTTCCCTTCTTATACGAAAATATCATTTTCTGAATTGCGTGTTTCAAAGTTGCGTGTACTGCGTACGTTGTTTGATGAATAGTTGATTCTGACATGAATATTTGGTTGGTTTATGGAATTAAGGCAAAGCCTCGAGGGCTATCTTCCTAAGGGGAGGGATGCCTAAGTGGAGGACTTTCTAGGGAAAACTGACTCGTATACACGTTACACATGCCAAAAGCTGTGAAAACGCCCATGCTACCAGCCCGTTTGCGAGATTCGAACCTCGGACCGAGCTACCAGTTTTCAGCGACTTTACAGCTCTGTCTCTGGTGAGCCTTTGATATAAAGGTAATTTTCTTTAGCGTGAATTTTAGACTGACTGCTCTTAAACCTCTGAGTACGCTGCGTTTGGAGTTGATGGCTTGTAGTATAAGTGCTAGGCTTGTGAATTCTAATAGTAACGCGCTTAGTTTACCAGATCTTAAAATAGTACTTTGATCTGATTATACTACAGTCTGATCTGATTATACAGATAGATAAACGAGCTGGTATATTAGACATTTTTGTGAACAACAGAGTCAAATTAATACGTCAGTTGATAAAGCCACAAACATGGAGACATCTTCCAGGGAGTACGAACATGCTGATTTATTGTAACGTGGCTGATTTCCTCTGAGCATAATTGTCTTTAAATAGTGGGAGGGAGCTTCATGTCTAAATATTCCGGAATGCTGGCCAGTTAGAAAAATTGTTAGAGAGCCTAAAGAAGTAGATGCAAAAAAAGTTTTAAAAAATCTACTATTATTATTTGGCAAGAGACACATCCCTTTGTCATCTAAACATATCGAATTATGATAAAATGGTTGGAGGGTTCGCTTGAGTTTTGAGCTTTGTAAGAAATTGTCGGCCAATACCTGTCAAGTGTAAGGCGTTTGCTATTTTTCATCTTTCCTGCTTTCCAAAGTACCTAATGTCTCGGCAACTATTTCTATAAGATTTTGAATTACTTTATGACGATTTATACTTAACTGCGTCTATCAACCACTTCTCAAACGTTGCATTTATCAAGTTATCAATTATGATAACAGCGTATCGCTCTTTACGTAAACTGATTGTGGAAAGGAGACATTACACAAAATGTAAAAAATTAACTATATTATCTAACCTTTGGGAAATTAACTTAAACTAATTCAAGAATAAATTTAAGCGTTTTTGACCGTAGCTGCTGAATGGAAAGTTGGAACAAATTAACTGGCTACAACTCCAGGATTCCTACTCGAAACTACAATACCGGCAAGGTCGGTCAAATTATATGAATAATCAGCATCCGATCCGTACACTTAACAAAACCCGAGCCGAATGTCAGGCGTCTATGTTCAATTTAAGCTGAGACTTCCTGTCAAATAGGCAGACAGCCAAGTTTATACTGCCAATCATATCGGTAAAATTTTCTCATTAATTTAAACCATAAAAACTCAATTTTGCCTTAAAAATCTGGTTAAACTTATGAACTGAGTGAATACTTTACGAAAGGAAGCATAAAGGGAAGAATCAACTTAAATCTAAACTGTCAGGAAAAGTTAAATAAAATGTGCCACATCTCAAATGGCTTTAACCTTGCTAGCCGAAATTGCTCACAGAAGCTGAAAACGTGAACTAAAGCTTGCAGGCACATTTTGTTTTATAAATCTCATGTTTTAGTACGTTACTTTATTTCTGTCATTCTCGCAAGATGAGGAGACTGTTTCTGTTATTGCACAGGTTTTGTAAATGTTAGGCTGACAAACTAAAGAAAAGGTTTATTTTAAACTTTCTGCTGCGTTGGAGTTACTTTACTAAGAGATTAAGAAGAGGGTATAAGTCATCTGACTGTCTTTACGGATGCAGAGATTATATCAGAGCTTAAGTTCCATAAAATCTTGCCAACAATGATACTTAGTTCTTGCGCTTTTCTTTTATACAAATATTAATTTAGAAGTCAATAGCAACAAAAGTCAGCGTTCTATTTGCAAATTTTTACAGGGCTAGTTTCGATGGTTTTACCGAACCATCATCCTCAGCTGCCAAAGAGCAAATGTACAAGACAAGATAAGAATCTCTGGACAGGAGTTAAGCTACTGGCACCATCTATTGATGAAGCAAGAAAACTAAAGCGTAATTTCCTTAAAAGGTGAAGGTAAAGATAGACTGGAATAAGGGTCGTTAACTCAAACAGAGATATTTTTTAAAAGTGAAACGCCTTTAGAAAATCTAATTCACTAATGGTAGATGCTTTTTGAATAATTTTGGCTGCAGAAAAATGGAAAGTGTGATTTTCGGACTAACAATGCTGGGCAACAGAGGACGTCTGTGTTTCCTTTTCCCAACATATGCCTCATTAAGACACAATAACACGCCGAACAAATACTAATTCAGAAGTCAAACAACAAAAATCAGCGTTATATTTTCAAATTTTCAAAGGACTAGTTTCGATAGTTTTACCGAATCACCATCCTCAGCTGCAAAAACGCAAATGAACGAGATAGGATATAAGGATCATATAAGATGATAATGATCTCGTTCATTAGCGGTTTTGCAGCTGAGGATGGTGGTTCGGTAAAACCATCGAAACTAGTCCTGTGAAAATTTGAAAACATAACGCTGATTTTTGTTGTTTGACTTCTGAATATGCCTCATGTTCTTTAACGCAAAATTTTAAGGATGTCTTAGTTTGACCTATGTAAATTAAACCACATTGGAAAGGAATCCTGGAAATATCCCAGAAATTCATATCCGGAATGGGGTTCTTAAGTATGGATCCCGGAATTTTATTTATACGAGAATAAATGATCCGAAAGTTAAATTTCGTAAAATACGAGCAATTTCATAGCTAATTTATTAAAACAAAGGAATAACAGCAGAATTCTTATAATCTCCTAAAACAAGAGTGTGCCTTTTGGTGTGTTGATACGAGAATTTTTTAACTGCTTGGTCAATATTGCTGGGTGAAGAGCCCCTACTAATAGCTACTGCTTTTCAATAATTTAGTTCTCGAGAGGCAGTTTGGAGGAGGAAACCTGAAGTGCACGGAAAACAAAGAAATAAAATGAAGCTAACTTTTGTTTAGTCGGATGACATGATTTGAATTGTGGTGGAAGGCAAACCGATGAAGGTTTACGATGAACGGTAGTACCGAAGTTGGATGTGTTACGTGTGACCAAAATATCGAGGAAAGGAAGAGAATTGCATTTCTCAAGTTCAAAAGTGAACTGAATAGCAGGATCAGTGGAATTCATTACTGAAAGAACTCTATTTAAGTCATCTTTGTTACCGTCAAACAGGGTAAAAATATCGTGTACGTAGCGGAACCATACCGGGAAGTTTTAAGTTTTAAATAATTTTGATTCATAATAATGCATATAGATATCAGCCAGGAAGGGACTAAGAGGACTTCCCATGACATAGGTTATACAAATTTTAGACGTTTGCATAAAAGATTTAAATAACTTTATAAGGTATTTCTCCCACTTTCCTAGCGTCCTTTGTGGTGTAGTGGTTCTGCACGCTAGGCCGGTATTCCAGAGGTCCGTGTTTTGATTCTCGGCGAAGGCGGTTGTTAATTTTTCATCTCTCTGGCTTCCAAAAAATACCTAATGTCTCTACAGTGGCGCTAGAACTAAAAAGGTTGTGGATGATGATTCTCCGCACCAGGCGACTAGGTCCCCTAAAACCCTAGTCGCCCTTTAAAAAGGGGAGTAGATAAGGTATTTCTCCCACTTTCCTAGCGTCCTTCGTGGTGTAGTGTTTCTACACGCTGGGCCGGTATTCCAGAGGTCCGTGGTTCGATTCCCGGCGAAGGCGGTTGTTAATTTTTCATCTCTCTGGCTTCCAAAAAATACCTAATATCTCTACAACTTCAGTTCTTAATTTGAAGTAACGCTTAGAGAAGATCATTCATTCTCAGGGATTTGCTCACTGTTAGAGATTTCTCGGATTGATCTATCATAGTCTGCAAGTTTATAGAATTTAGTTTACAATAGCTGGAAATAGATTATTTCCGGGTATCTATTTGATTTGGATTTTGAACTTTAATTACTAGCAGCTTCAGTTTAGCAGTTTGTTGTTCGCATCAAACTTGTCAGTTCAAATTCTGTCGCATCAAATTCTGCTGCGTTATATTTGTTTTGCATTTGAAAAACTTCAGTTAACGGCAGGAGAGAATATACGTAGGAATACAAGAACCAGGATTTCATGGTTATACAGTTACAGTCTTCCGACTTTACGCACTAGATAAACTATTTGTAAACATGAAAGTTGTGGATTTTAAGGAAATTCTGAGTTTACATAACAACATAACAATACTGTATATTACAATACCACATGTGTAAATATGTGATACGATTGATGATATATGCATTTAACTATTCACATCAGTCCAAAGAGCGTTATGTGAAGTAACTGTATCGATATGTTTAAAATGTTTGCAGTCAGAAGCTGTTTTTACTAAATTTTGCGGTGTCATTTGTTGTTACTAAGTGTGTTCGTCTATAAATCGTTGAACTGGCGATAATTTGGTTACAGTCGAAAACATTGCGGACGAAAATGTCGCGGAGGAAACTACACAAGGCGAAATCATCGTGGGAGAAAAGAAAGCAAAGAGAAAACATTGCAGTTCTAAAATATCTTGGTAGAAAATGAAGTGGTTTAAGCACTTCGCGGTTTAAAACCATCATCGTCAAAAATATCGTGGTAAAAAATAAAGTAACCACAAATTATCTCATTGCGATAACATCACACTCATGCATTTTTCAAATCCCATACTGACATATTATGTAACTGACTTTTGTCATAACTAACAAATCGACATCCAAAAAATTGATTGCACGCCATACATGAAACTCTTATTTTCGCTCACGATATTTTGTAGCACAATGCGATGTTTTCTCTTTTCTTTCTTTTCTCCCATGATGTTTTTGTATCACGACGTTTTCTCCTTGCGTTGTTTTCTTCGCAAGGTTTTCGCCTGCGATGTTTTTGCCGCGATGTTTTCGGCGGACACCGATAATTTGCAGCTAGGCGGTGCGTGGCCGTTAAATTTTAGCTTAGTACTGGAACTTCCAGTGTAAGATACAGTTTCAGCCAATTAAAACAATTATTTTTTTTAATTTAAAGCAAGTTATAAATTTATCTGCGTCAAGTGAAAGAATAGGATGAACCAAAGATTATGCTGCAAGCAATTATAAAGGAGGAAATGTACAAGACACAGTCTTGTACAACTTGAAAGCAATTCTTAAAAACCACATGACTTCCTTGTACGGAATATGAAATTATACGCATTTTTTCTTGCATTTCATATAAGCTTGATTGAATTAAATCTACTTCGTCGATAGCACATAAACCACAATAGAATAAATACACTCTTTAAAATTCACAATATTTGTTTACCATAGTGACATTCTGGCGTTAAGTTCTCTTAATAGCTTTACATTTCATTCCTTTTATAACTTCAACTTATATCACCGCGATGACAAAAATGTAATTTTGCCGGCTCAGTGAGAATGAAGCCTAAAAGTCGCATGGCGATAAGAACTTCCTGGCATGGTAATTTCTCTAAGGAGAAGCGGAGGCAACGAGAATAGAGAATGGATTAAACATGATTTAATTCGCCATAATAAAAGAAGGCGTTGTCTTCGTTGTTGCGAAGCTTAGTTTCTCTAGATTGTCAACAAACCACTATTCTGCCAAGTTTCAAATGTAAATAAACATGGCAGCCATGGCCAAAATAATTAGGCTTATCCTCACTTAAACAACTTTTAAACTGTTGATAATTCTACAAATATTGCATGTAGATTTACTAAAGGCATAAAAACCTTAACCGGAAGATACGAACAACATAATTTAATCATTTTAAAGCAAAAAATGCACAATTTACAAACATATAAGAATAAAGAAACTGAGATCACTGGCTCATCACTGTATAAAGTCGTATAGGACGCACACTACATTGAAGCAGTGGTTCCGAACACTGAAGTGTGCAATACGTCAGTGTGCAATACGTGCATGCGTCCTATACGGCAGAAACAGAATGGATATATATATAACATATATTTATATACTTTTGGTACGGCCGATTGGAACCAAAATACGAGGTGCACATCTACATGTAATAATAGTCCTAGATACAAAATTTCAACGTTCAGATGCTACTTGTTTTTGAGTTATGGGAGATACGTAAGTACGTACGCACAGATGCCACGAAAAATTCTCTTCAGAATTCATTTTAAATCAGATTTATAATTTTTGTTGGGGGAAGAGAGTCCTTTATTCTGTCCTTACTTACAGATATCACGCAAAAAATCGTTAAATTGCATTCGATAGCGGTAAAAATGGATATTTTCATTGAAATATGATGCCTGAAACTTTTCGCGATTACTATACTTCCTTTTCACTTCGTACAAGAAAGTAAAAAAAGTATTAGTTACTATGTCACTAAGATTGATTAAATAATATTTATTCAATAAATCAATGTAAATTGTAAAATCAGATGTATGAAAATAGAAAATTATTATACTGACCTTCTGCTGATATTAAGCAAAATAAATTCAGAGCAAAAGCAATACTAAGTAAAGAAACATCGATTTTTTCTTTACTCCTCTTCGATCTTCTACCGAACTTCATCTTCTAGTAAATTGATCTGAAAATAATACACACGAAAAGTAATCAGATTAAAAATAGAGAGGTAAAATGAAAATACCCCGTTAAAAATGTCAGAAAATGTCATCTGATTTTGAAAAGGGCCTTTCAGCAGAGGCGGGTTATGCGACTGTGGGCCTAGCGGCCTCCAAGGGGACCTAGCGACCGCCAAGGAACGAGCGGCCTGCGAAAACATAGCGGTTTGGAAATATAAGGTTTCCTTTTTTTTTTTTAATTAAAGAACGATAATCAAACAGAATTGTTTATTACAGTTACCTAAGTAAAATAATATATTCATAAATCCATTTTACTTAAAAGTAACATGTTGAAAAAGATAGTGACATCTTGAATTTTATCGCATTTTGCTATCTACTTATTTTTTCGTATTCTTAGAAATTATGCGCTGAAACTTTCCAAAAACAACCACCTTTAGTTTTAAGGAATTTTGTGATCTCATAGAGGTGAGTGGCGTAGAGAAAATGGCCAACATTCGTATGTTTAATCTGTTCGCTTTCCATAAAAATACTGATTAGTTTCAGCTATTACGGAAGTAGCCACTGTGAAAGGTTTTTGTTGACAATTGTCTATGAGCTATCAAGCAGTAAGCGATCTTCCCTCATTTTTTAAACTAAATTTGATGGCACTGTAATCAAAATTCGTCAATGACTGTTGCTAATCATACTGCTGCCGTATTAATAACGTTTGCACACTTCAGTGTTCGGAACCGCTGCTTCAATGTAGTGTGCGTCCTATACGGCTTTATACAGATTTTCTTTTTGTGACAATAGTTATAACCGCTTCGCATTTGTTAAATTGAGAATATAAGCATTTATAATAATGTCTGGTTATTTTTTGTGAATGAAATGACATTTCAGTTTAATTACAATTAAAAAAATTACCATACTATAGATAATATCATTACAATTTCAAAATTATCATATTTTGCAAGAAAATAAATACGTCTTAGTTCTCCAACGTATACATTTTTTTCAATTTAGCTTCGTTAATAAGACTAAAAAATTCTTCCGGGTATTAATATTTTTATTATGAATAAAATCCAATCCGGAATAAAAAAAATCTATCGACTAGTTATGCCTCATACCATTTTTCACGTATTTTTCGTATTACAATAGCGTAAACCTTGCCAATGTGACATATATAAAAACAATATTTTTTTCCTTAATAATATTTTGCAACAAATTTATCAAAAATTTATACTATTAGTATAGTTAACAAACGATGCTTCCGAAGGGATATATTGTGTGCATTTGCTACAAATTTCTGCTCTGAATGTACACTATCACTTCCATAAAAAATAAAACGAAAGATAACTACAAAATTCTTTAACAACTCATCGTTGTTTATATCAGTATTTCCTAAATAAATTTATTTGCGAACCATTTTATGGTTTGAGTAACATACGGAAACTCTTTCAGTGCTTTTAATACAGGATATAAAAGTGCATTCATTGTAGTGGAGAAATTCTTGTGGTTCTAGGTCAATATATATGTCAACTGAAAGTTTAATTCCCAGAGAAAAATTCAACCATTTTATCTTTTTTTCATGCAGCAGACATAAATACAGTCGACTTCTGTATGAAATTAAATGACATTGTTTCAATCATATTAAATTATAATGTTGGTTTTAGATCCTTGTTTTCCTGTAGTGTTAAAAAATAGAAAAAAAAATACTAGCATATATTTTAAGAAGCTTAGTGTTCTCACATTTTGTGCTATTTGATAAGATTCTAATCAATCACTTCCGTCGGTCGTTTAGTAGTGCTTGACAAGAGTGCTAATTGTATGGTCGAAATATAAAATGTTCTAGTTTTGAATATAAAAGAATTTTAGTACACATGGCAGTCATACAGTAAACCCAAACTGTACTGTAATATTGTTCCACCCACCAGATAAGAAAATAACTGTTCATATGTCTATTTTAATGTATAAAAATGTTTTAATCCTCTGAAATCGGTGGGAAACTATTTGGCAATCACTAGTTTGCGCATTTCTTTATTTTACTTACATTTTAGCAATACGAGCTCGGTTTTTATTAAATTGCAAGTGTGAGTGTAATTTTTTTAAAGAGAAAAGACATATTTCTAGGACTTTTCCTGTACGTTTGCACTTTAAGGGGACGTCGTACTCCAAAATCTATGAAATTACTGATGTTTCAATTTTTGGCTAAAACAGTACCTTAATACTTTTACTACACTGAAGAGAAATTCTGAAACGATCTGATGATAATAAGTGGTACAAAAAGCGCTTTTAAAAATTTTGAAAGCATTTTAAATGCTCCACATCCTCAATGTTTATTCTTTTCACTTCCTAATTGTTTCGGTAACTTATTAAAAATCGGCGTAAAAGAAGAGGAGTATAATTAAATATTATTGAAATTATCTGCAAACTCAGTTTATGTGTATGAACTGATTTATTTAAATAATACGTGAATCTGGAAAAAAAAATTTTTTTTCACTTTTTAACTGGCAGATTTACATATATTCAGATCAACAAATATTTCCATATGTATTATCAGTCAATTTTGCTATGCTTCTTCAAGAATTGAAATTATTTGTGATAAAACACGAACAGAAAGAGGTGACGTAATGAAAGTGATCAAGCTTCTGACTATAGCGCTATTGAAAATTGTGCTGAAACAAACATTAAGCTCTTCAATTAATTAAAATACACCTAAATTAATTTAAAATACAATTTGTATACGAGACCAAATGGCTAAAAGAAGAGAAAAAATCATACATACTGCTGAGCGGTTTTAAATAAAATATTTTATGTCTGTTCAAATTTAAAATTTTGCTTTTTGTAAAAATGAATAAAACGATAAATTAATACTACCAGTATTGATTATAACCGCTTGAATATTGATTATAAATGATTTAGAAAACATACAATAGTTATTTCTTATATTAAAATTGTTTTCGGTGTGTTTTACAAAACAAAAACACGGGAAGGAAAATTCTATTTGCATTTTATGATATTTTTTGCAATATTTCTGGGCCAGGTACGGTTTTAAATAAAATCTTATAATTTATGTTTATATTGGCCAATCGAAAAGTACTACGCTTTATTATGTATATGTATGTATTGAAATTGGGTAATAAAATTTTTAAGAAATTTGAAATGGTTTAATGACCATTTAGACAATTTATATTCTTTAAACTTCGTTTCCTTAGTTTGCAATTTTTTGATAAATCCTTTTACTTAAAGTCCTAAAACTTATACAGATATTTACTAAATTATTTAATATTTTTACTGGTTATTTAAAATTATATACTTCTTAGAAACAAGGATGATCTTTGCAAAATTCTGAAAAGAAAAATTATTGGAAGTGAAAATGTGATTGAGGTGATATTTTTTTTCAAAATGTTTTACATAAAAATGCGCTTTTATTTTTTTCTCAGAAATATATTCGTTAATTGCAAAATCAATCCGTTAAATTATTAAGTAAAATATTCTCATAAACACAATAAAAATTTGGGGGAAAAGCATTGAAAACTGCAGGAGAAGAAAACCATTTTAATTGCTAAATGTTTCTTCAAAAAATGTAAACATTAAAAAAAATTTACCGGCAAAATTTTTTTTCAGCTTAAATTCATTTAATAATATTAATAAAAACAGGTGAAAGTTCTTAAATAAATAAAATCATTCAAAAGATACCAAGTCCCCTTAATAACGTCAATTGCTAAGAATTCAGAATCTTAACAAAACCTAAGTAGTTAATATATTGTACATCAGTGGATGGACAAAAATATGGAAACACCTTGTGAAATGCATGTTTGAAAAGAAAGATTGATTTTAATGAAAGATGTAGGTGGCGCTGGCGGTTTTGACTACTGACACCACCTATATAACTTCGTAAATGTGCTAAACAGTTCAGTTGTTGTCGGAGTACTGTTATGTGAGGTTGTCATTGCATTATGTCAGAGTTAACAGACTTCGAACGTGGGCAAATTGTTGGAGCACGTATGGTAGGTGCTTCCGAAAGCAAGGTAGACGAGGTGTTTAGTGTTTCAAGAGGTACTGTATCGAAGATTTATTCCGCATATTTGAAAAGCGGAAAAACATCATCTGCTAAATCACAGCGCGGACGAAAGCGTGTCCTGAGTGATCGTGACAGATGATCATTAAGGGCAATTGTGACGAAAAATAAGAAGACCACAGCTGCAAAAGTTACTGCTGAAATGAATGTTGTGTTACCGAACCCTATGAGTACCAAAACAATTAGAAGGGAGTTTCATAAACAGGGAATTGCTGGCCGTGCTGCAATTGAGAAGCCACTCATCAGTGCTGCTAATGCCCGTAACAGGAAAAGGTGGTGTTTAAGTCATAAAGCCTGGACTATAGAGCAGTGGAAGCAGTGGAGCATATGGTCTGACGAGTCTTCTTTCCCATTGTTTCCCACTTCTGGTCGAGTTTACATCTGGAGAACGCCATCTCAAGCCTATAATACAGAGTGCTTGTTGCCAAGAGTGAAACATGGCGGGGGTTCTGTTATGGTTTGGGCAGCCATATCGTGGTTCTCTGCTAGCCCCATGATAACTGTGTCAGGGCACATGACTGCCAAGACTTATGTGAACATTTTGGCCGATCAAGTTCATCCCATGGTACAAACTTTGTTCCCCGATGGTGATGGTGTCTTCCAAGACGACAAAGCCCCTGTTCACACAGCTCACATTGTCCAGGACTGGTTTTCTGAGCATGAGGATGAGTTGTCCCATCTCCCCTGGCCACCACAGTCACCAGACCTGAATATTATCGAACCTTTGTGGTCTACATTGGAACGGAAAGTGCCTTCTCGTTATCCACAGCCAACATCGTTATCTGAACTTGCCACCGTTTTGCAGAAAGAATGGTATAATATTCCCTTGGCAAACATACAGGAACTGTATTTATCCATTCCGAGAAGACTGCAAGCTGTTTTGGATGCAACGGGTTTCCTACACCATATTAAGCAAAGAAACATGTTTTTTTAAAGGTGATTCCATATTTTTGTCCAAACCCTGTATATGAATTTCTGGTACTATTCCGTTTTGAGGACAGTAAAAAATCGCCAAACTGCTGTTGATGCCAATGCTGCCTAAAATAATTGCGGCAACCCTAACGCAAAAAAGGAAGTATGATAGTTAATAACGATTTTAAGATTACTGTTTTTATTTAGATGAAAGGTTAATTTTATATAATACTTTTTTATTATTATAATTTATATAAAAAGGCTAAACATAATGGAAGGACAAGAATAAATAACTATTTCAGATAATTATTATAATTTGTATAAAAAAAGCTAAATATAACTGAATGAATTCCTGCATCGCTGTTTCGCTACAGAGTTATCGCTAAAGCATAATTTCATCTCGTTGGTTGTTCAAACATAATTTTCTATAATGAACGATGCCTTTTCTTTCTAAAAATTCTATTTCAGACTTTTCGTCATGGGCAATTCCCAAATTGTTAAATCCATAGGATATCAAAAGAAGATTTAAAAATAAAACTAGTATTTCAATGGCGTCTTAAGAAATATGGAACTATCTAAACTTACGCAATTTGAAATCAGCGCGTACTCTAGATTTGGCGGGCTGTTAAATGGGCGCGTTTGCTAGATTTGGCTAGATAATTTTGACACACTAACATGTTTCAAGATAAACGTTATTATGTTTTTCTGATGTAGATTAATTTTCCAATTTGACTTTTTTTTAATTTTTTTAATTTTTTTTACTATTCTAGTTTCCATTGCATTCAAAGAGAGATCTTTCTTTGCTTTAAAAAAGGGTTAAAAACTATTCATGAAACGCGATGTTAAAAGAAAATTAAACTGTACGCCTCTGATATATATATGGAACAAGAAGCGTTAGAAGCATTATTACTTCTAAAATAATACATGAATTTGCTGAAACGAAGTAAAAAAAAATATTAAGCCTGCTACTTGACAGTCATCTAATTTACTAATCATTTATTTTAATTTCAAAATATTCCATAAAGTGTTCTAGCAGCTTAATGTTTTACATTTCTTTCCCATACAATATTTAATTTCTTAGTAAATTTTAATTTTCATGTATTTTAGTTCTGATATGCAGAGGAAATAATGTAAGAATATTAAAATAAAATTATTAAGTCATAATGTTATTAAAATTTAAATTGAGTAATTACATGTATTTAATTATTTATTACACTTCAGCATTAATTGCCTTTCAAGCATATATGTAAGCAAATATTTTCTTTGGGACCCCAAACATTTTACCGCCAGGGGCCCCAAATTGGTATAACCCCTCCCTTGCCTTGCAGTGGTATATGCACAAGCATTCTTGTTACAGGACTTCATGCTTTAACAAGAAGTTTTGTATATTTGTTTGTATATATATATATATATATATGCGTATGTGTGTGCGTGCAGGATAGCATTTCCTGTCGCTAAACTCTTGTGTGAGCTCAAGTTCATCTATAGAATTAAAATATGGGTGTTTGTTCCCCTTAGGTTTCATTGTAGTGCCTCAGTCAGCATCCATAATGTAGCATCGTTCGTGTTCAAACATTCTAACGTCCAGCAAAATATATTGCTTTACTACTTCAATTCTTCAAAGTAACTAATTAAATTTGGAAACCTTTTCAACCATCTCCTTAATTCTTCGCTTACATAACAAATTCGACGTTCAGTATTTAGATTTAGATTTGAAAAGAAAGTATGCTCATCATTGAATTAAAGTCATTAAAGTGATTTAGTAAGCGTTTGAAATATATAGTGAATTAAGCCATTCCAATGCCAGTTGCATTGGTTACGGTTCTTCACCTACTTACGCGAGTTGTTTTTACGCTCCGTTCATCATGTGTAAAAATTACATTTATTTTTAAATGAATTAAATTACGTTTGTCATCAGTTATACAAAACTGATAAATATGCTATGCCAGTAGTTTCAAACTCAAATTACATGCGGGCCAAAGCACGCTATAAAAGCAGATCTAAAAGTGACGGGCAGACTTTTTTAAACCAAACTAAAAAAAAATGTTTAACAAAAAAATTGAACCAAAGCTTAAATTTTATTTACTAAATATATGTCAAAACATACATAAACGGCACTAATAACGAAAAAAAGGAAAAATTTCCAATTTATTTTTATTTTCCGTTTGAAATCTAGGCTGGGCAAAAAATTTTTATTTCTTATACTTTGTAATTGAAACGTATTAATAGATAAATATTAAGTGTTCAGACCGGCATTTGCTTCAAATAATTCTGATGTGTTGAATTAATCACTAAATAACTAATTTAAACTAAAAATAAACAAATTATGAGAACTTTCCAAGTGGGACAAAACTTGAGAATAAATAATGACAATTCAATGATGATCTTTACTTTTTATTTACTAAATTTTTCTTGGACGCATGCAGCACAAATATACATATTTGTATGAAAATTAATTATAAACTTCTTTATTTCTTACTAGAACTTTCAGCTATAAAAACTCATGGCGTTTCGATTTTGATCAAGTTTATAAGTTTGGGGAAACATTAAAAGAAACTATCTTTACCACGAGTTATACATGCTCATGGGTTAATGTGGTTCTTGATCGAGACTTATAAGTTTTCAATTGCCGAAAACAATATTCACATATAAATATATCCCCAAACAAAGCGATTATTCTTATAACAAAAATTCGTAATGCGTGATCTTTTGACAAGTATGAGAAAAGGTTTAATGAGATCTCAGTCTTAAAATCTTTGAATAAGTCTTGTATCACATAATAAATTAACTAGTTCCATTTAAAAAGATTTTCTGGAGCATTAATCACATTTATTTTATAGTACTGCAAATAATGTAAAACTGAACTAAAAATCATCAAATTTTACACATTTCTTCAAATTCTTGCCATAATATAACGTCATAACGATACTAATTATTTTATGGGAAATATATTTACGGACCGCATAAAATTGCTCTGGGTGCTGCATGTGGATAGCCAGTTTAAGACAAATGTGCTATGGTATAGAACTGAACATCAAATACTTCTGTTTTAATAGATTTAGTCTTTATATTAGTATACAAACTCTTCTAAATAATAAATGTATGAAAATGTTTTGGAATGTAGGATTTTGTAGGATGCTTCACTGGATCAGTAGCATCACAGGACAGTACTTGTATCCCCATATAGTAAAGTCCTGGTGTCTCGTATGCTTATTCTTGTCCTGTCCTGTTTTAATGAATTGCTAGAAAGTGAGTCGGTTGTTTTAATTAAACTACTTTGGAAAATCATTTAAATTATTCTTGAAAAAATTTAAATGTTCAGAGTTAATTATTTGCTTTAAACAATTAGCAAATATCAGTTTTATGGTTTTGTTCAAAAATACATAGTGTTCTTAACAAGTGTGTGTTATAAAGTTTTCATAGTTATGTAGTAAGTGTACTTCTGGGCATTAAAATTGCTGATGACTGAAAGGTTTAACTGTATAGGTTTGCGCAGTTCTCCACTTGAACAATACAAATACCCTTAGAAAGGCCTCCGTAAAGACACCTCTTCTAAGAAAGCTTTCGTCGAACATTGTCAAAACATTGTCATAACATGCTTAGTTAATTATATGGTCCTAAAGCAAAGTTAATATGAGTATTAGTATAGTAAACACCTTCTCAAAGAGATCAGCCATTCTTTTTGAAATTTTTGAAGTCTACCTTCACTGAGTTAAGGTCCGATTTACAAAATTAGATTCCTGGAGCAAAACTTGTTCTCTACTTTATTATTAGTGATTCTCTACTTTACTGGTTACGTGAAGCTTTTAATTATACCCGGTAATTATATTATATTATTATTCGAATGTTATGTTGTTATTACATCTAAAAATGTTTGTCTTCATTTCAGTTGGGATCCTTAAGAGTTTATGAACTTCACTAAAAACTTGGGAGTTTAGCATTACTTAGTTGTTATTCTTTATATTTATCGGCTAAACTTGACTGTTAATCAGATGTTACATTTAACTGACCAATAACAACAATTTACGCTTACAGTTTCATTTCATTATACATAAACAGAAACATTTAGCACAGACAATGTATATGAAGTCTAACATTTCTTCGCCTAGGTGCGTATGGAACTCTTGCTCCCACAGCAAGTATCTCCTGAGTAATTTTTAGTCTTCTTTTAGTTCGTATTTCATTTTCATGATGTCGTTTCCCTTAGAATTTCATTATTTAAGTATTCCATTCCAAACATGTAAAATTAAAGTTTCAAAATAGTTTATTTTTTTGCAGCAGGTGTTGAATAATGTGGTAATGTATGTCGTATCTATTAATGATATTTTGTGAAAAGTTCATTCATGCCTACATTTACATTTTAGTGTTTCTCACAGATGAGACATGATTTTATTGAAATGAATATGTCTATGACCAAAATTATCGAAGATGGAATTCTGATAATTGCATCTGTTTATCGAGCCTCCTCCGCATTTTCCAAAAACTGAAGTCTGTTGTACCATGTCAAGGCCACGAATTATCCGGCCCCTGCTTTTTAAACAACCATGGACGCTGACACACCTATCGAAATATTATCTAGAGATTCACTTAGTTAAATCTTACTGTCGAAAAATGAAAATCACTTTTGGGATTAGCAAGACCCGTGCAATAATCATGCAGCATATTCATTATTTAAAATGCTGGAGGAGTTTTTTCGCAAGAGTAAGCAGTGCCCGTAAAGAAGAGGCATCAACGATGTTTCGGCCGATGTGAGTTGCCAGTTTATTCAACAGGGTTGTTGAGTCTAAGAATTTCACATGTGTTTCTTACCTTGCAGATTGCCTAATAGTGTACCTTCTGAAAAGGAATTCTTAGGTGAAAATCGGATACGAGTCACGTGCTCACGGGCTCACGTGATATGGTAGAAAATGCAATTTGTCTAACCACGTGAGTCTATTCGGAGGATCAATAATCTAATGTAGTTTAAGCATCCATTGCGAGTGTTGACGGCGATGAAGGCCTGTGATCATAAGTCCCAAAAAATAGGTCTCCGGCTAGTGAGACAGTGAGACTCCGGCGAGTGCATAGGCTGAATTGTATGTACGAACACATTGGGTCTTTCATCAAGTTCTATATAATGGTTAATGCCAAGGTACAAAGAAGCAGATATAATCATTACAACGTGGCCATTCCAGGCATGCCTCGAAACGTCATATATTTATAATAATTCATAATGATGCTAATTATTTCCCTTGACCTACAGATATTTTTGAATCCAACATGTTTCCGTCTAAGGTGTTTTTCCATAATGATATATGTGTCAAAATCAAGTAAACGCTTAGCTTTGCTCATTGAAGCTAAAACCAAGTACTGCACGTGTAGTAGCGACTCAGGTACTATAATATCTATTTTGATCGTGCCACTCAATCCATTAGCTGCGGCAGATGCACAAATTTGCTTAAAACAGAAAACGCTTATTCTTTTCCCTGGTCCTGCATATATTTTTCTTCAGAATTTCAAAATACATACTTGCAGTCTATAGTAATTGAAGTAATTGAAAGTGTTTTCTATTTATGTTTGTTTTCGTATTATTTTTTGGCAATAGCATAGTAAAGACGCATTTTTTACAAACCTTTTTTTTTTTTCTGGGAATAAGTAATAGTGCTGTAAAGATGCTTTTTAAAAGTTTTTTAACTTTGTTTTAGATCTAATTCCTAATTTTTAAATGTCGTTTTTATTTCAGATGAAAAAACGGGAAAGACTCTTAAAAGCCGGAGATTAAATGCTTTAAACCATAATAAACGGAAGCAGTATACCTCACATTTATCAGTCATGTTAAACTTTGTTAAGATAATGGAATGTGATAATACCTTTTAGATATCAAGGTATGATAAGACAGAAGATTACGAACAATTGATTTAGCTACTTTCCATCAGAACCATAATTTAGTTTTTCATTCTTCAGGAACATTTACTTTATGAGTCAGAACTCAAAGTATGAATTATCATTTAAAAGAAAATTGTGAGGTTTCTCTATTTACTTTTAACTAATAGTTCATATTAAGTTAGCACTTTCCTACTACTGTCTTTCCACCCACACTTTTCATGTCAAAATGTAAATGAGATAGAGAGAGTTTATTCAGATTAAGGTAGACTGAAGTGTTATTTAAGCAAGAATTTCGGAAGTTAGTTTTACTCTAAGGTTACGCATGTGAGGTTTCTCCTAACCAGGCTATCTGAGGTGCCTGTAATAGCGGGATAAAGTTCCTCCTGACACAGTTCTACTCAACAGTATCAAAGTTAGTTTTAGAGAGTGTCCGCCTATTCCAGGCCACGTTGTGCTGTGATTATTAGCGACTTGCGTTAACAGCGTTGAGTGTTCTAGCCATTAGGCTTGTCTCGCCGGTTTACTACAAACCAGAGCTCTTCCTGCGCGTTTAAGTATTCTATGAGCCGTTAGGCTAATCTACCACACCTTGAACGTATTAGTTGTTACGTTGTTCTGTTAAGCAAGAAGAGCTTGGCTTCTTGTAACCCAAATTGGGTAATTTTTTAATTTTATGTTTGAAAAAAAAGGGTCTTATACACCCTTCTTCTGATTTCTTCTTCTGATTTCTGGTTTATTTCACAAGGCTAGAAGACAATTCTTCAACAGCGCTTTTTTAAAGTCTAATTTTTATGTTCCTAAAGAGGTACAGACTTTACAAATTTAAACACATATATCAGAGGTTCCAAGTCTGTGTTGGTCATGTTTTAGGAACTCCTCGGCAATTACAAAAAAATAAAATGAGTAAAAAATGGATGACACTGAAAAATAAGAAATCGAAAATAGAAATTTAGAAAATATATTTTAAAGGAGAAATTTCATTAAATTTAATTTCGAGTCTCCTCTGGCAAACGTTGCTTGGCCATTACTTGGAACTGCATGTTTGATAAGTTTCTCACTCATTCCGGATCCTTTGAAAATTCTTCGAATCTGCTCGAAACTTCTCTAAACTTAGCCCTATATAAATACAGGTGTCTTGTCAATATGGAGTAAATTCACAGAGAACGTTCTTAGCGATAATACCGTGATATCATAGCGATTTTTCCACGAGCTTTCTGTGCATTTAACTTTTTTACAAATTTAGCTATGTAACAATAAAGTATTAATTAATAAATGAGATAGAAAAAGCAATGAACTGCATAAAACCTTTATCTCTTAAAAGCAGAATCTATATACTAATGTGTGAAGAATATGGGAAGCCACCATGAGTCCCACTTGCTGCTCATTGAAATAAGATGGTTGTCTCGAGGCGTTAACATATGCACAAAACTGTGCGCTAAAATAACAAAACTGGTTTCATTAAACATTTGTTTATATTCTCTTAATTCAGGTTACAGTGTACTTTATTCTCTTAAATAAAATTGTGATTACCTTCTGTAAAGAGTAATAAAAATTTCAAATAACAAGTAATGAGGTAATATGTGTTTGAATTAGATTGATTACAATGATTAATTGCAGAAACGGAATTTATTGTAACGATTTTAATGTTGCTGTCAGAAATAATGGAACATATCTGTATTTCTAACTTTTCCCAATTTTGCTTTCAGAATAAATTGGAATATTACGGTAAAGTTAAAATTTTTAAATGTAATTTCTTTCATGGACATTGCACTGCTGCTTAGATATTTCCTTACTTAGCATTCCCCTACTCTCTATGTCTTTTCCTGCTCCTGTAACAGGAAGATAGCCATCGTGTGCGTTACCATATACAAATAACCTAACCTAACCTTTACATGAAATACAATTCTTAAACATCATTAACTTCCAAGACAAAGAACGGGTCTAAGGGGTTCCATTAGAGGAGCTGATTCTAAAAAGTGCTTCGCATGTCAAAAGGTTTGGGAACCATTGGCATATACAGATATATTACTTATCGTACATTTCTCTTCCTCGCATATTTCCCGTCATAACATTCTCAGCATGCAATTTAGAAACTTCTGATTTGTGACCGGGTTGCAATCCCAGAGAAGGCACGGGTGTTTGTAACGTATAGTGTCTTTTTGGCATAGGAGCATTTTAAATATCTTAGAGCTAAGACTCTCTTCCTAAAAGTTGGTGGTATGCGAAAAGGATAGGGAACTTTTAGATCCGTCTACCTGGCAAGTCTTCCATCGAAACTGGGCCGGAGCTGGGGAAAGCCGGGCTGTCACCTATTAAGTACCCAGGCCCAAAATAGGCGTTTTTTACCTTTTGTTCATGAAAGAGTTCATAGACTTAATTGAGATCCACTCCAATTTAGAGGATAAGTAGCAACGACAGCAGATGTGTAACACTTTTTCTAGTGAAAGGTATGCATTTTCTTTTATATATAGGTTTTATTTGTATAGATAAATATTTCGTGATTTTTATATTCGAAGCATAGTTCAACGCTTTTTATTCCAGGTCCAAGTTGAAGAGTTTTCATTTAAAGAACTGTTTACGAGCTTCTGCGTAAAAAATCACAAATATAGTATGAAATAGGTAACATGTATTTACTCATCTCTATGTAATCTTGATAAAACTGAAAACACCTTTCACAAACACTACCAGCTTAACATGCTCGCGTTATCTCAGTCGTCAAAACGTCAAGACAGGCACTTGCTTAATCACCGTCAAGGAGAAAAGTAGTAGTTCGAATTAAGCCATTTGAATGTATTTTTAAGAATTTGAACAAGATTGTAATCACTATTAATCGAACATGGCGAAATCTCGTAAGGAATTTGAAATGTTGCTCCTAGTGATAAGAAAATCCAAAATCGTCGCAAATCAATTTGAGTAAAAGATTTCAAACATGATATAAAATATAACTGTACAATAAAAACATAAAAGATTTCTTCTTACCTGTCTAGCTGAGTGATTTACGAAGATGAAATGTCAAACACTGAGTAAAGCCCGTTACTTTGCCTCTTCCCGCATGCAGATAAGTGACAGCAACTCTCTACGTATCAAATTTTCTTTACTTGAAAGGAGGCGGGATTTCATCAGGGCAAAGGTTTCACAGCTACCTTGCTCATATTGCACTGTTGTTTGTATGGTTAGTATTGAAGATAACTTTCTCTATCAGTGCGGGAAAGATTAATTTTATTTGAACGGTTTTCAAACTACAGTATTAATGATCGGTTTTAAATGAATATTTAACTAGGGATTAATTACTGAATTTTAATCACTATGCAGCAAAGTAAAGAAGTTCCCTAATTAGCTACTGCGATTAGGTCGGTGTGGTTTAAGTTAGAATTAGAGAAGTTAAGAAAATTAAAATAGTTTATCAGAAATTTGATATCAGGTTAATTCGCAGATACCAAAGTATTTTTCATGTCACGTGGATAGATTCCCAGTATTTAATTTGACTTTGGGACCGTTTCTCTTTCATAATGCATGTTTATCAGTGTATTTTAGTCCGTAATAGAATTTACGGTGTCACTGATAAAAATCAATAGTACAAACTGTAAGCATTCGAAATATTTAAATGAAAAAGACATACTGTTAGATTAAAAGGAAAATATTAGATTAAAAAGATAGACTATTAGATTAAAATGATTTAGAAAAAATGAAAGAGACTTGTAAACTGAAATTACTTTTGCTTCAGCAAGAAAATGCAGTTGAATAATAAAGATGTGTTGGTGAATGCTAGGATACAGAAGTCATGTTTTTCAACTTATTAAGATATTCGTGTGCAATGCAGAAATTTACCGTTAGACATTCTGTTACAAAGAAGAGTTCAAGTTACGCAATATATATAACGAATCAGAGAAACCAACAGCAATCTAACGTCATGTTAAACATCAGTTTTTATAACAAATAACCGGAAGATTACTGCCATGATTGTAAAAAGACCCATTAGTAGCCAAGCATTCAAAGACTGCTGAATACTGGTAGTTCGTCCTGGGTTCTAAGCCAAGCGAACGAGCAGGCTGCATGGTTGGTTTTCGTGTTTTTAGCCATGTGTAGGGTGAATGCGAGCTGATTTCCCTTAGAAAGTCCTCCAGGAAGGCATTCTTCCTCTTAGAAAGGCAGTCCTCACGTGCTTTGTCATATTTAAATAAGTTAAGAAAGCGTAGTTGTAAAAAAGTGTCTGGAACAGAATATGCTTTCATGGCAGTTTTTATTTTAGTACTGAAACAATTAGTCTTAACTGAAACTGTGTCATTCAACTGACTGTGGTACTGAAAAAAATTGTTCTTATGTATGCCATAAATAACTGCCAGCTTTCCTTGAAGATTGCCCTTTAAGGTGGACATTGCCATAATTAGCTTATGAGTAGAATAAAAGATAAAGTAAAAAAATTAAGGCGGACATAGCCTTAATTAGCATATGCGTGAGCAAAATAGTGAATTATGCTGACAAAGTGCTGTCGACAGATGCAGATTCATTCTAAAATATCAGCTTTAAAAGTTGAAGATGCACCAGTTTTGTGTGAGAGGTAATCGGTGTTCAAAGCTAAGCATGACACTTAAAAAAAACCGAAGTACTTAAAAGTATATGAGAAGCAAATACACACTTTCAAATATAAATGATATTACACCGTATCATTAAAGTTGCGGGAGAAAAATTATATTATACTCTTAAAGTGTAACCTATGAGATAAGAGTTATAAACAAATGTCAGAGTATCCAGGAATTTATAAAGGTTCAAACTATTAAAGAGGAATAACCGCCCCCCACCGACGGGGTAGTGGTTAGTGGTGCTGACTGCTGTACCGAAGGGCCCAAGTTCGAATCCTGAGAAGGCATGAATGTGTGTAAATGTATAGTGTCTCTGGAGCATACGGGCACTTAAAATGCATAGCGAATCGAAACTCCTTCTTAGTGGCTTTGGTGGTAGGAGACGATTAGACCCGTCCCACGGGGTGCTCTTTCTCAAGATTGGCGCGGATCTGGACAAAGTTGTACTGGCACCTATACGGAGGTCAAGGCCATGCCAACGACAGACGCATCATGCACTCCTTGATACGATAAAATTCGTGGACTTTTTCTGATTAGCTTAGACAAGTGAGCTCGGCCACAATGAAACGGAGCAAATTATTAGAATTAGTAAGTACTAAGATTATGTAAAGTATTACATGACGAAAAAAGTATAAAGGGTAAATTAAAATAAAATTGTAAAATGAAGTTTAAGTAAGGTCGATTAAATTATAGTAACAACAGGCGTGAAAAGAAATGTAGTAGAGCCTCGATTCTTCGAGTTAACCGGGATCGTAACCACCTCGTATAGCCGGAAATTAGGTAATACAGACTGAATTTTAAATCATGCTAATTTTGTTTTTGACACCGTTTTCTGATAAATGGTTACTTGAAGTTTTGAAAATACGCAGGTTAATAAGAATACATGAATGTTAACAGTTTAAGAATCTGATTCCTTACTAGGTAAAATTTATGTCCTTCATTTAAACAAATAATACATAAAAGATTTTATCTCGTGAGAAAAATATTTAGGAAAAACTGTGATAAACAAACTCCATCAAAATTTACACAATCTGATGAATTGTGAAAGTTCTTACATGCATTTTCATAAACTATTTTTTCTCTTTTTGGGGAAAAAAAATCTATTACCCTTCTTGTGACAGTCCTAACATTCTATCAGCACTTGCAGAGCCACGCCAGTTTTAAACAACAAAACATTCTCAGTAGAAGCAAAGGGATGTTTCCTGAAGTAATCAAGTACATTGCTCAAGGCCTGAACGTCTACCAATAAGAGAGCGGTAAAACTGATTAGCAATAATAGTTCAACACAAGTTCAAATCCCGACGACTGGGCTGGCTGCATGGGAGTTTTCATGCTTTTCCCCATGTGGAATGTGAACAAGATCCAATTTCTTCTTAAATGTCATTCATGAAGGCATCCCGTCCTTTAGGCGGATAGCTCTAGAGGGCTTTGTAATCATCAAAATAAAAGTAAAGCTTCAGCAGTGCAAACTTTCAAATTCAGCGATACCTTGACATCCTTTTATTCTTTGAAAATTCTTTTATCTTAAAAACCGATGGTCAGTAAACGTTGTTTAAGATACGTAAACCTCATTTTCTCCCATAATGCACAACAGGAAGGCATTTAAGTGACTCATCACTGATAAGAGAGGTCAACAGATAGCCCATTGATAGCAAAATTCCAGAATGTTGACCTTATTTTCTCTGTTAAACTTGTAATAAAGTTTCTCCTTCTTTACCCCGTACCTTCGTGTTGTAACTCAAAGGCGCATCCAGTTAGGAACCTGAAGGTTCTGAGTTCGAGTCCTAGCGAGGACATCGTTCAATTTTGATGTTTTCATGTTCAACTGGGTACATCCTTCCTAGTTGCTTCTTAAGTGGAAGAGATTATAAGGAATTTTCTCTTTCTTTACCGCGTGCCTTCGTGATGTAACTAGAAAGCATGCCAAGCTAGCAATATGGATGCTTGGAGTTTGAATCCGGACGAAAGCGTCATTAATTTTCATCGTTCCTGCTCTGAAATAAACCCACTACATTTTCCAATGATAGTTTTTTTTTTTTTTTTTTTGAATCGATTATCGGTGGTGTTAACAACAACTTTGGTTGATAGAAGCTCTATTGTATTAAACTTAAAAATGATGGAACATGTAGGAAATTGCAAAGTTTAAAGAATTAAATTAAAATTTCTGTACAAAAATTAAATAAAATAATAGTGATAAGTATATTATGAGAATATTCTGTTCATAACTGGAAAATATAACAAATAAGTCAGAGTATGCAAGACATTTAAGAAAAGTGAAAGTGCGACTGAAACGAAAAGCTTTTTCTAAAGCTAAATAATAAAATAAGAGAAAAGTAATAAAAAATAATGTATACGAAATGTATAATTACGTTGAAAAATATAAGAAATAAGTTAAAACTAAGAATCGTTGAAAATTACAACGGTTATAAAATATGAGAAACATAACGGAGAACGTAAGAAATTAACTATGCTCTTGCCGGGATTCGAACCACGGTCCTTTTGATTGCTAACTGAGGACTGTGCTATCAGTTACATTACAAAAGCACACGCAAGTTTGAAGGCAATTATTCCTGATAATCTTAAACACGCAGTTAGGAAAGCTTTTTGCTCTGCCACACATGAAATGCTGGGAAGAATGTCACAAAAGGACTTTGATCGCATCATGTGTTCAATACAAGGGAGCACAAATCACTTAATGGATTTAACACAGTCACTAATTTTAAAATAGATCTTTTGAAAAGACTTCTAGAAATTCAGTCTTTACTTACTGTCCTAAATTATTATTCAAATAACATGCTTCAGTAATGAATAAAACGGCGGTCTTCATATGTTAAATGCAAATGAAAAAAAAAAAAAATTGTAAAAGCTTGGGAAATGCTGCTGTTTTATTTTCTACTTCTGAAGAATGCAGTTTTATTATAATACTATTTCAAAGTATTTACGCATGCATCTGTGTTATACTTTAAGGATGTATTATCTCAAAATGGATTTTCTAATTTTGATTTTGAAAAATAAAGTTGTGGGGTTTATTAGGAGCGAGAAATGTGTAAAATTCAGGTTTGCAATTGCCGGAACTCGAACTCCAAATCTTCCAGCTCTAGCCATGCTACCACTTATACCGCGAAGACAAGCAGTGAAATATGAAAAAAATAAAAAAATAAAATCTTACACTATTCCTCACTGAAAGGTTAACCGGGAAGAAAGGAGACATAGTCACCAAACGGAGGTGGTGACGAATTATCGTCCATTACATCATTTAATTCGAGCGCCATCGATGTGAAATTTTTAGAGCAAAAAATGTAAGAAAACCAGTTGTGCTCTCGCTGGGATTCGAACTCTGAAACTTCTGATTGCTAAATGGATGTGTTGCCACTTACACCACGACACTCAGTAGAAAAGACGAAAACTCTTTACACCGCTGATTCCAAGCAATATGCAGAATGAATAGGTTTGAAAGACCAAACGTCAGTAAATTAAAATATAGGCTGTAACTAACATAACTACTCTGATTTTTTGACGAGACACCAAGTTTTTTTAAAAAACTTTTAACTGGCATTAATAAATTATTTTTAATTATTATTTATGCCAATAATATTAGTCTATATATAGCATTCTCTTCCAGAATTATACCTGTTAATAAAAAGAAATGAAACAAACCTGAAATTTTATTTCATTACTTTCTTACCTGCCGCCCAGACGGAAAAGTGGTTAGTGACTCTGAATATGGTACCGAAGGGCGCGGGTTCGAATCCTGGAGAAGGCATGGATGTAAATTGTCTGTCTTTCATAAGACGCAACGGCGGCCCACCTATTAGATGCCTCCGTAATAAAGACACCACCGCTTCTGGTCTTAGTACTGGTCAACGCCTATAATGTCCAATGCCCGTCATTGAAAAAAAAAAAAAAAAAAAAAAAAAAAAAAAAACATTACTTACCTAATTTTATTAAGTTAACATGTTTATCTCAAAGAAAAAATTAATTATTTATTGTGTCATTTTGTTTAAAAATATGATGCATTTTTAAAGTAGAATTTTCTAATTTCCATATGTTTAGTATTTTTTAAAATTTTTCATGCTACAAATGTATTCGAATAAGAAAGATCTACTTTAGTTTATGGATGTATTTATAAATATAAATGAAAATCCATCTCTAATACATCTCTTTATATTGCAGACCTTTTAGGGAGAAAAATTAATGTGTACCTGTGTGTGATCATATATCTGAAATCTATCGTTTCAAGACCATTTTAAGATTTCCTAAACATTTATTTATCGAGAATCCAAATTAAACTTTTGCTTTAATACAATAATTATAACGTACAGTTTCTGTAAGTAAAATATTTTAACTAGATAGTTAAATAGTTGGGTCATTTAAAATGAAAATTTTCATGCGTTTCGCTGTCGAAACTGTCTTAAAGAAATTTTATTCGAAATATATTATTTTGATGTTAACTTTTATCACAGAAACAACTATTATTATTCCACCCTCTTGAAAAGGAATTTTAACATTAACTCTTTTAGTGGACGTTATTTCAACATTAAACGAAAAGAAACTTTACGTAAACTAGATTGAAACACTATATTTTCTAAACAAACAGTTTTTACCCAACATTTATGATTTAACTCTTGTGATAATCAAATAATTCTTTTATTTCTCCCTACATTCAGTAATTAATTTGAAACATCTCTTTATATTGCAGTTCAGAAAAAATTATTTAAGAGCATCCGATTCCGAGTTTTCTTTAGATGTTCACTCGTAATTCCAATCACATTACAGGGTTCTAAGAGTGAAATTAATCGACACAGAAAATCTCGTAATTAATAAAATAGAATACTAGAAATCAAAAATAAAGCAAGATCATTTAGAGATACTTACATAGAAATTGATGCTGAGGACAGAGCAATCACAAAAGCCTTTGTCATAGGCAACGAAATATCTTCGCTTTTTCAACTGCAAAACTACTGGTAACTGTTTTATGTCTTTCACCTCAGAACGTCTATATGCTATCCTTAACATCACTTTCTAGCACCTTAAGAGAAACGTGCTTTATGAACATCATGTGACGTGAAACAGCAGTGATTTTATTTGCGCTAATTTTTCATTCCTGGAATGCGTGGTACTGAGGGGGCGGGTTTGATTAGTTATGGTTTAAGTCAAGTGGCCATAGAATAAATCAGATATACACGATATAATTTTTCCCTGCCTTAAATCACAGCTTCGTAATGACACATTTGTAATTTTCTTTGGTAGTATTTGGTACATTTACATATTTGAAATATGTAATTTAATATATTTCATTCTTCTTAAATGCTAAAAAAGAGTATGTTTAAATAAAATATTGAGCTGGAAAGTTTACAAAATGTAACGTATGACTGGCATATCTTAAATGTAAAAAAAATATATCCAAATATATTTCATATATATATATATTGAAATTTACCCTGAATTCTACTTTGAATTATTTAAGACAACAATTGATACATATGCATTTAAACACTCTATTATTAAAGGGTTAGAAATCTTTTAGCGCATGTAAAAACAACAATTCCTCTTTTTACGTAAAACACACTTGATCGTGAAGAACAAAGATCGTTAATTTCAGGAGCAATGAAATTATTGAGATGAATGTATAAATTATTTACATGAAACTGCATAACTCGATCCTATTGACAAAAAAATCAGAGAAACCTATCTGCGTGCTTTAAAACAGTTCAAATAGTGTAAAGTTTCTTAATGAGGAAAAAGTAGAAAATCTCTACGTTTATCTGATAGTGATAGTTTTGTACTCCTTTGGTAATTGTTGTATAGAGTTTCTTAATTACGTATTAAGCGCTAGGAAAAAGAGGAAAAATGAGCTTAAATTATAAACATTATTTAAATGTTAGTTGTTTTTGCAATTGCTGCTTATGATGCATATGCATTATTTAAAAAGAGAAATCCATTATGTCAGACAGTAACTATACTGAAGTTTTTCTTAATATATTTACATTTTAAATTATTACACCTTTACAAATTAATTTTTGATACTTTTTATTAAATACACTGATACTTACATTTTGATTATGATAACGAAACGGACTTAATTTGTTCGTATTAACTTTAGAGTTATGAATTTGCATACTTCGAGAAAAAGCAGTAACAATCTAGGCTTAAATAAGCTAATTGCGATGTTAAAAGATCACTTGAAAAAGTTATTGCTTAAGACTTATAAAAATGAATGTTAAGGGTATTTACATAAACATTTATACTGACAACATGTTGCACCGTTTTTATGCAGCAAAGTTCACAGTAAAAATTTGTAGAGAAAATATATACGTTAATATATATATATATATATATATATATATTATGGTTTCTATCCTGTAAGAGATGGCATGGTTTGTAATCACCACGAACTGACATATAGGCATAGAGTGAGTGGTAGTGAGTCTTTAAGTGACTGTATCCAGACTGTGAATTAAGCAGATAATATTAAGTTTTTTAGGAGAATATGTCTGAGCTCTTGGAGAATCCTAAGAATATGATGCCCTATAAATAGCATCTTAAAACATTACATATAGATACAACAGAACTGACATCCAGCGAGCGCGTTAACCAAGCTTATTGAAAAATCCCAACGGCTAACTAAGTTTATTATCCCGACTTTCAAGTTTTTAATTTATAGGATGAAAATGCGCATGTGTTTACGTCCAATGAAAGATATCCTTGAGTTATAATCACCTAAACAGCCTTGTTTGGGGATACAGAACTTCATCTATGCATCTGTGATCCGTTACAGAACTTTTGTTGTAAATATCTAGATTTGAACGGTTATTTATTCAGGCATTTTCGAACAGAATGATATGTCTATAGCTTCATGGAATTCTTCTTTGCCACGGATATTCAGGGGAAGTTGCTGAAGATTATCTACAGATAAATGAGCAATGAGAATAAATATTTAATTCTACACAGCGTAGCGATCTCATATGAATCGGTTAAATTTTCATCCAAATCTAATTTTATAAGAATTTTACAAAAAAATCTAAAATTATAAGAAACATTCTGTATTTTATTTCCGATGGCGCGCATTTGCCTACAAACAGTTCAAATGGCACTGGCCACTGTTAAGGTCATAAGTGGCGGCCATTTTATTGTGGAGGTACCTAATACATTCTGTATTTTCCTCTTGTTGGTTCCTTTTCTATCAAAAATATCGAATAATTATATTTTTAATCCTTTCATTTCAATCTTTCCTTGTCTTGTCTGAAATGCTTAATAAAACTTCAGTTGATTTAAAATAAAAAATATTGCAGTTTAAGAATACATTTTAAACTTCACTTGTCAGTGAACGGAACTCAATCAAACTCATTTGGAATAAACTACTTTAATTCATCCTTTTACTATCGAACGTTTTTCGCGACCCCAAATATGATATTAGAAAAAAATAAAGATATAAAAATAAATATTTTCTAATAAATAACTTATATTTTGGCAAACAGTATACAAATGAAAAGGGTGTCTTTCAAGTATACACAAGTTAATGAAAGAAAATCACGTTTTAAACAGACGAATGTCCTTGTTTTTTTGCTACGTTGTAGAGACATTAGGATTTTTTTCGAGGCCGGAGAGATGAAAAATTAGCAACTCCTTCATCTGGAATCGAACCACGTACCTCTGGAATACCGGCCCAGCGTGCAGAACCACACACCAAGAAGGCACGCTAGAAAGGCAGGAGAAATACCTTATAACGTAATAAATTAATTCTTGTTGCAATATTTGGCACTGCTGGGCGTAAGGTATCTTCAGCATTCTTTATCTTTCATGCATTTGGATTTAATAAATATTAAAGCTAAAAAAGTCGCTTCACATAAATATGTTAAGCTGAACGCACAAGAGCATTTAACCCCATTTCAGAAATTACGGGAAATATAGTTCTAACTCCGATCCAGAATTCAGTCGAGGATTTTTGCGGAAACTGAAGTTTTAAGTTGCAGAGGACACCATCTTAAACGTTTTCCCGTGGAAAGGAAATAAAGATGACGGCGATGCATTGGTTGCCTTGCATACAGGCTACTTTTATGCAATCTTCATTTATATTCTATATTTCTTGTACTAGTTAACTGCGGCGAGATCAGATGAGAGCTACATCTGGGGAGGAGAGACAAATGAGAGTTTCCGGAAGCGTTAGTAACCACTAAATGAACTTTCCAATAACTGATCTTTCCAGGGCTGAAAAATTGGTTATGTATTTTTAAGATTCCATTTTGTGGAATATTTGATAAATGGATTTAATTATATAGAGTCGTTTGATTTGGTTCATCAACTTTCGATCTACAAACTGTCACCACCGCTGACATTAATCTAAATCAGTATTTTTGAAAGTTTTACGAGCCACCCTTCCTTTGTAGGAACCATTTTTTGTAACTTCTGTATTATGCTTGCATACATAATTAAAATAAATTAATTAATCATCTTAAAGAAGATGAATGTCTTTAATATTTATTACTTACTTTATAAAAATCATCAAAACAAATAATTATAAGCATAACATTTTAATTTCTCCATAATAACATAATAAAATTTGTTTATGTATACTGCCATGCAATCGTAACAATAATAATATTAATACATTGCTCTCAAAATTATAATTATATCAGTACTGCTTGAATAATTAGTCAGTAGGACTGGCGAGATTGAAGAAAAGTTTATAGTTTGTCAATATCTCAGTTAAGATTTATTAATAGAAGATATAAATCATTGCACTTTACAATTGGTAGGCCATTTATTTGTTTTACTATAAGGTATTTCTCCCACCTTCTTGGCGTGCCTTCGTGGTGTGGTGGTCTGCACACTGGGCCGGTATTCCAGAGGTTCTCGGTTCGATTCCCGGCGAAGGCTTTGTTAATTTTTGATCTTGTCTGCTTTCCAAAATACCTAATGTCTCTACATTAACAAAAGGGGAGATAAAGCCCCGTAAATGGGATATTATTTGGGTAAAGAAATGTAATATATAACGCTGTTTTGAATATAATACGTTGAAGTGGTTTGACAAATCACTGGTAATGTTTTTATAATATTATTTAAATTATCGCCCTTCTTCTGCTGTGGCCTTCTGTGTGCTGCCCTCCTTCTGTATGTTAAAACCTTAAGTCAACTGTTCACGTCTTGTTGCTTATCGCTTTTCTCCTGTGTTAGTTTAAATGTTCCAAAGGGTTAAATGTTATTGCCCATTTTAGTTTAAATGTTATTGCCCATTTTAGTTTAAATGTTATTGCCCATTTTGAGAAACACTACCTAAATGATGTCTTTGAGACATATATGATGATATATAAATTCTTAATAACTTGCAAATTTACTTAGAGGTAGAATATATGCAGGCCTCCTAATGGGCGTTCGTACTTTGCTCTTTTGCGTTTTCCGCCCCCGATAATTTTATACCTTAATTGATGCTTAAATATATATTTCACTCTGGGTGCTTTCAGATTAACAAATACGCTCAATTTAAAAATCGCAATTTTAAATCAGTAGGTTATGTACTAAATTTCATTTTCTTAGTTTTCTTTAACCATGCACACTGCTCAAAAAAAAAAAAAAAAAAGGGAAAGTGCTTATTTCCCGTTCTACTGGGGCGATTCACGAAATTCAAATTGCGTTCTTCATGTCTCGAAAGCGCGACTTAGGATATATATTAGATTTATATATAGCACTATTCTAACATAGGTATTTTGACACAAAATCGGACTTTTTCTGAAATAACATACCAATTTTTTTACATATTTCGATTCTACCTCTCAAATTATGCCAGCATACCAAGTTTTGTAAAAATCGTACGAGTAGTTTTTGAAATATTAGCTCTCAAAATTTTAGCTCCTCAATGTTAATTGAATTTGACAAATATTTATTTATATCTCTTTTTTTATTAAACTTTTTTGATTTTTTTTCTGTCACATTTCGAAATTTAAGTTCATTCCAAATAAAATTTACCCATTTTTTGTGTTTTATTTTTTAAATTTCTATTTTTAAATAATTTTTATAAATTTTTCGAAAAAATTTTTGAATTATAACCTATAAAATTTTTACCATCATCTTAAAGTAGGTGTATTTTTAAGCATATCTGCAAAAAAATTAGACTTTTTTATTCAAAATTTTCTAAGATATACACGAATTTACATAATTTCGCGTTTTGAAATTTGGCACCTTTTTTTTTTTTTTTTTTTTTGAGCAATAAGAACGCCAAATGTGGTCTATGGATTTTTGTTACACTGAATTGCCACAGCTATTTTTAACCTTAAACTTCAAGTAAAATTTTAAGGAGAATTAATTATATGACATTTTTCCTCTCAATGATGCGTAATAAATATTTATTAATACTATATGAAAGGCTATTTTTTAAATTATAGATGATATTATTCAAAATTTTAACTATTTTTTTTAAATTTCTCTCGTATCTATTTTTTTTTTTTTTTTTAAATTAAGAGTAAGTTTTTGTAAGAATAAATTTTTACCTTCGGC
This sequence comes from Stegodyphus dumicola, assembly GCF_044657685.1. Taxonomy (NCBI): domain Eukaryota; kingdom Metazoa; phylum Arthropoda; class Arachnida; order Araneae; family Eresidae; genus Stegodyphus; species Stegodyphus dumicola. Next base: position 122,245,834 of record NC_140776.1, read on the forward strand.
GTTTTATCGTCTGCTACTTTACTTCGTTTAAATCGAATTGTCTAAAACTGAGAATTTTCGTTTGATGTTTATTTGAATTTTATGACATTAACTGCACAATTTATTTCTAAACAAACTGATGCTTTTGAAGTGGCTGAAAGAGCGGCTGGTACTATCATCCATATTTTTAAAGCACAGTATATTTTTATAGAAACATAAGATTTAGAATAATCATTTATATAAAAGTCAAATTATGATATAAATATACAACCCTCTAGAGACTGAATTAATGGAAGTTCAATGGTTATGTAGAAATGATCTGCAGCTACGTAATCGCTGGATATGTCAGCAGATTCCGTGGACAAGTAAGAATAATTATATAAACGACACCCAACATTCTGAATTCAATTAACAACTAGGATACGATGTTTATTAAATGAATTCAAGAAGTTTTAAAACATAAAAAATCAACTCATTTTTTATCATTTTCCATCCATCATTATCAAAAATGTATTTTTGTACGTAGCGTATTTTCATTATTCTAATTTAAAATTCTAATAATTCTTAAAATTCTAATTTAGAGTGTAATTGTCAAGAACTGATTCCTAATCATCAGTAATATAATAAGTAATTATTACGATTATTAATAAATCCTTCTTATAAAGTAATTGCAAATATTTTTCTGTGCAAATATTTTTAATTTTATATTAATCAAGATTGCACACGATATTATTTATTTACACTTCAATTCTTAACGTCAGTTCTAGTAGAAGTTACAAATCAATTATATTTAATTAAGGATTGGATTGGATTATTTAATTATGGCAAAGCACACGAGGGCTATCTGCCTAAAGAGAGGGATGCCTTCGTGGAGGACTTTCTAAGGGAAACTGGCTCGTATACACGTTACACATCGGGGAAAACCACGAAAACACCCATGCAACCAGCCCGTTCGCGGGATTCGAACCTCGGATCGAACTACCAGTGATCAGCGTCTTTACCGCTCGGCCGTTTGTGGGCCTTTATGAAATGGAAGGCGATAACTTTATTTAAAATGATTGTCAGAAATACCAAAATGTTTCGAAAAGTTGGATACTTCTTAGTATACTTTCAGAATGCTTAAAGAAAAAGAGAAGAAAAATACATTTTTTCGTAAAATTTAGTATTTGTATTTTTTTTAATTTAAAACTTTTCAATGTTATGATATTTGATTCTTGCGATTTCAAAAATAAAATATTTGACTAAAATATGAATAACATTTTAAGAAACCAAATGTAGGATAAAATTGTGTAAAGCAATGGGCACAATGATAAAACTGTTTAAAGCAGTGTATGCAAGTCATCCTAAGTTAAAATGTCGGTTATACATCTCTCTTATTTATATATATCTTTTCTGAACGTAACATTGAAAGGCGTGTAAAACTGTGCTTTACTGTATTTTCTCTTTTAATACAGTATGCAGTTTTCAAACTCATCGTAGTCTGGGTTACAAAGTATTCTTCCGAAAGAAACGCAGTTCAAATAAATAAAATCAAATTCTGGAAAATTGATATTAATAAATATATTTAAAATGAGTTCGAAGGAATAAATAGAAAATTTTAAAACAATTATCTGAAGAGACAATGCAACACAAACAATTAAAATAAAAGTATAAAAATTTAAAAATTACCTAAAATAATAACTATGACGAAAAATATATATAAAGAAAACTATTTGAAAAAAAATAAACGCTGCACCTTTATTTACGCAGTTCGAATAGGTAAATAGAAATTTTTAAAACAGTTATTCGAGAAAGAAAAAAAAAAAAGTGCAACTTTAACACTTAAAATGAAATTCGAAAAAGAAAAAATTACTTAAAATAACAAGTTATAATTAAAAATATAATATAAAGAATATTATTTGGAAAAAAGGAACGATTGTGACTTTTTTTCCTCTCACGGGAAAGGAAACTAGGTTGCTATATATTAAGAAGTTCGCCAAGTGAAGTATTCTTGGCGGAAACTGACAAAAAAGTGCCAACATAAATTTGTGAATTTCTCCGTAAATTTCGCTCCAAATTTTAGAAAATTTCATATTTAGGCGTAATTTGAGTCGTAGAATCGAAATATGTAAAAAATTGGTATGTTATTTCAGAAAAAGTCCGATTTTGTGTCAAAATACCTATGTTAGAATAGTGCTATATATAAATCTAATATATATCCTAAGTCGCGCTTTCGAGACATGAAGAACGCAATTTGAATTTGTCAATCGGCCCAGTAGATCGGGAGATATAGGACTGTCCCATTTTTTTTTTTTTTTTTTTTTTTTAGCAGTGTACATTAGCATAAAAATTAATATTTTTTTCACAAGTAAGCAAGTTCTTACATTTATAAAGACTACAAAGCAATTATGATTTCAGGAATAATATCCGAGTCACATAGCGTTCAAAATCTTACTTATGGAGGTGTAAACTGTGGAGGACCACTTCAAAATGTGATAACCACGTGCATGTATCAAACAGAAGATAATATTGCGGGTAGGTTATATGTGAGATAAAAGGAAAGCGGGAAAACAGAAGCCGGGTGAGAACGTTCTTGCTTCTGAAGTATACGTTGTATTTGATTTGTGAAGGACTTCTGTCTAACTCCACTTTTATATGCATGTTATCATCGCTTGTAACGAATCTAGTTTTACTCAACGAATAAAAGCTTTAAATTTGAATATCATGAATAGGGCTCTGAATGGTCATGGACGATGGGAATTTGAATTAGTTTGACACATTTTAAACAAAGTATAATCTTATAGCAAATGCATGATACTATATTTAATTTCATATGAGCGAAAGAAATATTTATTATTTTCTTTTTCTGTTTCTTTTTTTTTAAGCAAATAAGGGCATGAATGATAGCAATGTTCATCGAAATTTTTCTTCACGGGAATTTATCTCTTATCAACTCAAATCTTTCACGATTAGCGTCGGTTATATCCGGTACATACTAAGTGCGCCGCATTGGCACAATTATATGAACGCGGAATCATCCGAATCGGCTCAAGAAATATTTTTTATATGATAGTTATGTTCCCATGGAACGCCTATTAGTTATATAAATTAAAAACTAGTGCACTTTCATGCTAACAAATTCGATCTAAAGTTAATCGAGCAAATACTGACAAAATACCACAAGATGAGAATGAGGCATTCTACAATCTATATTAAACTAATAACTAACTAACTATTAGTAACTAATTAATAATAATTGAATTAAGACTGATCGCTAGAGACTTCTACTTCATATATAGCTTTAGGAAAAACAAACAGTAAACGAAGGTACTATTCCAGGAAAAAGTTATTAACCATAGTAACGCGATGAACGTGACGTTGTATACGTTTTCCACTTTTAAAATATATTATACTCAAATATATTATTATATCTGTCATGGTTTCAGAATAGCTAATAAACAATTTAAAGTGATTATTTAACACTGAATTTCTTTAAAGAAACAGAACAAGACCTCAACAATATTATATTTATCCAATATTTCCTTAAACCCTCTGCTGTTCCAACAAAATCCTCTCTTAAGACGCGAAACGCAGTTACCGTGTATGGTGATCACAAATGGCACGACGATCCATTCATTAGTGGCGTACTTATGACTAGTTCTGCCATTGCGAAAGAGTTAAAAATCAGAATATAATTCGAATTCTCTGTTTTATCAAAATAAATAAATGGATAAAAAATAAGCATAAAAATCTGAAAGCTTTTAGATTTTGCAATTACGCCCAAAGGGTGTTTTTTTACCGTTTTGTGTGTTACTTTTATTTATTAAATACCGTTCTTCGCACTTAAACCATAAAATTCAATTCAACAGCATTATCGCAAAATAATTTTAAAAAGAGCATATCTTTAGAATTTCGGATACACCGTCTTCGCGCGCTGGAGATACATTTTTTTCCCGTACAGTGTTGCCATTGCTCGCTTTGAAATCGTTGAGTTTGTTAATAAAAAACTCGTTAAAGTGTTACAAAATATTAAATCCGTAATAAAAGAAATTCCAAATACCAAATTAGGGCTTCCAGATGCCCATATTCGGTGGAGGATTACGTTATTCAAAATTGGATGGCTCTAGGTATAGCCATCCAATATATATTTTATCACAATGCGAGAAACATACATACATTTATGCAGATTCCTCATTATTTAATTTCTTTAAATATAACACAGGGCGATAATATTTGGTAGCAACAATTTGAAAAGTGAAAGAGATATTTAAAGTTTTCGTCGCAAAACGTCCGAACGAAAATTAATAGCCCTTCTGGGTTAACGCTCTTCGGGCTAATAAATAAATAAACTACAAGAACAACAATGTTATTGTGCCTCGTCTCCATTTTTTATTCCCGTTTAAAATGTTGCTGCAACTCATTTAGAGTGCGAAGTAAAATTTGGTTAAAATACTGCGTAATAATGAATACTAAAAAAAATGAGCAAGTTGATAATCTAGAAATTTATACAGAGTTGCATTACACCAGGTCTTTAAAAAAATGTTTGTCTTTATTTCATTATATTGGTTCTAGATATGAACTTTGTTTCGTAAAGTAAAAAGTCTAAATAATGAAATGCTTACTGAGCGTTGATAAGTCAAACGTGAAACTCTCCTTTCTTTCATGTGCAAAATTTAGTCAAATATGCGCAACGAATAATATATCGGGGCTAGATTAAAAAGTCAGCATACTGCTTTACCCATTAATTTTCACCAATCAGTAAAACGAGCTACTTTTGTTTTGCAATTGCTGCATAATGCTAATTAGCCTTATGCCAGTGCGCTTGGCTAACGGACAGAATTAGCCAAGCGCACTGAGGCTGTTGTTAGTGGCCAAGTCCACAGCTCCGATAAACGCCTTGTGGTCTAATACATTAGCCAAGTACCCTTTAGCTGACGAACGCATATAATGGGCCTGTCATTCTAGGTATAATTAGGATTGAGGACAATGTCTAAGGTAAGGCAAAATATAAGCCTAATTACATTTTTCTCAAATTATTTGTTAGTCCATAGTATACTTAAACGAAGTTTCTTTAGTTAGTTTGCTCGCAACGTGTCACAGCATAAACTGGAAATTACCTGAAAGCCTGAAACTAGCTCAGTTGGTTTCTACAGAATCGGTATTAAAAGTAAAACTGACAAATGAAATTTTATGAGCTCCGTTTTGCTGCCCAGCGGAAAATATAAAACGAGTAAAAATTTCCTGGAGTACAATAAGTTGTTATTAGGTATTCGCGTTTGCTTCTGTACTCGTAAATTCTCCAGCACTTACTGGAAATTGCAACGGCAGTCATAAGTTTTAAGCAGTCATCCCCAAAAGAAAACTAGGAAATTATCTGGTGGTATGGAAATTCCTACTACTAGCCTGATAGTTTTTTTACACCGTCACTAATAAATTTAAAAACTTTAGATTGGCTAAAAAACGTTCCACAACAAGAAAGAACTGCCAACTATAGGCATTTTAAGTGCTACGAGACTAATCTCTACTACATTAGAAAGAAGTAACTGAAGATGAAACAGTCAGCACCTAATAGTGTGTGTGTGTGAGATTATGGCAAAGCCTCGAGGGCTGTCTTCCTAAGGAGGGATGCCTTCGTGGAGGACTTTCTAAGGAAAACTGGCTCGTATACACGTTACACATGGGGAAAACCACGAAAACACCCATGCAGCCAGCCCGTTCGCGGGATTCGAACCTCGGACCGAACTACCAGTGTTTAGCGACTTTACCGCTCGGCCGCTGGTGGGCCAGCAAGAACAACAATGTAAACAAATTTCTCTGCGACACTTCCTAGTAGAAGAAGAGTCGCAGAGAAATTTGTTTTAACAACCAGCTAAGCAAAAAGCGATTACAGTAATTATTTCAAGTCTAGGCTGTAGTTGATTCAGTTAATAAGCGTGAAATTCAAAACTGGTTAAGTTTAAAACTTTGGTAAACTTTTTTAACCTAGTGCTAATGTATCGAATTCATAAAAGATCATAGGAAAATAGATATTGTGGTATATCTAAACGACGAAATAAATGTTAGATTGGAAAACATGTTAGTATAGAAAGCAAAATGAAAAGTCGCTAATAACAATAACAAAAGAAGGAAAAGCAGCGGCAATTAAGTAGCGAAAGAAGTGAATAAGAATAAAAAAGAATTAGTAACTCGAAATCTAAGTTTTAAAGGGTAAAAGGATATTGCAGAAGAAAAGTGAGGTATCGCTCTGGAAGAAAGAACACCTCCTACTGTTGTAAAATGACATGTTACTTTGAGACATGTTAATTTCAAAAGTGAAAATTTTGTTGAAAGATATCTCAACCACTGCTTACGCATAAGTAGTAGTTACACAAAACTTTATTTCGGTGAGGTTTCATAGAAAGTCTTTTGGAAAGGGTCCACCAGCGGCCGAGCGGTAAAGTAGCTGAACACCGGAAATTCGGGCCGAGGTACGAATCCCGCGAGCTGGCTGGCTTTATTTTCGTTTTCACCATGTGTAAGGTGTATAAGAGACAGTTCCCTTTAGAAAGTTTTCCACTAAGGCATCCCTTCCCTTAGGCAGATAGCCCTCAAGTGCTTTGCCGTAACCAAATAAATTAAACCAAACTCAACTTTTAGAAAGGTAGGAGGTGTCTGAAGTGTAAGATGTTCAGTTCATCAGTGAGCGGCTTGATAAAATTGCTGTAATGGTTCAACCCAAGTTGAAATTACAGCTAAAGGAATGAATACATGGGTGTTGCATATGTTTACTTCACGTATAAAGACAATACGAGGCATTTTCCCATAGAAAGTCCTCCATGAAAACAATTCTCCTCTCAGGTGGAAAACGCGTGTGATGTATTTAATTAAACATACTAACTGGATATAGAAATTATAGTAATCCATAATGAAAAGACCTAGAAAATTATATTGAATGCAGTTAAATACATTGCGTTTTATATATTTGAGCACCACAAAATGGGTTGAATACTAAGTTGCATTTATCTAAATAGCTCAGAATCTCGATCTGATTTCAAGGAAGATAAAGAACCTATGTGTATGAACAAGTTTAAAAGCTCAACAAATGAATATGGAAATTTTGTTAAGAATACAACATACAGTTGCTGAAATCTTATCGCGGATGATTCCACCAGCGGTCGAGTTGTAAAACGCTAGTAATTCGACCCGGATTTTAATCTCTGCGAACAGGCTGGTTGCGTGGAATTTTTTGCTGTTTTAATCACGTGTAATAGGAATACAAGCTAGTTTGAAGCTAGAATACAAGCCGTTGCGTTGCTTTGCTTTAATCGATTAACCTAAGCAAACCTTATAGCAAATGAAATAAGACAAAAATCAACAAATAGACGTAATTTGTTAACTTCAATGAATTTACACTGCATTAAAAAATATGAAATATTGTACTTACTCACGTAGCTCTTCCTAGCATTTTAGTGGCAAGATTCTGAAACATTTTTAAATACTCATGTAATTTTATCCTTCCTCAAGGGGTTCAGAAAGCTACCTTCCTTAAACTTGAAAACAAATTCGTTCACCTTGTTTTCGTGTTTTAAATTAATTTTGGGTTCATGGCCTCTGATTGATGAAGTAATTATAGTGAAGAGCTTTACAGAGGGGTTATTTTCGTCTTGCTAATTAATTTGCTTTTGAATTTTGGGTGCATGGCCTCTGATTGATGAAATAATTATTGTGAAGAGCTTCAAGAGAACATGGTTGTCTAATGTTCTTGATGGTTCTAAAAGTCACTGCACGACGAAAGACAGACTGAATGGTAAGGAAGACGACGACATGCAAGCCGTAGCAGATGACACAAGTAGATGTAAAATGAGGGTTCACCAACATTTGCGGTTTGGGTGTGCCCAGTGACGTTACCGGAACGGAGGCTCGAGAATAGAATTTACTCACACAATTATTCGTGAAATTTAATGGACTGTAGATTTCTTTTATTTCTGTTAACAGATATTAAACACATGAGAACTTACATAGACTTATTTGGATGGACATTCTTGCCATCCACATACATGTAGTATTTACTTTCAAAAGCACACACGATAGAGCACTTTAAAGCATAATTACTGCTTTATTTTACTAATATTAAATAGAATGAATAAAATAAAAGGTAAGCATTAAAAGTTCAGCTGGTAATCTGATGGTGAAATGAAGTCCGACAATCCAATCCTATGGGGATCATATAACGATGGCTAATACTCAGTCCTAAAAAATACATTCAGGGGCCCGTCTGCCCTCTCGGCTACTATGGACAAACATCCTGATAGACCTGCGGGCAGTCTGTCCACTTCCATTTCATCTCAGAATATCCACTTGTCTGGAACGCATCTCGTCTCCAGCACTTCCAAGTCTCGTCTGTCGATCTGCAAGCTACACTGCATTACGGCTCTGATAGAGTAGAAGTAAATGTTGTGGAAGGGTCTACCACTACATACATACACTTACCAACTCGAGCTACCAGTACACACTCAATCAATGGCCGCTAGCTGTCCACGTTGTTCCGTTTTCCTTCTCGTGGTTGCCAGATCACTCTAGTTAAACAATATTCATTCGATTCGTGGAGTCACTTCACTTCTGCCTTAATTTACCGCCCGGGTTGGGCAGTTGTGACACAGTTAACTATGACCAAACTTAAACAGTTTTAAATCACCATGTAGTCCAAATCATATGTCACAAAATTTAAATTGTTACACATGAACAATCAATAAATAATAAACATAATTAACCACAGAACATGAAATGCACAACATATAAATTTAAATACAATGCATAAATAATAATTTTTTGAACTCAGCAAGTATATCTGAACTTAATGTAACATCTACTGGTAGTACAGCTAATTTAGTTATTGGTCTTTTTAAAAGACCTGACTTGGTTTTTACAATACAAACTCTAACCTTTTTATCTTTACCATAAATTAGCTCTTCTATTTTCCCCAGTAATTAAGTCGAAGTGGGCATGTTGTCTTCCTTTACTAAAACTATAGTGCCCTTTTTAACGTTATCCTTAGAGAAATACTACTTAAATCGTTGCTGTAAATCATTTTGACACCATTTCCACAAATATTACGTTACTTTAGTAGTGCGCTGCCAGCGCTTTAAAGAACTGTCAGAAAAAACAGTTAAATCAGGCTCCGTTATTGATGTTAAAGGTCACCCGACTAGAAAGTGTGCGGGTGTAAGAGCTTTCAAATCATCGGTGTCATTGACAGAGGGGATATTGGACGTGAATTTAAAATTTCTTCAGTGTGGTTCAAAATTGTAAGAAGCTTATCAAATGTAAAAATCAACCTCCCAACTGCACGCTTAAGATAAAACTTAAACGGTTTAACACCTGCCTTCCGGATACCTCCAAAGTGAGGAGCCGTGGGAGGGATAAACTTCCAATGAATCCTTTCAGATGTCATATATTTGGTTAAGAATTCATCAGGGTATTTCGTCAAATTGTAGAGTCGCTTCAATTCATTGCTAGCCCCAAGAAAATTTCGAGCATTGTCGCTAAATATGGATGTACACTTACCTCTTGTAGAAATAAATCGTTTTAAAGCTGCAATACATGATTCTGTAGACAAATTTGAAACGATCTCGAGGTGGACTGCACAAGTCAAGAGGCAAACAAAAATTGCAACATAAATATTGTGCACTACGCTTTTATTCTGAGTCGTATATTTTATATCAAAAGGGCCACAAATGTCAACACCAGTGTGGTGAAAGGGAAAGAATGGATTTAGTCTCTCTAATGGTAAATTTCCCACCTTTTGATCCAGCAATACTGGTTTTACCTTGGCACACGTTACACATTCTCTTAATATCTTTCTAGCAAGATTACGTCCACTTATCGGCCAAAAATTTTGTCTAACACTATGCAAGAGCGCTTGTGCTCCAGTATGGAAGTTTCGAATATGGTAGTGTAACATAATTAAATGAGTCAGTTTATGATTTTTTGGCAAGCCAGCAGGGTGCTTCGTGTTAAAAGGCAAGTTAATTTCCTGCAGTGTAACACCTACTCTAATAACTTGAGATTCATCTAAAAAGGGACATAAAAATTTTAACTGACTATTTTTACCTACTTCCCTTTTCTTACTTAAGTCCTTGAAGTCTTCAGGAAAGTTTTGATATTGGACTAAGGAACGTAATTTATTTTCACTACGATTACAATAAATATGAAAGCAAAAATTATCCTTCTTTCCATCTTGCGCTCACAAATCATTATGGGAATATCCATTTACAATTATTAAGGCCTGAAAAAAGCGTTGTCTGCGATGTTATCGTCATGCGATGATTTGTAGATATTTTATTTTTTACCACGATAATTTCGACGACGATGTTTTTAAACTGCGAAGTTTTTGAACCGCTTTATTTTCGACGGCATTTTGTACCATGATGTTTTAGAAGTGCGATGTTTTCTCCCACGATGTTTTGTAGGACGGCGTTTTCGCCTTGCGTTGTTTTCTCCGCGACGTTTTCGTCCGCGATGGTTTTGCCGCGATGTTATCGGCGACACCTGTTCCCCAATTGCAATTTCGCCTAGGCTCCAGATTTTGAAGACATTACTTATAATTTTCATGTGTCATTTTATTTCTCCCGACGTGACGTAAAACTCCCTTCGCTGTCTTCTTCTCCCCCTCTCCGACAAGAAAGCATATATTTAGGGCACAAACCCACATATTCATAGACTAATTTTGACGAAAATTCATCAATTTTCTTCTTTCATACATTTTAATTTTCGTAATTTTCAATAGTCTTAGTTTTAACGTAATTCCCATACTTTCAGATCACATACCTCACTTTTATTTCCTTTTAGATGTAAATTTTAACTTCTTTTCTACTTTTTAACGTTTGTAGTTTCCAACATACTCTGAATTTTAACTAATTTGTGCTATTTTCACACTATGTACATAAGTCATTTAATTTTAATTAATTATGTACATTTTAACCTTCGTAATTTTAAACATACTCTTAATTTTAACTTAATTACTATATTTTTTTAACCATACATATGGACTTTATTTAATTTTAGATATAATTAACTTGTTTCGTACATTTTAGCTTTCGTAATTTTTTAAGTATTCTGATTTTTAACTTGTTTATTATATTTTCAGACCCTACACATGAATTTTAATTAATTTTAGATGTAAATTTTACACTTTTTTTACTTTTTATTTTCCTATATACTTTAAATTTTAACTCATTATTTTATAATTTTGAATTTTAATCACCCTTTTTTTACTACTTCAGTTGAATTTACATCTTTAATTTTTTTAAACATATGGATATTTTCAATTTAGCATTTTATTTTATAACCATAAACTGTTATTCATATTCAATTCGCTGAATATCACTTACTTAGTCTGTATTTTATAGTGCTATTTTAATTTGCCTATTCTGCAATTTCTCATTAGTCTTACTTATTTTACTTCATTATTAACTTCATCCGCATTTCCAAACTTTATAATTTCTTGCATATTCAGGTATTTCCTTATATATTTATATCACATATATCTGAATGAGGTAATTTACTTTAGCTATTAAAAAATCCCTTTCCTTGTTTATTCATTTTATATGCTGACATTAATTCAAATTTGCTTTTGACAGGTAACTTCAGAATTAGATTTATTGGAGAGGGAAAATATAAAGTTTAATTTTAATAATTTAATACTACGATATCTTTTCCCCTCTCATATAGTATATGCTGAAAGTCTACAGAGTGTACAGGAAAAAAAAAGCGACAATGTTAAATGGCGTATTCAGAAAAGAAATTATATGCCATTGGAATGATTTCGGTACACAGCTCAGGGGTATATGCGATTTCAGAATTCTAAAACTTTACTCTGCAATGATATCCTATTCTGGATGATGTTCTCTTCATCCATTGAAACTCACTGATTTCATCTTATAATGGCTGTTAGATGAACCCCGCCTCCCACATCACGCGCTTCTTCCTTACCAGGACATAATGTTATCAGTTTTCCTTTACATTTTATACAGTTGGCTCTGCTTAATGTCATCACGTTTGTCCAAAGCTATTTTGATAACATTAAACGAATTAAAGCATTAAACAATGAGGAAAAAGTATCCCTCAAAATAGCAATGGAATTTAACTAATATAGATTTAACTAGAAATATGGAAATAGGCAGCATTTAATCAAAGAAATATTAGTTAATGTTAATAATAGTGGAGTCACATTAACCGCATTGTTGATTACAATATGCAATGGATTTCCCGTGTTTTCGTACACAAACGGGCGGAACTTTGTCAGATCTATAACAATATCCAAAGATAACATTATACGCGATCACATTAAGCGGCATCTTCTGTAGAAGTTTTCAAGAAGCTTCAGATCGTGAGACAGAAACTGTATCAATCAAAGCTTCTGTAAATCTGGTTTAAATAGGGAATTCTCATCCTTTTTCTTGCATCCTTTTAAAGGAATGGTTTTCTTCATCGAACCCCTTCTATTTTTCTCTATAATGTACAGTATATAACATAATCATAATGTAAATAATTGCACTTAAATAACTTTAAAATAACAGATTAAGAATATGAACAAAACTTATCGCCTTATCTTATCACTGGCTTCTCTTTCATCATTTGCACTTCTGCAGCTGAAGATGAAGGTTCTATATTTAAACCTTTGAAAAGAGTCTTGAAAATTTATGAATATTACGCTGATACTTACTGCTTGAACTCCTCCAATAATATAAACACATATTAAAAAAGGTAGCTTATCCACTTTTATGTCTAATTATTTTTAATTTTACAAATATAAATAAATATTGCAAATTTTAATTGCATAAAAGTATGATTTTAATTGATGTGACGGCTGCGCTGGATGCATTGATCCAATTTTTTTAATACAGTGGAATACCGTTTATACAACTCTTGTTTATACGTCTTTTACATTTATACGTCGTTTCATCTTGGTCCCGATTCAGTCCTATTTATTTTAATATTGAAATATTTCTTTTATACGTCGGATAACACCGGTTATACATCACTTTTATTTAACTTATTCCATTGGTTTTACATTTTGCAGTCCCACCTTTCAAGTATTTTTCTCAGAATTGGGGATAGGAGAAGGAAACAAAGGTTTCAGATTTTGGTACAGAAGGTCACAGAAGTCTACATAGTCATAGAGTTCACAGTTTCGTACAGAAGTTGAAAAACCAGTTGATGAATAGACAGAATACTTGGAAGAAAAACTTGATTTTTTTCTGAACAGGACGCTGCGTTAAATGTACTAGATTGAGTAGAATTAACTGATACAAAATGTCACGAAAGCGAAAGGTACTATCGTTAAAAGATAACGTTAAAATCTTAAAAAAAAATTTGATGAGAATACTGGTTTGACGAAATTTGAGTCAGCAAAGAAACTGGATATTCCTGTGACAACACTAAATCGGTTGTTTATGATAGGAAAAAAGTTGAATAAAGATCAGAAATTTGTGGACAGTCCGTTTCAAAGATATTGGGTGTACAAAATTGAAAGCTTACTGAAGTCGAAGCCATTCTGCTAAAATTTTTCATTCAATGTCGTACATCCAATATTCCAGTGAATGGCCTCATGTTAGTCGAGAAAGTAAAAGAAATGGTATTTCAGCTGAATGTGAAAAAAAGCTTGCTTTGGAACTGGATGGCTGCATAAATTTAAACTGCGCCATGGAATCTCATGTCGTATAATAAATATAGAATCAAAAAGCGTTCCATCTGAGTCAGTTGAAGAATGGTTCAAGAATTTATCCACCGAAATATATGGATATGAATTAAAAGACATTTTTATTGTTAATGAAACTGCTCTTTTCTTTGAACCTATGCCTGCAAGAACCCTAGCTTTCAAAAGGTGATCATTGTCATGGGGCTAAGCAAAATAAGGTACGTCTCACTGTTTTACTGTGCAAATGCTTATGGTCCAGAAAAGATGACTCCTTTAATTATAGGAGAGTTACAAAAACCAATGTGCTTCAAAAATATTAAAGCTCTGCCGTTAGAACACGGAACCAATAAGAAAGTATGGATGACTATGGACATTTGAACAGAAAGATTCAAGAAAATAGACAAAGTTATGAGCAGACAAAAACCTTAAAATTTTACTTTTTATGAATCAGTGTACCGCCCATCCTCAAACTATAGATTTCTTGCAAAATGTGAAAGTTTTTTTCCCGGCGGATTGCAGTAATATAGTACTAATATAGCTCTGATTATCATTAAGAAATTGAAAATGTTCTACAGGAAAAGGTTGATTTAAATAGCCCTTCAAAGCATAACTACGGGAAATAAGCAAAAATTAATATTCTTAAAGCTACTAATATTTCACTTGCCTGGGCTCAAGTAAAACCCCGAACAACTAAAAATTGCTTTATTAAAGGGGCATTTTCTGACCCAAGTGACAGTTTTGACGGTGAAAGTGATGATAAAACTGTGGTTATGAATGAAGAAGATTGGAAGCTACTGGGATTAGACTTTATAATCGAGGAATATGTAAACTGTGATGCCAATGTAATGACGTCAGACTCATGTACAGTTGAAGATCTGATTGAAAACTGTTTACCAAATGAACATTTAAGTAGCAGGGATGAAGAAGAACAGAAAATAATTTCACTTTCTTTTCAAAATGCTATCTACTGTACTGATATCCTCAGAAATTTCTTTGGGAATACTATACTCAGACCAGTGCTCGAATATAAGTGAGAAAACATTTCAAGAACTTGAATTCTATTCATAGTGATTTGTTTGAGATTTAGAATCAAAGGACACGCCAGACGACAATTAAAGATATTTTCTTTAAAAAAGTTACTGTACTCAGACCAGTGCCTGAATATAAGTGAGAAAAAATTTCAAGAACTGAATTCGATACACAGTGTTTTGCTTGAGATTTAGAATCAAAGGACACGCCAGACGACAATCAAAAACATTTTCTTTAAAAAAAAAGTTAAATTTTGCTTTAAAATGTTTTTGAAAAATAATACTTATTGGCAACTCAAATAAAAGTGTAAACTTCTTTTTCCCAATTTCACTTAACTATACGCAAAAATTTGCGTTCTTATGATTTAAAAATATTATATTTTTATTCATGTTATTTTCAAAATATTAATTATAGAAATGTTTAAATTGTTTAAGACGTGTTAATATTAATTAAATATTTATTTAAAGTATTAAATTAAAATTTTCTTGAACATAGTTAATATTTTAACCAAACTGAAAATAGCATAATAAAATTGTGTAATATCAGTAGTAGGTTAGTAGTATCAAAATTGGGCGGCCAGTATATGTATATGTATATACTGGCCGCCCAATTTTGATACTACTAAACTGCTACTACGATATGTTTCACATTGTAAAACTTCGTTTGTACTTCTTTCATTTATACATAGTTTTTGAATGGTCTTTTGAAAGATGTATACACCGTGCTCCTATGTATTTGATGCTGTATTTGATGTATTTGATTTACCCTTGCAATGGGTCAATGAGTGGTACCATTCCGAATTTTAATATATTTGCGGCTTATAACGTTGCGCGCCTACAACTTGCACGCAACCAAGGGTGACTGTGAAAGCTTGTATAAACCACAGAGTCTTGTAAAGGGTTTAAGTCCCTTTTTATTCGACGTAATGAATTACAATTGCGTTCTCTTGACGCTTACAAACGGTGCCAACTCGGCAGTCAAAATAAAAATAAGAACCTGAAAAGAAAGTAAAGACAATATTCTAACTACGAGGCTCTCTAAAATAACTAACTCACCGCGTTTTACAAAAGCCGCAGCTAATTCAGCAGACTTGAAGCTCACTGGAACAATTGCAACTACTTCCCGCCAAGCACATAGGCCGCAACGCGGGGTTCTTCAATTCTCGATTTCTACCTCCGCGCTCGCTAAGTAAGAATAACTCTCTCACCGAACTCGTTTCCTTCTATTTAAATCATACTACTTCCGCTGATAATTTAAATGCTTGCGCGTTCTACTCAAATTTACATATTCTGGCATTGGCAGTTCCAGGGGAAAGTAAGGCTTGACAGGAAAGATAGTTTAAACTTAAAATAAATGTTAGTTAAAATAAATATAAACCCTACATTTGCCGCTGCCAGAATTTGGAAAACTTGGAAGCAGGTCCTACAAACGACCTGTTGTAAGTTTATCTAATTCTGAACTAACTGGCGAAAGCCTCGTTTACACAAAAAAAAATCTTATGTAACAATTATATACTAAAATTCTTTTGCTCATTACAAAGCTTTCTTCTTACAGCAACTTTTCCTGGACTTCATCAATCAATCTTGGTCTTTCCTTCCAGCATCTGGAAGGAATAAGTATCAGTATCTTTCTACATACATTATAATTTACACTTTCTTGACACAATAAATTTTTGTTTTTAACGATTCGTTTTTCTTAGTTATTGCTTACTTCACATTCATTCAATTTTTCAAGCATTAATTTAACTTTACCCTGGCTCTCCACCATGTGTGGTGTCAAACGGGAATATTCGTGTTTTAGTCTTACAACACTTCCCCTAACCACCATGATTTGTTAGAATTCAACAACCAAATAGACACATCTTACTCGACATTCTACAACTCAATGAGCTACTTTAATAGTCTTAAAAATTCAAATGTAGGTGGAGAACCCTACAAAACACATTCATTCTAACTTCCCCCTCATTCATCTTTAAACATGCAGGCTTTCGCTCTAAAGCATGACTTTATCTACAATTTACTACTTAAATTTTGACTTCATTGCTTTAAAGCATTCACTTTTAGCATCTACAATTTTATGCTTCTAGACTAAATTCTACTTTTACATAACATGCAAGTATTTACATACATTTACAAAAGTTTAATACATATGCTTTTTACAATTTACCATAAAATGAATAAGAGAAAATAAATTTTTACTTTACTCATTCTTCGCCAAGCTGGCGGCACTGAAACTAAAATTCTTATTAGTACAAGAATACGAAGTTATTTTTATCTCCGGCCAAATTTTGGCTTTAACATAACAGAATTAGTCTTTCGACCAACAGAAAATGCTTGTTTTTAGCTTTTACACTTAAAGAAAGTAATACTTTTGCCTTAGCTAAATAAAGTAAAACAAAACTAAGTCTCAACCGAGACATATTGACTTTCGTCAAAACATAGAACTTCGTACTTATGCATAACATTTCGGAACAAAAGAGAAAAAAAATTTATAGAAGGTTTTAACTTATCTTTGAGTTTTCGATGCCTGAAACTCCGTCATCCGTTTTTGACAAAATTGATCCCAAGTTAGAGGTGTCATGGATGTCAATCTTCTCCTTATTGATCTCCGAGTGTCGTCCCCGTTGCTCTTTCTTTTGCGTCCTCTACATGCTGGCCTCTTGACGGAGTAATCGTCTGGTTGTTGGCCTTTGCGTTTCTGCCTCGGACGGCTGGTCTTGACGTCCTCCGGTCTGGAGTCCTTGAATTTCTTCTGTTCCTCGTACTTCTGTGCCTCCTGTTGGCGTTTCAGTTTCCGGAACGGCGGCCTTGCTGGCACCTGACTCTGTGGCCGTGTGCGCGTTCTCCTTGATGTGTAATTTCTCCTGCCATCTTTTGTAGGTGGTGTTTTCGTCTTTACCACGGTTTCTTTACCCGGTTCATCTGTATTTTTGTTTTTCTTAAACGCCGGAGTTTGAAACTCATTTTTTCTTTTTGATACCGACGTCCGGGTTGTAGAAGTGCTAGGTCTCTCTTCAGTTCTCCGTTTCTTGGGTGGTGGAATAGTTGTTGCAGTCTCTGGCCCTTCTATTTCGTTTAGACTTGAGTCCTGCAAGAAACTTTTAAGGATTTCAAAATCATTTGGATTATAGTATTTTTTCACCTGGTCGGGACTTGCTTTACAGATTTCCCCTCTCTCGTTTTTAAGATATAAGACTACTCCTTTGATTTCCTGAATTACATAGGGGCCTTCAAACTTTGGAGCTAGCTTTGCCATAAAATTGTCTGGGGCACTTGATAAAGAAAATTTCCGCTTCAATACTTTATCCCCAACTTTAAAATCTGCTTCACGGCGTCTTCTATCATAATAAATTTTCTGCCTATTTCTTGCCGTATCCGAGGTTTTAAGCGCCTGATCAATTAGCTTTTGCACGTCCTTTTGTCTAAATTCCTGCTCTCTTTGTTGCACAAAGAATAATTTATCTAAAGGCGTAATTAACTTTCTGCCTAAAAATAATTCTGCTGGAGTTTTTCCCGTAGTATCATGATGTGCCGTTCTTAAAGCATAAGCTAATTCATTTATATAGCCATCCCAGCGCTTATGATGTGTGCTAACGTAACTGCGAATTATTTTTACAATGTTTTTATTAACTCTTGCCTGTGGCTTACAATGTTAGCCTGTGGTCTATACGGAACCATTTTGATATGGCGTATATCAAGTCCATTGCATATGTTTTCAAATATTTGACTAATGAATTGTTTTCCGTTATCGCTAATGACTTTTATCGGTGCACCGTATTTTAAAATGTATCTGTGTAAGAATGCATCTGCGACTGTTTTGGCTGACGCGCGTTTAAGTGGAACAATTTCTATCCATTTTGAAAAATGATCTACTATTAAAGAAAACGATTTTTATTTAACTCGCTCTGGGGGAAGGGACCAAGGAGATCTAGGCCTAAAATTTCATTCGGAAATGTAGCGCGAATGCTATTTAAGTACCCGGCCGGGCTGTAATTAATATCATTTATTAACTGACATTGATTGCAGGACCTGACATACGCCGTTACTATTTTGTATAATTGCGGGAAATATACCGCCTCGCGTACCCTTTTTATAGTCTTTCTGACCCCGAGGTGGCCCGCTGTTTTTTTTTCGTGCAACTCCTTCAAAATGCTTAATCGAAGCGAGGCTGGGATGACTGGCTTATACTCAAGATTTTCGTTTGTTGTTTTCGTATAGAGTAATAAATTATCTATTATTTCATAGTTTTTTGCTCTATTTCTTATCGCATCGATATCTGTATGCTCAAAGCTTTCGGGGTCTTTCAAATAAGCATAGATATTTCCAAATTCAGGATCAGCTTTCAGTTCAGTAATAACCGTATCTCTAGAATCTAAAATTTTTGAAGTCAACACAGCGCATTTAAGTTCATTACCTTCCTCGTCGAGTTTTATACGAGAAAGTGCGTCAGCTACATTGTTTTCCTTACCCGGTTTATATTTTATTGTGATATTATATTCTTGGAGTTTTAAAGCCCATCTTATTAACCTGGGCGTTAGGTTTTTTCCCGAGTAAAGTCTACCAACAGCCGCATGATCCGAAAAGACTGTTACTGGCGATTTGCCGAAATAAACTCGAAATTTGTGTACAGCCATTAATACGGCTAATGTTTCTCTTTCTGTAGCTGTATAATTCCTTTGTGTTTGATTCAATGTTTTACTAAAAAATGCCAGCGGATGGTTATTTTGCATAAGAACCGCACCCACCGCATAGTCTGATGCATCTGCCGCAATTTCCAGGTTTTCGTCCCCTTCAGGGAATTTTAAAACAGGGGCATTAATAAGCGCTTCTTTTAATCTTTCAAAAGCTGTGTTAGCTTCAGCTGTCCACGTAAATTTACTCTTTTTTCTTTTGATTACTAAGAGTGGTTCAACAATATTAGCGAAATCTTTTATGAAAGATCGATAGTAAGAACATAGTCCAAGGAAAGACGAAAGTTTCTTGGCTGTGTTGGGCGGTGGGAAATTCTTAATAGCTTTTATTTTTGAATCTTGAGTTTCTATACCCTTTTGCGAAATTTTATAACCCAGATATTTAAGTTCTTTAGTTGCGAACTTGCATTTTGAGGCGTTAATTGTAAGACCGGCCTCTTTTAATAATTTAAAAACTTGTTCGAGGTCATTAATGTGTTGTTCCAACGTATTACTCGTTATAAATATATCATCTAGATAAATTAAAGTTGATTTTCCTAGGACAGGCTTTAGAACAATGTCCATAGCTCTCTGGAATGTTGATGGGGCCCCACACAACCCAAAAGGCATGCGTAAAAATGCATAAGTGCCCGATTTTGTTATAAACGCGGTTTTATGTATATCTTCGGGTCTCATAGCTATTTGATAGTAGCCAGACATTAAGTCCAAAGTAGACATATATCTCGTCGATTTGATCTGTCTAATGATCTCGTCTATAACCGGCAAAGGGTAAACTGGAAATTTAGTTATGCTATTTAGTTTTCTATAATCGATAGCAAACCTCCAAGCCCTTTTATCTTAAGGAGGAAACTCGTTCTTTTTCCTACATAGTACTACTGGACTCGCGTACTCACTATTTATGGGCGTTATTATTTTATTCTTTAACATCTCCTGAATATGTTCTTCGATGATTAAGTCTTTTTGTTTATCATAGCGATACGGTTTAGTCCTACAAGGTTTTTCGGCATTTAATTGAATCTTGTGAGTCACGATTTGACAGTTTCCTGGTTTTTCTGAAAACAAATGAGAAAAATTACTCACCACTTGCTGTATTGCTTTACTTTCCTGGTCATTCAGATGGCTAAGGTCCAATTCAGGTGTCTCCGCAGGTTCCACCACCCTCTGGTCCATCTCCAGCACCACGGAACTATCTTGAAAATTTAATTTGGCCCTCGCGGCCCTTAAAAAGTCCATACCTAAAATAAGAGAGTGTTGGAGGTCTTTCACCACAAAAATTAATACTTTGAGATTTTCCTCTTTTATCTGTAAGTTTAATGATACTTTCCCGATGCAGTGACATGTTTTTCCTTGCGCCGCTATAATTTCCGTATTTCTGGTTTTGAATAGTCGTATCCTATAAAAATTCTTTTTGAAGAACGTTTCACTCATGAAATTTCCTTCTGCCCCTGTATCGATGAGGGCTTCTACTGGTACATCGCCAACCAGGACTTGTATAATTGGTAGCTGTGAGTTTTTTACGATGACTGTATTTAGATGTCTATTTGAGGGTTTTTCTAAAACTTCCGGGGTCTGGACCCTCCCTTTCACAGGCCCCTCTAGTCGTTTAAAGCTTTCCTTTCAATCTGTGTCTTCTGGGTACGCGGATGCTTATTTTCAAATTTTCTTTTTGGGCCTTGACCTTCGAGTTTCGATGCGTTAGCTTGATAGTTCTTTCCCCCATATGAGCGATTTCCATTTCTGGTTTCCTCCTTCCTTCTGGTACTTTGAGAATATGTTTCCCGTCTCGCTCTTTCCGCTATTCTGCGATTTTGAAATTTCACCGCCAGTTCGAAAAGTTCCTGCAATGTGGTTGGGTTTCTAATTTCAAAGTAGTCTTGGACAGCGGGTAACAATCTTGGTAATATTATTTCAATTATCTCCGCATCGGGTTTTTTCCCATACAACATATCCGTTAGTTTGATTTTTCGTAAAATAAAGTCCGTCAATTGTGCTGTATCCCGTTGATAGAAACTATATAGCTCGGCTTCCAGCCGTGCGCGATCTTCCACTATGGGGAAGGCCTTTACTAACGATTTTTTGAAATTTTCAAAAGTATACGTCGGGCTTCCAAATTCACCTAGAAGAAATTTGCCTATATTTTTCCACCATAGCGCGGCCTGTCCTCTTAGTGCTGATGTGGCGATGGCAACTTTTTGTCTTTCAGGCACAGGGTAGAGCTGAAAGTGGTTTTCTATACCTTCTAAAAATACGGACACCGAATTTTTTCCGTCGAAATAGACGTTTGGCTTGATTGATGCTCTCAAAGTCTGGACCAGGTATCCAAATCCTTCTAACTGAGTTGTCATTTCTTGGTGTTGTCCAGCGGCTTCCATCCAGTTTTCGGCCATTTCAGTTCGATAAGTGTTCGGGCGCCAATATAACGTTGCGCGCCTACAACTTGCACGCAACCAAGGGTGACTGTGAAAGCTTGTATAAACCACAGAGTCTTGTAAAGGGTTTAAGTCCCTTTTTATTCAACGTAATGAATTACAATTGCGTTCTCTTGACGCTTACAAACGGTGCCAACTCGGCAGTCAAAATAAAAATAAGAACCTGAAAAGAAAGTAAAGACAATATTCTAACTACGAGGCTCTCTAAAATAACTAACTCACCGCGTTTTACAAAAGCCGCAGCTAATTCAACAGACTTGAAGCTCACTGGAACAATTGCAACTACTTCCCGCCAAGCACATAGGCCGCAACGCGGGGTTCTTCAATTCTCGATTTCTACCTCCGCGCTCGCTAAGTAAGAATAACTCTCTCACCGAACTCGTTTCCTTCTATTTAAATCATACTACTTCCGCTGATAATTTGAATGCTTGCGCGTTCTACTCAAATTTACATATTCTGGCATTGGCAGTTCCAGGGGAAAGTAAGGCTTGACAGGAAAGATAGTTTAAACTTAAAATAAATGTTAGTTAAAATAAATATAAACCCTACAGGCTAAAGCCGGACACTCAAAGATATGTCTTGGTGTGAGCTTGGGCTTCGGAGCAGTTTTTGCAGTTACTAAGTGATTTTGAATTGTCCTGATGAATTTTCATGATTTTATAGTAACTTGTTCTTAATTTAACAAATGTGTTTGAAGACACTGTCAATTATAACTTTTGAGGCTGTGTGTTGGATGGAATCCAGTTTCAACTTGACAGAGGTAGAAGCTAGATGCCAAATTGCGCAGCATGTTCAGGCACTGGTCTGAGTACAGTACAGCGAGTGCTTTTCAGAATTTGTGATCTTCAGTCTTATGCGGTTCCACATAATTTTCTAAGGATATTTAACTTTCCGAATACTCTGTTAGCATTTCAATATGCGTTTTAAATCGAAGCTCAGGATCTAAAGTAATACTGAGATATTTAGGGAAGTCTGCCCTCCCTATCTGACAATCTAGATGTTCCCACTAAAAGCGCTTTGATGTCTTTTATAAGTTGAGAAAATGCAGTAATTTGTTTTGTCTAAGTTGATGGTTAGTTTAAGATCCTCTGCCCATGCAGCAACACCTCAAAGAGTTGTATTCAGAGCCTCTTCATACGCTGCAATGTCTTTGTGTGTGTACCAAACAGCTATATCATCGGCAAAGCATGCGAGTTTCGTGTCAGGATGAATATGGGAATGAATGATATCCACATAAACAAGGAATAGAAGGGGACTTAAATCCGAGCCTTGAGGTACTGCTGAGCGTAGCTTGTGTGATTCAAAGACCACTCCATTAAACTTCGTGCAGAATTTTCTGCTCCTAAGAAAATCTTTAATCCATATTAGCGTGTTGCTTTTGATTCCAGTGCCGTGGATGATGTGGACCAATTTTTGACGCTGTACTCTATCAAATGCTACTGAAAGGTCCAAAAACACTGCTAATGATTTATGAGGAGGCTTTTCCCGAAACACCATCTATTATCGACTGACTCAGAACAGCTGATTCATAGTGCTGTAATGGGTTCGATATGCTGTTTGATAGAAATAGAGCTTATTGTTCATAAGCCAATTCATAAGTCTTCTGTGGATTACATGTCTCGCAAAATTTTAAAGAGTACTAATAAATGAAATAAACTAAACTAAACTCAGTGGCGTAACAGCTGTAATGGGCTAAGGCCTACAGTTCCCGAAATCCGTTTTCTTCACCGTGGGCCCCGGGCCGCGTAAGCATATACCCTGAACAAGTGGTCAGCTTGTCGCAGGACCCCCAGTGTTTAGTCCCCAAGAGAACTTGGTACTCATTTTATCGACTCAAGTGATGGAAGTGAAAGGATGAAAGGCTGAGTCGACCTTGCCCATCCCGGGAATCGAACCCAGGACCTGTGGTGCTGCTGCGCTAGCACTGCGCCACCGAACCTAATAAGTGAAATAGATCTCTAGTTATTGGGCTCTGGTGCGTTTTTGTTTGGTTTTAGAATTCGACTTACGATGGCGTTTTTCCGGAATTTCGGCAATTTACCTGAAACTCAAGAGAGATTAAGTATTTCCAAAGGCATCTCCCTTCGCTCTCTCTTCGAAGTGCCTCATCATGCGGCCGAAGAATAGGTCCGCGCCGGGAGCTCTGCTGGGATCCATTTTGTCAATGGCAAATTCCAGCTCTTCCATTGAGATCCACTCAGAGAAAATGCCTTTACGGTGATAGTTTTTTTTATCTTGTATGGATCACCTATAGGTTCTAAGCAGTTTGTATTGAATGTATTGATATGTCATGGGAATGGAGTCATTTATTGCCTTTTCCTATTTCACTGACAACAAATTTTGTGTTTTTCATTGTTAATAATGATAGTTAGTTTCACTACATCATTTCAATAATAATATCATTTGTTTTTCTGTTTATTAAAAACTACTCAGTGAATACCTGTTTTCACAGATTAATATCAAACGTTTATGCTAATTATTAGTTTATTACTGCCCTGCAAAATATATTAATGACTTCTGTAACCGAGAAATAGTGGTAATTGATCGTTCTTATGTAAATTTATGTATTCTTTAACAAAAGTATAGGTGGGGAGTTCTGCAAAGAAAGTTGTGAAGGTAGCTACTTAGGTACTACTTGTGAAGGTAGCTACGACTGAAAAAATTTCAGTATTGGTTGAGAATAAAATGCGGTTAGAGAGGTTGGGAGAAACATTTAATGAAATGTGATTAATTGAGAATCATATAAAAACCCGTATGTAGGTAATTATTTTTCAGAATCAAAATATGGACTGCATGCTAACTTCAACAGAACCACTGAAGTGAGCAAGTGCGTTTAAATTTATTGTCAAAGTCCTTTACGCAGGCAGACATTTCTCGCGTACTTAGCTATGATCTAAATAATCTAATCCAATCTAATGTGATTTAATAAATATTTTTAATTATTCTGACCGTAATGAGTCTCAACAAACGACGATATCATCTTGAAGGCGTACTGCCTAATTACTGCCGTAGAATTAAGCGGAAGTTTTCTGGGAGACGATTATTTGCATAACCTAGTTATAGAGTTTATCACAAACTAAACTAATCCCTTCGCGAAAGGCGGAACTAGCCCTCAATACCCTACGAATAAATAAGTTGTCGTGCCATTAGAACTCGCCGTAAATGTTAAGAGTGTGTCACATTTTTTGGTACTGTCAGTGGTTCATGTAAAATTTTGAAAGGATTTCCTTTGAACGGCAGAAGACTTAAGAATATACTTTATAAAGGCAATGTTTCTGAGACCCCGTTCTTTAATTCAAAGTAAACTCAACAATGAATCTTGACTTTGAGTTCCTTTTCGAAATTTATCAAACAATGATAAATTAATATAGTAATATGTTTGAGTTTAATAAAATTTAAAAGATTGCTATAGTGTTTTAGTTGTATAGAAGTTTAAATCAATGACCTTCAGACCTTATTGAACTGACAAGCGAGTTTTCGCTCTAGTCTGAATGACGATGACAAAGTCCTGAGCCTTTATATTAAATCTTTAAATTAAATTTAAGTCACTATTTGTGCATGCAAATAACCTCCGCCACTTGCGGGTATTTAAAATAACATAGGTTTAAATTCAGATTTAAGTACGATAGTAAAAGACTACATAAAATGGTCTACATAAGCTCGCTTTAATATTTTAATGGCGCGTTTTTTAATGGCGCGGACAGCAAAATGGTTAAATCCGCGATAATCTTTGACAGAGGTAGGACGTAACCTGCAGGTGAGGCTGCCAAAAGGTTTATCTGACTGGCAGGGTGGAATATAATGTTCTCTGCGATAAGCGCTGGAGAGCAAACATTAGTATCGGATATAAGAGTATTAGTTCTCTGAGGTTGTCTTTTAGTGCCTCGGAAATGGTATAATGGACTCCTCTTCTTGTGTTAGTTCTAGTGCTATTCCGATAAATTTTGAGTGTAGTTTTTGAATGTCATCTGACTGAATATCTTGAAAGTTTGGAATACGATGTTCAATGACTGTGATCTTGTCCTGAGCTGGAAAATCTTCATTCGACAGGATAGATTTATTTTGTATGAGATCAGCTGTTATAGGCGGCTGTTAGAGGTTGTCAATGGTTATTTACTTGTGAGAAATTTCTTGGTTTGACGATGTCAGTCTGAATGTTATGTAGTTATTGAGGGATAAGTGATAAGTGACGGAGGGCGTGGGCACCATCCCTCTATTATGATGGTCAATTGGTATAGCTCCACGTCCTCCCTTATCTAGAGTCCGGCTTGAGGGGGCACACGCGAGCCTCGCACAGGACGCCCTGTCCCAACGCCCGGACCGTACCGTCAGCAGTCAAGCCGACCAAATGCCAACGGGGTGGACTCCCGTCCAAAGTGTCCGGGCCCAGCGTATATTGAACTCCAATAAAAGTTTACATGGCCGAACAGAGGCAGTAATACATTCGTTTGATATCATTGTGCATAAGTGCCACTCAAATGCATAATAATAATAATAATAATAATAATAATAATAATAATAATAATAAACCCTAAATGCATGAATATCTGAGAACTTATTGCGTGTGCATTTGAGTACTGAGTACAACGTTACCTGAATACTGAATACATTAATTTTAGCATACTTTCGTAACATGTTCATTCGTACACACCGACCTAATTAACCACATAAATACGCACATAAATACACACATAAATACACTTAAAGGCATAATAAATAAATATCTAAATACATAAAAACCTGAGAACTGGTTACGTGTGCACATGAGTGCTAAATACAACGTAACCTGGAGACTGAATGCATAAATATTTGCATATATTTGCGACATGTTCTTTCGTACAAATCGACCTAATTAAAACACATATATACACACATATATACATAAATTCACAAATGCCGCTTAAATACATAATAAATAAACACCTCTATGCCTGAGACCAATTACGTGCGCATATGCGTACTAAATGCAATGTTACCTTGAATCTGAACATATAAATAATAGCAATCTAATAACTTTACATATTATGCATGCCCCTGTTGTATATATATCAGCATTTTGCCAATATTTACTTTACGCATTTTTACTTATTGGTACTTATATCTTTGCATAATTATCATTACATAATTTATATATATTGTAACCAGACTAGTTTTAATCGGGCCAAAGCGTGTGTCTCTTATTGAGTTAGTTATTGAGTTATTGAGTAAGTTATTGAGGGATATGAATAACAGACAGTTGGCAGTGATTCTGGGTGTCTTTGGTGTTATTAAATAAGACTGTGTTATTTGGTCTCTGTTGATTTTCAGGCGGACAGAGTTTCGTTGCTTCGCTGACCACCTTTTGTTGCACTACATTGAATCGCCGTGAAATAGTATCGATTGAAACTATAGTATACTCAGTTATTTTTAGTTAGCGTATGCGAACAAGCATTGTGCTCACTGTCGGTAGTAACTTATTTTGGATCAATATAGAGGCACTGAGTGAATGGCACGGGGGATTTCCACTGGCGTGAGGTTGATTTTAAGCTGTAATCTTTGGTCAGAATACAGAGTTCTGTTAAAGTTCAAGACAACAACTAGCGCAATTGGATAATTATTCGAACAAAAATGTGAGATTAAAGCGTTAAATAGATTACCCTTAGGTACAGCAACCCTAAAATTATAGTCAATGAGTTATTTGACACCAAGCATTGCACTTTAATCCGAGGAAGTCTGATAAGTAAGGAGGGGATTTCTGGCTTGTAATGCTGTTTCCTCTGCTTGGAGATTAACTTGGCAATGATATGTAATTATAAATGAGGAAGACTCTACTTTCATTGGGATAGATTCGCTCTAGAGAGGTGTGGAAAATGTAAGTCCGAAAATCAAGTTAATTAGAAAAACAGGAATTAATTGTAATAATTGGCTGGTTCAACTAATAACAAGGTTCTCTTATTAATCGAGCAGATGAAAAATAATTGAGTTTGAAAGGTAGGATATTTTAAAAAAGGAATTAAGGGTTTGTTTACATTAAGATTTTTTTAAGTCCAAATTTGGCAAATATTTGGAATCTGATGCTAATTGGATTAAGTGTATAGTCCGATTATTTTAAAAACTAATAATTCAAATTAGAAGCAGAAGATTGAATTAGATTTAATTTAAGGATATTCGGAAAGAAGGTAAGGTTTAATTTACCTTAACATTTTTCTAAGTACAGATTTTGTAATTTATTGAAAAAAATTGGATGTAATGAGAATAATTAAATGGTTCAACTATTTAAATGCCGGCTAATTTAATATAGAATCCAAAAAAGTTTATCAGAATTAAGATAGGACAAAAAGGAAAAGAGCTCAGGTTATGAATAAATTAAAACTCTTCTGAGTCCAAGTTTTGCAATTAATTGAAGAAATAATTCTAATTGGAATATTTATGTGGTTCGACTATTGAAAAGACGAGTAATTTAACATTCAATAGAGATCTAATAAGGGAGATTGGATAGGGCAATTTGGGAAGAAGTAAGAGAGTGGATGTGTGAGCATCAGACGGACCTTAATCACAATCCAAAGCTGTCAATTAATCAATATAATTAAAGTACTTAGGGGGATGGTAGCCAAATATTTCGTTCAAAGGCCGACTGGAAAACAAAGGCATAACTTCTGAGGCAGAAAGCCCTCGCGGGGTTTGCAATAATAAATTAACCAACCAAAAACCTATCATTGATTATTAATTATGCACTTGAATTGGAGAAGAAAGAGCTAACCGAGTACCGTATTGTGAAGAAAAGGCCTTAAGAAATTTAGCTACAGTTATCTACGTATTTATCCCATGAAGGTAGAGGATGCTTATCAGAAAGTTAAACAAATCTGACATGTAACTTCTTTAACGTAGCTTTTTTCTCTCTCTCTGAGAATGGCCAGCTGATTTATCACCAAACACTTAATTGACTGAAATGTGCTGTTATGTTAGACATTGAATGCTTAATGAGAAAATCATAAACATAATACTCGTAAAATATTACATGAATTTATTTTATTTTTTGTGAAAGAGAGTGTCTATCAATTCTGAAAGCTTTCTGTTGGGTTAATACCATAAAATTAAATCAAGAAAAAACATTTCTTATGTCCAAAATATTAGCCTACCATCAAAACAAAACTTTTTCCTCGATGTCTATATCACAAAAGCTGCAATCATGTTTGCTGTTATGATATCGGTATCTTTTAATGTAATTGAGAAACTGGTCTCATAAGAGAAGAGATAGATATGCCTCAAAGGAGCCCGATATCTTACATCCAAGTAAGTTTCAAGCAGATAACTTAGATGCATTTTCAATTTTTTAATAAACCGATCTGTTGTGATTCTTTTGTTAGGATAAGGAAGAGTATTCTCTGTTTGAAAAATAGTTTGCATTATTTTCACATTCATCATGCCCTCGTATAATTTTCTTGTTAAATATATTGCTTCAGCTTAAGCAGAAGTCGCTTACATTCATTAGAAATACATAAATATCTAAAACTCTCATTCTGCTGTACTTAGATATAGTTTATGTTTACTTTTATAGATATTTCATTTCATACTTTGAAAATAACTAAATTATTAAATACACTAGACCATTTATTATTCGGAAAATATATAAAATGTATAAGGTATTTCTCCCACTTTCTTAGCGTGCTTTCGTGGTGTAGGGGTTCTGCAAACTGGGCCGGTGGTATTCCAGAGGTAAGTGGTTCGATTCTCGGCGAAGGCGGTTTCTATTTTTCATCTTTCCTGCTTCCAAAAATATACCTGATGTCTCTACAGTGGCGCCCGAACTAAAAGGGTGTTGGATGAGGATTCTCCACACCCAGGATTTGGCGATTGGGCCCCCTAAAAATCCCAGTCGCCCTTTAAAAAGGGGACTATATAAGGTATTTCTCCCACTTTCCTAGCGTGCTTTCGTGGTGTAGTGGTTCTGCACGCTGGGCCGGTATTCCAGAGGTCCGTGCTTCGATTCCTGAAGAAGGCAATTGCTCATTTTTCATCTTTCTTGCTTCAAAAAGTATACCTAAAAGTATACCTAAAAGTATACCTAATGTCTCTACAAATGTCTCAGATAACCTGGAATATCGGATAATACAAAACTACGAGTGATCAGTTATTATAATTAATTCTCCGAAAAAAAAGACATTAAATAATTGATAAAAAATAAGCACAATTACTATAGATTGATAGTAATAGGCAATTTTATTCTCCTATATTTACAATAGTAACACTGCTTCATTTGAAAATAAAGAGAGGTCTGTTAATAGGACATATAGTACACAGTATAAAAATTATATGATCGGAAAAAACATTATGATAATTATTAAAGGAGGTGACATGTACTCTATAAATGAGCCTTCTTTATTAAGTGGGTTTGCAAAGAAATTAATTATTGTGATTTATTCTTTGGCGTATCTTCTCATGCAAGTGTGGTATTTCAATCTTGAATGTTCATTGCTGTTAGAAAAAATATACATGAATCTTTTCATATACAAATCCACAACAATAAAAATATTGTTGCTGAAACGTTCGAGGTAGGCATTTAAAAATTGTGAGATATAACGGTATTTAGCGAAACGGCGCTAATTTGCTATTTTCAAAAATTTCAAAATGCTGCTTCTTGCCCCCTTCCCCCAGATGATCGATTCCTGAAACGGAAATAAAAGGGATAAATGAATAGATATATACTAATATCCAGTTTGCTTTCTTCAATTTATTTACAATTTTCATTCATTATAGTTGTTATTTATGGGCGCCAGCGTGTTTATTTTCAGTCAAGGTTTACTCCTACATGCAGCTTAATCAGCGTTCGTGCAATGCCAATCGGCGCGAACTTAATAGGTAATTAGAAAGGCTACAGTGAAATGACGAAAATTGACTTTTTTTTTTTTTTTAATTAGTTTGAAATGCAGGAAAATGAAAAAATCATCTTTTTGTAAACAGCTGTTTCGTGCTGCACTCGTACGAGGAATGTCGCATTTGTTTCACCAGGTCTGTCCCCTAAAGTCATTACTTTCAGTGGTATCATGTTCATTTCTGTTTAGAAGGTTTAACACAATTATCCGTTAATTTTAAGTATTAAATCTAAATTAATATAAGTATCAAGATATTGTCTTTCCAATAGTAGTAAACTACCCTATTTTATTTCATTTCTTCTAGCAATTCATCCAGGCTAAACTTGCCGTGAAATCATACTTGTCGTCATATAACAACCTTCGGTAAACCACAGCTTTCTCTTATAGGATATAATCCATTATTTAAACATATCTTCCTGGCCTTTATTTGAGTTAACACTCATAAATAATATTTCATTAACATTGTCGTAATCACGACTTTTTATTGCTTTCCCGTCCCAAACGTCTTCCTTTGGAATGTGAATGACCGCTTTAGCCCACTTGGTTTTCGTTTCCAACCCCTAATAATTACTCTTCCAGTGCCCTCAAAAGAAAAGTCTTTGTAAGAAGGAGAACAGTGTCTAGAATAAATTAGACTTTTGTATTATGTTGAATTACAGGGGAATATCGGCTAACTCCACAACGAAGAAAATGAAGAATTAATAAGTTATCTAACATTAATTTTAAACCATATTACGAATTAATAACTGAACTAACATTAATTCTAATGTCGTTTGATTCATGAATGAAAATTTTCCTGAACTAGAACCATTAAAAAATTTTAACTATTCATTTTTTATTCATAATTATGCACATTTATTTATTATTATTTATGTTTATGGTGTTTTCTTCTGGAACTCTCGCTCTTGCCTATTTTCCTTTCAAATCAGCTATTTATGTATTCCGAAAATATTTGGAAAAATTATTGATACATAAATGCTCTGTCGACATGTATGAATCGATGTAAAATGCTACTCTAGTGTTTGTGTAAAAGTTTTCAAAGATTTTGAGTAACCTTTGATCCTTCGTCCATCACTTCTTGCTTACTTACTCCTATGCCTACGAAAATTACTCCTGTTTCAGAGATAATTATTTATCCTATTATTCCTATTACTACGATATTACTTCTATTGCTGCTCAGTAATTTATTTAAAGCTATATATTTAGCCTTTTCTTTGATTTTTGAATGAAAAACTGCACTATTGTTTAAATTAAAATTATTTATCAATATACTCTCCATAAAGTTATGAAATTTGAAATGTGTGTACAAAACCAAATGTGAGCTTGTCAGATGTAAACCAAGTGTCAGTTGTACCAGCATTTCCTCCAGTAATAAGCTTTCATAGGTCTTAGTGCTCTGCTGCACCACTGGCAGAATTTCCGGTGCATTTGAAAACCCTAATATCCAATTATTTTAATCTATTAGAAACTTTGAAGCAAAGAATTATGTTGTTTATAGTGAGCTTATAAGGAATTATCTGCTCCCCTCCACCGTCTATGCTTTCATGGAGTAAGTTATTGACATGATCAGCTAGCAAACTGGAAGATCGGTGTTTCCAATCTCAGCCAGGGTACGAGATTATTCACCTTTCTCTTCTAAAAATATACACAACAGACTCTAAAGTAGCGCTTGAATTAAAAATGTTGTGGACGATAAGCGTCTCCACCTGGATTTGGTTAGCAGCATCTTGTGTCCTGCACCTCTTGTGATTTCATCTTTTCCCGATCTACCTCTAAGGTGAGCAAAATGTAAAGAGCTTTTGCGTTCCTCCTTACGGGATCTCGTAATTTAAAGGGTTAGCACATCCAAGCTTACAGTTGGTAGATCCACCAGTCGAACCTCGACTAGCTTTTCTTATGCAAAATTCGCCATGCGTTGAAACTTCGGTGAGTCGAATGTGGAATTCAAAATTATCGTTAACTAAGTAGCATCATTAGATTTTTACTCAATTAGATCAGTTGCTAGCTGAATGAAAAAAAAAAAAAAAAAAGAACTTTATAAGATCTATCTCGCCTCGTCCACATAAACTAATCTAGATCCTACTAATGAACCTGGTGACTTCTCGCACAGGCGTGAAGTAATAACAGCACAGAAGAAGGGTGAAAATAACCCTTTATTAATTCCAATTATGAACAGAAAGGCACGTACTTCGTGCTTTACAATAACACCGACAACTTGCAGTGGAAACTAACAATTTGTAACACTATAAATCTAAATCTAAAAAGAGTAGTGCTGGTCTAGCACCAGAAACTTAACAGGCGTGATAATTATTTAAAATGGCCAAGAAGCTTATCAGCAAGGTCAGAAACGAAACGTCCGCTGGCTAGAGAAAAGACGC
Source organism: Stegodyphus dumicola (assembly GCF_044657685.1). Classification (NCBI taxonomy): domain Eukaryota; kingdom Metazoa; phylum Arthropoda; class Arachnida; order Araneae; family Eresidae; genus Stegodyphus; species Stegodyphus dumicola. The sequence continues at coordinate 122,278,848 of NC_140776.1, forward strand.
TCTGCATAAACTCCACGATTCACCCGTTTAAATACTCAATTCACTTAACTTTAAATTTACATCCTGGAGAAGAAAGGCGAGGGGAAGTTGAGGAGTTCAGGAAAGATAACAAAAATTTGAATAATACGTTAGTTCAACCAAAGGAAACAACTTGAGTCATATTTTTTTAAAATTTAGCCCAAATGCACAATATTTTAAATGGTTATTTATGTTGTTAATATAGGAAACAAAGAAAAGCTTGGGCTTTCAGTTATAAAGTTTTAGTTAATCTATGTATCCTTGCCTACTAGAACTTAAGAAAGGATCGCTGATCTTCTTACACCTATAAAATATAAGTCCAAAGAAGGGTTAAAATATCTTTTTATTCACTCAAAGAAACACTCACGCCCCCCTTCTCGGGCTTACAGGAAAGTCTTCACTTGGGCTTTAACTTAAGATAGAAAATAAGAAACTAAACTAATTGTAATTAGCGAAACTGAACAAAGATAACTAGCCGAGTTGGCCCGTAATTAAACCTCACCGGCGAATACTAACAGGAACGTATGATTACGGCCGTGCGTAGTAAGATAGGCTTAAAGGAACGATGTGGTCCGAAGGCAGAACAAGTTCTACTGAGAAGTTCTGAGCTCTTCTACGGAAGTGACTGAACTTCCCATTAAATACTGGTTCTACTTCATTTACATACAGTGAGATACTGAAATCTCATTCTGGTACGGAGTTGTAGGTCGAAAACAAAAATTTAAAGGAGAGGGTTTCAAAATAAAAAATAAATATTAGAAAATTAAAATAATCCTTACACAGGTTTTTGAATTTCTAGAGCAGAAATTTTTTGCTTTCGTGTTTCTTCTTATTTTTTCTGGCTCATCAGGGGAACCGTAACCGTAATGTCGCAGAACCCGAAGTGACCGAACCGTAGAGTCGCTGAACACTCGTAGTTCGACCCGCGTTCAAGCCTCGGGAAAAGACTAATTGCATAGGTGTTTTCATAGTTTTCCCCTCGTGTAACGTAAATATGAGCCAGTTTCCCCTACAAAGTCCTCTATGAAGGCATGCCCTCCCCTTAGGCAGATAGTCTTCGCGCGCTTTGGTGTAAACAACAAAAGCAAGCAAAATCTTGCTCTTTCTTTGTAATGAAAACTTTATTTCATCGTATATCTTTTTTTTTTTTCTTCTTTTCTGTTGTTTCATTGCTTTGTGATCTCTTTTTATTTTCCCATTGCTATTTCCAGTGCCCGTTATTTCTTGTTTTCCTGTAGCGTCCCAGGAGGTAAGCGGTAAAGGCCGTTGAACACTGGTAGTTTGTTTCGGTTTCAAATCCCGTCATGGGAATTTTCCTGGTTTATGAAGCTTCCTCGGAAGACATCCCTGAACTTTAGCAAATAGCCCTGTAGAACCTACCCATAATCTAAATAATGATCCATATTTTCTGAACAATCTAATATCTAATAATGTTTCCGTTGCTGTAGACAGCTGAAATAGCTCTAGATTTTCTAATAATTGTAATTTGATGAACCTTTAGAAGCTGAGGCAATCGTAAAAAAGCATGATGATTTTTAAAACTTTCGAATTTTAAGTTTGTAATAATTTTCATTGTTTTAATTTTCTTCCATCATCCACTCCTCCTTTAAACCAAATTTTGGTTTGATGGTGTTAACTCATTTAAATATAGTAGAACATGAATGTCAGAAGAAAACTGTGTGTGCGTGTGTGGTGGGGATAATAATTATTCTGATAATTTTTTTTGTGAAATGCAAATAATAATTTGCTTATAAAATTAAAAATCCCTTAAAATAAATTTAAAAAAAAGTTTTTTGATCCCAAATTTGCTGAATAAATAAATTATTAAAAATGTAAATTATTATTAAGTATTATTTTTTAAAATTTTTGTTAAATGGATTTGTTAGAAATTATCAAAAATCTGAGAATAAAAATTTATATCTTGAAAACTTATTTGAAAAAAAAATTTAGCAAATATAGAGTCTAAAAAACAAAAAGAAAGTAGAAATCCTCATTTTGAAAATAATTAAGCACGGTATAAGTAATATGAATAATGACCTGAGGAGAATGAGGAGAAAAGAGAGCAGCTTTCTTTGGGATTACGAGGCTTGAAAGGTCTTGCAATTCCGATCTTGTAATTCAGAATGGTATCTTTGTCACAGAGATAACGAAAACCAGAAATATATGTCAAAATAGCAACGAATTTCGGTGCGATTGGATTTAATTCAACTTTTCAATTTGCAGTCTAAAGGAAAGATGATAAAAATTTTGTTAGCTCGGGTGTAATTGCAATCAGCCAAGTGCTAATCAAGATTCTGGTTTTTTTTTTTTTTTTTTTTTTTTTTTTTTTTTGCTTAAACATAGTTGGAAATGTATCACTAAAAGATAAGTGATTCCTTCATTGATGATTAACTATTAATTATTGACGTCAGAAATGTCTCTAGTGAAGATTTATCAAAAATATTGTGTCGTACAGGTTCATTACCGTTAGGTTATACATTATTTCGTCGTGTATTGCCCTCCTTAGCTTTTTAGTTCCAGGTTCTAAAAAATTAAAAATATCTTCGCGTTATTTACCCCTTCCTTAATGCGTGCAGAGAAAGAGCTCACCTAAATTTTAAAATGGATTCGTCAAATGTAATGTTTGTTTTCGTCTTACTACCGAAGACAAAGCCTCACAAACTATCTGTGAAAGTCACGCGGAAACTTTATTCCTTAACTATTGAACTTTATGCCAGCCTTAATACAAGAACCGATCCATCACAGCGAAGCAAACACGAACTGATATTCAGTCTAAGATTTCTCTGATTCAGCTGCACGTTCATTTTCTCTAATTATTACAACAGTAAGAACGAACGAAATTTAAGATATGGAGAAGTAGAAATGAAAATATTTTATTGGATAATGTGATGTTAATATTATTATGCATTCTTATTGGAATGTTAATTCCCCTCTCGATTTTCGGGCGATAAAACTGTTAAAAATATGCGAGGAATTACGGTATTACTCAACCATACGTCAGTTTACCGTCCACACTGGTATTACCAACTATGCGTTTATTGCTGTTCAGTGTTGTCATTTGTAGATTTGGGGAAAAGGGAGCTTTTATCCTTTCAATGTTTTATCAAAAATTGAAATTTTGAATTTTAAGTTATATTTCCAGATATAGTGTGCCGTTTTAACCGGTGATTTTTAAACTACTCTCGAGCCTTGTCCTCTTCAAAGTAAAAATTATGCTCGCTTCAAAAAATAAGGTACAACAGTCCATCCCCCCTTCCATTTTGGATAGAAGGTGTTTGTTGATAGAGAGGCGCTACATCAAAATAGGAAACGTATTTTTTTAATGACAGCAGAAGTGCTTAACTGATGTGTTTTATTTATTTATAATTATTTTTTATTTTAAAACTTGCCTTTTGGCCTGGTATATGTCGTAATACCATAATAATATTCTGCCAAGGTTTGTACTTTTAAAATAACAAAGGCCTCCATCTAACTGATCACTCAACACTATGGGTTCGATTTCTCGCGTATTGCTTGGTTGTAGTTCCGTCGTCTTCCTCTCCCGCATTTTACGGGTGAAACATGAGTTACTTCTTGTTCATCCTGGACAACGTTCTCCGTGATGAGACAGCTAAATGACCAACGGGTTTGGCCATTTGTTTATGAATACTTAGCGAGCAAGTGTCGGCCATTTAATAAATAAATTAAAAAAGTTTTGATAATGCAATTTTTTTTTTCTTTTGTATTATCAAACGTGCTAAAGAAATTTCGTTTACCTGTCAGACGCAGCAAGGATTCTCGCCTTTTGCCATTTTATCAAATTTTTATTGACGACACAATAAATACATGTACAATAAAGAAGCACATATAAACTTAGTTCGCAATTCGCACTTAATGCAATTTCTTGCTACATCACTCCCAGTCATCAAAGTTCGGGGTCGCCGCTTTTTCAGATGGCCCAGACTTTCCTTTTACTATCGATAGGCAGACTCTTGTCAGCGATAATGAAATGGCCGTCGTTTATCGATTACGGAGGTTTTCCTTATGTTTTGGATTCGTGTATGAACTTTGTCAGGAGGAAAATGAATATCGCGAAACCTTGCAATTTAAAGGAATACTTGGCAGGCAGGAAATAGAAACTGTTAAAAAAAATTTGCTTACTACTATTAGAAAATCATTCTGTAAGAGTATCTTATGAAGTATGTTATGTATGAAACGAGTTATGAAAGTAAATGTAGAGATAATGTATACATGTGTGTGAAGTAAATAAAATCCTCTAGAACGTAAACACTTTATTTGGTTATCTAATTGAAAGTTACGCCATTTTGTTCTATTTGTTCTTAAGCACTTATCAACATAAATTTTTATTAATTTTATTGCCTAAGATCTTGTTGATGTTTCAAGATCTGGTCCAAGTTAAAAAAAGGTTTATAGACGTTCATATTCATTAATTTTGCTGCATAACGTGTAATAGAGTTCTGTTTGATTTTTATTTGGTTTCATTGTCAGCTATTGCATGCTTTTTTTTAAAAAGCTGATTCTTTACGAAACATTCCATACTATATTAAACATTAAACAAGGTGTACTGTGTTAGATTTTAAAATTTTTATTATTGTTTCTTCAGAAACTCAACAATGCCTCAATGACTACTGTATTTTTCATCTTGTCTTATTGTATAAATGTAATATGTTGATTTGAGATATAATAATTTAACAGTCAGTGTGTAAACAAAATTCATTCTTTAGTTTTATCAGGAACAACGTTTTTCAAAATAATCTTATAATTAAACACAACCAATTCAAAAAAATATTCTGTTTTATTTTAAGTTAAATAGTTCATCATAAAATTACATGCATTGTAACATCAGGAAGTTATAATAATGAAGATATTGACACTTTCGGAAAACAGGAAAGTTTTCTGAAATGTATTTATTTCTTTAGTGATGTATAAGGCAATGCTACTTAGCTTGTATAATATTACATTACTGCCTATTTTGACTGGCACCAGTAGACTAGCAGATAAGATAGCTGAACACTGGATGTTTGATCCAGGTACAAATACTGGTGAATGGGAATAGCTGCATGGGAATTTTCCTGTTTCTCTTCATGTATTATGTGAATGCAAGTCAATTTCACATAGAAAGATCTTCTCTAAGGCATCCCTTTGCCTAAGGTACATAGCTCTTACTTAACATTACCTTGCTTTGTGTAACTTAGCCATCAACACCTTAATAATTTTAATACAAAACGACATTTTTTTTTCTACCATATTACCACAACAAATTTAGCAGGATGCACCAAACTGTGTCAACTATGTATATGTGCATATAACAAATCTTCAGTATTTAATAAGCAGCATCACCATTTTTGTATGTTTTTTTTTCTTTTTTTGTGTTTGTATTTGTCTAAGTTACAATGATTTTCATAGCATCATATTTTTATTTTTATAACAAATCATACTTTTTTAAACGTGAAATTAATTTTAAAGTATGCACTTGTGGAATTTGTCTGCAATGGATGAAATAGTAGTTTGAATAAAATTCTGAAAAAATGAAGCTGTATTAAATTATAAAGTTACAGAAGAATGGAATTTGCTATGTTAGTTGAATTTAAATTACCCGGAATCTTTCTCCCTTCGCTGTTGCTATACCACCAAAAGAAAACCAATTATGAACAGCATCCTGCAAACAAAAACTTGCTTGTAACAAGGTTTATTGATTGATTGGTACAGACTTACATGGCATATTTGTTACCAAATGAATCTAAAGCAAACCAGTATGAAGGGTAGTTTTACAGGTTACTTGTTTTCAAATTAGCAACTCTGTAAAAGGGATCATCCAGCTGTACTGACACTGCACGTTCTTTCTCATATCTAGTTATTTGATTGTAACAGACAATTAAGATAAAAAACACTTATAACACTGCTTAAATTTATGCATGGTAGCTCAGTTACATGACTACAACATTTTTCCACTACTTTTTTTTACACTCTAAACTTAGTTTAGAAAGTTATTTACCAAGATTTTGGGATGTTGTATAGAAATATCATATGGAACAACTACAGTCAAATGTATTGTTTCAGAAGAGGGTATATCCTCTTACTGAATCTTTTCCTGCACTTATTGTTTGATTTAATATTTCCAGTATAGTGGAATGACCATTATGAAAACATAGCGTCGTGTAGCTCTTTCTATATAATTCTATTCAGATATTCACACTTTTATTTTTGTAAGTTAATGCAGAAGACAATACATATTTACATCTATTTCTGATACTTCTAATTTTAAGGAATAATCGTGGAGTCTATACTGTTACATAGAAGATGCTAAAAAAATACTTAACAGGAAGTTTCACATTATTCATGCAACAAAGGAGCTGAGGTTCAATGTTAAAACTCATACAAGCATTTATTTCTTTTATTATAGATGTAAATCAATGACCAGTTCCTAAAGTATTGAAAGATAAAAGTCAAGGAAAAAATTCTCAGTTCATAGTGCCAAAGTATTTTGTTAATAATGATAAAATTCAATTAAAAAAAGATTACTCATGTTATTATGTAAAATTGATGCTAAAATTCTATATTAGAAAAGATTATCGATCAATTGTGTTAGGTAGAATTAAAGAATAAACAGTCGGGCGGAAATTTATTAAATGCATAAAACATAGCAAAAGCCAGGGCTGTATTTATTCATCTATTTAAAAAATTGTGGCTTTTCTATCCAACTGTCTACAAATCTGTGAATTCAGAAAAATCTTTAAAATTGTAATTTTTTCCAGAGAAGCATTTCCATCCTCATAAAAATAAATGTTAAAAAAGAACTGAATACAAAATTTGTGCATTTTATGCAGAAAGTGAAAAGAAAATAATTATTTCATTATAATTTTAATCATAAAAACAAATCTGCTTAATATTATTTTGTGTAACAATAACAATAGAATAAAAAATATTTCTTTATTTTAAGTATGTCCAGTGATATTAAAAATAGTTTTAAATTTTGATTTTGACTTGCAGATGCCCCAGAGGAGTTGCATGAAATTTCTCTGAAACATAGTTTAAAAACCTTCAAATTATGTGAAAAAAAGAAATGTAGATGTAAACAGCAGTGATTAAAAAGTTTTAATGACCAAAATATTTTAATTCCATCAGATTATTTGTTTATTTTGAAGAAGACACTGTAGAGACATTAGGATTTTTTTGGAAGCAGAGAGACATGAAAAACGAGCAATGCCCTCCTCTCGACTCGAACCATGGACCTCTCGAATATATGCCGCGGCATGCTACGAAGGCAGGAGAAATATCTTATAACACAATCCAATAATCAGATCACAAATAGAAGATAAGAATTTTTTTCTTCTGGAAAATTAAAAAAAAATATTCATATTGCATATATACAAGCCTATAACATGAATTGTAACATATATAAAATTCTTGGATTATCTAATGGAAAAAAGTAATAAATGTAAATATTAATATATAAGAAGGAATAAATGTAAATATTTCAATAAATGAATGGATAAAAAATGCCCTAAACAACCTCATGTTTAAATTACTTACAGAAATTAATGCCAACAAAAACATTATTATTGAAACAAATGGTAGATAAACACAAATTGCCTAATGTATTTAATTTGAATATCTGTTTTGGAACAAAAGGTGTAAACAGCCTTAACGTACTTAATAATAGAGAATAAGAAAGCTTATTTAGTGCTTGAACATACGATTTAGTGCCTTCCAGTAACAGCCACAGAGATCCTATACAAAGAGAGCTATGCATTTTGCAGGTGGTAGAGGTTGTATCTTGGGCCTTTATTACAAAGGATGGTCACAGAATTTTCAAATAGAAAGGTTTTGCTGAATAATGACCGGTTACAAGATAAGTTATTATGATGGAATTAGCCTTTGGGTATCAGAAATGGACATGTAGTTGAAGAACGAAAGCTTGCTTTAAATTACAGAGATTTCTAATACATTAATTTAATATATTTTTAAAAATATTTTAATAATATAATACTTTTCTAATATATTTATTTTATTACCCAAAATTATTTTCTTATTAACAGAAAGGTACGGCATAAGTTTCAGTGATCAATTGTCAAAAATCTTCTTCTGGATGTCTTAATAATAATACAAGGAAATAAGCTTATTTTACACATGCCCTATGGCATAAGAAAAGGAACTTCTGAAGTATATTAAAAACTAAAAAGATGTACATATACCACAGAAATTATTTTTAACTCTAAACAAAATTACTGGTTAACGTTTCGGAAACAAAATTCAATACTTGCCCATAGTAAGAAGACCAACTTGTCAAAGCTTTTTTGCTAAACTGCAAATCATTGTGTAAGGAGAAAAATTTTTAAAAGCCATTTTGAAGTTTTTCATAAATAAGACTAATAATCATAAGATACTACTTTTTGATCAGTAACATGAGTTGTTTGAACTAACTAAGAAAAAAAGTTTAAATTGTATCAGTAATATAACGAGCTAATTAATTTTAAATCACAAAATACAGTAAACCGTCTGTAAGACAGCCAGACACAGCTGCTATAAAAAATTTTCTATGGAAGTGGTTGTCTTAGGTAGGGGATAATTGATGCCAATGTTATTTATGTTGTTAAATTACCACTTTTGTCGTTCTGGTACTGTTCTCTGTCTATACATTTTGAATCTGAAATAATGCATTCAGCACGACATGCACACTGAGTGTTAGGAAAGTTCAGTTCAATAAATCCAAATCTATTCAGATACAGAAATAATTGTATGATTAAAATGCACATTTCTTTTATTAATAATTATCTGATATACACAATGCATAAATCTTAACACTGAGCAGGATTATAATTTCTAAAGAAATCAATAAAAAAAACAGAATCAACAAAATGTTTGTAAACTTGAAGCATAAAAGGTCTGAGTATTAAACATACTGCTGCAAGAATGAAAAATCAGCATGTGCCTACATGAGAAGCAACAAAAAGGAACTGGAAAGTATGGTTAAATGATAAAAACCAAATCCTTAATACCACTATTGACAGAAAGAGACCAAAATGCAAATAAGAAGCAAATTTCCTTAAAGATAAGAATGAAGAGGGATCAATGGTTAAAACCTATGGGATTTTTATTGATATAAAACATCAAATGCCAAGTAAAGTGGTGTCTCCCACCCCCCCGGTATAATTTTTCGATGTGGAGAAATGAAAAAAAAAAAATGTTTTTTTAACTGGCAATCGTAGGCAATGCAGAATTTATGAATTTCTTTTCTTTGAACATAATTTTGTGTTGTTCAGTACAAAATTTAGGACATGCATCTCTGCTGTTTGGAGGAAACATAAAAAAAAAAAAAAAAAAAAAAAAAAAAGAACTCTGTGAATATAATTAAAAAAGAATACGTGTCACTAAAATAAATAAAAATTCAGATTCTTTTCTTGTGTTCTAACATACGTAATTATTACTTCAGTAGATTCTAATATTTATTTTATAATCATGCATTATTACTACTTAGGCAACAATACAGACATATATAAATTTTCACTATATTTTACTGTCATTACATGCACAATTGCTGTTTTTTATTAACAAGAGAACTGAACAAAGCATTTCAATACTTTTGTATCAGAAATATGAGTAAGTTTCTGTTTATTAAGACTTTTAAAGTTCTTACGATGAATTAATTCGAATAATGGAAATAATTGACTGTAGCATAGCGATTTATTAGCATTGCATCCAGTCTCGTATACAGCAAGGAAAAAAAAATTAAATACGAAGAGCGGCTCTTATTAATTCCGCAAGATTTTCCATATACAACCTCACCACAATCTGCCACAATTCCGCATAAAACGTAAACAAAGTATCGAGACTTCGTAATCGATTACAAAATGCAAAGCATGTCAGCTATTCGTCATCGATGGGGAAAGGAAAGTCTGGGCCATCTGAAAAAGCGGCGACCAAAGTTCGGAAGTTCTCAAAAGAATTCAGGCGCACACAGCGCCATCTGGTGCAATACAATTTCCACAGACTGCCCCCCGAATGACCAGGGGTTCATTCAAACATTTACATTAATACAAATTTAACAAAAGAAACTCTTAAAGTTCAATCAATTCACATATTAAAGAAACTACACTTATTTACTATATAAACAAATCATTCATCTTTAAACAATTTGCAAAGTTACCTGCAATAAAGTATAATAAAGATAATAAGCTGGCAACACCTGTACATACATTAAAACTTTCATCACGTATCTGGAATAGTCCTGTAACAATAATACAGATTAATAAACATATAATAAACAATTAAATTTATTCATTTATTTCAAGATTATATAAAAGCTGCACAGGTCTTTTAATAACTGATATATAACTGATATAACTGATTTTAATTTCAGAAGATCTTATGTTTCCATCTCTGCCAGGAAATACTGTTACAACTCTTCCAAATTCCCAAAAATATCTAGGTAGCTTTTCATCATGAATTAATACAATATCATCAACTTTAAATTCAGTAATTTTACTTCAAGATTTAACACAATGAACAGATCTCAGCATTAATCTCAGCAAGGTATTCATTTTTCCATTTATTCCCAAACATACTTACCAATCTTTTTCAGTAATTAAATCTTTTAATTAGCATTTTCCTATTTACTAAATAAGAATCAAAATGAAACCTAGCAGGAGGCAAACTATTCAGTCTGCGCCCCAATAGCATACGAGCTGGAGTTAGAGGCATAGGTTCCTGTAATTCAGAATAAACATAAGTTAAAGGACGAGAGTTAAGCACACCTTCAATTTCAATAATTAGAGTTTCTAACTCGTCTCGAGATAAAGTAGTTTTTCTTAGAGGTTTCGTAAAGCAAGTTTTACAGATTTCATTAGTCTTTCATAGAAGCCACCCCACCAAGCAACTTTCTCAGCTATGTAGCACCATTGGATTTTGTGTGAGGCGTAAACGTCTGTTGGATGACTAATGACAGTCCACAAGTTTTTAAGTTCAAGTTCTGATCGTTTCTCAGGATTCTATTCGCGCGAATTTTCCAAGTAATGATATTATCTTTATAATTCTTGCTATTTTTCAACTTCGTTTTCTATTTCTTCCGTTTTGCACAGTTTTAGAATTTCTTCATTAAGATATTTTAAATTAGCTTCCTTATCTAAAAGTTGATCAATTAAATCAATTGATCTTTCCTGTTTGTTTATTTCAGTTTCTAACAATTTCATAGTGTCAGTTGCCGCGCGTCTGACAGGTATTCTAATCTTTTTTAAAGCTTCAGTATCCATCATAACAATTTAAATTATTCAATTCGCTAAATGCGTTTTTCAGTATTCAATTCGCAATTTACTTTATCTAAAGGTCCCTGGTTCGTTCCCGGGTTTCGGCACCAAAAAGATTTGTAAATGCTCAATCTAATTTCGCGTTCGCATTGTTCTAAAAGTCAATATTCAAATCAAATAATAATAAAGAAATTTCGCTTATCTATCAGACGCAGCAAGGATTCTCGCCTTTTGTCATTTTATCCAATTTTTATTGACGACACAATAAATACATTTACAATAAAGAAGCACATATAGACTTAGTTCGCAATTCGCAAGTAATGTAATTTCCTGTTACATCACTCACAGTCATCAAAGTTCTGAAGTCCTCAAAGGAATTCAGCCGCACACAGCGCCATCTGGTGCAATACAGTTTCTACACGTGCCTATGTGCTATGTAAAAATAATAGGAAATAAATATGCAGATACTTGTATTCTTTTACCACAGAAAAATTTGATCAATTATGATATATTTTTTGAAGGCAGGTTTAGGTTTAGGTTTATGTGACATTACGGCAAAGCTTCGAGGACTATCTGCCTAAGATAAAAGAATGTCTTCGTGAAGGACGTTCTAAGGGAAACTTGCTAATATACACATTGCACATTTTTTTAAGTCAGACAATAGTGTATGGGGTTAAAAGAAATATGGGAAAATTTTGTAATCTATTTACATAATGTACAATATTAGAATTATATTAATAGTATTTGTAGTATGAAATTAAATAAAAAGTTTTGGTACCCCTGAAAAATATCAAATTATTACTAAGAAGTATATATTGCTTTTAAATAGCTCGGTTTATTTTCAGAGCCTGTGTGGCTGCTTCGGTTGGTAGAATTTAAGGGCAACGAAGAGTTCAGAATTGAGAGAAGCATTCAAGAGCAAAATTTTTAGAATTTAGATAGGCACCGGTCAACAGAATTTAACAGAGATTTCAGCGAGCGGCAAAATGCCTAATGGCTCTACTTTTGAGAAACAAAGAAAACTTACGTAGCTTGGATTAACAGAAGCTTATCATTTTTGTTCGCACGTAATGTCTTCACGCAAACTTACACCAAAAGTGAAAGCGCAGAGTGAAAACACCATATCTCTTTCAAGTGTTTTAAATTTTCCTTGCTTGTCATGCAACGATTGCTACTCCTCAAAATTCCGTTAGAAAGACATGATATGAAGGAGCAAATGTTACTTAGATTCTATCGACAACTAACAGGAGGTCGACTTGCAAAAGATTTCTCTCTCTCAGTAGTAATATCTATACTTAAAAACGGATGCCATACCTGTTAAATTATTATCGGCATCCGAAATCTGAGGTGCAGTTGATAACTGAAAATTTAGGTCGTAGAGCTAGATTATATTAGTTGAGTGAAAGTCTTCAATGCAGAACAAAAACAACACTGTACCTTGTTTTGAAAATGTTAGAATAAAAAAATTAAAATGCGTGCTGATAAACAAATGTTTAATAGTTATCTCGGACACAGATGATTAGTATTTATTTGGGAAAAATGTTATTTGAATGTTACATCAAAATTGAGCAGTTGTTCAGAATTAGAATACAAGTGGCGCCATCTATTGCACATTATATGACTTTGTATGCAGAGTTACATAAAAAGAAATTCGATTAGAAAAATTCCTCGGGAAATCACATTCTGAATTAAGAGGCTTGGATAGTGGTGCACCTTTTAAATAAACTTTTTCCTTCACTTATTTTGAATTTCTAGAGCTTTTGTTTTATGTACTAAAACTTTCTCTCACCAGACATAATAATAAGAAATAACTATAGACCTATAGAAACTATTTAACCTTTATATCTTTTATTATCATTACAGATATTATTTAAACAGGGATATCGCTGTATCTGAAACTACATACTAGCTTTGAAATGTGTTTTCTTCCATTAGTGATCTCATTTTTTGTGTACTGTCTAGTTCGCAAGGCAACTGAATTTAATTGCTAACGCAGTTTGCTTAGCAGTAAAATATAACAATGGAACTAACAACATTTTTTTAAGTCACTTAGTAACGGGATAGTGAAAGAAAAGCAAATAAAATAAATAAAAACTTGCAAAATAGTATTAAATACAATTTTTAAAGCAGCCTATTATTTTTTAATCTTAAAATTTTAACAATTCGTGCTCTGCCATAATCTAAATAATCCAATCCGATCCAAATTTATTAAAGGTATAGAAAAGGAAACTGAAATTTTCCTTATCTGTAACGCAATTACGCACCAGTTACCATCAAAAAGCGCACGTACTTCTCTTCGTAAGCTCCTTCATAACCAATTAAACAAACAAGAAAATTGACACATTACATATAAAGGTATTTATAAACTGATTTGATTAAGAAATGTTAAACGAGGTCACATTTGCAAACGCGTATGTACGATATTTTATTTAAAATTTATTTCATCTTGCAAATCTGCTTGAAGGTTAAAACAGGCCATGCTCCACAATTCGATCTCTATTCTCCATGCACACTTGCGATATATAAACAAACAAACAAACAGAAAAAAGCATTGCCGACTATAATGAGTTCGGCGCATTTTCTCAGGTGCAATGGTTAGGTACTTCGCTTGAGCAGCTAAAGTGAAATAGCAAAGCTTGTGAATGAATATTAAAATCCTGTCTGTTTTGGCCGAATTCTAAAAAATCCACAATAACATCTGAAAATTTCTGAGATTCACTATGCGTATGCCGGAAGATACCGAATGATTTCCTTAAAACTTTCATACATATATCAAAGAGGGTGTACATTTTCGTGAGAAAAAACGAGTTGCTAAAATAAAATGTTGTAAAATTTCTATGAAAATTAGTTATGTAGCAATGAAAAGGAAAATGCAATATATTTATTCAGTTTATGCGTAATTCGTGTGAATATGCTATGACTTCATAAATGTATTTATGATTTTAATAAATATTAGAACATTAAAGAGATAATTGTAGTTGTTTACTGTACAATCTAACAGATGGCACCACAATCCCAAGACTATTTCGTATTTTACGTCTTGCGTTTATTTTACATACATCTACTAGAATTATTTGCGTCACGCTCTGCTTTTAAACTATTAGACTACTAATATACACAGAAAAGATTACTTTTTAAGTTTTTTTTTTTTTTTTTTTTTTTTTTTTTTTTTTGATTCATTGCTATGGCATTTAATTTTTTACTCTCCTTGCTCCCTACCGTTTAAGGTTAGGCTATTTGAATATGGTTCAAAGCACACGAGAGCTATCTACCAAAGGGAAGGGATAACTTTGTAAAACAATTTGTAAGGGAAATTGGGTCGTATTGACATTGCCTAGGCAAAACCAAGGAAAGCACCCATTCGCCTGTGTTCGAATCCAGGGCGAACTACCAATATTTAGCGGTTTTAACCACACGGGGAGTAGTGGAGAATACTCTCTGTCGTTAAACTGTTACATGTGAGCACTACATGTTTTGTTGGAGGAAAGCGTTCAGATGCATACATTTAATAAAAGGCCAAAAATCTTATTTATGTGAAAATAATACATATGCTTTATATTAAACAAGACGGGGTAACCAAAACTTGACTAATTTCCATTTATTAGTTCAGTTTTATTGCGTAAATTCTGTGCACATATGACAGGTTTCTTCCGCTTAATGAAAGCATAGCTTTCCAATGGAGCTTATGCCCTAAAGCGAAGAAGTATTTGCCATTAATTGATATGGAATGAAGCTTTGAGCGTAACTCGGTGCTTTGCTATATTTTCTTTTTAAAAAATTAACCCTCTTTTTTTAAATCCTAATAAATCTCTTTTAAAATCCAAAATCCAGAATAACAGTAAAGGAAATAACCAGGTCTCTCTGTACTTTTCTCAGTGACCTTAAAAATTAGTGCAGTTAGCACCCCCTACAAATTAAACATATAGTGCCTAGCCTTCCTAGCAGCATAAAATTAGACCAGAGCTTTAAAAGACAAGTAGCGAATTTTCACTATGTCTTGTAAGTACGACAGAGACAGGGAAAGGGTGTAAAGGACCCTTTTATTAATCCAATTAAAGTTTAACAGACGGCACCAACTCGTGCTTACAGAAATCAATAGCTTTGGCTTGAAATCAAAGATATGGATGAACTAAAAACTAATGAAATATAAGTATAGCCTAACGGCTTCACAGTTTAACTAATTCGCAAGCTGGCTCTGTCCGAGGTCTGCCTTAAAGCAGGCAGAACACGTTCTAATTTTACCCTCTGAAACCTTTCTTTAAATACTTTCTTCTTTCTACTTAATTTAAATATAGCGCTAGCCAAAAAATTAACATTCTGGCAGGGAAATGGAAACAAGGCTGGTAGAACAGGAAACTGACGTAAAATA
Organism: Stegodyphus dumicola; assembly: GCF_044657685.1. Lineage (NCBI taxonomy): Eukaryota > Metazoa > Arthropoda > Arachnida > Araneae > Eresidae > Stegodyphus > Stegodyphus dumicola. The sequence goes on from NC_140776.1 coordinate 122,294,478, forward strand.
ACGGGTTAGGAACTTAATTACAAACATATAAATAATTCAGGTAAATTGTCGGCTATGAGAAAAAATTATCTGGCGCCCTCCGAAAGTCATTTGAGCTTCGAATCGAATTGACCCCGAGAAGAATGCTGTGATAAATACACAGGCCAAGCAGAAATAGCATATGAGTAGTAAGCGCAGGTACTCAACCGACGGAAGTGACGTCACAGAAAAGGGGCGTGGCCTACGCCATCTTGGATCACGTGACAACCGGAAATGATGCAGATGGAAGGAATGACGTAGACGGAATGACATCATCAAGTTTCGTTTTGATTCTGTGGCAGCGATTTTATGTTTCAAAGTTTTTATTTTTTGTGGCATCGAATATATATTTTTAGGATTTTGTGGCAACGAACTCTTGAACCACGTGTTTAGAATGACATCTCTTTTAATTTATTATTTTTAATTATTTGACACGTGATTAATATTAGTTTGATATTTGATTAATATTAATACTATTTTGTATGTCATTAATTTTAATTGTATATTGCCTATAAATTCACTCGCTTTCACGATTTCATCATACGTACGCTTTTTCTCATTCTGAGTTGGAATTTGCTTTGAGCTGGTTGCTTTTTAATCGCGTCCAGATCGGGTTTTTCAACGCATCGTCTGCGCATACATTTGGATATTTTTGCTTTTCTTTGGAGTACGCCTTCCGGTATTTCCCCGAAGCTGCTGCTCTGGATTTAGGTAAGATATTTTTGCTTTTTGATTCCCTCGCTATGCTTTACCTCGGTGAAATATGAGTGAGTGTCAGCCATCCGCAAATTTAGATAATGAAATCTCAGCCGCCGAACAAGCCTTCGGTAGAATTAATATACACTTAGAGAGAGCTAATCTCCCACCCAATGTTAGCTCTTACACAACCCTAAAAAAGCAAGCTATTGCTGATCTCCTTAAATTCAATTCAGTTGAAAACAAAACTAGCGATGATCTCAAACGTATAGCGGAACTTGAACGCATCATTCAAGATTACGACGCATTCTTAAATCTGGCCGTCATGCATAAAAATCAAACAAACAATTCCATTATCGAAAATAACAACGAAAGCGATGCTATGTTAAAGGCAAAAACATCTAATAAAACACAAAAAAGCGATGCAAAAAATATAGAGCGTTCGACTATATCTAAGAATAAGAAAAAGAAAATTACTACTGACAGCGACGGGTTTAAAACCCCCCGCATCACGCATAAACGAACGCATTCAAATTCATCGGAAGCTGAACTACCCGTACAGGAAAATAAGTTCAATGACCTACAGGACGATGACCGCATGGAGCAGAAATCGAACTCAGAGTCCGCAGGATTTACTCTCGCCAAAAAAAGCACTGGACATATTTCCCCAATTGTTCTCTCAGATTTTACAGCCAACTGGGATACGTTAAAAGAGGAAATCGAAAATTTAGGAGTAAAAAAAGTCAAAGGCAATCTCACAGGAGATACACTCAACATCAAAGTCTGGGATGAAGATGACTATCGCGCAATCACGGAGTTTCTGGCCAAACGAGGTGTGCAATTCCACACATACAAAATTAATTCCGAAAAACCAATCAAAGTAGTAATTAAGAAACTGCCTAGAAACTCAAACGTGGAAATAATTGACAAAGAACTCACTGAATACGGAATTCCTGTAGAAAAGATACGTCAGCTCGAAAGCTTCCGAGAAGGAAAAATTGTTAAACTACCTATATTCTTAGTCGAGGTCAAAAGAAACGAAAAGGGTAAACAAATCTACCAAATAAAGCAACTTCGTGGATTAGACGTCATAGTCCGTGCTTACAAATCCAGACCTGGCCCTGTGCAATGCCACAGATGCCAGAGATACGGACACACTCGAGATCTATGTCATTACAAACCTAGGTGTCTTAAATGCGCCAAACCGCACGAAACTTACACCTGTAAGAAGAACAAGGACAAACTACCAGGGCTCTGCGTTCTGTGCGGCGATTGCCTCCCGAGCAACTCGAAGGAATGTAAATACCATCCGGATAACCTACCCAAAAGAGTCTTCAATAAGAGCAATCAAAACGAGAAAAAGCATGAACAGAAACAATTTCAATTAAATAAAGAAGATTTTCCTACTCTCCCTGGAGCTACGGAAAACGAAAATACTAAAAATCAACTAAGCTGGACAGCTCAAAAGGAAAACAAAAATAAACAAGAAAGCGAAGCTAAAGAAGTTTCATTTTTTGAGTGGATAAAAACTCAACTCCTAAAAGCGAAAGAATTCTTTACAGAATTTAAAAAAGCAAAAAACATCATGGGTAAACTCGAGGTCGGAATGGCCGCAATTGTATATTTCACTTCTTTAGACTATGACTTTTAGACCTTATAGCAATATAAACGCGATGATTTCAGCTACCAATAGCTTCTTAAAAATTTCCTATTTCAGTGCGAACGGTGTCATAAGACAATATCAAGAAATTAAAGATTACTTGGATAAGTACAACATTGATGTCATGATGATAGGTGAAACTCACCTTAAAGCTTGCGATAAATTTAAAATAAACGGCTACAATATAATAAGGAAAGACAGAACCCGAAGTAGATGGAGTGGTACTGCAATTATCATTAAAAATCACTTAAAGCATACTGAATATGATCTTCCTCACAATAGTCTGCTCGAATTTACTTCAGCTATCATTTAATCTGCTTTAAATGAAGCCTACCTATTTATTTCTATTTACAATCCTACTAATAATCTGATGACTAATAATGACCTGGATATATTAACCTCCACCAACTTCTCGACTATCATCGCAGGGGTCTTGAACGCAAAGCATAATGCTTGGAATTCTAGAGGATCTAATAGCAATGGAAACATTTTACATAACTATTTAATTAGCAACGACCTCAATTTTGCTGCTCCCACTTCTCCAACAAGATTTGGTGCTAACGGAAACGGCGAAGTTTTGGACATTGTACTTCTTAAAAATATTCCTCATACCCCTCTCTTAGAAATAATAACGGACTTAAATTCTGATCATCTTCCAGTGAACTTCGACTTTTATGGCTTTTATGCCCCGTTAAAGAAACACAGAACTAAGATAAATTGGACCCAATTCTCTGATACTATGAAAGACTATAATTGCAGAAATAATTATAATCATTGCGGTGATATCGAAGATGAAATTTATAAATTCACCACTAAAATGAAAGATGCAATCAATAATGCGACTTATCCCTGCAAAAGCACTAATTTTCTCTCCCTCCCTAAATATATAAAAGATATTATTACAGAGAAGAATAGAAAACATAAGGAATGGCAGCGGTCCGCAGACCCTCGTGCCAAAAGGCACATCAACTTTTTAAACAGGAGAATCAAGCAAGAAATTATGGAATTCAGAAACAAAAAATGGGACTTTCTCCTATCAAACCTGGATCCTCAAGATCAAGCAGTATGGAAAATTGCTAAATCTCTAAGAAATAGCAGACCAAATCAAACTCATGCAATTCATCACATGGGAATCTCCTATCAATCTGAGGACGAGATTGCTAATATAATGGCTAATGAATTAGAGAAAATATTTCAACCTCAATCGTCTGAGAATAACTCCCAAGAAGAAGAAGAAATTAATTTTACCATTGACAGTATTAACAATTATCCTATAACAAATTTTATTCCCTTTACTTCACCAAGAGAAGTAAGAGAAATTATTCACAAACTCAAGCCAAGGAAAGCCAAAGGCTATGATCAGATTAGCAATGAAGCACTTAAAGCTCTTCCTAGACGTTGTATTACTAACATAGTCAATATTTTTAATGCCTGCATCCGAAATAATTATTTCCCTCAGCAATGGAAACACTCCATAATAGTCAATATCTTAAAACCAAAGAAAGATCCTAAACTCGTCACTTCCTACAGACCTATCAGTCTTTTACCTTCATTAGGAAAAGTATTTGAGAAAATCATCTGCTCAAGGCTCACTAACCATCTCGAAAGACTCAATTTAATAGATGATCTGCAATTCGGCTTCCGTAGTGGACACTGCACTACTCATCAATTTCTCAATTTGGTGGAATTTGTTTCGCAAGCCTTTACTAAGAAAAAGGGGGTGGCTGCATGCTATCTCGACTTCGAAAAGGCCTTTGATAGAGTGTGGCATGCAGGCATCCTGCATAAATTGAATAATTTTATGCTTCCAAACAGTTTCGTAAAACTCATTAGTTCCTATCTGAAAAACAGGACTTTTCAAGTTCGCTGCGGTGACGCCTTGTCTGTCAGAAAAAGAATTCATAGTGGGGTCCCGCAAAGATCCGTTCTTTCCCCCCGGCTCTATAATGTTTATATCAATGTTTTCCCGCACCCATTCAACACGAAAATACTCAAATATGTTGACGACACTGTAGTACTGACTGAATCCAGAAGTCCCCAGCTCGCTCTAAGTAATTTACAAATGCATCTCAATATGATCAATCACTGGTGCAAGACTTGGAAAATTAAGCTCAACGCCTCTAAATGTTGTATTGTGCTCTATCGGAGATACAAAACAAGATTAAGAGTTAATACTGATATCTACTTAGATAGAACTCTATTCCCTGTAGCTAATTCCTATAAATATTTAGGTGTTTACATAGATAAGTCTCTCAACTTCAAAGATCATATTTCTTATATCTTAAACAAAGCAAATGCAGCCTACATGGCAATTTATCCTATTACCGGCAAAAAATCGAAGCTCAGTCTAAAAACAAAGAAAATGCTTTACATATCTCTAATTCGACCGATCATGCTATATGCAGTGCCGTCATGGGCAATCGCCAATAAAACTGAGCGCAAAAAATTAGATATACTTCAAAATAAAATTCTACGTAGCATTGTGAATGCACCTTGGTACGTGAGAAACTCTATAGTTCATAACGACCTGGATATTCCATCTGTGCATAACTTTATACTCATGACAGCTCACAACTTCTTCGAGAAGATGAAGCATAGTCAGTATAACGCAATTAAATAAATGTTGGATTATGATCCAACCATTGAATATACTGTCAAACGCCCAAGGACAATTCATCACAATTCGTTATGGTGGTAACTTGTAAATCTTAATTTTAAAATTTACTTGAACTCTAATTGGACTCTATCCTATTATTTGTGTTGCATCTTATACTTATGTTAATCAAGAAAATTTTTTATTCAAGATTTTTATGTTACTATTTCATTTTTTAAAATTATTTTGTATGAATTTTTACTTTATCGTATGATTCTAAGAACGTTTGAACTTTTTACGGCCATCAAACTGTCTTCGCGCCATTTTCATGATGTCTCACTATTGCTTATCCTGCACTCTTACTAGCTATATTGAGCTCACCACCTGCATTTGCCATACAACTCACTGAACCTGCCTACATGCTTCAATTTAATGCCATTGCTTACCACTGCACAATTTTTATGATGAACGCCTACTTTCATAAGTATTAAGATATGCCTGCTCACGCAGCTGAATTTTCTTCGCCCACGGGTGTTGGTACTTCCCTAGTACCATTTATTTGAAAATATCTTTGCCTAGTGCACTTTAATGCGATCTACTGGCGAAAACTCTTTAGTAGTTAATGACCAGAAAAAAGTAAGTAATAAGTCATTTCATCATTTCTACTCCGATTCTTGCTGAGTGAACGTCATTTTGACTCTGCCAGACGAACTTATTCTGCATCTAATGTAAGTATTTTTCGCTTGTACCTAATTTCTAGATTACTATTTTAAACATGAATTTTATTTCTTTTTGAATGTTTTATTTATTTAAATTTTTAATTGCCAGGTCCTGTTTGAAGATCCTGACTTTCCTTTTCGGGACTCAGATGACGATGTAAGTTTTTACACGTATTTTTAACGCACTTTTTATTTAACGTATTTTATTACTATTTGAATGTATTTTAAACGTATTTTATTTTATTTTGATAGTTAATCGATGAAGTGGATCAGATTTTTCTGGAAAATCCTATGGATCTACCCTTGTATTATCAAGTGGGTTCCGGATTTAAGGTAAACTTTCGTTTCGTTATGATTCGATTAGAATATTTTTTCTAGTACTAGAAATGAATGTATTTATTTTTTATTTATTTGCTTATTTTTAGACTTCTCCTTCATCAGCTCGTGGGCCTGTATACATAGCCGGTTCCGATGAACGTTCGGTATATATTTTTCTTTTTTACATGATTTATTGAAATAATGTATTTTTGAAAATGTTTGATTCTTAATGAAAACTTATTTTTATGTTTCAGATCGATGAGGCAATTGTTCTTACGGAAAAGTCTCGTCGTCCCAATCATAAATATCAAGCCGAGGAGATTACCTTCCACGCTTGTGTGGACATCGAAAGACTGCCTCAAGGCGTGCAAGGCATCCCGATGGTCCGAATTCCTGACACCGTCCGGGAATTATTTGAACAACTCATTCGCCGTACAGCAGCTGATTTAAATCTATCGGATCTTATTCGATTTTGTATCCAAGCAGAAGGCTTGGACAAGCCTATCAGCACATCGTTGATGACTGTTTCGACTTTGACGGTCGAAAAGATTTTGGCTGCCGTCATGAAAGTGCTGCAGTCCAAAGACAAGATCGAAATGGATACGGGATTCTCGGTGGACGTAATTACTATCAGGCGACCTGTAGGTGCCGGACGAAACAGGAGAGGGGTGAATATCTCCATGGACAGACTGAACAAAAAATCCATACTGTCTATTCCCTATGACGACGAAGGACTGTGCTGTGCTAAAGCGATTGTTTATGCTTTGGCCCATTTACATATGGATACGACTGCCATCAAAGCCATGCAAAAGCGTTGTCGGCCAGCCCTCGTGAAACGTGCAAAGGAACTTTATATGGCTGCGAATGTGCCTCTAGGCCCCTGCACGTTTTCAGAAATCGCCATATTTGAAGACCACTTGGATGTGCAAATTGTCGTCTTTTCTTCGGAAATCTTGAACCGAGTAAGTCAATATTTTTATCTCAAGATATTTCTGTTTTTATTAGATTAACTTTATGCATGTATGCAGTTCGTTTCCACGTTAAACAAATATAACTTGAAAATAAATACATGGTGAATTTTCTAGATTGTGTTACATTTTTTTAGATTATTTTTATGTATGAAATTTATTTAGATGCTAAAAACATAACTTGAAAAAAATTTTAGATTAATTTTACATTTAAGATAAAATTTATATTTTATGCATGCATTTCTTTAGACGCTAAAAATATGTCTTACAAAAATGCATGGTGAATTTTTGAATGACTCTAAATGTTAAGATTATATTTTATGCATGAATGTATGCAGTTCGCTTTGATGTTAAAAAATATACCTTATAAAAATTGAATGCATAGTGAGATTTTAGTTTACTTTAAATTGCTAGATTAATTTTATATATGCAATTCGTTAAAACCTTCACTTGTAGAAATTTTTATGTTTAGAATACTTTATCTTTTATGCACGCAATTCGTTTCGATGTTAAAAATAAAACTTTTAAAACTGAACGCATGGTGAATTTTTATTCTTAGAGAACTTTAACTTTTTTAATTAGTTTCTACGTTAAAAATATAATGGGGGAAACTGAATGTTTTCTTTTTATAAATTGTTAGATTAACTTTATATTGTGTGCATGTAATCAATTAGCTTTGATGTTAAAAAAAAGATAACTTGTAAAAACGCATGGTTTAATTTTTAGATTCTTTTGTATTTTATGCATGAATGGTCTTTCTTTAGACGTTAAAAATATGCCTTATAAAAATGCCTAGTGAATTTTTAGACTACTTCAACCTTTAAGATTATATTTTATGCATATTCACGCATAAAATGCATGTATGTAGGAAATTTGTTTAAATATTCAAAATTTAGGATGTATAAAATCGAAAGTTTAAGATTATTCGATTTAGGGAAAAGTTTTTCTGTTTAGATGTTAAAAATATCACTTGTGAAAATTTTTACTTTTAGGTTACATTAACTTAACTTGTTTAGATTATTTTTATATGCAATTCGTTTTGATGTTAAAATTAAATGCACAAGGAATTTTCAGATGATTAGGCATGTAATTAGTTTAGATGCTTAATGCACAAGTAATTTTTAGATGATTAACTTTAGGCAGTTCAATGTTAAAAATATATCTAAAAGGGTTTGATTTTTTAAATTTAAGAGAAAATTTTTGTCTGTGTTTTAGGTGGTCTATAAAGGAAGAGAGAGGACACAACGGATAAATTTGTGGCTCCATGATGCGCACTACGATGTGATTAAATCCCTGAAAGGATTTTTCGGCAGCAACCATTATTGCACAGCATGTGAAAAGCCGCACGATCATCCGGAAAGCCACCGATGTGCCAATGCGTGCCCTATATGCCTAAGGACTGATTGCTTTCCAGGCCAGCCTCAGCGATGCCAGGATTGTGACCGTCTCTGCCGCTCTGATGTCTGTTATACAGCACACAAAGCCCTGACTGGAAATCAAGATTTTTCACTTTGCGATAGAGTAAGTGTTTTTTGAAAATTTATCTTAACAAAGTTATTTATCATGCACTTTTTTTGAAATTGTTGTGTTTAAAAAAAATAATAATTGTCGTTACAGGTATACCACTGCAGGGACTGCTGCCAAGTGATCCGGAGGCGCGATTGTCCTAAAGAGCTTCACAAGTGTGGAACCACCAAATGTCCGTCTTGCAGCCAGTTTGTCGTGGCTGCTGAGCACCGTTGTTATTTGCGACGTGTTGCTCCGAAGAAGTCCGATGACAATTTCATTTTCTTTGACTTTGAAACGGACCAGTCTTCCGGAGAACACCTCGTAAATTTCGCGGTGGCTCAGTATGCCGACGGCACAGAAAAAGTGTTTCCGGGATACGCGGCATGTCAAGATTTCTGCGCCTGGCTGTTCTCCACAGAGCACAAGGGCTTCACCGCTATGGCACATAACATGAAAGGGTAAGTTAAAATACTTTAGTTTGCATGCTTTTAAAGTACGACTATTTTTTTCAATATTATTCCTACTTTTTTTGTTACTTACAGGTTCGACGGACAGTTCGTGATGGCCTGGCTCCTGGAGCAAGGTACAGCGCCGGAGGTGATCCCTAACGGGTCTATGATCATGAATGTAAGACATCCTAGTCTGAACATTCGGATCATAGACTCGTTAAATTTTCTGCCGATGGCGTTGGCCAAGCTACCGGGATGCTTCGGTCTCACCGAGTTGAAAAAGGGTTACTTCCCGTATCTCTTTAACTCCCGAGAAAACCAGAGTTATGTCGGACCGCTGCCTGAGTCCCAGTACTACAGCCCGGATACTATGAGTACTCCAGCCCGAAAAGCATTTCTATCCTGGCACGAAGCATACAAGGGGGACGTGTTTAACTTTCAAGCAGAGATGCTGGCCTATTGCAGGTATATTTTTTCCCCTCCTCTATTCTTATTTATTTAATATTTTGTTTTATTCGTATATTTTATGTTTCGTATTTTTAACATTTTTTCTTTTAATAGATCGGACGGGGACATTCTTCGCCGTTACTGCCTGGAGTTTCGAGCCCAGTTTTTGGATGTGGCGAATGTGGATCCATTCCAGTAAGACATTTTCTCATTTTCTTATGCAATAATAATCATATTTACAGTTCATTAAATCGTTCTTATTTTTGTCTTTTCAGATACGTGACCATCGCGTCAGCCTGTATGCCAACGTATCGGAGTGGCCACATTCAACCCGACACGATTGCCATGGTGCCTACACACGGCTACATCAACTCAACGAATTACAGCCCTGTTTCGATCCGATGGTTGGACTTTGTTGCTGCTTCGGAAGGAATACAGATTCAACATGCGTTGAACGGTTCCGGAGAGCACAGAGTCGCCGGAATCTCGGTAGACGGATTCTGCCAAGAAACATAAACCGTCTATCAGTTTCAGGTAAGAAAATATAACCATTCCTTTTCTATGTGATTCTTTTTAGTGATTTATATGTTAAAGACTATTAATATATATTTGTATTATTTTAGGGCTGTTTCTTTCACGGATGTAGTTCGTGCTACGATGGTGATATCATACATCCACTGAAAGGGGTTTCCATGGCAACGTTAAGAGAAAAGACAGAAGAGACGACAAGAAAGCTTCGTACCCAGGGTTTCCACGTCATCGAAATGTGGGAGCATGAATTTCAAAGACAGAAGGAAGAAAATCCAGATCTCCAAGCTTTCCTGGATCAACACCATCTGAGGGATCGACTCAATCCTCGGGAGTCGTTTTTTGGAGGAAGGACCAATGCCCTCAAATTGTTCTACGAGGGAGACGCAAAATATGTGGATTTTACTTCACTCTATCCATGGGTTCGTACTTTTTATTATTTCAAAAACGTTTACTTAAACTTTTCTAAATTTTCTGTATATTTTTATGATGTGTTTTTTCTGACTTTTTTTGTTTTCATTCACAGGTGAACAAGTATTGCGTCTACCCTGTGGGACATCCAACAATCATCACGAAAAGCTTTGGAGATGTGGAAGATTATTTTGGAATTATCCAATTCTGAGTGATTCCTCCCCGGTATCTGTATCTTCCGGTACTGCCCTATCGGTGCCGGAAGAAGCTGATGTTTCCCCTGTGTCGGACTTGCGCCCTTCTTCAACTGCAGACTCCATGTACCCACACAGACGACGAGCGAACTCTTGTCGGAACGTGGGTAACGGAGGAAGTCAAACTGGCGAAAAAGAAAGGCTACCGCATCACACATGTATGTACTCAAAGATTATTTTAATCTTTATTTAGCTTCAGAGGTTACTTTCAAAAATTTTTTATAACTGACATTTATTTTTTATTTTCTAGATTTACGAAGTGTACCATTTCCAGGCATCGTCTACTTCTCTGTTTCGTTCCTACATTGATCTGTTTCAGAAGATCAAGCAGGAAAGTAGCGGATGACCTTCGGAGTGTGTGACGGAAGAAGCCAGACTGAAGTACATTCGCCAGTATGAAGAAAGAGAGGGCGTCAAGTTGGAGGCCGAAAAAATATTGAAAAACCCTGGGCGTCAACAAGTCGCCAAGTTGCCCCTGAACAGTTTCTGGGACAGGTAAGATTATTTGTTTTGCACTTAATTTTTTATAAATATTTTTAATTCGTTGTGATTTATGATAGCTTTTTTTCCCTCCGATGGGGTATGGACGTGAACAAAGCCCAACTGACCTATGTCCACACGGTGCCAGACTTCAATAAGATGTTGGCGTATTCTACTAAAAAAGTAAGTTTCCTTACCGATTTTATTAATCTGTAAACTCAATGTGTTTCAAACTGTTAACTTATGACTATTTTGAACTGTTACCTCATGACTCTTCTATTTTTTAGATCAAAGATGTCTTTCTTCCCACTCCTGAGGTGGCTGCCATTTCCTGGAAATCTGCGAAGGAGTTTGTGCCACAGGATGCCTCTACCAACATTTTCCTAGCGACCTTCACAACAGCTTGGGCTCGTCTCAAGCTGTATAGTGAAATGGAGAAGTTGGGTACAGATGTCCTGTACCACGACACAGACTCCATCATATATGCCTCGAATGGCCGCAATGATCCCCCCTTGGCCAACTTCCTGGGTGAATTTACGGATGAACTGGAGGGTGATGTCATTAAAACCTTTGTCTCTGGTAAGGACCTTTAAAAAAATTTCTTTATTTAACATGTACCAAAAATCTTGAAAGTTTTTCTGTTATGTCTTTTTCTCACCATGTTTTATTTTTTTCAGGAGGTCCGAAAAACTATGCGTACCAGACGGCCAGTGGGAAAACTTGTTGCAAAGTCAGAGGATTTTCGTTGAACTTTCGCAATTCCCAGTTACTGAACTTTGACACCATCAAAAGTCTGGTATGTAGTCTGAACCAAAAGGATGTCATCTCTCTCCACAATCCCTCCAAAATCACCCGTGAACCAAAAAGAAGAAAGGTCATCAATAAACCAGAAACAAGACTATACAAAATTGTGCTCGACAAACGAGTGATACAGAAAGACTTGAGCACCTTACTATTTGGAGTTTAAAAGAAAGACTATGAACTATATTATAATAGGCTTACACAAAAAAATGTTTGCATGTAAAATATACATTATGATACATCCAGTATCTGTAAATGAACGTAAAATAAAATAGAAGTTTTTAATGATAAAATACTGGTGTTTTTTCTTTTTTCCTTTGGAAAAGATGCCATGAAAGGTAAGTTTTTTTTTAATATTTTTTTAGAAAATAATGGTTATGATTATGTATATATTAGTTTAATCAGAAAAAAATTATTTTATATATTAATTTCATCAAAGAAAAACATAACATGAATAATCAGAAATTAACTTTTATTATGAACATTTCATTACAATTTCAGCCATAGTTTCGAAGAGGATTTTCTTTTAGGTCTAGCATACATCGTTTTTACATTCATTAAATGTTTGTTTTTCACAAAGTCTTGAGGAAAGTTATTCACATTCAGTACATTTTTAAACTGTTCAAAGGCAGTAGGTCTTTCAGTTCTATTTCTCAACAGAAAGTTTATCAGTTGAACAATGTTGGACCCAGAAAACACATGACCGTCCAGAATCAGTTCTTTATTGTGTGTCCAGGAAATCTGATGTTCTTTTAGGAAATCCATTATTTTCTGTGCCGTTCTTTTCTGTTTCACAGGAAAATCTGCAAAATTTCCTTTTCTACATCTGTCTCAGAAAAATGTTCAGACGGTTGTTTTTCAGAAGCATTCACATGAGGAAACGTAACATACTTTTGCAGAACCTGGATGTACAATTTGGATTTTTCTTCATCGTCCATTTTCTTTTTTAAGATGTTTTGAATTTGGGTATCTAAATCACTCAAATGTTCATCTTCAAACTGGTGCATACGATCCAGCGGTACTAAGGCAAATTTCTTACTGTGTTCTATGGAGAAGAGAGGATAAGACATTGACTGCTGCAGGAATCAGGAAAGATAGAAAACCGTCACCTTTTTGAACCAAAAGACGTCTTTTCTTAAAAAGAGGTACTTTTTTGTCCGCTAGTTTTCTTAAAGTTCTTTTAAAAGGGGCGAGTCGATTTTTGACGCGTTTGGTGATGGGTACGTTTCCTTTTGGAAGATTTAAAACACACTCACAAACTGATTTGATGAGATGATTCGGAAACTTTTTCAGTAGAGCTGCTTTAATTCGACTTTTTCCTGATAGTTTTAGATAATCCACATCCTTCAGATGAGACATGCTGATGACAAATGAGCTCATTTTCTTGCACACTTTCTTTTATATAGGTAGCAAATGCAGCCGCTTTGGTTAAAGCACAGCAATTAAATCCTTTTGCATGAATCGAACAGGTTAAAGAATGTTTCTTTTTTAAATTCTCTATCTTAGGACAGTCTAGATTTATGATGTCTCTACATAATAAATTTTCTAAAAATAATTTCTTTTCTAATCCTTTCACATATATGACAGAGTGAATAGATGACAAATATTGCAAAATAATACGAAGATGAGTATAAGGTAAAACACCCTCATTCCAATTCATGTGATGACGATTTCTTGTGACCCAAGCAAAACACTTTTGCTGAGATCGTGATAATGTTTTCCAAGGCTGAGGAGGTAAAAATGACCAGCAACTGTGATATCCTTCATGCACGTTGTAAAAAGCTAATTCTTTAACAATGTAACAATGAGGCATCCACTGAAAACCTTCTGAATCGATCACGATGGGAGAAGACATGTTAGCCATTCGACGTCTCAAACTGAAATGAACTATCTGGGCTGATAGACATAGTATTTATCCCCAGGAAAGATGCCTGTACGAAGGCGAAGCGTTTCACTTGTTTCAGGTCGTAAATCAATCAACAAGTAGCTAAATGGAGTTGAAGTAGCATCCTGAAAAATTTCTTGAAAGGCTTTTAATTTTCCGGGGAACATTTGTCTAGCTAAATGCATGATTTGACTTTTATCTCTAGGATTTTTGTATAAGACAAGATAATGGGAATTTAAATGAATATTTCTCATCTCCTTGCCTTGGTGAAAAAGATTTTATATTATAAAAACGACTGAAAGGTTTCGGTGATGACTTCCTTTTGTAAAAAGTTTGCTTAAGCGAGTATCACTTGCTAATTCAGACATTAAATCGTCTATGATAATTAAAGCATTTTGGAGAGTCTGCAGGTTAGATGGTAATTCTTCTTCAAAATTTACATTTTTCATGGAATTAAAAAGAGGTTGATAACTTCCGTAGCAATAAATAATATTGGTCGGCATGGGATGGAACATTTTATGATTTATCAATTTCTTCACAAAAACCGTTTTACCCGAACCGGTAGGTCCGCTCAGAAGACAAGTAGAAGGATCTACTAACTTGGGCAGTTCCATTTTTGGAAATGACAGCATGTTAAGAAAACACTGACTTTTATACTTTACCGAAAATTCTTTTGCATAAGACATTTATTCATTTTGTTTAAATAAGTGTAGAAACAAGAGACATTTTTACAAATTAAAACAACTTTATTTTTTAAAAATCATGTTTACACCATATCTTTTTTTGACAAATTGAAATATTTGGAAATCATGATTCTTCCCATCTAAGGGTGATACAATGAGTTCCATACAGAGTCCTTGACAGCGTTTAATAATAAAATAAATACAATAATGTCCACATACATTAGAAGTTAAACTCTGAAGCGAAATCTTGTTCCAGCAAACATAACGATATTTCTTGACAAAGGATGTGATATCTTTTCCATATACTTCAGGCGGGAGTCCATAAGAGTCAAAAAATTCCAAAGTCTGTTTGTTTGCAATGTAGACAGCTAGCCTATGAGTTCCTTTTTCATCATGTTTATCAGTATTGAGCACCAGTGCACAAGGAAAACTTCGCAGGTATTTTATCAATCGCAGGTATTTTATCACAAGGAAAAACACCCGCGTAATTTCTCAAAGAAATAGGATCTCGAGATAAGATTTGATGAATCTGTGATGAATTCATCAGTTTCCGAAATCGTACAGAATATTTTGAGCTTTATTGATTTCTATCAAATTTTCAAATTCAGCGTATACTAATAACGAAACAGTTTTAAGGGAGTCCCAAATTTTATTTCTAATCTTAAGTTGCTGTGTCAAACTAGATTTAAATGAGAGCCATCACAAAGGACAGGTGACAGGTCGAAGCGAAATAAAGAATATCCTTTTGAAAATTCTGATCTTGAAAGGTAAAGTCCTCTGTCGTCTGCATTCATAAATAAATTCTGATAAGCTCGTATGAAATGATTTTTGTCAAAATTAGGCTGAAGAGGATTATGAGGTACCGGTTGCTCGTCCACATAAACGCCGATAAAGTTCATATTATAATGCTTGAATTCAAAAGGAGACTTTTTATAGTTTCCGTTAAAGGCATCATTATCGACACATGCCACCACAATACGATTAGGCATTTGACCTATGAAAATATTGTCTTGAATAAAACTCATATTTCTCGTTGGAATGGAATAGGCTTTGCAGAGCACTCTATCAATGGGATATTTGGCTGTTGATTTTTCTAGGCTTTTAGCATGTCCTAGCACAACACCTGGACTGACTCTCACTTTGCGTACAAACAATGAAGCTTGTTCGAGTAAAACTTTAAATTCACCTTCGCCCAATAAACAAAATTCAAGTTTGCTGCGTATGAGTTTAATTTTCATATCCACTATATTCAGCAAAAGTCTTTTCTGATGAAACATATCCAAGTGCAATCAGCCAATCATATCGACCGAAGCACTCAGTTTAAACAATTCTGCTCGTTGGTTGAATCCTTCATTCGGCTGAGTGTCTTGAATATCAAAAACGTTCATACGTCCTGCTGTATCTTTGAAAAACTATTCTGATGACAGTTCAGACGTTTTCGTATCAAAACCATGATTCAATAATTTTTCTATCATGGCTCTGTAAGGATACGTGTTATTACTGGTGGAAACGAGTCTTTCATTTAAGCTAATATCCACTTGAGAAAACATAGAATGTAAAAAGAAATTGACAGGTCCCACTTTATTTTCAGCCGTGATTGGCTTACCATCATTTTTTATAATTTTCACTTTGACGTAGAGTTGTGTCTGTAGTCGTCTCCGCTTCCAGAAACATTGAACTCGACAGGACTTCCTTCCGATACATTGGCTAATGGATGAAATTCAACCCACTGACCTTTTTCGATAACTGTTTGTGTGGGAGGTAACGAAAATAAATCCAATTCGGATTTTGCGCATTCCCGAGAATCTTTTAACAGAAAAGGCCATTACGGGTCAAAAATATCACGTCGTTGCACCTTCCTGGCTTTAGACGAAATGAAGTGTTTGAAGGTTTTGCGCTTCCTTTTAAACCTTCCGTGACCAATCATCTCATCTGCTTTCTGAACTGCTTTCCTCGCTAATTTTTTGCCAGCTTCTTTAGATCTGGTTTTGAGGGAGACTTTAAAATTTTCTCCCGACAATACGTCGTTTGAAATTTGTGTTCCAGTCCGCAAAGCTTCTTTTCCAACTGTTTTGGCTCCACTCATCAAAAAAGGCATAGAACTGCGAAACAGCTTTGCAAAAAATCCACCAATACCATAACCTTTCTGTAAAATGGTTCCTTGATAGTAAGGTAATCCATTTCCAGTTTGAGCTAAATAATAATCTTCAAATGTTTTCGTGCAACACGTATAAGGCACCCGCATGTTTGATGCTTCTAATCTTGCATACACAATCCAAATGAAATCAATTTGCAAATGAAGGCTTCTTTTATAGAATTTGTCTCAGACGAAAATGCAACACAAGAAATACTTTGCCTATTTCGAATGGTACTAAATCTCCAGAGTGAAGTCTTATGTCAATATGTATAGTCTAAAAATGCTGACGTATAACTTGCAAGTAAATGGGCCGGGAGTAATGAGCATTTATGATGTCTCCGTCATTTCCTTCTACGGTGACAATTTTTAACAACGGAGCTTGTACATCTCCCACAATTTGAGGCTCTACGACATCGCAATACACATACATGACAGGAAAAGATACTTTGGGATCAGCTACAAAAGGACTTTGCTCCAATCCTTTGTAAACACCCGGCTCGAACCCTAGAAGCTCAGCTAATCCTTCGTGAAGAATGACTTTGCAGTTTTCGTCGGTCTTAATGGTCACTTTTTTCGTGACAGGATGATAACTGAATTCAATCTTATTTTTATGGGAAGGTATTTTCATGGCTTTTAATAAATCTGGTATCGTTTCATAACATCCTGGAGGCACTCTTCCTCCTTCCAATTTTCCATCACCTAAATGAAATCCAAATAAATTGTTGTCTTTTCGTACATTATACCATGTGTGAGGGTAAATAAAGTCCACAAGAGACAACTCTCACTGACTATTTAAATCAATCGGAGTAGGAAGCTGAGTGGTAAATTGTGATATTTTGTTGTCTGGAAAAAAGCGCATGGAGCTGTCACTGATGAGTGTGATAAAGAAAGACATGTTTCGTTCAAATGACAGATAAGCAGAATGTACAGGCCTTTTATATCCTTCTAATATCATCTACCCAAGCATTGAAGCTTTCGGGGTACCCCTGAAATTTCACAAAATATTCCACTTTCCCGCGACGTTTCCTCTTTTTTAAATCTTTTTCAACGGGATAATAACCAGAGTCCGAAACCTTTTGAATTTCTTGTTTGTAAAAAGTTCCTTGTATAACTTCTCCTGCTAGATCTTTGAGTTTGTAGACAATTGGAATACGTCGAATAATTTTATAGATTGTAAAAATTTCTCTTGTCCAGTTTTGTTCGTATCCTTTCTCAAAGACCATTTTTTCTCGGCTGATGCGTACCGTATCTCCAATCTTTAAATCTGAAGAAACAGGCACTTGTGCTGGTTGCTGTCCGTACAATGTTTTCCAAATTCTTTCTTGATTTTGTAATGCAACCGATGCAGGTTCTGTCTTAGTACTACGATGCCATGTATGGTTATAACTGGATATCAATTTATCAATCACATCAATATACCTTCTTGTATTCATTTCGGTAAAGTATTTCCACATTTTCGTTTTCAGAGTTCAATTAAATCGTTCTACGACAGAAGCTTTGGTTGCATTATGTGCCGTGAAAAAGTGAACATTTCTCTTTTTCAAAAAATTTTGAACGTGTTTATTGGTAAACTCTTTCCCTGCATCTGTTTGTAATGATTCGGGTGTACGTTCCGAAAATATCTTTTCGAAAGCAGTTTGGATAGACGTAGATGTTTTATCTTTGAGAGGGATAGCCCAAGCGTATTTGGAAAGGATATCTATACAGGTCAGCAAATATTTGTATCCGTCATTAAAAGAGGCCAGGGATTGCATATCCGCTAAATCAGATTGAAATTGCTCGTTTAAGCCTCCTACGATGACTCTGTTCCTGGGAAATGTGTGCCTCAAAGGCTTGTGCAAAGTATAAGAATACTTGGTTTGCAACCATTTCTGGATGTCTTTTGTTTTTACGCGACCTTTTAAAGCACGATGCAAAGCAGCAACACCCCCGAAGCTTGCGGGGACCTGAGGATCCCGATAGGTTTGAGCCAGAGCTGCGTTCATTGCAACAGTTGTTATGATCTAAACGTACACTGATATTCATTTATATATGTTTAACTAGAACAGAAAAAAATACCCTAGTTTCACGTATATTAAGATTCTAGAAATAGGTCTAAAAACAAGAGAGAAAAATTAATGTTACTTAACATCTCAAAGGCTGAATAATGAATGATACATGTTTAAGAATAACAACACTATTTATACTCTATAAAAGTCAACAGGTATTTTGAAAATAATTTATGTGAGTAATCATTACAGATTAATTCTTTTAAATAGCGTCTGAACCTGGAGACAGTCATGAGGCCATTGTAAAATAAAAATAAAATTTTTTTATTGAACATCATAATTAATTTACAGATATTCATAGTATTCAATACCTAAGACACCATTCGTAGTACAAAATGTGTTTCTTACTTCTTCGAATACATGGTTTAAACACACAGATTTTAAAAAGTCCTTGGTAATGTAGTGAGCAGGTTTCAGTAACATTAAATAGGGTTCTTCACCCCAAATGTTTCCATAAAATTGCCTGGCGATGTCAACAGCATTGAATCTCAGATCAATGGCATTCACAGTTTCTGTTTTATGAACGAGTTCTTCACAGTCTTTCAGCTGGGGATATTTCAGTTCGTCTTGTTGATTAAGAAGTTCTTCAAGTGACGTCTTTAGAATGGTTTGAAGTCGCGCTCTTCCCATAGAAATGTCAAAGGATTGGGGTAGATTTTCCTCTCTGACAGGTTCGTCGGATACGCTTTTGTAGGCTTCACAAAAGTTCATGTTTTGATAAACGAGGTTGGTGACAATATCGCTGATACGGCTAAAGTTGGACATCATTTCTTCCCACTGCGTCGTTGTAATGCTGAGGCTACTTTTTTCATCTCCTTGAGCAGAAAGTTGTTTCAGAGGGAAGTGAGAATCTTTATATGTGACTACAAAGTTCTTGGGCAACTCCAAGTTCAGTGTCAGCAGGTCTGGTTCCTCTACTGTCATGTTGGTTGCGAGAACATTCAAACACCATGGCTCAAAATTCACTCCTCGTCTTGTCGGATAGTAAGCTTTACCATATTTGGCATACTCTCGGATGTGCACAGTCACTTTTCCCTTGTAAATGCTGGGTCCCACAAAGACATTGTTTCCCATGTGAGTGAGCTCCTGTGGAATAGCGTCTTCGGTGAAAAGTCCTTTGCGCTGAAAAAAAAATAAAATCAGCTAGTATACCAATAACATACATAAAAAATGGGGTCACATACAATATAAACTTCGACATATAAACTACTTTTCGCAAATACGTACTTTTTTCTCGAAGTGGGATGTTTCTTCTGCTTTTCTTTTGGTACAAGAGCTAGCTGATTCTCTTGGAACATCATGGCTCAACACTTTATCGTTCAAAGGCATAGGTTCATTCTCAAATAGGTTTTCCATCTGAAAAAAGTAAAGACAAATTAAGCACATATTGCAAATTCAATTATTTTTTAAAGATTAAAAATCTAAAAACAGTAACTTTTCAAAACGTTACTTACTTCTTTGTTGTTTTGTGCCTGATCCATTCGAAGCAGTGAAGAATGATTGTCTAAGCAAAAGCAGGTACGTACACTCAGGGCGACAGGCAGGAAAGAAATGCGGAATGTTGCTCGGGATAACCTTATATCGGGTAGGATTTATTTCATCTGAACGGTGATTGGCTAAGAGACGGTGAGGTCATATTTCAAAGAATCTGATTGGTTCACAGAAAAGTATCCATACACCTTAGCGGAGGCATACACAGGTGTAATACGGCAGACGCCATTTTGTAAAACAACATGCCCCAACAAGAAATGAATGATGTCATTCCAAACACGCGGTTCAAGAGTTCGTTGCCACAAAACCTAAAAATATATATTCGATGCCACAAAAAATAAAAACTTTGAAACATAAAATCGTTGCCACAGAATCAAAACGAAACTTGATGATGTCATTCCGTCTACGTCATTCCTTCCATTTGCGTCACTTCCGGTTGTCACGCGATTCAAGATGGTGGAGGCCACGCCCCTTTTCTGTGACGTCACTTCCGTCGGCTGAGTACCTGCGCTTACTACTGATATGCTTACCTAAAAAACTGTTATGCGCAAGCTTGCAAGAATTTGGCGACTTCCTGAAAATTTTTAGACTTCTAAAACAGTTGCAATAATATGTAACTACCCCCGAACTTTGTATTTCACATAGAAAAGAAATATAAATTTGAATTTCTTTCGTTTGATATATTATTATTACTGTTTATGTATGTTTTGATAAATACTTAGTAAAAAAAATAATTTCTTTTAAATTTTTTTATTTTCTCAATAAAATTTTTGATTGTGTTAGAAAAATATATTCTGGCCCTCAACTATTTTCATATCGTGATTCGGCCGTACGCATTTGAGTCTCATTACCACTGGTTTAAGACAAAGCCACAGAAGTAGCGAATAATATTTAGTCTTTGCATTATAAACTGTTATATTTTTTAAAAAACTCTATAAAATAAAAAAAATCATTTGAAATTAATGTTCTTTCATTTAATATAGTACCAAAGCTCATTTTTAAATTAAATATAGTTCTCCTGATAAAAATGTTTTCCTTTATTATTTTTAACATCTTGAGAAGTAAAATTCATTTCATAATTTTGCGCACATAAATACGCATTTATTGACGTTTGAAACAACGTATCAAACGGATAATAAGTTATTCGCTTATGGTAAGAAAATATATTTAAAAAAATAATAAAAAAGAAAAATCAGAAAGCTTTCAGATTTTACATTACGCCCAAAAGGGCGTTTTTTAACGTTTTGTGTGTCACCTTTATTTATACCATGTTCTTTGCACTTAAACCATAAAATTCAGTTCAACAGCAATATCCAAAAATAATTTTAAAATGAGCATATCTTTACAATTTCCGATAGACAGTCTCCCCCGTGCTGGAGATAATTTTTTTTTTTTTCCCGTACATTGTTGCTCGCTTTGAAATCGTTGCGTTTTTTGATTAAAAATTCGTTAAAGTGTTACAAAATATGAAATCAATAATATAACAAATTCCAAATCAGTATTTCCAGATGCCCATGTTCGATGAAAAATTACGTTTTTCAAAATTTGATTTCTCTAGGTACCGTTGTTTTATCACAATGAGAGAAACATAGATATACGAGTATTTATGCAGATTCTTCCTTATTTAATATCTTTAAATATAACACAGGGCAATGATATTTGGTGGCAACAATTTGAAAAGTGAATCGATATTTAAAGTTTGCAACGCAAAATGCAAAACGAAATTAACAGCCTTCTGGGCTAACGGCCTTTGGGCTAATAAATTTTAAATCATCTACTTGTTGGTCCGTCAGATGGCGCCAGCAGCTATTGTTTGGTAGTTTTAGCGAAGTATGATTTACGAAACTTTTAAACTCGCCACTTCTAATATTTCCAGTTATGAGTTCACCTATCATTATCTCTAATCGCTGATCTGACTCATTCCGAACTTTTTGTTTCGACAGAAATCAGGTGTAAATATTTTGAACTGCTCTGATAATTGCATCATCTGCGCTCTTAGCAGTTCTTTCTGATTGTGAACAATCGACGTTAACCGTTTGTGCATATATATAAAAAATACCTTAAAAAGTCCGAAAGGTCTCAGATTTTAATTAATGGTCGCCCAAAAGGGTTTGTTTAGGATCTTTACGCTTTCGCTGAGCTTGCAGTTGTCCAGTCTGCTTTTACACTCACCCCATTTATTTTTGACCTTTTAGCTTCATTATTAAGCATCATTTTCTTCGCACTTATGCCATATACAATTCAACTACAAAATTACAAAAGTTTTTAAATCAGCATAGCAGTATAAGTTTAGAATTCCCGATGCGGCGTTAAACGTCGGCATACATTTTTCTGTTTTTCTTCAGTCTCTCGGGTCATCAGTTTTCTTACTAAGATTGCTTGAGAAAACTTTTATTGGTCTTTTTATTATTAAAGTTTTGTGTATTTACTTTATTTATTAAATATGATGTTTTTGGCGCTTACGCCACATAAAATTCGAATTGGCTCTGTGGCCTTCGCTACTAATGTTTAAAATTAATTTATGATTAGGAGCAGCATGAATTATAAACAAATAGCTAAGTCTATTGCATCTTATTTTCCAGCTATCGAAATACGACGTTACGAGCAACGTTTTGAAACCAAAACCTAGCAATCATGAATCAGAACTAGTTGCCATTCAGCATAAAGAAATTTAAATATAAATATGAACTACTTGTTGCCATTCGGCATAAAAGAAATATAAATATGAATATTAACAAAATATTAAAGTTAATTTTATAAAATGATTAAATACATAAACAAATATATGAAATAAAAAATAATTATTTCTCATGCAATAACTGGACCACTACACTACTCCACCACCAGTAACTAAGTTACGTTACGAAGATGGAGAAATAGGTAGTAACTAGTATTGCAGTGTTAACCACTATCAGAATAATTTAGAGTCAATCCTGGAATCTAACAGGTTAAACGTATAGTTCTGCCTGTGCGAGAATTTTTGATTCACATCCGAATTTGAGTCCGGTCTCTGCAAATTAGTGTAGTCAGGTTGTATGAATTGAGAATTTTCCTCAGCTAAAAGATATGCTGGTTTCAAGCGATCCAGGAATACATTAACATGTTTTCCTTTTATTCTAATAGTAAAATATTTGTCCTTGCGATCAATAACAGGAAATGGTCCTTCATAAGGAGGTTCCAGAGGTTTTTTTTACCCGATCTATTCGCTGAAACACATGAGAACAATTTTTTAAGTCTTTATGTACAAATATCCGTTCAGATGAATTTTTACGAATTAGTCTCGGTCCAACAACTTCCATCTGTTTCTGGAGTTTATTAGCAAAAGTCTCCGAGGCTGTCTGGATACTTGGTTCGCTGAAAAACTCTCCAGGAAGTCTGAGACTCTGTCCATAAACTACTTGCGCAATAGAATGATTTGTATATTCTTGAATAGCAGTGCGCAAACCCAAAAGTACTGTTGGTAATGTGTCCGTCCAAGATATGTTGTTGTGGGCTTAATGTTGCTGTTCTTAATGTTCGATGAAGGCGCTCAACTTTGCCATTACACTAGGGGTGGTAGGCAGTAGTGTGTTGTAAATTGATGCCACAGATTTTGGACAAAGCTCGTTAATGTGTCACTTTTAAATTGGGATTCACGATCACTAATGAGTTTACTTGGCGTTCCGAAACGCGCAATCCAGTTGCTATAAAAGGCTCTTGCGACATTCTCAGCTGAAATATTTTCTAAAGGAATTGCTTCCATCCAATTCGAAAATTTATCTATGCAAGTAAGACAATAAATATTCCCTTTAGATGAGGGAAGTGGTCCAATGAGATCAATATGGATGACAGAAAATCTTCCTGGTGGTACTTCAAACTCATCTAATTTTGTTTTGGTATGCCGACTGATTTTAGCTTTTTGGCAAGGAATGCAGGTTCTTGTCCACAACTGCACATCTTTTTTTATGTTAGGCCAAATGAATTTTGATGTCTCTAACTTCATAGTCGATTTTATTCCTGGATGTGATAAACCATGAATTCGTTGAAAGACGTGTTTTCTGAAAGCTTGAGGAATACAGCCGAATAATGTTTAGTTGATGTATCACACCACAAATATTTCCCCGAAGGTAGAGAACATTGCTCTAAATTTAAGGAAGTAGTGGTTTGCAAACTCTTCAGTTCTTAATCTTGAGTTTGTTCATCAGCTATTTTATCATAATCTATCGATGAAATATCAGTAACTCTAGATAATGTATCCGCCACAATATTATTCTCACCTTTTACATATTTGATATCAGTCGAAACCTGGGAGATGTATTGAAGTTGGCGAGCCTGTCTAGGTGCTGCTTTGTCAAGTTTTTGGAGATATTTTAGGCTTAAAGTTCGAAATGTAGACAAAAAATTTAGATAGTAATATGGCACCGTGGAGTTTTTCGCCAAAAATGTGTGGCGAGAAATTTGGCGGCTTGAGGGCGTATATAAGAGTAGTTCCTTTATTAAATATGACGCACTTGGCGCTTACGCCACATAGAATTTGATTCGAATCAAAATATTTAAAAACAGCGTATCTTTAGAGTTTCCGATAAACCATTTGTACTAAGAACTTACAGTGAATTTCAGAAAGCAGTGCTTCCTTTACTCCGCATCTGGTGAAGACCATCAGTAAAA
Organism: Stegodyphus dumicola; assembly: GCF_044657685.1. NCBI lineage: Eukaryota > Metazoa > Arthropoda > Arachnida > Araneae > Eresidae > Stegodyphus > Stegodyphus dumicola. Next base: position 122,319,220 of record NC_140776.1, read on the forward strand.
CAAAATGAGTTGTGTGGGTAAAATAAGACGAAAGTATTAAGTCAAGCGGCCCCTATTAGTCGACGAAGAAGGTGAGTTTCTGGTGGGAGGTCCCAATCAATGAATTGAAAAGCAGGGCTGCGCCAAGCCTAATCGGCGCCGTGCAAATGTCTAGCGAACGCCTGGACATCATTTATGGTTAACACTTAAAATAAAGCATTTTAATAATATAAAAAACCAAAAAAAATTGCATTTTATCTTTTTATAGCACAAAATATACAAACATTTTGTGCTATGTAAAAACCCACACTGAAACATATTTATTGAAGAACTATACATACATTTATGTTATAAAAATAATATGCATTTATGTTATAAACATACATAGTGGTTACCGTTGCTGCCCGGGTTTGAATCCCGGAGAAAATATGGATGTTTGTAAGTGCATACTGTCCGTGCGGCATGGGGGCATTCTAAATGTGCGAGACCTAAGTCCTCTCGAAAATTTGCTAGTAAGGGAAGAGAGGACTCTCTGACCCGTCACCCCAGGGTGCTCTCCATCAAAATTGCGGGCGAAACTGAGTTAAATCGCACTGTCACCCGTAAGGTTCTCAAGGTTGTTGCCAACGACAGGCGTATCTTGCGCTCTTTGCCACGAGGAATTTCGTGGGCTTGGGCTGATTATAGGCCAGACAAGTGAGCATTACTAAACAACAACAGCAACATGTTATAAGAAAGTAACACTGCAAGTGAAGCGAAGTTAATATACTAAACGCATTGGATACCAACTATGCTGCTGAGCACTATCTTAAAATTAAAAACAAATTAATATGCATATCTAAAAGGTTACACTGAATAAATTGTTGTACGCAGCGTAGCTTACGACAAGGTTCAAACTGTGATTACAACAGGGCACAAAAAGTGCTCTAAGGCTGATATCTAGGGATATATACAAAATTATTTTCTACACACAGCTATGTCGTTGACAATGATGTAGCGTAGAGTTTCAACCAACGATGCTACATTTCCTCCAAAAGTTTGCAAAAACAGCAGTTCATGCATAGATCTATACTATTAATATCGCTTTGATTTTTATCAGTTAATGCTTTTTGAAGTTTTTGACATAAGTTGAGCTAATCTTGTATATATATGTGAACGAAAATACGTGATTCGGATGCGTATGTAAAGGCACATGGGGCGCCGTAGACGCGTTCGACAAATTGCTTAGTTCTTATTTTGTGTCTACTGTTGCAATCGTAGTAATTTGTGTAGCAGTTATCTTTATCGTTTTTACTTCCTTGTACGAAGTAAAAAGGAAGTATTGTAATCGTGAAAAGTTTCAGGCAGCATATTTCAACGAAAATATCCATTTTGACCATTATCGAATGCAATTTAACGATGTTTTTGCGTGATATCTGTACGTAAGGACAGAATAAAATACTCTTTTCCTTCAAAAAAAATTATAAAACTGCTTTAAAATTAATTCTGAAGAGAATTTTTCGTGGCGTCTGTACGAACGTATGTACGTACGTGCGTACGTACGTATCTCGCATAACTCAAAAACGAGTAGCCTCAGAACGTTGAAATTTTGTATATAGGACTGCTATAACTAATAGATGTGCACCTCGTATTTTGGTTGCAATCGACCGCACCAAACGTATATAAATATATTTATATATATATCCACTCTATTACCCGGCTCAGTGATCTCAGTTTCTTTACTCTTATATGTTTGTAAATTGTACATTTTTTGCTTTAAAAATTATTTAATTATGTTGTTTTTATCTTCCGGTTAAGGATTTTATGCCTTTAGTAAATCTGTGTGCAATATTTTTAGAATTATCAGCAATTTTAAAGTTGTTTAATTGCCGCTAAGCCTGTTTTTAATGGCGGCCATTGATGTTTACATTTGAAACAGGAGACTAGTGGATTTGTTGCCAATCTAGAGAAACTTAGCTTCGCAACAACAAAGATAACGCATTCATTTATTATTGCCAATTAAATCATGCTTAATTCTTTCTGGAATTTTTTCGAGGAAATAAGCGTTTCAGATTTACTTCGTAATTTTTAATGTAGATATTTTGAGTTTTTATGTATTTTTGCCTTCTCGCGAAGGGAGAACTGAATTAATTAAATGAGAAATACTCAATCGTCTGTGAAAAACTGTTTCTTTTTTGTTTTGTTTGCTTAATTTCTGTTATACATAGTTCTAGCTTTATTATAGTATTTTAATAGAACATGTGGCAACGCTTAGATAATTCTTTAAATGATATACATTTTGTGCATTCTGAGTTATAATATGAACGAAATATAATACTGTTAAGTGAACCTAGCGCCAGAGTGTCGCTATGGTAAACAAAGTGAATTTTAAAGAATGCATTTATTCTATTGTGGTTTATGCGCTGTCGGCGAAGTAGGTTTAATTCAATCTAATAAGTTTAAATAAAATGCAATAAAAAATGCGTAAAAATGTTTTTTTACATGAACCATTTGTTTATTAAATTAAAAACTATTATTTTTCGAAAAGAAAGGATTGACATATTTAAGGAGTACCTCTGAATTTAAAATATACCTATTAGAGATTTGAAGTGAAGTAAAAATATACAAGGTAATCTGAAATTAAAAACTGGCTATTTTCCGATTTTTAGATATACAGAAAATCGAAGGAAAATATTTCGATATTTCACTAGGTCTTAAATACATACTTTAAATTTTATTTATTTACTTTAATAAACAAAACACCACCTCCTTGAATTATTCCGCATTGATCTAATAGTTCATATATTTTGTAGGCAATGGTTTAAAATATACTAACTTTTTCAGAAGTAAGGTAAAATGTTTCAAACAGTGACTTTCCGAGTGTTATTAAGAAGTTGTTTACGCAATAGTTCTTATAATAATTATTTTCTACTTTTATTTTTACTTCCACTTTTTCTGTTTTCATTTTTTTCCACATGTCGGAAGAAAAACAGAAAAAAACTGTCTAAGTATCAGAATGTAATGAAGAAAAAGAAAGTGAGAGGGTGTGGTGTGGTGTGTGATTATGGCAAACCTCACGGGCTATCTGCCTAAGGGGAGGGATGCCTTCGTGGAGGACTTTCTAAGGGTAACTGGCTCGTATATACGTTACACATGGGAAAAACCACGAAAACGCCCATGCAGCCAGCCCGTTCGCAGGATTCGAACCTCGGACCGAACTACCAGTGTTCAGCGACTTAACCGCTCGGCCGCTGGTGGGCTCGAAAGTGAGAGGGAGCCTTTATAAACCAGAACTTTAAAATTACTCAGTTTTTACCAAACCCAAAGACTACCCAAGCTGACACTACTAGCACTAGTTGTCCATCAACGTCTCAGCTACCACTGAAATTACCAAACGAACCTAATAATCAGAAAGAGTTAGAAAGTAATTTCACGCGGGAATTACCTTTAACTTCAATGCAGCCAGTCGAAAAAAACAGAAAAAACACTATTGAAATCTATAATTTCTGCATTAGATACGCATTTGCCTGTGCCTGATGATTCCGGATTATGCCCAATCCATTATTGCCATCCCAAGTTCAAGCCTTTATAGAAAATGATCCTGGATATTACCAAAACCTGGTTTCGAGTTTTGTTTTCCCAAGAGACAAAAATGAACGTAAATTTTTTTAGATGTACTTTTGTCGAATCTTGCCAAACAACGAAAGAATTAAACCGATTTCTTAAAACGATTAAGAAAGAATGAACCTGTGAATTCGGAATTTTACATTTTATTTAAAAAGAAAAGAGACTAAGCATTGGCGCGATGTTAGTGAGAGAATTATCTATGCCATCCAGTTTTTAGGCAAACAAAACTTAGCCTTCCGTGGTTCCAGTAACAATTTATTCAACAGAGATAATTTTTTAAAGTGTATAGAAATGATCACAAAATTTGACCCTTTCATGTCTGTATATATTAATAAAATTCAAACTAAAAAAAATTATGCTTCGTCACCTTGAAGGTAAAATTTAAAATAAAACAATTAGCTTGTTAGGAGATAATATACAGCAAATTATTTTAAATAAGGTCAAACAGGCAAAGCATTTTTCTTATTTTACTTGATTGTACCCCTGATACCAGCCATCAAAAGCAGATATCAATTTGTATAAGGTATCTTAATTTAGAAAATACGGACATGAGTATTGAAGAAAGGTTTTTAGTTTGTATTACAGCAGATATGAACAACATTCTTATTAAAGACTTTAGAGGAAAATGGTTTAGATATTAGTAATTTACGCGGCCAAGAATACGACAATGGTTCAAACATGAGAGGTAAACATTTTTCGAAAAATTATGCTCATATCGTTGCTTTTCCGAATTAAACATTTTAACTTAAGTTTAACATAATATGGTGTGTGGTGTATTTAATTACGGCAAAGCACACTAGGGCTATCTGCCTAAGGGGAGGAATGCCTTCGTGGAGGACTTTCTAAGGGAAACTGGCTCGTATACACGTTACACATGGGGAAAACCACGAAAACACCCATGCAGCCAACCTGTTAGCGGGATTCGAACCTCGGACCGAACTATCAGTGTTCAGAGACTTTACCGCTCGGCCGCTTTAACATAATATGTAATTACAATTACCTTCTTTCATGTTAAAAAACAATAACAACAAAAAAATCACAAAAGCAATAAATGTTGAACATATCGCTATGATTGCAACAGTAGATACAAAATAAGAATTAAGCAATTTGTGGAACTCGTCTACCCTTACATACGCATCGGCATCAAGTATTTTCACGTTCAAACAAGACAGAAGAGAACACCAGAGACAAACTCCTGCCCTGGTTATAACTTTCGGTCAAATAACACAGTGTGCTAGGAGGAAGGGGCACTCAGATCTGGCAAACTCCAGGTTGCCTTAACACAGTTAAATGCTCCAACTCCTAGAGGCGATCCAAGAGGCCGCTAACCTATCGATCGAGCCGACGAGCTAAGACTAAGCTGAGTGAGCAGGAATACTCAGCAATTCACATCTCACGTCCCCGTTCTGGTGGGATGGTAAAAACAACTGCTATCAACAGGGGCCCCAACCCCGGACAGCAGAACGAAGTCACTTAAACACTGTTAGACAGAACGGGCGACCAATCCGGCCTGCTAACATTACGTCATGGTATACAGATGTCGGCTTTAGGCATCCCAAGGGGGAAACCAAGAAAGGATATGAATATGCAGTTTTGACGCTCCAGGCGCCCGCTGGAAACCTCAAGCAGTTTAAAGACTCACTGAAATTCGCCAGCGCCATCGATGACAGTAGTTCACCCCGGACAACCATGAATATCTGACTATATAGCTCCAACACAACCAACGGACAAGACAGTACCATACGGTCCGCCTGAAACAGCCATCGCCAGCGATGACTTCAGTCCTGTGGAGACTGAATTTAAACACCCGTGGCCGAGACTGTCTAAGTACAGATCCTAATCATTAGTTTCCCAGGTTTTACCTGAGTCGACTCCTGGAGGGTCGTTCAAATAAAGCAAGAATTTTCTTGTTCAGACAGGCAGCGAGACGAACTGCTTGTTTTGATGATTGACCGACGCCTTTTTGACTCGGCGCCGTTGTGCGCCGCACGACCTTGCACCTATTGTTGTCGCGGTCCTCTTGAAGAGTCCAGTCCGAGTAAAAAATTGTTAAGGAATGAGAATGTCAGATGGATATCTAGGATTTTCTCTGGGAAATGGAGACCATCTAAGAGAGCTGAAGCAGTTGTTAGGATGAGTGAATAGAAGAAATTTCTGACAAGTTTTTTAATATAATTTTGAATCGTGTCGACTTTGAGATCCCGGTGGATGTAAGAATGAACGAACCATGGCACGTTGATAATTTCTCTTAAATGCTTTGTTTTGAAGAACTTGAACATGTTGAATATGAATTTTGGCAGCATGACCCCGGACAGGACTAGTATAGAGTAATGCTGGCCGAAGTATGGATTTATTATAAGAGGAGTTTATTTGAAGTGGCCATATAGATTTTTTCTCCCAAGAAGCGGGCGCTTAGTTTCAAATATGATATTAATTTTTTTCCCAGTTTCCCTGAGATTCTTCTGAAAAGTCAACTTTTTATCTAGAATAACTCCTAGATATTTAACTTCATCAACCAACCCAGTCAATTTCTTCATCAATCAAAAGAGGTTTAGGTGGTGTGAAATTTGTTTGTCCTTTACAAAAACTTACTGCTTTTGATTTTTTTTTTTTTTTGTATTAACTGCAGTCATCCAAATAGTGAGCCAATTTTATAGAAGGTTCAGATAATGTTGAAGAAGGAACCAGACAACTTCAACTGTTGAAGCTTGGGTCATAACTGCTGTAACATCTGCGGAAAATGCTATGGTAATTTGTGAGTCTTTAGGAATATAGTAAGTGTTATAATTTCCGATAGACAATCTCATGGGCTGGAGATAAATTTTTTCCCGTACAGTGTTACCACTGCTTGCTTTGAAATCGTTGAGTTAATCAAAAATTTGTTAAAATTATACACTAGATAATAAACCAAATTCAAAATTAGAGCTTCCAGGTGCCCATGTTCAGATAGAGGACTACGTTATTCAAAATTTGGTGTCTCTAAGTACCGTTGTTTTTTTTCATGTTGCCTTCATTCTCCTAATTGTCAGTGCCAGAATATTTAAATTTTGTAGCGCGCGTGAAGGAATGTAAATTTCTACTTTGAAGAAAGTATTTAAAAGCTGCGTTTCGGTAGGAGAAGCAAGTTAGGCTATAACCGCCACCTCTGCCGTAGATACGTTTACTTATTGCTGGTTCACGTGGCTTAATTGTATCTACTTGCTGCCACTAGTTTCGAAGGGGGTTTAAGTAACGGGATCTCGTTGAGCCCTGTAGGGTAGTTCAATCACTTGCTAATATCTTCAAGTTTCAGTTTCATTATCTGATTTTTAGTTACTGCCCAAGCAGAGGCGAAGTTTGTTAGCGTCGAGTTAACGCACTGCAAGTTTTAAAGAATTAATAAAGGGTATTTTTAACCCTTCTTCTGTGTAGTTACTACTACTACTACTACTCCAGTCCTTCATACAGAAGTGAACCTGTTGAACTTTACAATGTAAGAAATAACTTTTTCATGCTTGTTACTTTCTGGTGTGAAACAAAGGAAGTATCTTCGCGAAAAATTTCAGGTGTCATATTTCAACCTAAATATCAGTTTTGACCATTGCCGAATCCTTTGGACGATTTTTTTGCATGACATCTGTGCATACGAACGGATTGTAAAATGGTTTTAAATTGTATTTAAAAAGGTTTTTTTTGTGAAGCCTGTATATATATACATTTATATACATATGTATGTATATATGCACATGTATGTATTGTGCGTTACTCAAAAATGATTAGCTAACGTACATATAGATAAACTCGTGTGCAAATTTTAAAGAATTTGTACATTATTTCGAATTTCTGAAAAATTAATGAAATTTGGTATGAGTTTCCAGTTATAACAGAAAAAGAGATATACCATTCAAAAGTTATTTTAGGTAAGCACCGTTTCCAGTAAAGCTGGTAGTGAAGAGATATGCAAACTCCACGTTGTGACATCGAACAAAAAATGAGTCAAATAAGGAAGTATGGTCCCCTTCCACAGCCAGAAAGGTCGCGCAGTATGACGGCATACTGCACAGGAGGCAGTCCATATGTCAGTGGATCCCACTCCTGCAGCAACGCAGTTTTCAACTCCAGAATGATTCTAAGAAAGAAATGGCGAGCTGAAATTGTCCTCAAAGAGCATCTCAGACATGATCTATAGGGTTAAGATCAGAAAATGAGCCTGATCAATCCATGCGGTGAATATAGTCACTTTCCAGGCAATAGGCGACCAGCTGAGCCCTATGTTAACGAGCTTTGTCGTCCATTAAAAGGAACCCAGGAAATGCTTCACTCCTGAAAAGTCGATTATAGGGTTCTAAGATTTCCCTCTCTATACCTCAAAGCAATCAACGAGCCTTTGCAAACCACAAGCAGCGTTATGCGGCCATCCAACACTAATGGCCTGCCCAAATCGTTGCATCTGTGCTATCGTAATGATTTTTTCTCTGATGAGGGAGAGATGGTGTAGTGTTTCAGACTCTATTCAAGGACAGGTACGCCAAGAATCAGTGGCCAAGCTGAATCTTGACTAATCTCTAAAAAGTGCGGCGCGACACTATGTCTGGTCCAAGGCGCATGTTGCCTGCTCCATGCTAAATACTCTCTCTTGTGCGCTGCAGTGAGCGAGATTCAAAGAGCGGTTTTTTTGTCATTCAGCCATACTTCATGAAGCCTTCGGCCAATTTTAGGCTGCGAAATTCTCTTTCCAGTGGCAGCGTACAGCTCTAGTGAAAGCTGTGAAACTGTAGCTGTCCTGTGTACCCATGCTGAATATCCTAAATTACGGTTCTCATTCGCCGTTATGGATCTTGGTCAACCTTGTCGAGGTCTCCTCGATATAGATATAGTGTCCTGAAACTGTTTCCATAAATTACAGACGTCACTGGGCGTTACCTTGAGCTGTAGCCACCTGTGTTTGTGGCTGGTCTGCTTCCAGTCTACCGACAATTCTCCATCTCATTCGGTCATCCATACGTTCGTGGCTATTCATTTTATCTGATACCTAATAAAATTTACCCACATCTTGGGAAAAACACTGCAACTATCATGAAGGACTAGGAACACAGAAACCTCCAAAAACCGCTTAGGCGTTTAGATCCCCTCCACATTTGTACCTCCGCAGACTCGCAAGTGTCCATTTACTTGTTCAATTCTGAATATCTGCATAATTTTTAGAGATATAATTAGTACTTTTGTTCAATACGTTTTGTAAAAATAGACATAATTTTCAAATTATCTTAATTTTGCTGCCGGACGAATGTATATATCCGTTCCCTTACCCGGCTTAAAAGTCGTTACCTTGCCTTTATTTTCGCAATTGCTGATTGTAATCCTATACTTCCAAATACAGTTTTAAATGATGTTTATGGTGTGTTTTAATGATGAATATATTCATTGTTTGGGTCTCGTCCCAAATAACACACACTAAATAAATTCGCTGGTTCGATTTTTTATTAATTCGCATAATTAATTACAATCACTCATTAACTCATAGCTGTGACCAGCCCTCTTAAACCGTCGATGGCGATTCTCAAACTCGTTTGATCATCACATTACAGATGCGCATGCGTGGATTACATTACAGATGCGCAGGCGCGAACATGCCGCCCCGCGTTGCAATGCTTAGCATTCAACTATTGTAATTAAGATATAGCATAAAAAAATTAAACAAGTATATCATAAACAATTTTGAATAAGTACTATTACATAAAAATCATTTTTATAATTAGACATTTACCATATACATTAGCGTACAACTCAAAGCAATATAATATAACATTTCAGTTACATAATGACATTTTATGTGAAACACATTCAATACTGTACAATAACTATAAAGAAAATACTCATTTTTGTATTCGTAAGACACATAATTTGGTAATTGGTCGTTTGAAAGTTCCAGTTTGAGTTTTTACATTACACATGCGAACCTTTCCATCTTTACCATAAAATACTTCTATTATACGACCAACCGCCCAATTACAACAAGGCAAATTATCTTTAATTAAGACCATGTCTCCAACTTGTATATTGTTTTTAGAACTTTGCCATTTAGATCGATTTTGTAAATGACTTAAATAATTGGAGTTCCATTTTTTCCAGATAATTTGTACTAATCTTGTGATCTGTTGCCACAATTTTAACCTGTTAATGTTAACTTCCATGATATCTGGCTCAGGGATCGAATTAATTGCTCTATCAATTAAAAAATGCCCAGGTGTTAGAACCTCTAAATCATCAATGTCCGAAGACAAGGGTGTCAATGGTCGGGAATTTAAAATTCCTTCAATCTGAATTATAATTGTTAAAAATTGTTCAAATGTCAATTTTGCATTACCTACGACACGTTTGAAATGGTACTTAAAAGATTTAACTCCAGCCTCCCAAAGGCCTCCAAAATTAGGTGCTCTGGGAGGGAGAAATTTCCATTCGATATTCTCAGAACTCAAATAACCAGCTAAAAGCTCATCTTGTTCGTTCACTAGTTTGTTTAACCTCTTTAATTCTGCATTTGCACCTACAAAATTCGTAGCGTTATCACTAAATAGTGTTAAACTTTTACCTCTTCGTGCAAAGAAACGTTTAGCTATTAATGCTTCAGATGTTAGATCTGTTATCAGCTCTAAATGAATGGCCTTAGTAACCATACAAATGAATATACACACATAAACTTTTTGATATGTACCTTTTCTCTGGTTTTTGTACTTAATTAAGAATGGGCCACAGAGGTCAACTCCAGTACAATTGAATGTAAGATTAGCTGTGATTCTTTCCTTGGGTAAATCACCCATGATTTGCTGAGCTACAATGGGATTAGCTTTAAAACATATTATACAATTTTTTACAATTTTTCTACAAACATTTCTACCACTTACAATCCAAAATTTTTGTCTTATATGATATAACAAAGATTGAGGACCCACATGCAAATATTTTAAATGATAGTAATTAACTATTAACTCTGTTAATTTATGTTTAGAAGGCAGAATAATAGGAAATTTTTTCTCATAAGTTAAATTGCTATTTTTTAATCTACCTCCAACTCTCAACAGTCCATTACTGTCAATGAAAGGGTTAAGACTTTTAATAGAACTATTTCTTGGAACAATACCTGATTTTTTAAGATCATTTATCTCATTTATAAAATACTCACCCTGTACTAATTTTATTAAAGTTTCTTCAGCTGCTCTCAATTCTCCCACTTGTAAATTACCTACCTGCTTTTGTTCTTGCTTACAATTCTTGTAAAACCTAAAACAAAAACTTATAATACGAATTAATTTTAAATACTTATTACTGCAATTCAATAAATCATTAATGAAATTATTCACATTCAGATTTAAACATGTAGATAGTTCAGAATCAGCAAAGTTTTTAAGTTCATTACTGTCCTTTTCAGTAATTGCTGCAGGTATAACTCTTATAGGGTACTCATCCTTCATTAAGAAGTCAGGCCCGTTCCACCACAGTTGACTTAGTTGCAGTTTTTTGGCAGACATACCTCTAGATATGAGATCTGATGGGTTTTCTTCAGAAACGATATGATGCCACTGTGCTATTTCAGTCAGATCCTGTATCTTTGAAATCCGGTTTGCAACAAATGTCTTGAGCAGATGTGGCTCTTTGTTGATCCATGACAGCACAATCATAGAATCGGTCCAAAGGTGGATAGTACTAAGCTCCAATTTTAACGATGATTTCACTCGATGCATCAGTTTAGCTAATAGCACTGCTGCGCAAAGCTCAAGTCTTGGGATTGTAGTCTTCTTTAGGGGGGAGACACGCGATTTACTGCACACCAACCTCACTGATGTATGGTTTGTTGCTGATGTTGCTTTACAGTAGATAACTGCTCCATAGGCGGCCTCTGAGGCATCACAGAAACCATGTAATTCAATCTTGATTCTATCTGGTAATAAAATACATCTATGGACTTCAATGTTGTTAATTAGTTGCAAGGTAGTGGAGAATTCTTTCCATTCTTTAGCCTCCTTTTCTGGCAAAACATCATTCCAGCTCAATTTTAACAGCCATAATTTCTGCATAAATATTTTTGCTACAATTATAACTGGAGAAATTATACCCAATGGGTCAAAGATCCGAGATATGACAGATAACACTTGCCGTTTCGTAACCTTTACGTTGTCTTCGATTTTAACGTTGAAGCTCAAACAATCTCCTTTTGACTTCCATAAAATACCTAATGCTTTAGATTCTTCTGATTTACCAAAGGGATATGTTTTGTCGTTTGTTTGACATAGTTCAGTAGCATTACTACACCACTTATGGAGTAACATACCTCCACTCTTCAAAATGCCTATTAACTGATTTTGAAGTTCTAACGCAGAACTTAGCGACTCAGCTCCAGATAGAATATCGTCCATGTACATTGAATCGTCCATGTACATGTCTTCTCTCAGTACAGGTGCTGCTAAAGGAAATTTATCTCCTTCGTCCTTTGACAGCTGTACAAGTGTCCGCATTGCTAAAAATGGTGCACTCACAGTTCCATAGGTAACGGTGGTTAGCTCAAAGTTTTTAACTGGCTTATCAATGCCTTCTTTCCATAAAATCCTTTGCAACTTCCATTGATCTGGATGGATAGAAATAGCTCGATACATCTTTTGTATATCAGCAGTGAAAGCAAAAATATATTTCCTGAATCTCAGCATAATTGAGAATAAATCATCTTGTATCACACCTCCATTATACTGTATAGAATTTAGAGAGTTTCCTTTGCTTGTCAAAGAAGAAGCGTTAAATACTACCCTCAAGGGAGTCGACTTACTTTTCTCTTCTCCCCTATATACTCCAATATGAGGAATATAATATGAACCTCGTTCCTCCTCGCTTTCACTCACCTCAACCATATGTCCTAACTGTTGATATTCTTTTAAAAAATCTGAATATAATTTTAAATATCCGGGATTCTTTACTAAGCGTTTCCATAAGGAATTTAATTTACTCGTTGCAATTTGTTTAGAACTTCCTAAAGTGTCCGGATCCTCCTTTAATGGCATTTTAACAACGTACCTACCGGTTTTATCTCGTGTATAATTTTCTACGAAATGTTTCTCACAAATTAAAAATTCTTTGTTTTTGGGTTTATCAGTTTCAATATTTTCTAATTCCCAAAATTTTCTAAGAGTTTTATCTAAGTTGTCTTCTTCCTTTATCAACCCACAATGAACCCTGTTTTCAGTCTCTGTTGGAATACTTCCAGACACGATAAAACCAAAAACTGTATCTTGAAAAATAAGATCAGGATTATTCATTCGAATTTGACTCGGTTTCAAAAGTTCATAAAAAAACTCCCGCTCCCAACAACATATCTACTCTTTCTGGAACATTAAATCCTTCATCTGCTAATTTTAAATTAGGAAGATCTTGCACTGAAATTTTAATTTTGCGCGAAGGTGTTAAATCAGCAGTTATTTTTGGAATTACTAAAAAGTCCAAATTCTTTATAAAAGTTCCTTCTTTATTGCATATCGAAGCATTAATTTTATGCTTTATTGTTAAAGTAGCATCATTTATTTCCGAAACGGAAATGTTTGTTTTTTCGTTCTCTAACTGCAAATGCTCAATAAAATTCCGTGTCAAAAAGTTCGACATACTGCCCCCGTCCAATAGACACTTCACTCTGTGTTTTTTTCCCTCGTTATCAATTAGAAAACATACGACTGTTGAAAGCAGAACTGTACTCTGTTTATTCGAATAATTGCTAATAAATGCCTTTTGAACGAACTCCTGCGCATTAACATTCAAGGTCGATGAGTCATCTCGTTTGGGAATGTTGCAGTCAGATACATTTGTTTTGTTTTTATTTTGTTCCGATAAACATTCTTTCTCCTTTACGATATTATTTGCTTTCGGAAAGTGAATAGTTTTGTGGTGCCGTTTTTGACAAAAACAAGAATATTTCGATGGGCAATTTGATACTGAATGCATATGTAGACAGTTAAAACATAATTTATTAGATTTCACAACCTGTACTCTTTCTTGTACCGGTAATTTTAAATACAATGGGCATTTTGCCAATCTGTGATTCTCGTGGCATAAAATACAGTTCTCAGTTTTAACATCTGATAAAAACACTTTAGCTACACTTTTTGAGCTATTATACTTACGATTAACATGAGAATTCTCAGTAAGAGGTTTTCCTCGTGACGTGAAATATAAATCTATTTCTTTACCTAACTCACTAGGTGAAAACCATGAATCACCTTGCCTCACTGCAATGTGAGAAGCTGTTCCCGCATCCAAAGATTGGTATAACCTATCTGAAACTATTAGTTGTTTGAGGGTCTCGAAGTCAGTTACCTTCCTTAATTTTAAATAATAATCCCAAGTAGTTACTAAGCGTGAAGCAAACTGCACATGAGTTTCATGAGGTTGTTTAACAGTTTTTCTGAAGTTTTCTAAACACGAATATGGTGTTGGCTGAAACTCCTTCAGAACTACTTCTTTTACTTTTTCATAATTCGTGATATCCTTATCATGTAAATAGGTTATTATATTCGAAGCTTTGTCTCCTAACAGATTTAACAGAATTTCTGCTTTATAGTCCTCCGAAACATTTTTTGTAATAAACGCTCGTTCTAATGACGAAAAGAAAAATCCCCAACTCTCAGGCCGTATAGGAATTTTTACAGTTAAGGTTCTGATACTTTTTATTAATTGATCTAGTGACTCTGATTTTGTTTCGGTTTCGCTTATACCATCAAGTTTAGTTTCTGCTTTAAGCTTAGCCAACTCTAACTCATTCTTTGATCTCTCAAGTTTTATTTTTTCTAACTCGACAAGTTTTTGCTCTTCCTGTTTTCTATTTTCGATAATAGAGTTTGCTATCTCTTTTACTAAATCTTGTTTAGTTTTAAAAATTTCACTATTCTCAATAATATCAGTCAAATCTGCTATAGTCATTTTTTCGTCAACATTTAGATTTATTTCTAAGGCAATAAGTCTTAAATCTTCTTTTTTAGCACCCTTAAATAACATTGTTATTTATAACAGAACAAGCACAGAAAGTACAGAATTAACAAGAGAGGAATCACTTACCTCTGCAGTGATTCACTTTTGATGAATATCCGTATCCCAAATCAGCGATATTCGTTGAAAAAAACAAGCTTGGAATACTGGCAAACACAAACACACCTGTGTTCTCAAAAACGAAACACTACTTATTCATGCACAAACTCACACTCCGGTCGACTACGACCAGATATGTTTGGGTCTCGTCCCAAATAACACACACTAAATAAATTCGCTGGTTCGATTTTTTATTAATTCTCATAATTAATTACAATCACTCATTAACTCATAGCTGTGACCAGCCCTCTTAAACCGTCGATGGCGATTCTCAAACTCGTTTGATCATCACATTACAGATGCGCATGCGTGGATTACATTACAGATGCGCAGGCGCGAACATGCCGCCCCGCGTTGCAATGCTTAGCATTCAACTATTGTAATTAAGATATAGCATAAAAAAATTAAACAAGTATATCATAAACAATTTTGAATAAGTACTATTACATAAAAATCATTTTTATAATTAGACATTTACCATATACATTAGCGTACAACTCAAAGCAATATAATATAACATTTCAGTTACATAATGACATTTTATGTGAAACACATTCAATACTGTACCGAACATTCATGTTTGGTCAAAATTAAAAAGTAAATTTTGATCAAATAACAAAATCCAACTTTTAATGCGATCTCTCGGTTCTTGTACACTCGGCCACAAAAGTATTCGAACACCGGTACCCATTCAGAAAATTTACTTTTCCGTTGAGAAACAAAATTGTCTCCAGAGTCTATCTTGGTTCGATAGACAAAAAAAAAAAAAAAAAGGATGGCTCATGTCCAAAATTGGCTAGGTGCATGAAACAAAATACAACATGACCTATCTGGGTGAGATGGGAAACAAAATGGCTGCTCACGTAATCCATTATTGCGCTCATAGAAAACGCAAAGTGTCGCTGCGGCTCGTCTCGGTTCGCGAAGAGTGAAAACCCAAAACGGTCTGCAGTGTCTATCTTTGTTGAATGAGAAAACAAAAGGATGGCTCATGTCCAGTTTATTTAGGTGTGGGAAAACATATAACGTGACCTATCTGGATGAGATGTCTCCAGCGATCCAGTATAGACTTTTTCCCCATCTGCAATAGATGACATCTATAAACAATTTCATTGAAATCTCCTCGAAATATAAGAAACAGCTAGCTCGTGAAATTGTAAAGTATTCCCAAAAAATTCCACTTCTTGAAGAAGGAAAAACACCCTAGCTGCAGATGAGGTAGAGAGAGAAAAAGCATGTTGCACCATGGAGAGCCCGCACGGTTCTGAACAGAAAACGTGGAATGCTTTTATAGAAAAGAGTTGAAAGTGAAAGTAAAAGCCGATTGGAAATTTTTCACTTGGTTGCCGACTGGGAAAAAATTTTCAGAGCTCAGAAAAAAAAATCTGAGATGTAAAAAAAAAAAAAAAAAAAAAAAAAAAACTTTGTTAATTTTTATCATGTCTTCTAGACATGATAAAAATTAACTCATAAAATATCATAAAATTATCATTATTAACTCATAAATTATTAACTCATAAAATTATCATGTCTTCTAGACATGATAAAAATTAACCCTACCCCCCTTTTCTGTGGGAATGTTGTCTCACTGTTTCTAAAAATAGACCATGACTCATTCTAGGAATTATATGTTTTAAAAAGGATGAGTTTAAAGTTTATAAGATATGATAAGTTTTTAAAAAGGATATGTTTTAAAAAGTCTTTGGGTTTCTCAATTCCAAAGTAAACAAAGTGAAGACATCAAATTAATAGAAAAAAAGGAATAGTTTTTTTTTCTATTTTTTTTTTTTATAGCTCTGGAAATATTTTTCCAATTCAACAGCCAAGAAATATTTCCAACCAATACAATTTCCTTTTTACTTTCACTTTCAATTCATTTCTTATATCTATAAGAACATTTCATTTTTCTGTTCAGAAAAGTGTGGGTTGTTCAAGATGCAGCATCTCTACTCCATCCCACAACCAGGAAAAAAAGATGTTCTTTCATGAGATGTTCTTTTGGCTTTCGAAAACAATAATGACATGATGATTGTAATACATTTCGGTTCTCATGTCCCATACTTGAACTCAGAATTATTTCCAGAACTCTGAAAATTTTTCCTAGTCAGCTCGATAACCCAGCTTTCGTATATTTATTTTTTTAAGCCACTCGAGTTTCGACTTCCCATCCGTGTGTGCTGTGCATTCAACCTGGAGACACATTCCCTGAGCTCTAAGAAAATGTTTCTCAGCCCACTCAATCCCTGAAATGGATTAAAAAAAATTCTTTCATACATTTTTAAAGCTTAAGAGTGTTAGGTGTCAAGGAAAAAACCTTTTTTTTCCCTGAGCTCTAAGAAAATGTTTCCCAGCAGACTCAATCGCTGAAATGGATTAAAAATAAATTCTTTCATACATTTTTAAAGCTCAAGAGTGTTAGCTGTCATGGAAAGAGCCTTTTTTTCCCCTGAGCTCTGAGAAAATGTTTCCCAGCAGACTCAATCGCTGAAATGGATTAAAAATAAATTCTGTCATACATTTTTAAACCTCAAGCGTGTTAGCTGTCATGGAAAGAGCCTTTTTTTCCCCTGAGCTCTGAGAAAATGTTTCCCAGCAGACTCAATCGCTGAAATGGATTAAAAATAAATTCATTCATACATTTTTAAAGCTTAAGCGTGTTAGTTCTCATGGAAAGAGTCTTTTTTCCCCTGAGCTCTAAGAAAATGTTTCCCAGTCCACTCAATCGCTGAAATGGATTAAAAATAAATTCTTTCATACATTTTTAAAGCTCAAGCGTGTTAGCTGTCGTAGAGCTGCAGATGAGGTAGAGAGAGAACAAGCATGTTGCACCATGGAGAGCCCACACGGTTCTGAACAGAAAACGTGGAATACTTTTATAGAAAAGAGTTGAAAGTGAAAGTAAAAGCCGATTGGAAATTTTTCACTAGGTTGCCGACTGGGAAAAAATTTTCAGAGCTCAGAAAAAAAATCTGAGATGTAAAAAAAAAAAAAAAAAAAAAAAAAAAAAAAAAAAAAAAAAAACCTTTGTTAATTTTTATCATGTCTTCTAGACATGATAAAAATTAACCCTACCCCCTTTGTGTGTGAGAATGTTTTCTTCCTGTTTCTAAAAATAGACCATGACTCATTCTAGGACATTCCAAAGTAAACAAAGTGAAGACGTCAAATTAATAGAAAAAAAGAAAGAGTTTTTTTTTTTTTTTTTTTTTTTTTTTTTTTTCCAGCTTTGGAAATATTTTTCCCATTCAACAGCCAATACAATTTCATTTTTACTTTCACTTTCAATTCATTTCTTATATCTATAAAAACATTTCATATTTCTGTTCAGATCAGTGTGGGTTGTTCAAGATGCAGTAACTCTACTCCATCCCACAACCACGAAAAAAAGATGTTCTTTCATGAGGAATTCTTTTGGCTTTCGAAAACAATGATGACATGATGATTGTAATACATTTCTGTTCTCATGTCCCATGCTTGAACTCAGAATTATTTCCAGAACTCTGAGAATTTTTCCTAGTCAGCTCGATGAACCAAATTTCGTATATTTATTTTTTAAGCCACTCGAGTTTCGACTTCCCATCCGTGTGTGCTGTGCATTCAACCTAGACACACATTCCCTGAGCTCTAAGAAAATGTTTCCCAGCAGACTCAATCGCTGAAATGGATTAAAAACAAATTGTTTCATACATTTTTAAAGCTCAAGCGTGTTAGCTGTCATGGAAAGAACCTTTTTTTTCTCTGAGCTCTAAGAAAATGTTTCCCAGCCCACTCAATCGCTGAAATGGATTAAAAATAAATTCGTTCCTATATTTTTAAAGGTCAAGCATTTTAGCTCTCATGAAAAGGGCCTTTTTTTTCCCAGTCCACTCAATAGCTGAAATGAATTAAAAAGAAATTCTTTCATACATTTTTAAACCTCAAGAGTGTTAGTTCTCATGGAAAGAGCCTTTTTTCCCCCTGAGCTCTAAGAAAATGTTTCCCAGCAGACTCAATCGCTGAAATGGATTAAAAACAAATTCTTTCGTACATTTTTAAAGCTCAAGCGTGTTAGCTGTCATGGAAAGGGCCTTTTTTTTCCCCAGCCCACTCAATCGCTGAAATGGATTAAAAATAACTTCTTTTATACATTTTTAAAGCTCAAGCGTGTTAGCTGTCATAGAAACTGAAATTTATGTCATGGTTTGTGTCTCACACGTCGTCAGCGGTATGGTTTGAGGTGAAAATTGAAAACCCGGCATGAAAAATCTGTTTAAGTTCACTTTAGAAGAAGCTGTGGGATAGAGAGATTTCGTCATGGAAAAATGTCTTTCAATGTCTTTCAATGTCCGTCATGGGAAAATGTCTTTCAATGTCCGTCATGGAAAAATGTCTTTCAATATCATGACATCTCTTTTCAAATAGGATTGAAGGATTTTTCTTAAACTATGTTGAAATCTTGATCCATCTAATTTACAGATGGGAAATTCTGATCCATGGATGGATCATCCAATTTCGCTAGAACCTGATAAACGGTTGCTGATGAAATCCAAACGAAAACCCTAGCTTTTCAAACAGGAAACATTTTCCCCTAAACGTATTAATGATTTCTATTCTGTGAGACATTAAAAAGTGGAAAGAAACTTGTGTTCACAGAAGCTCTTTCTATAAGAGTGGTCCTAGGTCCAGATGAGATAGAGAAAGAGAAAAAGCATGCTGCACCTTGGATAGCCCTCACGGTTCTGAATAGAAAACGTGGAATACTTTTATAGAAAAGCGATGAAAGTGAAAGTAAAAGCCAAATTGTCTTGGCTGTAGAATTTTCACTTGGTTGCCGACTGGGAAAAATTTTTCAATGCTCAGAAAAAAAAAATTTAAGATGTTAAAAAAAAAAAAAAACTTTTTGTTAATTTTTATCATGTCTTCTAGACATGATAAAAATTAACCCTACCCCCTTTTGTGTGGGAATGTTGTCTCCCTGTTTCTAAAAATAGACCATGACTCATTCTAGGAATTATATGTTTTAGAAAGGATGAGTCATAGTCTTTGGGTTTCTCCATTCCAAAATAAACAAAGTGAAGACATCAATTTAATAGAAAAAAAGAAAGAGTTTTTTTTTTTTTTTCAGCTTTGGAAATATTTTTCCCATTCAACAGCCATGAAATATTTCCAGCCAATACAATTTCATTTTTACTATATCTATAAAAACATTTCATATTTCTGTTCAGATCAGTGTGGGTTGTTCAAGATGCAGTAACTCTACTCCATCCCACAACCAGGAAAAAAAGATGTTCTTTCATGAGGAATTCTTTTGGCTTTCGAAAACAATGATGACATGATGATTGTAATACATTTCTGTTCTCATGTCCCATGCTTGAACTCAGAATTATTTCCAGAACTTAACGTATATTTATTTAAGCTACTCGAGTTTCGACTACCCATCCGTGTGTGCTGTGCATTCAACCTGGACACACATTCCCTGAGCTCTAAGAAAATTTTCCGAGCCCACTCAATCGCTGAAATGGATTTAAAATAATTTGTTTCATACATTTTTAAAGCTCAAGAGTGTTAGGTGTCATGGAAAGAGCCTTTTTTTTTCCCTGAGCTCTAAGAAAATGTTTCCCAGCCCCCTCAATTGCTGAAATGGATTAAAAATAAATTCTTTCATACATTTTTAAAGCTCAAGAGTGTTAGGTATCATGGAAAGAGCATTTTCTTTCCACAGCCCACTCAATCGCTGAAATGGATTAAAAATAAATTCTTTCATACATTTTTAAAGCTCAAGCGTGTTAGCTGTCATAGAAAGGGCCTTTTTTTTCCCAGCCCACTCAATCGTTGAAATGGATTAAAAATAAATTCTTTCATACATCTTTAAAGCTCAAGCGTGTTAGCTGTCATGGAAAGAGCCTTTTTTATCCCAGCCCATTCAATCGCTGAAATGGATTAAAAATAAATTCTTTCATACATGTTTAAAGCTCAAGCGTGTTAGCTGTCATGGAAACTGAAATTTATGTCACGGTTTGTGTGTCACACGATGTCAACGGTATGATTTGAGGTGAAAATTGAAAACCCGGTATAAAAAATCTCTTTAACTTCACTTTAGAAGAAGGTGTGGGATAGAGAGATTTCGTCATGGGAAAATGTCTTTCAATGTCTTTCAATGTCCGTCATGGGAAAATGTCTTTCAATATCATGTCATCTCCTTTCAAATAGGAGTGAAGGATTTTTCTTAAACTATGTTGAAATCTTGATGCATAAAAACCACGGATGGGAAATTCTGATTTATGGATGGATCATTCAATTTCGCTAGACCCTGATAAACGGTTGCTGATGAAATCCAAACGAGGGGTCCTAGCTTTTCAAATGGGAAACATTTTCCCCTAAAAGGAGAAATGATTTCTATTCTGTGAGACGTCAAAAATTGGAAAAAATCTTGTGTTCACAGAAGCTCTTTCTAGAAGAGTGGTCCTGGGTCCAGATGCAGTAGAGAGAGAAAAAGCATGCTGCACCTCGGACAGCCCGCACAGTTCTGAACAGAAAACGTAGAATACTTTTATAGAAAAGTGTTGAAAGTGAAAGTAAAAGGCCAATCGTCTTGGCTGTAGAATTTTCACTTGGTTGCCGAGTGGGAAAAATTTTTCAAAGCTCAGAGAAAAAAAATTTGAGATGTAAAAAAAAAAAAAAAAAAAAAAAACTTTTTGTTAATTTTTATCATGTCTTCTAGACATGATAAAAATTAACCCTACCCCCTTTTGTGCGGGAATGTTGTCTCACTGTTTCTAAAAATAGACCATGTATACCAATATACTACAAACGGATTTGAACGCCTGTTCTCAGTATGTAGCTATACAAATTTGAAGGTAAAATTAAAAAAAAGACATCTTTTTGGGGAAAAGGGAGTAAATTTGTATAGGAATATACTACAAACGGAATTTAAGGCCTGTTTTCAGTATATAGCTATACAAATTGGAAGGTAAAAAAAAATAAAAAAAAAAAGACATCTTTTTTTTCGGGGGGGAAGGCAGTGAATTTGTATAGGAATATACTACAAACGGACTTTAAAGCCTGTTTTCAGCATATAGCTATACAAATTGGAAGGTAAAAAAAAAATTAAAAAAAAGACATTTTTTTTTCGCGGGGGAAGGCAGTGAATTTGTATAGGAATATACTACAAACGGACTTTAAAGCCTGTTTTCAGCATATAGCTATACAAATTGGAAGGTAAAAAAAAATAAAAAAAAAGACATCTTTTTTTTTTTCGGGAAATTAAGTGAATTTGTATAGGAATATACTACAAACGGACTTTAATGCCTGTTTTCAGTATATAACTATACAAATTGGAAGGTAAAAAAAAATAAAAAAAAGATATCTTTTTTGGGGAAAAGGAGGGAATTTGTATAGAAATATACTACAAGAACATCAAGAAAAGAACATCATGGGTCCAACAATTGAAAGTAAAAGTCCAAAAACGAAATGTTAACGACTGGGAAGAAAATTTTCAAAGTTGAAAAAAAGATTAAAAAAAAAATAAATAAAATAAAATTTTTCCAGAGCTCTGAGAATTTTTCCCAGTCGGTTTCTAGAAGCAACTCGTTAATGTATTTAAACCACTCGCGTTTCAGTTTCAGATCAGTCTGTGCTGTGCACTCAACGTGGATACACGCTTCTCACTCTCCTGGGAAGAGCTTCTGTGAAGGTATGTGAACATTTTTTTCTTACTCTTTTGTATTTCATAGACTACAAATATTTATTGAGTCACCCATTTTATTGAAATGTATTCTTATTTCCTTTCAATACTTTGAGGTAGGGTAATATTTTTCCCCCTGCTACTGTTTTTGCTTTTCAAGGCTAGAAATGTTTTACTCAATAGCTGTTTTTATAGAAAACATGCTATTATTTCATATACTGATATATTTTGTGAAACTTTAACAAATTCCTTTCAAGAAGCCAAGATCATATGATCCTCAGCTGGCTAGACTCGTCAGTGTAATCGGATCACGATTGTTCCATCATATACTGATATATTTTGTGAAACTTTAACAAATTCCTTTCAAGAAGCCAAGATCTCGTGATCCACAGCTGGCTAGACTCGTCAGTGTAATCGGATCACGATTGTTCCATCCTATACTGATATATTTTGTGAAACTTTAACAAATTCCTTTCAAGAAGCCAAGATCTCGTGATCCACAGCTGGCTAGACTCGTCAGTGTAATTGGATCACGACTGTTCCATCCTATACTGATATATTTTGTGAAACTTTAACAAATTCCTTTCAAGAAGCCAAGATCTCGTGATCCACAGCTGACTCCATTAGTCAGGAAAAACGGATCACGATTTTATCAATCGTATACTGATATATTTTGTGAAACTTTAACAAATCCCTTTCAACAGGGCAAGATCTCGTGATCCATTGCTGGCTAGAGCAGTCAGGATCAATGGATCACGATTGTCCCATCGTATACTGATATATTTTGTGAAACTTTAACAAGGCAAGATCTCGTGATCCACAGCTGGCTAGACTAGTCAGGATTAACGGATCACGATTTTATCAATTGTATACTGATATTTTTTGTGAAACTTCTTTAACAAATCCTTTTCAATAAGGCAAGATCTCGTGATCCACAGCTGGCTAGAGCAGTCAGTATAATCGGATCACGACTGTTCCCTCGTATACTGATATATTTTGTGAAATTTTAACAAATGACTTTCAAGAAGGCAAGATCTCGTGATCCAGAACTGACTAAACCCGTCAGAATTAACGGATCACGATTGTTCCATTGTATACTGATATATTTTGTGAAACTTCTTTAACAAATGACTTTCAAGAAGGCAAGATCTCGTGATCCACAGCTGACTAGACTTGTCAGAATTAACGGATCACGATTGTTCCATTGTATACTGATATATTTTGTGAAACTTCTTTAACAAATGACTTTCAAGAAGGCAAGATCTCGTGATCCACAGCTGACTAGACTTGTCAGAATTAACGGATCACGATTGTTCCATTGTATACTGATATATTTTGTGAAACTTCTTTAACAAATGACTTTCAAGAAGGCAAGATCTCGTGATCCACTGCTGACTAGACCCGTCAGAATTAACGGATCACGATAGTTCCATTGTATACTAATATATTTTGTGGAACTTTAACAAATCCTGTTCAAAAAAGGCAAGGTCTTGTGATCCACAGCTGACTCCATCAGTCAGGATAACGGATCACGATGGTTCCATCTTATACTGATATATATTTTGTGAAACGTTAACAAATGACTTTCAAGAAGGCAAGATCATGTGATTCAATAGAATTGTTCAATCGTATACTGGCATATTCTGATAAAACAACAGAATGATCCAATTTTGAATACGATCCCAATATGTTTTTATAAAATCCATTTCATATTTTGTTAAACGTGAACGAGTGACTTTCAAGCTGGCTGCATGGGTGTTTTTTTCGTGGGATTTCCCCATGTGTAACGTGAATACGAGCCAGTTTCCCTTCCAAAGTCCTCCACGAAGGCATTTCTTAAGGCAAATAGCCCTCAAATGCTTTACCGTCCTCCAAATCGACTTGACCTCTCTCCAAATTTCGCGGTGTCATTTGAACGATCGAGTCGGCTGTTGGAAAAAAATGTCTGACAGCTGAAAACAATTCAGCTCCAGTGCACAGCACAGACTGATTTAAAGCTGAAACGCGAGTGGTTTAAATAGATGAGAACCCTCTATAGAAATAATTTGAATATATCTGGTTTTGTGAATCAAGCCGACTGGGAAATAATTCTCAGAGCTCAGAAAAAAATTCTGAGATGTAAAAAAAAAAAAAAAAAAAAAAAAATCTTTTTGTTAATTTTTATCATGTCTTCTAGACATGATAAAAATTAACTCCCTTCTCTTTTTGTCTGGGAATGTTGTCTCACTCTTTCTAAAAATAGACTATGACTCATTCTTGTGGAATTCTGTTGGGATTTTACTTTCGATTGGCTTTTGACTTTGTTTCAATAACTGGGGATAACTGGATATGATCAATAGATAACTGGGGAAGTTATCTATAAAAGCATTCCGCGTTTCACTTCAGATCCGTGTGGGCTGTGGAAGAGGCAACACGTCTCTCTCTTTACCCAATCTCATGATATTCTTTAAGAATTTCTTAGCCATTTGTCAAAGAAGGGGACTATAATTGAAGAATTTATGAATTTGGGAACATGTCACCCATGGCAAATCTAAAATCTTGGCACTGGATACTGGAAAGCCCCGCTCTGATTATAATTCTGAGTTCTAGCATGGGACATTTTTTAAATCAATAAGCTAAACTATTTTTTCTAGTCTCATATTCTCTGGTGACTAGGGTTCCAGATTTGGGTAGAGAGAGACATGTTGCCTCATCAACAGCCCGCACTGTTCTGAACAGAAACGTGGAATGCTTTTATAGAAAAGTGAAGAGTTGAAAGTGAAAGTCGAAAAATGAAATGGGATCGGCTAGGAAAAATTTCTCAGAGCTCAGAAAAAAAAATTCTCAGATGTAAAAAAAAAAAAAAAATCTTTTTGTTAATTTTTATCATGTCTTCTAGACATGATAAAAATGAACTCCCTTCTCTTTTTGTATGGGAATGTTGTCTCCCACTTTCTAAAAATAGACAATGACTCATTCTTTCTAAAGAATAGAATTCCAAGAAAAGATTGGATGAGTCATGGTCTATTTTTAGAAAGTGGGAGACAACATACAAAAGGGGGGTGAGTTAATTTTTATCATGTCTAGAAGACATGATAAAAATTAACAAAAAAGATTTTTTTTTTTTTTTTTTTTTTTTTTTACATCTCAGAATTTTTTTCTGAGCTCTGAAAATATTTTCCCAGCCGATCTCATTTCGTTTTTCGACTTTCACTTTCAACTCTTCTCTTTTCTATAAAAGTATTTCGAGTTTCTGTTCAGAACACTGTGTGGGCTGTTGAAAAGGCAACACGTCTCTTTCTCTACATTAATTGGGAATACAAGATGTTCTAAAGAAGAATTCTTTGAGAATCTCTTAACCTTTCTAAACTTTAGACGAGCTAGCTGGATATTTTTTCATTTCTTTTTCAAGTATGGGTTCAAAGGATTCTTTTAAATAGTTGCAAGTAAGACGTTGTATCATTTTCTGTTGATCATGAATCTATTAAAAATTTCAATGCCTAGTTTTAGGGCTACCTATACCCGGCATGATTCATATGTTTTACTCTACATTTTAGATGAGACCCTCTCTTAAAAACACTATTTTCCTATTCAGAGTTGAAATGAGTTTCTAAAAGCATGATTCTTTTAAAAAAACATGTGTGTTTGTGTAGGTGTGGTGGGACAGTTAGATTTCTTCTCTTACGAGATAGTCATCTCCACCCTCTCGTGGTCGCTGAAATCTCGTGATGGCTCAAATGAAAAGAGTTCATTTATTTTGACTCACAACCACGTTATATTTTTTTGGATATCTCCTCCAACGACTCGTGGAACTCTTTTCCCTGAAATGAGGTATGTTTAGCAGTGCACGCCCTCTGAAGTGAAGCTCGGAATACTTTGACAAATCCTGTCGAGTGGATTATGAAACCATTTTTAAAGGACCTCAGAGAAACACCCATGAAGACGATACCAACGTGTCGTTTTTCAGAAAGCATGAAGGTGGTTCATGGTGAGAGATGAGATGGTAAAATAGTTTTTTTTTCTTAGAAAGTTGAAAAAATGGAGAGTAGTAAGACACAGTCTCTTTTTTTCGAAACTGAGTAGGAGGGTCATTTTGAGATGAGCTGGAAAATATTTTCTGAGAGATTTGAAAAAAAAATTTTAAAAATAAAAAATATATATATTATATAATATATATATTATATAATATATATTATAAATACTTTTTGTTCATTTTTATCATGTCTTCAGACATAATAAAAATGAAAGACATCTCTCTTTTTTCTTTGAAACCTCTTTCAACCTATCTTGTCCTGTTTCTCAAGTAACATTTCTTTCCTGAAAAGCTAATTTCTTTAGAAACCTAAGACAACTCTTTTCCTGAAAAGCTAATTTCTTTAGACACGTAAGACAACAGGTAGAGACATCCTTCGAACCAAAAAGAGAGTAGATATCCTTTTGAATAATGTCGAATAGACAAAAGACGGCTAGCCATTTCAGTTCTATGCGTTTTTTTCCTAGGGACGATCCACGAAGGGTCCTCTTTTGTTCACGAAGCGTGGTTCACCCATGAATTAAACACGTAGACTCGAAACTTTCTAACATCTCTACCTCCACGGTGCAGTTTGAAAGGAAGGTGACCCACCCATCACCCCAGCTATGAAATGAAACGTCAAAACAGTGCACACGTTCTAGAATAAGAACCCTTGTAGACATTTGGGGGCTGTACAGCACAGACTCAACAGAAACAAAACGATAAAAACTTTCATAGATCCCAGAGAGTGGATGTGCTTAAAAATAAGGTGATGTCTCGTCGATCAAATCAGCTGTAAATAAATGTCTGAGAGCTGTGAAGAATGGATGGCCTACCTTCACAAAAGCTCTTTCTAGGAGGGAAAAGTATGTATCCAAGCAGAATACACAGCACAGACTGATGTTAAGTCGAAACTGGAGTGATTTCAATACACAAGTATGAATTCGTTCTAATAACACTTTAGATAGGTCTTGTTTGACTCATCGAGTCGAGGGGGAAAACATTGACGTGTTGCTTTTCCAACAGCCCACACTGTTCTGAACAGAAACGTAGAATACTTTTATAGCTAGAAGAATTGAAAGTGAAAGTAAAAAAACGAAATCGGATCGGCTGGGAAAATTTCTGAGCCGAGAAAAAATTCTGAGTCAGAAAAAAAAAAAAAAAAAAAAAAAAAAACTCTTCCTTTTTCTTTATTAATTTGATGTCTTCACTTTTTGACTTTCTACAAGGTCAAAAAAGTGAAGACATCAAATTAATAAAGGAAAAGAAAGAGTGTTTTTTTTTTTTTTTTTTTTTTTTTTCTGACTCAGAATTTTTTCTCGGCTCAGAAATTTTCCCAGCCGATCTGATTTCGTTTTTTTACTTTCATTTTCAATTCTTCTCTTTTCTATAAAAGTATTCCACGTTTTTGTTCAGAACAGTGTGGGCTGTTGAAAAGCTAACATGTCTCCCTCTCTCTTTACCCAAATCTGGAACCCATGATGATCTTAAGAAGAATTCTTTAAGAATTTCTTACGATTCCTGAATCGTAGACAAGCTGAATGTTTCTTTTTCGTATTTCGAAGCTATTGATGGATCAAAGAAGAAGATTTCAATGGAATGACTTCATCGTTCTAGGATAGAATATTTTTTCGAAATCTCTTCCTACTTTCGTCTACACAGAAATACTTTCAACGAAAGTTAGGTCCTCTTTTACATTTCCTTTTTAAATAATTGTTTAAAGGGATTTTCGTTCTGCTGATTCAGGTTTCCCGCTCTTCACGCTACCCATCCTCACCCATTCCTAAAGGATCTCAGAGAAAATTGAAAGGGAGATCGCGAAAAAGAAATACCCTCCAGTGAACACAGTTCCAACGACAGTGGATAGATTTTTTAGATCCTTCCAGAGATATCCCCGGTGACCGATAGGTTGTTCAGCCACATGGGTGTCACGAAAAGGCACACCATGCCTGTTTCCCTCCCTAAAATGTTTCTTCGGAAAAGGGAAAGTTTTTTTCCCACCCCTTTGGAGATTCCTTTTCCGAATCGATACCCAAACCCATCGGCCAGAAAAATAAATTTTTTTAAGAACTTGCCGTTTCTGAAATATATTACAAATATACGTATTCATTCTAATATTGTTAACAAATTGGATGAACTAGTCTGTAAACTCTAAATTTCTTAACTGATTCCAACAGCATGAGACTTTAGTGTTATTTCA
The DNA here is from genome assembly GCF_044657685.1 of Stegodyphus dumicola. Taxonomy (NCBI): domain Eukaryota; kingdom Metazoa; phylum Arthropoda; class Arachnida; order Araneae; family Eresidae; genus Stegodyphus; species Stegodyphus dumicola. The sequence goes on from NC_140776.1 coordinate 122,347,759, forward strand.
TCAATCTTTTAAATACTATTTGTGTCTCGTCAAATCCTTTTTATTTGAGATGGATCATTGCTAAACAAAATGGTTGAAATAGCATGATAAGAAGGAAACGAAACACGTGTTAACAAATATTTACGTGACATAAATATTATCTAATTATTTCCACAGATCCAGCTAACTCAAACTGCCTATATATTAATTGTTTTGGGGAGTTAAACTCATCTTGTCACAGGCTTTAGCTAAATACACAATGTATTAGAAATTCCTTAGAAACTTTAAACAATATAGTTGTAAGAGGTTAGAAGAAAGAAATAATAATACGGTTCTTCCAAGCTACTTTACGTAAGATTCACGAAGCATTGTAAGAAACAATAAATAACCTCGTAAAATACATGTATGCATAATTTATTAAAAATATTACAATGAATACGTATCTTATATTGGGTTTCAGGAGTAGAAAGGTTCTTAAAAAAATTTATTTTTCTGGCCGATGGGTTTGGGTATCGATTCGGAAAAGGAATCTCCAAAGGGGTGGGAAAAAAACTTTCCCTTTTCCGAAGAAACATTTTAGGGAGGGAAACAGGCATGGTGTGCCTTTTCGTGACACCCATGTGGCTGAACAACCTATCGGTCACCGGGGATATCTCTGGAAGGATCGAAAAAATCTATCCACTGTCGTTGGAACTGTGTTCACTGGAGGGTATTTCTTTTTCGCGATCTCCCTTTCAATTTTCTCTGAGATCCTTTAGGAATGGGTGAGGATGGGTAGCGTGAAGCGCGGGAAACCTGAATCAGCAGAACGAAAATCCCTTTGAACAATTATTTAAAAAGGAAATGTAAAAGAGGACCTAACTTTCGTTGAAAGTATTTCTGTGTAGACGAAAGTAGGAAGAGATTTCGAAAAAATATTCTATCCTAGAACGATGAAGTCATTCCATTGAAATCTTCTTCTTTGATCCATCAATAGCTTCGAAATACGAAAAAGAAACATTCAGCTTGTCTACGATTCAGGAATCGTAAGAAATTCTTAAAGAATTCTTCTTAAGATCATCATGGGTTCCAGATTCGGGTAAAGAGAGAGGGAGACATGTTAGCTTTTCAACAGCCCACACTGTTCTGAACAAAAACGTGGAATACTTTTATAGAAAAGAGAAGAATTGAAAATGAAAGTAAAAAAACGAAATCAGATCGGCTGGGAAAATTTCTGAGCCGAGAAAAAATTCTGAGTCAAAAAAAAAAAAAAAAAAAAAAAACTCTTTCTTTTCCTTTATTAATTTGATGTCTTCACTTTTTTGACCTTGTAGAAAGTCAAAAAGTGAAGACATCAAATTAATAAAGAAAAAGGAAGAGTTTTTTTTTTTTTTTTTTTTTTTTTTTCTGACTCAGAATTTTTTCTCGGCTCAGAAATTTTCCCAGCCGATCCGATTTCGTTTTTTTTACTTTCACTTTCAATTCTTCTAGCTATAAAAGTATTCTACGTTTCTGTTCAGAACAGTGTGGGCTGTTGGAAAAGCAACACGTCAATGTTTTCCCCCTCGACTCGATGAGTCAAACAAGACCTATCTAAAGTGTTATTAGAACGAATTCATACTTGTGTATTGAAATCACTCCAGTTTCGACTTAACATCAGTCTGTGCTGTGTATTCTGCTTGGATACATACTTTTCCCTCCTAGAAAGAGCTTTTGTGAAGGTAGGCCATCCATTCTTCACAGCTCTTAGACATTTATTTACAGCTGATTTGATCGACGAGACATCACCTTATTTTTAAGCACATCCACTCTCTGGGATCTATGAAAGTTTTTATCGTTTTGTTTCTGTTGAGTCTGTGCTGTACAGCCCCCAAATGTCTACAAGGGTTCTTATTCTAGAACGTGTGCACTGTTTTGACGTTTCATTTCATAGCTGGGGTGATGGGTGGGTCACCTTCCTTTCAAACTGCACCGTGGAGGTAGAGATGTTAGAAAGTTTCGAGTCTACGTGTTTAATTCATGGGTGAACCACGCTTCGTGAACAAAAGAGGACCCTTCGTGGATCGTCCCTAGGAAAAAAACGCATAGAACTGAAATGGCTAGCCGTCTTTTGTCTATTCGACATTATTCAAAAGGATATCTACTCTCTTTTTGGTTCGAAGGATGTCTCTACCTGTTGTCTTACGTGTCTAAAGAAATTAGCTTTTCAGGAAAAGAGTTGTCTTAGGTTTCTAAAGAAATTAGCTTTTCAGGAAAGAAATGTTACTTGAGAAACAGGACAAGATAGGTTGAAAGAGGTTTCAAAGAAAAAAGAGAGATGTCTTTCATTTTTATTATGTCTGAAGACATGATAAAAATGAACAAAAAGTATTTATAATATATATTATATAATATATATATTATATAATATATATATTTTTTATTTTTAAAATTTTTTTTTCAAATCTCTCAGAAAATATTTTCCAGCTCATCTCAAAATGACCCTCCTACTCAGTTTCGAAAAAAAGAGACTGTGTCTTACTACTCTCCATTTTTTCAACTTTCTAAGAAAAAAAAACTATTTTACCATCTCATCTCTCACCATGAACCACCTTCATGCTTTCTGAAAAACGACACGTTGGTATCGTCTTCATGGGTGTTTCTCTGAGGTCCTTTAAAAATGGTTTCATAATCCACTCGACAGGATTTGTCAAAGTATTCCGAGCTTCACTTCAGAGGGCGTGCACTGCTAAACATACCTCATTTCAGGGAAAAGAGTTCCACGAGTCGTTGGAGGAGATATCCAAAAAAATATAACGTGGTTGTGAGTCAAAATAAATGAACTCTTTTCATTTGAGCCATCACGAGATTTCAGCGACCACGAGAGGGTGGAGATGACTATCTCGTAAGAGAAGAAATCTAACCGTCCCACCACACCTACACAAACACACATGTTTTTTTAAAAGAATCATGCTTTTAGAAACTCATTTCAACTCTGAATAGGAAAATAGTGTTTTTAAGAGAGGGTCTCATCTAAAATGTAGAGTAAAACATATGAATCATGCCGGGTATAGGTAGCCCTAAAACTAGGCATTGAAATTTTTAATAGATTCATGATCAACAGAAAATGATACAACGTCTTACTTGCAACTATTTAAAAGAATCCTTTGAACCCATACTTGAAAAAGAAATGAAAAAATATCCAGCTAGCTCGTCTAAAGTTTAGAAAGGTTAAGAGATTCTCAAAGAATTCTTCTTTAGAACATCTTGTATTCCCAATTAATGTAGAGAAAGAGACGTGTTGCCTTTTCAACAGCCCACACAGTGTTCTGAACAGAAACTCGAAATACTTTTATAGAAAAGAGAAGAGTTGAAAGTGAAAGTCGAAAAACGAAATGAGATCGGCTGGGAAAATATTTTCAGAGCTCAGAAAAAAATTCTGAGATGTAAAAAAAAAAAAAAAAAAAAAAAAAAAAAAAAAAATCTTTTTTGTTAATTTTTATCATGTCTTCTAGACATGATAAAAATTAACTCACCCCCCTTTTGTATGTTGTCTCCCACTTTCTAAAAATAGACCATGACTCATCCAATCTTTTCTTGGAATTCTATTCTTTAGAAAGAATGAGTCATTGTCTATTTTTAGAAAGTGGGAGACAACATTCCCATACAAAAAGAGAAGGGAGTTCATTTTTATCATGTCTAGAAGACATGATAAAAATTAACAAAAAGATTTTTTTTTTTTTTACATCTGAGAATTTTTTTTTTTCTGAGCTCTGAGAAATTTTTCCTAGCCGATCCCATTTCATTTTTCGACTTTCACTTTCAACTCTTCACTTTTCTATAAAAGCATTCCACGTTTCTGTTCAAAACAGTGCGGGCTGTTGATGAGGCAACATGTCTCTCTCTACCCAAATCTGGAACCCTAGTCACGAGAGAATATGAGACTAGAAAAAATAGTTTAGCTTATTGATTTAAAAAATGTCCCATGCTAGAACTCAGAATTATAATCAGAGCGGGGCTTTCCAGTATCCAGTGCCAAGATTTTAGATTTGCCATGGGTGACATGTTCCCAAATTCATAAATTCTTCAATTATAGTCCCCTTCTTTGACAAATGGCTAAGAAATTCTTAAAGAATATCATGAGATTGGGTAAAGAGAGAGACGTGTTGCCTCTTCCACAGCCCACACGGATCTGAAGTGAAACGCGGAATGCTTTTATAGATAACTTCCCCAGTTATCTATTGATCATGTCCAGTTATCCCCAGTTATTGAAACAAAGTCAAAAGCCAATCGAAAGTAAAATCCCAACAGAATTCCACAAGAATGAGTCATAGTCTATTTTTAGAAAGAGTGAGACAACATTCCCAGACAAAAAGAGAAGGGAGTTAATTTTTATCATGTCTAGAAGACATGATAAAAATTAACAAAAAGATTTTTTTTTTTTTTTTTTTTTTACATCTCAGAATTTTTTTCTGAGCTCTGAGAATTATTTCCCAGTCGGCTTGATTCACAAAACCAGATATATTCAAATTATTTCTATAGAGGGTTCTCATCTATTTAAACCACTCGCGTTTCAGCTTTAAATCAGTCTGTGCTGTGCACTGGAGCTGAATTGTTTTCAGCTGTCAGACATTTTTTTTCCAACAGCCGACTCGATCGTTCAAATGACACCGCGAAATTTGGAGAGAGGTCAAGTCGATTTGGAGGACGGTAAAGCATTTGAGGGCTATTTGCCTTAAGAAATGCCTTCGTGGAGGACTTTGGAAGGGAAACTGGCTCGTATTCACGTTACACATGGGGAAATCCCACGAAAAAAACACCCATGCAGCCAGCTTGAAAGTCAGTTGTTCACGTTTAACAAAATATGAAATGGATTTTATAAAAACATATTGGGATCGTATTCAAAATTGGATCATTCTGTTGTTTTATCAGAATATGCCAGTATACGATTGAACAATTCTATTGAATCACATGATCTTGCCTTCTTGAAAGTCATTTGTTAACGTTTCACAAAATATATATCAGTATAAGATGGAACCATCGTGATCCGTTATCCTGACTGATGGAGTCAGCTGTGGATCACAAGACCTTGCCTTTTTTGAAAAGGATTTGTTAAAGTTCCACAAAATATATTAGTATACAATGGAACTATCGTGATCCGTTAATTCTGACGGGTCTAGTCAGCTGTGGATCACGAGATCTTGCCTTCTTGAAAGTCATTTGTTAAAGAAGTTTCACAAAATATATCAGTATACAATGGAACAATCGTGATCCGTTAATTCTGACAAGTCTAGTCAGCTGTGGATCACGAGATCTTGCCTTCTTGAAAGTCATTTGTTAAAGAAGTTTCACAAAATATATCAGTATACAATGGAACAATCGTGATCCGTTAATTCTGACGGGTTTAGTCAGTTCTGGATCACGAGATCTTGCCTTCTTGAAAGTCATTTGTTAAAATTTCACAAAATATATCAGTATACGAGGGAACAGTCGTGATCCGATTATACTGACTGCTCTAGCCAGCTGTGGATCACGAGATCTTGCCTTATTGAAAAGGATTTGTTAAACAAGTTTAAAAAATATATCAGTATACAATTGATAAAATCGTGATCCGTTAATCCTGACTAGTCTAGCCAGCTGTGGATCACGAGATCTTGCCTTGTTAAAGTTTCACAAAATATATCAGTATACGATGGGACAATCGTGATCCATTGATCCTGACTGCTCTAGCCAGCTATGGATCACGAGATCTTGCCCTGTTGAAAGGGATTTGTTAAAGTTTCACAAAATATATCAGTATACGATTGATAAAATCGTGATCCGTTTTTCCTGACTAATGGAGTCAGCTGTGGATCACGAGATCTTGGCTTCTTGAAAGGGATTTGTTAAAGTTTCACAAATTATATCAGTATACGATTGATAAAATCGTGATCCGTTTTTCCTGACTAATGGAGTCAGCTGTGGATCACGAGATTTTGCCTTCTTGAAGGAATTTGTTAAAATTTCACAAAATATATCAGTATAGGATGGAACAATCGTGATCCAATTACACTGACGAGTCTAGCCAGCTGTGGATCACGAGATCTTGGCTTCTTGAAAGGAATTTGTTAAAGTTTCACAAAATATATCAGTATAGGATGGAACAATCGTGATCCGATTACACTGACGAGTCTAGCCAGCTGTGGATCACGAGATCTTGGCTTCTTGAAAGGAATTTGTTAAAGTTTCACAAAATATATCAGTATAGGATGGAACAATCGTGATCCAATTACACTGACGGGTCTAGCCAGCTGTGGATCACGAGATCTTGGCTTCTTGAAAGAAATTTGTTAAAGTTTCACAAAATATATCAGTATACGAGGGAACAGTCGTGATCCGATTATACTGACTGCTCTAGCCAGCTGTGGATCACGAGATCTTGGCTTCTTGAAAGAAATTTGTTAAAGTTTCACAAAATATATCCAATTTGTATAGCTATATGCTGAAAACAGGCTTTAAAGTCCGTTTGTAGTATATTTCTATACAAATTCACTCCTTTTCCCCAAAAAAGATATCTTTTTTTTATTTTTTTTTTTACCTTCCAATTTGTATAGTTATATACTGAAAACAGGCATTAAAGTCCGTTTGTAGTATATTCCTATACAAATTCACTTAATTTCCCGAAAAAAAAAAAGATGTCTTTTTTTTTTATTTTTTTTTACCTTCCAATTTGTATAGCTATATGCTGAAAACAGGCTTTAAAGTCCGTTTGTAGTATATTCCTATACAAATTCACTGCCTTCCCCCCGAAAAAAAAATGTCTTTTTTTTAATTTTTTTTTACCTTCCAATTTGTATAGCTATATGCTGAAAACAGGCTTTAAAGTCCGTTTGTAGTATATTCCTATACAAATTTACTCCCTTTTCCCCAAAAAGATGTCTTTTTTTTAATTTTACCTTCAAATTTGTATAGCTACATACTGAGAACAGGCGTTCAAGTCCGTTTGTAGTATATTGGTATACATGGTCTATTTTTAGAAACAGTGAGACAACATTCCCACACAAAAGGGGGTAGGGTTAATTTTTATCATGTCTAGAAGACATGATAAAAATTAACAAAAAGTTTTTTTTTTTTTTTTTTTTTTACATCTCAAATTTTTTTTCTCTGAGCTTTGAAAAATTTTTCCCAGTCGGCAACCAAGTGAAAATTCTACAGCCAAGACGATTGGCCTTTTACTTTCACTTTCAACACTTTTCTATAAAAGAATTCTACGTTTTCTATTCAGAACCGTGCGGGCTATCCAAGGTGCAGCATGCTTTTTCTCTTTCTCTATCTCATCTGGACCTAGGACCACTCTTATAGAAAGAGCTTCTGTGAACACAAGTTTCTTTCCACTTTTTAATGTCTCACAGAATAGAAATCATTAATACGTTTAGGGGAAAATGTTTCCTGTTTGAAAAGCTAGGGTTTTCGTTTGGATTTCATCAGCAACCGTTTATCAGGTTCTAGCGAAATTGGATGATCCATCCATGGATCAGAATTTCCCATCTGTAATTTGGATGTATCAAGATTTCAACATAGTTTAAGAAAAATCCTTCAATCCTATTTGAAAAGAGATGTCATGATACTGAAAGACATTTTCCCATGACGGACATTGAAAGGCATTGAAAGACATTTTCCCATGACGAAATCTCTCTATCCCACACCTTCTTCTAAAGTGAAGTTAAAGAGATTTTTTATACCGGGTTTTCAATTTTCACCTCAAATCATACCGTTGACAACGTGTGACACACAAACCGTGACATAAATTTCAGTTTCCATGACAGCTAACACGCTTGAGCTTTAAACATGTATGAAAGAATTTATTTTTAATCCATTTCAGCGATTGAATGGGCTGGGATAAAAAAGGCTCTTTCCATGACAGCTAACACGCTTGAGCTTTAAAGATGTATGAAAGAATTTATTTTTAATCCATTTCAACGATTGAGTGGGCTGGGGAAAAAAAGGCCCTTTCTATGACAGCTAACACGCTTGAGCTTTAAAAATGTATCAAAGAATTTGTTTTTAATCCATTTCAGCGATTGAGTGGGCTGGGGAAAAAAAGGCCCTTTCTATGACAGCTAACACGCTTGAGCTTTAAAAATGTATCAAAGAATTTGTTTTTAATCCATTTCAGCGATTGAGTGGGCTGTGGAAAGAAAAAGCTCTTTCCATGATACCTAACACTCTTGAGCTTTAAAAATGTATGAAAGAATTTATTTTTAATCCATTTCAGCGATTGAGGGGGCTGGGAAACATTTTCTTAGAGCTCAGGGAAAAAAAGGCTCTTTCCATGACACCTAACACTCTTGAGCTTTAAAAATGTATGAAACAAATTATTTTAAATCCATTTCAGCGATTGAGTGGGCTCGGAAAACTTTCTTAGAGCTCAGGGAATGTGTGTCCAGGTTGAATGCACAGCACATACGGATGGGTAGTCGAAACTCGAGTAGCTTAAATAAATATACGTTAAGTTCTGGAAATAATTCTGAGTTCAAGCATGGGACATGAGAACAGAAATGTATTACAATCATCATGTCATCATTGTTTTCGTAAGCCAAAAGAATTCCTCATGAAAGAACATCTTTTTTTCCTGGTTGTGCGATGGAGTAGAGTTACTGCATCTTGAACAACCCACACTGATCTGAACAGAAATATGAAATGTTTTTATAGATATAAGAAATGAACTGAAAGTGAAAGTAAAAATGAAATTGTATTGGCTGAAATATTTCTTGGCTGTTGAATGGGAAAAATATTTCTAAAGCTGAAAAAAAAAAAAAAAAAAAAAAAACTCTTTCTTTTTTTCTATTAAATTGATGTCTTCACTTTGTTTACTTTGGAATGGAGAAACCCAAAGACTATGACTCATCCTTTCTAAAACATATAATTCCTAGAATGAGTCATGGTCTATTTTTAGAAACAGGGAGACAACATTCCCACACAAAAGGGGGGTAGGGTTAATTTTTATCATGTCTAGAAGACATGATAAAAATTAACAAAAAGATTTTTTTTTTTTTTTTTACATCTTAAATTTTTTTTTCTGAGCTTTGAAAAATTTTTCCCAGTCGGCAACCAAGTGAAAATTCTACAGCCAAGACAATTTGGCTTTTACTTTCACTTTCATCGCTTTTCTATAAAAGTATTCCACGTTTTCTATTCAGAACCGTGCGGGCTATCCAAGGTGCAGCATGCTTTTTGTCTTTCTCTATCTCATCTGGACCTAGGACCACTCTTATAGAAAGAGCTTCTGTGAACACAAGTTTCTTTCCACTTTTTAATGTCTCACAGAATAGAAATCATTAATACGTTAAGGGGAAAATGTTTCCTGTTTGAAAAGCTAGGGTTTTCGTTTGGATTTCATCAGCAACCGTTTATCAGGTTCTAGCGAAATTGGATGATCCATCCATGGATCAGAATTTCCCATCTGTAATTTGGATGGATCAAGATTTCAACATAGTTTAAGAAAAATCCTTCAATCCTATTTGAAAAGAGATGTCATGATATTGAAAGACATTTTTCCATGACGGACATTGAAAGACATTTTCCCATGACGGACATTGAAAGACATTGAAAGACATTTTTCCATGACGAAATCTCTCTATCCCACAGCTTCTTCTAAAGTGAACTTAAAGAGATTTTTCATACCGGGTTTTCAATTTTCACCTCAAACCATACCGTTGACGACGTGTGAGACACAAACCATGACATAAATTTCAGTTTCTATGACAGCTAACACGCTTGAGCTTTAAAAATGTATAAAAGAAGTTATTTTTAATCCATTTCAGCGATTGAGTGGGCTGGGGAAAAAAAAGCCCTTTCCATGACAGCTAACACGCTTGAGCTTTAAAATTGTATGAAAGAATTTGTTTTTAATCCATTTCAGCGATTGAGTCTGCTGGGAAACATTTTCTTAGAGCTCAGGGGAAAAAAAGGCTCTTTCCATGAGAACTAACACTCTTGAGGTTTAAAAATGTATGAAAGAATTTCTTTTTAATTCATTTTAACTATTGAGTGGGCTGGGAAAAAAAAGGCCCTTTTCATGAGAGCTAACATGCTTGACCTTTAAAAATATAGGAACGAATTTATTTTTAATCCATTTCAGCGATTGAGTGGGCTGGGAAACATTTTCTTAGAGCTCAGGGAAAAAAAAGGTTCTTTCCATGACAGCTAACACGCTTGAGCTTTAAAATGTATGAAACAATTTGTTTTTAATCCATTTCAGCGATTGAGTGGGCTGGGAAACATTTTCTTAGAGCTCAGGGAATGTGTGACTAGGTTGAATGCACAGCACACACGGACGGGAAGTCGAAACTCGAGTGGCTTAAAAAATAAATATACGAAATTTGGTTCATCGAGCTGACTAGGAAAAATTCTCAGAGTTCTGGAAATAATTCTGAGTTCAATCATGGGACATGAGAACAGAAATGTATTACAATCATCATGTCATCATTGTTTTCGAAAGCCAAAAAAATTCCTCATGAAAGAACATCTTTTTTTCGTGGTTGTGGGATGGAGTAGAGATGTTGCATCTTGAACAACCCACACTGATTTGAACAGAAACATGAAATGTTTTTATAGATATAAGAAATGAATTGAAAGTGAAAGTAAAAATGAAATTGTATTGGCTGTTGAATGGGAAAAATATTTCCAAAGCTGAAAAAAAAAAAAAAAAAAAAAACTCTTACTTTTTTTCTATTAATTTGACGTCTTCACTTTGTTTACTTTGGAATGTCCTAGAATGAGTCATGGTCTATTTTTAGAAACAGGGAGAAAACATTCTCACACACAAGGGGGGTAGGGTTAATTTTTATCATGTCTAGAAGACATGATAAAAATTAACAAAAAGTTTTTTTTTTTTTTTTACATCTCAGATTTTTTTTTTCTGAGCTCTGAAATTTTTTTCCGAGTCGGCAACCAAGTGAAAAATTTCCAATCGGCTTTTACTTTCACTTTCAACTCTTTTCTATAAAAGTATTCCACGTTTTCTGTTCAGAACCGTGTGGGCTCTTCATGGTGCAACATGCTTGTTCTCTCTCTACGTCATCTGCAGCTCTATGACAGCTAACACGCTTGAGCTTCAAAAATGTATGAAAGAAGTTATTTTTAATCCATTTCAGCGATTGAGTGGGCTGGGGAAAAAAAAGGCCCTTTCCATGACAGTTAACACGCTTCAGCTTTAAAAATGTATGAAAGAATTTATTTTTAATCCATTTCAGCGATTGAGTGAACTGGGAAACATTTTCTTAGAGCTCAGGGGAAAAAAAGGCCCTTTCTATGACAGTTAACACGCTTAAGCTTTAAAAATATATGAAAGAATTTATTTTTAATCCATTTCAGCGATTGAGTGGACTGGGAAACATTTTCTTAGAGCTCAGGGGGAAAAAAGGCTCTTTCCATGAGAACTAACACGCTTAAGCTTTAAAAATATATGAAAGAATTTATTTTTAATCCATTTCAGCGATTGAGTGGACTGGGAAACATTTTCTCAGAGCTCAGGGGAAGAAAAGGCTCTTTCCATGACAGCTAACACGCTTAAGCTTTAAAAATGTATGAATGAATTTATTTTTAATCCATTTCAGCGATTGAGTCTGCTGGGAAACATTTTCTCAGAGCTCAGGGGAAAAAAAGGCTCTTTCCATGACAGCTAACACGCTTAAGCTTTAAAAATGTATGAAAGAATTTATTTTTAATCCATTTCAGCGATTGAGACTGCTGGGAAACATTTTCTCAGAGCTCAGGGGAAAAAAGGCTCTTTCCATGACAGCTAACACGCTTGAGGTTTAAAAATGTATGAAAGAATTTATTTTTAATCCATTTCAGCGATTGAGTCTGCTGGGAAACATTTTCTCAGAACTCAGGGGAAAAAAAGGCTCTTTCCATGACAGCTAACACTCTTGAGCTTTAAAAATGTATGAAAGAATTTATTTTTAATCCATTTCAGCGATTGAGTCTGCTGGGAAACATTTTCTTAGAGCTCAGGGAAAAAAAAGGTTCTTTCCTTGACACCTAACACTCTTAAGCTTTAAAAATGTATGAGAGAATTTTTTTTAATCCATTTCAGGGATTGAGTGGGCTGGGAAACATTTTCTTAGAGCTCAGGAAATGTGTCTCCAGGTTGAATGCACAGCACACACGGATGGGAAGTCGAAACTCGAGTGGCTTAAAAAAATGAATATACGAAAGCTGGGTTATCGAGCTGACTAGGAAAAATTTTCAGAGTTCTGGAAATAATTCTGAGTTCAAGTATGGGACATGAGAACCGAAATGTATTACAATCATCATGTCATTATTGTTTTCGAAAGCCAAAAGAACATCTCATGAAAGAACATCTTTTTTTCCTGGTTGTGGGATGGAGTAGAGATGCTGCATCTTGAACAACCCACACTGATCTGAACAGAAAAATGAAATGTTCTTATAGATATAAGAAATGAATATAAAGTGAAAGTAAAAATGAAATTGTATTGGTTGGAAATATTTCTTGGCTGTTGAATTGGAAAAATATTTCCAGAGCTATAAAAAAAAAAAACTATTCCTTTTTTTCTATTAATTTGATGTCTTCACTTTGTTTACTTTGGAATGGAGAAACCCAAAGACTTTTTAAAACATATCCTTTTTAAAAACTTATCATATCTTATAAACCTTAAACTCATCCTTTTTAAAACATATAATTCCTAGAATGAGTCATGGTCTACTTTTAGAAACAGTGAGACAACATTCCCACAGAAAAGGGGGGTAGGGTTAATTTTTATCATGTCTAGAAGACATGATAATTTTATGAGTTAATAATTTATGAGTTAATAATGATAATTTTATGATATTTTATGAGTTAATTTTTATCATGTCTAGAAGACATGATAAAAATTAACAAAGTTTTTTTTTTTTTTTTTTTTTTTTTTTTACATCTCAGATTTTTTTTTTCTGAGCTCTGAAAATTTTTTCCCAGTCGGCAACCAAGTGAAAAATTTCCAATCGGCTTTTACTTTCACTTTCAACTCTTTTCTATAAAAGCATTCCACGTTTTCTGTTCAGAACCGTGCGGGCTCTCCATGGTGCAACATGCTTTTTCTCTCTCTACCTCATCTGCAGCTAGGGTGTTTTTCCTTCTTCAAGAAGTGGAATTTTTTGGGAATACTTTACAATTTCACGAGCTAGCTGTTTCTTATATTTCGAGGAGATTTCAATGAAATTGTTTATAGATGTCATCTATTGCAGATGGGGAAAAAGTCTATACTGGATCGCTGGAGACATCTCATCCAGATAGGTCACGTTATATGTTTTCCCACACCTAAATAAACTGGACATGAGCCATCCTTTTGTTTTCTCATTCAACAAAGATAGACACTGCAGACCGTTTTGGGTTTTCACTCTTCGCGAACCGAGACGAGCCGCAGCGACACTTTGCGTTTTCTATGAGCGCAATAATGGATTACGTGAGCAGCCATTTTGTTTCCCATCTCACCCAGATAGGTCATGTTGTATTTTGTTTCATGCACCTAGCCAATTTTGGACATGAGCCATCCTTTTTTTTTTTTTTTTTTTTTTTTTTTTTTGTCTATCGAACCAAGATAGACTCTGGAGACAATTTTGTTTCTCAACGGAAAAGTAAATTTTCTGAATGGGTACCGGTGTTCGAATACTTTTGTGGCCGACTGTACTTATATTTGTTAAGGTTTTATACTCGTTATAGAAAAATAAAAATACAAGAAGTTTGACTCTCGGTAGGACCAAAATTGACCTGGCTACTTAATTTCAACATTTATAATTTTTAATGTTCAAGTTGCTTTCAGAGATCGGTTTATTAAGTTAGAATGATACGAGGAAATAAGTTTAAAAGAAGTACCATCAAAAGTGCATTAGCTTAATAGAACTTACAAAAAAGTCATGTTGTGTACACTTGAGATTTTTTAAAATGATTTATCCACTTTTAAATAAAAGGTTTAAAAGACATATTTTATATAAGAGTAACTAAAAGGAATCCGATAGGTATTTTTGCTTAGTGAACCAAATTAAGGCCATGGACAATTCAGCTGTGGTAAATGTATGTGGTAAATGTTTCATTTGATTTGGTAATGAGCCAAAAATCCCCTAACAGACGTGAAGGGAATTATCACTATGTCTGAAAGTAACTGCAGAGTCGTGGAAAGGTTTATACAACCTTTTTACTTAAACAGAATTTAGAACATAGATGAGCTCTCTTGTGTTAACAGCATCAACCACACCTCGCAATGATGTAACTTAGAAGAACAGTCAAAACCAAACTAAACGGGGAGCAGCAATTACATAAAAGAAGTGCCGCAGCCTTCTTATTCAGGACTCCTGTGCGTTCCGACTGGAATTATGATTTATTACAAAAACTAAGAAGCACCGGAGCCAATATTCGGTGGGCTCCGGCCTAATTTAAGTTCTAATCGTAGGGAGAAAAGCTTGTTTATCATCACAAAAATTAAATATTAAAATATATGTAGCGTATTCGGAAACTAAGTACCGTTTCATTCTTGCGCCTTTGCAGCGCTGTAATAGGCGATATAGGCACGATATTGTGAGACTTTAACAAAACTAAGGCGTGCCATTCAAAACAAACGAAGAGGAATGCTCAGTAAAGGAATTGTGTTGCTCCATGACAATGCTCGGCTCCATAGTGCTGGTGTCACTCAATCGTTAATTCGACAGTTTCATTGGGAGCAGTTCGATCACCCGCCGTACAGCCCGGACTTGGCGCCGTCCGACTATCACTTGTTACTGCACATGAAGCGCGAGCTTGGGGGCAAGCGCTTTGGATCTGACGATGACACGAAAAATGCTGTGGAGTCGTGGTTATCGAAACTGGCGGGAAGTTTCTTTGACGATGGTATACAAAAACTGGTCACCCGCTATGACAAGTGTTTGATCATTGGCGGAAACTATGTTGAAAAATAGTTTAAGACATGTATTTTCATGTAAAAATAAAATTGGATTCGAAAAAATTGTTTTACTATTTTTTTTTTCAAAACGGTACTTTGTTTCCGAATACGCCTCCTACTTAAAGTATAGCTGATGAAAATTCCAGGGCGAAACAGAATGAGGGTATGAGTAGGTGGAAACAAAAAATGAGGGGAATCTTGATGAGGAAGAACGTTCTCTTTAATCGTGGCTCTCTGCTGATATAATTATAGCCATCAAGCAAATGTGTGTCAGGGGTAAAATGAGTCCTGCATCTGACTCCTAAGGATGAATGTAAAGTTGCTGTTTACGCTTTCCCGCACATTAGTGGATATTATGGGAAGACGATGTATAGGACGTGCTTGAGCAGTTTATCTCAGTATTTCACTCTTATTGTACTCGCTATCATTTAACGCCCATTTAAGAACATTTTCCTTCCTGCGAGGGTAACTCACTCTAAGCATCGATAACAATAACAGACTAGATACGATGGCATGGCGAGAAATTTACGCTTTCCTAAACAAACTCCCCCCAAATTTATTGCCCTTTTTAAAGGGAAAGGTTTCCGCATGTGAGTGAGGGGACTTTACTTGAACGTCTCATGTCGTCATGAGTTCGTATTTCTATGGAAATAGAATATTGCAATGCCTGCTTATTGTTAAACTAAAACGTTACGAATTCTAAATTTTTCCCCTTTAAATTGTGGTTCAGTTTTATAAGGAGAAGTATCGGAGCTCATCTTATTTAGGGCTCCGGTGCGCTCCGGCTAAAATTGTAATTTGTATTCCCAAGGACCCACAAATTACCCTTGCTCTTTTCGCTGATGATACTGCAATTATATCCCAAGCTCCTACTGTTACTGATGTCCAGCTCCTTCTTCAACATTACCTCAATCATCTTTGGCACATTCTTTGGAGGATTTCAGTTAATACCGAAAAATCAAAAGCAATAATTTTTCGCAAAGGTAAAAAAAATTTCACTCCACCTAGACATCTTCTGTTTGATGAAGAAATTGACTGGGTTGACGAAGTTAAATATCTAGGAGTCATTCTTGATAAAAATTCACTTTTCAGAAACATCTCAGGAAAACTCTGAAAAAAATCAATATCACGCTTGCAACTATGCGCTCACTTCTTGGCAGAAGAAGTCCGTTTCTAATAAACTCCTCTTATATAAATCTATACTTCGACCAGCATTACTCTATGCTAGTCCTGTCTGGGGCCACGCTGCCAAAACTCACCTTCAACACATCCAAGTTCTTCAAAACAAAGCACCCAGAGAGAACATCAACGTGCCATGGTTCATTCCAAATTCTTATATCCACCGTGATCTCAAAGTAGATACAATTCAAGATTATATTCAAAAACTTGCCAGAAATTTCTTCTATTCAGTTCCCACCCATCCTAACAACTGCATGAACTCTCTTAGATGTTCTCCATTTCCCACAGAAAAGCACAAATATCCATCCGACATTCTCCATTCTTAACATTTTAAAATTATATTAGATTCTTCAATTCATTGATTTGGACCTTCAACCAGATACTCACCTTTTTCGACGACTGATCGCGGCCACCTGACTTTTACTTTCGTCTTTTTGTTTTGCTGATGTCCTTCACGTAATACAGATCACGTTCTGCCCTTGTACTGAAAACATATTGAATCGGTTTTGGTTTTGGCAAATATCTAAGCTTTAAATGTCATGGAATATTATTCCTTATTCACACTTTGATTTTTGCAATCAAAATAATATCTAAAGTAATTTTGATTTATTTCGCCTTGATTTTAAGTAACATGCATGACCGTTTATTAGCGACATATGTATAAATATAAACTAAAAATAATACTTTTAGTGCACTTTAAGAATTAAGCCACAGAGGAAAGTAAAAGAATATTATATATATGTATTAATTGACATATTCTTCATACGTGGCATACCACTGTTTCATCCAATGAGGATACCCTTCATTGAAGAGCCTTCATATGTCATACGTATGATATTGTATTGCGTTTCCAGAAATTCAAGTGTTGCCTGTAGGCATCATATGGATTGGTTTATTTCGCGAACGGTACCGGGAATTGTGTTGTGTACTCGTCATGAAGCGACGTTTGAAATATTACAAATCTGTTGAGCATCTCTCTGATGATTTTTAATCCTTACAGAAATAAAGATCATTTATTCGGTATGGTTCCAGGAGAAAATACTGACTTTCTAGTTGTTGAGGTACATTGTTTTTCACGAATTTTTTGTGTTACTTTAAGCCTAAATTATGTATATTGCTTTAAAATACTCAGCTGTCATGAACTCGAACTCTCATTTATATACTCAGATTAATGATTTTATAATTATATTGAATTACGATGTATTTTGAGAATAAAAACGGGGATGGGAAAAACGCCGCTTACTATGTTGGTATGTGACCATTGTATTGAAGTATGTACGCGTTCAGGTGCTATTAGATGTCAAATATGAAAATTTTTAAAAGCTTGGTTTGTATTATTTGTTAAAACTGTAGAAGTGTTTTGTATGTAGGCGAAAGGAAATTATACTAGCAAAATTTTCCTGGAAGTTAGGAACTTTATATATTGTCATCTTTTTTCCGCTGACGCATTTTTAAATGGGCCAGAATTTAATAAAATATTGTATGTTCGTTGGATATAATGTGTTAAAAGGTATGAAATGTATTGAATAAATTCTTCCTTGCTAATTACAGGCATTGTTTTGTTTTAAATATCATTTTAATTTTTCTTTATCGAAAATAACATTAGTTACATAGAGAAACTTTTGAATTTTAAATGACTTTTTTTATATTTCTTTATATTGCTGAATAGGTAGTCTTCATAAAGCTCTATCGTACTTCTGTTAACCTGAATAATTTTTACTATAGTGTGTTTACTTATTAGTTTGTATTGTAAAAATGTTGCTAAAATTTGCTGTGCTTTAAATCACACTAGTAATATCTCTTTATTTCGATGAAAGGTATATCATGCCTTTATTAAATTGGTATTATTTTTATTTGTCTTAGATATGTTGTAAAAACGTTGCTAAAATTTGCAGTGCTTAAAAAAATATGTTTTCTAAAAAAATTATTGGTATTTGTTTTCTCATGTGATGCATTAGAAATATGTTTTTAGTATTATTTGCACAATTTTGAAATTGTAATTATTGTTTTTACATTAAATCACTTGTACTTTTTAGCAAACCATTAATTGTAATCATGCTTTTATTCTTGCATCCTGATCATCTGCTTCTGTAAAATGTGATCAGAATGTAAAAATTGCTGCTTGAACATGAAAATTCTAGAATAACTTTATAATAATATCTTGGAAGTATGGTGTAGATTTTTTTTTTAAGACTCCAATTATCCAATTTATTTCCAACCATTAGATGGCTAGAATATTTAGATCATTTTGTACTTGAAAATTCTATTAAAAAAAATATAGCTTTTTGAATATTACTGTACTATTTAAAATTGTCTTTCTTCCTGCAGAAATAGTAGTTTCTCTATACTGTTTAATAGAGATGTGTGAATTTAGGGTGATGTCTGTTAATGTCATAACATAAATACGGGCTGGAAAATTAAGTATGAATGTATGTGATGCAAAATAGTATCCTGAAATAATGTACGATGATGAATTTTTAGAAAATATAACAAAGTTATTGAAGCAATATATTATTAAATTCCTGAATGCTTTTTATTTAATTTTTGAAATAATGTGTAGAAAGTTTGGAAAAAAAAAAAAAAAAAAAAGGGGGAAAGGGTAGAATAACCCACTGCTTCAGGTATTCCTCAAAATCGCCAACTTGAAAATAACAAGTCAAAGAATTGCACAAACTCTGTATCCATGTACACATTGACCTATTTTCAGAATTGCATAAACTTAGCATTACACACTCCTTTGACTTTGTCCATGTACACATCGATACGTGCCATATAAGTGGGCGATTCTGCATCAGCTTGAAAATAACAAGTTGAAGAATTGCAGAAACTTTGTATCTATGTACATATTGACCTATTTTCACTTAAAATAAAATCGGAGAATTGCACAAATTTGGCATTGTGCTCTCCCTTGACTTTGTACACATCAATATGTACCATGAAAGTGGGTTATTCTGCACTTGCCCAAAAAAAGAGTATTTTGCAAAAGTGCAAACATTTGGTATTGAGTCATTCTTCAGAAAGTGCTCAAAAGTATGCCATAATTAATTGCTCTGCAAGAAATTTTATACATTTGAAATCTTAGAATTATAGTTAATAATATATTTTTCTAACTGGAAGAAATTAGTCCTCTTCCCCAAACCTTAATTTAATAAAATTTTTGCTTCTGCAGAAAGGGGACCTGTGTCTCATTGCCGTTAAAACAGTTTTTATTCAAAATCTGTGCTGAACAGATGTCACTTTTTTGTGTAATGTGAAATATTAACTGTTAATTTAGTTATTAAAAATCTTACTTCATTATAATTAATATAGTAAGTATATTGCAACATATTTTTTTTAGATATGCTTTGCCAGTTTTTGGCAGTTTAATGTTGCATATTCTGTGCAAATGTTACAAATGTCTTTGCAAATGTTGCATATTTCTGTGAATAAGTGTCTGAATTTCTTAGTACTCCTTGGCGAAAATTGGCAGTTTTTGGCGGTACATGGATACCGAGTTTTGTGCACTCCCTCAACCTTATCCACGTACATGTTGACCTGTTTTGACTGAAAGTATATTTACGGAACATTCAGCTATTCAGGTTACCATAAATGAAACGACTTGGCTATAAATGAAACAACAACTTCACAATATTACAAGAGTACTCTTCAGTCTATGCTAACGTTAAAATTGTTTTTTTTCCACACATAAATAATTTAGATCCATCTTTTATGTGTAGAAATACTGCAGAGCAATTATCTTTTAAGAATTGAGCTTGAATTTTCAGTTATTCTTCACATTTCCATCGCAGATTTGAAATTCAGCAGAAGCTTGATAGACCTCTGTAACAGAGAAAATTGTTATTGTCCTAAGTGTCATGAAGTTGTTAGTTAGTACAAGTAAAATGGGTTGATCTTTGGATTATGGTAACTTGGCAATTTTTTGGCGAAAATTTGGCGACCAACTCTGCTACAGCAACCCTCTACTTTTTTTTTTCGCCGCCATTTTGTCTTCACGAATTAAAGACGTATTTCTTTTCTTTTTATTTACTCAACACTTTTTCCAACAATCTGCTAGCCGAATTACGCACGTTTTTCAGAATAGCACATATACATAAACCATTTACACGTCGACTTATTTTTACTTAAAAAAACATCCCAGAATTGCACAAAAATGGCATTGCACACACTCTTAACTTTATCCATCTACACTGCTATTTTCTCATAAATTACAAAAATTTGCTCGAAAATGCAGGAAAATTTTCTTAATCTTTAAACTCGGTAAAAAGCACATATATGAAATTACCTGATCGCGAAAAAGAATATACCCTTTCCAAGGATGAACATTTCTACGTATAAAATAAATAAAATATCCAAAAGCTTTTACCTCTAAATTATCTATATTATAAACGTCACCAACGCATTTATACGCAAACATTAAAAATAGTTACAAATACTTAGTGTCAAATATTTAAATTATTTCCATACACGTTTACTTCAACTGAAACATATACCAAAATCCTACAAACATAAAATTCACAAAATAACTATCATTTAATTAAAATATCAGTAAACCATGTACACGTCGACTTATTTTTACTTAAAAAAAATCCCAGAATTGCACAAAAATGGCATTGTGCACACTCTTCACTATATCCATGTACACTGCTTTTTTGTCATAAATTAGAAAAATTTCACGAAAATGCATGAAAATTTTGTGAATCTTTAAATCTAGTAAAAAGAACATATATGAAATTACCTGATCGTGAACAAGTATATACCCTTTCCAAGAATGAACATTTCCAAGTATAAAATAAATAAAATATCCAAAAACTTTTACCTCTAAATTATCTATTATATTACAGTCAAAAGTCGTTAATCCGGACTCGTCGGGACTTCGGCGATTCCGGATTATAGATCATCAGTCTAAATCTTGTAAGATGGCATGCAGAAATTCTAAAATTAAAAATATGAAACCGTAATTTATGAAATAAAGAAGAATTACGATCTAAAGGGTATCAAAATTTACAAAAAAAAAAAAAAAAAAAAAAGAAGCTTAATATTTATTTGTTTACTTTATTAAACATTTCTTTCAATGTAAGTTGTTTAAGTTGCTTCGTTTTATGTGATAATACTTTCTCTTTAATTCTATAAACACACATAATTTCTTGTTCAGTTACAAAGTTCCGCTGTTCAAGTCCCGTTAATTGCTGTGCCGAGAATACCGACTAACTTGTCAGTCGAAATTTTTTCGTGTTCACTAACCTCTCTGTCACACTCTTCATATCTTTATCCACTTTTTGTTTCTATGACATCGAAACATACTTTCGTTTTGTAGATCCTTTGGAAGTTCCAGCATCGGAAATTCTATTTGACATAATCGAAAGTTCAAGTTTACTTTTATAAAATTGCTCTTACAGTCTTCAAAAAATAATAAGCTGGATCCAATTCGAAGATTAAGGAACAGCGCAATCATTAATATTAACTGAAATAGATAATTAGATAATTTTAGCTTACACCGTCCGTTATACATTAAATGCGAGGCGAAAACATATTCTGCACTTGTGCACACGCATATGCGCAGTAGTCAAGGTCTTACGCGCACACGCATATGCGCAGTAGTCAAGGTCTTACGCGCACACGTAAAACGCCTGTGCGCATGTGCCAACGCGGCGCATGTGCAGAAAGTTTTTAGCTTTGAGGTCCGGATTATAGATCATTCCGGATTATGAGTGTCCGAATTAACGACTTTTGACTGTATAAACGTCAGCAACGAATTTATATGCAAACATTAAAAATAGTTACAAATACTTAGTATCAAATATTTTAATTATTTCCATACATGTTTACTTCAACTGAAACGTATACCAAATTCCTACAAACACAAAATTCACAAAATAACTATCATTTAATTAAAATATCACTAAACCATGTACACGTCGACTTATTTTTACTTAAAAAAAATCCCAGAATTGCACAAAAATGGCATTGCGCACACTCTTCACTATATCCATGTGCACTGCTTTTTTCTCATAAATTAGAAAAATTTCATGAAAATGCATGAAAATACTCAACGTATACTATTCAAACGTATTCCAAAATACTACAAACATATAACTCACAAAATCACGATCATTAAATTAAAATATAATTAAATTAAAAAACACTACTTAAAATATAAATAAGCACATACATTAAATTAATAAAAATTAGATTACAATCCTAATTACTTTAAACTAAATCATTGCTAATAACAATTTTCCAATAATACCATTTTAATTTATTTACTCCTTACATTTAGAACAATGCATACAAATAATATCCTCAAATGCTTAAAAATACTAACTTACCTAATCTTCAGAATCTTCATTACGTGGCATGCACACTTCCCTACACAAAGAGTTCCAATCGGCTGCAGTACTACTGCTAATTTCAAAATCCGAAATCCAGTAGTCAACTTATTATTAATTATTACGTATTAAAAATTTAGAATTCCCTTTACATAGCGCCATGCAATCCGAAAATTAATCAACACTATTTCACACAACACACAATGAAGTTTAATACAAAATAATTTTTCCAAATTTACCCTCTTTTCCAATTAAAGAACTGTAATTCGTCCATTAATGTCACATGACATATCTCATGATCTCTCATTTCCCTCACACAAAATAATGCGTAATCGGAACTGAGTGCTTCTTACATTATTACCAAAGTCCTAGGTAGTAACCTTTATCGCCTCCAAAACGTCGCCAAACTACCTGTTACCATATTCCAAAGATCAGCCGTAAAATGTGTCTTGCCAAGCAATTATTTTCTGAATTTGAGAAGATTTTACAATACATCAGCCACTACATTAAATAAAGAAATCGTCAGAATATTTTGAGAACAAAGTCTATTGCTAAGAATTTTTCCTTTGTTCTGAAAGAATCTTATGGCAGCCTCTTTGTCACTAGGTAATTGCAAAATTGTGTAATCCATCATATTAAAAGAATTGCAAAATATGGCAAAAAAAATAACGGGGGGATATTTCAAACGAGAACTAGAAACCTCGAGCCATGATATTTTCAAACATAAATAAAAAATGTTCAAAATAATTAGCAACACTCTTTCAAACGAAGGCTAGAAATCTCAACACACGATATTCCGAACGTTAAATTCTCGAGCCATGATATTTGGCATGTTGAGACATGGTTTTCTTCTCAATTTTCCCTCCATTTTTAACTGACGGTGCTTTAATGGAATAGTCCCTCTTTTTTTTTTTAAGCGTAGGCTCCTGGGCATGAAATTTTCATGAAGCATGATTTTTCCGTTAGTCACGCTACAAATTTTATATTTCCCCCCCTACAATAAAACTTTTTCTCTTTTTATAATACATTGAATGGTTATGAATAAAGTATGTTTCTATATGGTTATTTAATATGAACATTTCTCTACATATTTTTTATTACCTAATAGTTTAGATTGCTGTTGGCAGTTTATGTTAAAATTAACGTAAAATGCTACAGTGTTAAGCCAGAGTCGTCGTGGCACGCAATGAAATGGAAGTTGATCTGTCAGCACTATCCTCATTTTCAGGGCAGATGTTTTTATTTTATTCGCCTTATAATTCCTTACTAAATGTAGTATTTCATCTTGATGTACTCCGTCTTTGATATGATTTAAATCAAATTCCTCGTCATTATAAATATCACGAATACTCATCAAATAGTTTTCTAGTTGCAATTTTCTAATTTCGACTATGCGTAATGTATGCTTTATGCATGCGTGCGTTGAAAGAAACGTTTAATATCTTAACAAATCTCTTGTAAACAAATAAATATTAAGCTTTTTGTAAATTTTGATACCCTTTAGATCATAATTGCTCTTTATTTCATAAATTACGGTTTCATATTTTTAATTTTATAATTTCTGCATGCCATCTTACCAGATTTAAATTGATGATCTATAATCCGGAATCGCCGAAGTCCTGACGAGTCCGGATTAAAGACTTTTGACTATAGTTATTTAATCCCTTGAAAATGTGGGTGTTTTTAGTAAACGTTATCATACATTCTTGTCCTATAAGGGTTCTCTTGTGGTTTCTTATTTTTAGTTTAAAGGTAACTTAGTATATACTGGGGGAACTCCTTTGTTAGGAAATAAAAACAATATCATATAAAATCTCCACACTTCTTTGTATGTTAGGGAGGGGAAGAAATTGTTGTGAGTCTCAAATGGAATTTCAGACATTTCAATTTTTTAAAGAAACAGCTGAGTAATGGTCTTAGCATTCTAAGGATTAACATGCACGTCATGTATGCATTGTCGACAAGCTTATAATCAATCAAGCAATCCTAATAATTTTCGTATAATTTTGAATAATTTATTTTTTCCTAAAAAAACAGTTCCTTGTTAAAGAGGCCACCAGCTTAGTTGCCTTAACTGACAGATTAAATTGCTGATCAATAATTTGAAAATTTCAAATTTCACTAAAAGCTTATGCTGAGAGTTCTTTAAAATCTAGTAGAGAAAAAGTACAGTTAAGTAAAAAATTTTATGTGATATTTTAGTAAATAGCATGTTTGGTTATTTTTAAAATGAAGGTCAAAAAGCAATCTAAAAAACTGAAAGTTGTTAAATATCATGTAAACACACTAGGAAACAAAATAGTTGGGTGGAGTTGAAAATTATGTATGTAATAGTAGGATCAGCTCATTGTTTTATAATATTAGTTTTTCTCCTGCAAATCAGATATTGCAGTTGATGTGTGTCACAAAAGTAAAGAAGTACAGATGCATGAATCTGAACAAGGTTTAGATTTCATTGTGAAAAGGTAATCATTATTTACCATTATAAAGGTAAAATAAAAGTTTGCAGTGCCCCCCCCCCTGCAAAGAAAGGTTCTCCAAAGAAGTTCATAACAGTAATTACTTAAATATTATTTATGACTAATAATATACTTACATACTCGGTTACAAATAATTTTATTCTTTCATTCTTCTGCCCAGATCTGGTAGATCATTGTTACTCAATGTATTTTATAGTAGAACTTCATAGTGATGTTATGAATGAATATTAACCATTTAAGGAAGTACAAAAGAAGTGTGTGGGGAGGAGGAATTGCACAGCACATAGTCTGTAGGCTTAGTAGTGACATAAGGTGGCATTTAAATTAGAGAAAGAAAGTATTTCTTTTACTCTCTCCAGAGCATTGGTGCCACAGAATATATTTTTAGAACCCTGACACATGCACTCTTTTCTTTCACAACTATATTTTCTCTTCCTTGTATAGTTGCCAAGTGGTGGTGGCAGACAGTACATATGCATGCTGCTTTCTTATGTGTGTCAATATCCTTAAAATTTGCTCCTGTTTTATGAACTGCCCAAGATTTTGGATTATCTGTGACTACCATTTTACTGCTCCATTTCTTTAACTGGCTTTCAATTATTTTGGGGGTTATAGAATTTTTTTTTTGTTTTGGAAATAGGTAATGTTTTACTTTGATTACCTTTTTTGTATTAAATGTATAAGAGAATTTTATTTGCTGTAGTTTTATCTTCTTAGTATGTAAAATATACCACTTATTTGTTATGAAAGTTTAAATTTTAGAATTTAAAAACAGGAAGTGTACAAAAAAGCTGTTTTTAAACTATGCTGTGAAAAATTTCAATTTAAGCACTATTTAACAGTCTTTAAATTCAGGCCTTTAAGCAAGATTAGGCTAGTTATATTATTCAGTATTTATAATTTGATTATTACTTAATACAGTAAAAGCTTGACTGTATAGAAAGCCTGGAAAATGTCAGATTCTGGGTACGTGAAAATTTTGGATAGTTGAGCATGTAAAAAACAGAATTTAAATTAGAAAGAGAAAAATTTCTGCTGTAAAATTATAAAAACAGTCATCTTGTTTATCCCTCACCTTAAATACCAAAATCCTACATTTAAAATTGTATAAGATTTTGAAAGGAAAAAAAATGCATTTCAGACACAGAAGCCAATATATTGTGTCGGTTTTAAACATTAAAGCAAAATTTCTGATCCAATTATGAAATCCCACTGTGCATGAAAGTTGATGGAAATGTTGCTGATCATTCTAGCAGAAGTTTAAACAAACATATTGTTCTTCATTTAATTAGATAATAAAGAGATACAAATTATAGATACAGCATATAAAAAAACTTAAATTGCTTAACATAATTTTTCATGTTACATCACCAGTTATCTGTTTTCAAAGTTGCATATTGTGGCTTTTATTGATGCCCTGATCCTATAACTTTGAAAATACTCAATTTCATGTAGTCCCAGATACTAATCACTTTTCCAAAATGTGACGGAAAATAGAACTGAAATCATTCTTTGAAAATTAAACCGGCTTATCAATAAATCAAATTTACAGTAAATTGAAATGAACATCTTCTTATTGTGTTATCATGTGATGCATATCTATTGGTGTTAAATCACACTGTTTGTTGCAAATGTGTACATGTTAATACAATTTTGAGCTGTATAATGGCTTTAAAAATATCTCATTTACTAAATTTTTATCTAAATGTCTAGTGGAATACGGTGTAGTCGGGCTTTTACTGTAGTCATTATTTTCAGTGAAAATCATCTCATTAACAGAAGAATGTTTTTAAAATGCATTTTTTTGATAATGACTTTTTTTAATGTAAATATTGGCTGTAGGAATTACTTCAGCTTTGGATGTTACAAGAACCCAGAAATGAATATGTCAAACAGTTTATCTTTCTTTTACAAACTTCTCATTTTCACATGTTTTTATTTTCTTTGTGAGTTATTTCATGATGCATTAGAAAATTATAAAAGTTTGTTTTATTTAATTCTTGTTTCAGCCTATTAACTTTAGGTTAAAATCACTTAACTATGTATTTTTAAAGTAAAAAAAATATAAATTTTGTAATATAAAAAAGGCCCATTATAACAGCTGAGTTAAACATATTAAATATTCTTTTTGTGTAATTGTATCTCTGTGTAAATTTAATTATTATTTCAGGGTATGTGTGCCACAGCCACAGCAGCTGCTGATGAACCCAGAGCATTATGTATTATCCGGGACTTGTCAGATGGCCAGGTTAGTTGTATTTCTGCATATTTATTAGTAATTTATACTTTGCCATTTATGGAATTTCTAATTTAAAAATTAAAGAGGAGTGGTAGTTATCTTCTATATAGTGGTTGTGTAGATCTTGTTTGTTTCGTTTGTGATTAAACATTTTATTTTTATTAAATCGTCATTATTTAGGATAGGAAGTATTAAATGTGCATGCCATTAATTTATATAAAACAAAAATTTTATGCAATATAGTAAAGTTTTAATTCTTCTTCCCTCAGTCTAATTTATGTTGATAAGCATCATTTACAATAGATTTAACATTATGTATAGTAATTTTCACGGTATTAAATTGAATACATTAGACAAAAAAGTAGTAATTTTTTGAAAAAGTTTTAGCAGAATAATCGTAAATTCAGCTTTTGGCTGCAATTAATATCAGTTTAAAATTCTCATTCTGTTTTAAGAAAATAACATTCTTATTTTTAGAAGTAATTTAAAATACATCTTCATTGTTTTAATCTGACACGTTGTAGAAGTGTGGTAATTTTTGATAAATTGCACGAGTGCAAAATTTCTTGCTTTTGAAAGTGAAAGCACCTTAAATCGAATTTTTTAATAAATGAAATAACTGACTAAAATATTGTCAAATCACATAGATTCATGGTTTTCCTCCCATTTCTACAGTGTTATATTGATAAAAAGATATCAATATAAAATTATATTGATAAAAAGATATCAATATAAAATTATATTGATAAAAAGATATCAATATAAAATTATATTGATAAAAAAATGTTTGGCTTGTACTTTTAAAATACAAATTGCAATGCAAAATTTTAGCTGTTCAATGAAAAATATATGCATTGTTGATATTTAAGCTTAAGTTTTTATTTAGTAATTTGTTTTTAAGAAAACTTAAAATTTCCTTTGGTTTACAGTTGCACAGTAAAAAATCTGTGATTAATTTACCTGCTTCAACAACAGCGGCACAGTTGATGCAGGAAGTTAGTAGAAAATTCAAATATCATCCAGACACTTTTGAACTTGTGTTACAAAGGATATGTGATAAAGAAACGGTATGAACTTTTTTATTTTCACAAGTGTTCTGTCTTTATTTAGTAATTTTTGCTACTTTATGCTTTATTTTCTTTCACATATACAGTAAATCAATAAATACTCCTGTAGCACCCCTTAAGGCAAATACTTGGTTAACATGAACAAAATTTTGGTCCGGGCAGCGATATATGTAATCTTATGGGAAGTTTTATTTGTTAATGTGAATTTCAGATAGCACACATTGCGAACTGTTTTTCAGTTTGTTGTGCCATTAGATTATCATTTAATATGAACTTAAAAAAATTTTCATATTTTTTCCCGCCATTTCCATGCTAGGACTGTGTTAAAATTTTTTTCCCCCACTTAATTGGAAACCCTGCATAATATACTGTATTCTTTAAAGCATAGTAATGAGTAACATTCTTGGACAGTTGTGATCACTGAGATTATTATCGTGATCATTGATCCTGATGAGATTCGAAGTGTTAGTGCACATGACAGCCTTGCCGTGTGTGCTTTAGTGGAATCTGATGTATGAGTAGTTGTTTGAGGTGCAAGAAATACCATAAAAAGAAAGTGAGGAGGGCAATATCATATTGCCCACCAGCCAGGAAATGGCCTTGGGCACTGTAGAACATTTGTTGCAACATGTGAATTAACCACTAGTTTTACAGAAGCCATGACTGCCATTGGTCATGAAGTTGATGAACATTGAGTGCATTTTTTCAAGTTATAGTACAGTAATTAATGGAGTAATGTAGTGCTTTCTGTGATGTCATACATAATATATTGCAATATGTAAGTATATTGTAAATGTAAGTATACTGTAAATGGTATGTAACTGTAAATGATATGTAAGTGTACTGTAAATGGTTAATGTATAGGAGAATTATTCCAGAAGTAGCATTTGAGTCTCCATTCAATACGAATTTTTGTAACACAAACTCTTGGCTTTTCTATCCCTTGAGACTCGTGCTAACACGTTAAATGCCATGTGTATCTTACGTGGTTCGCCCATGGCACCAACATGAATTTTTTATTATTCAATGCATACTATGTTGAAATATTATCTACAGAAGATAAGGTGAGTTATGTAAGCGTGTTTAATGCATTTTTCGTGGTGGGGGTCACCATTCATCCCTCAAGGGGCTGCAGACCATTTTTGCGATTTATTAAATTTTTGCCATCTATTACTCTTCAAAACATTATAGTAACAATGGTTATTACTTAAAAACTTAATCTGTATCGATATTTAATTATATATTTTTACTGTTGGTCGCATCGCCGGTCATTGGTGGCCCCCGCGGCGCTATAGCCAAGTCGAATGCCAATCACCGGTGACCCCCACGGCAGTCAACATGTTAATGAGGGTTTATTGTAATATCAAAGTACTCCCTTTTTAGATATGGAAGTGCAGTGCAACCTGTTCTGTATCTAATTTGAGGATTGCTGTACCGAGTATCATTTCATCTATTGTTTTATTACAGCTTGTTCATTCATGCTCATCTCAACTTTAGAGAACTCGTTTTAACAACTGTAGAACAAATATGTCTTCTTTCTCATTCTCAGTATACATACATTGTTGTAGCTGCCAACTTTCCCAATTTTTCATCACATCTCTTGGTCTCTTGATTGATTGCACTATATCCTGATTTTTAATTTTTAACCCTTTGGTTGATCATCCTGCGATTTCCACGGGCAACTCAAATGTAGCAAAATTTGCTTATCCAGCACTTTCCACAGGCATATATTTTTCTTCCTTTATTGAGGAGCACATCCCGTTTTTTTGCCATTTAAGCATTGAAATAAATTATATACAGTATTAGGTGTTTAGTTTACATTTTGGCCAATAGATATCGTTAGTTGTCCGTTAAATTGCGGCATTTGAAGGCATGTGGTATTAGCGCTCAAACTTCACTTTTTGCCGCTTTTTTCTTACAGAGAAATGGCTGCTAGAAAACATTCAGCGATTATCTTGATTATTTTATTGAATTATTAATTAGATTTATTGAATCTGGTGCAAAAACTGTGAAGTTGGACTTTGTCTTGAACCTTGTTTTGAATTCTATCATGCTAAACTGCATTTCTAAGATATTTTTCCCTCAGCACTTTATATTTTCTTAAATTTTATACATTTTACTTTTCTATATTATGCAATAAATAGAAATTAACTGCAGTTAGACTGAAATTTATTTAAAAAAAGATTTTTTTGGCGATATCATGTGAAATTGGTTTTTCTGGCAACTTAGTTTCTCATGATAAAAATCTATAAAAAAATACTTTCTAGAAAGAAAAAGTGCATTTTTCAATTCTCCAATATATATATATAGATTTAAAATATGGGAGGGGGAACCCCACAATTTTGGAAGCTATTTTGGTCCACAAATTGAGCAGTCAGAGGGCTAACCTTAAGGAAAATTTTTCAAATCAATAAATGAAGTTTATTGAATTTATGAAATTTCACTCCTCTGTCATTGATTTTTAGTATATTTTTCCTCAGTCTGAATTTTCTTAATCTACCTTATATATTAAAATAATGTTTTAGTTAAGATTTATACAATGTTTAATGAGTTAATATTTGCATTTAATTTTGTTTTACATCAGTAGTTACTACATTCCTAAGTTTATTCACACAATAGTATGTACATTAATAATTAACTGTATTTTCATCGTATGTAAAAAGTACTTTGATAAAAAAAAGTGTTTTTCTTCCCTGCTTTGAATTTTGTCAGTATAGAAACTGTAAGAATAACCATGAAATTTATCAAAGAACATAAAATTTGGAATATCCAATTAAATGTTAATATATTTTACATCAGAATCTCATTATAGCTCAGTAACCTGAATTATATTTTATGAAGTGAATAGAAGTTAGTTTTAAAGTTCTTTTGAAATGGTGCTGTAGCGCAGAAGAAAAAAAAAAAAAAAAAAAAAAAAAATTCGAGGAAACTCTGTTTTTCATTTTTCAAGGTTGGCAACTAACTATGCATTGTAATTCAAATTGTGTAGGATAACAGTCAAAATCTAAAGACAGATTAAGAATTCAAAAACAAGCCGATTTTATATAGGAACATATAGCTACAGATGCCTGTTGAGTGTGCCAGACATATGAGAATAATAATAATAGACCCCTAAGGGTGCCAGACATATGAGAATAATAATAATAGACCCCTAAGGAATGGAATAAAGTAATTAACTGGATATTAGATATGCATAGTAACATAAAGTGAAATAAATGTACGAGGGCCATCCAGGAAGTAGATTACGTTTCCGTCTGTGTCCACTAGGGGCGGGGCTAGCGCGGCCATCTTGGGGTCAGAGCGTTGCGCAGCTCAGTCTGCATCTAGCCGTGCTAGTGAGAGGTTCGTGCTGTGCTCCGTTCAGATACTGTGACGGTTTGAAATGTCTGCGTTAATTGAAAATCCCGCGAGGTGCGCTCAGTAATAAGGTTTCTGACTGCAAAAAACTGTAAACCGATAGAAATCTATCGGCAGCTTCGTGAAGTGTATGGGGACAACATTATCACTGAAGGTGGAGTGCGTCAGTGGGTCATAAGATTTCAAAATGGCCGAACCAATGTTTACGACGAAGATCGAAGTGGGAGACCCAGCATAGTGACCGCCGAACTTCTCGGAAAAAGTCGATGCTAAAGTCCGTGAAAATCGAAATTTCACAATAACGGAACTTTCTTTGAGTTTTCCACAAATTTCGCGAAGTTTGTTGCACGAAATCATCAGCGAAAAGCTTGGTTACCACAAGTTTTGTGCAAGATGGATTCCAAAAATCTTGACAGAGGACCACAAAAATCAGCGAATGGCTGCAGCGTTGAACTTTTTGGACGCTTACCATAAGGATGGTGACTCTTTACTCGATCGCATCGTTACTGGTGACGAAACATGGGTGAAACATGTGAACTGTGAAACGAAATTGCAATCAATGCAGTGGGGGCACACAAGTTCTCCCCAAAAACCCAAGAAATGCATGCAAACAATGTCGGCAAGGAAGATGATGGCGACTGTTTTTTGGGACAG
This sequence comes from Stegodyphus dumicola, assembly GCF_044657685.1. NCBI lineage: Eukaryota > Metazoa > Arthropoda > Arachnida > Araneae > Eresidae > Stegodyphus > Stegodyphus dumicola. The sequence goes on from NC_140776.1 coordinate 122,379,916, forward strand.
AAAAGGTGTAATTTTGGTGGACTTCCTGGAAAGAGGCACTACAATAAACTCTCAAAGGTATTGCCAAACTCTCCAAAAACTCAGAAGAGCAATTCAAAACAAGCGCAGAGGAATGTTGAGCTCTAAGATCTTGTTGATTTACGACAACGCCCGGCCCCACATGGCAAATGTCACTCGTAAAGTTCTTGAATCTTTTAAGTGGGAGTTGTTTCCTCATCCGCCGTACAGTCCCGACCTGGCACCGAGCGACTTCCACCTATTCCCAGCAATGAAGAAGTGGCTGGCTATGCAGCGTTTTGATGACGACGCACAGCTGCAAGAAGAGGTAACGAAGTGGTTGAAGGCGCAGGCGGCCGAATTTTTCGACGAAGGAATTTCCAAGCTCATACATCGCTACGATAAATGCCTTAATTTGTATGGTGACTATGTAGAAAAGTAGTATTTGAGTGTGGCTTTCATCTGTATATAATAAAATTTGTTTCCTATACTTTGTTTATTTTTTTATTCCAAAACGTAATCTACTTTCTGGATAGCCCTCGTACACTGCGAAAAAAAAAAAGACAGTTCTGTACTCTCATTCTACTGGACCGATTGACGAAATTAAAATTGCATTTTTCATGTCTCGAAAGGATATATATTAGATTTATATATAGTGTCGGGACTTTTTCTGAAATAACATACTAATGTTTTTCTATATTTTGATTTTACGATTCAAATTATGCCTAAGTATTAAATTTTATCAAATTTGGTGCAAAATTTGTGAAGAAATTCAAAAATTTATCTTGCCGCATTTTTTTCAGTTTGTGCCAAGAATAATTCGCATAATGAACTTCTTAATATATGCAACCTATTTTCCTTTCCCTTCCATTGTGCAGAAGAGGGAAAAAAGTTGCATCGTTTCTACCTTTTTACATTGTGCATGAGTGGAAAAAAGTCTCATCGTTCCTACTTTCAAATATTAATTTTTTTGGAATGAACCTAAATTTTGAAATGTGAAAAGAAGAATTAAATAAGTTTAATAAAAAAAGAGGTGTTAATAAAGATATACCATACTCAATTAACTTTGAGGAGTAACATTTTGAGAGCTAATTTTTTAAAAACTATTTGTGTGATTTTTACAAAATTTGGCAGTTTGGCTTAATTTGAGTCGTAGAATCAAAATATTGAAAAAAATTGGTATGTTATATCGTGAAAAGTCCGATTTTATGTCAAAATACTTAAGTTAGAACAACGCTATACATGAATTTAATATATATTTTAAGTAGCACTTTCGAGACAGGAAAAACGGAATTTGAATTTCGTCAATCGGCCCAGTAGAATAGGAGATAAATGGAACTGTCACATTTTTTTTTGCGCAGTGTACAGTTGTTTACAATTTCAGAGGAACTGCTCCAAATTGATTCCATCCAGGGGTATATGTACATCATAATGTTGAAACATAAATCAACAAATATGTTCAAATATACTGTTGCTTGAATTACTATTGTAATGAGGTCCATGTTAGAATCTGCAGAGTTCTCATAAGGCTTTCAAGTTGGTCTCGGAGGAAGAAATCAGTGAGGAATTAAGTTTTAACGATCATGGCTGTCAAAAAGAAAGTAGAAAGCTTTTTCTGTTTGACTGCTATGATCATAACCCTAATATCAGTACCTCATATAATAATGATTCATGCTGTTCAATGCAGTTTTTCTAGCAAATGTTGTAATTTAGCAGAGTTGTCTCAGACTCAAATCACATGTGTGCTGAATGCACAATTTAAAAGCAGTTGATGGGCTGATTTTTGAAAACAAAATGAAAATGTTTTTAACTAAATTTTAAATTTCATTCAATTAAATTTTTATCAAAACGTACATAAGCTGCAATAATAATGATTCAAAAAAATTTCCAATTTATTTTCTGTCTGAAATTTAAAGTTCGGTATCTGCAAGAAATATTTATTGGCTACATTTTGTAATTCAGACCTATTGATAGTTAAATTTTAATTTATGTAGTGCAGACTGAGCTTTGTTAAATAAATATATGCAATCAGACAAGTATTGATAATTGAATATTAATTAAATATATTCAAATAAGTCTAATATGTTCAGTTAACCAATAAATAATTTGCTACTAACTTAAACAAATTACGAAAACTTTACAAGTGTGACAAAACTTGAGAATATAAAGTGACAACCTATTATCTTTCTTTTATTTATTAAATTTTCTTTGATGCATACAGAAAAAAATTAGGTATTTGTATGTGAATAATATAAACTTCTTTATTTCTAGCTACAACTTTCAGGTAGAGCACCTCGTGGCATTTCAATTTTGATTAGGTTTGTAACCTTGGAGAAAAATTACTGGAAACTTTACAAATTGTAGGTGTTCATTGATTAGCCTGCCTCTTTTTTTTTTTTTTTTTTTTTTTTTTTTTTTTTTTTTTATATATATAAAAATAAAGAAGGATATTTACATGTAGATTTACTCCCAAACAAAGCAATTGTTCTCTTTCAAAAAATCCCTATCTCGGGCTATTTGACTTCTGATAGGTACAAGAAAAGGTTAATCAAATCTTTGAATAAGATTTATATCACAGTGTGAATTAATTAGCTGCATATGGAGATTTTCTGGAGCATTACTCACTTTCGTTTTCAGTGATAATGAAAATAATGTGAAATAGGAGCCAAAATTGTTAAAATACCTTTCTCCAAATTATTAAATTAATATTTAATGTTATAATAATGCTAATTAGTTCATGAAGAATGTATTCATGGCCCATCAGTTTGAGACTACTGCTCTAGCAGTTTTAGATGTTCATGTCCCTGAGTAAAATCGTTATAGTCGTTATGTTTCTTTGTTAGTGTTCCTTTTAAAATTGAATTGTGTTTGTGTTCCTGGCCTATCATCAGAGTTTGGGCCGTTTGAATTACCCAGAATATATGAAAATGATAAATAAAATAAATTTATAAGCAGTTTTAGTATTTCATGATCACTGTGTTGAAATAATATCATAAAACTGAAGCTAAGTTTTCAGTATTTGAACTACTGAATCAAATTTTTGTCGTTCAGATGGTGTAAGTGGTTAGGGGAGCCAACTACGGTACCAAAGGGCCTGGGTTCGAATCCCGGAGAAGACATGGATATTTGTAAATGTACAGTGTCGGTGCGGCATGGCGGCACTCTAAATATGCAGCGAGCCGAAAGTGCTGTCATGGGGATTGGTGGGATAGAGGGGTGGGAGACTCACGGGGCGCACTTCCTCAGAATTGGGGGTGGAAAATAGAAGTCTAACCTCTCTTTGCAGTAGGCTCTGGCAACCATTGTTCCATGTAATATAGACAATACAACAACAACAACAATAAAGTGTTTGCTTGTATTAAGAAACTGTCAGTTATCTGTAAAATTTATCTTTGCTTTGAATAGTCATAGATCTTCAAAGTGAAGAAAATGATCTTCTTGAACTAATGTTTAGTCATGAACAGCTATGTGTTGCATAGTTAGAGCTTGATGCATTGATGTTAAATTTCCCATGGGTCAGAGTAAGACTGAATTACTTCATTGATGAAGATAAATTGTTCATGGTCCAGAGCAATTAGTTCTTTTTCTCTGACAAAATTTTGGCAGACCACAATAGCAACAATAAAAAACAGTGATGGTTGATTTGTAAATAATTAACCCCTTAATGCATTAATAAAAATTCAGTGTTCATTTTTCCACCAAATTTTTTATTTTTTTAAGTCAACCTCTTTAAACTTCTTTCCTTATTTAGATTCTAAGTAAGGTTCTAATAGAACTATGGCAGATATATCCTGTTGTAGTTATATCGGGGGGGGGATTTTGAAGACAGATGTGAAGAAATAATTTAATTTGGTTGTTTATTAAGAAGTTAAAGAGGCTATTTAGACATTTTAGAATGATTTTAATGGAGAAACTAAAGCTTTCAGAAAGAATTACTTTACAGAATCTTATAATTTTGGAATTTATCTGTTGTTAAATTAATTAAATTTTTATTTTCTTAAAAAATAGTACATTTAAAATGCTTTGAGTTTAAAGTTTGTATTTTTGATTTTCATGAAAAAAATGTTTTTATTTTGCTAAAAAAAGTACACTGTAAAAAAATCATGGACTTATTTAAAATCAAAATTAAGTATTGCATTTTCATGTAAAAAAGCTGTGAATAGATGAAGAAATAAAATTACATGCTGTTGAACTATTTTAGAAGAAAATCTACAAATTCATCAATGCTTTAAATATCTGAGTTCCATTAATAAACATAGTTATTAAGACTTAATCCTATAATGCAGCATAATGTTTTAGTTTTTGCTTATATATGTGGCCAAATCCAAAGGGTTTTGTAACACTTAGCCGAAAAGCAGTTAGCTGACAGAACAATAGCCAACATGGATATTTACTTGGCAAGGACACTTAGCAGCTATGGGATATTTAGCCAACAGCAGGTTTAACCGATAACAAATTAGGCCAATAGCATAGTTAGCTAACAATGCTTGCATGTACGGGAAGATGCGAAAATGTTTTACTAAAAATTTATTATTTATAAGATAAAAGGCTCTTTTTAGGGGTACACAGTGAGAAGGTTTATCAACAAGTACCACATTTTTTGTCTTTATTTAACACTAAACAGACTATAAATTTTTAATTTGGACAGAAAAGCAACCTTATTTTGGCGAAGATTTTGAAATTGGATTTAAGAGCAATCGGACATAGGAGCAAAGCTTTTATATGGACAGAATGAGTGGTGCAAAGCAAAAAGAAACTTAATCTGTGAAGAAAAATAATAATGAAATATGAAGAAGCTAATATATTAGAATTTCGAAAACATTGATAAAGTAATGTCTTTAACTAAAATAGAAAAATTTTTGTTAATGTTAAAGGGTTCAAAGAAATAGTTTACCAACTGAAGAAGCTCTAAGTATAATTTTTATAGATCAAAAATCTAAATTATGACATAAGTGTCTAAATTGTGATTAGCTACTAAACATTTATTTATTTCTCCTTCCAAATTTACAATTCATGTTCCCTGACAAGAAATTTCAATGTTCTTCCAGTTTGACAGGTATTTGTCAAACCACATTGACATAAAATTCAGCAAGAATTAGAATCAAAAATGGGATCTAGAACTGAATAATGAATTTTACTGATAAGTGAGAAAATGACTTCAAAATTGAACTTGCAGAGAATCTAGAAAATTTCACAGTTAATAGAAAGATTGAACTATATTATCCCACTGTTACATTTGACATTTTTAATGTCAAAATGTACTTGATGATGGCAAGAGGTATTTTTTAATTGCTTATTATGTATTGTTATTGTTTTGCTCTGTACTTTTTTCTTTTCTGTTATTCGTGATGCATTTTTAAGATATTAATATCTATTAAATCTATATTATATTAATTATTTTAATATGTATATTAAAATATTAATATATGTTAAAATGTGTTCTAGAATTTTCATATTATATGCTAAACATTGATACATAAGTGTGCATACAAGTTAAGAATTAAAATGCAATATCAAAATTGAACATTTTGAACAGATAAATCCAAAACTGTATAAATGCATAATTTTTTTTAATGAAGCTTGATTTTAAGATATGTATATCCTTTAATTGAGTGTGTTAAACTTCTAACAGTGATAGCAAAATAGAATTACTTATAAAAGTCTGTTTTAACTTCTTATTTAAAATCCTGTTTACACAAAGCCTTGGGAACACTGCATTACATCAGCTTATAGGCATGTTTCGATTTTGCAAACATGGTTGCCATGTACTTAAATGGCTTTCAGTTTCAGGTAGTGGAAATTACTAATTTTTCATATATTGATCATAATTCGTTGTCTAGAGCCAAAATTGTTTCCTGTAAATAAATTGCTGTCTGTTTGCTTCTTCGTGAAAATCATGTTACTCTGCCAACTAACTAATATCTCCTTTCTGCTATTGCATGTGTCATGCTCCCAAAATTTGCTTTTTAGAATACTTGCTATCTAAGAAAGTAATCACCTGAAATCAGTTTCCTTTGAGATAGAATTTTCTGCTTGATGAAGCTTTTCCAAAATGTTTTTCATGTTGTCATAAATGATCTTCAGCTATAAATAATCCTAACAATCTTGTCATAACATTTCATCTCTTTTAATTACAAACTTGTTTAGATTCTCCATGAAGTCAATTTTCAGGTTATTGGAACTACTCTGATATGCACCCTCAAGTCACCAACATTTTTGGCGAGAAACTCCACGCTGCCATATTACTATCTAAATCTTGAACTTTAAACCTAAAATGTCTCCAAAAATGTGCTTTTCGCACATGCAAAAACCGCGTTTTGAACACACAATTGAAGCTAAAAATCCGAAACAAAAAATTTAGATAGCAAAAACGTTAAGTTTCTAACCGAAAATATTTGACAAGAATCCATGTACACAGCAATAGGTTTTAACTTAAAAAAACATCTACGAATTGCAAAATATAGGCAGCAAAGGAATCCATGATCTACGCACACCTCACTTTAATAAATTAACATAACAACAATAAATTTCAAAGAATACCATGTACACAGCATCGTGTTTAAACTTTAAAAAAAATCTTTGAATTGCACAATTTAGGCAACGAACGAATCTATGAACTACTCACACCTCGCTTTAATAAATTAACATAACAATAAATTTTAAAGAATGCCATGTACACAGCGTTCTGTTTCAACTTTAAAAAACATCTACGAATTGCACAATCTAGACACTATGCACTAATCAACAAAATAAACTAAAATAACTGAAATAAATATCAAACAATTAAAAAAAAATAATGACAAAAATTCATACTAAAAAAACAATGAACATAACATTCTACAAAATAAGAACAAGAATAAAATAAAATGCACTTACCATGAAGTAATGCTTTTTCGAACAGCAGAAATACCAATTTCATACCGCCTTTAACATGCCGCCACGTAATCACTATCGTATTTATATGACAGCCAAACACACTATCCAAAAAATTCATACTATGGTTCACAAATAAATAAAATCGCAAATAATCACAAATCCCTACTCCTATCATGCACAGCCACTAAAAATTATCTCCCAGACCCTCTTTTGACTCCTCCAAACACCCACTGCCCCTCAACAGGATGGCCACAATGATATTTAATTTTGCCGAACTTCAATTCAACAACTTCCACCATTTTATCTTCCCCCCTATCTTCTCAGGCACAGACGTGAACCAACGAGCTCCAGCGAAAGATTTTTCAATGTCAACAGGGTTGCCATACAACACGCAATTGTGCCAAAAACCAGTGCAGAACACATATCGCCACATTTGGTGAAATTAGGGCGTGTATCAGAGTTGTACCAGGTTATTTTTACAACCATAAATAAATTTGTTATTCATTTCTTAAAAGATTCAATTTCTTTTGGTGGAAATTAATCTTAAAATGGTTTATTACACATCTCTTGTAATTTTAGCTAACGTGGTTTGACATATATCGGTAACCTGAATGAGTGTTAAAACTTCTTATTAGGGAACATGTGTACGAAAAGGAGAAATAAACAAAATTATGGTAGCCAATCACAACTGGACACCAAATCATAATTTTGACTTTTCGATGTACAAAAATTATCCGTAAAGCTTCTTCAGTTAGTTAATTTATTTGAACTCATTAAGATTAACAAAAAATTTTCTACTTTAGTTAATGGCATTAATTTTTCAACACTTTCAAAATCTTCTTCCTGTTAGTTTTTCAACACTTTCAAAATTATAATATATTAACTTTTTCACATTTCATTATTATTTTTCACTGCAGGTTACATTTGTTTTCGCTTTGCTCATTTTTTTCCATACAAAAGTTTCATTCCTATGTCTGATTGCTGTCTAAATTGATTTCAAAATCTTCGCCAAAGTAAAGTTTATTTTCTGTCCAATTTTAAAATTCATTACGTCCTTAGCATTAAATAAAGGCAAAAATGTGGTACTTATCTATAAACCTTTTCGTTGTGTACGCTGGAAATAGCCTTTGTCAGATAATTATGGACAAATTTTAGTAAAACATAGTCTCATATTTTTTTTTTATGTACATGTATATGTCTTCAGCTAAATATACTGCCAGTTTAAAGTACTGCCCGCTAAATATCTTGTTGGCTAAGTGTCCATGTCGTTAAATGGCCTGTCCGTTGAATATCCATGTCGGCTAAACGTTCAAATCAGTTAATGGTCCCTGTCAGCTAAGTGTCCATTGGCAAATATCCATGTTGGCTAACTGTCCGTGTTAGCTAAATGTACGGGTTCATGACTAGAATCCAAAATGTGCTGTTAAAATGCTGTATGAAAATTATTTAGTCAGATCATAATGGATGTATGTAATAATTATTGATGAAGTATTGATTTATGCGAGTTTTAGAAAAAGTTTATTTTACTAATGAACAAAAAGGCCTAGAAACTTGGTTTCAAGGTTTCAAAGAATTTCATTGTGGGGATTTATGATTATTTCTTCTTATGTGATGAAAAATATAGTTCAAAGATAAAGCTAAAACTTAAAAAGTATGTCTAATAAACAATATTTCAGTACATGAGTTTAAATCTGTTAACTTACCCATATAGACTTTTGTTTCACTTAATAAATTGTTTTGTATTTTACTGAAGGCTCACGCTTTTTTTTAATGAAATATTGCTGAGAATACTTTTGCTAAAAATCTTTCTGCATGCTGAGCTGTGGGAGTTATTTATTGTATTAAAAGAAAATATTGTGATTTAGGTCCATATACATGAGCACGGTGAAGAAACTTTAGAAGAAATGGGTTTTCGATGTGGTGAAAATGCAAGGAATCACATCATCATTGGCAACAGAAATTTTACACCCCCAAAAACACTTGATGTAAGTTCGTTCAAAAAGTATTTGTGTTATTTAAAAAAAATTAAGAAATCTCAATTTTTTATGTCAATTTGGCATTCTGTAATTCTTTTTTAGTCTTTTTTTTCTTTTGTCTAATATTAAGTATATTAATTAGTAAAATGATCTAGTGAGTGTTTAAAAAAATAATAAATTTGTATGTTGTTTTTTGGACTCAAGTTATAAATTCACTTCTGTTAACATTGTTTAAATCACTGCATTTGTGACAAAGATTTGCCATTGAGATTGTTTACTTTTTCTTTTTATCTCTTTGTGATCACACGTAAAATTTCTTTTAGAAGTTGCTAGTTTCTGTTTTTAAAATACTTAGCTGTGCAATTAATATGTGCCTGGTGTATGTGCTCTTAATGCTTTAATGGATGAAAAATGAGTTTCACGTTTGGAACTGTGAGAATGGAGACTTGCAAATGGCTCAAATATGGGGGTATTTTGTGTTAAGTCTGATTTATAGACAACTACAAAAAACTGATCTTGAGATGTTTAATAGGTTAGAGCTTAAGCACTGTATTAGTGCAAGCATAAATTTTTCCTTATTCTCATTGCTAAAAATCAGATTGGGAGAGAGACATGCAATGTAAAATTAAGCAAAAAAGCAGTCTTATTGAAATTAAGCAGCAAAATTAAAAGCAATATCAGTTAGGCAAAAAAACAAGCTCGGTTAAATATTTTAAATAAACTCGATTTTGAGGATGACGGGACATAGGTCCCCTTTTTTTCAGGAGCTCTGGTTTTTTCTATTTGTAATGTGAGCTGCTTGCATGAACAGCTGTCTAAAATAATAAGAAAAAGAAATATGTATTAATGATTCCAACATAATTTCATGAAAATATTTAACATTTCTAATTTCAGAATGAGTGATATAAATGCATTTCATTTAAACCAGTGACATTAAAAAGTAGAAAGAAATATTTTTAACTCTGTTTATTGCTTATGTTTTTCTGTGTTTTACAATTTTTAATGAAGATGTTTTAAGTTTTTATGTATTTTTGCTGTGCTACAAAGTGAAAACTGAATTAATTGAATGAGACATATATATCCAGTAAATTCAAGGAAATAAGTTTAAATTAAATGCAGCAAAAAAATATGTATAATTTAATAAGGCCATACAAGGAAGTCATGTATCCACATCAGATATTTTAAAATTGTGTTGCCTTAGCTCGCTTTCAAATTATTGAGTTATTTAATCAAAAATTCATGCAGAATATGAAATAAATAAAAAAAAAAAGAAATGAAGACTTCAGGCTTTGAGGTGCATATGTTTGAGTGGAGGATTAGGTGCCTTCAAAATTGGGCGGCTCTAGGTGCTTTTGTCCCCCCCCCACAAAGTGAGGAATACTTGTATGCAAATATGTATGCGAAAGAAGTCTTCATAATTTAATAGTAAAGATGTAAACAAGCCACTTTCCCTTAGAAAGTCCTCCATGAAAACTTCTTTTGTCTTGCATGCTTTCCTACAATTAAACTAAACCAAATCTTTAAATTTAAGCCTTCAAGCTGTGCAGTAAATACAAGTATTATAGCTGGTTATATTTATGAATGAACATTTTACAATAATATTGGCAAAAGAATTATTCTCAGGATTTCTCTTGCAAAAAAACTGTTTTGGAATATTATTAAAAGTAAACTGGATGTTCTAGAAATGGAAAATTTTTCTGTGTACATGTGTATAATTTTTTTATGTGATTTAAAAATTTTATCATATAATTAACATTTATGTTAAAAGATAGAATAGGTAATAAACTTTTCTTTTCCATTAATATAACCAGTGTCAAATTTAAAATATTTTCTGCTTTAGGTCACAGATGCTGATGGTCTTGCTGATGACACATCTATTCTTGATAACATGAAAGGAAAGTTAACTCTTGACAGTGGTGATAGACCCTGTACCTATGTGCCACCACCAGCTCCACCTCCATACACACCAGGAACTTCTGAATTCTCATACAATTATAGCTACAGCAATGCTCTTACACGCCAAGATACAGGTATGTAATAGTACAGTGCGAAGTGCAAGATCCGGAATTGTTGGAACTTAAGTGATTCCAGATTTTGGAAATTTCCCAATTTTAGATCATTAATTTAAATCTAGTAGGATGGCATGTAGACATGCAAACATTTGGGTTTTACATATTGTTTAGGCCAGATAAAAGAATGCTACCTCACATCTGGGCTGGTGTCCCTGCACCGGGAGGCAGAATATAGTGGCATCAAAAATTTGCAGAATTTAGGAGATGCACTGAGCAGTAGAATTTAGGAGCGACAAAATTTTAAGAATTTAGGCAGTACCTAGGGAGCAGAATTAAAGGATCATAGGGAAGCATGGGCCTGGTGGCAAAATACGTAGCATAGGCCCTGTCCTACAACAACCACTGAAGGGTTAAAAGTGTGGTTCTGACCAACATCAATATACAGTTTGTGCTTTAAGGTGTGACTTCTCAGCCAGCAAGCATTTGAAAGTGACATGCAGGAATCTGTTAGTGTGTAGAAAATCCCTTTTGTAGCATACTTGTTTCTGTTTGTTGAGTATGATGTTCTTCACTCCAAGTTATTATAATCTTGGAATGGAAGAGGGATTTAAAAAAAAAATATATATTTATTTAATTTTTGGCTGGAGATCTGGAGGTTTGGTTATTGGATTGTTCTAATTATTGGACATCTGTATTTTGGATTGTAATAATTATATTTCCATTGTTGTTGTTGTGTGTATGATGAAGCATATTCAAATAGTGTCATGGGCAAAGATTACAGTCCTGGCAATCTGCAAAATTTTATCATTGTAGAGGTTTGATCTTCATAGAGGTTTGATCTCGTAAACAAGACCCCCGATTTTTAACAAATCAGCAAGTATGGCCAGACAATCAGAAATGTGTGTAGTTGTCAGTTCTGTGTGTGTACTCTCTCTGCCAGTTTTTAATCCTCTGTGATAGCCAGTTCTGAGCCTGACTACAGTGCTAGTTATAAATTGATCTCTATTTATGTTATACAGCTGGTGCTTTATTGGAATTGAATATTTCTTCAGTCTTTATTTGGCCAGAACATTTACATCCAAGAAAATGACATTTACGTTATTATTATTATAGTGATTTTGAGCCTCTTTTGTCAGTTTATCTGCATTTTCATTATTGTGATGTTGACATGTGCTAGCAACCATTGAAAAACGCAGTTCTTATCCAACTTTTGAACCTCATTTAAGCTCAAGTGATCCCGTTGGTAATCGGGGGGGGGGGATTTCGTTAGTGATCATGCCTTTGAGTCACAGAAGATGAGTCCTTTTGCTTGAATGGAAATGGGAAGAGTTCTATGCATATCAAGTGCCTCTGCTATTGCCAGAAGCTCACAAGTGAAGTTAGAGACTATGGCTCTAGTGCCAGTTTTGTTTTGATAAGTAGTATCACCTGGGGTAGTCAGATGTACTCCAGAGCTTCAAGTGATTGTCTTATCAGATGAACCGTCTGTATAAGCATGTACAAAATCCTCTTTTGGATATTGTTGCATTAATGATGTAGCTTGCTTCTTTTTATTGCATGGGCCTAGTAGGTTGGGTACTATTTTGGAGTTCATAGGAAGCCTGGAAGGAAGTATTAGCTCTTGGAAGGAATTCTGTGATCATCAAGGTCGAGAACTGCTCTGTTATCTTTGTTAAATTGCATAGGAAATGACTTTTTCGGTCTAATGCTGCTGTATGGTTTCCAAAGGTTTTCCTAGCGAGATGTGTTCTGGTACACAGCTTCTTGCCTTATTTGTAAAACTGTCTACTTTTTCCAAGGCTTTAGAGACCATATTGCTAAATTACTTTAAAATTATTAGTGGAAGACACTGCATCATTAATGATTTTTGTGGCCTTTGCGTTGGCACTTTCGAATTTCTTCAAGACAGTCTTGGAAGCATGAGTCCAAATAGGAGTTGGAAGAAACATCTAAGTGTCTGGGGAGAAAAGCTGCTCAATTTGTTCCCCAAAGAATTTTAATGATTCTTAGTGTTTTCAAAGCTTTTTTAGCAGAGGTTTTGACATGCCTAGTGAATCTTAATTAAGAAATAGCAGTTGTCATTTTTAGTAGTCGTTTTTTGGAAACCATTGATGATGGATTGACCAAGATGGAATAATTGGTTGTCAGTGAAATGTTGTTTTCTGTAGGCTGTCTGATTTAAATTTATATTGTTTTTTATGAGGACCTCCCTGATTCTGGATTGAATAATTTGTTCCATCATTTTGCAAAGGTTGTTGGTGAGGGTGATGGGCACATAGATCTTGCATTCTGTAGCTGATTAGTTTGGTTTGAGTAAAGATACAATGATAGAAATTTTCCATACATAAAGCAGCTTACCAGATTTCCATAATGTGTTAAAGATGATTAACAAGCATTGTCTCACTTTTTACCGACATGTTTAAACTATTTCTCCAAAAATAGGATAATTTCATCTTTCTTTAGTTCCTTTATTAGTGTTAATAGTAATATCTAATTCTTCTAAAGTGATGTCCTTTAGAAATAAGTCCTCATGCCTGTACCCTATTGTCTCTAGGAGCAATTTGTTAAGAGTGTTTTATTTTTTATCTTTTTTCTGATAGTCAATTTTATCATTAGAAGATTGCACTGCAAGTTCATTGGCCACTTCATTAGTATGTACTGTTTCTGCTGTAGCATTTTCCCTTGGATCTAGGGGTCTTATAAAATTCGGCCCATTTTTGTTTATTGGCAACAATTTTTTTCTTTTTGATGCCCCTGTGATAGCAGTCTTCTGTTTTCTTATGTGCTTTTTGCTATAAGTTGATCATTTAACAAGTTTGCCTTAAATTAAGGACTCTATGTTTTGGTCCTTCCTGTAAGGAATCTAGTTTTGTTTTCTTTTTCTTCTTGGAATGAATTTCTTAGCTGCAGTGTTGAAGTTATGTGTTCATCTCTTCAGCTGTTTCTCAAGTGTGTCTGCTGCAAAATCATTACTGTGGTAGAGGCTGTTGATATATTGGGTGAAGCCTACCCGGTCTGTTTTTTAAAATCAGGATCTTTTTTCTTGGGCAGGGATTTCAAAATGTAGATTAAGCTTCGTAATGATTGGTCAATCATCGTTCATTGCATTGTCAATGATCTTTCCATGCACAGGTATTGAATATGTGATAATTTACCATGGTGAGATCAAGAGACGGCTGTGTACCTGTTATTTTTTAAAGATAAGTGTTTCCTCTTTTTAGGGTAGCCACATTTAGGTCTATCAAAAGCTCTTTATCTGCTTTCCCTTCTCATCTAGAAAATGTGAGAATCTCACATTGGACTTGTAGTATTAAAATTGCCCAGGATAACAATGAAGTTAAATTGGAAATGGGGTATGTCATGGAGGATTTCTGTATCGATACTTGAATTGTCTGGGTGATAGATGTTAATCAGGATAAAGGTATGTCTTGCAAGGAGGATTCTCATGGTCTGAATTTCTGTGCTTTCCTCATGATCAGTTTTGATTTCTCTGTATTTGATAATGCTGTTTGTAATAAGGAAATCAAGTCCTCCTCCCATTCTGTCAGTCCTATCTTTTCGTAGGATACTATTGTTCTTAAGGTTGAAGGTTTTTTTTTTTTATTTTTAGCTTAGTTTTCTGAAGGCAAGCAATATGAATGTCATTAATCTCTAGGAGGACGAGAAGTTCATCCTACTTTCTTTGTGTTTTGTTCATATTTAGTTGTAGACGACTTAGTGTCTTAGTTTTACACTGCATACCATGCTTTTGGATGTGAAAAAGAGGTTTGTTGTCCCATATGCGGTAGCACTATTCTTAGGTACTGAATCTGGACTCATCATAGAAAGAAGTGTCATTGCCCAAAAGATTGGATTTCTGCCTGCTGGTATGCAGAAGGGATATCATTTCCCTTCTACCACCCAAAGGAAAACCAATGGAGACATTCCCTTATCTGCCACTTGACACATTCTCTAGGGATTACAGGCTCCCATGATAGATTTGTCATTACTTCTTCAATATTGTATTATGTGTTAAATTAGCATGTTTGAAAATGCTACTGTATTTGTCATAAGTAATAAGAATTGCCGGTATTTAATATACTTTTCATTGACCTTTTTTGATAAACAAGAACTGTCTTCAGACAATGCAATGTAGCACCAGTAATGGATAAGTGTTATATTGTAACACATATGTAAGGTCTTCGCATATGAAACTCTGATTAATTCTTAACAACATAGTTTTGTTTTTGTGAGGAAGAATGTAAATTAACGGCTGTTTTCTTCTTTTTATGGCATTTTATGAAAATGATTAAAATTTGGAACCTGCCTTCTATGTAACAAACAATGGAGCATTTTCAACCTGGATCCTGCTATCGTACTCATGACATCAGAAAACTGTAGGATTTGGCAAAATAATGGTATAAAAACTATATGGAGAATGATCTGTGGTTATCTAATTAAAGACTCATCTATTGTTTGAAAATCCCACTTCAGTGGGGTCCATACAATTCTTAAGTCTATAGGTTTCTGCAAAACTTTTTGTCCTTAAAACAGGGTTTGAATGATCCTTAAAAGTACTTATGGTTTTTTGGAAATGATTTTTAGAAGTCCTTAATTTCAGCTAAAACTAGCAGTCCTTAATTTTACTTATCCGACACTTTTTTTTTTTTTTTTTTTTTTTTTACACGACTGCCATTTTGAGTGTGAATTACCATTTTTGGGGAATATTTTTAGAAATAATAAAAATTTTGTTTGAAGCTTTGCGAAATTTTGTCGTTTTTTTACAAAAGTATGACACTTACACTGATAAATATCATCATCATAATAATAAATTAAACTGATGTCTAAGAAACAACATTAAAATAAAACATTTTTATTTTCTCCTGTCATATTTTAAAGTGATATTACTGTGTATTTTGGTGACTTCGAAATATTTTGATTCTGAAGAATAAATAAGATAATAAATGCTATAGCACAGTTTCTGAAATGAGAAAAAATAAAAGTACTACTATAATTATTTAAAAATTAATTTCATTTGTCTTTAAAAAAATTTTTTTTTTCATATTAAAGGTTTTTTTCTCCTGTAATTGTTTTAGAATATTGAAATGTGTATCAGTCTTCTCTTGAAAATTCACTTTACCCTTCTTTTTTCTGATTTTTTTTTTAATCTTCTGGCTTTTTGCTTATAGGTAGGGATAAATTTTCTTTTGGATTTTTTAGACTTAGCATCTGGGAAGATCTAAAGGCAAGATTTATAGATTATTATTTTGAAGAAAATGTGATTAAATGGAAATGCATCTTCTTGGTTATTAATATTTAATAGATATTTTTTATATGAAATTTGTGATGAATTACTTATCTTTCTCATGGAAGATCCACGAAAGAAAGTGAAAAAATAATTATTTGAATTTTCTCCTTTTGATCTTAGAAATCTTTAATATTTTTATCTTCCCCTTATTTTTTAATATGTTTATTTTTCTACTAGACACAAGCATCACAGCAATCAAAGAAATCAAATAAATTGAAAACCAACAGTTAATTAAAAGATTTATCTTATATGTCTCAGAGGTAAGCACCATACCTACCTCAGTGCCTGCCCTAAATTCTAAAAATTTTGTCCAAAATTGTTGCTCGGTGCTTCCCTAAATTCTAAAAATTCTGCCATGCAGTCTAAGGTACCGGTCTTGACCTTATATCATTTCATTTTTATTTTCAGTACTCATATTATTTAAAGAAATAAGATTAACAGTTTCTTCTTTACATTCTAAGTACAAGCAACAGTTTCTTCTTTACATTCTAAGTACAGGCAGTTCTTTAGAGTAACAAAAAATCTTTAATTAAATCTGAAAATTTTAAAATTGAGAGGCAATTCATTGAAAAAGAAATTGGTTATACAAAGAAAGAGAAAATTATTCTTCACAAGTACATTGTTGAAATGTTAACAAATTAGGAAAAGTGGAGACTAGTAGGAACATTGATGTATTAAAATAAGTGAACTTGGAAAAGATGCTAAAGAGCAGAAAATTGATGTAAATTAGTTAAAATGACTGGAAAATTTTCAAGTTAAAAAGATGCATAAACATTTGGTTGTTTGTTGTTGCTACAAAACATATTTTTTTGGTAGCCTTTAATGTATAGTTATACTAATGCCATTTTAAAATCATTATTGTAAATTTTAAGTGCTAAAACTGTTCTTAGTGTTTATTTAATAGATATTTATAGAAATTAGAAAAACTAATATTTAATAGGGTAAATAATTATTCATTATAGGTTGTCCATGTCAACAGCAGAAAATGTAGCTGCTATATTAGTAGTAAGCATTAGGTAAAACTAGCGGACATATTCAATTATTTAAAGAAAAGTTCTAAGTCAGAAAACCTAGTAGCTTCATGGGAAAGAAGTAAGAAAAAGGCAAAGCATGTGCATGCAAGGGGGCTGTCTCTTGCAGTAGAGTAGTAAGAGAGCAGTATAAAACTATTGATAATGATGAGAAAAGCTCATTATGATGCTCTTGAGTGAATTTGGAAATTTAATAGCAAGTGTAAATTTAACCAATTATTAATCAGCATCATGAGCTTTTATTTTATAGTTTCTCTCTAAATATATTTGAAATTGTGTCAGTATTGGATATTAAAAAGGGAAATCATATGCGAGTTTGTCAATTAGTTCATGACGAACTCGCATTCAGTTCAATTAGTTCATCTAACTACATAATTTAATTATTTGTAACTAGCTGCTCACCCTTAAAGTTATCTGTCCGTGTTATCTCCTTTTCTTAACCCTTTATTGTGTATGGAAAGTATACACCACCAAAAATGTAAAAATTTATTCCTTTCAGTCAATGAGACTTCAAATAATACATATGAACTAAATTGCTTTCTGCAAGTCCATATTTGGGTAGGGTTTGCTGAAGTGAAATTGTTGCTAGAAAATTCTGGCAATAGTGGGGTCATTCTCAATTGGAAATGATGTGTATAATCTTGATTGCTTGCCTTCCTGACACTGAATTTCTAAAAGTTACTAGCTGTTACTCTAAAAAATATGTGTTATTGTATGTACTAGTGATGTGGGATAGAAATGTCTTCAAGGCTGCACTGGGTATATGCATTATCATTATAAGCTGCTTGAAAGATTACTGAAGAGAGTTCATGTTTGGTCAAATATTGCTTATAGATTGATATTTCATAGTAAATAAAGAGAATGGTGCTGTAAACAATATACTATGATGTGGCTTGGTGACCATTAGACATTGGCACCAGGATACAGATCCAGATATTGAAAGCACAGGAAAAACTGCACTGTTGTTCCTACAGTGGTTTTCTATATCACAGACCTTGGTTTGATTCTTCAAATCATTTACCACTTTCGTTGGGGGTGCAATTATAACCTGTCATTGAGTGCATCATAAAATAGCAACTGAAAAAGGAGGCAGCTCTGGTTTCTCCTATAATATTATCTTTAACTTAATTTTTCATTAGGAGTAATATACTAGTGCTTCTTTAATCCTGCTGCTTACCACAGTTACACTGATTTCTTTTCTTTATCTCAAATCAAAATTTTACCATAAAAGTGAATATAATGGAATGTGATTTATCTTTAGAAAGTTTGTAGGGTATCAACTTGAGTCTAACTTAAAAGTATCTAACTTAAAAGTTCCTTAGATCCTACCCACACTGCTAAGCAAGTTATTGCTTTCTCTGTTTATGTTCTACAAAAGTCATAAGGAGGTGGTAATAACCTTTTTATTTTAAAACTTGAACTTAACAATGGCACAGATCAAATTCCACCACTTGCAGGTATTAGTGAACAAAAACTTGAATTTACAAATTACTATGAGTTCATAAAAGATTACATAAATTCACTGAAACTTTTAATTACATGATTTTAACTTCAGTTAGCAAAATCTGGAATACTAACTTAGTAGAGGTGGGTGCGAATAATCTCTACTAATTTATCTCAGTTGCCTTCTGGTAAGTAGTATAAGACATAAATAATGCTGGAATACTAATTTAGTATAGCTGGGTGTGAGAAGTACAAACTGAGATAGCCATTATCAAAAGCTTTATATCTGAAACATTCAAAATCCTCACCTTAAATAGTGGTATCTCATTTGCCTTCTGGTGAGGACTAAGGAAATAAGAAGTGACACTACATATTTGACTTGTATTGAAATGGATTCATTAGCATAAACTGTAAGCTATGACAGATGAATTGAAGATAGTTATGCTGTTTGACTTTCAGCCTTTCTGCAGAGAGTGGGGATTGCTTCTGTGATGGTAATGTTTGTAAGCTTTTCAAGAAAACTGCATTGAAAGCAACAGTAGGGATTTTAAATATCTTTTAAAATTCATAATTTTCCTAGTCTGTTATAACTTGTTTGGCCTCCTCGTACCACTTCCGCCTCCCCAAATCCATGTTTTATTTTTCATGTTCATGGTTAATTTTAATTGTCTAATTTGCTCAAAATACAGGTATTATTTGTTTAAGCTGTGTTGATTTCATAGCTTTGGTTGCCCTTTAATCTATTTTAAATGTTAGAGAATTTTAGCAGTTGGTTTTCTTTTTTACATTGTTTGTTTTATTTCAGCAGTACATACTTGTTAATTAGCGTTGTTAATAATGTTTTTTTTTTTTTTTTTTTTTTTTTTTTCCTTTGAAGGTTTTGTTGGTTTAGTAAACCAAGCAATGACTTGTTACCTAAACAGTCTTCTTCAGACTCTTTTTATGACTCCAGAATTTAGAAACACTTTATACAGGTAAATTTGATTTTATTATGATTATATATTTTCATATCCCTTTATGTCTTAAGAGTTTAAAATGAATTTTCTCAACTGATATGCTTAATGCCAAATTTCCTCTAAATAGTGCTTCTTCTCAGAAACTAATGTATGGTTTATTCTGCCGCTACTTATCCATAACCTACATTCTTCTGGATTTAATTTTTCAAAATGTTTATGAAAACAATCTTTGTTACTATGTTCTTTTATGCTTGAAGATTTTTTTTTTTTTTTTAATTGCATGTTGTTTTTGTAAAGATGCTAAAATTCGTTCTGTTGTGGTGATTTGTCACCAAATTTATTTTGGGAGTATAGTTTTATTAAACTTACCATCAGATCATGTGTTGAAGAACAATAACTCTACCTTCAATAGCTTCATGGGAAAGAAGTAAGAAAAAGACAAAGCATGTGCATGCAAAGGGGCTGTCTCTTGCAGTAGAGTAGTTAGAGAGTAATATAAAAACTATTGATAATGATGAGAAAAGTTCATTATGCTCTTGAGAGAATTTGGAAATTTAATAACAAGTGTAAATTGAACCAACTATTAATCAGCAGCACGAGCTTTTATTTTATAGTATCTCTTTAAAATCTATTTGAAATTATGTCAATATTAGATATTGAAAAGAGAAATCATATGTGAGTTTGTCAGTTAATTCACGCTGTAATATCGCTACAGATTTTCCATGTAAAGATGTAGAACTTATAAGCATAGCTAAATTTACTAATTGGACTTGATCTGTGAGTATTGTATAAAAAGTTAGATTTTGTACTTGCAGCCTTTTCCACTCTCAGAGCCAACACTGTTCATGACTTATCTAGTTTGGTATGTGAAAGTGTATGTATAGAATGAATTAAAAGGGGAAAAAACTGCAAAGCCATCTTTTTCAAATATCTTGTATCACAAAAAGGAATATGAAACATCCTGGAAGTTTCCTAGAATTGGGCAGCTAGTTCTGCTGCCTGATTGGATCTTAATCATAGAAAGATTAACTTGAGATATAAGTCTGAATAAAGTGCAAACTGTAAGTTGTTGTTGTTGATGATGATGATGATGATGATGATGTGTGTGTGTATACATGTAGTCATTAAAATCCATAGTTATGTAGTCTTCAATCTAAGTACTAAAAAGTTAATTTGAATTTTAGATGGGAGTTTGATGGAACGGAAGAAGAAGGTACTAAAAGTATCCCATTTCAGCTTCAAAAACTGTTTCTGCAGTTGCAGGTAATGCCATTTTGTTGAGTAATCAAATACCTGAAAGTGGTAAAGTTATTTTATGCTGAGTGACCCTGATTATGTAGTAATTTCTGTACTGGTAGATTTGAAAAAATTTGAATAATTAGGTTTGCTATTTTTATCAATTCTGATATTTTCAAATATATTTAAATGATTACTAGATAAATTACTTGATCTTCCTATACAAATCAGTACTAAATGCTTCTTAAATAAAGGAGTGGGGGAAGAAAAAAATATCTGAAAGGATTCAGATTTTAACTTACCACTAAAGTGCAAAAGTTGTTAATATGCACATTACCTAGCTAATCTGCAGATTGACTGATTTACTCCATTAAAGTGCAGAATCAGGTGTTTTCTCCATTTTACTTTAAGTAATGTGCATATTAACCCCTTCTAGGTTGGCGCCGCATCTCATACGTTCGGTGTTATTATGCCCGTAAGGTCGGCATCCTAGGCCATGTGGTGAAGTGAAAAATTCCATTGTTGAAACTGAATTCGTCGCTACTCATATGTCGCTTTAAATATTATTTTTGTATTTCTGAATATTGCTAAGAGATAGTGTACGGGATATTCCGCTTTGTATATCTGTTATTGAATATCTACATGATATCTGTTAGAATTTCAACTAAAAAATCATTCAAGATATTTTTGATATTCATAGCCAATTTTTTGATAAAGCAAGCAAAAAAAGATGTTTTTTTTTTGATTAAATAAATGATTTTTGTTGTGTGACAACTGTGGTTTTTATGCTCTGATGTCCAAGGCAGGTTATAAAGCTGTTATAAGTAAGGTTGGAAAACCATTTTCCGAAGCATTTTTAATGTAATTTTAATAATTGTTTTTATGTAGATATTTATATTAAGCACATCAAAACAATAGAGTTAATAAATATAGTATCACATTGTATTTTTTCAACTTAAAACTTGGGTGCATTGCAGGGAAAACTGGTGACCAGTGGACGAGATATTACATATTTGACCACCTGTAGGTCCATCAAAACAACCAGTTTTCAAATCCCCTCTTAATAAAATTCTGCTGTTTGATTTGACACCTACTGCAACATGGTAGTTTTGACCTCATCATTATTGCGGTGAAGACGGCCTAGATGCTTCTTCAAATGCAGAACAAGCGGTAGTCACAGAATGCTAATTGGGACTGATGAAAATGATCAAATTATTCTCAGTGAAACGTTATGTTATCTCGTGTTCATTTAGCCATGTGGGCATTGTCACGAAGGAAAAGGATCCTCCTACTGAGCATGTCATGTCTTTTGTTTTGCATTGCATAGTGCAGTTTAAGCTTTCATAATGCGTCATAGAATTTAGGTCACCATGAGGCAAAAAGTCCATAAGCAACAGCCCCTTTCTGTCCCCAAACACTCACTGTACCCCAGACTGAAACTGTTTGCTAGAACTTCACACTTTTGTTTGATGATGAATGCTGCAATTCCATGGATTAATGCTTTTTTTCTGGTGTAGTGTAAGCTACTTGACTTTTGTCTTCTGTGACAATTTGGCTTAAAAAATCATCACCCCCTCACTGTACCGCTGAAGAAAAATTAAAGCACTACCTGAAGTTTGGTTTTGTGCATATCTGTCGACATTTTCAGTACCCTGCGTGTGCACAATTTTTGATAATTTAAGCAAAGTGTCTGATCCATTGTACTTGTTCCTCAACTTTCTGCACCAGATCTTCAGTAATGACATTAATGATTGACGTTTATTATCATGAACATTTGTCTGGCCATTTCGAAAAAAAAAAAAAAAAAAAAAAACACTCAATTTCTATATCATTCCATCATTCATAATGTTTTCTCCATACGCTTCACTAATCTATTCAGCTGCTTTCACATCGTTAGTACTAAGAAAACAAATCACTGATCGTATTTCACAGTCTGCAGGATTCTAAATGAGTAGAGCCATTTTTTAAATACTAAAAAAACAACATTAACACTGTCGGAAATTTCCGTAATGGTGCCAGTGGCTTGTAAATGTTGGTAAACAGCATGCATACATGGAATGCAGAATGCACTGCTGCTGCTCCAAAATTTTGAAATGGTATTTACTTTAAAAACATATCTCGAAAGTGTGTATGTACGTGTAAGAAAAAAATATGTAAATCAGAATTCTAACTTTAACTAGGAACCCCCTTTTTTCCCTCTTTTCTGTTAAACTAAACTATGTTTTTCTCACCACTGTTGAGCTAAAATAATACAAACACAAAGTGTCAGACTTACAGCTGTTGGCTTGACTGTACAAAAATTTAACTGGCTACAATGCCATTGCTCCTGCTCAAAGCTACAAGTAATTACTGGGGCAGACAGGTGTTCACATATACTATTCCCGTGCCGCTAAAATTCACACTTACCAACCCTCCCCTGGTGTTGACGTAGAGAATTCTGTGAAGCTACCGGCAAAGATCTGTACCTAGACAGTCTCGGAGCCATGGTGTTGTAAAGTTCATGAACTTCGTGGCTTCAGATCTCAGGGTTGGGTCATCTGTATGGTTTGACCTCAAGCAATTGGCCTCACTTCCTAGAACTGATAATTCTGTACCTCGGTGTTTTGATGGCACTGAGTTTGCAAGGTAATGTCCTGATTTGATGGGTGGCCCACATAGTACTGGCGAGTGGAACATTAGATGACCAGTCAGATCTCCAGGTGTGTATGTTTCACACCACTGTGAAACCTGGGAACTAGGAGTAGTGACTCTGTTGCCCAGAAGGTAGCAGCAGCTTTAGAGAAACTTTTAAAGTCTCTTGCCTCTGATTGGGGTCCTGAGGTGGCAGTATGATTTGCGTACATTTTAACTCTAGGGGGAATACTACCTGCCTGATATGGGGGGCTTGCCAGTTGGGACCGTTTCATATAGTGTCGAATAACTTTATTACCAAACCCATGGTGAATATCCAGCGTTCACTTTTAATCTAACAGTGTCTTTCACTAGGCTAGATAGACATCAGCAGTAGCATCCAAGATTTTTACTAGTCATATGGGTTATAGTTCTTTCTCTCAATTTAAACTACACCACTTGCATAAACCTGTAAACTGAACGAGCACGTAGCAAGATGAGGTATAAAGAAAAGACTCAAAACTAAATCCTAACTATTAGTTATATGAAGTGCCATGTATGTATGTTTTGTATTAGTACAGCTTTAGTATGTTTGTATTGAACAGTTAGAAAGGAAGTAAAATAGTATAATATAACTAATTTAGGAGACTTTTTTTTTTCTGGTGTTTAACACTATATAAAAAAAAAAAGCTGTTTCTTAAATTATTATTATATTATAGTCCTTCCAACTATTTTAACGTTGAAAGTAACTAGAAGCTTATAATAGTGAGTTTTTGGGCTTATTGTGTATGTGTGTGCATGCATATTTTCTAAAATTCTTTATGTAACAAGGTAATTAAAATGCTAAGAGTAAGCTAGAAGGATCCAACATTTAATATAACCAAAATTTTAATTCTAGGTATTTAGTTTAGTAGCATATTTAAGAAGATTGTTTCATTTTGTCATAGCATATTTTCAAAATGGATTCTAATTTATGTGCATCTCCAATCCATGTTATTCTATATTTGCCTTTAATATTATTTATGGAATAAGATCAAAATATGTAGCTAACTTTGCTATTTTGGTTATTATTATTTTCTTAATGTTTGAAGCATCTTTTGCAGACGAGTAAAAAGCCTGCTGTGGGAACCACAGAGCTAACTACGAGTTTTGGCTGGGATAGCAGTGAAGGTCAGTTTAGTTTCTTAATTACTTTTATTATTTTAAACTTTTATTTTTATAAACTTTCATTTCCCCCCCTCCTAGCATGGCAACAGCACGATGTTAATTACTTTTATTATTTTAAACTTTTATTTTTATAAACTTTCATTTTTTCCCCCCTAGCATGGCAACAGCACGATGTTCAAGAGCTATGTCGAGTCATGTTTGATGCATTAGAGCAAAAATTTAAAAACACACAACAAGCTGACCTCATTAGCAGATTGTATGAAGGGAAACTGAAAGACTACGTAAAATGTCTCGAAGTAAGAATTGAATTTCTGAATTCATTTTGAAAAGTTTACGAGATCATGAGATAAAAATTTGAGATTGTCACTTTGAAAATTTATGAAAAAAATGTTGCAACTTTAGAATATGAAAATTTTCTTTAATTAAAAAAAAATTGCTTTAGTGTTTTCTTATTCCTTTTATGGACATCTTTGATAGAATAGTTCTCAAAAGGTAGAATGCATGGAAGGTTATAGTTTATTAATGCAAACAATGTAAATAAAAAAATATAATGTAATTTCTATATCTTTTTCTATTTCTTTGACATTACTTTTTTGTGAATTTTGTGCTCAAAGTAGCTATATGAAATTGTAGATGATAGTAAGCAAAAATTAAAATTATTACCTTTTTACTGAATTAAAATTAAAACTAATCATTCATTCTTGAATCAAAAGGATAAAAAAAAATTAAGATCTGGATTATGTTTTGTTTCATAGAAAGATAAAAATTAGTATTCTATTTTATCTATTCGCAAAAATATCTATTTCCATGATATTTGACAATAGTTTAATTCTGAAAATTCATTTGTGAAATATGTGTAATTGGGAGAGATGTAATATGCCTGACGTTACTGGTATGAAGTAAAGTTCTTATTTTCTCAGTTTTTTTGACATTGTTACTCAAAGCTGACTCTCGGAAACTATTTAAAAAAAATATTTTTAATTCTATAGATGATGTGTAATGCAAATTGCTCTAAAATAGAGCAAGATATATTTTGATTTTTATTTTAAAAAAGAAGGCAGCTTGGTGACTGATTAATAACTTGTGTTAGAGTGAATGTTTCTTTATGTAAAAAAAAGTTTATTATGTAAAGACACATTGATGAGAATTCTTCTAAGAGTAGTTTTCCTTCCATGGAAGCTTGTATTGTTGTGCTTGCACTTGTGAAAGTAAATCTGTATAAGTGTCTTAGGTTGCAACAACTTTTTCAGTATTTTGGATTGGTTAAAAATGTTTATTTTGGTATTTTATAAGTATCAGAATTTGATGCATATCTGGGTTTAAGTATATGAGGATGCACATTAATGGCTTCATTTGACAAAAATTGTTGTACTAGAAACTGTGGCATGAAGCTTTGAAACAAATTTTATGCTCACATTAACTCATATTCAAATCTGTTATTAAAGTGCTTTGAAATGTACTGTGAGAGGTGTTCATGTCCTCGAAATTTCCCTAATTATAAGTGATAGATTTCATCAAATTATTTCATTACCCTTTCTCTCTATGTTTGATTTTGATGATTTAAGCATATTTCTCTCCCCCTTTTTTTGTTCTTTTCTTGCCTTCATTAAGAAATTTCTTTTACCACTTATAAACTGCAGTATCCTCATAAATTTTTTTCAACATTTTGTGTGCTTCTTAACAAGTTGAGCGCCACATCAGCCATCTGTAGCTGACACTAGACTTTCCATTTAGGCCGCCATTCTCCAACAAGCTCCTCCTCCTCATCAGAAGATGATAAATATACATCCACTCTGGGCTGTTTTCTTGCAAGAATAATTTCACTGCTGCTATTGCTTTCACACTCTTGAACTACATTTTGATGCTCAGGGCTAAAGAAAATTTTTGTCTGTATGGGGCCAGGAACTGCAATGAACTGGTTTGTTGTGAAGGGAACACTGGCCATGAATCTATTTCAATAAAATCTTATCTAGTTGGCCAAAAGGTAAAGAAAACAAAACAGACTTGGCACGTAACGTGTTGAATGAATGCCTATAGGAATCACGTTCCAAACGTAAACTGTCTTCTACTGTGATAAGAATCACTGGCTCTACAATACCAGCGCTTTTTAAGTGGCACACGTGGCCTGAACAGGATTGCGTAAGAAATATGCATGGCACTTGATGTGTTAAGCACATTTTTGTAGTTTGAAATCAAATTTTTTATCAGTGCATTGTTTTAGATGCAGTATATATGACACTTTATTTAAAGCACACCTCCTCTCAACTATAACTCATAGACAGACTGATTGCACTAAACTTGAAATTTGCCATGTAATATTTCTGAGGTTTGATATATTGCTTCCCACATTGAAAATCCCATTTTTTCTTTTGATAACACTCAGCAGCAGCATGTAGCAAATGTATTTAGTACATCTTGAATAATTATAAACTATAGCCGTATTATTTTCTTAAATTCATCTTCATGTATTCATGCTTTACAATGAAATTATAATTGTGGTTTTTATGCAAAACAGTATTCAGGAAGAGAACGTCAGAGTATGCTAACAGCCACATAAGATATTTTTGTATGTTCACATTTGTTTTCTGTTTTTTTCTGCTACATTTTCCATTTTAAAAGAGGCTAGAAATTATTTTCAGTTAAATGAAACTTTAATGCAAAAGTGTACTATTTTTGACATACGACTTACTGTAATTATAGCAATGATATGAACTATAAATCGTAACTATTTTTGAAGTACTGTATACTATCGGGTTACTACTGGAGATGATACCCACTATTAATGTAAAATCACAGTTAATCTAAAGACAATAAAAATACAGGAAAAAAGAATATCCAATATTATAATTAACAGAAAATACTATTACGAATTCAGTTGCATTTTTTGAGCAGTTTAATCCAGAGTATAGATTCATGTAATTGTGTAAATTAGTATTCAAAGCAAAAGGAACACATTATAAATAATGGAAAAATAAACATCATTAGAAATGAAGAAATTAATCTATACATTGTATTTGAACAATATTTGAAAGATGATATGAACAATATGTTGTTGAAATTTGCATAAAAGTTGGTTAGAATTTTGGGTACTTACATCTTATCCTATCGACCATTAAAGTTGGCTGTCATTGAACTATGAAAGTTTACAGATCCCAGAAAAATGTGCCAATTATTCTTGCAGAATTCTGAAGGAACTGACTCATCTTAATGTATTAAACAATCAGTATTTGACACATTTCGTAAAAAGACTCATTGATATCTACCGCTTTGTTAGGCCTTTCAATTTTATTGAATGCTGTGTTTAGAAAGCTATGATTATAAATTTCTTGCAGATAACTGTTTCAGTTTATTACTGTTTTGTTCGTTATTTGTAACTGAACATATCATATCCATTAATATACATTTTTTATGGTTAGAATCCCATAACTTCGAAAATAATCTATTTCATGCTGTTTCATAGAAGGCAGATACCATCTTTTTCTTTAAAAAAAATAACAGTTAATTTATATCTTTATTCATGGAAACGAAATATTCTTTTGATAATTAGTTGGTGTTTACATCAAACAAAAGCACAGTTATTACGAGTATTTTGCTAGGTCACGCAACTGGTTTTAATCACTCTGCTTGGCAAAAGTTTCATGGTTGATGTGATAATATGTAAGTGCTAATACTATTCTGTACAAAATACTAGCACCCTGTTGAAGCCCGCCTAATTCGGTCAGTACAGCACGAGACTCATGGTCAGTACAGCACATGAGCTTGGAGCCATGAGTTTGAGCTCCACATTGGGCAAGAATAACAATTTTAACAATGTTGATTTAAATATACTTTTCCTCTTAGAAACGACTTTCTGAAGATCATATTAGTTCAGAAATAGCATTCCGACATTTAAAAAAAATTAAAGATAATTTATTATTTATTTCTTAGCCGTTTGACAGTAAGCTGATTTCAGCTGTTTTCTATAAGATCAACGATCTTGTGAAGTTTCATTTTATCTCTTGGCAGACTGTCACCTTGCTTTTCCGGTCAGTAGAGAAGGATTTAATAATAAGAATTTGGAAACCTTTATTCTTGAAATATGAAGTTAATGGCTGCACAGTTTTATTTTTAAGATTGAACAGTTTACTTTAAAAGAATGATTTAATTTTTTTATATATTCCAGATTATAAATGATTGTGGCATTGCCAGTGGCTGAGTCATTAACCCTTTCAGGACGAGCATCCCATATACACATTCCCTCTCTGCCTAAGAGGCATTCTTCCTCTTAGGCAGAGAATCCTTGCATGCTTTGTAATATTCATATAACCTAATCTAACTTAATTTGTGAATGGTTATGAATAAAAACAACAATATTATGACATCAGATGTTATCACTTTATAACTGTATCTGACTAATGGAAATATAGATAGGTTACTTGCAGTTTAAAGGCCTGGGATTTTTGATGGGTTTCCATCAAAAGTTGGATCAAATGTAATTATGATAGACAGCTCTTTATCCTTTTCAATAGCTGTTTTCAAGTGATACCGCTTAAGTATGAATAATTTTGTATATATCTCTTTCCCTTTTTAGTATTTTTCCTAAATTTTGTGTTATGCTAATGATTTGTGATAATTTTTCTATCACTTATCAATAGACTTTTTTAAGATTAAGTTAATTACAGCTACAGCTTGGTTAACCTCCTTCCAGGTTAATCGGAAGTCTGCTGTGCTGCTGGAACTTGTTACATTTAAAAAACTGTTTTTCTGATAATTAAATTGAAATTAGATTTTTTCTCATCTTTGAATAATTCATAAATGCCTATGCAAAGCTTTCAAGAAGTGTATTTTGCTAACTGAATTCTATTTGCATATCTATTGGCTTTAATTGTATGAATCTGGAAATTTTTGACAGTGTGGTTATGAAAGTGCCAGAGAAGATACTTTCCTTGATGTTCCTCTTGTTGTTCGGCCATTTGGTTCTAGTCAAGCATATGCCAGTGTGGTGAGTTCTTAAATCCTTTAGTGCTTTTCATTAGAGGTTTTCATAAAAGATTTTTTTGTTGTATTTTGTGAAGACTCTCTAAAACCAATTAAAAATTTCTTTTGAATGAGAATAAAAATGAAGAGTTCATATTATTAGTATTGTGGTGAGATTAGAAAAAATTGCACTTGATTATGCCTTAGATCACATAAAAGTTCATTGGAAAGTTTAAATTATTATTTTTTTTTTACTATTTATGTTTTTGCTTTTTAAAAATATAATAATATTTGACCCTCACACATGTTGCACAGTTTTTGCATATTTTAAATGTTCTATAAGAGTCTATATTCTTTAAATATATTTAGGTAATCTGCTGCAGCAGTATTTTTGTTTTTATCTAGATTATGTAGAATTTTAAATAAAATAGTATAAGAGTATCAATAGCTGAAAAGTATGATTGTTAGTGGAAGCTGGTTATAGCATGAGGATGTGCTTTAAAAGATTGTTAAATCATTGGCACTTGTGATAGTTTCCATCATCCTTGTATACATTGACATTTGTGGTACTTCCTATCATCCTTATATACATCTATGTAGCATTTTCAATGGCAGAATAACTAGTTCAGTTATCCTCTGCTAAGTGTCCTGATCAAAAAGTGTCTTTGGGAAGGATACAGATAGAATGTACCATAGGTTTTAGCATAAGTTGTTTCAGAAGATTTTTTTGGGGGGAAGCATTGAAATATTCCTATTTCTTTTGCATTATTATCATCAACAATAGTTTCCATCCTTCACAGAAGTAAAATAATTTTCAAACTGTTGTAGATTTCTGTTTCTGTGTTAAGAATATGCTTGATTCTGCATTCTAGAAGTGAGCTTTTTTTGCCATTAAGAAAATACTGCACATGTCTGAAAATATAATGAGATGGGACTGTATCTGGCTAAGGGAAATATAGATAGGTTACTTGCAATTTAAAGGCATGGGATTTTTGATGGGTTTCCATCAAAACTTTGATCAAATGTAATTGTGATAGACAGCTCTTTATCCTTTTCAATAGCTGTTTTCAAGTGATACTGCTTAAGTGTGGGATTTTGAATTGATTGTCTTTTTATGCAGTGGCTATGAAGGTGGTCATCATCTTTAAATGGAAATCTAAGAGCCATGATAATCTTTCTTGTTCCATTATTACTTTTTCAGCCTGCCATTATGTAGACCTCTATTCCAGTCTCAAGTATCTCTTTTCATCAGTAGATGAAAGGCCAAAAACAGTGTAGTACGAATAACAGGTTGGCTGCATGGAAATTTGTTGTTCCCCAAGTGTCACCTATGTATGAAATTTTTCTGTGAAGGCTTCTCTTTCATTATGAGTTGACCTTTTGAATATTTTGCCATAAGAAGTCAATTATTGACAGCTCAAGAAAGAGTAATTTTGATAGCATCTCTCCAATGAGCAGGAAATTTTTGAACAATACTCTTTTCACGATTTGATAGCATGCAGATATCATGAAACTTATCAAATGCCTGTTTACAATACTAGATGAGCTTAGGTTCTGTGTTTTTTCTTGTATTTTGTGAAAAATTATATGGAATCAAAGCCTTTATCTTTTATTTTGCTTTCTCTCCCTTCAGTTATCACGTATTTTCTAGTATGTTTGTTAATGGAATCCATTGTGTTCTATGCTGATGGGTTTGAATTCTGGTCTGGATTGTAATGTCTTTGTAGAATAGCGACATATGGATCTAAAACTCCTGTAAAAAATTAAGTTAGAGTTTCAAGACCACTGAATTTCATTTTCTTTGATATTGTTGTTGAGATTATGGCACAGGTAGATAGCCATTATATGCTTTGTATCTGGTGTATAATTGAATCTGATATATGAAGTTTGTTTTCTGAAATGTTGCCACGTTTAATTTCAGCAAAGTGCTTCTGAGAGATCTGTTTGATTATTGCATTACATATATGTGCAGCTCAATTTTGCTTTATTGCAAATTACAGATTTTTGCATTAGCAGCAAAAAAGCATATGGTACCAATATTTTTTTTAGATGTGCTGTACATGAAGAAAAGCAGTCTGAATTTATTAAATATAAAGTTATGAAATTTGAGTCACAACATTATAGGTTTTTATAACATGTTTATAGGAATTTATGTTGCTTTTATATTTTTGTAAGTCTTGCTAGCCTCACCTGTAATAAAAATTCAGTAGATTTCACTCTTATTTTAAAAACTGAATTCATATTCATATGTTTGAATTGAAATTATTTGTTTTCATTTCAAGCTCTATTTCTTTGCATATTTTCCCTTCTAGCCTTTTAGTGCCGGGTTTTAAAAATTTTAAAAATATTCATTAAATTTTTCATAATTTCTCATTGCATTCAGAGCATATGGTACCATATCTTCCCTAAATTTAAAAATGGATTCATACACATTGTGATTCTTTTCGTAAAACCCCGGCAATCTGAGAAGGTCATGCCTAAACTTTCTTTTTTTTTAACTGTTCAACTTTATGCCATCCTAATACAAGAATTAGCCCATCATTGCAAATCAAACACAAGCTGGAATTCAGTCTGCGATTTTACCGAATCAGCTGCACATTCATCTTCTCTTAAGTATTTAGGAATGATTCAATGTCTAAGGAGTAGCAGATATAACAATAAGATTGGGCTAGATTCAAGTTAAATTCAAAATAAATGAGATATCTTATTAGATATTGTACTGTTAATATTACTGTGCATTTGTATTGAATGTAGGTCTCTTTTAAAGAAATGATATTGTTATAGGTATTACCAGTAGTTTATCCATGACAGCTTTTCATTTGTTATGTTCTTACTGCCTTTTTTAAAAATTAAATTACTAGCATAAATTTCCCTTTTCCATTTTCGAACAATAAAATTAATGAAAAGGCCAGAAATATGGTTATATCTGGAATAAATTTATAGTGAAAGTATGTGAGTAAATACAGTTTAATAAATATAAATGGTATTTATGTTGTGCTTTAAATTCCTTTAGGGAGAAGCATTGCACGCATTTGTTACGCCAGAAATTCTCCAGGGTTCCAATCAGTATTTTTGTGAACACTGCAATAAAAAATGCGATGCTCATAAAGGATTGAAATTTATTAAATTTCCTTATTTGCTGACATTACAGTTGAAGAGGTTTGATTTTGATCCTGTTACAATGCATCGCATAAAATTAAATGACAGGTGATTATATTTTTGTGTAATAATGATTGTATATTTAATAGCTGATATGTTACTTTGTAACTTATATTTATCCTAATAACTTATTTTCGTTTTATTTGCATAGCTGAAATGTATTTTTATTAACATATTGTTTATAAAAAGTTTTTAAATAATGTATTTTTTATAAAATAAGTTGTATTATGTTATTAATGTTGAAAATATTATTGTAAGATTCTGTATTCAACATTTATCATATTTTTATTTAGATTTATTTATTTATTTTGTTTTTTATGTGGATTGAAATTTATTCAGATTAAATGATTGTTGTTCATGCAAATTTAAAATCTCTCTGTGATGTTGCAGTGGAAGTAAAATTTACTTTTCTTCTTTTCCTTCCCGACTTTTTAATTTTAAGATATATATTAAAATTTTATCTTAAATTATATTTTATATTATTGATATGTTACTTTGTAACTTATATTTATCCTAATAACTTATTTTCGTTTTATTTGCATAGCTGAAATGTATTTTTATTAACATATTGTATATTTAATAGCTGATATGTAACATATCAGCTATTAAATATACAATATGTAATTTTAGTAAATATACAATATGTAATTAAATATACAATATGCAAACTTAATAGTAAATAGCTATTAAATATACAGGTTGTATTATTTAAGATTAGTTATTTATTTTATTTAAGATAGGGAATTATATTATTTAAGATAGGGAAAATAAAACTTACAGAAATGATTGTATTTTTCTTTTAGGGTATCTTTTCCTGAAATCTTAAATCTGAATGATTTCATCAAGTCAGATAATAGCATGGTAAGTTAAAATCCTTATTAAATTTGAATAATATGTTCAAAAAGAATTCTGAAAAATGCTTTAAAAAGGTCATAGACTTCAACTCATTAGTAAAATAACTGCTTACTGGGTAGGTTTTTTTTTTTTTTTCCAAAGTTTAAAAGTAATTATTTTTGGCTGGACGGGGCTATATATAGCATTAGAAAACTGCTTAAATAAGTAGAACTTTTAAAAACAACTATGTATGATTTTGATAAATGTTTGTTCATTTTATTAATGATTTTAAAATTTTATGTATGAAACTATCAGAGCTGTAAAACTGCTTTAATATTAATTGAAAAAAAAATTGGCTTTTATAAAGGTAGCAATATGACTTATACTGCTGTCTGTGAGAATTAAATATTAGTACATTGCAATTAGCTTGTTGTATGTTTCAGAATTTGTATATTGTGTACAAGTAGGTGGGAACAAGCAATGCATATTAACACAAATAGAACTTCTGCATCACATTTGATGCAGTATTTGGTGAAATATAAACATTACAAGGAGTAACTAAATGCTTATTAAACCCCCAGAACTTGTTCTGAGAGGGATTTTCATTTGAGTCATAATTATGAAACTGATATGCTTATTTTTTGTCTTGTCTTGTTTTATAAATTACTAAAATTAGTTGTTACATTCTTTTAACAAAGTCTTTAATCATAACAGGAGACATGTGATGATGGTGATACTACTGATAGTGGATCTGCCTTAGATGAAGAAGGCATTTGTTATGCAAGTGGTTGTAAAACAGGTTGTTCTCTGTCTCCAGAGGCATTTAGTGACAATGATTTAGCTGATGATGATGAGGGCATTGATGTAGGACCTCATGGACCATCTATGGAGAGCAGCCATGAGCTGTGTGTCAATGAAAGAAATTTAAAGAAGTCTATGGAAAAGGTTAGTCACAGATTTGCTAATATATATTATGCAGCTGTGACATGTGTTCATTCTTTAAGCAGTTTTTGCTTAATTGTATATTATTGATTAGTGATCAGGATAGCAATTTTATCAAAGGACACGTTTCTGTGAATTTTCGAAAATTTCACAAGTTTTTTTCATAAGTATTGCAGGTTTCACCATTTTATTTTTGAACTTTTTATTATGTTAAATTATTTTT
The DNA here is from genome assembly GCF_044657685.1 of Stegodyphus dumicola. NCBI lineage: Eukaryota > Metazoa > Arthropoda > Arachnida > Araneae > Eresidae > Stegodyphus > Stegodyphus dumicola. The sequence continues at coordinate 122,414,621 of NC_140776.1, forward strand.
ATATTTGAGTAATTTTAATGTTAATTAAGTTAAATAATATAATATTTTATTAGAGTTTAAACAATAATGCATATATATGTATATACGAGGGTTGGAACTTTAATAGTGGCAACTATTTATTTACAAGGAATACAAAGGTGATTCATGTCACCATGTTTTACAGTCCTTCAATATCGTCACCAGCATTGTGTACAACCCATTTTCCAACGATGTGGAAGTTGCAGAATACCTGTAGCAGTGCCTGTTTTGTTGATAGTTTGAATGGATCGGTCTACTGCCGCAAGAATCTCAGGAACAGTTTGGAAGCGAGTGCCACGAAGTGGTTCCTTCATCTTAGGAATTAAGTCATAGTCACAAGGGCTTAGATCTGGGGAGTACGGTGGATGGTAAAGCACTTCCATCCCCATCGCTTGAACAAATCAGTCACAGCTTGCGCTGCAATAAGATGGGTGAAAGCATTCAATGAAGTACACCAAAACGTGGCAGACATGCTGCGGCCAAGTCGTCCTAATGTTAGCGATGCAGACATGCAAGCTGTTGCCGCACTAATGGACAGTGATCGCTGCCAAACGATTCGTCAGCTGGCCGGACAAACAGGATTAGCGTATACGACTGTGCTGCACATTCTGAACGAACGCCTGTCCATGAGAAAAATTGCTTCACGATGGGTTCCACATCAATTGATGGAAATGCAGAAATGGGTACGATACGATGCTGCCCGAATCCACCTGGAGCGCTATGAGCGCGAAGGAGATGCTTTTTTAAGCCGTATCATTACGTTGAATGAGACTTGGGCCCGATCGTACCAGCCAGAACTGAAACGCTAATCAAACGAATGGCGTCATCACGGGTCACCACGACGTTCGAAATTTCGTCAGAACCCCAGCAATGTGAAAGTTATGGTGATTCTCGTGTACGACTGTGATGGTGTCATCCTAACGCATACCGTTCCATCACAGCAGACCGTCACTGCGCAGTATTACTGCTCATTTTTGGAGCACAATCTCCGACCAGCTTTGAGAAAAAAACGGCGACACTTTCTGCAGAGCTCTCCTCTCATTTTGCATGACAATGCTCGGCCGCATGCAGCGCAAGCTGTGACTGATTTGTTCAAGTGATGGGGCTGGGAAGTGCTTTACCATCCACCATACTCCCCAGATCTAAGCCCTTGTGACTATGACTTAATTCCTAAGATGAAGGAACCACTTCGTGGCACTCGCTTCCAAACTGTTCCTGAGATTCTTGCGGCAGTAGACCGGTCCATTCAAACTATCAACAAAACAGGCGCTGCTACAGGTATTCTGCGACTTCCACATCGTTGGAAACAGGTTGTACACAATGCTGGCGACTATATTGAAGGAGTGTAAAACATGGTGACATGAATCACTTTTGTATTCCTTGTAAATAAACAGTTGCCACTATTAAAGTTCCAACCCTCGTACACACACACACACACACACACACACACGTCATCAAAATTAAATGACAGAAATAAAATGTAACTTATACGTAATGAAAAACTATTAATAGAAATTTGTAAGCATAAATTACTATGTTTGGCAGTTGATTTTGCAAATGGAAATCGGAAAATGTTAGAAAATTTAAGTCACCTCTTGTGGAAAAATGTTTTCTTTAATATGGTGTATGGTCACCCTGGACAAATATGCATACCTCACATCTTGATTTCACAGACTTTACCAAAGTGTTGATCAAGTCTTGTGGAATTGCATGCCACTCATCTAAAAGTGCACTTTTAAGCTCTGGAGGGCCACGGGAAGAATTTAGTGTGCTGAAATTTGGGCATCCCACACATGCTGAATCAGACTGAAGTCGGTTGAGTGATGTGGCCATTTCATTCGAGTGATATATTCTGCTTGCAAGTATTCTGACATCATATATGCTCAATGAAGCCGAGCATTGTCATTAGTAAAAACTAGGCCAACAGCATGCCTAAACAGTCTTACCCGAGTTTACAATAACTCATTCACATATTTCCGAGTGGTCACAGAATCTTCTGGAAGGATATGCAACTTGGTGCGGCCTTTTGTCATAATTCGTTTGCAAACCATTAAAACTGAAATGAGATATTCTTGTCTCAATTTAACATGATGACAGCATCAGTTTAAACAGGCTTCTCTGGAAGTTGGGACGAGTGGGACGCAAACCATTGCTTTTCTCACATACAGTCCAACTACTTTAAGTTTTCAGGCAACAGTAGAATGGCTAATTCGAGTTTCTTTAGCTGCCTGATGGCCTAAAAACTAAATCTCTTGTTGTCACTTTGTAGTATCTTTGAGCCGACAATAACAGAAAATGGTTTTCTGATGCAGTTTTGTTGCTCTTGGTCATGTTTGAACAGGCTGTTGTATCAACTAATCCAGTGCCTAAAAAGGTGGCTTCAAACTCTTGATCTGACACTTTGAGGGATATTCAAATCTCTGATGACTTCCATTTGTGTTTGACCTCCCTCGATTCTACCAATTCTTTGTCATTTTTGACATTCACTGAAATGATGCTTTGAGCCGTAATTACTGAATACTGATCATGCTCAGAAACCACATTCACTTTAAACAACACTACAGACCGAAATTCAACATCCTTCCATTGTGCACCACATTGTCAGTCACCGAATTTGCATATTTCCATTGCAAATGTAAGTGAAGTGGAGGTTTGTATTCAGCTGCATTTAATTAACATAGATAATTACAGTATTGGTCACAACATTAATTATTGAGTATATTTTTTCTCATTATCCTTCAGTTTTGATGCACACACCCACAATTTATTTTTAATATACATATATATATACACATTACTGCATCACACACACACATAAAAAAAGAAATTTAGAACTAATGCTTTACAAAGACCAAAAAATGAAATTCAAATAAATTTCTAAAGATCCTATAAATATAGAATTAGAATTATGTAGATGTAAAAAGAAAATTAAAGTTGACCATCACAAGGAAAACCAAAAATAATGGAAGGAAAAAAGAAAAAGAAAGAAGAGGAATTCTAACATAACATCGTCTGGAGGAGGTACATTGAAATTAATTAAAATTCCTCTTTCATAAAAAAATTCTTGCTTTTCTGTATCCACAATTAGCTGATGAACCATTCCTAAATTTAGCTATGCTTTTACTAATAAATTTTCTGCAGCATAATGTGCGAAAATTTTTGGAATTATATTTTTTATTTATAAAATTTTTAAAAAATATATATATATAATATATATGTGTGTGTGTGTGTAGATGTGTATATTTTTTTAAAAAAAAGGGGGGGGGGAAAGATAATTGGATATTAATTCTGTTTATATTATGACAGTTGCATCTCTGTTTGGATAATCAAAATGTCATCTGTTTAAAACCATAAACTTTTTCTGAAATTATACCCACATAGCACAAAAACAACCTCGGGATATCCTGAGGATGTTGCTCGTGGGATAAGTGCACAACCTCAGGACATACTGGAATATCCGTCAAACCTCCTAAGCAAATCCTCTCGAGTGATTAATGTCACATCCCAGGATATCCTCAGGACTACTATATCCCCAGAGCATCTTGGAATATTCTTTTAAGATCCTAAATGCATCCTCCTGAGTGCTTAATGTAACTTTAATATTGTATAACTTTTATTTTTGTTTCAATTTGAATTTCAGTGTATCAGGGGTGTTTGTGCTACGGGAAAACCCTGGAATTCTGGGGATTTTGAACTTCGGTCGTTCGTAAGGAAGTAGGAATAATAATGAATTATTTATTTTGATCTGGGTAATTTTGTTTGCTTTGAAAGCAGAAAACGCAAGGTCAGTGTGTGTGGTAAAAACTTTTCCGTTCTTTCTCCAAAGGCAGTGATAATGTCTGAAAAGGGGGAAAAAACTTCTTTTTTGTTCTTTCCTTATTGCGAGTTATGACTCATTCCCCTGGTTCTCGGACATTCTCTTCTGGATTCTTTTCGGCAAGTAGGTGCGGCAGAAAAAAAAGGGAGAGACTTCGTTCGACCAGATGTGCAAACACATGACTCTGGGTTCAAAGGTCTTATCTCTCCTGGCGTGGCGCCAATAAGTAGAGAAGGGAGATTTTTTGCCGTATTAGCTATTTGTCATTGATCGCTTCTCAACTTTTTTTTCTCCGCTGTGTAAAATTTTCGTTTCATTTATTGATTCACGTGTAAATTTTTCGTTTCGTTTATTGAAATATTTTTTTATTTATGTACGCAAGAGAATTTCACTATGAAATTTCTTGATATAAATAGTGATATTATACAATTAGAAGAAGGTGTCCGGAATGCATTTAGGTGGAATTGGATTGAACGGAGAGATGGTAATGGGGATACCATCGGCACATGGTGCAAGAAAATAAATGTTGCTGGACAAGCGTATTTTGATTTTTGTAACTCACTGCTGAAGTATGGTGGGGAAGGATTCAAGGCTTTCACAAATCATTCTAAAACTGTGACGCACATAAAATATTCAAAGTGCATTAGACATTCAATGACTTTAAGTAATTACGCTAATTCAAAAAATACTGATGACTTACTGGAGACTGATGCTCGGCCATTGGATATAGTGACAAGAAAAGCACGCCAAGAGGTATTAACAACTTCATTTATCGCCGAGAATTTTCTTTCTTTCAATGTAGCTCCCAATTTAATTGAACTCTGCAAACAGTTGAGCCGCGATCAGACGGCATTAAACTCGTTGGAAATGTCCAGGACTACTGCATGTTATAAGACGAAATATGGGCTCGCAAAAACTATTAAGGAAAATATCATTAAAACTTTAAAGGAGACTCCATTTTCTCTAAATTTGGATGAAAGTACTAACAATGCTCAAGAAAGTATACTGGCAATATTGGTGCAGTTTTATGACAACAGTCAAAATGAAGTTGTAGTTCATCATTTTGCATCTCTAAAGATAGAATCTTGCAATTCAGAAGCTGTTTTTAAATCAGTTGTTAATACTATTGAAGATAATAATATTCCATGGACAAACTTAATTAGTGTATTAATGGACTCGTGTAACACCATGCGTGGAAAAAAAAAAGTGTTGAAACCAGACTATGATCAAACAAAGCACCCCACTTATTAGATATTGATGGTGAGACATGTCACACAGCTAATAACTGCAAAAAAATTTGCTTCATGTTTTGATATATACTTTCATTTGTTTGATGACATCTATTTTGATATGAAAAGCTGCAGTAAAAGAGAAAATTTTTTCAAAATCTGTGAATCCCTTGCCATTAAAAAACTTAAGCCCTTGAAGAGACCAGACCATAGGTGGGTGTACATTTTATGTATTTTAGAAAGAATCAAAGATCTGTGGGATGCTCTTATTGCATTTTATTTTCACTACTTGGATAAAACTGATAAAGGGGATTATTTTTCTTATGTTGAAACTGTATACAATAAAAGAAATATTTCTGCAGCTCAGAAAAAAATTGTTGAAGGGGTGTATTCTTGCTTGCATTCCCAACAACTCACAAAGGATGCTTTAGCTCGGAAAAAAAGAATACTAAATGGGTTATTTGTTATGCAAAACAAAACTTTATTGCATATGGCATTATATTCAGCAGTATTACCAGAGTTCAACACATATATTAAATTATTTGAAAAAAAAAAAATGCTTCATTTAATACATTCCAGTATTTATAAATTGATGGCAAAATTTTTCTCTTTTTTTATGAAGCCAGAAAATATAGAGTGCACATCTTATAATGATTTATTAAAGGTTGATGTCACAAATCCAGAATTCCATCTACCTAGCAAAGTAATATTTACTGGTGCAGAAGCTTCCACTCTCCTGAAGAAATTATCAAAAAATCATCCAATAGCAAAAGAATTCCAAATTTCTTTGATGAAAGCTTATACTAATACAGCATAGCATATGAAACAGAAATTACCCCTTAAAAATTCATATCTAATTAGTTTTACAGCATTAGATCCAGAGCTAAGAGGTAAAACCAGTACAATATTAGCTTTTGAAAAATTATCTTTTATGTCCCATATTTTTAGTGATAATGAAAAGTCAAAAGTTGAAGCTGAAATAAGGTTATACCAGAGTGATATTGATATCACAAAGAAATGCTCTACACATCTGATGAAAGTGGAAATCAAGTCAAGTGTACAATTGATAAATAATGGTCTAAAGTTTTTAATTTAAAAGATGATTTCACAAATGATTATAAGTATCCTACATTGGCTAAATTGGTCAAAGCCTGCCTTAGCTGCTTCCATGGCCCATTAGTGGAAAGTGCATTCAACTTAATGGATACACTTGTCACTGACTATAGAACCTCTCTTAAGATTGATTCCCTAGATGCAGTGCAGACTATTAAATATGATTTAATGGCTTCTAAAGAAACCTCATGTGATAAATATGGCTTAAAAAATCCAATGACTGATCCAATTCACAAACATCTCTTACTGAATATGAAAAGAAGTTGGAAAACATATCAAGAGGGCTTAAAAACATGTATTTCAGATGAGTCACCTATAAAAGTCTCTGAAAAACCTTCTACATTAGCAGAAAAGCAAACTGCTTCTACCTCTGCATGTGCAGTTCTCGAGGAAATTTCTTCAACTGTAAATGAGGAAAATAAAAGTCAACCTTCCTGCAATTATGAAGTTCACCACAAAAGAAAGACAAGCCCACAAACATCAGAAAATAAAAAAAGCAGCAGAAATTAGATAATTTTTTTTTAAAGAATTAATTCAGGTAATTTAAAATATTTACATAAAATGTAGTAGTTTATATGTTTGAAAATTTATGGTTATTAATTTTGCAAAAAAAAGTAATTCATTGAACTTTTATAATTAGGTCATTCAATACTTCATAATTGTAATTTTTCATTTCTCTCCCCCATCCCTTCTCGAAACTCCAAAATGTCGGTAGTAAGTCTGTAAAACTTTCAGAGGATTTTTTGGGGTCCCACAAACACCCCTGGTGTATTTAATAATTTGTAAATATATCCAAAAGAAAGCAAAGGACTTAATCATCAGTGCAAAATATTACAAGAAAAAGTTCTGTTTTTAAAATATTAAAAATCTTTTATTTTTAAACATTCAGTAGCCCAAAGCAAAGTTCAATATATTCATAATTAAATTATTCTATAAAATCAGTTTCCAATTTCATTTAATTTTTTTTTTTTTTTTTTTTTACAAATGTTGGGCATTTCCCTATAACGGCGTTGGCCACTACTAAGCCTAGAAGCGGTGACCATTTTATTGTGGAGGCACTTAATAGGTGGCCACTGTTGCCTCTTATGAAGGGACAAACAATTTTACATCCATGTCTTCTCTGTGATCCGAACCTGGGCACTTTGGTATTGCAGTCAGGCTCCCTTAACCACTATACCCTCTGTGTGGCATTTCATTTAATATTTACAGAGTTAATGAATCATTCTTCTCTTAACACGTGTAAGAAATTTGTTTGCACTTTGGCTGTAATTTGTATAGGAATCATTTCTGACTGTATTGTTTATCTTAATGCAGTGAATTGCCTGTATAATTTGGTTCACAAAAATATGGCAAGAGAATTGAAACAAACCTAGAATAACATCAATTTCATTTTAATATGATTTGGAAGTTGGAGAATTCTTATATTACTCAGGATCTTGCTGCATGATTTCTCTTTCATACAGATTGAATTATTAGATAAGTTTCAAAATTCTTGGGAGCATAATATCAAAATTTGGTTGCTGTTGAAGATATTTTAGAAGCTGAAAATATTTTGTAGGAAAGAAACAGACTTATATTAATTGTGTTATTTATATACCATTATAGCAAGCTCTTTGGAGATAATAATTACAAAATTTGATTGATAACTTTTGATATTGTGTATAATTTCTTATGAGAAAAATATCTATCAGAAAATTTTATTCTTTCAGGGTCCATATGTATATGAATTATTTTCCATCATGGTTCATTCTGGAAGTGCAAATGGTGGTCATTATTACGCATACATTAAGTAAGATAATTTTAATTTTCTTAGTTATTTTAAGATTTCTGAATATTTATTGAATGTATTGGGCTTAATATTTATTGAATGTGGTGGGTTCTATAGAAGATGAATTATACAGATGTAGATAAATTATTTTATGTATTATTTGTTTAAATTTCATGCTACTTTTCTGTGGAAACTATAAAAATTTATATACAGTCAAAAGTCGTTAATCCGGACCTCAAAGCTGCGTATGCGTCAACGCATGCGCATAGGCGTTTACGCATGTATGTTTAATGTATAACAAACGGTATAAGCTAAGCTAAAATTATCTAATTATCTATTTCAGTTAATGTTGCAGATTGCATTGTTCCTTAATCTTCGAATTGGATTCAGCTTATTATTTTTTGCAGACTGTTAGAGCAATTTTATAAAAGTAAGCTTGAACTTTCGATTATGCCAAATAGAATTTCCAATGCTGGAGCTGCCAAAGGATCTGCAAAGCGAAAGCATGTTTCGATGTCCATTAAACAAAAAATGGAACTGCCTCAAAAATTGGATAAAGGCATGAAGAAAGTGACAGAGAGGTGATTTGTTTCTCTAACCATTCTGAAATCTGTTTCTCAATTTCACGCTGCTCTGCGGAAGGGGGGGGGTACGTCGCGACGCACAATGAACTGGAAGTTGATCTGTCAGCACTATCCTCATCTTCAGGGTAGATGTTTTTATTTTATTCGGCTTATAATTCCTCACTAAATGTATTGTTTCATCTCGATGTATTCCTATATAATTTAAATCAATTTCGTCATCGTTTTTGTAAATATCACGAATGCACATCAAATAGTTTTCTGGTTGCAATTTTCTAATTTCGACTGTGCATAATGTATGCTTTGCGCATGCGCGTGTTGAAAGAAATGTTTAATAAAGTAAACAAATAAATATTAAGCTTTTTTTTTTTTTTTTTTGTAAATTTTGATACCTTTTAGATCATAATTGCTCTTTATTTCATAAATTACGGTTTCATATTTTTAATTTTATAATTTCTGCATGCCATCTTACCAGATTTAAACTGATTATCTATAATCCGGAATCGGCGAAGTCCCAACGAGTCCGGATTAAAGACTTTTGACTGTAATATATAAAGTGTGGGTGTAGTATACAAAAAGTAGTTTCTTGATAACTTTCCTTTAATTAGTCTTTTAATAAGATAAGAATTATTTATTTTCATATTCATTTGCCATTTCAGTATACTACAATAAAAAATGCTTGAAAATGCTGAAAAACTTAAATCTCATTCTGTGTTTTTAAAGGTTAGAAGAATATCATGAAAGTATTTCTAACCATTAAGATTAGCATTTAATATTCATTGTGCAGTTCATTATGGTAATCTCATCTCTGAGGCATACTGTAAAGAGAGAATTCTAGCTTCCATAGTCATTGGAAGTTTTAAAATTAATGAATGGGTGTAGTGTTTTATGTAGTTGTTTGAAAAATGTTGCCAATCTAAGGAACAAACATTCATTCTAGTGAAATTCGACACTATGTTTATTAAAATTAGTCAAAGTATGATTCCTGAACATCTGTGCATTTCTGCAGTCAAAGAACAAGATCATTTGTGCCTTGTTAATAAAAAATCTGGCTCTGGTGCTGAAAAATCTGAGAATCTAGCTTCTGTGTCAGTTTTGTTGCTAAAAATAAGTGTCTAGGTGCTTGAAAAAATGTCGGTAGGAGAAAGATTGGGAGTATGTGAAGGATGTGGTAAAGCCTTGTATTCAGAAGTTCATTATCTGATCTGCATGACCATCTTCATCTTCAAGGCTCTCATTGTCACTTTATAGAATATCTGAAAACACATTTGTACTGTCTTAACACTTGTGGATCCTTCTTTCCATGCTCTGTTGATATTGCATTATTACAGTCTGCATTATGACAGTTTGAACTCATGCAAGGAAAATAAATGCATTTCATCTTTTTCATATTTGTTATTAAGGGCTTGTGTGCTTCAAAATTGTGTAACACTCTGTGTTCAGTTTTAAAAATGTTTATGCCTTATTTTATCTTTTTCTATAGATGTCACTGCCCTCACACAAATGTGTAATTCGTAATGTGTTTTTTAATTTTGCGGTGTGTTTGTGGCAACAGATTAAATAAAACCAAACGACTAGTATTCAATGCTAAGAAAGAATGAACTCATGTAAACAATTCTAATAGCTGATAAAGTCAAAATCTTATTCAATTCTTTGAGTCTTTTACTGTGTCAAATTAAAGTATTTCCAGGTAACTATAAGTCGATAAAAATTCAAGATAAGCTATTTAATAATTATTAATTATTGAACTTACCAACAAACACTCTGAATGGAAGAAATTATAGGATAATTATTAAAGACTACGAATCAGTTATTAAGCATATAAAATTTTCTATAAAGCTCTGCAAAATTAGCAATTACTTTCAAACTTTAAAACTTGAAAAATCAGCCTGTGTTTTCCGAATTCCTGAACAAGCTGATATTTGAATCTTCCTTCTTTGAATTGACATAGTGACCTTTTCAGTGTAATAAATTAATGTAAAATTTCAGAATTATTACTTGAAAGAAATAATAGTAATAAATTTGGACATCTGTAGCACAAGGAAGAAATGGTGAATGAATATCATTCAAAAACTGCATATGAAGCACAACTGTAATATACAGACATATACAGTACCAAGTCCGTAATCCGGAGCTCAAAGCCACAAACTTGACGCATGCACATAGAGAGTGCGCATACATTGTACATTACGCGCATATGCTTTTACTTTTACTCATGCGCGCGGTGAAAGAAATGTTTAATGAAGTAAACAAATAAATATTAAGCTTTTTTTTTATAAAATTTTTTTAGATCTTAATTGCTTTTTATTTCAAAAACTATGGTTTCATATTTTTAATAGTATAATTTCTGTATGCCATCTTACCAGATTTAAATTGATGATCTATAATCCGGAATTGCCGAAGTCCCGATGAGTCCGGATTAAGGACTTAGTACTATATATGAGTAGTGCAGACTAAAATAATTTACTTAACACTATATATGTAGTAAAAAAAACTATATATGTAGTTAAAAAAAAAAAAAAAAAGAAAGCTTTCAGATTTTACATTACGCCCAAAGGCACGTTTTTTTAACATCTTGTGTGTTAGCTTTATTTATTAAATATCATGTGCTTTGCATCATAAAATTCAATTCAACAGCAATATCACAAAATAATTTTAAAATGAGCATATCTTTAGAATTTCTGATACAGTCTCATATGCTGTAGATAAATTTTTTTTTTTTCCTGTACAATGTTGCCATTGCTCACATTGAAATCATTGAGTTTGTTAATAAAAAATTTGTTAGTGTGTTACAAAATATGGAATCTATAATAAAACAAATTCCAAATTAGGGCCTCCAGATGCCCGTATTCGGTGGAGGATTACGTTATTCAAAGTTTGATGGCTCTAGGTACCATTGTTTTATAACAATGCGAGAAACATACATACATTTATGCATATTATTCATTATTTAATTTCTTTAAATATAATATAGGGCTCTAATATTTGTTGGCAACAATTTAAAAAGTGATTCTCCGTTTATAGTTCTGGGAAAATTGGCCCTTTGGATTAAAAAAAAAAAAAAAAAAAGTCAGTGTTCTCTAGAATAAATTAATAATATTAAGCCTAATTAGATAAAATAAGGTGAACATTCAGTTCTGTACACTAACATATTTCATGTGAAGAAATCATCTGCTTTATCATGACATGTTAAGAAGTTCATCTAGAAGATATATACGAGAAGTAAAACTATTTATATATTTTGCAAGTGCAAGAAATAAATGACCTTTGAATAATAATCAGAAGTTGAAATATTAACCTGCCTACTTTTTGTTAACATTGCATTTATGAACATCATTTTTAGGGCACTGGTTGTTAAGTCTTGGCAGGGTACATTAATTGACTAATACTATAAGGAAGGTAATAAATTCCTCATGAAACATCCCGTGCAAATAGACAGATGAAACAGATGTTAAATGGTAAAGAACAATGTAGATATGGGAAAGGAACTGAATTAAGAAGTCCTTAAGAACATGATTATAGACCATTGCTCAAAGGTAGCACAGCAGATGTCTGAAATTACAAATATTCTGAGCTTATGTTGAGTATTTTAGCTTGGGAGTACTAAGAGTGAATTCTGGACATTCCAGATGTAAAATTTCAAAAGTTTTCTTGCTGAAATAGTAAATATTAGTCAGTACAATACAATTCAATTCAATAGCATATCTGCCAGTTCTCTTGATTTTATCAGGAGACTCTTGATTCTTCATCACATCTTGTTCTCCCTTTTTTAAAAATAAAAATATCTTAAATATGTATGCATTGGGGGACTGCAGGAAAAGTTAGATTTTTAAACTTAATTGATTTTTTTAAATTAAAAAAATTTTAATTTAAAAAACAGGAATCTTTGTGTCGTTTAAACTTTTTCATAATTGGAAGTACATATTTATAACCAATGATTGCAAAAATAAAGTCTGGTGGATATTTAATGGATATAATGCATATACATAAATAATTATTAGACAAATTTGGTCTTTGGGGCTTTTTAAATATGCATCATTGGAAAAGCTTAAATTTAACTAAAGCGATAAGACTATCTAAGAAGTAAGTAAAATGAAATTGGAAAAAAATTAGTATATAAGTATTGTTAGCAAAATATTTAAGAAGATACAAATAACATTGATTTAAAATTAGTAATTTTATTAATATTCTCCAACATTCCTACTTTTAATTGAATAATATATCTCTCCATAGTTATCTTTTTAAATATATTACATACAGCATTTCTCCTCATGATTGAGATATTGATACTTAAGAATTTTTTGATATAAATAATAATTCTCTAATTACATATTCATTCAATTTATTAAACTTAAATGAACACCTCTTAGGACCAAAAACTGTTCATTTAAGTTTAATAAATTGAATGAATATGTAATTAGAGAATTATTATTTATATCAAATGTATATATTTGCCTTAAGGCAGTGTAAAGAATTCTGTGCAGAAATGTTTTGCATCATAATGTTATTCTCTTTGATTTCAGGTCTTTCAAGCATGGAGAGTGGTATTGTTTTAATGATGCTCAAGTGACAAGGGTAAGGATAAAAGTTGTCTTAATTTAAAATTAAGTTTTTCAATAGCAAGATGCTAATCTACAATGAAATTACAAATTTTCCTCTTGTGTTATCTAGATAACCTATGATGATATTCAAAAAACATATGGTGGTGGTCCAACAAGAGGTTATTACTCTAGTTCCTATTCAAGGTATGAATGTAATAAATAACTGCATTACTAGAATTTTCTAGGAAAGCCTGTTGAAGTGTTGAAAATGCAAAAGAATTTGCGTAACTCTGTGTTCATATTTGTTTATAAGAATATGAAGGTGTTCTAACAAAGACATTGGATATAATAGGCCCAATGAAAATACTTTATTTTTAGAAAACTGAAAATATTTTTACATACTTCTGATAGATAAATGTTCCGATTTAAGAATGAAAAGTAATAATCTCCATCATTTGTTTTTCTAGCACCATATTCTTTTGAAATTTGTAATTATTTTTTCGTATTGAGTCTCACTTTCTTGTCTGTCGTTTAACTTAGCACTGGAAAAGTCCATACGAGACTCTCAACTAAACACAAGTGGAACTATTGCACAAAGAACAATTCATCTGGTAGCTCTCACCAATAACATTGACATCATTAGATGATCTAAACAGCCTGTTGTTGGGGCATTTTTCTCGCTTGAATATGCAGCAAGGAGGATGGATCTAACCAACGATGAGGATAGGACAAAATTTATGATAGTAACAAAATCATGGACCTACCCCTTTTAAAGATCCACAGTTATTTTGTTGAAACCATTAAACAATTTAAATATCTGGGTACAATGATTTCAAGCTGTAATGACATTGAAATTAAAAACAGGATATCTATGTCCATCATACATTTTTGCAGACTAAGAAATCAAATCCAAATTAATTAGCAAAAAAACCAAAATAAGTGTATTAAGATTTTGATAAGACCTGTGGCCCCTGAATGGAAGTGAATACTGGACACTTAGCAACACAGAGAAAGCTCTGCTGCTGATATTTGAAAGAAAAATTCTAAGGAAGATTGTTGGACTGGCGAGGCAAAATGAACTATGGAGAATATTGTATAATTATGAAATCGATAGGAAATATAATGAATCTGATATTGTCAAAATTGTAAAGGCATTAAGGATGGTTAAACCATATTTACAGATATGCTGATACATTTCATAATAAAAGATAACCTTCTCAAAAATAGAGGGGAAGCGACAAAATGAAGACCACCCATTGGATGGAAGGGTAGTGCAGAAAAGAATTTGAAACTGATGGGAAGTTGTGATGGATAGGGTCAGGTGGAGAAAACTTGGAGAAGCAGCCTTGGCCTTTAGCAGGCTTTAGAGCTGAGAAGAATCACTTTTTCACATAGCTCACCATTTAGGGTGGCTAATGACACATCGAGTTTCCTCTTTAAGTCCTTGGTAATTTTTCTTGGATTCTAAGGTCGAATATTTTGGGACTTCCATTAACACTGTCAACAGCTTTCTACAGAGTAGATGGATTGAGAGCATGGAGTAGATGGATTAATGCCTTTTGTTGAATCTGGGTCCTCAAATTTCTTTATGAATCTACAAACCGTTGTTTTATTAGGTGCCCTTTCACATCCAAAGACTGCAGAAACTTCCTGACAGTCTGTGCGTCATAACACTCGGCATTCTTGTAATGAGTCTCACAATCAAAATTTTGATAAAAACTTCTTTGCAGAATGCTCTGTATATACTAAGCTGCAAAATGAACTGACAGTGGTAAAGTATCAGTGCCGCCAGGTCAAATCAAACTCAACATTCTTAAATTGGAATATGCTTGTTTTATGAAAAAAATATTTTCCATTTTCTAAAAATAAAGTATTTTTTGGGGTACATTCAATCAGCACTTTTGTTGGCACGAAAGTTAAACATTGTTTGTAATGTGGGATGGTTAAATTTACTAATTTATCAGTTAAGAATCAGGCATTCAATCCAATTTCATGTCATAGATTCATATCTGTTTTATACATAATGTGAAAATATGCATGACGGAATTTTTTTTATGTTTATTATTGACATATATATAAACATAGCTGAAGAACATTTCACAAACTGTTTAAAAAACAGATGTGCCTTCTTATTTGGTTATTCAACTTGCACAGTATGTGGCATTTTGTTATATGAATATCAATGTGGGGTGTTGTATATATCATTTAATATATAGATGTGCCTTCATATTTGGTTATTCAGCTTGCACAGTATGTGGTATTTTATGAATATTTAAGAACGTTGCATGAATATCAGTGTAGGGTGTTGTATATATCATTTAATATGTATTAGCGATAATTTCATGTGACTAATGTAAATTTTGGAATGCATTGGCAAAAATGAAAACTTTATATAGGTTGTAAACTATGTAAAGTTTCTAAATTCTGTTTTGAGAATTTAGTAATTCATTATTATTAGTAATAAAGGAAATATGTAAAATGGATTCTTTTTTATGCTGTTGTTTTTATTTTATGTATCTGGAAGAATAATTTGTTGAGAATTTGTTATATTCTATGTATTTTTTTTTATTATGCACTATTGCATTAATGAGGCTTTTATTTTTCAGTTCTACAAATGCATACATGTTGATGTATCGTCAGATTGATAAAGAAAAAAATGCTGGTAAGAAATACCATTTTACAGTTTATTTATTTTATGCTGTGATAAAATAATTCAGCAGTCGCTATTTACTTTATATATTATTCATTAGTTTTCTCCTTTTCAAGTATAATGCACAATTTATTTAACCTGTCTAAGAAGAATAGTGGAAAGACTAAACCAGGTGTACTATGCAGAAGCTTTAATACATCAGAAAAAGGGATGTAGATTAATTAGAACAGTTTCCCAGTTCTTTATTTTTGGTCAATTTAGAATTAACATTATTAACTATTGCATTTTATAATTGTATTTCTGCCTCTAACCTAATTCAGGTTAAAAAAAAAAATCAAGGCTATTTTTTTAGATGCAATAAAAATGTGGATTATTGGAATAGTAGTGATAAAAGCATGTTAAATGTGAAAGAAATACCCTAGAAAAAAATTAAATAGTTCTCATGATATTATCCTGACTTAAATGTAAATTAGTACATGGCAGTGAGAAAAGAAATTTGTTTTCTTAGAATCTGCATATAAATCACATATTAAACATGCAGTGGTACTTTTATATTTCTGATGATCCTAAAATCGTAAAAAATCGATATTAAGAATGACGGTGTCGCTAAAAGATACAACTGTGTCAATCTATTGTTTTAAGAATAAGTATTTGCTTCTAATATATGGTTAGTCTATGCAGCTAAATAATCTTACACCCAAAATGCAACATTATGATGAAAGCATCCAAACAGCTTGAAATTTCCATAATGTGTATATAATGATGGACTATGCAAACAACTGCAATTTAGAACGTGTGCAGATCATGAGCGATTGCAGTACTCCTTACAATCCATGTATAATGGGAGAAAAGATTGTTGTTTTGAAAAATGGGAATTGTTCTTTGGTGAGATTTATTTTGTGTGCAGCTTCAGTATATCTCGTAGAAAAATACGAGCATCATTTGGGTACGTTTCTGAATTCGGCTGAGGTTCCTTACATACAGAGATTGCTTATCATTGCTTTCATGAAATTGGTTATCATATTTGGCATAGCCAAGCAACAGTCATTGGACTATGGAATAAATGCATGCAAGAGGGACCAGGAAGAGGATAGGAGTGATTGTAACTGCCTCATCACACAATTTCATGGGAAGGTGAGCATATATTGTGCTCTTGCCACTGAGACAGCACACTGCTACATCTGCAGCCATATCCCAATGAATGCAGTCCGTAACACAACAATTGGTGTCTGCGCAAACAATTCGATGTCGTTTACAGTACAATGGACTGTCCACTAAGCATCTGTGGTTTTGCTTTTCTTTATACTACAGCATGGTTCATACAGTCCCAAGTTCTTAGGTTTTTTTGAAAATGATTTTTGATCCTTACAAGTCCTTAATTTTGGCCAAAACCAGCAAAAGATCCTTAATTGTAATCATCTGACATTTTTATCTGTTTTTTATTACTGCCATTTTTAGTGTGTATTAACATTTTGAAGGACTATTTTTGAAGATGTATTGACAAATATGTATTTGATGTGTTAATGTTTGAATTTTTTCCTACTTTTTGATATAAATGGTGATTGCTTTAGATATGAGGCCCTGCCTCTGTTGGAACATTTCAAAATAATTTTTTTTTTTTTTTTTTTTTTCCCCCTGAATGAAGAGTTTATTTTTGGGATATGAACTCTTTTATTATCTGGTGTAAATTTGGTGACTTATCAACATTTTGGCAATTTCAGATTCATTTAAAAAACACTTTGGCAATCAGTTTGTGTACAACATTTTTTATTCAGAGATTGGCGAAGTGTTAATGATTTTTTTACAAACACTAAACATTTAAAAAAAATTAACAGTGTTTTCAGAAATCTTTTGCCGTGCTCTTACAGAGTTGGCAGGGATAATTTTCCTTTTGGATCTACCTTGCACCTCAGAAAGACCAAAGGCAAGTTGTATAGATTATTATTTTGAAGGAAGATTTATGGACCTACAAAAAAAAAAAAGGAAATGGATTTTCAAAATTTCCTGAAAATGGAAAGTATGTCTCTCTAACATGTAATTTATATGTTTCATAGGAAATTTGCGATGAATTTCTCATCTTTTGGAGAAAACCTTGAAGAACAGTGAATACAAAATTATTTGAATTTTATCCTTTTGATCCCAGAAATCTTTTGTTTAACATGTTTATATTCCCTTTATATTCTTATCTTTCCATTAGACAGAAGCATTGAAGCATCCAGAAACAGCAAAGAAATTTAAAAACTGACAATTTTTTAAAAGATTCATCATATATGTAACAGTGCATGATATATACCTCAGTGTCTACCCTAAATTCTAAAAATTTTGCCCTAAATTGTGTTGCTCGGTGCTTCCTTAAATTCTAAAAATTCTGGTACATTGGATCTGACACTGGCCTTGACCTTATATTATTTCATATCTATTCTTAATATTCATTATTAAAGCAATAAAATTCACATTTCTTTTATACGTTCTGAGTACAAGCAGCTCTTTAGGATAAAAGAAATCTTTAATTAAATCTGAAAATTCTAAACGGAAGAGGAAATTCATTAAAAAAGAAATTGGTTTTATAAAGAGAGAAAATTAGTCTTCACAGGTTCATTGTTGAAATGTTAACAAATTAGAAGTGGATGCTAGTAGGAACATTGATTTATTTACTGAAATAAATGAACTTGGAAAAGATGCTAAAGAGAGGGAAACTGGAAAGAATATAATTTAACTTAAAATATCTGGAAATTTTTCAAGTTAAAAAGATGCACAAACATTTGGTTGTTTGTTGTCGCTATAAAACATAGATTTGTTGTAGCTTTTAATGTATAGTTAGTTATGCTAATGTCATTTTAAAATCATTATTATAAATTAGAAGTGCTATAAAATGTTCTTGGTGTTTTTTTAATGGATATTTATAGAAATTAAAAAAAAAAAAAACTGTAATTTTTAATGTTATGACTAAGAGTATCTTATTACATAATTTAATTATTTTTAAATAACTCCTCACCCTTACAAGTTATCTCTCCATCTTATATCCTTTTCTTAACCCTTATTGTGTATGGAAAGTACACCACCAAAAATATAAAAATTTACTCCTTACAGCCAATGAGACTTAAAATAATACAAAACAACCCATCATCTCTGGTACTTCAGTGGCTTATTGGCACTTTGTATTAAACTTTGTATATGAACTTTTTAATATAAACTTATAAATATGAATTTTGTATTTTCAAAGACAGAAAAAATATATTCAAAGGTACATTTTTAAAACATTAACAAATTAGGAGATGAAGCAGAGACTAGTGGGAGCATTGATTTATTGAAGCAATTAAACCAGAAAAGAGGCTGAAGAGAAGGAAATTGATGTAAATTAGCTAAAATATCTGGAAAATTTTCAAATTAAAAAGACATAAAAGCATTATTTTTTTTTGTTGTAGTTACAAAGCAAATTTTTTTGTATAGTCATACAAATATTATTTTAGAATCAATGTCGTAAATTATAACCGCTGTAAAATGTTCTTAATGCTTTTTAATGGATACTTTTAACAGTAAAAAATTTGTAATGTTAGCTGTGTAGATCTCTCATGATTAAGGGATGTAGATCTTTTATGATGTAACTACTTAATTATTTTTTACTAACTGCTCGTAACTATGTAATTAGTTGTTACGAATTGCTCATCCATAGAAGCTATCTCTATATGTTAAGATGATTTATCTCCTTTCCTTAAAAAAAAAAAAAAAAAAAAAAAAAAAAAAAAAAAAAAATCTGTGATGCTTCAGCAGCTTTTTGGAACTTTATATTAAATACTGTTATATTAAGTAGATTACAACTCCAGCAAATCTACATGAAGCTACAGCCCTAACTGGGATAGGCAAAGTGCAGCTAACTTTCAATACTTAACAACCATACCAACATTAGTCATTCATGTTTGTTCTGATCAGCGATTCCTGTCAAGCAAGCAAGCTGCATTGGAATAATCAAGCTTCTGGGGAGTCATTAGGGAAAATGACCGACTCTGACTCCTAGAATTTTAATTTTAAAGAATGACTCTGACTCGCTCATATATATGTAAACATATACACATGTTTTGCAGTTTTTTTTTAAATATAAAAGAAGTAATAGATGCTGGATGATGAGTCATAATTTAAATTTGTTTAGGATCAGGTTAGGAGAGCATTATATTGACAATCAAAACTTCAAGATTTCACAGAACGCAGAAATAACATTTATTAACGATAAAACTTAAAGATCTAATTATTACTTCCGCCTATAGCGGCCATGAAAACACAATCAAGCATAAAAAAGTATAAGACATGCGTATTTCTTTATGTTCAAGCATCAAGTAGAATGTTTTTTCTTCAGTGCGCAGCAAGACCGCCACCTATCTACCAAAAGACAGAACATACTCCGACCCAATGAACATTGTTTCATTACAACATTATTATAAAGATCTTCAATTTTAGATTTAAACAAGTTTCCCAAACGTTCAACAATATATCATATAAAATAACAATGCATAATGACAAAGTTAAATTGAATAACAACATTAAATTTAGCACAAAAATTTACAGATAAAACATACTTTACAATATCTAGAGTGAAAACAAAATAATAAAACTAATGAAACTGCTAAATTACCATAATCCACAATTTTTAATCCTTTCTCTGAATCTGAAACACATTACTGAATTAATAATAGTAAAGACACAAATTATGAATATACAATGAGTGTTTTTTTAGAGTCTTATTCACTCAATGGTAAGTGAGAAAGTTTATGTATAGGACACTTTATTTTGCCCAATAAAGTTTTTAGTTTCACAACACGAACTTTTCCATCAGCACCAGGATATAGTTCAATTACTCGTCCAAGTCGTCACTTTAATGGAGGCAACTTTTCGTCTTTTATTAAGACTAAGTCATTGAAGGCTAAATTTGGTTTATCCCTCAACCATTTGGTATGCCCTTGTAATTGTGAAAGATAATCTCTAGACCAACGTTTCCAAAAGCTCTGGAAAATTTGCTGTGTCAATTTCCATCTTTCAGCAGGGGTTAGCTTATTATTTGTAAGATCAGGTTCAGGAATTGCTGTTAATGTAGTCCCAATTAGGAAATGTCCAGGTGTTAGACGATTAAAATCTTCAGGGTCAGATGAGATGGAAACTACAGGCCTAGAATTCAAACACGCCTCGACTTGTGTAATTAAGGTATGAAATTCTTCATATGTTAGAACATGTGTACCACTAGTCCGCTTTAAGTGAATCTTCATTTGCTTCACACCAGCCTCCCAGAGGTCTCCAAAGTGAGGTGCAGCTGGAGGGTTGAAGATCCATTGAATATTTTCACCGATCAGGTAGTTTTGAAACGCTTCCTGAGAAGAAAGTGTAGTTATATATCTTCTTAATTCTCGATCAGCCCCAACAAAGTTGGTTCCTCTATCTGAAAAGATTTTCTTGGGTTTTTCTCTGCGCGACATAAATCTTTTCAGAGATGCTAGGAATGCTTCAGTTGTTAGATCACTAACTACTAGATGAATGGCCTTTGTGGTGAAGCATATGTAAAAGCAAACATATAACATTTATATCTTGTTCCCCTCTCTTCCTTTTCTAGCTTTAATTAGGAAGGGTCCTGCGAAATCCAGTTCTGTATTCGAGAATGTTCTATCCGGCAATACGCAAGAAGCCGGTATGTAGCCCATTATCTGGCTGGATGTGCTTGTTCGATTTTTAAAACGTTTTATACATTTTCAAATTATTTTTCTTACAATTTTTCGGCCGTTAACGATCCAATATTTCTGTCGCAGAGCAGGTAATGTTAATGTGGCTCCTCTGTGAAGGTTCACTTTGGGAAAGTGTTTGACTAACCTGGTGACTTGTGGGAAGAATGATTGGATACTTTGTGTTTTCTGAAAGATTCGACTTACAGAGTCTACTACCGACTAAGGATTTCTTTATCAACGAAAGGATTACTGCTGAGATTTAATTTCTTCCCTGCTTTCAAAATTCTAATTTCTTCTCTGAATTCGGAATTTTGTATGATTTTGAAAATCAAATTGCTTGCCTTATCCAGTTCTTGAATTGTTAAAAACCCCTTGAGTTTTAAAGATGTATGCTTAATATTGTTGCAGAATCTTAAACACCATGCAGTTACGCATTTTAATTTTTTCCAGGATGAAAACCTGGATGTCCATTAAAATTCAGTCTCTTGGCTAATAACAGAACATACAGTAGTTTGACGCTGTTCTACCTGTTCCTCTTCTACCATAGGCTTGATCAAAAGATGATGAAGGTAGATTTTTCTCTTTCAACCACACTGGTCCTTTGAATCAAAGTTTTTTTCCCCACTAGATCAGAAGCTCTTAATTCACATGAAACTGTGCCAGCCGGATTTTCGTTTCCCTTACAGTATTTCCATTGTGAAGTGATACAAGATCTTGTATTTCATGTACACGATTAGCAACAAAGGGTTTTGCATTTATTAGTGGTACCCCTGATCCAGTGAAGAAGGATTTTAGAGTCACTAAAACAAAATACAGTATCTTCTTGGATATCAAACTATTTCCTTAAATATTTAACTATTCTTGCTGCAATAATGGCTCCCATAAGTTCTAAACGAGGCAAGGTTAATTTTTTAAGTGGGAATCTTGGCTCTTTGAAAGCACAAAAGACGTACAGCAAGAATCAGGATCACGAAAATATGCAACAGCTCCATATCCCTTGAGGCTGGCGTCACAAAAGACAAAAAGCTCTATTTTGTACACATTTATCTTTTAATATATATTTTCTAGGAATACACAAGGTGAGGAAAAATTCAATTTCAAAGTACCAAGTTTTAAAATTTTCACTCAAATCACTGGGCAAAATTGTGTCCCAATCAATACCCAATTCCCATAACTCTTGTAATAAGAATTTTATTCTGATAACAAAAGGTGCAATGAAGCCAACTGGGTCATAAATTTTTGCCACAATCTATAGTACCTTTCATTTTGTAATGTGTTTCCAATCAACTGGTTGTAAAAGTTCTTGTACATCTAATTTCAATGTGTCTTCATCCAAATCCCAAATTATTCCCAGCACCTTTAAAATGTTTTCTTATCCAAACTATCTTCCTTATTAATTAAACCAATATCTTGCCAATGATTTTTTAAAGATACGGAATTTGATTCAAATTTTCTGAAGTTCATACCAGCATCTTGAAGAATTTTAACTGCATCAGTTGATAATGAAAAAAACTTCATCAACGGTGTCTGCTCCATGGAGAAGGTCATCAACATATATGGACTTATTTAACATGTCAACAGCTTTGCTATATTTCTTTTCATAACTCTTAATATGATGTTTGATGGTGGCGGACTTGTCATCCCAAACGGACAAACATCTAGAAGTAGTTAGTGATCTAATAACAAATAAACGGACTTGTTGTCATCCCAAACAGTACTAGACACATTTGGAAAACCTTAAAGCCTAAACTATTGTCACTATTGTCGGAAGAATGATCAAACAACAAGAACCTTAAAAAATTTCTATCTTCACTATCAATTTGAATTTGGTGAAAAGCCTTCTCTATGTCTGCACAAAATGCAACTTTATGTATGCGAAATTTTAAAATTATATTTAACATGTTAGGATTTAAATTAGGTCCTGATATCAAACATTCATTTAACGATTTAGCTCCTTCAGACCTAGAGGAGGCATCATAAACTCTTCTTACCCTTGTTGTTACTTTTCCTTCACGTATAACAGGCCTATGAGGCATATAATAAGTTAGGCTCATTTTCAACAAACTTATATTCTTCAATAATCACTTTTTCAACTTGTTCTCTAATTATATTATCATATTCATTATATAGGAAATCATTTCCCTTTAATTTATGCTTTAGTCTTAGAAATCGTTGTTTAGCAACAATAAAATTATCAGCCAGTTGTGATTTATTTTCCTTCCAAAAGAGTTTTGTTTCATACCTGCCGTTATTAAATTACAAACTGTCGTTGAAATGCTTAATACTATTCAAATCAATTTCCAAAAATGTTTTCTTTTCATTTTCAGTTCCTATCGA
This sequence comes from Stegodyphus dumicola, assembly GCF_044657685.1. Lineage (NCBI taxonomy): Eukaryota > Metazoa > Arthropoda > Arachnida > Araneae > Eresidae > Stegodyphus > Stegodyphus dumicola. Next base: position 122,438,380 of record NC_140776.1, read on the forward strand.
ATCCAATTTCCAGAATGACTGTAAGTCAAATGTGTTTCCTTCAGTGGTAGATAAAAATAACGCATTAATTAAAGTATTATTTTTTTTACTCTACCCATCACTGTGTATCCAAATATCATCGGTACTATAAACAAACCATCATTTATCATTAAAAAATAACGCATTAATTAAAGTATTTTTTTTACTTTACCCACCACTGTGTATCCAAATATCATCGGTACTATAAACAAACCATCATTTATCATTAACATATCCTGTTTGTATACGCCAGAAATGCTCGGCACCAAGTAAGATATTTATGTTCTCATTAATGGGAATTGTATCTGAAAGTTCCAAACCTTTTTTAGTCATAAATTCTTTAATGTTTTGACATGTGAATGGTGCTTGGAATTCTATTGATGATATTAATTCTATCCTGATAGCTTCTACAACAAGGCAGCGATCATCTTTTTTATTTTTAGACTATATACATCAAATTCTTGTGAGTTACCGTGCTGATTTTCAAATGAATAAATTGTTAGACATTCTTTTCTAATGACTTGTAATTTTAAATTTGTGTGCTAACTTGTGGGTGTTGAAGTTTCTTTCACTACCTGAATCAATTAATAATCTTACGCTTCTCGATTTATTTTTGCTTTGAGCAATAACAGAACATGTCTGTAAAAGCACACTATTTTCAGGTTTTAGAGTATTACAGTGGGAAGTAGATACTAAAGTTTTATTTTGCGTATCTGCAGATTTAACATTTTCCATTTCTTTCAATTTCAAACGACAGAAAAGTTTATTATGATTTTTCTCGTTACAATTTTCACATGGTTGTATATTTGACCTGCAATCTGATGACAAATGGGATTTTAGAAAGCAACTGTAACAATGACCTTCACTTTTTAATTTGTTTCGTTTTTGTTCGTTGGAAAGTTTGAAACATCTGGCAGATGTATGTTCGTTTGATTTGCAGAATATGCAAAACATTTTTACCGATGTGTTAAAAGCAGAAGTTTGTGATTTAGGATTGTTATAATGAGTGTTTTTAGTTCTAAATGACGGCTAATTTTGAATAATTTGTTCCGCTGTTTTTAAACTTTGCGAGTTATTTATGGACGAAACGGCTTCCCGAAAATCGACTTCATTTTTTATGAACTCAACAAGTCTGGTTATTCCTTAATTCTCTTTAGAAGTGCCTTTTCTTTGAAACTATAATGATAAATCTTGTGGAAATAATTTTAATATCGGATTTAACAAATGTCCATAACTACCACTTGTTACGTTAAGCGAATTTAAATTCCTTATGCTTATTTCAAGCTGATCATAAAGTTCGTGCAATGCATAATATTGTTTGAATTTTTAACAGGTTCCAGATTAAATAACATGTGGCTGTTTATGACTAATTCTTTTCTTCCAAATCTTTCTTTAAGCAACATTAAACAACTGTCATAGTAATCTTCAGTCAAACAGAAACCAGAAACACAATTATATACTTGTCCAACAAGCAAAGACTTTAAGTATGTAAATTTTTCTACTTTCGTTAGAGTTGGGATTCTTAAGAATTGAATTTTCAAATGCATTAAAAAATTCTAGCGACTTACTAGAATCACCAGAAAACTTTTCTAGATGTCAGTTTAGAAAGTTTTATAGACACATTAGGAACATTCGAAACAACATGATGTACATTATTATCGTCGTTATTTGTTTTGGCACAACTTTTTTCATAATTTTTAATACAATTAGAAATTTTAAATTTATTACAAATTAATTTTTTATTATATTCTTCATTTGTGTTTACTTCCTTTTCATATTCAGTCATATCAGTAATATGAGTATCGATCTCTTTATCAAGCTGCTTTAAGGAATCATGCTTGTCATTTAAGATCTCTAAGAATTTATACAATTCCAGGATATTTTGTTCATTTAGATCAGAAATCAAAATCAAATCTTTAACGTTAGTCAAAGTTTTTTTTACTGAAGAATGAAGAACGTTTTGATTTCAACTTTTCAATAGACATTGTTAATTATTTTCCAGAGATTGATATGCTTTCATGCATATAAATCAAAATTCTTACCTTTCAATAGGTAATTCCCCTTTTCCCGGGTTTTGGCACCAAAAAATTTAATGAATGATGAGTCATAATTTCAAGTTGTGCAGGATCAGGTTAGGAGAGCAATTAGATTGACATTCAAAACTTCCAAGATTTCACAGAACACAGAAATAACATTTATTAACGATAAAACTTAAAGATATAATTATTACCTTCGCCTATAGCGGCCATGAAAACATAATCAAGCATAAAAAAGTCTAAGACATGCGTTGTATGTTCAAGCGTCAAGTAGAATATTTTTTATTCGGCGCACACCAAGAGCGCCACCTATCTATCAAACGATGGAACAGATGCTACAGAAGAAAAAAACAATGCCGTAGCAAATTATTTATATTAATTAGCATTTATTATGAAATGGAAAAACTGGCATTGGTAATTTCTAAGAAACAGTATATCTTCGGCAAGATCTTCTTTGTTAGAGTACTGTAGATCTGATTTGAAAACTTAAAGAGCTGAGAAGAGTCTTTCCACATTAATTTGAGTAGGAGGAAGAGCTGCTACTGTTTGGGCTACTATTTTTAACTTTTCAGGATAGATTTATAAGTTCTAAAAGAGCTATCTTGCAAGAGCAATCGTATTTCTCTATTTCTTCAAAGGCTGTGTAGAAATCTTGTTTGTATTTTTTTTCCATTTTTATACCTAAAGGCTCTTGGTTCTTTATTTTCATTTGCTTTATCTTAACCTTTTCAATGTTATCTAAATAATTTCTCAAAATCTAGTTCATCACTGAAGAGGATGATAGAGACTCAGTTGCAATGTCTGCAGTTTGACTGTTCTGATTTGAATACTGCGATTGTTCTGAGAATAATTTCATTCTCAGTGAACGTTCTTATGGCTTTTTTTTTTGCCTTTTTAATTTTTTCGTCATCCAACAAAATTAGGTGTTTTGGATCTACATATATTGAACCAGAAAGATCTCATTGTGTAGCAAACTAGTTTCTATTTTCTTCATTAAAGAAATGATTCCTTCTGCAATAAGCCCTCAATTTCAGAAAGAACAAACATCACAGAGCTCTGTTCTTTCCTCCTGTTAATTCTTCAGATTGTACCTTTTTTGTGGTTATATACAGTGTGGAAAGAAGAGTTTCCAATTCTGCAAGATTATTCCATAGTCATTCTGTTAGTGAAACATTAGGGTTATCTACATCTTCTAAAAATGTTCTTAATTCTAACAGCTTCTATATCATCAAATGTGTACTTCCTCATCGTGTTGCTTGATCAATAATTGCTCCTTTTCTGCTCGCTTCCTAAGATTGGCATCAATTTGGGAGTTCTTGCTGCTATTGCTGCTTCTCTAAATTTAGCAATGAGATTTGTAACCAAATGAAACAGTTTAATCAATAATGGTAAATTTCACATCTATCCTCCTCCCTTATATTTATTTATTAATATGTCAATAAAATAGAAAATTATTATTTATTAATGTATATAGTTCATAAATAAAAATAACTCAGTTTGTCATAAAATTTTTTTCAATTCACTTTAATAATTCTATTTCAAATTCAAACTGTTCAACAAAAACAGGTCGGAGTCGATGTGTTTTAGCGAGTCCAGCTCCGACTCTTTTTACCCAAAAATCTGTCTAATTCCAATTCCATGACTCCGATTCCACAGCCCTGGTTATGAGTCATTCTGATTATTGTTTTACTTCACAATTTAACTTATGCCACTTGACATAATTTGATATATACCTATGGACTGAGTAAATACGTGACGAAATGAGGCATAAAAGAAAGAATCAGTATAAAAGCTGTGAGTACATGATGAAATAAGGCATGAAAGAAAGAATCAATATAAAGCTAACTGTTAGTAAAATTTAAATAAAAAGCCACTAGTCTTCTTTAATATATGTTTAACTGTTATAAGTGTAAAATATAAATGTTTTTTTAAAGAAAATTTTATAATTTAATGCTAATTACTTGAAAAAATTTATGAAGTTAATTTTATTCTTGAATTTGTTTTAAGTGAAATGTTAGATTATGTTTAATGATAATGCATTTGTAAGAGTAAAATAAATTACAGATTTATTTTATTTTTACAAATTACAAAAGCGGTACTATAGAAGGAAGTTTGCTGTAGATAATTGTGTTAGTTATTCAGTTCCTATTTGTTTGCTAGGTCCTTAATTATTTTTTTTTTATTTATTTATTTTTTAATACAGTAGAATTTCAGAAATCCACAAAGCTTGGGCGGATTTTAGGATTTTGTGGATTTCAGGACAGAAAAGATAAATCATAATATTCAGACTAAAAAAAGCAAAATAAATAAGGCATATTAGATACATTTAATTAAATTATTATACACTATTACAATAATTTATTATGTGCATAAATTATTACATATATAAATTGATTATATTATATTAGTATTCATTTACATTAGTGCTTACAGGGATATTTAAAAGCATTAGAGATGTATTCAGTAGACATAAAAATAAGGGATATTAATAAAGCATAAAATATTTCATTTTTTTCTGCATGTTTCAAACTTTTTTCTGATGGAGGTTTGTTTTAAGACTTTAGGGTGCTCCAGAGTAAGTTTTTTTGTAAATTATGTAGAGTCATAATCTTTTGCTCTGTGACACTGCTTTGTTGTTCTAAAAATTTTAGGTATTTTTCACCAAGTTCAGACCCTCATTAAAATATATTTTCTCACTTCTATCAAATTCACAATCTATGTCGGTGTCAGAATTGTCTTCTTGCTGTGGCGAGTTCAAAACAGAGGCAATGATTTCATCTTCAGTCATCTGATATGCCACGTTGGCTCATCTGAACACATCGTCCATTCAACAATATCTTCTTCCTGCAAAGCCTCATTTATTTTTTCTTTCAAAAATAAAAGCAATTCTCTTGCTTTATCTTTGCTGCACTGACCCTAAAACCAGAAAAATTACTGTGATCACTGTTTCAATAAACAAAGAAGATGGCCGGCTAATACATTATGTCAGGCATTTACTAATATTGTTTGGGAAGCGGAATTCCATGACTCAGCTAACAAATAAATGCAGTCTTTGATGGTGATTTTTTTTTTTTTTTTTTAATCACAAAGTGGAATAAAATGGTCACTTGAAAGAAATTTTTTCAGAAATTCTGATTTGTAGTGGCATTTAATATTGTGTATTATGCCCTGTTCCATTGTTATGTTAATTATCCCATGTTAATTATTTGAGAGCAGTTGCGATTGACCGTGGATTTTCTCCCGTGATTATTGATAAAGCCGTTAAAAAATTTTCAGATTCCCATCAAAGAAGACATTCCACTGTTAATAATATTAATGACCTTGTCGTGCTTCCATTTTATCCTTCTGTTAGCTATAAAATTGCACGGATTCTCCACAAATTCAATTTTCAAGTCGGTTTCTCCCCTATTAATAAAATTCACCCTTCGATTCTAAAAGATTGCGTTTCTGTCTTGAATTCTTGGGGAATTTATAGTATATCGTGTCAGTGTGGTTTAAGATATATTGGCCAAACGAAAAGAGCGTTGAAGTTTCGTATCAAGGAACATGAATCTTATGTCAGAAAAGGCGAAATTAACAAGTCTTCAATAGCGTATCATAGTTGGACTTTTAACCATAATTTTGATTTTGGGTCTGCAAAAATTATCCAAAAGGCTTCTTCCATAGGTGAATTGGATTTTATTGAAGCTTTTCACATTCACAAAGATTTAGCAGGTTTAGTTAATGATTTGAAGTCCAATCCAGTCCTTCCTAATGCCTTTAAAATTCTACTATCTTAATTCAGTTATTTTTGCCGATAGATAGCGTTACCTCCTTGCGTTTGGTACTACCAGAGGGTATAAAAATCCGTTCAGTGGTTGCTTTCCATTATTTAAAGTTCAGATTTTGAGCGTAAGGTGCATTTGCCCCTTGCTCCCTATTTTAACTTCGCTAATTTTTCATGCTTGATCAGATAGCCTGGCTCATTAAAAGTAGACGGCCAGTGCAACTCTGATTAAAAATCTAGTTATAACCACGTGCAGTGCTGATAAGGACCACGTGTTTCTGTGACTCCTTCTCCTTTATTTTCTTCTTTCTAGGTATTTCTTTCTCCTGATGAGGAGCGATCTTTAGCTGCCCTCGAAATCGATTGAGTGTTTCATTATACCTACGCTAAATACAAGGTCGTTTTTACGATTTTGATGGATCAATGATGTAGTATTTGGGGGCAAAAAAAGGGCCATGACATTCTCACGTGTTAAAATAGTTGCATCTGGATGTGCAGAGCAATGGTACTAACAATTGTAAAATCTTGCAATTTGATGGTAACCCCACACTGTTACAATGCCTTCTAGCCTCTTTAATGAAATGCTCCATGAACCATTCTGTCATAAGTTGTTTTGTGAACTAGGAATTTTTATTACTTCTGCAGAGTTGCCAACTCTCCCGATTTTCGACCGCTCTCCCACCAACCCGATTTACAATATATTTCTCCCAACTTTTTCTTATTCTTATAATTTCTCACGATTTTTATGGAACTTGGCTTAATACTTCGTTATATGAACAAAAAAGAACAAAAGTCATTTTGGACGTCTGAAAGCAATTGAATTTTCTCTAAATTATATCTAAAACAAAGAATATTTTATGAAGAACGAATATTTGTTTTTTTTCTTCGGACCTTAACAAAGCTTTTTGCTCTCTCTCTTTTTTTTTTACAATTCATTTTGCCATCATTTGATGTTCTTAACACAGTTCTATAAATTCATGTTTTGAAATCAATGGTTTATGATCTGTTTAAAGACATTTTATCAAAGTTTGTAAAACCTGTCTGTGTTTTGTCTACATGATGTGATTTATGGTGAAATAGATAATCAGAAGAAAGATGAAGATTTGGTATTAGGAGCTGCAACTACAAAAGTAGTGGAAGAACGTTCAGAAGACAAAAATTAATTTTATCTTCATGTTAGAAGTTACTTCTGTTGAGTATGCGATTACATACTACATAAATTTCCAGTCAACGATGAAGTGATTTTGCATGCTAAAGTTACTGATGTTTCTGCTCTAGCAAATGCATCTTTTTCTAATATAAGGTACTTTTTGAACAGATTTCCAGTGTTACTTCATTTATTCATGAAAGATGATGATATTGATGTTGCCACTGATAATATTGCAATTGCAATTTTGCAGTTTACAATTAGATAACTTGGATGAATATCAGCTAGGATTGACACCCAGTGGAGTTTAATTGGAAAACTGAAAGGTGCTGATGGAATTTTAAAATATAGTGAACTGTCTAGAATTATGTTGGCCATCTTGACAGTTCCCCATAGTAATGCAGAGTGTGAGAGGATTTTCAGTGTTGTTGCAAAAATGAGGACTAAATTTAGATCTAATATTAGTGATGACACATTAGAAAAACTTTTATTAGTGAAAGCAGGCCTATGTGGCTATTGCTATGAACAAAATTAGGAAGTTTCTTAACAAAAGCAAAATCTGCCTCTTCATAACATTTGTATGAAAACTGATTAAAGTGTCTTTTTTTTTTTTTTTTTTCCTTAAATGATGCAAGTAATAAAAATGTTTTTTTTTTATCTGTAAGGTACAGTCAAAAGTCGTTAATCCGGACTCGTCGGGACTTCGGCGATTCTGAATTATCAATTTTTCCGGATTATAGATCATCAGTTTAAATGGCATGCAGAAATTCTAAAATTAAAAATAGGAAACCGTAATTTATGAAATAAAGAACAATTATGATCTAAAGGGTATCGAAATTTACAAAAAAAAAAAAAAAAAAAAAAAGCAAGCTTGATAATTATTTGTTTACTTTATTAAACATTTCTCTCAATGTAAGTTGTTTAAGTTGCTTCATTTTATGTGATAATACTTTCTCTTTAATTCTATAAAAAGACATAATTTCTTGTTCAGTTACAAAGTTCCGCTGTTCAAGTCTTGTTAATTGCTGTGCCGAGAATACCGACTAACTTGTCAATCGAAATTTTTTCGTTTTCACTAATCTCTCTGTCACATTCTTCATGTCTTTATCCATTTTTTGCAGTAATTCCACTTTTTGTTTGTTGGACATCGAAACATACTTTTGTTTTGTAGATCCTTTGGAAGTTCCAGCATCGGAAATTCTATTTGACATAATCGAAAGTTCAAGTTTACTTTTATAAAATTGCTCTTACAGTCTGCAAAAAATAATAAGCGGGATCCAATTCGAAGATTAAGGAACAACGCAATCATTAACATTAACTGAAATAGATAATTAGATAATTTTAGCTTACACCGTCCGTTATACATTAAATGCGCAGGCGAAAACGTATTCTGCACTTGCGCACAGGCATATGCGCAGTAGTCAAGGTCTAACGCGTAAAACGCCTGTGCGCATGTGCCAACGCGGCGCATGCGCAGAAAGTTTTTAGCTTTGAGGTCCTGATTATAGATCATTCCGGATTATGGGTGTCCGAATTAACGACTTTTGACTGTATTTTTGTGTTGCTTGCATTTAAGAATTTGTAACTATTTAAAGTTAATTCATTATTAAAAACTATATTTTTATCATTTAAAAAGTCTTTATAACTTTATGAAAAATCTCCTGATTTTTTAGTGTCATAGGTTGGAAAGTATGCTTCTGTAAATCATAGGTAAGGATTTTACTCCTTTCAGAGCTCTGGGATTGGTGCTCTTACCCACTAGCACTGGTTTACATTTGTAAGTTCCAGCTGCGTTGCTGCATACTAAAATGGTAACTCTTTCTTCAGCATTATTCACCCCTGATGGTGTACTTTCTTCACTTGTCACAAATGTCTTTCTTGGCAAACATTGCCAAAAAAGTCCAGTCTCGTCCATATTAAAAACCTGTTCTAAGCTAAGATTTTCTTCTGCCACTAACACAGAAAATTCATCAATAAACTCCTCTGCTGCATCTTTATCTGCTGAAAGTTTTTTTCCCACATGCTTTCAGATAACGTATACCCAGGGTTCGTATGGTCCTTAAGAGTCCTTAAAAGTCCTTAGATTTTTTTGGAATCGATTTTTGGTCCCTAAAAGTCCTTAATTTTGGCCAAAATCAGCAGAAGGTCCTTAATTTTAATCATCTGAAATTTCTGTCTGTTTTTACGACTGTCATTTTGAGTGTGAATTAGCATTTTCAGGAATATTTTTGGCGATTCACTGCCGTATATATGATTATCTTTTGAATGGGTTCATGAGTTATAATTTGTTTCTATTTCTATATAAATGATGGGATACTCGAGTTTCTAAGCAAGAAGTGAAACATAATCATTTTGAAATTCATTTTTTCTAGTAAAGAGCTCTTAAACAACTTTTCGCTTTTGGGGATGTGAATTCTTTTATTAAATGGTTCTAAATTTGGCGACTTTTCAACATTTTGGCGATTTCAAGATTAGTTTCTATAGAAACTTTTTAATTCCGAGATCTGAGAATTTTTCGACGATTTTTTTATAAAACATCGTAAAATTAATAAATTTCATTAAAATAATGTTAATATATTGAAATTATATTTAAAAAATAACATTAAAATGAAACATTTTTATTTTTCGCTGTAATATTATAAAGTTTCCTTTTGACAACTTATTATACAATATTTTTAGTCTGAAAAATAAACAAGTTATAATGCTATAAAGCACAATTTACGAAAGAGCTCTTAGCAAAAGCAAAATTAGCTATGTAATTAATTAAAAATGTCTTGTTTTTAATTTTTTCATAGTAAGAGTTTTTCCCATGTAATTGTCTCAATGTTCAAAATTCTCAGAATGTACATCAGTTTTCCCTATAAAATTATTTTATACTTTTTCCCTCTTATTGTTTTCCAAAATATTTCTGGCTTTTTGCTTTTACAGAATTGGTAGGGATAAATTTCTTTAGGATTTTAGACATTGCAGCTTGGAAAGTTTAGAAGGATTTGAAGGCAAGATTTATAGACCCACGATTCTAGAAGATTCGAGAAATATGTGACAAAATGAAAAATGTCTCCATGGTATCAACACGTAATGGATGTATTTTACAGAAAGTTTACAATGAATTTCTTAATTTTTGTAGAACGTCTGGAAGAACAATGAAAACATATTTGAATGTATTACTTCTGATACTAGAATCTTAACATGTTTATCTTCTCTTTATTTTCTCTACTTTTCACTACACAGAAGCATGGAAAATATCAAAAATGCTTCTCATCTTATCACATGGGCAGGCATTATAGAAAGGGATTTTTTTATTAATAAATTGAAAACTTAACAATTTAAAAGATTCATCTAATATTTCTTAATGCATCATACACATAGCTGGCACTAGGCATTTTCCCACCTGATGCAATCTCTGTGGATCCTAAATTCTACTGCCTAGTGCCTTTCTAAATTCTGCTTCCAATGATTGCTCTAAATTCTAAAAGTTTTGCCATTTCTAGATTTTGTTGTTCGGTGTGTCACTAAATTCTAGAACTTCTGCCACATCAGCTCTAACTGAACTGTACTATATACATTTCATATTGCTTCTGAATGTTCCTATTACTAAAGAAATAAAATTAGCCACTTTTTCTGTACATTCTAATTGCATTTAGTGCTTTCTAGAATAACAGAAATCCTTAATTAAATCCAAAAATTCTGAAATGAAAAGAAAACGTGTTGAAGAAAGAAACTGAATACATAAAGGAAATTATTCTTCAAAGATATGTGCAGTTATTATTATGTAAATTACCCAATTGTTTATGATTTCAACCTTTACTATAATTCCCCATTTCTATTTCCTCATATGATAGAGTTATTGAGCAAGATTAAATTAAAATTAAATAGTATAATCTTTGATAACAAGTCCACATTATTAGTTTGAATTTGACTGTTCTTGTTTAATTACTTCACCATGAGCTGTAATTGATTTTGTTAGCATCAGAACATGCCTTTATGTTCTAAGCTCTTTTTACATAAGAGGCTTATTTAAACCTTTATCTGGTATTAGTTAGTTAGTAACAGACAGAGCGATAATATGCTTCATGCCTGTCGGGAGTTTGGGACTATTTAACTTTTACCAGATCAATTAAACCCTCATAGGTACATTGTGGAGAGGTTGACAAGTTAGGAGGTAAAGACGCAGAAACTAGCGAGAGCATTGATTTGCATATTGAGACAAATCTCGAATTGTTAGAAAAGAGGCTTAAAGAGAAAAAATCGATATAAACTAGCCAAAATGTCTGGGAAGGTTCAAATTAAAATGACGGGTAAATATTTTGTTGACTGTTATTGTTACAAAACGTAAATGTTCTGTAGCTTTTAATGCATAATTATCTTAATATCGTTTAAGAATCTCTGTCATAAATTACATATACTTTAAACTGAAATTTTATTAGATTTTGATTTTAATAGGGCTTTTTTAACAAATATTGTTAAAAAATAAAATTTAATAGTGGTCATGTAAATCCATAATGACTAAGGTTATCAAACTACCTAATTTAATTATTTATAACTAGTTGCGTACCCTTAAAAATTATCTCTACATATTAAAGCAAGTTATTGCCTTTCATTAATACTCATTGTGGTCACAAGATAAAATATAAAAATGTAAAAATTCAAGTAAAACATATTCTATGCATCTACTTAGACTTAAAATAATACAAAACAACTTATCACCTCTGGTGCTTTAATGGCTTATTGGAAACTTAGTTTATTAACTGGGTTACAACCCCTGGAACTGTACACGAAGCTATGACAATAACTGCATCAAACAGAACCTGACTAATTTTCAACACTTGCTAACCTTGCCTACATCAGGCCTTTCAGGTTTGTTCCAATCAGCAGGTCTCTCTTTAGACAAGCAGCAGCGGTGACAACATTCAGTCTTTTGTTATGAATCATGCTGATTATGATATTATTTCTCATTTTAACCTATGCAGTTTGACATAAAATCTACCTGCTTATTTACTAAACTTCTAGACTGACCAAGTATGTGACAAAATGAGACATTAAAAAAAAAAAAAAAAAAAAAAAAAATCAACATAAAGCTAACTTTTAGTAAAACGTAAATGTCACTTATCTACTTTCAAATATGACCAACAATTACAAGTGTAAAATATTTAATGCTACTTGATAAATTTCTAAGTTTATTTTATTCTCAAACTTATTAACAATTATGTTAATTCATGTTTAGTAAGAATGTGTACTACTTAGGGATCTATTTTAGTTTTAGGATGTATTACAAAAGGGAAATTCAGGCATAGATAATATCTTCAATTGAATTTATTCAGTTCCCATTTGCTCATAGGTCCTTAATTTTTTTTCATTAATGGTCCTTAAAAGTACTTAATTTCCTTGTGCAAAAATGTGTATGAACCCTGATACCACGTCTCTGTTTAAATCTATTCAGCCAACCGCTGCTGAAATTGCACAACTCCTCTATTTTTAAATCAGCATGAATCTGCTTCACCTTTTCTCTCAGGAATGGCCCTGAAATTGGTACCCTATCATTTTGCTGCTGCCGGAACCACTCGTACAAGACAGCATCGAGGTTTGTCAATTTCGCCTCATGCAAAGATTTCTGGTTTCGGATTCCCGTGTTAGAATCACAGTTGTTGTAAAATTTCAACAGTTTTTCTTTCTTTTTCCATATATCATACACAGTCCATGTCGCTATTCCATACGATTGTGCTATAATAGTAGAATCTTTGCAGAATCTCCATCTTTTGCAGAATTTCCACTTTTTGCATTACTGTCAATGCAACGTGTTTACGTTTTTCAACGTTGCAAGCAGTAAAATCATGAGTGCTTTTCTTATCTGTCTCTGTAGCAATTTTGCTTTTAAGCAAGAAGATGAGGACTTTGGCGAACACCGTTTCCTCCAGTCCGTCATTGTAATTAGACTGTCATTGTATTAAAAAGCGCTGAAATTAAAAATATTCTTAATTTATCCACAAAATATCCGGATAAAAAATGGCAGCACTAAACAATATCATGAAATAACAAAGTTCAGAAAATACAACGATGTGAATCGTGAACTTGAAAGAAAAGTTGAGTGAATCGTCTGCTTTTTTACCTCGACGCAGATTTCAGGGAAAAACGCTTTTATCATGATGTCAATAATTTGCTATTTCCGTTATGACTCATTATTATTGGTAATTATGATGTCATTATTCGATAAGTATTTTTTCTTCAATATTTCGTACTCCATGTTCTGGTTTCCGGAACCTATAAACTCAATGTTTACGTTTTGAGAGGCAATGCGGATTTCAGGTCAGCGGATTTTCGGTATTGGACTGCAGTCCTTAAAAGTCCTCAATTTCCATGTGAAATGTGTATGAACCCTGCGGTAGACTTTTGAGTTTGCAATGGTGCGCTGAACAGCTGAGATGGACATCTGAATGTCATGACTTGTTTTTGGACGAATATACTTTTGCCTGCCATGATGGTTGGATTAGAATTTGGAAACACCGTTGAGAGAGGCTGTGTGGCTATTATGCATTGTCATACTGGTCCTGTACCTGACATTATGGTGTGGGGTAGTATTGGGTTCCACTCTCACACCCCATAGTGGTGTGTAGCAGTGGTTAGTGACAGAGGTTAATGCAACACTCATTACTGATTTTTCTCATTTTCTTCACCTCAATTAACACTGATACAGTACAAAGTCCGAAATCTGTATGTCCATTATCCGGAATGATCTAAAATCTGAATCTCTAAACCACCACCAACGTTTTCTCTTAGGCTTTATGCATGCACATTTGATTTCCCCCTCCGCAAATAATAAAACATCTGGAGACTTCCGATTCTTATTTTCAATTCGACACTAAATAAAATACCTTCTTATTGAAGATGCAATCATTTCAGCATAAATTTGTACAATCAGTAATTTGGCTCTGTTGCTGCGTATCTGCTTGGGATACATCTCAAACCAAAACATTCCACATAGATACATCATTGATCTAAGAACAACCTGGCGAATCATTATTTGTTATACTTTCCTTTCATCACTGCATGTTTATTAAAACATGACAACCTGACTATTGACTTATGTAGCGATACTTAAACATTTTTTTTTTTTTTTTTTTTATGTTAGTAATTGAATAATAGAGGAGTGTGGTAACATTTTATGTCGACATTACGCTTGGCGATGATTGCAGATTTTAAGTTAAATGCGCTAAAAAGTGTTGACAGGCAAAAATTTACCAAAAATTTCTTTCCATATGCTATGCTAAAAATAGATTTTGTTGAAGATACTTATAGACCCAAAGATTACATTTAGGACTATTTAAATTAAGAATAACTGATTTGTTATTCACGTAAACCCAGAACCAGCGCCAAGGCTCGTATGGCCGCATCGAGTCTCGGAATTTAGGACCACAGAGACTGCTTCAGATGGTAAGATATCTAGTGCCTGCCCTCAATAAGGCTTAAGTATATGGTGGGAATTTATTTATTCAAAACTCTCATAAGCCTTAAGCATGTGCAAGAAATAGACATAAATATAATAAATAACTAAATGAATACAATTCAGGCTTAATTGTCTCAATGCACAATAGAAACCAGATAAAATTTAAAGGAACAACTTGTCGCCAAGCTCATAATGCATAGCCAAATATGTATAGTGAAGGATAGCTAAATTTGATGATGATAGCCGCTAATTTTAAAGGTTTTTGGATATTGCAAACAAAGGTGAAATTTTCCAATTAATAGATTTTGTAAAGAAATGTGGAGAAGTGGTAATAAATGATGATATAAAAGAAGTTTTTCATTGTGATGACAAAGCTTCTCAATCGTCAATCAATTAATGAATGGCAAAACCTGTAGTATGGTTCTAGATCCAAAAAATACAGCTACCGGAAATGAAGAAAGTGACAGAGAAGTTACTGAAAACGAGAAAATTTCGATTGGCAAGTTAGTCGAAATAGCAGCTACAGGACTTCAGTAGTTTAACTGAACAGGAGATTATGTCTGTCTACAGAATTAAAAAAAAAAAAAAAAATTATTAGCACAAAAAAATGAAGCGACTTAAACAACTTACATTGAAAAAAATGTTTAATAAGGTAAACAAATAAATATTAAGCCTTTTTTTTCTTTTAATTTGATGCCCTTTATATCATAAATACTTCATTATTTCATAGATCACATTTTAATATTTTTAAAATTTTATAATTTCTACATGCCATCTTACTAGATTTAAACTGATGATTTAATATCCGGAAAAAATCCCAAATCTGGAATCGCCAGTGTCCTGATGAGTCTTGAATTTCGGACTTTGTACTGTACTATGTGTAATCTCTAAAATAAATTTGGCTTTGATATCTCGTTTTTCTTCATGTTGCATTTTAAATGGCCAGAGGTATATTGAGCACTTTAAGCCATTTAAGTTATATTTGTTATCTTTGTCACAATATGTATTTTTCATAATTTTCATATTAGCCAGAATTCTGGGTTTTTTACTTTCTTGAATACATAATTTCCAGATTTGTGAAATGTTCACACATTATTTTTCTAAAATTTTGTTTTAGATAAAATATATCATTGAGGGATTGCATGAAATAAAAATTTTTAGACTGTATAAACACTAAACACGTATGGACATTTGTACAGAAACTGAAAAAACTGACATTGTAAACTTTTAGCCTGAGAGAAGATAAGAAACAGAAATACTGAGTATTAACATAACTCGTTTAATCTATTTTAATTTGCTTCCGTGGACCTTTTGTTGAAATCTCATTTAATTATATGAGTGATATTGCGATAGGCATCCTTCAATATTGATAGATTGGCTGCAAAGATTTAAAAATATAATTCATTCTCATTACACAAGAATACATGCAAACCTTTTGGGGCAGAAAATCTCTCTAAAGACCCTATTGACAAATATTCTAGGGATAACTAATTGAATAACTGAACAGTTTGTGCCAAAATTCTTAGATCCCATGAACTAAAATATTTTTTCTACCCTTTCATTTCCAATAACTGCTGATATGGAAGCTAATATATAAGTGTAAAGTAATGGTCTGCATCAAAATATTTTTCCAATTATACTGAATTTTAAATGATTTGCAAAGAAAAATATAAATGCAGCCCCCAAACTGTAACCCCCCTCCGCAAAAAAGCAACCTGAACTTTGTGATTATTTGCAAAATAGTTGAGAAACCAAAATTTGCAGTAATGTTGAGAAAAAGGTCAACCAAAATTTGCAATAATGTTGAGAAAAAGGTCAACTGCATGAATTGATGTAGTAGAGCATAATTAATTTTAATAAATTATATATAAAACAGTATTTTTTGCTTTGCTAATAAAATTGTTTGAAAACATGTATGCATAATTGTACGTGTAAAACATTAATACAGTACAAAGTCTGTAATACGGACATCCATTATCTGGAATTATCTATAATCCGGACCTCAAAGCCACAAACGTTTTTTTGTATGCTTTATGCATGCACGTTTATTGTTTACGCATGAGCGTTTAGCACAAAAAACAAAGCAACTTAAACAACTTACATTGAAAGAAATGTTTAATAAAGTAAACAAATAAATATTAAGCCTTTTTTTTAAAATTTTTGATACCCTTTAGATCATAATTGCTCTTTATTTCATAAATTACGGTTTCATATTTTTAATTGTATAACTTCTGCATGCCATCTTACCAGATTTAAATTGATGATCTATAATCAGGAAAAACCCTTAATCTGGAATTGCTGAAGTCCTGACAAGTCCAGATTACGGACTTTGTACTGTATTCTGAATTGTTTGTAATTGTGGTGAGTTTTTATTCCATGGTAATTTTCAGGATTTCAGAAATGGGATTTCAATCTGATAATGCAAAAGTTTAAAAAAGCCAAAAACCATGCACTAAATCAAGATCATATTAGATAATCTTATGAATTTATGTCAAGTTTTCAGGCATTCTTCTGTTAATTTTAATCAGTAGCACTTCTTAAAGTTTACTAATCCCTCGTTTTCATAATTCTTTAAACTAAGTTTCATATGCTATGAAGTAAATACAACAAGAGATGAAACCTGAATGTTTTAATAGTTAAATTTTGCTGTATGAAATACTTTTGCAAAGATATTATTTTGATTGCTTAATCATTGTTTACAATAATAACATGCATTGGTAAGTCAAAATTTTGATAAATACGATTGTCAAATATTTTAAATTATGGATCTAAAGTGTAGTATTTAATTAAAAGATAAAAGGTTATTAAATAAAACATCAGTAAATTATAAATTTGATGTTTTATATTCTTCTAGGATGTATGTCTCTTGAAGAATTTCCTGAACACATTAAAGACTTACTACAATGCATGCAGGAGCAAGAGGAAAGAGAAAGGTTACAACGGGAATTGGATCGTTCAATGTGCAAAGTAAGTTTTACTGTAATACCCAGTTTCTAAATTTAAAGTCTAGTTATGTATTGGTAATATATATAGTGTTAGATACAGTCCAGCACAAAGAAATGAAAAATATACTCAGAAGCATTCATTTAATTATGATGAAAATATTTATTGCAATGCATGTAACTAAAATGAATCCCGTTGCAGTAGGATCTTTGATAACAGCATTATATGCCTAAGTGAAATGCTGTTTTGAATATGCTGTAATGTCATTTTTTGACCAGATTCAAGTGTTACTCCTAATAGCATACTGTACAGCGGTAAGCAAATACTTTGTTAACTATGGGCGAAAAAGATCTTTTAAGCAACATGCATGCGGGGCCATGGCAGGGTACAATGGTGTTTGTATGACAATATTTTGCGGCGTCCCTGTTGTTTGCCAGGATGCAATGATGAAAGGAAAACCCATCTCCCTAGCAAACATTTTTGAAAAAATTACAAATATGTCAAAAACAGCATTTTCTCTTATTGGCCATTAAATAATTGATGAATATACTGCTTATTTTTAAATAAAAATTTATGTGAAGTGAAATTTAGGATGCAGTCTTTTTATTTCAACAATAATACATACACACATATATGTATATAGTTGTTTAAATTCTAAATTCTAAATTGAAGCTGCTAGAAATGCATACACACATATATGTATATAGTTGTTTAATTTCTAAATTAAAACTGCTAGAAAATGGACTATATTCTTCAAGGAGATGCATGTGCTTCTAGCATATCTACCACTCTGAGCTTTGGTTGATTGCTACTGTAGTTATGCACTTACACATTGTGACAATAGATGTGGACAGACTCATGCGACTGATTTCAATTGTTTGCATACAAAATCAAGTAGGAAAGAGGTGGAAATATTGTTACACTGAAATCTAGAGCTTGCAAGATTAAGCAATTAGAAGGGTGTGCTTTTTTTACCACTTCTGATATTGCTGCATGCAATTCACAGAGAGTTTTCTGAGATATAACATGTCAACTGTATCAACTATGGAACAGTTTACTGGCCAGTTCTTTAGCATGTAAGGATGAGTGTAGACTTATTGTGTTATCTGACTAATCTTTTGCACCTGAGGAGAAGTTAGGTTATTATTGGCCTTACTATGACCAACATTAGATGAAGGGAAGTTTGGAAAAGCTGTTCCTTTTGTACTTGGGGATTTTTTCTTTTTTTGAAAAATCAGCTCAGGATGCTGTATTAAGAATGATAAAAGCTAGCTGCAGATTGTTTACAACAATCTTAATTGGCAAAAGTAGTATAGTGGGCTATATGCTATCACATTGTAAATTTTTTTTGTGTGTGTGCTGTATCTAGACTGTTGAATTCTTTTCATAATGTCCCGTGTGAACCATCATTCATCTGTGAGAACTGTGATTTGTATTCTAGAGATTTCTTGCATTAACACAGGCAGCATCTCTACAGTAGGAGCTAACAATGCTTTCTAATCATATGCCAGTGTGTCTGGTTCTGCAAACTGTCATGTAAGAATTCAAGTAGATATACAGTACAGGTACAGCATATGCCCATGGATGTTGGATATTATATGGATGGTTTGTATGCATTTAAGTGCTTTGTAAAAATATTTTTTTTTTTTTCATTGATAATCTCTAGCAGGTATGTGTGATCTGATTTTGCCTTCCATCTCCAGTTAGCTCCAACATTACTAATGCCGTGTGATTCTAAATCAAGCTTCAGAATGCTTCACTTCAGAAAAACCCCACTTGTCTGCTTGTACTGGCACTTACGATTCATAGGGACTGGCAGTTTCAATTCATTGGCATAGTTCTCTTGCATGTGGGATTTATGCTCGTTATGTTATTTTCAATATGCAATGGCCATGCATTGTAATATGCCACAATTCAATGATTGATGAAATTTATTAATTATTTGCATTTTGAGTCTTCAGGTCTATGGAGTTTAGTCTAACTGGATTGGGAACCTTGTGTGCATCTTAGTTTGTCTAAAAATTTATTCAAAAATTTGAGGAATTTTTTCAAATATGTTTTTTAAAAGTTTTTTTTTTTTTTTTTTTGAGATATAAGAACAGCATTTTGTTTTTAGTTATATTTTTACATATTAGTTCCATTTTTGGAATGGTCAGTTTGCATTATTTAATTATTGAATGAATACCACTATTCATTTCTTGGTATTCTGATTTATTAGTACAGTCAAAAGTCGTTAATACGGGCTCGTCGGGACTTCGGCGATACCGGATTATCGATTTTTCCGGATTATAGATCATCAGTTTAAATCTCGTAAGATGGCATGCAAAAATTCTAAAATTAAAAATATGAAACCGTAATTTATGAAATAAAGAACAATTATGATCTAAAGTGTATCAAAATTTACAAAAAAAAAAAAAAGAAAGAAAGCTTAATATTTATTTGTTTACTTTATTAAACATTTCTTTCAATGTAAGTTGTTTAAGTTGCTTCGTAATACTTTCTCTTTAATTCTATAAACAGACAATTTCTTGTTCAGTTACAAAGTTCCGCTGTTCAAGTCATCATTGTTGTGCCGAGAATACCGACTAACTTGTCAATCAAAATTTTTTCGTTTTCACTAACCTCTCTGTCACCTTCTTCATGTCTTTATCCATTTTTTGCAGCAATTCCACTTTTTGTTTGATGGACATCGAAACATACTTTCGTTTTGTAGATCCTTTGGGAGCTCCAGCATCGGAAATTCTATTTGACATAATCAAAAGTTCAAGTTTACTTTTATAAAATTGCTCTTACAGTCTGCAAAAAATAATAAGCGGGATCCAATTCAAAGATTAAGGAACAACGCAATCATCAACATTAACTGAAATAGATAATTTTAGCTTATACCGTCCGTTATACATAAAACGCGCACGCGGAAACATATTCTGCGCTTGCGCACATGCATATGCGCAGTCGCAAAGGTCTTACGTGCACGCGTAAACGGCTGTGTGCATGTGTCAACGCGGCGCATGCACAGAAAGTTTTTAGCTTTGAGGTCCGGATTATAGATCATTCCGGATTATGGGTGTCCGAATAAACGACTTTTGACTGTATTGTATGCAAGTTCACCCATAGGAGTTAGTTTATATTTTACATTTCTGAAATCTTCCAAAAAAATATGTGTAAACATTAATTAACTTAATAATTTCGTGTCATTTAATATTTTACGTACTAACTAGCAGAACGAATTGCTTATTGGCAGTTAGCATTTAAAAGACTTTCTATCATCAACCATCTTGAATTGTGTGAATTTTTAATAAATTTGTTTACTATTTCAGTGTAATCTGATTGCTCTTTCCAGAATGTTTTAGAGAGTTTAGACAGTTATACTTAATTTTTATTTAAAGTATCTCATTATTTAATTATTGAATGTATAAACAGGTATGAAATTTGTATGGATAAGAAATACTTGAATTGTTTGTTTTCAGATTAAACTGTTTTGTCAACATCCTATTCATATTCATCAACATCCGATAATGGTAGAAAGAAAGCTGAAAATACATAAAGATTGCACTCTTGCTGAAGCTACGGCTACAGCTCATACTGTAAGTATTTTTTACCATTTTGCAGGACATTTATGCAATTCCAAAATTTTTTTTAAATGCTGCATTTTGAAACATATTTTGAAATTGTGTATATTAAACGATAGTTTTCATGCATAAATTTTTTGGATGTTGTAGTATCTAGTATACTAGAAATTGTATATAATTAGTTCATTTAATTCTATTCCACTAATTTTTAAAATCATAATATTACTGTTATTACATTTATATGTTATTCAGTATTGATGGGGAAGAACTTTCATAAAGTTTTATGTAAGTTATTTGTAAAAATTTGTATAAATTTATCTTCATTACATTGAAAATATTATTTACCTCTACACAAAACAACTATAAAATTTATATTAATATTTTTAACATTGTAATTTTAGATAATGGGCTTAGAAGGAATAGTTCCTCTGGAGTGTTGCAGGTTAGTAAAGTACGATGACTTCCATGATTCTCTTGAGAGTTCATTTGATGCCAATAGTGAAGAAACTATAGGAGAACTCCTTGGTGGAGTTAAATCAAGTTACAAATTTGACTTATTACTAGAAATTCGGAAACCGCAAGAACAATTCCAAGAGTATAAACCTGGAGGTTGGTTTATTTCTGCATGTGCCTTATTTTTGTAGATTAGAAATGTGTGTGCATTTTTGTGAATGATTTAATGTAATATGCTTTTTGACAGTCTGATCCATGTGCTTTAGAATATATGCCATTTTTTTTAGTTGAAAATCTAGTACATTAGCTCTCCCCCCAAAAAAAAATTTCTGCTTCATGAGTAATTTGCAGTATGTAAATTGTTGTGTATTAATTTACATATTTGCTCTGAATTAGGGTAGATGTATATTTCTCACCAATGAAATGGTAATGCTGTGGTGGTAGAATCACAGAGTTACACAAATTAGGTAAAAAAGAGATGTTAAGTGTAAAAGTGCATAGAAAATTTGCAAGTAATTAGCACATCAAATTATGCATCTCTATATCTTTTGACATACTAATGACAAAGTTATAATAATTGCTTCTGGAATATTTTCTCATGCTGCCAGAACTTGGCCTCTCCAAACATTAGTTTACATATAGTTATTCCTTATATAAGTGCTGACAGTCTGTTCTGTTGTTCTATGTTTGAAAGTATGTCTGTTGCAGCATTATAAGTCTGTGCAGGATGGCCTCAGCAAGGTTAAACAACATGTGGTCTGGTATTGTACTGTTTAAGACCACCTGGAGCATTCTGCAAGAAAACCTAATATTGGCTGCTTAATCATAACACTGCTGAGTGTCAGTATCCTTGGGATGGAAATGAGAGGGGTTCATTTGTCATCTGAACCCACCTTGCATGTAAAGTGCAGTTAGCTGGGCCTCTGTGCTATTCTTTCATGGATATCCAATATCAGTGGCATTTGTGCTGTCATCTCTGTGTCACTTTTTCAGCCATTGTTGCATCTGAAGGATTTATAATTGAATAATATAATTGTATATTTAAACTTGCTATCATGTTCTGTGCTAAGTTAGTTGTTGAGTATAATGTGTAAGCATAATTTAATACAGACATCAGTATGTTTGGTACCGACATCAATAACATACAAAGACATTGACTGTTAGTTTTACAGCTTTGTATGGAGTTACTTGCATTCAGAGTTTTATTTTGTCCCACTTATATGTGGGAATTGAAAGTGGATAGTATGTTATTGCGCACGAGTTATTTATTCACACCACAGGACTACATTACGCATTATGATATGCTGTTTTCCATTAAATCTCATACTTTTTGAAGCTCTATTTGCATTGTATTGGATGGGCCTTGGCTTCTGAAAATTTAATCAATTTCATATCTTGGCCATACTTTATATTCTGCTTATTTTCATATTTCTATGATTATGTTATTGCAAATTCACTTCGGAATGTAAAAAATGAATATTATCTTCAGTGTATTTATTTTTATGTATGCCACCCATTCTCAGAAATATTTCAATTAAATGTTGATTTTACTAGGCTTTTAATAACAATTTTATATTTTCAAATAAAGGAACTACGGTCAAAGTTCATGTAGTCGATCTTGAACGAGAAGAAGTTGCTTCTCATCCAGTCACAATTAGAAGTCATCCATCCAACACAGTGGATGAACTGAGGTCCCAGATTGCCCAGGTATTGGTAAAATCTGAGAATATTTTGTTATTGCGTTTCATATTTAATTACGTTAATTTTTCATATAAAATTATCGAAATATATTTTATATTGTTGTATTAGTAGCTCTGTATGTAAATAAATTCAATTTTTCAGTCATAAAAATGTATGATTGTGTGTTCAGTTATAGAATTTTGAGTCTCCAATTTAAAATTATTGGCAATCTAATACAAATTTTTATTTAACTTTAAAAATAAAATTATGCTACTATTCACTTATTTTTCACTTTTTCAGTCTCTTGGAGTTGATGGTAGCAAAATGAGAATCGTTCTGGAAGCATATAGTAATGAAACTAAAATTTTAGATGTTCCATTAAGGACTTTGAGTAGTGAAGGTTTCAGGAAGAGCAACAAGGTATATTTATCTGTTTGTAACTGTAGGTATAAAATTCTGTTTAGTTCTTGGCAAATTAAGTTCATTCAGAAAACATGAATTAAAATTTTTATTGAGCAAAAACAAGTAAAAATGTAGTTGGCATCAAAAATGCTGTTAAATGTTTTTGCTGTAGAATATGCCTCTGTCATCTACCAGCAGCTGAGACTCATTTTTGTAGTTGAGTATCTGAGAAGAAGTCTAATTTTGTGTGGGAAGAATTACATGTGCTGATGATGTTTTTGGTTTTATTTATTTTATAAATATGCATATTCTTCTTGCAAATGAAACAAATTTAAAAATTTGTAATTCACCATTATGTGGTATCTTCAAAAACAATATGTGCAGTATGGATTTACTTGGGCAAGTGTCACAGCACTCACTAGTTTGACATCTGCCATTCTTTTCTTGCTTTTCTGAATACATAATGCAGTCTTTTCTTCCACCTTTCCTGATTATATGCAGTTTCTTGTTTAATCCTTTAAAGAATTCTCATTCTTTGTCTTTTCGGTGGTATAATTTAGCTACCACTATTTGAAATATCAGAATCATAATCAACATTGTCTTCTAAATTATCCTTTAATGCTTGAAAATTAAATATATCTTTACTATTACTCAGCTCTAAATTTTCACCATAACATTCATTTATGTTTTGAATCACAATAATAATAATAATAATAAAAGTCTTAAAGATTTTAACATCAGTATCAGAGACAGCTCATTTTAATTGTAGATAACAGCTGCCAACAATGATAATGATATAGCATCTTAAGTGTAATCATGTTAAAAACACTCAGCTCTGTGGTGGAGCCACCATAGTTACTGAAAAAATGAGCAATGTATCTATCCAGATGTAACTAAGGGTTAGAAGTGCTGGCTTTTTTCTGTAGCTGTGTGAGTGAGCAAGCATATGCTATTCATAAAATACTTTTAAACAAATGAATCAATTTGTTTAGATTTGTCATTCATAAATCAAAACTAGGATGGGTTGCCTGTCTGAAAAGTCACACATATTTCAGTAACACCCAACGACTGTTACGTATGTGGTGGGTAATGCTGTTTGTTAAATCATTTATATTTTCCCATCAGTAAATTTTGTAGATGAACATGATTGTTGTTATTCTTCATTTTTCTTTAATACAGTCCTAGCTGTCTAAAAATTGATTGTATCGTTAATATAACTTTTGATTACTGCAAGTAATTGTGCTACAAAATTGTCGTCATCAAATTTTGGTCACAGAATTCCTACATAATTTGTAAACAACCTTTTTTTATGTGTGTGTGTGTGTTCTGTGTTAAAAGTTAAACAATGTTTTCCATTTTGAGTTCATTCTGCATATATGTTGCCATCACTATATCTGATATCTGTCTGTATATAAGTAAGATTTCGCTATAGTACTGTGAAGGTTGTTTTAATAAATCATTTTTATGTTACTTTTTTGTATACTACTGTGTTAGAGTATGTTGCCAGTTCGAGGCTAGTAGCTTTCCCAGTTTTAAATGCCATAATGTTGTAATTATGTGTAATATTGATATCAGACTTTATTCCTCTTGAGTCCTTTTAACCTCAAAATGATATATCTTGAATATATATATATATATATATATCAAAATCTTGAAAATCGGAACGAAAAAGAAAATGCTGTATTAAATATTTGAAGGTTAAACCTATTTCCTCCGTGTAACAAAATAAACTGGTAAAATATGAAATAAAGAAAATTTTCTTTTTGTTTTATTAACCCTCTGAGTGTTATGGGTGGCTTTATCTGGTCATGAGATTTTTTGTTATTTGTTATATATTAGCTTATAATTTATGATATTTTGCTTTCTTAAATAATATAAATATCATCTTATTAAATGTAAGTTTATGAAAATAGAGCCTAAAATAAGTAAATATACAAATTTAGCTAATAAAGTGTCTTTGAATACAGGTCTTCATGACAGATCCAAAAAAAACTGTGCCGCTCAGAGGCTTAAACTCCTTAAAAGTATTTGCATATATATATATATATATATGCAAATACTTTTAAGTTTTTGAATATAATATATAAAAATATTTGCATATATATGCAAATATTTTTAATTATGATTAACTCTTCAAATTATGAGAATACTGATTTGAAAGCAGTGTAGATTGTATGAAATGTTGCTTTGCTTCTGATAGCCGATATGAAGTAAATATTTGAGCTTTATAATTAGTTCAGATTTTGTTGTCCTATGGATTGTATATGGAACAGATGGTTTATATTGATGGCTAGGTGCCATCAATACTAAATGCATCCATTGCTGACATATGTTGCTGTTATATTTCTTTGAAAGAATGTGTGTGCAAAAGGAAAATTTAAAACCAGAGAGGAGTTGTTATTTACAAAATTAAGTAATCCTGTCACCTCTGTTAAAGTGTCATCATACTGCACTGTTAGAGTATCACAAGTATTAAAAAGCAGTAAAATATAAAGTAGTTGAATATAAAATATAAAGTAGTTCTTAAATATTCTTAAATTCTCGTCAATGTAAATTTTTTTTCTTTGTCTCTGGAAAAATCCTGGAAAGAGTCCTGTGATGTTCCAGTTCACATGTTAACATGAAGTGGACTGATTCAAACATTACTATGCAGTTGATTTCTGCCATAAGAGCATCTTTAACGTGATTTCTTAATGGGATAATTGAAATCAACTGTAGTTGTTTCCAAGTTGAATAAAATTTTTAGATGATCAAAATGGTTTCACCACCCTTTCTTTAAGAAGAAAAACATAACATCTTTGAAGAACCATTACTACAGGGATGTCTTTTAGCATTTAAAATTAAAATTTTAATTTAAAAGTATTATTTAATGTATTTTGTAAAAAATCTTTTTTTTTTTTTTTTTTATTTTTTGAAATAGGTTTTTGTTGAATTTAAAGATGCTGAAGATGCTGCAAAGCCTTACAGTCAATCAAAACTTTTCAGAATTTTAGATTGCTATGCTCATACCATCTGCATACATGTAGCCCTTCCTAAAGTAGATAAAGGTATATTTTATTTTTTAGTATTTTTCAGATTAATGAATGGTACCTCTGTATCTGACATTTTAATCTGTCCCATGTTTTTGGACATAATCAAAAGAACTTTTCTAATAAGAAATAAAGGAAAAATAATTAATCCTTTCTTATACAAAAATCCTACTGTTATTATTGCACTGTTTAATACTAAAATATAAATGCAGTAGATGAAAGAGTATATACTTGTATATAAAGCACTGCACAGGATACTGTATATAAATGTTTTCTGCTCTCTATATCAAAACATTCTCTGATGTCTCTGATTTTTACTTTGTAATTGATTTCATTCCCTTTGCAATGTTAGTTAATTTAATAATGTCTGTGATTTTTGCTACCATAGACATGATCAGAACCTATCTCAAATCCTACCAAGGTATCAGAGTGTTTATAAAATTATGTGTATAATCTTACAAAAGGAATCTGTAAGGAAAATAAGTATTAAAATAAATGTAAAATGTAAATCTTCTTGGAAGTACATTTAAATCTTCATAAGAGGACCTTCTGTATTCCTAGATGACCAATTTTCCGTGGATGGTTTAGAGAAATCCATGCTATCCATTATTTAGTTATATTTTAAAAATATGTCACTTTCACAAATGGCTGTCTATATATAGTTTTGAGGTTTTATTAAAATATTAACATAAGCTATAAAATTTTAGTGAATTATTTGTATAAATTGTATTACAGGTGACTGTTTATAAGCATTTATTTTGAGTAAATGTTTATATTTTGGTAAACGTATTTGCATTATTTCCCCTCTTTTTGTTGTACAGGGTATTTCATATTGAATGGGACAAAAAGAATATAATAGTACAAGTTCTGTAATTGATTTATTAAGACAAAAAATTAATTCTGAAATTAGCACTATTCAAGTTTTATCTGCTGACAGCAAAAAAAATCTGTTTACAAAATCGCCACTAGAGGCCTGTTATTCAGATTGATGCTTATCCATGCAGGAGAAAGCATACTGTGTTATGGAATACATTGAAACATCATCGTTTATCATCATTCAAATACTTTTTTTTGCGTGAAATGTCGTAAAAATCACTGCATCATCATTACAACATCAAATGGCAGGTGAAACAGTTTCAGGATATGGGATGCTTACGTAAGAAAGCCAGCCCAGGACGAACAGCAGCCAAAACCGAAAATGTATGGCATGTGTTATGGAATGTATGGCATGTGTTATGGAAGCGTCTACAATTTCGTCTATGCACCATTCCAGTGGTGCTGGAGTTGAAACCATCTGATAAACCTCTACATAAAGCTTTCTGTGAGAATTTACTAGATTAGCTCAAATGGTTTTACAAACAATTTGTATTTACGGTTGAGGCCAGTTTTCACATTTCTGGCAAAGTTAATCACCATAATTTATAATTTCAGGGCACAGAAAATCCACATGGTGTAATGTAACATGAATGTGATTCTCCACAGATGAACATTTTGTGCATCATTTCCATCAGTTGTGTTTTGGATTCTTTTTTCTTCATGGTGAAATATATTAATAGCTGCATTTACCAAGATATGCTATTAGAGTGGTGGTTCCCTCAGTTGGAGGAAGCGGTTTCTGCCTTCATTCTGTAGCAAGTTTCTCGGTTTCATTCACCACCATACTGGCATAAAAACATACGCCAGCACCTGAATGATAGTCTACTCCATCGCTGGATTGGCCGTGCTGGGTTAAACAATATGCCATTGCTATGTTGGGCGCCGAGATACCCAGATCTACCCCCTTACGATTTTTTCTTGTGCAGTTTTGTTAAAGACAAAGTGTTCATTTTTTCAATTTACCCAGGGCTTAACAGCAGCTGAAGCAGTGGATAACTGAAGGGCTCAAATCATTAACAAAGGCTATTCTATCACAAGTGTTACAGAAACTGGAATACTGCATTAAAATATTCTGATGTATATTAGTTTACTTTTAAAGCTATTGCTTTGAGTATTGATCAAATGTAAGCTCATTCACTATTTTAATGTTTGCATAACAAGTTATTTGCTGTTGCACATGTTTTTTAATTTTGCTTTGAAGAATAGTTAAGGATATGACATTTGCAAATACTTTTCACAATTTGGACGCTGTGTCACCGGAGGGGCATACATAGGACTTGGATAACAATAGTTTCACTGTGAGTTTGATTTATCAAAATAAAGTAGTAACAGCATTCACAGGTATGCTTTCTTTTTGTCCTATTCAATATGAAATACACTGTACTTGTTTTGATGTATACTTGCTATGAAAAAGTTAAATCATTTATGAAATTAGCTTGTTTTTTAAGTCGAAAAACAAAAATTGAATGAATACTAGGCTAAGAAAAGTAAATTTTATTCCTGTGTATAAGTACTAGATGCACTTTTTATCCTTTTAATTATAATTTTGAAATTTTTGTTGTCATCACATAAATGCATTTAACTCGTTCACTGCTGAGCAACATTTTAAAAAAACCGTTCCACCATGCCAACAAATTTAAATTAATTAATTGTAAAATAAAAATACGAACATGTATTTAGGGGGAAAGATATTGAATTTAGATAACTTTTTATTGCTTTATAAATAATACGAGTTAGTCTTTTTTTTTTTTGTGATAAAATTTTTATGAGAGCGGACGCTACGAGAATACTCATAATGAGTATATTTATAGTTGGCAGTTGCTCATAACAAAGATTGATTATTTTTACAACAATTATTATAACAAAGATTGTTATAACTTGCTCGATTATTTTTACAGTTCCTATGTTATTTACTTTAATTATATTATACTTGTATTAATTATAATAAATGTCCTGAATTGCACCAGATTGTTGTATTTTTCCTAATCTCCAAAGCCAGATACCTTCAAAGAATATGAAAATATTATGAGTTTGATAATATCTGGCATAGGTAAAGCAGAAACGTTCTACGAATTAAATCATAGCTGGTGCCTAAACACAAACTTTGACCTATGAGATAACTGGTAGTTGGCAGCGAACATGTTAAAATATTCTGATGTATATTAGTTTACTTTTAAAGCTATTGCTTTGAGTATTGATTAAATGTAAGCTCATTCACTATTTTAATTTTTGCATAACAAGTTATGTGCTGTTGCACATGTTTTTTAATTTTGCTTTGAAGATTAGTTAAGGATACTACGACATTTGCAAGTACTTTTCACAATTTGGAACTGAATGAACTAATACATATTGAGAATATACTGTTTTTATAGTGTTTTAGATTGATCAAAAATGTGTACTGTGACCTGTCTAAGATGACTGTGCATAGTTCCAAATGATGTGTTGTGAAAGGGTGACCTTAGACAGGTGATGTCTAGTAGCAATGTGTTTTTTAATGTTCTTATAAATGGTGGTCATTTTCAGAGGCAGTTTGCTACAAGAGGTTTTGCTGCATTTTAATTTTGTGTAATTTATTATATAACTGAAGGTCTTTTACTGTTAGAATTTTTGTTAGTATCTGTAAAAAATATAATTTAATGAAAAATCTTTTGAAGCAATTTTAGATCGTTTACGTCTCCATAACTGTGATGAAGATGGAGGGAAATATGACTCCAGCAGTGAAGAAGAAACAGAAGAAAATGGTATGTAGGTTTAATTGTAATTCTCAAAATTATGTAAGATATCAAATTTTTTAAACTGTCATTTTCAGCAGGAATCTTGATAAGTTTCATTTAACTTTTTCTTAAAATGAACCATTTGGAAATTTTTGAAGCATCTAGATGGAAGTGAAATTTAAATAATATTCTGTATATGAGTTATTTTAAAATGGGTTTCAGTAAGTGACTGTTCTCCAATGAATGAATTTTGTAGTTTTTCAGTTTGTTTCATATACTGGAAGACTTTTGGTTTCTTATTTTATATCTCAGTTTCCTGGTCCCCCACTGAATCATCCAGTTTTTAATTTTTAGCCTTTTCTAAGGAAAATATATTCCAATAATAAATGAAATTTATCGAATTAATGAAACTTAAATTAGGCAAATTCCATTCTTCCATGCCTAATGGTTTTTCAGCATAACTTCTCTCATTAAATTTATTTGATCTGAATTGCCTTGATTTGCTGTAAATATTTGTAGAACATTTTGTGTGTATTCTATCAGCAAATATTTAGTCAGTTAATATTTGTATTTAATTTTGTTTCACATCAATATATAGTACATTACTAAGTTTATCCATACAATAATATATATGTACAGTAATTATTAAGTCTATTTTCATCATATATAAAAGTAACTTGATAAATCAAAGCTTTCTTTTCCTACATACGAATTTTTCAGTATAAAAGTTTAAGAAACTTTGAATAAATCTTTGAATATGTAATTAAATATTAATATATTTTCATAAGACTCGTACAAATAATTCAATAACCATAATCGTACTCGTATAAATAGTTCAATAACCATAATCATACACAAAAGCCAAATGGATTTTTTTTAAAAGTGGTGTTGCCACGTAGAGTGAAAAATTGTTTGAGACTCACTCTTTCAAAACATATTCTCTTTCAAGGCTGGCAACTATGATATTTCTATTAGCTATACAATGATTAGGTTAGACAGGTTTATCTCTTTCAAAAACTTTTATCTCTGATACTTTAAAAAAAAAGGGGGGGGCAAATGCTCCCCTTTTTGCATCCTTATAACTTAAAATCTATTCTGACTTATGAGCAAGCTTTTTACAATATTTGAATACCGTATTTTATTTTGTGAAACAGGTTACAGAAACATTTTGTTAAGAGTGTTAGGGAGTTAATGAAAGCAGGTGCATAAGAACATAACTTACTGAAGTTAGACATTTTGTATGTAACTACATAAGCGTAAGGTGAGGTTTAGTGAAATATACTGACAAGTTTTTGCATATGGTTGTTTGTAATAAAAAGTTTAAGGTTATTTTCCCCTGTAAATGCACTCTTCATTTGCATTTAAATTTAGGTTAAAAAAAAAAAAAAAAAAAAAAAAAAAAAACTTAATTTGATATTGATTTTGAATAAACCATTCTTGAATTCAGAGTGATCAAACTCTCGCCCTTCTACACAGTAGCAAATAATAAACTGTACCATTCAATTTCCCATCTTTTGAAAATTATAAGCGTCCATACTTTAAAAGCAAAAAGTTGGCTGTATTTCATTTTGGTTTTATTATATTTGTTTTCAGGAAATACAAAGTTTTAACATATGCAACACTTTTGGGCCTTGTTGAAAAGATTGTTAGGTCAGGTAATTTTTGTAACCAAAAAGAAAACAATTTAAATAATTCTTCAATTTTATTAAATTAATTGAAGACTGTAACTATAAACAGTTACTGCATTCTTATTTGTCTGTTTTAAGTTTCTGATAGTAAATAGTTAGATAAAATATGAATTCTGAGAAGAGTTTCTTTGTTTCATGTAATGCAGACAATGATTTTATTTAACTTACAAATGAAACAAAATGATAAAAACAAGTGAGCATAGCTTGCGTGAAATATTATTGGGTTCTTCTAAAATTTTTAAAGGAATACCCAATGCTGTTCATTGAAATACTTTTTTTTTTTGTCTTAAAAACTTTTACTTTCTTTTTAAGTTCAGATAATTATTTTGTGAAAGTGCTGTCAAGAAAACTGGTAAGATGTCTGAAGAGGAAACTTTTATTTTGAGATTTCAAATTTTTATTTTATTTAGTTTTTATAGTAATGCTGTTTGGTATAAATGGGTGAAACTAAAAATTCACATGACAATTGTATTTTGGTCGATGATTTTAAATAAAAATATGGCATTTTAAGACCTGTTAACTGATATATATATGCAATAACGTTAAGGTTCACTTAACAGTATTACATCTCATTCATTTTATAACTCAGAAAAATTTCTATCATCTAATCGTTGCCACATGTTCCATTCAAATACTATAATAAATCTAAAACGATGTATAAAAAAATTTGAGCAAGCAAACAAAAAAAAAAAAAAAAAAAAAAAGGAGGGGGGAGAGAAAAGAAAATTAATTCAGTTCTCACTTCGTGACAAGGTAAAAATACATAAAGATTCAAAATATCTATGCTAAAAATTACGAAGTAAATCTTAAACACTTATTTCCTCGAATAAATGGATTAAGCATGATTTAATTCACAATAGTTAAAAAAGGCATTAGCTTTGTTGTTGCAAAGCTTAGTGTCTCTAGATTAGCAACAAATCCATTATTTTGCTAAGTTTCTAATGTAAACAAACATGTCTGCTATGGTAAAAATAATTAGGTTTAACCGCACTTAAACAACTTTTAAATTGTTGATAATTCTACAAATATTGCATGCAGATTTACTAAATGCATAAAAACCTTAACTGGAAGATAAGAACAACATAATTCAATCATTTTTAAAGCAAAAAGTGCATGATTTAAAAAAATATAAGAATAAAAAAACTGAGATCACTGAGCCAAGTAACAGAGTAGATATATATATATATATACATATATTTATATACTTTTGGTGCGGCCTATTGCAACCAAAATGGGAGGTGCACATCTACATGTTATAGAGTCCTATATACAAAGTTTCAACGTTCTCAGATTACTTGTTTTTGAGTTATGCAAGATACATATGCACAGACCGCGCAAAAAATTTGCTTCAGAATTCATTTTAAATCTCTTTTATAATTTTTTGGGGGAAAAAGAATCCTTTTCTCTGTCCTTACGTACAAATGTCACACAAAAACATAGATTGCATTCGATAGCAGTCAAAATGGATATTTTTGTTGGAAATAATGATACCCGAAATTTTTCGCGATTACAATAGTTCCTTTTTACTTCATACAAGGAAGTAATTAAGATAACCATTTTCCCTCCAGCAATGGATGTTCAGTATCTGGTATAAAACTGAGGTTAAATCATTCAGACGAAAAATCTATAAACATTCAAATTTTTGGAAATCTGCACAATGGGTGTACAAACAGCTAGATTTCAAAACTTCAGATTTAATCGTAAATCAATTTTTAGAAACATAACCATTTTCATGTTTCTAATTATAGAATATTGCATCTTACTATTACTTGTTTATCCTTTGGCATTTGTGACATTAAGCAATTCTTTCTATTGTAAATTTATAATTTAAGTTGTGTTCATATGTGCCCACTGCTGTGCATAACTGGAATGAAAGCTGAGCTTGTTGATGACCATTGGTGTTAATTAAGATGTTATAATTGGCTGTTTACATATCTTACTCCTAACTATTACTGAACTATTTTGTGCCTAGTTTGGGCACAAATATCCATTTTCAGTGTATTTTAACTTTTCTTAGGCTTGTTATTTAATACTGAATTTGTTTTGTTTAGACTCCACTGATACTGGAGTGGGATTGGAGAAATCATCTACTATCAGTGTATCTTCCAAAATGTGCTCCGTCCTTGATTCCAATTGGGTTGAAGGGTCTAAAGTCCTAGCCTCATCAAATGCTGAATTCACAAAGAAGAACCACATCACAATCACTCCTGATGACCCGTCCCAAGATTACGATGAAGGCTTAGGTGACAGCGAAATAGGTGACACAGCATCCACCAATGGCTGCCACAGTAACCAAGCTATTCATAGTGATCAATCTGAAGACAGCAGCTTGACGGACAGTGAAAGGACACTGGTCGGTGATGAGTTATCCCCTCGAAATAACTCTCCCGATATAATGGGAACCGAGATGGAACAAGATCTCGAACCCCTTCATTCTAGTTCTGAAGTGTCAAAACCTGAATGTGACAGTATGTTAATGAACACAGATACTAATTGCCCTATTCATGGACAAGATGATACACGCAATATGTCCTCACCTGAAGAGAACACCAAAGACTCAAAATGTAATAACTCTGAGTGTTGTAAAAATTTGTGTACATGTTCAAATCAAACTGTGTTGCCTGAAATTACACCTAAAAGGTACTTCAGGGCATATAATTACACAGATTATGAAACAGGAGAAAGAAGTAAGTCTTATCTGCTTTTTAATTTATTCTAAATTTTTAGTGTAAGGTTGAATTTATCAGTGGTGTTTAAATTGTTAATACCGCAAAGTTTTTTTTTTTTTTTTTTCCCCGGTGTGTATAAGACTTGCCATATTGTTATTTAGAGGATATTTCACAAGGTGAAAATTTTATTAAAAATAGAACAGGTGTGCTTTGCACAAAGGTGAATCACAAGAGAGGGGATTTTCGATGAGGAATAAACAGATCTCATATTAACTGATCTGTATGGGACTGAACATTTGATGTATATGATTATTAGAGACGGAATTTGTATTTCTAAAAAGTATGCATATATGTTATCTATAAAATATTTATAAATTATAAATATTAGGAATATTTATGTGTGTATTTATTTTGTAAATTTCTTTTAAGTAAAATTATTATTTTTTCCACAAAAGTGTTTTTCCATTGGAAGGTGAAATGTTTTTTTGCATTAGTTTGGTTAATAAAAGAATGTTTTAACATTTTGAATCGGTTCTGCCATTGTAAATGAATTTCATTTTGGCTTGTTTGAGTTTGTTATTTTAAAGTGAGTGCTGCATCTATGATATGGAAGGCAGGTTAAAAACATCTTAAGCTCAAAAAGTTATGAGTAATAGTACCATTCTTTATCATAGAATGAACAACAAAAATTTTATTTTTTAAAAACAGTCTTTGTGAAATAATGGCCAGTTAAAATGAGACTGGGACTATTATATTTAGTTCATATTATCACTAATTATTGTAGTGTATAAGTAGTAATGATCATGTACAAAATAGTATTAAATTCCATTTATTTACATGCACAGAATCCATTATATATGAAAAAACTAATTTTTCAGGGTTATGTATCAGTAAAGGAGAATGGTTTTCTTCCCCATTTTGGCTTTGGTGTTTGTTATTATTGTTAATGCAGTGCGGCACCTCTTTTGATGTAGAGGTAAAATTAAGTACTTCTTTTGATGCAGAGGTAAAATTAAGTATTTGTGCTTTGCTGAAAAAAATCCTCCTCCTTGTGATTCCTTTCTGGGCAAACTGCATTCCATTCTACCCATTTATTTAATTTTTATAAATTTCTGAAATTTTTACCAATTTTTTAAAATTTTGTATTATGTAACATATGTTTTCTTCTGCTGTATTGAAAATTGTGGTAAACTGATTTATTAAAATTAATTAGTTCCAACTGTTAATTGAAAAAATGATAATTAAAAAAATTATGCAGCTGCATTGTAGCATTTAATTTATGGGTTTTTAGTTATGAAAAGATTGAGACTTGTTAGTGACTTACTGGATAAAGTTTGCAGAATGTCTAGTTTATTCTGTGTTAAAATCATAGCAAATAGGGTGGCTGCAAGGATTTTTTTTTTTTTTTTTTGGTGTATTATCCATATATAAAAGCAATGAGAGCGGTTCTTTTTTTAGAAAATTCTCCATGAAGGTAACTTTTTCTATGGGCCTCAATGTGGTTTTCCGTATTCAGTCAAATCTGTGCAGAGAATGTTCTCAATTTTGTGGTCAGTTCTTCAAGGTATGTGTTAGATATATAAATTACATTAAATTCTATTCATCAGAATATTGGATTTTTGATGAATTTTATCAGGAATTGAGAAGTAAATGGAAATCCCCCCCCCTCCGATGTATTGTGAATGACATTGATTACGGAAATAGAATGTTTCCAGATGAATAAAAAGGAGTTTAAAGTTTTCGTTGTTTTTGAGACCTTCTCTGAAACTTACTTTGATAAATTTAATTAGCTAGCA
Source organism: Stegodyphus dumicola (assembly GCF_044657685.1). Taxonomy (NCBI): domain Eukaryota; kingdom Metazoa; phylum Arthropoda; class Arachnida; order Araneae; family Eresidae; genus Stegodyphus; species Stegodyphus dumicola. The sequence goes on from NC_140776.1 coordinate 122,474,607, forward strand.
ATGCCAGCCTATTTCAGCAACATATTTTGGACTGAACTTTAAAGTGCTAGTTCAAAAGAAAAAGTAGCAGTTAGAAAATCTAGTGTATAGAATTATCATGTTCAAATGAAAGATAGTTGTCTTTCTAGAAAGTGATACCTTTGTGGAAAAACTTATACATTTTATAATAGTTGAAACTTATTTGTAAATACAAACTTTGAGAAATCTTTCTAATATTTATGGCATTAAAATGTGGATTAGGGATTTATTTGTTCTTACTGCAGAAAGTTTTGAAATATTTTAATTAACTGGATTTGAAGTAAATTTGTTAAATTACTTGTATTTTGATTTGAAATGAAAATAATTTCTTGATTAATTTTTGACTGAGTTGTTAAGGTACAGATGCACATTTATATCAATGATTAAGATTCTTAATATTCATTATTACAGCAGGTTAGTATATATTAAGATTTCGCCCTTTTGTTTGCTTTAAAAGCGAGCATGGAAACAATTAGGATATTGAGCAAGATATAAAATTTTATTATATTATTTGCCAATATTTTAAATAGTATAGATATGTAAATGTGATGCAATGTTTGTGGCTCTTGTTACTTTAAACAGTCAAAAGTGTTTTCCTCCTTAATATATCTAAAATAACATTTTGTTCGAATTACTTGTTTCTTTTAGATCAAGTAAATAAGGTTGTGTCATGTTAGTCATAATTCAGGTATTTGTTTTCTTTTGAATGTTGTGTTCATACATTAATTTTAAAAAAAAATTCTGAATTATGGTTGAAGGTTATGTGTTGGTGATAAAATGTAAAATATCTCAATGCATTTTAGCTTATTTTGCATTAACTTCATCTTTATCAAATACTTTATTTTTCATCATTATCACACATGCAATAAATAAAAATAGTATAAATATTTATATGGGTTCCAAAGATGACTTCTTACTAACCCTTTAGCATTTGGCCCTATTTTGATTATCTACATTGAAGGCATAACCTCAAGTACACTCATGTGCAAAATTAATACAATTTGTGAAGTATATCGAATTTCCGAAAAACTAATGAACAGATTTTAATGAAATTTGGCAAGAATATATATTTGTAACAGAAAAAAAAAAAAAAAAAAAAAAGATGTACTATTCAAGAGTAATTTTTTATGTATATAATTATCAGTAAAGCTTATGAGGCAGGGATTTAAATTGCAGATGACACTACATTAAGCTTTATAGCCACATGTGCTTGTGGTTGGCCTGCTTCCAATTTACCAACAATTCTCCATCTCATTCCATCATCCACATGTTCGTCGCTACTCATTTTACCTGATACCTTATGAAAGCTATGCAAGTTTTGTATTTGACTCTGAATATTTGCATAATACTTTGGTGACAAAATTAGCATCTTTTAGTTCAGTACCTCTCAGAAAAATAGATATAGTTTGTAAATTCTCTTAATTTTGCACATGGGTGTATTATTAACACAGTTTTGAATTGTATATAGATAATCAGGTGGATGCTAGAATGTTAATGAAAGATAATGAGATATTAGTCCATAGGTGTATATTTTCATTACAGATCCTATCTCCCAAACTCTGATAAAGTCTCCCAATTTTTAATTTTTACCCTTAATAAGGAAAATGAGTACAATACCGTTCATTATCAGGACTAAAAATCGGCAAACTTTTGTTGATGTCAAACAGTTTTGAATTGTATATAGATAATCAGGTGGATGACAGAATGTTAATGAAAGATAATGATATATTAGCCCATAGGTGTATATTTTCATCACAGATCCTGATCTTCCAGACTCTGATAAAGTCTCCCAATTTTTAATTTTTACCCTTAATAAGGATAATGAGTACAATACCATTCATTATTAGGACTATAAAATTCGGCAAACTTTTGTTGATGTCAACTATGCCAAAAATAATTATGGTAACCATAATGCAAGGAAGTAAGAATAATTCTTATTTCTTCCTATCTATTTGAATTTAGATGAAAGGGTAACTTCATGTATTACGTTTTTTTGTTACAGTTCGTGGAAAAAATTAAATGTCTAAACAAAATTAAATTTAAATAGGAAGTATGAAATTTTTCATGGCTGCCAACATTAAAGAGAACCTTAATATAATAATAATTCCAACATTTTGGCAGATGTCTCTGCATAAATTCAGATGAGTGAGAATCAAGGTGCTATCGATGGCATTTATTATACCATTTAGCACTGCCCCATGGCCACTGTGTTTTTTTGTGTATAAGATAAATATTTTTCTTTATTAATGAATCCTTTATAATTTTCGTGCATTTCTGAGATTCCATAATTTTGTTGTCTTTAGTAATAAGTTTACTTTAAAAAAGTTATGTGAACTATTTCTCATTGAAAGGATATACATCCATAAAAGCAACAAAATCATTTATAGCTAATTTATCAGTTGTGTTGCAGAATATGCATCAGACCATTTCCTGATCCTATCATTTTAATGTGTAACTAATTGTTAAAATAATTTATATAAAATATGTAATAATTTAAGTAAATCTAATTAATGCATTTTCATGGATCCAATTGGTAATTACTATTGAAATAAATATGTTTACTGCTTTTAAATTACTTTATTAATAATGAACTGTTTGAAAGAAAATTAAATCTTATGTTTCCGTAAATAAAGACAAACTGGTGCATTGGAAAATAAAAATATTTTATATTGCTTTAATTAATTCTTTTATCCAATTTGAAAGACAAATATATTAAATTTTGCTGAATGGCAACACACTTCTTATATATCACTAATTTAGTTTTCTGATTAAATTTAAAACACAAATATCTTACACTTTGCAGAATGGCTATGCATAGCTTTTAAATCACAAAAATTTTAAACAAAATTTCTTAAATTTGCAAAAAATATGAAATAAAAAAATATAAGATTTGGGTTCGTCGCTATTCTGTAGTTCTGTAGTATGCTATGTATGTGTATGCTGAAGAAATATCTTTCGCATGAAAATATGCCAGAAAAAGACTGTGATCAAATACATTTTAGAATAGATGACAACTAATGTCTGTATATTTATCATTCATTTTTGGAAGGAATGTATAAACTGTCTTTTCTTCTAGTGCATTATCCTAATCATGTTGTTTTTTTTACCATGGCTTTCTGCATTAGTTGGATTTTAGATAAGAATAAGGCCATAATACCATCAATAAATTCATCTGCTTGTTGAATCGTTGCTATTTTTACTAACTAAATAGCTTTTTCATTGTCACTGTGGCCCTTGTCCCATGAGATTTCAGTTTTCATGTAATGAGTTTGATATTATGTTTGACTTCATTTACATCAGATTGCACTCATCAGATTTAATTGCTAGCAGAGGTGATGGAAATATGCAGCCATCACTAGGCTAACGTATTCCAATTTGTTATATTGCTACTCATTGTCTCAATATAGATTATAGCAGTGAATTATTAAAACCACAAATTAAGAAGTAGGTTTTATGGTCTGAATATATGAGAAAAAGTACTTTTAAAACTATCTATGCTATAACGTTCTTTTAATTTTTATAAATAAATCAGTTGTATCCGAATTCTACCCCTTCCCAAAATGGATTTAAATTAACTGCATTAATAAAATAGGTTTTAGGGTTCATGAGCCAATTATTTTTTCTGCTAAAAATGTTATGAACAAAAGCATCTCAGAAAAAATAAAACAAAAGGAAGCATAACAAAACATTACAAGAAAATAAAAAAAAATCAAAGATGAAAATTTTTTATTTTGAAGTGAAAACATATACAAAACTTTGTGTTTGAAAGAGGGTGATTAAGCATTTTCAAAATGCTATCATTGCTTTGTCCTTAATCTTTATATATTATATGTTGATCAGCTTTGTTCTTTAGTTTAGTGTTTTCTGTAATAATGTATTACATTTACAAAGTATTGTCATTGTGCCTTTCCCCCCCCCCTTCTTCTGGTAAAGGAAATGATGACTAGTAAAATAAGTATTCTTGCCTCATGTTCTACATAATAATTTTGTTTGTAATTCATTGGTATCTCTGTGCTACTGTTATTTTTATACAATATTCAGAATTTGCATACTTTACAAAAACGTTTTCCCCTAGTGCTCAGGGTGTATGTTGACAAACGAATAACCTTGGGAGAGGTGAAAAAAGAACTTGAACCTCATATTGGTGTCGGAGCTGATTGTTTCAAGGTAATTAGTCATTTGTTTATTATTTTTACATTAATTAACTCTCTGAGGTGGCATGACAGCCTTTATAGTTATGAGATTTTGTCTCTTGCTATGTATTAGATTATAATTTAAAATATTTTGCTTTCTTACTTTCTTTAAAAATATAAATATCATCTTAATGAATGGAAATTATTTATAAAAACAGTATAAAATAAATAGTATAAAAATTTTGCTAGTAGAAGTTTAAATACGGGTTTTCCTGAACATATGCCATGCCAGTCAGAGACTTGCGAAAAAAAGCCATTCAAAAAGTAAAAAAGCCGAGGCTTTTAAAAAACTGAGCCACTCAGTTGGTTAATCATTTTAAATTGCTAATCTGAATAATTTTCTGATACCAAATTTACAAATAATATGTAACTATAGTTCCAAATTTAAAAAAAAAAAAAAAAAAAATTTTTTTTTAATGTGCAAGATTCTTATTAGAACTTCAGAATTTCATTAACATTAAAATTTATCAGTTATTTTACTGTAAAAGCATATCATAATAATATGAATTTAAATTATATAAATACGGTTTACATTTGAAAACTGCATTTATATGAGCAATTATTATTATTATGGTATACTGGTGATGTTAACGTATTTTTTAGTAGATGGTTAAGTATGCTTATAACATAGGTTTTTTTTATTTTTAATTCTGTTGCTTGTTATATTTTGTAAATATATACACTTATATTAATACAAAATTTGAGTTTTGTTTTATTATCCCGATTAGATTTATCGAGTTTATTCAAATAATCAAGAATTTGAATACACAAGGCTAACTGATAACCTTATGTCATATGGTGATGACAGCAGGGTAAGAAAATGATATATTTCATATTTTTGGCTGTTAACTAATTGTTAAAACTTTTAATTGAAAAGTTGTCTAATTAACTATTCAGTATTTTAAAATAGTAATGCTAATTCCAGAGCTGTGCCTACATATTTTTTCACCTGAGGCAAAGCGATAAATGTGCACCCCTGTATACAATGCATTATTTACCTATTTGGGGGACGAAAAATAAATAAATAATACTAAATGTTGTTTGAAAACATAGTATTATGCAGTACATAATTTAAAAGTTTTGGATTTTACATTTATTAAATTCTTTGTTGCATTTATTAGATTATTTGAAATTTATTAATTATGAATTTCAAAAATTTTCATCTTTGTGAAACATTAGTTGTAAATTTCTTACTTTGTGTCTTTAATATAGATATATGCATTACTGCATATATATATATATATACATATTGAACAAATTAACTACATTCAGATATATTTTGTGCTCATTAAAAGTAACTATTTCGAGTAAAAATACAATAACTCATACTGTAATATTTAACTATAACTTTTTGTTCCACAAAGTGAAACATATATAATGATTAACAATTTAGAAATGGAAAACATTAAAAATATGCTTTTTGAAAAATGGAAAATAATATTAAGTATAAATCTGCTCAAAAAGTTATGGCATAAACTTTTGAAGCATATTTATTATTTAATTTTTCTTGCATTTAAAGAAGCAAAATCATCAATAATTTTCTCAAAATCTGTTTGATCACTTAACTCATGTTTAATAGAGAGAACGGCCACGTTTGAAAGTTTTTCTTGGCCTAGTGAAGATCTCTTGCCACTAGCTGTAGTAACTGGCAATGTTAAAAAAATTCTTAACGCTGCTTCCAAATTCGCATAGGACCGAATAAAATATAATCGGAAATTATTTTTGAAAGTTGTAAGCTTTTAGCTTTTGTGTCCTTAATGATTGAAATAGCATTTTTTTTTTTTTTTTCCTCCCCTCCAAACTAGGTATTTCTGGCTGAATTTCTTCAGCGTTCGTATCATTTGGATATTTAAGTGCTAAGTTCTAAGCTGCTGCCTTTAAATTACTTAAATCTAATGACATTAATTGTTCACCTGTTAGAAACTGAAAATCGAAAGAGACTTCATTTATTTTTTCATATCTCCATTTCAATTGGGAAATTAAAACGTCGAACATTTCTTCAATTTCTGTAAAAATATATTTTTCTGAAAAACTGCAATTTATATCAATTGATTCCTCACAAATTATTTATTAACTTTTCGTTTTCATTTTTCTTCAAATTTTGATGATATATTCATCCCTAAAGCTGAAGTTTTACATTTTTCAAAAATACATTTAGAAATATTTTCTCTCATTTCCTATAATGAAAGATGTAGTTCCTCTATTAAGTGTGCCGGCTTTATAGACAGCTATAATTTTTGCCTGCAAGGCTTTATTTACTTTTTCGATTTCTTGCAATATTAAATTTCACGCAGATAACAAACATAAAAATTTAAAATTGATTTGTTTCAAAATGCTGTTACTTTGCAAAGATTTGGGATTTAATGCCATATCTTTCAATAATCTATGTACTTCTGTTATTTGTAGATCTAATTCTTTAACAGCGTTTGCCCTTGATGACCATCGTATATTTGTATGACCTTTTAATGTTGTTTTCAAAACGGACATAAGTGCATGCCATCTACTCATTGAAGATACAAAAAAATTATAAATCTTCTGTAGAGTGCCAAAAAATATTAACATACTTGAATTTGTTAAAGTAAGTTGATTTGTTGGGAAGGGGGAGGGAATGCAAAAAAGAAAACCTGAAAGATTTCAGATTTTAAATTACGTCCAAAAGGGCATTTTTTTAATGTTTTCTGTGTTACATTTATTTATTAAATATCATTTTTTTCGCACTTTTATAAATGTTTATATTATATATATATATATATATTTGCTATACTTAAACCATAAAATTCAGTTCAAGAGCAATATCGCAAAATAATTTTAAATTGAGCATATCTTCTGAATTTCCGATATACAGTCTCATGGGCTGGAGATAAAAATTTCTTTTCTGTACAACATTGCCATTGCTCGCTTTGAAATCCTTGAGTTTGTTAATCAAAAATTCGTTAGTTTTACAAAATATAAAATCTATAATAAAACAAATTCGAAATTTCAAATTTGGCCTTCCAGATGTCCATATTCACAGTAGGATTACATCATTCAAAATTTGACGGCTGTAGGTACCGTTGTTGTATCACAATGCATGAAACATACATACATTTATGCAACATTTTTATTGGGTGGCAATAGTTTGAAAAGTGAAACGGACATTCAGAGTGATTCAACGCAAAATCGCAAAACAAAAACTATAGTTTTTCAGGGACAAAGCCCCTTTGGACTAAAAAGAAAGGAAAAAAACTGCAATAACTAATGATATGGTATGTTTAATTTTCAATCACCCTTATTTATTCTTCGTATGCTATTCAATTTTATGACATTGCAAAACTCAGCAGTTATGTCGCAGTGTATGTTCAGGTTCAGTTAATGACTTTGGCAAGTTTGTTGTGGCTAAGTAAAGAGCTTAAGTCAAACTTAAAGCTACTTTCAATAACAAATTTTAATATTAAAAAAATACTGTATACATTACCGGGAAAGCTCATGTCTTTTGAGAATAAAGTAATGCTATTAGTTTTTCTTTTCTTTTTTTAGCTGCATTGTTTTAGAACACAAAATTCTTTTAATATTCACTGTTGCATTTCGAAATTAAAAGGAAAAAATCATAAGTTTTAAAAATAGCTTTCTGAATTTTCTTAAAATTTAGCGGAAATTGAATTATTTCTGAATTTATAATTAAGCTAATTTGACACCCCTTCTATTTGTTCACCTGAGGCAAATGCCTCGCCTGTCCTATCCTCTTCCCTTCCCTGGCTAATTCTGCAATTTTAGTATAGGAATTTTTGAAATTTCCAATTATTTAGTTTAATAATTTCATGACAGTAAGTGATGAATATACTTATAGTTATAGCACTAGTGTTTGGAATTGCTATATTACCATTGCATAGGTTCCATCTCTCCATGTTTTATCGATAGTTTTTTTTTTTTTTTTTTTTTTTTTTTTATCACATCTCTTTCAGTAGATCACTGAATCTCTTGGTTTTTAATGCTTGGCCTTTACAAAAACAAAATACATTTTAGCGCTAAAGGAAATTCATTGAAATAACGAATCTAAAATTAAGCAAATTTCATTCTCCCATATCTAATGATTTTCAGAAAAATTCTTATTGTTAAATTTTATTTTGTCTGAATTATATTTTCTTATTACATTTTATTGGTTTTTGTTTTATTAAATATCGTTTGATCTGAGTTGTCTTAATCTACAGTGGACATTTATAGATTTTTGTATGAAGGTTCAAGCAATGTTTAAATAGTTAATATTGGTATTTAATTTTGTTGTTTATGTCATTCTATTAAGTATATCTGCATAAATACTGTATATGTTGATTATTAATTTTATTTTCACCATATTTTAAAGTACTTTGATAAATGAAAGTTTCTATTGATTATGTGGGATTTTTGTAGTATAAAAGTATAAAAAAAATCTAAAAATGAAATGAGCCAAAGAACATTAGATTTTAGAATATCCAATTAAATATTCATATGATTTACATCAAAATTGAAAGTGTAAATAGTTGATATAGAAGAATTAAAGTCAGTTTGAAGTTCTTTCAAGTGGTGCCGCTATGCATTGCGAAAACCTCCCAGTTTTTGAGATTTCAAGGTTGGCAGCTATACCATTGTTTATAATTAGAGTCAAATAGCCCAAAAGTGTTTTTAATTTGTTTTTGATATGTATAATGTCATTGGGTAACAGCATGAGAATCAGTTAAATTAATGAAAAATATATTTTAGCTGTATGAAAACTCTCTAATGTAACTATATATTTGTTCGTAATACGATTTATGAATAAAGTAATATTTCAAATAGTTTGTACTATTTCTGATGAATTCTTATGCTAAAAACTGCTCTTATGAGTTGTAATAGTATTACATATTGTATTGTAATAAGAAATCACATTCATGATAAGGATTATGGGCCAAGTCTGGAAATCACGCAGCAAGCTTGTTATACCTTCTGTGAGCCAAACGCAAGAATCACAAATGAAATTCACGGAAGAAACATCTCTTTGTGCATATTGCAAGTGACTCATTGGAACACACATGGCTAAATCGTGTGGCGAACTAAATTACAATTCTGTAATAATAGTGTACTTAAGTAATTAGTCTTAATTATTTAATTTGAATGTTACAAAGCTTCTTGTTCTTTAGGTTCTTTGTTTTCAGTTACTTAAAGTAACCTTGATGTTTTTGCATAGTGTTTTGGTACATATTCTTAATAAATATTCTTATGTTGTAAAAATAAATAAACAGCTTCTGAGATGTTTCATTCAATATCTGACAAAAGTTTTTGTTTTTATCATGAAGTATTATTATGGGGAAAATACTATTAAATGGTTTCCTTTGAAAAATTTTTATGCAGGGTATTTTTATTAAAAATTTCTTGTATCATTTGATATATATTTTACTTGCAGTTGACAGTGAAACTTGGAAGGGCTCTTCGTAAAGGGGAGTACAAAGTGAAGATATACCAGCTGTGTGTAAATGAGCCAGAAGTATGTGTTAAGGGTTTTTGAATATTTGTTTTCTACAACTACATTATGTATTTGTGCATATATGTGTTTTTGTGTAAAAAAAGAAACAGATACTACTTAGTTCTGAAATTATTTCATGCAATACAAGAATATATAATACTGCAAGATCTACATATCTGAAAATCCCAAAATAAAAAATTGCAGTCATCTTGCACTCTTTTGTTAATCCAGCGATGACAAACAGTTATGTTCAAGTAATATGTTGAATAAATTTGAATATGGGAGCATAATATTTCCTTTTTATCCATGTTAGATAGCAAGTAACAGTTTTGTATTGCAAGAATTTTGATTTATCTAAAGGCAAACAATAAAGTTTCTACCTCTTAGATAGAAATTTATGAATGTATAATTCCCAGGTGTCCCTCAGGAATTCTAACTTGGAAATAATGCCATCCAGCCAGACCCTATCAAAAGGTTTGGTTATATGAAGGAATAATCAGGTAAAGAATTTTTTCTTTCACTGCAGGACTGTTGCGATGATTTCCACTATTTTGCACAGTTGACCAGTTAGTGGTAATTTTCTTCTGAAGCCAAAATGATGAGGAATCAAGATATTTACATCAATAAATGTATTTAGTCTATTGAGGATTGCTACTATTGGTAATCTTTCTGGCTGAAGTAGATGGTCTCTGTGATCAATTTCGTTGCACAATTGCCAAATTGAGATGGACAGTGCATAAAGCTATCTGAGGATTAAGTCAACATGCAAAAATTGGCCCAATAAGCAAGCTTGCTCTTAAAGTACTACATGAGTACTATTTAGATATTTGAAATATATTTGAAGAAAGAAGCAGTAGTAGACCTTAGCAAATTGACAGCAGCACAGTGAGAGAAGAAATATGTCCAAGTTGAAAGGTTTGAGATATAATGATTTAGTTCACCTTTATCCCTATTGATTAATTTTAAGTTTAAGAGTCCCGAGTTTGGAATTATTATTGGTTGAACAGCACAAACAGCAGTGTCTACAGCACAAATATTATCTAAGTATAAAACGAGAGATTAAATTTAAAATTTAAGTTTAAAGCAATTTAATATTCGCAAGTTATTATTTTTAGGTGTCCAAATTAAAATAGAGTTAAGGAAATACTGCAAATTATACGTAAAATTTTTATATATATTTTTTTTAATCTTACATATATATGAAATTCTGAAATGAAGGTGGAACTATGATAAATGTGATGTGAGATGTTTAGTTGACCCATTTTTCAGAAGCCATGTTGCAAATTTCCATGCAAAATACTGTTTACCCTTGCTTAGGGATCTGCAGTCTCCAAGATGGTTATTTGATGATTCTCTTTCATAGAGAATTCACTGCATCTTCAGATATGACTAAATGTATTTGACCTAATCATAGCATGTTAGATGTACTCCCAGATCCATGATTAAAATCCTTGCCACTGGGAAAATTATACAGCATGACATACATGCAGGCCTATACACATTTATCATCGGACTCTTAATGTTTGGTTCCACTAACACCTACAGCCAACAAAAATAGAATTACAGGTCACTTAGCCTGTTTAGAGGAATCTTTGGCAGAATGTTACTTCTCGTGTCACTTCTGTTTCACTCCGTGACTCTGCTACTAATCACTTTAAACTGAATTCCTTCTGACATACACAGCTATTTAATGGAGAAATCTGGATGTCTTACTACACAGAATAACTTAGCTAGAACTTCTTTAATCCCACTTTCATTTGACACTTCTTATATATTTACCTGAAGTTGAAGTGTATATGTATACATAGTATGTATTTGTTTGTATTTATATAGTTTTTAAAAATTTTTATTCTTTCACCCGCCAAGCCTTTTAAATATCTAATTGACTGGGTTCTGATGAAAGGGATGACTGTCTTGAAAGCCAAGAAAGAAATTCTTCCAGAAATTAAAGAAAGATGTGGTCTAAATATTCCTTTAAATAGGTAAGTTTGCTTCTAAATGAAGCAAAAGTTTTATGTTAACTACTATTGTTTTAAGTTTTAAAATAAATATTATGCTGTTGTGAAATACATTTTAAATTTTATCCAAAATGTAAGAAAAAAATAACATTCATCATGTTTCTTTGACTCGTGTAAAAATTACTATTTTTAAAAAATAAAGCTTGTTTAAATTCTCTTTTTGTAACAGATTTTTCCTATATGAAGTTCTAATGATATCTAATATACAAATATGCTACCTGTAGCTGAAGCAAGGTGCAAATATGTATGCTTTTTCATCACCTAGCCCCCCATGCGTAACATACCATTGAGTTTGAAACACATCTCTGCACATTGTCACACATCATGTCTAGCAAGGTTTGTTGGATAGCATGCTGAATAGAATCGCACAAATCAGCTAAGGTTGCAGGTTGTGTTACATAGACTTTTTGTTTTAAATATTACCATAAAAAGAAATCACATGTTGACAAATATGGCAAGCATTGATGGCCATACATCATCATTATGAGAGAAGATAATTTATGGGAGCATTCTCTTCATGGTTGCATTAACTGTGTATGATGCAGCTCCATCTTAAACCAAATTTAAGGCGATACCTTCTCAGTTGTAGCATTAAAAAATTGTCCAATATGGACGCATATTGGCAGATATAGCATTCACAGTGTGTCCATCTTAGGAAAAGTATGGCTCAATAATTCCATTTCAGTAGACAACACACTGTTGTTTTTCGGACTATGAAGGGGCACCTTATGAATCAGACATGAGTTTTCAGGTGCCCAGTGATAACAGTTGTGCTTATTCCATTGATGTAGAAATGTGCCATTGACATAATTTATGCCGAAAGTTTGGGTCCTCTTTTGTTAGTTCCATTAACCTGCAGCAAAATATAATTTGTGCATTGTAATCTTCGTGATGTAACTGGTGACCGAATTGCAGTTTGTATGAATGAACGTATAAGTCTTAGTGTAATATCTTTCATACTTCTATCTGACTTATCTATTGACTAAGCATGGCAAAATGCAGAATGCCTGGGACTTCTTAGCTTTGCCTCTTGCATCCTGTCTATATTTGCGTGTGTGTGCACAGAATGGGGGCGACCTGGTGATTTCTTTACCAATGGCTGAAACAGTGGTTGGAAAATTCATCATTGAATACGGAATAGTTTTGTCATGTCAGCACTTTCATAAGTGACACTTGAACTTACATTGTGTCATTGTCAGAGTCCTTAGTTTTGAAAAACATTCATTAGTAAATGCGCAGTGTTCATTAGACCAACACTCCATGGCCACTGGCAAGCTGTGAAAGAAATTTCAGATGACAGCACATAACACATTTTTCCAATGACTCGCACTGCATGCCTACTAAAGCCTTTGAGCAAAGCAAGAAACAACTTGTTAGCTATTGTAATATGCCTATTGGGATGTATTTGTCCTACTAAGTTTAAATCTTACTTTTTCTTCTGCACCTTTTATGTGATTAAGACTGTTGTTAGAAAAAATGAAATCTTTGTCTGCTATTCCATTTAGGATCAATGTACTTAGTAAAATACCAGGTAAGTCAAAATAAATATAGCGATTAGAAATTGATATAACTATTTATTGAAAATGAATTGATCTTTAAGATTAACACATAATATAGAGGGAACTTCAAAATTTTGTATATGTACATCATAGATGTTCTATGTGACTTCCCTTGGTCACATGGACAACATCTAGGCGGTGGTCCATTTCACGCCATACATTCTGAAGCATTTGTTCAGTCACCGACACAAGCGCATTACAAATGCGTACTTTGAGTTCTTCAGTTGTTTTGGGCATGGGAGGCCCAAACACCCTGTCTTTCACATAACCCATAGGAAAAAATCACGAGGTGTCAAGTTCGGAGGTATCGGTGGCCAAGAGTAAAAGACATCTTTGGCAGCTCCACTTTGACCAATCCAATGCTTTGGAAGATGTTGATTTAAAAATGTGCGAACCTTCGTACTCCAGTGCGTGGGGTGTTCCATCCATATTTACTGAAAGATGTAATTAGTGGAATCAGAGTCTAACTATGTCATTAACCATACCTCAAGCATGTCTAGGTAAACATTTGATGTCACATACTCACTGAAGGAAAAAAGGACCATACAATTTACATGATGAAATCGCGCAGAACACATTAACTTTCGCTGAGTCATGTTCGGTTACAGTGGAAGGCTTCTCCATACCCCATATTCGACTGTTATTCCCACTTATGTGGAATGTTGATTCATTGCTAATAATGAGACGATCAGCCATTGTTTCATCCTCCATGCTTTCCAGCATAAATGTAGCATAATTCATACATTTGCCATAGTCTTCCTGTTTCAAATGCTGCATAAGTTGAATGATGCACAGTTTCATTCGCAGCCTCTTTCTGAGAACATGTCATAGCGTTTTTTGTGGCATTTGTAACTCCCTGCTGCCTTTGTACATTGATTTCCGTGAGCTTCGCTCGTATGTGCGGCAAATTCTTTTTATGTTATCTGCTGAAACACATGGCTTTCCGCTACTTCTCCCTTTGCATAGACATCCTGTTTCTTTAAACATCCGATGCCATCTGCGTATGTTTGGAGGTTCTTATTTGTAACGCTGACGAAATCTTCTCTGCACTGTTATAACAGAGTGACATTTTCAAGTTCTAAGACGCAGAATGCTTTCTGCATGGGACTTGCCATTTTAACTATGGGATGCCTGCAATGAACAGTTTTCTTGTCATTGCGAAGTTTCAACTTGCATGCGTAGCCTTCCGCTTCACTACACTTGGGCCTTACGTAAAGAAATTTTATAGTTCCGTCTACATTCTGTTTTACTCTTATCAATAACTTCTTTTCTATTAAATAGTTATAGCTATTTGTAACCACTATATTCATTTTGACTTACCCTGTATTAATAAAATGTAATTGTAAAATAATTTAAAAACTGTTAAAAATTTATTTTGATAAAAATTCATAAAACTGTTGTTTATTTAATGGATGTTTTTAAGAAATTCCACTATTTTTATTGTCTTTTATATATTTATCAATTATTATTTGCATGCATTGTTATTTGCATGCATGGTATGTTGCTTGAAGTATGCAACTGTATTTTTTCTAACAGTAGTAAAGAGCTACTGATAATTAAATGTGAATTGTTAAATCTCTCTTTTTGATCTTCGAAATAGGTGTCGTTTACGTAAGAAAAGTTGGAAAAATCCAGGTTCTGTATACCTCGACCACCAGCGATTTGAGAAAGACATTCCTATCAATACAAATTGGGAATTGTTTTTAGAAGTTCTACCAGGTATTTTATTTATCATAATCTGGACATATATTTATACAGTACAAATTCCGTAATCTATTAGTCCATTATCCGGAATGATCTATAATCCGGACCTCAAATCCACAAACTTTTTTTTTTGGTATGCTTTACGCATGTGCCTAATGCTTTTAAGGTGTAATGGACGGTATAAGCTAGGCTAAAATTATCTTTACTGATTCTAAGGTATTTCAGTTAATGTTGCAGATTGCACTGTTCCTTAATCTTCTAATTGGATCCGGCTTATTATTTTTTTGCAGACTAATAGAGCAATTTTATAAAAATTAAGCTTGAACTTTCGATTATGTCAAAAAGAGTTTCCAGTTCTAGAACTGCCAAAGGATCTACAAAGCGAAAGCATGTTTCGATGTCCATCAAACAAAAAGTGGTATTGGTGCAAAAAATGGATAAAGGTATCCGTCTCAAATTTATGCGAGGAGTATGACATTGGAAAGTCAACTGTATATGACATAAGCAAAAAGAAAAAGGAACTTCTTGAATTTTTTGTAGATTCCAACACCTTGCTTGCAATGAATAACAGAAAAGGGTTCGTTATGCTAAAAGTGACGATCATGACAAAGTGATGATTGAATGGGTCAGACAGCATCGCAGCAAGGGCATGCCATTGGCGTGTCCAATGCTAATGGCTCAAGCCAAAATATTTCATGAAGAAATTAACTTAAACACTGAATGTACATATTCGACAGGTTGGTTAACCAAATTTAAAAATCACCATGGTATAAGACAATTAAAAATTTCAGGTGAAATAGCTTCAGCTGATATGGAAGCTGCTGAACAATTTGCAGATGAATTCATTGAACTCATTACTAGTGAACAATTATCTCCAGAACAAATTTACAGCGCTGATGAAACTGGTGTTTTCTGCCAATATATACTGCAAAATACTTTGGCAACCTCTACAGAAAAGGCTCTAACTGGTGTCAAAGATTCCGAAGCGAGACTAACAATTTTAGCATGTGCAAATGCTGCAGGAACGCACAAGTGCAAACTTTTCGTAATCGGAAAACATGCATGACCTCGAGCATTTAAAGAAGTAACGATTTTCCCCGTTATATATGGCACAAATAAAAGAGCATGGGTGACACAAGCATTGATGAATGATTAGTTTGAAAATCATTTTATACCCGAGGCTTGGCAACGTTTGAATTCCGTTGGTTTACCTGATGACTCAAAAATAGTCCTGATTGTTCAGGGCATACTTCACTTAAAGTTTTAGTGAAAGATAATGCATCTGTATTCTTCCCTCCAAATTGTACATCTATCATTCATCCTATGGATATGGGAATAGTGCACGCGCTGAAATGCAAATATAAAATAGCATTTTAAAAGTCTGTATTAAATTTCTTGAACAATGGCAAGACTATTCAAGGCTTTTTGAAATTTTTTAGCATAAAATCTGCTGTGCGGAGTATCGCGATATTGTGGGAGGATGTGTCTCCAGATACGTTAAAAATGCTTGGCATAATTTATGGCCAGCTACCATATTTCATGGCGAAGACAATGAAGATAATAGCCATGAATTTGAAGGTTTTGGGACATCGCAAAGTAAAGGTGAAATTTTCCAGTTATTGGATTTTGTAAAGAAATGTGGAGAAGCGGTAATAAATAAAGATGATATAACAGACGTTTTTCATTGCGACGACAATGCCCCAATCATCAATGAATTAACGGATGGCAAAATCTGTAGTATGGTTCTAGATCCAGAAAATACCATTTCCAATAGTGAAGAAAGTGACAGAGAGGTTATAGAAAACGAAAAAATTTTGCTTGACAAGTTAGTCGGTATTCTCGACACAGCAATTACAGGACTTGAAACAGTGGAACTTTGTAACTGAACAAGAAATTATGTATGTCTATAGAATTGAAAAGAAGGTAATAGTGCAAAATATGAAGCAACTGAAACAATTTACATTCAAAGGATTATTTAATAAAATGTAACTGAATAAGAAATTATGTCTGTTTATAGAATTAAAGCGAAAGTATTAGCACAAAAAATGAAGCAACTTAAACAACTTGCATTGAAAAAAATGTTTAATAAAGTAAACAAATAAATATTAAGCTTTTTTTGGTAAATTTTAATACCCTTTAGATCATAATTGCTCTTTATTTCATAAATTATGGTTTCATATTTTTAATTATATATTTTCTGCATGCCATCTTACCAGATTTAAATTGATGATCTATAATCCGGAATCGGCGAAGTCCCAACGAGTCTGGATTACGGACTTTGTACTGTATCTATAAAAATCTGTATTGAAATATTGTATAATTTTATCAAAAATATGTTAAAATATTAAATGTAATTTGACAGATGCTGAACCAGTAATGTCTCCAAAGCAAATAGCTTTGTTTACAAGAATGTGGCACCCTAGTACATATCAGTTAGATCCTTTTAAAGAAATTGTGCTAGATGATGGTAAAGTAGACACACTGAAGAAAAAGGTAAGTTTGGATTTGGGGCATTATTTAAAAATATTTTTATACATTATACTGTCTACATCCTGGGTTCTCAAAATATGAATCTTGAAGAAGGACAGGACAATTTTTACATAAATGTTTTAAATGTTCAAAATGAGTGTAAAGTGGCACCCTTTTCAGTATATATATTGGTAGAGGATGGTACAGATTTATCTGGTACAAAATTTAAAAAGTGTGAGAACTCTTTCTGTGGGAGGTTGCATTAAAATTGAGAATCTAGGAAACATTTTGTAATGCTTTTGTGAATAATTTGATGACTTGAATCCCCACCATGTGTAAATAGTTTAATATACTGCTTTTGGTTTATCGTAGATAGAAAATGCCTTAAGATTTTTATGGCATTTGCAACAAGAAAAGATATATTTATTATTGAAAATTAAGAGGGGGGAGGGAATGTACAAACATGCTTCCATCAGTGCAAAGAAGCATTCATTAATTTGTTTGATTGTCACAGGATTCTCTTACGGTGGGAAATTAAAAATAAGAAGAGTGGAAAAAAAATGTTTAAATCATTTCGATGTTCTACCAGAAGAAAGTTTTATGTCTAAGTTTTACAAAAGAAATCCTATTTGTTTATCTGAGTGATTCTGAAAGAGTGAAACTTCATGAAGACAAAGCAACAAGCATTACTTCCAAAAGTACCATTGTATTCCTTGATGAAATGAAGATTGGTACTTGTATTGTATCAACATATTCCTGTAAAATTCTGTGACGTTCATCTGTAAATCTCTTAAAAAGAGCTCTTTCTAAGCACAATCCCACCATGTTTGATAGACTCTGGAAGGTAATAGAAGAAGAAAGTAAATCAGTGCCCCTGGGAATTTTACAAAATGTGTCCTTTTATCGTGGATGATGCAGACATGCAACTCAGAAAAAGTCCGTCTGATTAAACATTTAAAAAAATAGTCTTTTTATTTTCAACATTAGTTAAAAAGCCCTGAAATCATTCTGAAAATGTGTAAGCACCGTCTGTAGTTTATGCAGCAGAGGATAAAAGAGCAAGGATGCCATTTCTTTACCCAGAAGATACATCAAGGGCTGAACCAGGGCATTCAACACACTAAGAGGACAGTGCTCTATCATGTGTAAGTATGTATAGAAGAAGACAGTCAAGAAATTTGAAAGTGACCAGCCAGTTGTTGCTGAAAGATGCTCCTCCACCACTAATCAGAAGATTCAGGAAACTCGAGAGATGGTACTAGCAAAATGTCAAGTTACTGTTGATATGGTAGCATAATTTCAGAAGATGAACCACAGTTCTACATATCAAATAATTGCCGGAAAATTTTGCTTTCTTAAAAGAGACTGTTGAAACTATTAACCATTTGGATTTTAAGATGCTAAGCAATCCAGAACTCGACCATTCTCCAACTATTATATTTCTAGGCAGCTCAAGGATGTTTTAAGAGGTTATTTATTGTTAAAGAAGTGTGCTAAGCTGTTCATAAATGGTTTTGCAACTAAATGAAATATCTTCCTAGAGGGAGTTGGCAAGTTTGGGGACCATTGGACCAAGTAAAGGAAGAGTTATGTAGGAAAAATGATGTATATTTTCAATCTCTACTACTTTTGTGTAAACATTGGGGGAGGATGGAAAAACAAGGTTATGAATAAATTTTGACCTTCCCCATAATGTTGAATAATAATGATAAATAAAATTTTTGCTCAGAAAAGTATGAAAGAGAATGAAAGATTTCAAGAAAATTTATCTGATGAAAATAGGTTAGAGTAATAGTGTTATTGTTCATAAAAATTATCATTTGAATACATTATAAATTAAATATATTTTATATGTTAATTAAAATACAATAGATTAAAATAACATGAGTGCTGAGTTTGCAAGAACACAATATTTATTTGAATGATAGCTGTCAAGTTATAGCACTAAAAGTGTAATGAAAAACATATAACCTGCATTTTTCTAACCAGTCAAATTCTGGTTACTGCAAATTTTATACAGCATGAAATCTATGTGAATATTTTAATAAAGCAAGCATATTTTAAAATAAATTTTTTATACATTTCATTCTTCATGTTTTTCATAAGTTTAATTTTTTTACAGCTATCTGAAATCAGTGGTGTTCCTGAAGAATTTGTAGAATTTGCAAAGGTATGCAAATGTAACATTTTGTCATATTTTCTTTTAATTTGAATGTTATGTTATACTTGAATTTATTGACTGCAAGCAGTTTTGTGTTCTTAACTTAAATTACTCTTTATTCATGGATAAACACTCTGCTGGTAGTAGCATTTTTGTGCGGGTAGCAATCTCCACCCGAATCTATGATTTTCTGCAGACATTTTGATAGTTTTTCAAAGTCTTCGGCCCAGACACTTGGTGGCCACAAGTCCAAAAACAGATCCTCATTTTGGAGGTTCCGTGCAGAATGGGAGATAGCATCAGCAAGATGTAGCTGCATGTGTGAAAAAAGGTAGAAGTCCGAAGGAGCGATATTGGAGCTATATGGTGGGTGTGACATATGGTAAAAAATCCCATTTGAGTCTGTACAGAGACCAGCCAGTAAATGCAGACACATGTGGCCTTGTATTATCTTGATGGAACGTTACCTTTTTGTGCTGGAACTCAGTTTGATATTTTTCCGTGATAGCATTGTCAACACGGACTAGCATCTCGTTATACACCTTGCTGTCAAGGGATTTACCTTCTTCCAGATACTCTTTGTGGATAATACTATGGCAATGCCGCTAGATACAAAGCATGATCATTTTGTTAGTCAAATTACACTTTGTTACACTGCGGACAGGCTCACCGGATGCAGATCAACCCTTTTTTCGGCCTGTGTTGTTGAAGTAAATTCACTTTTCATCACAAGTTACGATCCTGTCCAGAATTTTTTCATTGCATATTCAAGCAATTAGTGCTGGCCTGAGCAAATTTGTCATTATCTGCTTGAGGCAGCTAATGTATCACCCAGCAATAGAACTTGTACATCAAGCTTATGCGATGCATAGCACGACGAATGGACATGACACTAATGTCCAACTACTTAGGAAGCTGTTGAGTAGTTGCCAGGGTTTGTACAGTCTTTAAGAATCCTTTTGGAATCAGTTTTTGGTTTTTAAAAGTCTTTAATTCCGGCCAAAATTGCAAGAAGGCCCTTAATTTTAATCATCTGAAATTCCTGTTTTGTTTTTACGACTTAATTTGGGTGTGAATTCACGTTTTAGAGGAATATTTTTGGCGATTCACGGACAAATATTATCTTTTGAATGGGCGAATGACTTATAATTTGTTCCTATTTCTAATATAAAGGATGGGATACTGTAGTTTCTGAGCAAGGAGTCAAACATAAGCATTTCAAAATTATTTCATTTTTTTCTTAATGAAGAGCTCTTGAACAACTTTTCTCTTTCGAAGATGTGAATTCCTTTATTAAACGGCTCAAAATTTGGTGACTTGTCAAAATTTTGCCGATTTTAAGATCAGTTTCTAAAGAAAATTTTTAATTCGAAGATCTAGGAATTTTTCAAGGATTTTTTTAAGAACATTATAACACTAATAAATTGAACTAAAATAATGGTAGTATATTTGAATTATGTTTAAGGAATAACATTAAAATAAAACATTTTTATTTTTTTACTGTCATGTTATAAAGTGACATTACTTTCCGTTTCGGTGACCTTATACAGTATTTTTAATCTGAAAAATAAACAAAGGTAATAAATACTATAAAGTGTAGTTTACAAAGCAATTCATAGCAAAAGCAAAATAGCAATGTAATTAATTAAAAATTTCTTCCTTTTAATTTTTTCATGGTAAGAATTTTTCCCATGTAATTATCTCAGAATTTCCAGAATGTGCATCAGTTTACTCTATTAAATTAATTTTCCTCATTTTTCTACTGTTTTTTTTTTTTTCCCCAAAAAAAATATTTCTGTCCTTTTTTTTTTTTTTCCCCAAAAAAAATATTTCTGTCCTTTTTTTTTTTTTTTTTTTTTTTTTTTTTTAATTACAGAATTGGTAGGGCTAATTTTTCTTTAGTATTTTAGACATTGCAACTTGGGAAGTTTGGAAGGATTTAAAGACCCACAATTCTAGAAGGCTCCAGAAAAATGTGTCAAAAGGAAAAATGTCTTCATTGTATTAATACATAATGGATGTATTTTACAGAAATTTTGCAATGAATTTCTTACATTTTGGAGACTTTTTGGAAGGACAATGAAAACATAATGTTTGAGTGTTGTACTTCTGATACTAGAAGTCTTTTAACATTTTTATCTTCCCTTTGTTTTCTCAAATTTTCACTAGATATAATCATGGAAAATCTCAAAAATGCTTCTAAATCTCTTCGCATGGACAGGAAGAAAGAAACTGAATACATAAAGTGGAATAAAATTATTCTTTAAAGATATGTACAGTTATTATTATGAAAACCAACCAATTTATAATTTTAAGCCTTTACTATAACTTCCCCTTTCCATTTCCTCACCATAATGCACATCAGATAGTTTTTAAACCGAAATTTTTGGACTGTAAGAGTATTTTTGTCCTCCACTTAGATGCTGCCTTAGTTCCTGTCAGCTCTGATAATTTGTAATTATTCATCTTTGCACTATCTGCTAACATTTGAATTTGTTACTCTTTTAGAGTTACTGAGTCACCTTAGATAAAATTTTAATTACATAGTCCTTGACTACTAGCCTACATTTTAGTTTGAATTTGACTATTCCTGTTGAATTGCATCACCACAAGCTGTAGTTGATTTTGTCAACATAAGAACGTGCCTGTATGTTCTAAGTTCTTTTTAAATCTTTATGTGACTTTGCAGTTACATTTTGACATAGTGATAATTTGCTTCATATCTATCAGAGGTTTTGGATTATTTATCTTTTACCAGATCAAGTTAAACCTCGTTAGGTACACTGTTGAGAGATTGGCTAGTTAGGAGATAAAACACACAGAAACTAGTAAGAACATAGGTTTGTGTATTAAAACAGATTTCTAATTGTTAGAAAAGATATTTAAAGAGAAGAAAATTAATATAAATTAGCCAAAAGTCTAGGAAGGCTTCAAATTTAAAAAGACTCATAAATATTTTTTTTGTACCTTTTAAATGTGTAATTTATTCTAATACCATTTAAGAATCAATGTCATAAATTACATATATTTAAAAAAATAAAATTTAAAAATGGCCATGTAAATCTATAACGACTAAGGGTATTTAACTACCTAATTTAATTATTTATAAATAACTGCTCACCTTTAAAAGTTATCTCTGCATATTAAAGCAAGTTATTGACTTTCATAAATCATTACTGTGGCCACAAGATACATAAAAATTACTGCACGAAAATATAAAAATTACTGTAAAACTTATTCTTTGCATGTAATAAGACTAAAAATAATACAAAACAACTTTTTATCTCTGGTGCATTAGTGGCCTATTGCCATCTTAAAATATATTAACTGGGTTACAATCCCAGAAATTCTACATGAAGCTACAACACTAACTGCATGAGACAGACAGAGCACAACTAACTTTCAAAATTTGCCATACATGCATACATCAGGCTTTCAAGTTTGTTCTGATTAACTAGTCTCTCTCTAGGCAAGCAGCAACACTGGCAGTAGCTAATCTAGGTAGGGTTGTAGGGTAAGTAGGGTTGAACGAGAAAATGCTCAGGCACGGCAGTGTACCGACTGGTAAATGAATGCGTTTCTTGGTGGCACATATGTGTGACAGTTGGCAGGGAAGAATGAATGTTTTACATTTTGTGCTATGTTGTATTGTTTACCATAATTGGTAAACCAATACAACACAGCATTTCATGTCTTGGTTGCATTGGTATACCATTTACCATATTTATGTATTGTTTGTGAAAGACTATTTTAATTTTCATTTATCTCTATTTGTTTATTTATTTTTGAATCTCAATGCAGGGTCAAGGCACCTTCCCTTGTGAAACATCTTTATTATCAATTCATAAGGAGCTAGAATGGCAGACACAGACTCCTTCTTTGAATTGGCCCTTGTGCCAAAGTGATGATGGACATGTTATTTATTACAGGTGTATTTATTTTCTCTTCTGTATGAAGTTCAAAATATTAAAAGTTGAAGTGCATTTTAAACTTTTTTTGTGTACAAAAACTTGACAAATCGATTGTTATTTGTGTGTTAAAGGAATGTATGTGTTTCAGGGATAAACGAGAAGAGCTAAAAAAGTTATCAGAAGAAGAAAAGAGGGAAATCACAAACAAAGAAAATGCTCGGTAAGCATTTCATGTCTGTGTTGAAATAATTAAAGAAATGAAAATAATTTTTATTTTTTTATCTAAGTGGCTTGGATCTATATTTTTACTCTTAGTCTCATGTAATTAAATTTGTACAGGAATTGAATTTCATTAATTTTGACATACTTTTAGAATATTTTAATATGAAATCGGAGTGTTTGTACAAAAAGGGTTATATTTAAAATTTAAAATTAGGGGTGGTAAAACATATAATTATTTAGAATAATTGGTGTATTTGTCTATATTGAAGACACACTTTGTTTTGTCCTAGTTGTGAGAACATTGAAATCTGAGTATTTATCAGTTTAGGAAAGTTGTTTGAATCTTTAAATCAAATAGCACTCTCCTCTTTTTAAACATTTAGACACGGATTTAAAATTAATTCTCTTGTAAATTTTTAACCTAATTTATTTATTAGCATTCATACTTTTTCACTTAAGAACTGCAGAGAAATGCATTTTATATTTCTTTTGTAATTATGGATAAAATTAATGAATAATGGTAATTTGAGATCTAGGCCAAAAATTTAAAACTACAAAAGAGAATTTTGTGCATCTGTGCTACTCATAGAGGAGAAATTAATAAAGATTGTTGTCCCAATTTTACATAAAAATGAAGAATTTTATTTTTTGTTGTTGTCGAAAGATTTACATAAAAATAAAGAATTTTTCTCATTTAAATCATGTTAGTTATGATTTCTAAATTATTAACGTTAAGAAGGAATAATGTACAGTGCTCAGTTATCTAAATAAATAAATAAAGAATAGCTAAATGCCCATAATATAAGCTGTCAACCTTCTCACTTTTTTTAATTCACTTTCTTAATTTAGGTGTCTTAACAGCATTGAGTATAGATAATAACTATTGATATAGTGAAGAAGACTGAATTAAAATGAAGTGATTGAATATAGTAAATAGGTATTCTAAAATCAAAATGAATATCAATGAAAAACTGTGTTGACAATGCCCTCTGTCATGATAGAGCAGAAATATGGTGTAACTTCTGTCCTGTAAGAATTTAAATGGTAAAATATGTTTCTATTTAGAAAAATTTCTGTTGCTTGGAAAATAATAAAAGGAGAGGAAGCTTTAACAATTTTACACTTCTCCATGATATAGAGAAGAATGGTTCTAGAGTACATTGAAAAGGCTGTTTAGTATGCTTTTGAAAAATGGAATCAACCGTTGAGTTTTTAAAGATGAGATAAAACTTAAATTATCTTCAGTTGAATCACTGGGATTATGTTATCTTGAAGAAAAGGAAGTTGGAGATGAATTCAATTAAAAGGGTTTCACCTAAAGCTATTAAATATACAAACAATCTATACAAATTCAGATCAGTAAAATATCTCTTATGGCATCAAAATGTAAGCAGAAGTCTTTGAAATAAAATCATATAAACTGTGCAGTAGTTGAAAGGAAAAGATATATAAGGCTATATAAACTCATTTTTGTTGAACCTTATCCTAGTGCTGGAGAAGGTGAAGATTCTTTTGCAGGCAGAAGAACGCTATTGTTGCATAATCTATGTTTTGTCTGTTTGAGAAAGAATTGTTTTCAAAATTTGTTCTACCTGTGCTTTGAAGAAAGTCTTCCACTAAAGTGTTGCGTAATTCTTATAAATGGAAAGTTTGTTCCTAAGCTGTTGAACTTGAGATTTTTTTTTATTGCCATGAATTCCTATAATTTTCAACTATAAGACACATAATTTCCATTTCAAGAATGTTCCTCTTATCCATGTAATAATAGTAAGTTTCTTCCATCACATAGACCACATTTTCAAGTATCCATTATTTCACTGCATTCAGCGTAATTTTTTTGTTATCTGAGTTGCACTAATATACTGTCATTTATAGAGCTTTATTTTAAAATGCAACCAGTGTTTAATCAGTTAATATTTGTATTTAATTTTTTTTTTTTTTTTTTTTTTTTTTTTTTTTTTTGCCATCAGTGTATGGCACATTACTAGACTGCCCGCCAAAGACTGAGCAATAATGTTACTGAATGTTGGTAATACAACCTGGGCTCAGATCTCAGCAAAAAAGGCTGGATGCATTGGTGTTTTTGTAGTTTTCCCCACATGTACTGTGGGTAGGTATGAGTCAAATTCCAGTAGAAAATACTTCACCGCTCCCCTTAGGCAGATAGTCCTAGTCCTCACGTGATTTGTTATAGTCAAACAAACCAAAAGCATTACTAAGGTTATTTGCACAATTATATGTACATTGATTATTAGTTGTATTTGCATCATATTTAAAGATACTTTGGTAAATAAAAGCTTTTCCTTTTTCCTACTCAGATTTTCTCAGTACAGAAGTCTAAGAAAATTCCAAAATTGAAGTAGCCAAAAAACAATTTAAAATATCTAATTAAATATAAATATATTTTGCACCAAAAGCCATAAATTTTTGAATAACCTAAATAATGCAATATAAAGCAAAATTTAAACCAGTTTAAGTTCTTTTTAAATGTTTTTACCTTGGAGCATGAAAGCCTCACCAAACTCCCCTCCTCTTTTTCATATTTCGTGGTTGGCAGTTGTAAGGTATGAATAGTTCAGTTATCCTGAATCGTATCTGAAAGTGAATATAAGTTTGTTAGTTTGCAGTTCTTTCAAAATTGTGTTGCTGCCTAATGCAAATGTTTTTTCGAATTTCTAGATGGCAGTTGTGCCATAGTATGTTTGCAGTAGTATTTAAAACATTTTGTAAGCCAATAACATAACTTTCTTTTTAGGTCTAACAAAAATCTCAAAACTAACTATTCTCCCAGGAAGGAGAAGGCGTTAAAAATATACACTCTTGACAGTGCGCCCAGTAGTTCTGTGACTCGAAATGCTACAAATCATAATTCTGCAATCAACACATCTCAAGGTTCACAGCATATAGTACCAGATTTGGACTAATATGCTAGTAAACTGCAGGTTTGTTTTATGTTACTGGATATTTCTTGTTAATATTCATTATTTCTACTTATAAAGCCATCTTTAGAATTCTAATTTAGTTTTAAACATTCTTCTATAAATTTAATATTTATTAAATGCATAATGTATAGAAAGCATTCATGTGAAGAATTCATTTAAAATGTTGTTAAGATCATCCTTTTATTTTGAAAAGTATGGGACTTTGAGTAATTTTTAAAATTGAGTAAAATTCAGTCCTAAGTTAAAGAAAAAACTTGATGCATCCCTCCCCGAAAAAAAATTGACAGCTGTGTCTCTTCTACAGAGATCAAGTATTCTGCAGTTTATGCTATGGTTCATAATTTAACTATAAAAGTTTTTATCTGTGAAATCGGCGAAGTGGATAAGCTGTCCTTTCTATTAATTTCTTTCATTTCAGTTCCCTTTTCCAAGCAAGACAGGATAGAAACGGATGTTTTATCCTTCCATTTTATGCAATAAATTGAATCATCGCTAACTGAAAAGTCTATATCCTCTTGACATAAATTTGTCTTTTAAATTTTTGGGTAGATACTTCCGATCCATATTTACAGCGCCACATGCATAGATGGGTCTGTGTCTTTAAAAAGCGAAACAAATTATAACTACTTCCCTTTCTTCTTCAGCAATAACTTCAACCTCAGTTATTCTCTCTTGGATTTCAATTTCATCTGAATCAGAACTGACATCTGAAGCATTTGAGTCGCAATCGGATGGCAATTCAGCAAAAAGATCCAAAGCTTCCTGAGTTGGTAATTTTTTCCTAGACATTTTAGCACATCAGAGCATACAACTAATGTAAAAGCGCGCGCAATCACGAAAAAAGTAGATGCAAAAAAGAAAAGAAAAAATAATCGTGAGTGCTGCCATCTATTGAGCGGAAATTCAAGTGTGTGGTGGGACAAATTTTAACCCACTTATTTCAACTGCAAAATTAATGTATAAAATATTGAATACAATTAAGATTTTTGAAAATAAAGTACTTTTGAATATTAAAAAGTATCATACATATCATAAATTGTATACCAAAATTTTTAAAATATTGAAAAATGCGAGATACAGGGATATCACTCTTGTGATCCTATTTTGAATATTTTTTGCTTATAAACTTAAGCCCTGGTATAGTAGTAAAATCTACTGAGAAAAATAATAACTAAAATAGATTATTTTTAAAAGCTTAGGAAATTTCTAACGGAAATTGCTAACTGAGAAAGTAAATATTAATTAGGTGGGACATATATTGACCCACCATGCCGCAAAGGGTTAAGATGAGGAGATCTGGCAGCCATTCCATGTGATGAATATTTTCACTTTTCAGGTAATTGTCAATCAACTGAGCCCTATATGGATGAGCTTTATCATACATTAACATGAAGCCAGAACCAACTGTACCTGTAAAAAGTCAAACGTGGAACTCCAAGATCACCTCTCTGTAATTCTTAGCAACCAGGAAGCCTTTATCAAACACGTGCAGAGGTGTGCAGCTATCCATTATAATGCCTGCCCAAGCTATTACATCTCCACTCCGTAATGATCCTTTTTCCTGATGAGGGAGGGATGGTATTGTGTTTTAGGCTTTCTCCAGATACAGGGACACTGATTACCAGTGTTCAGGTTGAAAAAAGCACAGTATTTCACTGAAATCTAGTCCAAGGTTCTTGTCCATGTTAAGTATGCTCTCTTGTATGCTGCAGTGAGCAAGCTGCAAACAGTGGGTCTTATGACATACAGCCCTATCTCATGAAGCCTTCAGGCATATGTAGACTATGAAACTTGAGTTCTGATGGCAGCATACAGTTCACATAAGAGTTGTGAAGCAGTAGCAGCCCTGTGTTGCCATGCTAAAAGTCCCAAACAATAATCCTGATTTGTCATCGTGGATCGTGGTCAACCTTGTCCTTTTTTCCGTGGTATGGATTTAAAATTTTACCTCCTTGTACGAAGTAAAGGCTATACTCAAAGGTTCAGAAAGTTTAAATTTTTTATATAGGACTGCTATAGTATGTAGTTGTGCACCTTCCTTTTTGGTTGCAATTGGCTGCACCAAAAGTATATAAATATATGTAATATATGTGATAAAACTGCTTTATTATTGAAATAAGATGATTTGGTGCGAGTTGCAACGAATTGGCGGCAGTTCTGCATCATAACTTGATGACTTAGCAAGATGACACTCGAAGAACACCACACATAACGGTAAATTCCACACATAATTTTTTTCTTTCCGATAATGCACATTATCACTGTGGATGCGCTCTGCCCCCCCTCCGATTTTTTACAGCTCACATTTCTTAAAGAATGGACTAAACTTAGAAAAGTAAACTGAGAGCGGCAGTGCAAAGCAGCGACACAAAGCAAGAGAAAGAAGTGCGTCGCAGTTGACCTTTTTATACCGAATTCCATTTTTTATCAAGTGCCAATTTAATGTAGAGATGTTCTGACTTCATCGATTAGTGCCCAATACAGACTAAATAACGGATCTTTTTCATTTAGAAAATTTATTGCTATGTTATTTTTAGAATAAAGGCAGGAGTTAAAGGGCTATTAATTTGAAAGATGGATATTTTATAGTTTACATATCTACCGGTTGTGCGATATTGTTATGGCACAGCCGGTAGATACCTAAACTATAAAATAGACAGGATTGGGTTACGTCCTACTAACCTCAATGGAACATTTATTCCATTGAGTTGGATTTCTGTAAAATAGTATGTGCAAAAAGTAAAGTCACATAAAGTGTCTTCATTCATTTGCAAGTTCCCCATTCTATATTTGAAACTTAGCAGAATAGTGGATTTGTTGCCAATCTAGAGAAACTAAGCTTCATAACAACAAAAATAACGTTTTCTTTTATTATTGCAGGTAAAATCATGCTTAATCCATCCTGGAATTGATTTCTAAATTATTAAGTTATCCCATATATTGACTCAGCATAGCATCTACAACAAATTAAGTCAGTTTTGTGGACAGAAAAATCTGTCTTCTTGCCCACTCACTGTTGCTTGTATTTTGCATAGAAACTCTAATTTTAATTGTAAAAGTTGTTTTTTAAATTGTTTTAACTGTATTTGTTTCATATTTTCCTATATTTTTCAATTTTCAATAAAAATATATTAAATTTTTACGTATTTTTTTTTTGTCACAAAGTGAGAACTGAATTAATTGAATGAGAAATTTATCTTTAGTGAAAAGTGAAGAAATAAGTTTAAATTAAGTGCAGGAAAAAAATGTGTATAATTTAATATATTACGTACAAGGAAGTCATATGGTGTGTGCATCAGATTTTTTTAAACTGTTTTCACAAATTGCAGACAGCTCTAGGCATTACATCGAGCTCTGTAGCCACATGCGCTTGTGATTGGCCTTCCTCCAATCTACTGACCAATCTACATTTACAATGTATCTCATTCCATCATCCATATATTCGTGGCTGCTCATTTTACCCGATACCTAGTAAAACTTACCCAACAGTTTCGAAAAACTTGGCGAATGTTGCAAAAGAATACGAGCACAGAAAAAATGCCAAAAAATCATGCACTTGTATCCCATCCAAAGTCTGCAGCTCTGCAGACAGGCACATATACGCTTATGCATTTAGCTCTGAATATACTTTTGTAAAAATAAGCATGATGTGCAAATTCTTTTAATTTTGCACATAAGTGTATAAGCCATTAAACCAAGCCATTTGTGAATTAAAGAGAAAAAATAAAAGAGAAAAAAATAATACGAAGACGTTTAAACACATTTGGAAGGGTAGGATTGGCATTAAACTCATTAAATGTATAGAATATAAACTTAGATCTTAAATGTGAGTATTAATGTGATGCTTAAAATATGAGACAATTTCAAAAGTTATAAAAATTCAGCTTGTCAGATGTTTATACATAAAATACTGTGTCTTAAAGTATGCATATATACAAACATTCTTTTTACTTCCTTGTATGAAGTAAAAAGGAAGTATTGTAATGGCGAAATGTTTCAGGCAGCATATTTCAAAGAAAATATCCATTTTGACCACTATCGAATGCAATTCAATGATGTTTTTGCGGGATATTTGTATGTAAAGACAGAATAAAAGACTCTTTTCCTCCCAAAAAATTATAAAACTGCTTTAAAATGAATTCTGAAGAGAATTTTTCGTGGCGTCTGTACGAATGTATGTACGTACATACGTATCTCGCATAACTCAAAAACGAGTAGCCTTAGAATGTTGAAATTTTGTATATAGGACTGCTATAACTAATAGATGTGCACCTCGTATTTTGGTTGCTATCGGCCGCACCAAACGTATATAAATATATATATATCCAGTCTGTTACCCGGCTCAGTGATCTCAGTTTCTTTACTCTTATATGCTTGTAAATTGTACATTTTTTGCTTTAAAAATGATTGAATTATGTTGTTCTTATCTTCCGGTTAAGGTTTTTATGCCTTTAGTAAATCTGTATGCAATATTTTTAGAATTATCGAGAATTTTAAATTGTTTAAGAATTGTTTAAGTGCCGCTAAACCTAATAATTTTTTTGATCGCGGCCATTGCTTGTGGTCATTTGAAACAGCAGACTAGTGGATTTGTTGCCAATCTAGAGAAACTTAGCATCGCAACAACAAAGATAACGCCTTCATTTATTATTGCGAATTAAATCATGCTTAATCCTTTCTGGAATTTTTTCGAGGAAATAAGTGTTTAAGATTTACTTCGTAATTTTTAATGCATATATTTTGAGTTTTTATGTATTTTTGCCTTATCGCGAAGTGAGAACTGAATTAATTAAATGAGAAATACTCGATCGTCTGTAAAAACTGTTTCATTCATTTTTTTTTTTTTATTTTATTTTATTTATTTATTTATTTATTTTGCTTAATTTCTTTTATACATTATTCCAGCTTTATTATAGTATTTTAATAGAACATGTGGCAACGATTAGCTAATTCTTTAAATGATATAAATTTTGTGCATTCTGAATTATAATATGAACGAAATATAATACTGTTAAGTGAATCTAGCTCCAGAGTGTCGCTATGGTAAACAAATAGAGTGAATTTTAAAGAGTGCATTTATTCTATTGGGGTTTATGCGCTGTCGTCGAAGTAGACTTAATTCAATCCAATAAGTTTAAATGAAATGCAAGAAAAAGTGTGTATAATTTAATATTCCATACAAGCAAGTCGTGTGGTGTACACATCTTTTTTTTTTTTTTTTTTTTTTGGATAAGGCCAAAAGGGCTCAACACAATTGTGCATTTCACTCTTGATTTGAATCTAGCCTTTTGATAAAATTTAAGGTATTATTTATCTTTCAAATTTAATCTCTCTTTTATTGATTAACAAACTAGCTATGTAAATGTAATAAATGCAGTTTTTAAGAATATTATTTTTACTTTTGAATGTGAATAAAAATGCATTTAAACGCAATTCATCCAGTTGTTGATTATTTCTAGTGGATTACTTTATTTGCTTAATTGCTTTTCAAATGTATAGAAGATACATAATGTTCCCATGTTAATCTGAATGTATATTAATCTAATATTCTATGAAATATTGTGTTATTCCACTTGTGCCAGCCCACTAGCGGCCAAGCAGAAAGTCGCTGAACACCGGTATTTCGGCCCAAGGTTCGAGTTCTGCCAGTGCATGGGCGTTTTCGTGGTTTTCCCCATGCGTAACATATACACAAGACAGTTTTGCATAAAAAATTCTCCACAGAGGCATTCCTCCCCTCAGGCAGAGCCCTCAAGTGCTTTGCCGTAAGCATATAGGCTGAGTCTAGCTGTTAAACTATGAACCTTTTTAGACATTTTTTAAAAATGTATGTAACTTTAATTTTATTTATTTTTAACGGTTGGGAATTAAGTTATACTTCTGATGCCTCCCAAAGTTTAATAACATTTCTATAATTAAAGTTTAAGAAGTTTTTTTAATTTTTGTAAAAATTCTTTGTTTATGCTACCTATTTAAAGATTTTCTTAGATCCTTACCTAAAATTTATTTTTATGAAAAACCGAGGAAACTTTATATAGTTTGATCTATAAAGCTATCATATTTTCGCCCATGTAGTGTTTTAAAAAACAGGTGTCAAGCATATTGATGGTTGTATTTTGCAGTTATACATGTTCTTGAGTTTTTGAACAAATTCCTCTGAGTAGATTGATGGTAGATCTTTCACCCCTGATAATTGTTTCAATAATATTGTATTTGTTTCAATAAGTTATTTACCACATAAATCAGGAGTGTATTATAGATACAATGTTACCTATCTTTTATGTACATATGATGGCTCTTTTGGGGGGGGGGATATTATTTTAAAATTTCTTATGTTTTGGCTGCAGAAAATCTTTTAGTTTGTCACGTATATTGTATGCTTAATGAAATTTAAGATTGAAATTTCTGTTTTAAGTTCTGATTATTTCTATTATTTTAGGTGATTTCAGGATGCTACTCATGTAATCATCTCACAAGAAAATAAAAGAACCATGTCCTATTCATTGTGGCAATATTTATTTTTATGTTCTGCCACAAATTTTTCATCTTAGTTTATTGCTTGCCTTTTTATGAAATATGAAGTTTCTTATGTCAGCATGAAGTAATATTCAATAATTGTACTGGCCTCTGGCCTTTTTTTTTTTTTTTTTAAATAAATGTCCATTTTTTTCCTCACTGTTTTCTTTTCTTTTTATTTACAATAAGCGTTAAAGAAAACATTGTGATTTTTAAGTGTGTGTAGTTATAATTTGCTTGTATTGACATATTTAAAAAAATTATGTATGATTACTAATATATTTATTAAAAATGCTGTGCAGCAAATGCACTACATTATCTTTCTGTAAATATTGTTCTATTTTAAAAACGTGAGATTGGGCTTGAGACACTGATTACCTTAGCAGATTAAAAAAAAAAAGTATTTCTGAATGTATTGCAAAAATTCTTTTGACAATCTATGTATTACAAAAAGATAAATTGTTTTGGCATTTTTATGTACCATTCAGTCCTAGTAGTGTGCTGAAAAATTTTTTTTAGTTAGACTTTCTGCTGTTTTGTTCAGAATGTTAATAATATTTAATGGGGGGAGGGACTCTGTTTTTTGAAATCTCTACCCAGAAGTGATTTGTAGAAATTCATGCCACTTTTCTGATTTTTCTTCTTCCTGAACCAAATTTAAGTTGCAATATATATAGAGAGAATGCTTTATATTTCTAATAATAATAGCAATTTCATTATTTGTAATTTTAACCTTTTACTTAATCTAATATGGCAAAAGTTAATTAGTTTTAATTGCTTGGTACTGCGTAAATTTTGTCAGCTGTGTTGCTAAATTTTTCTCTTAAAGATTATTCAGTTCTTGTTATGCTTAATTTATTTAAAATCTTATTTAAAATAAAAAATATTTTTGCTTTTGAAGTACAAATGCTTAAATCTGTCTTTTTGTGAACAGTAATTTCTTTTGAATATGTTGTTAAATCTTGTTATCCAATATGTGTTTGAATTATAAATCATGTTATTGTTCAGAATATCCTTCTTTGTAATTTTAGAAATGTGTTGGTTTTTGTAGCTGGCTCTACTAAAACTCTTATTATGTTTCATATTTTAAAGTTAGTTATTTCCTGATTTTCTTATTTAGATTATATTAAAATCTCTTCAGTTTAAGGAAAAATATTCATCAGTAGGTAATGAGACATTATTCATTCTGCTATCTTTATGTATATTAAAGCGCACACGTACATACAATTAGCTTTTGTTAAAAAATAAGTTAAAATTTTGTTTTAATAAAGATAGCTTTAAAAAATTAGAAACAAAGTATCAGTTGCTTTTGAAAGTTCTGTGATCAGATATGTCTAGCATTGTCAGGGGGAATTCTATATTGTATTTTCACTTGATTCACTTGCACATAATTCTTCATTCATTTCTCTAAAATTAGGAAAGATCTGCATTAGGATCATATTTACCTATCTGCAAGTTTTTAATATTATGGAAATGGGGGCAAAAGTATTTTAAATAGAATTTGCAGTATTCCCCCCCCCACCTATTTTGGGGCAGAAAAACATATAGAATAGTACATTTTACCATGAAATTTAACTACGTTGCAGGACCAATTTGAATCATAATTTAGAATTACTCTTCTGAGATTAATATTGGAAAATTATTAATCATTTAAATAATAATAAATTTACACATATATCCAAATTAAAAAATAATCAGTTTTATTTCATTTGAATGAAAAGTATCCCAGTATGAATTTTATGCATTATGAAGTTTAACTGAATGTATGTGTGTACAAAAATTGATTACTGTTTTAAAATAATTTTAGTACCTGTTAAGTATTCTTATTCAAACTTTCATTAATAGAAAATAATTATTTAACAGAAAAGGGAATTAATAGAATTTTCTAATTTGTCTGAGACTGGTTATTGAGCAGTTTAAAAAAAATTTCTCTCAAGTAGAATTTTTTTGTGGGAGAAAAAATATTTTTAAGAGAATGTTCTGTGTACAATTCTCATCATTTTTACATACTGTACTTACACTGAAATTGCTGTGATGTAGGATCCATAGGCGCATGAAATTGATGCTCACTGTTTGTTATTTACTCTTCCATAAGTAATGTACTTCAATGGAAGTAACCTTGAGCTACAATTGTTTTCAATATGATGTCTGAACTAAATTTGCTATCTTGTTCTTTATATATACTGAAGGTTTATGTCTTGCCCATGTCATCTGTTAAAATGCCTCAAATATGTATTTCCTACATCATGCATAATAAATTTTTAAATATAAGTATGATTTATTTTGAATCTTTTGTGAAAAAAGTTTGCTGTGCAAAACTGTCTGAATAATATCAGGAATATATTTATATAATGCCAACATGTGAAATGATTGTTTTAATTTTTCCTGCTGCTCATTAATCGGTCTTAAAATGTGCATCACTTTTTCGCATGTTTTTAAAAGTGCTTGAAATTCAAAATTTGCAGGCATTAAATGTTGAAATTGTATACAATTTATTGCACTAATTTGGGATATTTTCTCTAAAAACTGCTAAGGAGGAAAAAAAAAAAAAAAAAAAATCAGGACAGTACTGAGTTTCCATGTACAGTACTGAGATTACATTTGTGAAAAATCTGTTCTCGTTTGAGAAACATTGTAATTGAGTGTATAGGATCAATTGTTTGAGGAAATAATGCCAGTGATCCCATTTTTCACATTTTGACATTGAACTAACGGTACAAAAATTACAGTTGAGCTTGAATCAGAAAGGTAATTGTTTTCTTCAAAAGTAGGCAAATATGGGGTTTTATAGTATTTTGTTTATGAATTTAATAGTAAGTGTTACATAGAAGATGATAAAATAACATCAGCTAGAGTGAAATATGTCAATTCCTTCATGGATGCTTAAAAAAAATATGCCAGCTTCTTATTTGTAAAAAAATATGAGTGATTTTTAATTCTTTTATCATCTAATTGAAAGATATTCGGATATCACTCAAAAACCTGATACAATGCCACTAACAATGCTTAGAAACATTGTGGGAGCATTCTGTTAACTGTAGAAGATGTTTTGAATTTTTCATAGCATTTTGGGGGGGGGGGAAGAGAAACTTTTCCTGTGGAAAGTTTCTGGGACAATGTTTGTTAGTTTCCTGTTAATTTTTATTGAATGCTATATCATGCATTTACTAGAATTGATGAGAAATGAAGCATTCCATTATTTCCAAGTGTTTGTTATTTTTAAAGATACCAACTGTTATAGATTTTCTATAATTATTACTGATTTCTGCATCCATAATGGAGGGTAGTATGTTAAAGATGTGATGGAAATTGTTGTGGAAAATGCTAAGCTCATGCCTGTTTCATGTGACTAAATAAAGTTTGCAGTGGTTGCTGACTTACACAATTGATGCATCATATTCACTTCATGCACTCATATTGCACTGATGTCACATGCATACATCTGCTAGTGGAATGGAATGCTTATTATTATACCTGGTGACGAAATCTGTTCTGGGTGATAAATATTAAGATTTTAGAAACCAAGAAACTGAAGAAAAAATATCTGTGCCTTGCTGGGATTCATTCAAGACTTTCCGATTGCTAGGATGTATCTTCCAAATACACCTTGAAGTAAAGAGAGAGAAAAATCATACATTCTCTACATGTAAAGGCTGAGTGAGGAGGTCAGGGACCCAACTGCCAACCTGTTGTTGATAAATTATTTTCTACCATTTGTAGTGTCATTAGGATTTTAGAAGTGAAGAAAAATTAACAGTACTCATGCTGAGATTCAAATTTCAGGCCTTCTAGTTGCTAGCCAGATGTGCTTTCTGAAGACATGCAGTAAGGAGAGAGATCAAAATCTTACAAACACACCAGTATTCTGAAATGGAAGAGTATCTGAAGCAAAAAAAAATCTTTGTAGTTTTTTTATTTCCTTTTGCGAATAGTACTTTCTTTGTACAGTCATAAAATAATAGGAGCACATAAGAAGTAATTATTCATTTTCGTCATGTATAAAATAAAAATACAGCCAGTCATGCATTTGCAGTGCCCTTACCAGTTTTTACTTTCTTCTACACAGTAAAGGAAGTATTGGAATCGTGAAAATTTTTGGGTATCATATTTCAACGAAAATATTCATTTGACACTCGTGAATCCATTTGAACGATGTTTTTGCACGACATCTATATGGAACTTTCATTATTAAGTGTATTAGGCATTCGTAATTCTATTAAAATACTTTAATGGCATTGAAATTAGGTTTTATTCATGTAGCTTCTAAATCTGAATAAAAAACCATATACCACAAACAATACATAACTACCATTTGTAAATGTTCGTAGGCGAACATTGGAAGCTTCTGAGTAAATTCTGTAGTACGTATTCTTTTAAATTATAATTTCTTAAAATTCTGTATTTTATTTAATCTAGGGGGAAAATTAAATAACCTGTAAGAAACTTGGCAAACCTTACTGGATTAGAAAGAACTACCTCGTTTCGGATAATAGTGTAGAAATTCTACGATAAAGCTCGTAAGTTTTATGATATATTGCTGGTGGTGCCATCTGCTGGCACTTATTACTACTATTCATTTAAACTGTTGAAATCCGTTGCATATTGTTATTGAATTAATTTGCCACTTAAAAATGACAACTTGTTCCAGTTGTGTCCGAAGCTCAGAAACGACACTAAGCATATTACCGTCTGTTGCAGTCGCCTGTGGGTCTAAAATTTTGCCGACGTGTGTGCCCGCACCAGTTGCACCAACCCTGCAGACATTGGAGGCTAAGTTAAACAATTAATTTAAGTACTACGTTGTGATCCCTGACTCAGGTTAATAAATCCTAAAGTGCAAACAAACTGTTAAAAATGGAGAAGTCCACGTGACCTATCTCCTCATAATGAAGGTTGTGACGTGTTGTTGTAAATTTAATGTATATTGAGAGAAATGTTGAGAAAACTAACCTAATCTAAATGAAAAGAAGTTAAAAAAGTGGGGATGCTTCGTTCTAGTAACTCAGTAGTCCTGAACATTTGTTTCTCATCAGAGGAAGAAATGAAACTTAAGAAAACCTGTGATCAGGAGTGTAGCACTTTGAAACCTTATATGTATGCTTGAGCTAGCAGAAAGCTCAAGCATACATATAAGGTTTCAAAGCGCCTGCAAAGCCAAAGAAAGAAAAGATGGGTATTCTGTTACATAACAATTTAAAATGTAGTTAGGAAGATAGCTTTAAATTAAGATAGAAAAGTAAAAATTAAACCAAAAAAAAAAAAAAAAAAGAGGGAAAGCAAGTCCAAACATGGAATACAAAGCAATATATTTGCTTCCACCTTCAGACACAACAGCAAAAGGAAGCACAATAACTGACGAAAGCATATATCCATATACAATGCAAGGCCATATCAGCAAAAAAGAGAAATCCATACACAGCTGCATTCAAAGTAAGCAGCATTTTGTTAGAAAACACTGAAGCTTCAGATAAAGGTACTAAATTAGTATAGTAAATCGCCAATATTACGAATTAATCAATAATCACCTTTAAACAAATTCACTTAATGAGCGGGAAAAACCAGCCGAAACACTTCCACTAAGACTTCAGCAATAGTAATGATGATAATAATACTTCCCAGCACTAAATTACGAATGCACAGGTTAAGCTTTAAGGAAGGTAGGGATTTTCATGAAGCAAACGGGCATACCTGCTGGAACCCCTGTTCATATGCATTCCTAATTTCAAGGAGCAAAAAAAGTATCCCTCTTTTGCAGCTAAAACTGAAGGTCATGGAACTGCGAACTCTCACAAGAATCTGCCCTTCTCTTAACTTGGGCCTCCTTCGAATATAAACAAAAGCCCAGGAATATAGCGTGAGTACAGACGTCATGGAAAAAAGAACTATATGCATACAAAAAGTTAAACTATTAAGATCATAAATGATGACCAATAAAAGCTAATACAAATGAAGAAAGAAGGGAAACATCCTGCCTAGACCACCATGATACTTCAGATTTGGTTCGTAGAAGAATATTTTAAATTCTTGGAAGGAACAAAGACATAAACAAAATATTTCCTTTGTCTACATCTATTGGAGAACAATAATGTTAAAAAATAATTAAAGATAAGTAAAAGTTCTGAACTTTCTAAACTTCCAAGTAGGAACATTAAAAAAAGGCAAATTTAGGAACAACTCTAAAACACGTCTGACAGACAGACCCTACAAGCTGCAGTAAGCAATGGCGTATTTTCAAGGTTATAAGTCTAGTTATTCTATGCACATACTAAAAAGACAGCAGAGTCAATTAAAATGGCGCAATAAAAGACCGCGGAATATAGCGTCACCACTTAGATTCGTATTTATGTGGCATTGAGTTCAGAAGGTATGTTTTATTGCTATTCTATTTGACATTTTTGACAGCAAGAATGACTCATGCTTGTTTTTAATGAATTTCTTTGTCAGATAATCGCAAAGCTGAACTAGTAGTTATTTAAAAATTTATATGCATATTCATAATTTGTACCTATAGATTATACAATTAAAAATAAATAACGAACTTTCTTCAAACTTCCGGAATTATTGACGCAGTTTTGGCGGTATCGTCGCCAATTTCATGGTCGACAGGAAAATACACAAGTACCCATTTATCTTATTACTTTTATTATTTTTTAAATTAGGGAACCTCTGTTTTTCCGCCTAGAGCTGAGCAGTTTTCTTAATATTAAATAAGGAGTTGTATTTCTTATACTTTGTTCATTTTTGGTTGTGTGATTCTCAGTACCTTAAGCACGTATGAATGCAGGCATATCAGTTATAACAATAATTTGTTTTGAAAAAAGAATCATAAAAATACTAATTAGGTGTTTCCCTTCCAGTCTTCATAATTGTCTGATATTGACTATGGAAATGAGTTTGCATTTAAGCAAACACAGCGAAAGCAGACTCGGTGCGGTTTGTTTAAATGCACCTGGTTCCGAAGATATTATATTGTTTGTATATATGTAATTTTTTGTAGCAATGTAAATTTTGTGTATATGTAAATCATTTTAGTGAAGTTATGTTTAACATTGGATTTTTTGTATAATGTAACATGAAACGTGAAAGAGGGAAAAGCTCTGCTGGAAAAATAAAATTACAAGGGCAAGAGGTAAGTGATTCTCTCTTTAAAATGGCGAGATATACTCAAGCTGAAGATAGTTTTAGCAACATTTTGGTCCGGTCCCTGTAAAACTATAATTGATCCCTATATGTTACCGTTACCGTAACCGTATCTGGACGTTAGAGGTAATTTTAACTGTATATGCCTTCCAGTAATTTTTAGAAATGGAAGGAACTAGAGATTTCTCGTTGGTCAGGTGAAAACTTTTTAAGATCGGAGTTTTTAGTTCAGAGCTGGCTTCAGAGTATTGAGATCTTCGCCTTTTAGATGCGCTTTACATTGCATTTGTGTGTAACATGCTTTGTAGTTTGAAGTGTAACTACTGGTTGCACTCTGTGATACTGAGAATAGCTGTACGAGTGTTTTTGTGGAATGTTTCAGAACTGTAAAGTGTTTCTTTTGGAAAAATAACTTTTATCAAACTATCATCGGATCTGTGCGCATTCAATCCATTACGAAACCCGCACGTACGCAATGATACGTACTATTTTTGGTACTTGCGCATTAATGCAGCAAGCTTGGGGCAGTCTAGCAAGTTTTGCAGGCGAAAAGGATGACTTATAATTATAAAAAATTATTTACTATTAAACAGATTACTAATTAATTAAATAATTTTTTATATTAAATGATTAAACAATTTAATTAAATTTTCAAGCATTTATTAAATTATTAAATAAATTGGCTAAATCGCAGAATAGGCTGCATCAGTCGGTGCTGTGTTTACTTCTCTTACGCTTGGACACGCCTTTTTATGACGTACTATTGGTTACGCCTTTTCTTAAAAACAAGTTAGTATTTAAAGAAAACTTAAATTATATTTTAACTGAGTTGAAATTGTAGGTTTATAATATTCTACGCGAGATTTTTTAAATTATAAATCTACTTTTGTGTGTTATGTGGTAGTGTTAGCATTTAACGCAACGAATTATCTCTCACAAATGTATTATTAAGATACCAAACGATTGAAAACGATCATTACCAAGCGATTGAAATTATTGAATGCATGAGTTAAAAATTATAACCGTAACTTCTGAAAGTACAGAAGAGAATTCTTTTGCTTAAAGAATGTTTTGATTATTGATGAGTGTGTCAAAATCGGTGCTTACTGCAGAATGGATTAGTATCTGAATCTGGATTTTTTTATCAGTTGGAACGAAAAGGTAAAAAGAGCTTTATTGAGTGGTGTATGGAGAAAAGTTTGATTGCAATATCGTATAAGTGCCCAATTTGTGGAACAAATATGAAACTAGTAGAGCGAAAAAACCGTATAGACGGTTTTGAGTGGTGCGCAACGCCAAGGTTGTGCGCGATGCCGAGTTTGCGCAACTCTGGAATTTTTTTTAAGTGCAAATAGATCGATGTGCACATGGGCAAAGCCAGTGTGGTACGCAATGCCGAGTTCGTGCAATTCTGGGATGCTTTTTTAAGTGAAAATACATCGATATGCACATGGGCAAAGCCAATGTAATGCGCAATGGCGAAGTTGTGCGCGATGCCGAGTTTATGAAATTCTGGGATTTTTTTTTAAGTGAAAATAGATCGATGTGCACATGGGCAAAGTCAATGCGGTGCGCAATGCCGAGTTTGTGCAACTCTGGGGTGTTTTTAAGTGAAAATAAATCGATGTGCACATGGGCAAAGCCAATGTGATGCGCAATGCCGAGTTTGTGCAACTCTTGGATGTTTTTTCAAGTGAAATCAGATCGATGTGCACATGGGCAATGCCGAGTTTGTGCAATTCTGGGATGTTTTTTTAAGTGAAAATAGATCGATGTGCACATGGGCAAAGCCAATGTGGTGCGCAATGCCGAGTTTGTGCAATTCTGGGATGCTTTTTTAAGTGAAAATAGATCGATGTGCACATGGGCAAAGCCAATGTGGTGCGCTATGCCGAGGTTGCGCGCGATGCTGAGTTTGTGCACTTCTGGGATTTTTTTAAGTGAAAATAGATCGATGTGCACATGGGCAAAGCCAATGTGGTGCGCTATGCCGAGGTTGCGCGCGATGCTGAGTTTGTGCACTTCTGGGATTTTTTTATGTGATAATAGATCGATGTGCACATGGGCAAAGCCGATGTGGTGCGCAATGCCGAGTTTGTGCAATTCTGGGATGCATTTTTAAGTGAAAATAGATCGATGTGCACATGGGCAAAGCCAGTGTGGTGCGCTATGCCGAGGTTGCGCGCGATGCTGAGTTTGTGCACTTCTGGGATTTTTTTAAGTGAAAATAGATCGATGTGCACATGGGCAAAGCCGATGTGGTGCGCAATGTCGAGGTTGTGCGCGATGCCGAGTTTGTGCAATTCTGGGATGTTTTTTTAAGTGGAAGTAGATCGATGTGCGCATGGGCAAAGCCAATGTGGTGCGCAATGCCGAGGTTGTGCGCGATGCCGAGTTTGTGCAACACTGGAATGTTTTTTAAGTGAAAATAGATCGATGTGCACATGGGCAAAGCCAGTGTGGTACGCAATGCCGAGTTCGTGCAATTCTGGGATGCTTTTTTAAGTGAAAATACATCGATATGCACATGGGCAAAGCCAATGTAATGCGCAATGGCGAACTTGTGCGCGATGCCGAGTTTATGCAATTCTGGGATTTTTTTTAAGTGAAAATAGATCGATGTGCACATGGGCAAAGTCAATGCGGTGCGCAATGCCGAGTTTGTGCAACTCTGGGGTGTTTTTAAGTGAAAATAAATCGATGTGCACATGGGCAAAGCCAATGTGATGCGCAATGCCGAGTTTGTGCAACTCTTGGATGTTTTTTCAAGTGAAATCAGATCGATGTGCACATGGGCAATGCCGAGTTTGTGCAATTCTGGGATGTTTTTTTAAGTGAAAATAGATCGATGTGCACATGGGCAAAGCCAATGTGGTGCGCAATGCCGAGTTTGTGCAATTCTGGGATGCTTTTTTAAGTGAAAATAGATCGATGTGCACATGGGCAAAGCCAATGTGGTGCGCTATGCCGAGGTTGCGCGCGATGCTGAGTTTGTGCACTTCTGGGATTTTTTTAAGTGAAAATAGATCGATGTGCACATGGGCAAAGCCAATGTGGTGCGCTATGCCGAGGTTGCGCGCGATGCTGAGTTTGTGCACTTCTGGGATTTTTTTAAGTGAAAATAGATCGATGTGCACATGGGCAAAGCCGATGTGGTGCGCAATGCCGAGTTTGTGCAATTCTGGGATGCTTTTTTAAGTGAAAATAGATTGATGTGCACATGGGCAAAGCCAATGTGGTGCGCTATGCCGAGGTTGCGCGCGATGCTGAGTTTGTGCACTTCTGGGATTTTTTTAAGTGAAAATAGATCGATGTGCACATGGGCAAAGCCGATGTGGTGCGCAATGCCGAGTTTGTGCAATTCTGGGATGCTTTTTTAAGTGAAAATAGATCGATGTGCACATGGGCAAAGCCAATGTCGTGCGCTATGCCGAGGTTGCGCGCGATGCTGAGTTTGTGCACTTCTGGGATTTTTTTAAGTGAAAATAGATCGATGTGCACATGGGCAAAGCCAATGTGGTGCGCTATGCCGAGGTTGCGCGCGATGCTGAGTTTGTGCACTTCTGGGATTTTTTTAAGTGAAAATAGATCGATGTGCACATGGGCAAAGCCGATGTGGTGCGCAAGGTCGAGGTTGTGCGCGATGCCGAGTTTGTGCAATTCTGGGATGTTTTTTTAAGTGGAAGTAGATCGATGTGCGCATGGGCAAAGCCAATGTGGTGCGCAATGCCGAGGTTGTGCGCGATGCCGAGTTTGTGCAACACTGGAATGTTTTTTAAGTGAAAATAGATCGATGTGCACATGGGCAAAGCCAGTGTGGTACGCAATGCCGAGTTCGTGCAATTCTGGGATGCTTTTTTAAGTGAAAATACATCG
This sequence comes from Stegodyphus dumicola, assembly GCF_044657685.1. Classification (NCBI taxonomy): domain Eukaryota; kingdom Metazoa; phylum Arthropoda; class Arachnida; order Araneae; family Eresidae; genus Stegodyphus; species Stegodyphus dumicola. The sequence goes on from NC_140776.1 coordinate 122,518,791, forward strand.
ATATGCACATGGGCAAAGCCAATGTAATGCGCAATGGCGAAGTTGTGCGCGATGCCGAGTTTATGCAATTCTGGGATTTTTTTTTAAGTGAAAATAGATCGATGTGCACATGGGCAAAGTCAATGCGGTGCGCAATGCCGAGTTTGTGCAACTCTGGGGTGTTTTTAAGTGAAATCAGATCGATGTGCACATGGGCAATGCCGAGGTTGTGCGCGATGCCGAGTTTGTGCAATTCTGGGATGTTATTTTAAGTGAAAATAGATCGATGTGCACATGGGCAAAGCCAATGTGGTGCGCAATGCCGAGTTTGTGCAATTCTGGGATGCTTTTTTAAGTGAAAATAGATCGATGTGCACATGGGCAAAGCCAATGTGGTGCGCTATGCCGAGGTTGCGCGCGATGCTGAGTTTGTGCACTTCTGGGATTTTTTTAAGTGATAATAGATCGATGTGCACATGGGCAAAGCCGATGTGGTGCGCAATGTCGAGGTTGTGCGCGATGCCGAGTTTGTGCAATTCTGGGATGTTTTTTTAAGTGGAAGTAGATCGATGTGCGCATGGGCAAAGCCAATGTGGTGCGCAATGCCGAGGTTGTGCGCGATGCCGAGTTTGTGCAACACTGGAATGTTTTTTAAGTGAAAATAGATCGATGTGCACATGGGCAAAGCCAGTGTGGTACGCAATGCCGAGTTCGTGCAATTCTGGGATGCTTTTTTAAGTGAAAATACATCGATATGCACATGGGCAAAGCCAATGTAATGCGCAATGGCGAAGTTGTGCGCGATGCCGAGTTTATGCAATTCTGGGATTTTTTTTTAAGTGAAAATAGATCGATGTGCACATGGGCAAAGTCAATGCGGTGCGCAATGCCGAGTTTGTGCAACTCTGGGGTGTTTTTAAGTGAAATCAGATCGATGTGCACATGGGCAATGCCGAGGTTGTGCGCGATGCCGAGTTTGTGCAATTCTGGGATGTTTTTTTTAAGTGAAAGTAGATCGATGTGCACATGGGCAAAGCCGATGTGGTGCGCAATGCCGAGTTTGTGCAATTCTGGGATGCATTTTTAAGTGAAAATAGATCGATGTGCACATGGGCAAAGCCAATGTGGTGCGCTATGCCGAGGTTGCGCGCGATGCTGAGTTTGTGCACTTCTGGGATTTTTTTAAGTGATAATAGATCGATGTGCACATGGGCAAAGCCGATGTGGTGCGCAATGTCGAGGTTGTGCGCGATGCCGAGTTTGTGCAATTCTGGGATGTTTTTTTAAGTGGAAGTAGATCGATGTGCGCATGGGCAAAGCCAATGTGGTGCGCAATGCCGAGGTTGTGCGCGATGCCGAGTTTCTGCAACTCTGGAATGTTTTTTAAGTGAAAATAGATCGATGTGCACATGGTCGAAGTCAATGTTTTGCGCAATGCCGAGTTTGAGCAATTCTCTGATTTTTCTTTAAGTGAAAATAGATTATGTCGTTACATAGCAAGAAGGTAATTTGTAAAAATTATAAAACTGAAATGTTCCACAATATGAATTTAAATTAAAAAAATTTTTTTTATTTGTATAAATGCTTTAGTAAAAATCTTTGAAAATATTGAAGCTCTGCAAGTATTAGAGACTGCTACGTTTTTTATCGTTTTAATAACTGGTAGAATTCGCTTATTGTATCATGGTAATTTTAAATATAAACAAAATATTATACTTATTATCTGTAACACGCCTAATCTTAAATGTTATAAATGTAAATTAAAAGTAAAGAATTTGATATTAATTTACAATAATAAACAATTTATGATTGTTATTTTTAAGAGAAAATAGAATATATGCGTAGTGTAAATGCGAGACATTGTGACGTCACAAGCTTAGTCCCACCCATTTATGGACGTCACACAGCTCCGCCTACTGAACTTTGTTGATGCAACCTATTCTGCGTTTTTACCAATAAATTAATTAAATAACACTATTAAATACTAATTAAACTATTAAATAATAATAATATTGTTGCGTGCGTATGAGTTCGTTACGAAATGAATGCACAAATCCGATGAAAAATGAACAACAAAAAATTATTATTATCACAAAATGCTTAAATTCCCTCAGATATTCTTTCAGTTTTACAATATCTCACAGTAGTTATCTTCTAACTACTCAAACGTTCAAAAGAACTTAATTCAAAACAGCTAGAGAAAGCTAATCCGCGAATTCGCTACAGTCAACAAGAGCAGTTTTCTAAACAACAACAAACCAAGTAACTCCTACGAACTTATTTATTTATTTATTTATTTCTGATTCACCTCAGGTATACAACTACTTTGAGTTTTGACCTGTACAATCTGTGCAGCTTATGAAGGCCATTCACGGTTTTTAGTACATTAAGGTGCTACTGCACCTCGTCCGGGGGCGTGACATTAGAACAAGGTGCAACCATTCCGTGGCGAAGTCAAGCTGAATATACGAAAATTGGGAAATTAGTACTTGGAAAACAAAATCAAGTCCTTGCATGATGCATTCGGTCAAGATAGTAGCGTAAGGTTACTGAGATAGGGTGCGCAGTCCAGCAGGTAATCAGGAGTAGAACCACAGCAGTGGGCGTGGTGAGATCACACAATACACAGTCCTTAACACATAGTAATTAATTCAGAGTCTCTAGCCTGCTTCCAGGCAAATAGCTAATTTTGGCAGTAACACAGTCCTTGGTTAAATAAGGTTAGATAGAGCACCAAACACAACTTCATATGTACACTATTTACATATTTACATCACCACCGCGCATTATGGTGAATTGACCGCGCTGTCCACCGTAGGGTCATAATTACCGAGTTCGGAACAGCTTTAGTATAGCCCACATTCAAAGTTTGGCGAATTTGGTTTGGCGCCAAAGCACATGAAATACGTTGTTTTGAAAAATGGTTGCCATCCAGATTTTCGACGAAACTCCGTGTTTCAAAAAATGGCGGCCATCTTGATTTCACCAGAAATCGTGGATAATAGAAATAAGTTTACGACTATTATACACGATTTTAAGAGAAAGAAATGTTAAGAAATGATTAAGGTTAAAAGGATGTAATTTTAAAAACAATACCGGAAACCTTTAGCTATTTCACCTTTAATAAATAATTTGGTGTGACGTCAGAATGTATTCTCCATTACGCGTAATTTCTATTTTCTCTTTAAAAAAAATAATGAATTGTTTATTATTGTAAATTAACATCAAATTCTTTAAATTTACATTTCTGAGCTTAGGCGTAACTGAGAATAAGTATAATAAATTGTTTATATTTAAAATTATCATGATACAGTAAGCAAATTCTACCAGTTATTACAACGATAAAGAACGTCGCAGTCTCTCATACTTGGATTTCATACAGCTTCAGTATTTTCAGATTTTTAAGCTTTAGCATTTATACAAATAAAAAAAGTTTTTTTTAATTAATACTCTGAAACATATCAATTTTATCATATTTACAAATTAACGTTTTGCTACGTAACAACATAATCCCTTATATACAGTGTCTCAAAAAAGTGATGGGACACTTGTGCTTTACAAAAGGAAACTGCAATAAAATAAATTTAAAAAACCATGTAAAATTTTTTTGTGGGTGTGTTTCATACTTAAATTTAGTAACAATTATTACATAACATACATTTGCTCAAAATATTAATTTATTAAAAATACAATTGTTTAGAACGGAGCAGAAAATGGCTCACTTAAGTGATGGGACACTTACTTTTCCATCAAATATTTATCCAAAAATTTTACTTTTTAAAAGGTTTTAATATTTTGTTGGATTTCCTTTTACTTTTAAAACATGATTTAATTTTCTTGGGATGGATTCGACTAATTTTTTTTTTGTGATTTCTGGAGTGATTTTACCCCATTCTTCTTGAAGCACCAATTTTAATTGTTGTTTTGAAGAAATGGTGTGTTTGCGAATTATTGATTCCAATTCTTGCCAAATATTCTCTATGGGATGATTTAATTGTGGAGATTGTGGGGGTGTTTTTATTATTTCAGGACAGTTATACAGCAATCAGAGTCTAACGTTCAAAGCACTGTGCTTGGGGTCATTGTCCTGGTAGAATTTAAAATCGTTATGAAGGTTCAATTTTCGTGCTGAAGATTTCAAATTTTGATTTAAAATGTCAATATACTTGTACTGATCCATTATACTGTCAATAAACACAAACTCCAGCGGACGACATACACCCCCATACCATAATTCCTCCTCTACCAAGTTTTACTGTTGGCACCAAGTTCTGTTTGTGAAATTCTTCCCTGGGTTTTCTCCACACCAAGATTCTACCGTCAGAACCAAATATATTAAATTTACTCTCATCAGCAAATATAACTTCATTCCAGTAATCAGAATTCTTATTTATGTTGGATTTTGCGAAAGCCAGTCTGAGTTTTCTATTCTTTTCACTTACGAAGAATTTTTTCCTGGTTGCTCTACCGTGATATCCAGTAGATAGAATTACTCTTCTAATAGTCTCAGAATTAACAATTACTCCATATAATGCTTGTAAATCAGCAGCAACTTTAGGAGCACTCATTCTTGGATTTTTTTTTAAATATTTCGAACGATAATTCGCTTTATTCCATTGGAAAGCTTTGATGGTCGGCCAGGTCTTCTTTTATCCTAAATCATATGATTCTTTTTATATCGTTTAATGATATTGAAAACCGTTGAATGACTGAAGTTAACTGTTTCAGTAGTTTCTCTAATAGATTTTCCACGTTCAATATGCAAATTAATAACTAATTTTCGAATTCCAGGCAAAGTTTCTTTTCGTTTAGCATTCATGGCTGCACAGAGCTAAAAAACACAAAAATTCCAAAACAAACTGGAGAGAAATACTGCAGACGAATTTATAAATTATTGGCAATTGCTTTTGAGTAAAAATAAATACCCCAAAAGATATTTTTATTGCTTACTTCAGACGATTTTTGCTGCATAGTACGTAGCGTCCCATCACTTAAGTGAGCCATTTTCTGCTCCGTTCTAAACAATTGTATTTTTATTAAATTAATATTTTAATATTTTGAGAAAATGTATTGTTGCGTGTGTACGGCTTCGTTATGAAATGAATGCACAAGTCCGATGAAAAATGAACAAAAATGTATTATTATCACAACAAAAATGCTTAAATTTTCTCAAATTATCATGCAGTATTACAATATCTCACAGTAGTATATAGTATTACAATATCTCACAGTAGTTATCTTTTAATTACTCAAATGTCCAATAGAACGTAATTCAAAACAGCTAAAGAACGCTAATCCGCGAATTCGCTACAATCAACAAGAGCAGTTTTCTAAACAACAACAAAAACTAAGCAACTACTGCAAACTGAGATGTTTTCCTCCTTTTATAAGATTTTAAAATCACGCGCTAGAATTTTCCAGTACTTTCTCGAAATCAAAAAGAGATATTTATTTATTTAATGCACGAGCTCTTGTATTTTCAATTTTCCGGCTTAGCTTTCTTTTAATATTCGTCACGCGCTGCACTGCGCGAGAAATAAAACCATTTAATTTATAATTGAACTAACATTAGCTTTTTAAATACCAAATTCGTAACACTGCCCCCTTCCCAAGGACTGCACGTCCCGGGCAGTACAATCCCTGGACAGGAAGCTAAACTTACAACTGTGGCATACATGCATTAATAAGGATTACATTACAATAATGAACAACATGAACAATAAATGCAATAAATAAAACAAATCAAATACTAAATGCAAATCAAATACTAAATACAAATCAAATCAAATATACATTTAAAAACAAAAAGGACCATGGTCTTATACTATTTACAATTATTTACATTACGTACTATGGCCATAGTAATGAGCTAACCTGTCGTAATGAACGACTTTAGGTTTAGAGTTTGAAGACTTGTAGGGTTTATATTTATTTTAACTAACATTTATTTTAAGTTTAAACTATCTTTCCTGTCAATCCTTACTTTCCCCTGGAACTGCCAATGCCAGAATATGTAAATTTGAGTAGAACGCGCAAGCATTCAAATTATCAGCGGAAGTAGTATGATTTAAATAGAAGGAAACAAGTTCGGTGAGAGAGAGTTATTCTTACTTAGCGAGCGCGGAGGTAGTTATAGAGATTTGAAAAACCCCGCGTTGCGGCCTATGTGCTTGGCGGGAAGTAGTTGCAATTGTTCCAGTGAGCTTCAAGTCTGCTGAATTAGCAGCCGTATTGTAAAACGCGGTGAGTTAGTTATTTGAGAGAGCCTCGTAGTTAGAATATTGTCTTTAATTTCTTTTCAGGTTTTTATTTTTATTTTGACTGCCGAGTTGGCACCGTTTGTAAGCGTCAAGAGAACGCAATTGTAAATTAGTACGTTGAATAAAAAGGGACTTAAACCCTTTATAAGACTCTGTGGTTTATACAAGCTTTCACAGTCACCTCTTGGTTGCGTGCTAGTTAGAGGCGCGCAACGTTATAGACTTACGAATCCGAACCACGACGTCATTCAGCCTATTTAGGACTGTGTACGGGCCTCCCAAGGTGACTGTAATTTCGGACAAAGTCCTTTCCGTCGAGTCGCATTCCACAACCACACCTTGTCTCCTTTGTTGGATCTATGTCTAGTAGCTCTTGTGTGGCATCTGGTCTTCATTTTCTCCGTCGCCAAGTTGACTCGCTTTCGTGCAGAACGGTGCATCCCCTCAAACCGGGCCTGGACATCTTGGATGTGTTCCTCAGGCGTTGAAGGCGCATCCGTAGGGCGACTAAACAGGCGGTCACAAGGCAGACGAAGGTCTCGACCGAAGAGCTTCTGGGATGGAAAATAGCTGGTAGTCTTGCGTTTCTTTTCGACCCTGGTATGATTTCGGCAGCTTCCCGAGCTCGATCTTTCGGACAAGGCGTCGACATTTCCAGGCGAGGATCCCTTTTGAGGATGGATAGTCATGCCATCAGTTGCTGAAAGCAGCTTATTGTTTTTGAAATCTAAGGAAAAATTGTATTTCCTTAAAAAGTCCAATCCGAGTATGCATGGATCTGTAATATCCGCCACATATGCCGTGTGATGATAGGCGGCACTTCCAAACGTGATGTTTACGTTTAACTTCCCAGTTATGTCGATCTTGTCACCAGACGCAGTCTGAAGGGTAACACAGGATGGCGTCCAAATAAGTTTATCTTTAAACTGTTCAGCTAAATCTTTCCTAATGATGGTAACATTAGCTCCTGTGTCAATGATCATATTGCAAGGAACTCCATCGATATTCCCATTGATGGACAGTCCGTTATTGTTGCCACTCACTATAGAGATCTTAAGCGCTTTAAAACAGGGTTTTTCATTATCTGGCAACCTCCGTTCCTTGATATGGTCATTAATTTGTTTCCTGCGTCGTTGCTCAGAAATTGTCTCAATTTTCGTACCCTGGGGTGTTCTGCAATTCTTTCGTACGTGGCCTTCAGCTCCACAGTTCCATCACTTTGGTTTCTTGTCAGTCTTTTTCCTTCCCGTGGCATTTAATTGTCTGTTTAAATCGTATGCCTTATTTTCCGTGCTCTGGGGAGTTCTGCAGTTCCTTCGTAGGTGGCCTTCATCACCGCAATTCCAGCACTTTAGGGTCGGTTTCGTTTCACCACTATTCCGTCTTAAAGCATTCACTGGTCGTGTCAACTCATCCGTTTTATTATCCGTGCCCTGGGCTGTTCTGCAATGCCGTCGTAGGTGACCTTCAGAACCACATTTCAAACATCTTACAGCCACTTTGTTCTCACTGCTACTATGTATCAAAGCATCGACTTGTCTGGATAAATCATCTAAACGAGCCATCAATTGGTCCCCTGGGTCGTGGACTCGCACAGCTCTGACTGGGTAGCGATCTCTAAGAGTTGCATGCTGGGCTGCCTCCAATTTCACGGCGTACAACAGAGCACTTTTTACATCCTTTACATCTGCCATTCGTAGAGCCTTCTGTATTTCGGGATCTCGGATGCCATCGATGAAATATTGCAGGGACAGGATTTCCCTTGTTTCTGTCGGGCACTCCGAAAAGGCGTGATGTGACAGCCTTTCAACATCCGTGGCGAGCTCCTGAAGTGATTCGGTGGGCTTCTGTTGACGGGATTTTAATTGAAATCTGCTGTAGTCTTTTAAACATTTCTCGCCATAGCGCAGCTCCAATGCGCCGGATAAAGCTTCGAAGTCAAGTCTTTGGTTTTCTGGAAGCGTCTGCAGGATATCCGCTGCGTCTGCTCTCAGAGAAGCGGCGAGATGACAGGCCTTAGTTTGGGAATCCCATCCATTCGCATCCGAAACGATACTATGAAGCTATCCACATATGATGTCTTCCCATCATATGTGGATAGCTTCAGAGATGGACGAGCAGGCATCGGTAAGAATTTAAAACCCTCAGAATTGCTTCTTTCGTTCGCTATGCTCTTCTTTAAAGTGTCAACTTCTTTCGCAACGGCTGAAACCCTATCATCAATTTGTTGCTCGACGGCAGAAACTCGCTCTTCTATATGGTCTTTTACAGAAGAAACTCTTTCTTCTATTTCTTCTTTCACGGAAGAATCTCTTTCTTCAATTTGACCTTTTACGGAAGAAACTTTTTCTTCAATTTGCCCAACTTTATTTTCAACCAGATCTATTCTGCCTTCCATAGCATCGAATTTGGTTTCTATTATGCAGGCAATTTCTCTTTTCATTTCGTATTGATTTTCTTCAATCTTTACTTGTACGGCTTTTATTTCGTCTTTAAAAGTTAATTGACCAGCTTGAATGGCCTTCATCTCTTCCTTAACGGATTCTTGTCCCGCTTCAATCCTTTCCTGATTAGATTTCATATCTTCTTTCAACGAGGCAAAGGCTGAGATCAACCGCCTTAATTGCTCTTCCATCGCTCTTGTTATTGGCATTCAAACCCCACTCCTGACACCAAAAATTGTTGCGTGTGTACGGGTTCGTTATGAAATGAATGCACAAGTCCGATGAAAAATGAACAAAAATGTATTATTATCACAACAAAAATGCTTAAATTTTCTCAAATTATCATGCAGTATTACAATATCTCACAGTAGTTATCTTTTAACTACTCAAATGTCCAATAGAACGTAATTCAAAACAGCTAAAGAACGCTAATCCGCGAATTCGCTACAATCAACAAGAGCAGTTTTCTAAACAACAACAAAAACTTCACATTAATGAAAAACAGGTTCTTAAATTCCTAAATCACATTATATTCTCTGTAGGTAGGCATACTATAACTACTGCAAACTGCGATGTTTTCCTCCTTTTATAAGATTTTAAAATCACGCGCTAGAATTTTCCAGTACTTTCTCGAAATCAAAAAGAGATATTTATTTATTTAATGCACGCGCTCTTGTATTTTCAATTTTCCGGCTTAGCTTTCTTTTAATATTCGTCACGCGCTGCACTGCGCGAGAAATAAAACCATTTAATTTATAATTGAACTAACATTAGCTTTTTAAATACCAAATTCGTAACAGTATGTTATGTAATAATTGTTACTAAATTTAAGTATGAAACACACCCACAAAAAATTTTACATGTTTTTTAAATTTATTTTATTGCAGTTTCCTTTTGTAAAGCACAAGTGTCCCATCACTTTTTTGAGACACTGTACCAGTAAGTAGACAATTTTCATTATTTTCTAAAAATTTTAAACTTCACATTAATGAAAAACAGGTTCTTAAATTCCTAAATCACATTATATTCTCTGTAGGTAGGCATACTATAATTCTACACATAAATAAATAAAAAAATTTAATTTCTCGCAATGAAAGAAAATATTATAAGAAAATAAATACTACAAATTAGGAACACTAAGCAATGCTTCACATACACACACACATACAGTGTCTCACAAAAGTGATGGGACACTTGTGCTTTACAAAAGGAAACTGTAGTAAAATAAATTAAAAAAACATGTAAACATTTTTTGTGGGTGTGTTTCATTCTTAAATTTAGTAGCAATTATTACATAACATACATTTTCTCAAAATATTAAAATATCAATTTAATAAAAATACAATTGTTTAGAACGGAGCAAAAAAATGGTTCACATAAGTGATGGGACACTTACTTTTCCATCAAATATTTATCCAAAAATTTTACTTTATAAAAGGTTTTAATATTTTGTTGGATTTCCTTTTACTTTTAAAACATGATTTAATCTTCTTGGGATGGATTGGACTAATTTTTTTGCGATTTCTGGAGTGATTTTCCCCCATTCTTCTTGAAGCACCGATTTTAATTGTTGTTTTGAAGAAATGGTGTGTTTGCGAAATTCTTCCCTGAGTTTTCTCCACACCAAGATTTTACCGTCAGAATCAAATATATTAAATTTACTCTCATCAGCAAATATAACTTCATTCCAGTAATCAGAATTCTTATTTATGTTGGATTTTGCGAATGCCAGTCTGAGGTTTCTATTCTTTTCACTCACGAAGAATTTTTTCCTGGTTGCTCTACCGTGATATCCAGCAGATCGAATTACTCTTCCAATAGTCTCAGGATTAACAATTGCTCCATATAATGCTTGTAAATCAGCAGCAACTTTAGGAGCACTCATTCTTGGATTTTTTTTAATATTTCGAACGGTAATTCGCCCTATTCCATTGGATAGCTTTGATGGTCGGCCCGGTCTTGTTTTATCCTGAATCATATGATTCTTTTTATATCGTTTAATGATATTGAAAACTGTTGAATGACTCAGGTTAACTGTTTCAGCAGTTTCTGTAATAGAATTTCCACTTTCAATATACAAATTAATTACTAACTTTCGAATTTCAGGCAAAGTTTCTTTTCGTTTAGCATTCATGGCTGCACGGAAATAAAAAACACAAAAATTCTAAAACAAACTGGAGAGAAATACTGTAGACGATTTTATAAATTATTGCCAATTTCTTTTGAGTAAAAATAAAACCCCCCCAAAATATTTTTATTGCTTACTTCAGACGATTTTTGTTGCATAGTACGTAGTAGTATCTAATGGAGTCTCATCACTTATGTGAACCATTTTTTGCTCCGTTGTAAACAATTGTATTTTTATTAAATCAATATTTTGAGAAAATGTATGTTATGTAATAATTGTTACTAAATTTAAGTATGAAACACACCCACAAAAAATTTATACATGTTTTTGTTTTTTAAATTTATTTATTACAGTTTCCTTTTGTAAAGCACAAGTGTCCCATCACTTTTGTGAGACTCTGTATTATCAAAGAACTCATATTATGAAGTGCGATTACAATTGCAAACACTACGTATTATAATAATGAGGTAAAAGTTACTTATAGGGTCAAAGTTTACAGTTTTGCTACTGTTGAGTAGATCGTCGGGCTATCGATATATATCGTAAGTCGGAAAGCATTATAAACATATCAAAACCAAAAAATTAAAAATACAATTTAAATGAAAAATGATGTCTTAAATATAATTCACAATTAAAACAACAATACAAATTTAAAATACACAAACGATATGTTAAACATTGCATATAAAATACGTTACATTACAGCTCGTCATCACAAATTATCTCGTTTTCCTTTATACACAACGATCCGTATTCGCTCGAAAAACATCAAAGCTCGGTGTCCATGTACACATCCATCTATTTCCACCTTAAAAATATCAGAGAATTGCACAACCTCGGCATTGCGCACTACATTGGCTCTGCCCATGTACACATCGATCTATTTTCACTTAAGAAACATCCTATAATTGCACAAACTAGGCACCGCGCACAACCTCGGCATTGCGCACTCACTACATTGGCTTTGCCCATGTACACATCGATCTATTTTCACTTAAAAAAAACATCCTAGAATTGCACAAACTAGGCACCGCGCACCACCTCGGCATTGCGCACAACATTGGCTTTGCCCATGTACACATCGATCTATTTTCACTTAAAAAACATCCTAGAATTGCGCAAACTAGGCACCGCGCACAACCTCGGCATTGCGCACTACATTGGCTTTGCCCATGTACACATCGATCTATTTTCACTTAAAAAACATCCTAGAATTGTACAAACTAGGCACCGCGCACAACCTCGGCATTGCGCACTGCATTGGCTTTGCCCATGTATGTAGCGATCTCTTTTCACTTAAAAATCAGAAGTTGAATAAACTCTGCATTGCGCATATACTAAGAAATCTGCTTTCACTTAAAAGAAATCGGAGAATTGCAGAAATTCGCGCATAAGCAACTCCACTGATTCGCGTTGTTAAAAAAAAAAAAAAAAATGAGCTTACTACAGGCTAATCAAGATCCTAGCCTAATTGATTTCTCAGCCGTACATTTCTTGCAAATGCTACCATTCGATGACTTTTTCTCACTAACTAACCAGCATGGTATCTTACATTTTTCACAGAAAACGTTATCATTCAATAATCGACAATCGGTCAAAAATCCTCTAAAAAGTTCATACTCTATTGTTAATTCATACATAAAATATCTGTTCCCAAAATTTTACGCTTGTTTGAAAACTCCCACCTTAAATTTTCCTTTATAATCTCCTGATACTTAATTACAACATCACTAACAACAGTTTTAAAGCAATCAATAACTAAACGCAAAAATATCACCTCAAGTAGCCAAAAAATATATACAAGATAGTATTCACGGTATCTGAGCGTTAAACAATCGCCAATAACAGTGTTACGAATTGTGTATTTAGATATTAATTTTAGTAGAATTCTAATTTAAAATGTATTTCCTCCTGCAACGCAGCGTGAGACAAATTTTAAGAGAAATCTATACCGGAAAAGTAAGAATAAGGGCACGTGCATTAAACTTTGAGTAAACGGATATGTCGGTAATTTGTATTGAAATTGAATAAATGTAACTGACTACTAAATTAGCTGTAACCGTGATTCCATCCTCTTGTTTACTTTGCGTTTGGCGAATAGTATGGGTTACCAGATCATATCATTTATCGCCGCTCTTGGCGATATTTTTTTTGTTTAAAATTCCGGGTGTGCTATACTAAAGCTGTGCCCCGAGTTCTCTTAGCGTGTGCACTGGAGAATTATCCATTTTTTCGAAGAAGTTGTGCGCCTCCATGAGGATTTGTTCAGGAATGGGCTTTATTTTCAAGTCTGTATGAATGACGCTATTTCGCACAAACCAGCTAAATTAGCTGTAACCGTGATTCCATCCTCTTGTTTACTTTGCGTTTGGCGAATAGTATGGGTTACCAGATCATATCATTTATCGCCGCTCTTGGCGATATTTTTTTGTTTAAAATTCCGGGTGTGCTATACTAAAGCTGTGCCCCGAGTTCTCTTAGCGTGTGCACTGGAGAATTATCCATTTTTTCGAAGAAGTTGTGCGCCTCCATGAGGATTTGTTCAGGAATGGGCTTTATTTTTAAGTCTGTATGAATGACGCTATTTCGCACAAACCAGGGTGCGTTAGTGATGGCTCTCAAAATTTTGTTTTGAAGGACTTCTAGTTTTCTCCTATCCGTCTTATTGGCAATTGCCCATGCTGGGGCGGCGTAGAGCATAACTGGTATTGGTATGTATTGAGGCTTAATCATAGTGAGATAGATCATGCGTTTAGCTTTTAAGCTCAATTTCGATTTCCTACCTATAACAGTATAAAGCGACATGAAAACTCCGTTTGCTTTATTTACTTTGGTAGGTTACGTGCTCTTTGAAGGTGAGCCTATCATCTAGGGTAACTCCCAAGTACTTTGCGGACGAGCAAACTGGAATCACATCATTCTCTATCTTGATATCCGTGTTCGTAGTGACATTTCTTCTGTAGCGACGGAATTGGACAATTTTACATTTCGCGGTATTAATTTTAATTCTCCAAGGTTGACACCAAGCAGCTACTATGTTGATGTGAAACTGTAGGTTAGTAAGAGCAAGTTGGGGGCTTTTAGATTCCAATAAAATCACCCTGTCGTCTGCATATTTCAGGGTTTTAGCATTCAGTGGATTGGGTAAATCATTAACGAAAATGTTGAATAATTTTCTACTACGAACTGAGAGGTTTTTCTCCTTTTATAAGATTTTAAAATCGCGCGCGAGAATTTTCTAGTACTTTCTCGAAATCAAAAAGAGATATTTATTAAATGTTACATGCACGCGCTCTTGTATTTTCAATTTTCCGGCTTAGCTTTCTTTTAATATTCGTCACGCGCTGCACTGCGCGGGAAATAAAACCATTTAATTTACAATTCAACTAACATAAGCTATTTAAATACCAAATCCGTAACAATATTATACTATTAAATATTAAGAACTTATTAATTATCACTTATTCTGGTTTGTTTACGTATTATAACTATTATTAATCACTTATTAATTAACTACTATAATTATACTTCTCTTATTAAATGCTAATAAATTAATTACTATTATTAATTGTTATACTCTTATTAAATAGCATTTTACTTATTATTAACTACTATTATTGATTATTCTCTCTAACTATTATTATAACAGTACTTATTAACTTACACATATATACGCACACGCATACATAAACGTATATTTCTGAATCTGGGTCCCGATAGGAAAAGAGTACCGTATACACTCTAGAAAATATCGCGCTGTAACTACAAGCACGCGGTACCACCACAAGCTAGGCTTATTATGCCTAATAGTTCTCGTGCTAATAGTATCACTCTTCTGGTGGTGACGATGAGATACGTAACTGTGAAGTCGTTAGTCTTTATTCGAAACGAAACATATATTTCATGTCGTACCTCTTTATACAGTATGTATGGATTTCAGAAATGTAATAAAATCAAAGACACCGGTTTTTTAAAGGATGCTTTAATATATAATCAAAATCACAATTTACATTCAAATATCATGAACACATAGACATATTTCTACATGGCGACTAGTCTTATGAGGCGTATTATACAAAAAAAAAAAAAAAAAAAAAAAAAAAAAAAAAAAAAAAAAAAATTGCAGTCTTTTTGGGAACGGGCCTCTTGAAAGAGCTGCTTGCATACAGCAGAATTGCGCATGGAAACATGGGAACGTGAAGTAAAGTCAAAATGAAAATGTAAAGTCATCACATAAAGTCACGTTCATCAATCAATCAGCTTATGTAAAGGCAAGAAGAGCACATTGGTAAATATGGGCTTGTACTTTGTGTTGGGCGTAAGAAAGAAGCCTTTCCCTTGAGAAAAGTAGGACACTTGGAAGAACTGAATAGTTATAAAGCATAAAGGCATTCTTCTTGAACGCCAAATAATATGGTTAACACTTTTCAAACCGTTTTCTCACTAAATCTGGCAAACTAATCCTAATCCTAACTTCGTATCAATAACATATGGTGTTTGTAACAGCGGAAGTACATACTTATTCTAAAATGTACATTTTGTAGTATTTGTTATCATATCATTATTATATTTATTTAAATGTTGTTCATATTTATCAGATAAATGCGAAAAATTTATCAGTTTAATATTTCTTAAAGGAAAATTGGAGTCGTAACATCATATTTTAGATTTAGTTTTGGCAACAGTAAAATGTTAGTTGTTTTGGAATTGCTTTTATGGCGATGCGGTGACAAGTAAAAAGCGCGGTGATTATTTTTCTTTTATTATTACTTTATTAATTTTCTAATGTAATAAATTCTTTTCACAGTGTTTATAAAACAAAAACCCTATTACATTTACTAATTAATTATAAGTTATTAAGTTATTACATTTACTATTAAGTTATTACATTTTACCTATTAAGTTATTACATTTTACATGAAGCACTGATTTTCCACGATGAACCAGCTAAAATATAATATCGAACAGAAATCGTTCGAAGTTGGAATAAGTGGTGTTTAGTGTTGGATTTCTACTCCTTGATTAGGTAAATGTGTATTGAATTGTTTTATATTCAGTTAGTGTGGATGCTTCGGCTGTTATAAATCTCAGTAAGCCTACGGAAGAATTCACAATTAGCACAAATTTCTTTCATGAAATATTTTAAGCCATCTTTGAAACATTCTTTTGTTGACAGCTTACTTCTATGCACTTCCCAAACATTTTTAATTCTTTGAACTGAATTTTACCTTTTGAAAAAGTAAAACACAATTTTTTTGAAAGTACAGTGGAACTTAACAATCTTACCTATTAAGTACAATCAAATTACCAAATAAAATACTTGGTTAACAATCAAATTTTCCAAACGAAAAATGTCTTTGATAACAAAAGATGTGTCCAGATGCGAACACGCAATCCAGCAACAAAGATGACGACGGGAGGAAAGATATTCCTAATTATTTGACCCGTGAAATTTGTGCAAAACGGGGTAAGGTACAAAGATTAATGAGTGTAAATTATCACCCTGATAAAGCAGTTTTAAGCCATATCATAAATATATTTGCCATGTTTTGCTTTAGGAATATTTTAAAACATAGACAAAAACAAACCGCATGGAAAAAAATTTTAATGGGACAAAGCAACTCTGAAATAAAGGCAAGTGATGTTAAAAGAGAGGGGAACCTGAGAAAGACAGCAGCTATCTGATATATTTTAATTTGGAAGAGGATTTTCCTTTTAAATTAGTAACATTTTGTACCTTTGGTTTCTTCACCGTTTTCTACTTGCGCCGTCAACTTTTCTTCATAGAAATACCATTTTATTTCAAGTTTTCTTACTTTTAATATGTTTGGTATTGTGTTAAACATTAATTAATTTTTTTATGTTTAGTTTTGTGCTAATATTGTGTGTAGGATGCACTTCGAAAATCCATCAAATTTTGTCAAATCGAAACTACTACTCTATCTACATTTGAATCGCAGGCTCCACAAAGTCTTTAATAAAGAAACATTACGGGACAAAGATTCTCAAATATGACGTTTTTATTTATAGCATATCTTCTACCAAGGAAGTCGAGAGAATCCAGCATTCTAAAGCATGATTTTAAAGAATATTCATTTTATAGCAACAATAAACTGAAATTAAATATTGTTGCATTCACAAATTGTATTAATAAAAAATCGTTTGAATTTGTGTAAGGCTAATGGCTTGTATTAAAATAAATACTTAACAAGCAGACTGTAACGTAGTGTATGAGTTAGATTTAATGAATTCCATACATTTTACATTACGAACATACATATAAAGAACTCTTTTCTAAGCAATTCTTTGGGATTCGGGAATGGAGTGATTCATTTTACATTAATTCCTATGAGGAAAATTGTTCCGATTTGCAGTTATTTCGGATGACGAGCTATCTTCAGGAATGAAATAAATTTGTAAACCAAAGGTTTCATTGTATTTAGAAGTTAATTTCTAAAATTAAAATTGCTGGAAGACAGTCAGAAAAGTTAAACAAAATTAAATAAATGATAAAATTAAATTAAATGTAAAGAAAAAAATATTGATAAATAAATTTAAAATAATCATAATTAATTTAATAATAAATTCAAATATAGGAACTTTGGGCTCCGACCAAAATCAGTTTTGTTCAAAAGTCGTGAAGTGAATTTTTAAACCTTTTACATCTTACTGTCAGTCAATTTAAAAACAATCGGAGTTTAAAAAAAAATCACGAAATGCAATAATACTGAGCTAAGTTGTAAGCTGAAATGTCAGCTTATTTTTATTGCTATTTAAACATTGTAATTTAGAAGCCATGTATCAAATTCAAGAACATAGTGTAGAACATGTTATGAAGAAATCCAACATCACATTTTAGCTGATCCAATAAGTGAAATAAATAATAAAGAGTTACAAATAAAGTTAACAACAAATGTTTATTATTTTATTTCTGTAACTATTAATTATATTTTTCATAAGGCATTAATGAAAGAAGAGACAGAAAAGCTTTAATTTAAATAAAATTAATAAAATAATGTTTGCTGTAGATTCATCTTTTAAATACTTTAGAGCTCCGAAAAATTCTTAATTTTCCTAAGAGCACAGATGAATTTTTATCTTACTGAAGAGTAGGAAAATTATTTAGAAAATACTTTTCTTTTAAATAAATGTCATTTGCTTTTCCTTAAAAGTGGCTGAAAACTTAATTTTCTTAGAAAATTAGAAATTATTTACTTTTATAAGTTAAGATTGAGGAATTTTGCTCTTGTTAGAAAGTGGTGAGAATTCCTCTATGTAAATTTTATCAGAATTATTTTATGGAGAAATAAGAAAATAATTTCGGAGATAATTTTAATTTTTACGAATGCAAAATTTTCTTTGCATTGGATAGATCTCTGAAAATATCTCAGAATGAGTCTTTTTCTGATCGTTTAATGAATGAATTCTTTTTCAAGATTTATTTTCCTGCTTGTAATAAGTACATTTTACATTGAATTCCTCATTTATTACGTCGTAATTAAGGCAAGTTTATACTGAGATAGAGGTTTTTGAAGAAAAACTGAGCTTGCAGAAGACATTTCAAATAGATAACACGATCTCTTAAAATTGATATATGGTATGTTAACGTCAGAGACCTCTTGTTCCACTTTTAAGAAACGCTTAAAATAAAATAGACTGTTAAAATGTAGTAAGTTATATATATAAATATTAAAATCGTTAAGATTTATGAGGATACCGTAGAGTAGTGGTTTTCAAACGTTTTAGGATCGTGACCCTACTTTAGGTTCTCGGGCCGTGTTAAGACCCCAGATACTCAGGAATATGTATTCTTTATATTGGACCTGTGTTATGCAATTTTTCAGAAACCTTTGCTACCACCAAAAAATGTTTCGCGATCCCAAATAGTGTTGTGACTTCTAGTTTGAAGACCTCTGCTGCAGAGATTTTTTTTTTTTTTTTTTTGTCTTCGTAACTGAATTAGATATCTCATCATTATACAAGGAAAATTACTTAAGATACTTCTAATGAAGTTTTCAGTTGATAACTGGGCACCATACATTGCTAAATGAGTGAAATCATTTTTAACAAAGGATGTTTCAATAAGAATTATATAATTTTAAAACGAACTGTCAGCTATGTTTAAGATGCTATCATTATTACGGATTTTTGTTTGCGTTAATTATTGTTTGTTTGTGTGTGTTATTGTTAATTTTTGATTGCTGTAATAATTTATCATGGCCTAAATAGAAGCTTCAAGAGCCCTTGGTTATTATAGAAAACACTTATGGATATAAATTTTATTTTGTGAATACTTGACTTGCACTGCCGAAAAAACTATGGTCCACGTAATTGCAGAATTTTACCTTTAATATTTTACTTCAAAGCGAAGGAGGAGACGCAATTACAGGAACTGGTGAGCGATACTGATTGATAATTTTTTTTTTTTTTTTTTTTGGGTGGGGGTACCAAATTTGGAGCACATGTGATTCCAATAAGACAATGTTACATGTCATGCTAGTACCAACTGCAAAAAGCATTTGATGAAAACTTAATTTTACGAAATGCAACTATTAGTTGGCCTTCCAGAAGTTGTGATTTAACTCCTTTAGATTAGTTTTTATAGGGTTATATGAAATTAGTGGTCTATGCGAACAAAGCAAAAAAAAATACTAAAGAATAAATCACTTTCCAAATTTAAATATAAATTACTCACGAGGACTGTTAAAGAAGAATATTGATTAGGGAATGCTCGAAAACGTTCCTTTTCTGCAACCATTTCACGCTGTTCATGCATACTTGTATGCACTTACGCGTGTAACTATGGTGGAAGCTATTATGCGGACGGACAGACAAACAGAAGGACGGATGAAGCTAAGGCAGAAAAACACTTTTACAGCCTGACACTAAAGGAGAGGCCTTAAAATTATGGTAGTTCCGAACTTTTATGGTGTTACAATATTACAAATAATAAAAACTTGAGCAAAATTCTGATTAACAGTATCTCTAACTGTTGATCCTAATAGAATATCTAAGGTTAAGGTTAAAACATGTATAATAATGAGCTTAAATAGGTTGTCAAACGTTTATGCAAATGAAGTGCTTTATCACAGAGAAATATAAACGAATTTTTCATTTTGGACTGAAATAAATTTAGATTCCTCTAAAGTGCTGTAAAATTTATTCTAATGAAAATATACCGATTCGTATGTAAGCTGTATTTGGTTATTCGGAATGCCCCGGAATTACTTTACGGCTTTGGAAAGCACTGCACTTCTATCTCACGCATGAAAAACAGTTATTACATTTGGCATCAGATGACTGAAAGATAGCATTTGAAATTACCGAACAAAAGAAGAACTGGAAGTATGATAAAATAAAACTGAGAAAATTTTGTGCTAAAAAATAAAAAGCCAGGGAGAATCCGACAAAGACTAAAACATTTGCGTTTGGTGATCAAAAGCAAGAAGTTAAAGATGTTGAGTAAAGGAATTCTCCCTTTCTACCACAATGCTAAACTCCATAACCCAGACCTAATAGTTGATATTTTGAGACAATTTTGTTGGAAACCATTTAAGTAACATTCTTTTAATCTCTCAGTCTAAAGCAATCATTGAAGGGGTAACTTAATGTACAACCTACTTGTATTTGTTGCACTGAAGAAACAAGTACATGGAATCTTATTCTATATGGACATCGTATCAGACTACATAGATCGTATCAAGTTGGAGATTCAGAGATGCTTCTACGAGCAAAAAAGAGTTATGAACCAATACAAAGGCTGATTAATCTGTGCGAAAATTTCTTGATAATTCGGGGAATAGTTTGAATAACTTAATTATGTAAAGAATTTGCACCATTCGGAATTGTTTCGTTTCAATGCCCTTCAACGATCCTGTACATGTAAGAAACTAGTAAATAAGTATATTAGCTATAAGTTTGAAAGAGAGTTTGAATTTCTCACGATAAGAATAAATGTTCATCTATTAAAAAAATGCTAAATTTTGAAGAGAAACTGTACCCAATAAATGAATTCTAAAGATTTATACGCATAGCAAGTTGCTTAAACCGAATTCTAAACATACACTGACTGATTTTCCGCTATTACGGGTATATTAGGTATCTTGAGCCGACATTATACTTTATCGAAGTGTATAAGGGTTTTTAGTGATACATAGAAACAGTCTACCATTTGAAAACAACGACTTTTCTACAGCATATATCTGAGTATTTCGAATCAAGATCTTGCACATTACACTTTTTCAACTGAAGCTTTGCAAAAGATAACTCAGAGCGTTACCACTATTACGTAAAACTAACATATCGGATCAGTATTATATAAAATACCTAGGTGTTCTCTATACGTGCCATCACTACAAATCAGTTATTGTAAATTGCTTTCTAAAAATATGCCGCATTTAAGTTATGTTTGACATTCACTGCCTCTGCAAGAAGAAATTGTTTTCGAATGAGATATTTGTATAATTGCGTCTAAGGGCAGTGGCGTTTAATTCTGTATTGAAACTGAAATGCTACTCCATATTCTTACGATAATGAGAGCCATTTATCCATTACTATTTATTTTATGCTACTATTCAAATTTGAATATTCCCTTTCGAAACGCACTTACTTTTTAAGCCGTTGTAATTTTGGTAGGTTCTGTAAGACATCAGGTAAAGAAGTGATGAAAATGAACGACACATGTACACTCATCCAAAATCAATGTTTTACTGCATTGCTACTTACATAGATGGAAAGAACTCAAAACGTTTTAGGTTACCTCTATGTGGGCGCCATTTGTAGCTCAGCTGTGTTTAGGTGATACTCTACTTTCTTCAACACTTTCTAAAGCATCACCCCGTGACTGAGCTTACTGTTGTCGATTCAAGATCAGCCATCATGGTGACATCAACTACAAGGCAAAGTTTTTCTCGTTCTTTCTATGAAGACTCTTTCTTCTCTTTAATTGTCCGGAACAGCGTTCTCACTACTGATAATACGTTACTCATTTACAAAACCATACTGAATCCTATGCTTTACTATGCTAGCCCTGTATACTAGCATATTCAAGCCGTACCAACAGAAAGCAACAGCAAAGAGCCCAAACCTGTACCATGAAACAAATCTCCGACAGTGTGTAATATGATTGGAACAACAAAATTCACACACAACTGAGTGTTCCTCACCTACACGTTACCAATCACCAACTAGCGCACAACTTTCATAAAAATCTCAAAGGAAACAGAAATTCTATCATCCCAGTTTATAATAATGATTATTGCTCTCCAGATAATGTCAAGCAACCAAAGGCCATATCGAGCAATAATATGTGAATCACTCGCAACTAACGTTATGTTTCTGTATTTTATATTACTGTATTCTTATATATCCTTCTGTATTAACATTGCCTGTAAGTATCCATTTACTCTATGCGCTTATGTATCATGTAGTAAGACCATTTGATTTTGTGAATGCTTTATGTGAACTTTACTCAAGAACTCTTACACTGGGATATCTCACCGTGTCTGAACTCTCATCGGCACCTGCAGCCAGCGCGTTTTTCCTTTTTACATCTTATATTGCGCGTTCATAGCTTTAATGTAGTTACTTAATGATAAGTCTTTTTGTATTACAAATTTCTTTAAAGCCATTTTTGCAATTCGAAATTCAAACCAATTTGGATGGATGTTGGATCCAGAGTGCTGAGATGTTTGCAGTTCCCGAATGCTCAGGTGTTTACAGCACTCTCCCTGGAATTTCTGATTTCACTTCTGTGAGTAAAATGATGTCACTACGCAGACTGATAAGATATGTTACTGTCTCAAGCCTCGGAAAGAGAAACTTTTGACATCGAAAGAGCTCAAACTTGTCTGCATGTTGAACTTGAGTAGGACTTAGTCCATCCATCGTTTCTGTGATTCGGGCACTCAAATTTATGAAGATAAAGTCTGTTCCGAAAAAGTCTTTCAGGGAACAAAAGTGTTCATTTCTTTCCAACCATATAAACTACAATGCAATAACTACATTGTTTTTGAATACATGTCGTTCTTTTTCATTATTTCTTTCCTGGACAACATATACATCCTGAATCAAGAAGAAAAGGTATTATTTTAAGAAAAACTAGTTTTAATTTTATTGCTTTGTTTAATTCTGAGGCATTTGTAAACGCGATTTTCGACACAATCACTAATTATTGCTGAAAACATTTTAAATATTTACTCTTATTGGGATTTGCATACTTGTGAATATAAGGCAGGGGCTCTCAGAGGAATTTTTTAGTTTCATAAAGAGCAATCTGCCTTTTATTTGGTTATTAAATATTTAGTTTGTTTATGAATACAAAAATCTTCGAGTTTTGGTATTTATCAATATTTTCTACACTTTTTATTGTTTAATTTATAAAAAGAATAAAATCATCTAGCTAAATATAATAAATGTAGTTTTATTTGTAATAAAGGGGGGGCAATGATTTTCTAGCTATGGTGAAAGGAGTGCATAGAACAAAACAGGTTGAGAAACACTGTTAAAAGTAGTATTAAACTCTAAGAAGGAAATGGGGAAATTTTGCTGTCTCTAGAAAATTAAGGTAAAAAAATATTCGCACTTACATAAATCGATAATCGGGAGTGAGGGTAGAGGAGAAGAAATTAAGATAAAAATCAAATAATTTTCCCTTCCTCCTCGTAGAATCTAAATTCATTTTATTAATTTTTTCTTTAATGGAAAAACAGTGTAACAGAAATAATGCTATAAATTTAGACATAATTTTGCTCCAACGTTTAGGGCTTAAAAAATTTCTGATTTTTACATAGCTTGTTTTCAACATGTTAGACGATTAGGACATAAGATTTTATTAATCTTCATAGAGAGAGAGACCTTTTGAACAAATAATTAAGCATGGCGATAAAAATTTCTGACATTTGACACAAAAAAACCTCATGTCTGTATCAAAAATACTATTTGGAAGCTGAACTATAAAAATGAATAAGAAATTTTTGTTAGCGGTAACAGGGTCGGTGTATGGAAAAACTATTGCATAAGCTATGTGTTGGACATTGTTTATGGCTATGTTCTAGCTAGTAAACAATTAATGTCCAATTTTTAAACTATTAGTATTTTGTTTCGTATTTACATGCAATAAAACTTTAAAATGAAATAATTTGTTCATCGTTAGATGATATATATTTTATAATACATAAAAATAAAACATTTCTTTTTTAAACATATTTCATGTAACGATTTATTAGGGCCTTCTTAGGATCTTACCAGGAAGTCATTTAATTTTAGAAAAGTAATTCCAATAATTACATATTATATTTGTATAAAATGAGACATTTTTTATCGTTTTAAATTTAACAACGAATTTGACTAAAATTTCTTGCGTAACCGCGTTGATTATTATATTATATATGATTATGTGGTAAACAATATTCCAGCGTCCAGAGTGACGCTCCAATAATAGTGTCAAAGAACAGCTCTAGCAATACATCGTCACAGTGTTCAAGTGTCAAAGGCCATCCTGATGAGGATAGTTATCTCGAATTAACGTCTACAATCTGATTTTCTAAAAAGGAAACTTATACTCCAAGACTAAGCAAGGTAAAAATTTAGTTTTACAGAATTTTATGAAGACTACAAAGAATAGTAGAAAATTTGGTTATTGTTTTCGAAAAAAAAAAAAAAAAACTTAAACATACGCACATACATAACACGCATATTAAGCAAATAATTATAAGATATAAAATGTACATGATGTGAATTTTGTTTACATATTATAAACCAACGTATGACTGTATGTATTGACTTTTTGTACGATCTGTATTTTTTGCTTTGTGCTTTTTTATTCATAGCTTTATATTTACATAATTTATTTGTGCTCTTTTATTTGTAGCTTTATATTTACATAATTAATGCATGAAAATGTTTTTTTTTTAAATTCAGTATTGCATAAATACAAAGTACTCACTTTCTTTTTATATTACGCAAACGTTAAAAGTTTAAGCTGGGGATTGCTTTTCATTGCAACGTGGACCTAATTAAGTTTTGCTCTTGGTATTATAACAAGAAATTGCTTTACTTTAAAAAAAAAAAAAAATTAGTACAGTTTGACACTAATCACAATATGCGTTTTAAAACTGAATTCATCTGGTACTTACATGGGTAATTACATATTATGCAGCATGCGGCGATGCATAGCCAAAAGTAGTACCCATAACAGCATCTAGGGTTTCCTCAGTTTTCTAAGGAGAAGAGAAATTGTGAGTAAATTTGTTGTCGATGCATCGCCTAATACTTGTCGATCTTTAATCAGAACTGTCAGTTATACATTTGTTGGAAAGCTATAATACTTTAAATATTTTAAACTTATTTGGTTTATTTTTTCCGAAATTTTTGGTTTCTTCTTTTGGAACTTTCAGTTGATTATGCTTTACCCCACTTCAATTAGTTGCTGAAATGCAGATATTCATCTCTTTGCATATGTTACATATATTCATTACTGTATAATTAACAAATACTTATTTACAAAACTTCGATTAAAGTACAGTATAAGCATCGCACTTGACCTGCCGTATAAAGTCAGTTATAATATGCATTTATGCAAATCTAAGAACTAAAATATAAATCGATATGCTTGTATATGAGCGCAACTGAAACAGAATATCTGTTCAGCAGAAATATCTAATGCACTTCTAAACATCAAGAAATTAAAAGATATTCTTGAAAAAAGGGATAGGGAAAGATTGACTAGAAAAGTTTCATACGTTCTTGACAATATTTTTTCAAATGCTGTCAAAAATTCAACAGTAAGAAAAGGAGCAGTAGAAGTGAAAACTGCCTCCTTTGTTTGGGGCCGTATGCATATATTAGTACCCTAAACTGGAGGTCTCCGTAACGTCTTAACTGGATTTTTTTCGCATTCATTTTTTTCTGCGCATGTTCTTTAATTTTCGCAGAAAAAATCGCTATAAATGATTCTTGAATAATATTAAATTTTGCCTTTTTCGTTGAAATAAGAATTTCACTATATTTTTCTAATAGTTGATTTATGCAAAACATTACATTAAATAACTAGAATACTAATAAATAAAGGCAAAAAAAAATTTGAAGTATACTGATTGGAGAAAACAAAAGTAAATAAAATAGAAACTAAAATAACTCCTTTTTTTTTTTTTTTTTTTTTTTTTTTAAATCTCTCTCCTCACGCACTCTTTTTATGCGCGTGCAAGTAGAAACATATATCGTGGTTTTTATATGCACAAAATATTTACTTTTCCGCAAACATGCATACTTGAAAAATAAAGGAACTTTAATAACTGGGATCATATAAGGTGTCCCAAATAAAAGTATATGAGCAGCGGGGCTTTCTATTTAACTTTAAGAATTAAAAAAAGTTATTTAAACATTGTTATGACTTTAACTTTATCATAACATTTCATATGGATCGATAATTCGCTTATCAGTCTAAGGGTCTGGAGGACTTTGAATTAATTCTACATTATTAGAACGTATACCATACCTCTCTTCAAATTCGTCATGTCTAATGTCACACGAAATCTCACCTGACACCACTAACTGCAGTTCCTATAAACAAATTTGTTAAAAAAGTGTTACCAGATTATGATAAAAAGAACTGATTAGTGCTTAGAGACAGATGAGACTGCACTTCTACATGCCACAATACACAATGTTACATATCCTATAATAAAAGCAGCAGTATTCTACTGAAATTCGATCTAGATATACTTTTATTACCGACACTGTATATATAGCATATGCACAGTAAACAAAAGTAGATGCCAACTGCTACAGCACAGATGACGCCACTTAATGGGATCGAGATTAATGTTATCATTCGGACATTGTTCTCGAATTGCCGAAGTCCCGTGTGTTTGTATACGGTAAAAGAAAAAATAGTAAATAGCGTATTGTGATCAGCAGTTCGGTTAATATGAACAAAATATTATAGATTAAATTTTTCAAACTAAAGTTGCGAAGAAAGATCCAAACAGATCTTTTAAAAATTTCCAAGTGACAGAAAAATGTCACCATGTAAGGGAATAAGTTGCCAAACAGCTTGATTTTGATTATTGTCGTTCACTTATAATTTTGCAAAAAAGCAAGCTTAGTTTGAGGCAAATTTTCAGAATCTCTTATCGATTTAAGAGCGATCTGATCGATTTCAAAGTTATAAATTCTTCCTTTTCAGGAGAAAAAATTGTTTCCCTGAAAACATCTACGCCAAACTATGATTGCTTTTCTGTCCACTTTTAAATTTTACATCGACAAGTGTTTCTTTATTCCAATGAGGAATGCGTTCCGAGTTTTAAGAGTTAGTGAAATAATTTCCAGTATGGTTATGAACCGTTCATAAACGAACTTTCGTATTTTCTTACTCAAAATACTGTTGAAAATGCCTATTTTTATATTTATAGTTATATTTATATTAAATAAAATTCCATTGCTATTTCGAAAATATTTTTTCTCATTATTTAATTATTTAATGCAATGGTTCTCAACGTTTTTTGCCTCATGCACCCTCTTAACCATTGCTAGACTATCCTTCTGTCCTCCTTCTCCAAATTTGAAAAATACATATACATTTATTTAAATGCAAATAATTTTTTAATGTGTTTCATAAATAAAACAAGAAAAAGTATAGGAAATGTTGATAATACCAAAATTTGAATAAAAATATGTTCATAAATGAATATGATGAAAATATGTTCATAAATGAATATGATCATTTATGAACATGAAATTTTTCATGTTCATAAATGAAACACTTAACAGGTTAAGCAAAAGCTGACAGCATTCCTCCTAAAACTATGAAATTTCCCCAGCTAAAAACCCCTGGTTTAATGTTATCATTCGGTTAGTGTTATCAAAACAGCCGTGGACAAACGTTATCACCATTAAGCGGCGGCTATCGTAATGTGGGAATTTATTGGCAACTTTGAAAATGCGCAAGACCAAATAAATTAAATTACGGTAATTTAATAAGATTATAATATTTAGTTATATCTAACTAGTGAAATACAATAAATCAAGGTAAATTTGCACAATTATGAATAGGAAGTTAAACAAAAAATAACTCAAATGTACCTGTACAGCATGCTTAGTGTATTAATTTTTCACAGAACCCTTGAAAATTTCTTGAGGAACATTAGAGTTCTGCATAACCCCAGTTCAGATACATAGAAGAATGAAACAACAAAGGGAACAAAAACCTGCACATTTCTGGGTCTTGGATTTACCGATTTAATACAATTCTCCTCCACTTTTTGTGTTTAATGGGGGTTTCTTGCATTTAATATTAGAAAAATCTATATTTAGAGAAATTTAATTTTCCTGCTCAATCCGCTCTAATATATACATTATTTTTTAAATTGGGCCAGTTCTTGACAATTCGGAAACCTCCAATTCTAAATGAACATTTCTATGACTAGTAGCAAATGGACTTACCTGCCGAGCAAGAGATAAAGCTAATATTCGAATAATACTTCGAAGGTACTGTATAGAACACATGAAACACACACACATCATTGACTAGATAGTTTGTACTGTATCGACGTTTCGAATATTCGAAAGGTGATTTCCCATTAGTTACTCTTTCTGAGAAGAAATTGGAGCCAATACATAGCATGAGTCGGTCCCAAGATATTGTACACCTTGTTCCACATTGCCAGGAATGGTTGTCTGAGACTTTTAATTTTTTAAAAAGTTACATGAAATTAAGTCTTTGAAAATTATATTTTCTTCATTTGAAAAGTGTGTTATTAAATTTCGTAATATGTGTAACTTTTTTAATGTATGTGTCCTAATATTTTTCTGTTTGAATTCTTCACAAATTCAAACCAACTTTTATAGCGTGTATATGAGCCAGATTCTCTTAGAAAGCCTCCACGAAGGCATCCCTCTCTTTAGGCACATAGCACTCGAGTGCTTTGCCATAATCAATTAAACCAAACCACTTCCGATCGAAAACACAAAACTGATATCCATCTTGAAAATCTCCAAAAATTGTTTACCGTTTTCACCAAATGATTCGGCAGTATTTTGTGGTTGGCTACAAAGTTTTCTCAGAGTGCGTAAACAATGGGAACCTTAGAGATTATGCTAAGATAAACGCCGCAAATAGAGAGATATCGCAGGACTTCCTTTCCCCGCCTTCTTATTGTTTCTTCTTTCCACCTTTCTTTTTTTTTTTTTTTTTTTTGTTGTTGTTATATTCATCAGTTTAAAATTATTTCGGAAAACAGGATATGAAGTCCTACTTTATATGGCTTCAATGACGCGGAAAACTTTACCATTGTATATCAGAAATAGCTACAAGTATTTGTCCATTTCTGAATTAGAAATTTTGTGGACGTTATTTTAAGAATGATAAATATTTCATTAAAAATTAATATGTTTAAACTAATATCACTTTAAGTCTAATTTTAAAGCGGCTACATAAAATAACTTTAAAAGTTTTATGTAACGTGAAGCTCATATCTACGTAACGTAAATATGAACTGTCTCTCTCCCAAAATAGTAAAGGAAGCATTCTTTTAAGATAGATAACCTTTGCATTATTTTCATATTCAGTTAATAACCAAATGCGATTTTATTAAAGAAGTAGGTATCTAGCTTAGAAAAAGCTTTCAGATCAATTTTTTATCAAAACAACGAGATAAATTTTGATCAGATGGCATAAATTTCCCAATCAAAATTTTATCTTTCATCCACCAGTCAAATATTAGACCAACGTATTAAATCATAATATATTAAAGTGACCGTTCTGAATACAACTGACCGTTACTCAAGTAATTCGATTGGTACAGGTAATACAAATATTTAAGCATTTTTTAAAATTAGCTTTTTCATTACGAATGACATCTCAAGCTTGAAGTTTAGGCAAAATTACGAAAAATGATTCATAAATGAATAAGAATAACATAAAATTTCCTGACAATTAATAACTAAGCATAAATTACTCAAATAATATTTTAGCAAATCATTTTAAGAAAATTAGCAATGAACGAAATCATTTCTGAAATAATTAAATAAGTGAAATTTCTTTCGACTTCAATATTTGCTTTTTAATGTCAAGTAACAGTACTTATTAGTAGAAAGGAAAGTTTTTAAATAGAAGCAACTTA
This sequence comes from Stegodyphus dumicola, assembly GCF_044657685.1. NCBI lineage: Eukaryota > Metazoa > Arthropoda > Arachnida > Araneae > Eresidae > Stegodyphus > Stegodyphus dumicola. The sequence goes on from NC_140776.1 coordinate 122,548,723, forward strand.
AATATGTCACTTTGTTGCCCATTCTGTAACCCACAGTTCTTAAATATTGCCAACGCTGAAGTAGATGTCTAATTTAACAATACACGAAATTTATGTACTGAACGAAGATTTTTTAAGGAATATATATATATATATATATATATCCTTGTTTTTGAAAAGGCTTACTCTTTATGCGTTGTAATTTATGCGTTGTAAGCTGTTTCACAGGATTGTTTAGCACTCAACTTTTGAGGGAATTTTTTTTTTCAATTCTATTATCATAAATTTTTAAAAAATGCTTAATTCTCGCAATAATCAATGACTTTCTGAATATCTTTCCCAAAACTTGAAATCTTGTTGGTTTACATTCCCAACATTGAAAATACGAGTGAGAAGAGATCTTAGAAATTTTTAAATATAGTTCATGTCTTGCAATATAGTGATTTAGTTCCTACTAATTTCGGATATCTGAACTGATAAAAAAAATAATACGATTCGATGGCTATTCTTTAAACTTTAAATAGTTACTAATAAGTTTTAAAATGTATTTCTGGTGCTATTTTAACCTGTATTTGACGTATTGAACTTGGTACCTATAAAGAATCAGTACATGGTGCAAATAATTATTTCTGCTTTGTATTTTGAATAACTGGTTTGAATACCAGTGTACTCAACTGTGAAAAAGAATGATTTTTCTCATCGTTCTAGACATGATGTGAAATAATAAGTTCTTTGGTCGTATTGGCTCAACAGATACTTATAAAGAAAATCAGTCAAAATGATTTTCTAATAATAATTTTCATCTCCATTTATACGATAGATGCAATTTGTGCTGGTAGCATTGGGGCGTTCTGATCAGACTGAGATACTTCTGTTGTGGAAGTTCTATCTATTGTTTCGTAACAGACAGGAGCATTTCTGCTTTTGGGTGGGAAGATAAGAGTACAATTAGTACAATTAACGCAATCATTCTTATCAGCTTCTTCTAGCTTGTCTAACTCTGGTCGAATCGCTTCATCCAATTCTACTTCGAGGTCGAGTTCTTGGCCTTCTTCCGGATCCTCCTCTTTGCCGGAGGAACTAGATTCCACCACTTTGTTGTCACTAGATTTAGAAGAAGATCTTCCGCTGCTGTGGCTATAACCGGACTCAATCCGGACCACATGCCGATGCGTCAAAGGAGGTGAGACGGTTAAAGTACGACCGTATTTCCTACTGCTGGGACTAGAACTGCTAGGCGATCGGACTACTTTTTTATCCATGTCCATTTCATTGTTCACCCAGGTCGTGACGACGCCACATTTTTCATTATAATTAACGGCCATACTGCGTGGTCTGGGTAAAAGAGCTGCTCCGCCAACATTGTTGTTGTTGACACCCGCCATTTTGTTCTGGTTGTAGCTGACGTAAGATCGTACAGAGCTGTGCGAATTGGAATTTCTGTAAATTGCTGGGGTCTGTTGGCTGCGTTTCTCGAAGTCCCTCACGCAACAGAAGAAACAGCAGCAGATACACCATAAGGAAGGTGGACCGGCGCAAAGCTTTTCACGGAATGCCACACGGAAACGGTTAGACATCACGCTGTACAAGATGGGGTTGATGGTCGAATTGAAGTAGTAAAAGCAACCTGAAAGAAGAAGATAACTGTGTAAATATTTGTGTCACTATAATGGACTAATCTTTGAGAATTAAGAAATCTAACCACTACTGGCTCCAAAAATTCTCATTTAAGTTTTAGAAATATGAAAAATTTGAGACAAATTTCATTTCGTGTTTAGACAACTATAGTAACCCCCCGAATCCCCAACGAATTGAATAAGCGAAAGCATGAAACTTGCTACTGTAATGAATGGGAATGAACAGCACGGGAATGAGAATGGGAGAATTAAAATGTAGAGAAGAAATCCCCCTTTAAAATGGTATACACATTTTGAGATTTGGTGATAAGACTAAAGAAACATTAAACGAAATTAAATAACAATAATGTAATGATAAATAAAGATTAAACGAAGGCGAACCAATTAAAATATAATTCAAATTTGCGCAACAATGAGCAGTAAAGTTAACAAAACAAATCAATTCCTGAATTTAATGAAATACTTTACTATACACAATATTTGGGGTAAAACCATTCTTAGGCCCATATCACACATGCATTTGTTTCATACGAACACTGTTTCGGACAATTTTTCTGCCAGGTTTACTGTTGAAAGAAAGACGCGCGATATTTTTTCTTCCTTTCGAAAACAAATGCGAGTTGTTCGTTTTCAACCAATCAGCTATCAGCTTCGAATGCTATATCAGCTTGTTTTTAATGTAGAACCAGTTTCTCCTTTACATGTTAACCCCAAAGTGATCGGTGGTGATTGGCTGTTGTGACAAAGCAGAAAAATTGTTCCAAACAGTTGTTTTTCTGAAACAAACTGATGTGTGATAGCAGTATTAAACATTAATCTACATATAATAATACACGCATATATAGTATTTTAAACTTAACTTTGAAGCAGAAAACTTGCCCTTGCTTGAACTAAAACGCAATAATAAATTGCAACACAATCACTGCTAATCAGCAAACGTTTTCCTGCAAATAGGGAAAAATTCGGCCATGCTTTTAAGTTGCGGAAGGAAAGGAAGGAAAAAGGAGAATTCTTTTTTACTTTGAGAAGTTGGGGGGGGGGGAGAAATGTGCCTCCAGCACATAATTCGCCTTTCCTTAATATCTGATCTTTGAGAACCCTGCAAAAGTTCTAGCAATTAACTACATGTATTAGTTTCCAACTCTTTGTGCCAATTGCCAAAAATACGACCTGTTAAAATCTAGATTTGCACTTTGAGCAATCCATTTCGAAGTAAGACATCGTAATTAATCTCATTGAGAAAACTAACATCAAATGTTTTAAGCACTGTTATATACAACGTGGCAATACCCGATATTTATCTTTGCAATCGTTGGTTTTAGACGTGTACTTTTAGTTACAGAAATATTTTAAAGGACGCAAATGTTCAGGTTTGGGTGTCTTTAATTGTAAATAGTTCAGTTTTATAAAAAACGAAATCTAACATTTTACACATTCCTGCAATCCCTATACTTAAATTTACGAAACTTTTACGCTTATTAAGAGCAATAAACAGAATGTTTGACTCCTGTAACACAAAACTGGCAGCTATATTTTATTTCAAAATTTGGGATATTTAACGTCATTTTCGATATTGCCTTGAGAGTAACGTCAAGTGCCTTGAGAATAACGAAAATGACGTATTGATAACGCCATTTTCGATATTGACTTGCCTTGAGAGTTCGGTTCTTAAATAGATAACAGTAATTTACAGTTGATTTTTTGCGTTAACTAATATTCTTTTGCAAGTTATTGCTGTGTAACAATCTTTATTTCATATTGTTATGCAACTGAAATGCTGAATTCACCCGACGTTTTATTACTTTAGAATCGTAATCAAATAGACATCGAGAAACTTTATCAAATTAAAATGTGTTTCATTTTTAATTTACTCAAATAATGGTATGACCCCTGAATGTGATTTCTGAATTTAATATCAAATATCTGGGTCAATTTTTGTTGTACGGGAGTTCAACGTTTTGTGTTTGACTTTTTATGATGAGTACGAAATTTTTCTAAACATAAGTATAGAGACCGGAGGAACGCTCAAAAAATTAATTTTTCTACTTTATACAAAATTATTTTTTTACAAGTTTAAAAAAGAATTTGAATTTTAGTATTTTAGGATAACAGTTCTGGTAATCGTTAAAATTCAAAGAACAAATATTTTTAAATTAATGCAAATAATATTTATTACACGTTGGCTCCATGCCAATGCTGAAGCCAGCCAGTGTTCCCTAGGGCATGAATTCCGTAAGATTTTGACTAAGATATACATTTTGAAAAACAAAAATTATATTGGTTCATATTTTTTAACTATATAATATACATTATTTAATTATATAATATACATAGAAATGCTTGTCGAATAATCTTATAACATCAGAAACCCTTTTCTAAATTGATATATTATTTTTAGTGGCGGCAACCAGAAACATTTGCTCTTCAATTTGAATACGGGCTTTATATATGATATCCAGTTTCAAAATGAAATAGCTGTACCAGTTTTTGGTCATACGGGAGTCCCTTTTTGCTTTTGATTTTTTATAATGAACATCAAAATATTTCGATATGTAAGTATAATAGCCGAGGGAACATATAAAAAGGTCATATTTGAAATTTTGAAATAAACAGACATGAATATTTGCGTCATTTCAAACATTTTTGCAACTGTAAACATACTATTTCTTCGACTTGAAGGTTGCGAAAATAAAGGTCGAACGAAAGCTCGGTATACAGTGTCAACTTTAAAGCAAATAGATAACATTCTCCTTAAATATTCGATGTACTCAATGCATATTTAACTATTCAATCTACACTATGTCCATAAATTAAGGATAATTCGGAGTCACGCGGAAATCAAACTCTAAAATAAATATATCACCTGTAAAATCACTACACACATCTTCAAGAATCATATGCAAATTTCAGGAAGTAAGCAGATGACACCGATAATACGTCACAATGACGAGAGTGTAAGAGAGTGATATATAAGGAATACAGGCAAAGAAGTAAAATTGTTCGCAGGCGCTTTATAAGCATTTCAGTGCAATAACCGAATAGATATGGTACAAAGGACGCATTTGGATGATTTTTTACGTGGTAGAATTATCGGCCGTCTGGAATGTGGGCGTACCCCAACTGAAAGTATCAGACGAACTTGGAATTGCTCAGAGTGTCATCTCCAGGCTTTGGAAACGATTCCAAGATGATGGTAATGTGAGTAGACGTTACAACACAGGTCGCCCCAGAGTTACAACACCGAATGAGGACCGGTATTTCGCAGTTACTGCCAAAAGAAACAGGCGGAGCACAGCCTCAGACCTGTCTCGTCAGCTCTCTTCAGCCACTGGTACGACAATTTCAAGGCAGGCCGTATACAGACGCTTAGGGCAGATTGGTCTATATGTTCGTAGACCTGTCAGATGCGTTCCACTTACTGCAACTCACTGTCGCCTGCGGTTAGCCTGGTGTAGAAAGCATGCATTGTGGACACCGCAACAGTGGGCTTGTGTGATGTTTTCCGACGAGTCCAGGTTTAGCTTGCAGTCTGATTCTCGCCGGACATTCATATGGAGAGCACCAGGTACCGGTTACTACCAAGAAAACATCATTGAACGACACCGTTACGGTGGTACAGGAGTGCTCGTTTGGAGTGGAATTATTCTGGGTTCCAGAGCTGACCTGCATGTTCAAATTGGAACCATGACAAGCCAAATCTATCGGGACGTCATTCTCGAACAACATGTACGTTTGTTTCGGGGCGCCATGGGCACACAATTTGTGTTTATGGGTGACAACGCCCGTCCTTACCGTGCAAGCATTGTAAGCGAATGCCTTCAATCGGAGGATATCACCCGTATGGACTGGCCAGCATTCTCACTGGACTTGAATCCAGTAGAGCACGTGTGCGACAGGCTTGGCCGACGAGTTGCAGCCCGTCAACCTCCTCCTACATGTCTACCGGAACTTCGGACCGGAACTTCGGAGAGCATTGCTTTTTGAGTGGTGTAATATCCCTCAAGATCAGATCGATAATTTGATACTCAGCATGCCTAGGCGTTGTACGGACTGTATTGCATCGTCTGGGAGACATACAATGTATTAACAATCATACCAAACATGTAATATTGGTTTTTTGTAAATAGGTTTTTTTTTGTAATTTGCTCCAGGGAGAAAAAATCGCTAATTCTTTTAATAATATCAAACAAATAGCACCTTTTTTTTTTTTTTTTTTGCTCTATACCTTTTGTTTAATAAATAAGCTTTACAAATAAGTCAAATTTGTTTTGCTTCTAACTCTTCCTTTGCCTGATTTTGCATTATCCTTAATTTATAGACATGAGTATATATGTGAGTCCAAAACTGGGCAAATGACTAGATCGCTGAAGATTGATAGCTTGTCCTGAACCAGCACATTAGGCTTTCGTAGTTTTTATCGTATTATATTTATACGATATTTATGCCCTTGAAAATATGTGGTTGTATTAAAATCTCATTACCCACCAGCTGCCGAGCGGTAAAGTCATTCAGCGCTAGTGGTTTGACTTGGGCTCGAATCCCAAAGAAAGGACTGGTTTCATGGAAGTTTTCATGGCTTTCCGTATGCATAACATAGATACAAGCGAATTTCCTTTAGATAATTTTCCACGAAGGCAAACTTTCCCACAGGTAGATAGCTTCTGAATTACTTTGCTTTTATCACTTACCCTAACCTATTTAAGTCTCATGTAAGCAAAAATATCTTCTGTTTCTTCTTAAAGTAACAAATGAAATCAAAGGATATCGAATGTCAGAACTTTACCACTTATAAATATAGCTGTGATAAAATCTAAATTAGCCAGCAATCATATACTGAAAGATCTGTTTTTCATTGAGTATATTAACCAGCAATGTATAAATGATCTTCAGAAAACAAAACAAATTGTCGAAAAACTGTTATTGGTCATTTGGAGGTTTAGCTATCTGTTTACAATAGTTAATGCTAATTATATAAAGAAATAAATAAGTTCAATGCTTAAAATTATTACGGAGAAGTCCCTAATACAAATTAAATTTAATGTATTTTAATCTAGAAATTTTGTAATAACTGCTGTGAGTAGAAATAATTTAACTCAAATTTCAATAAAAATAGGGTATCACCTAAATTTTAAAGTAAATTATCATTATTAGAGCTTCTAACTCTAACCGAACAAATACAGATGTCAAATAATTTTAATTCATTCTTCTTGTGAAGGGTTAATTAAAAATATACAAACGTATCTTTGATACTAAGATATTTTTGTACGATGTGTTGAAGATATAAATTCAGTAATTTAACTCGACTAGAGGCTACGCGCTTGCCAAGCCAGCTACAGAAACTCAAACGTATCACTAACCAAAATCTAAACTAGCTTCAGTCTACATTATTCCAATCAAGACCAGCACTGGAGTAGCCAACAGACTTTACTCTAACTGGCAACGCAGCTTACACATAGTGGCGTAGCTTACAGCTTTTATCGCTGGAGCGGTCCCTGAAACTGCCACCTGCGGTGGTTTCTGATTTTGACCCTCCTCGTTCTATACAAACAAATAACTTTAAAAATGTGTCAAAACGGCATATAAGGATATAAATTAAAACTTTATGTTTATTTTTAAATAAAAACTATAATTCCAACGTTTTAAAATCGTATTCTTGTTTTGCTTGTTCTTTTTTGGTTCGCAAAGTTTAAAGGTCTACTTGATTTCTCCAGTTGCTGTTATGTAGATGTATAGAAACGTTTCTTGTGGTCAAAATAAACATTTGTAATTCTTAAATGACTTTTATTTAGAAACCTCATCTCACAAGGAGTAACACTTACAGCAATAAGAAGAAAAGTTTGCAGTAGTATTACAATATTTGGAACTTTCTTCTGAAGAGTGTATTTTAGATTAAATTGCAAAAATTCAAAAGAACCGCCCTTTCACATTACTGTTTCGTTTTCCTTAGCAATGATGAAAATAAAACTGTGAAATACAGTTAGGAATTCATTTTTATTAATGTCATTGTGTATTATATAATTCTCGCACTACTCGGCTGGAGAGCGCTATGTACAATCCAATAGCCAGTGGCAGGCAAGGATGCTAAGATGCTAAAAAGTGTAGGATGCTGAATACAGAGATGCCTAATAATATATCTTCAACTATTTAATTTTGCTATAGTTTTCTTGTAAGTAAATTTTGTTGTTATTTTCGAAAGCGTCTTTGCTGCACCATTAGACAACCATCAGATGTAAAATCGTGATCATAATTCAGTTGATATTCTTAATTTACAATTAGAAATTTTGATGAAATAAAAAAAGTAGAACAAGCTGAAATCTCATGGTGGTTCTTTGGATACGTCTACAGCAAAATCATTATTTTCTCAATTTAGTTCCATGTGTTAATTCAGAATTTCAGTATTCTTTACCTGCATCCAAAATACACATAACTAACTTTTATAAAATAATGTTTCATGTAAAGTGTGCCGCCCGGGACGTCCGCCCTTCCGCTTTCTTTAACGACACAGCTATTCGTAATTCTCAACCTGCATTGTAAAAACTGCTTGCCACTCAAATCTACATCAGTTCTGGAATGAGTGAACCTCGTGGCGAAAAGAGGCAGAAAGGAAAGGAGTAAATTAGATAACATTTCCGTAGTAAAACTTAAATGCCACAGTCTTACCTGCTAAAGTGAAGAGGTTCTGATTGATGAGTCTCAATGTGTCCGTCCAAGTGCTGTACAATGAGACGTAGAGGAAGAGCAGCCTTTGGGCATGAAAAGGTGCCCAGCACACGAAGAAGGCGATGACTACAGCCACTGAAAAACACAAACAGGAATCATTTTTCAATGAGACTTTCAGAAAACGTAATTTACAAATAGTATGTGTTTTGCTTGGTACCTGATATTGTGAATTGCGTGATACATAATTGCCCAGTATGTTCATTCATAATAATATAGTTCAATGCCATTATACACAACATTAAACTATGTCATTGCTTATAATCATACTGAAAAGTCAGGGATATTTATCTTTCCATTATAAACAGGCTGTACTATGAAAGCTCTGATATTTCATTATAGACAATGAAAACGTATCTTAATATTTAACCTTCTGCAACTATGATAAAGCGATCGTTAAGAATGCTTTCAGCAGTATTTGATAAAAGAAAATTTCTTGCTTTGCTTTGCACCTGCTGCATAACTTTTATATAGAGTCCAATCGTGATGTTAATAAAATCTTCAATTTGACTGATACAGCCAAGAAATCATCTTGTATTAAAATTATTTTCTCCGGGAAATATAAAAGTTCTGTTTAAAACGTAAATGAATTGGATAATCGATTACAACAAATAAAAATTTTAGCATTGTGTAATGTACAAGGGTTGTAACGGAATCATCTGCAAACTTAGAGTTATTTACCAAACACGAAGTATTATGTCGGAACATCTATGGCACTAAAAACTTCTTGGGTGCTTCTTAGAATTGGAGGCGTATAATTTATGAATATGTGAAAAAGGTGTTTTATTTCATTCTTCTCTAAGTTTGCGCCAATTCGTTTTTGAGAGATTACTGGAGGAAGAACTCGGGATCACACACTGTTATGACAAAAGAGAAACACGCTAAAGTAAAATATAAACTTAGCAAAAAAATCTGCAGATTTTCTTCTCCTGACGAAAAGGGATTTGTACCTGTTTGCCCTCGAAACCGATAGAGTCTTCAATAAAATATACGCTAAGCACAAGGTTGTTAATTTTATCACACTCTATGTTTAGCACACACCATAATGATTCAATGATACTTAAGTTTGGTAATTGTGCAGGCCATCGAATATTTATAACTTCTTCATGTGCTCATCAACCGATTTTTAATGCTCTTGCTAATGCGATTCGTGGTTGGCAATTTTTTATAAATGTTTCTTTGGTATTGTTATTGAAAATGCTTATGCTTTGTTTGCTGTTGCTTTGCCAAAGCGATATTGTTTCATGACAGTTTGTAACCTGCCCCATTTTTCGGATCAGAGAAACTAGTTCTTTTCTTCTGAAGACAGTTTTTATAGTTTTGTTGCTGCTAGACGAAGTAGTAATTCTTTCCTGTTGAGCTCATTCTTATAGTTATCTGGTATCTTCTCTAAGTCTTCGTTGTTAACGTCCTAACATATTTTTCAGAGTGCTCTTTGCCTGCCACTTAGTCCAGACGTTAATTTCCTCCAGACCGAATTTATGATCCTGAAAGTCACTTGCTGCTAGGCGTTGTTGATGAAAGCTATGGCTCTTACAATAGGAAACATTAAAATATTTTCAGGAGTCGCTGAGTATTGATTATGTGGTGTAGACCGTCTCAAAACACTTTTGAGTCCCAAATCATTTATTGCCGACCTGGATGTTCGTAAGCCGAGACATCTGAGGCCATCCGTGACGTCTTTCGTTCAAATAATTTGTTCGTAACTTGAATAGTTTTTAAAATGAGGCGTTTGTGATCCAAGTTTTCTGGTATTTTGATTCTTGAAAGGTACAGTTATCTCTAGTCTACGCCACTGAATGGTTATGGTTGCTTAGAATAGTTACTTAATCACCACAGTTTATTCTTCCATGTAACGTGATAACTGGACTTACTACAAACCATGACATGACTGCCCAAAAGCATAGCTGAACGGCGACCTTAATTTAATATATGTAGAAGACAGCCGTAAGCTTCTGCAATGATCTCGTCTCAAAAAAACTCATCTTAAAATCCCACTAAGAATCCATCCTAGGGTTTGGAATAGTGCGAAGTTTGACTGCTCATAAGACAGTATTTGTTTCTACTGATCAACATTCTATGTTTTATCGTTTCTAGCACCACAGTAGTTTACATTTGACACATTTGACCTCTATTTGTGAACACAAAGCTTTGAGACAGCAGCTGATGTGCAGTAAATTTTCTACTTACGCGTATCCCTTCGCATTGTATATATCAAAATTTTGTTCTGTAAATGCAAGCTCAGCATTTACCATTTGTCGTAGTGAGTTTTCTTTTTGACGTTAATGCCCTTTAGCTTTATCAGTAAGTTTTGTTTTTCTCCTACAACTATATCTCGCAGATTATGTTTTGCCATGAAAAATATATGCTACTTTCTCTTTCTTACACACTACCTATTTGTAACCCCCAACAATTTTCCAATTAAAATTACAGATGCAGCAATGAGTCGAATAACAACAATCTGACCTCTTTGGAATCCGAAGTCTCTACGGTTTTACCGACCAAAATGAAAATCTGTAGTTTTACACATTTTTAAGAATATATGCAATACGTAATTCCATAAATTTCTTTAAATTGAACTAAACATCGGAGGGAAGCTGGATAAACTACCTTCCTCAACTTGAAAAGCAGATATTTTAAATTTGTTCTTACTCTTATGGCAAGTTTTGAAAAATGCAGTTCGATCTGCTATTTTATTTAAATCTGCTATTTTAAATTTATTAAGTTATTTTTCAAAGCTATAATGTACAAAGAAGCATATTCTGCAGATTTTGAGTTCAGTTTATAGAGACATCAGATTATTTCGAAGAAGGAGTGATGAAAAATGAGCAACGCCCTATCTAGAAATCGAACCACGGACCTCTGGAAATACGCCTCCAGCGTGCTGACCAAGGCATGCTAAGAAAGCGGGAGAAATACCTTATATGCTCCCCCTTTTAAAGGGCTATTGGAGTTTTAGGGCACCCAATCACCAAATCCTGGGTATGGAGAATCATCATCCACCACCCTTTTAGTTCGGGCGCCACTGTAGACACATTAAGTTAATTAGAAGCAGGAGAGATATGGTCACTTTATTTAACCTGTTCCGCCAAACTAAGTTAATGGCACTACAGGGTTAGCAAGACATGAGTCTGTTGCATTTAAGCCTTTTGAGAGTAGGTATTGGAAAGATGTTGTAAGTAAATCTTCCTGTCTCTTCTTCCTGTCATCGTGATGATCATGTCTCATGGAATGTTGTCTTGAGGAGCATTTTTGCAACTTCTGCGGAAGCGGAATTTCCTTGTCAATTTCTGGTTTGAGAGCTGCGTTCTTAGATAGTTCATCCGCTCGTTTGTTGCCTTTCTGCCCGGTGTGTCCTTTTATCCAGTTAATCTTCAAAGGAATGGAGGAGCCTAACGTCAAGAGGATCCCCTCTAAGTGCTGCCGTGTGTGGATGTTTTGGAGAAAAGGAATTCAGCGCATTCAAGAACGCTATCTGTGAAGAATGAAGTATGAGCTGCTGGTTGGGTACCTAACCATAGTGCTGCTTCTTTGAGCGCGAATGACTCGGCTTGGAAGACTGAAGCATGGTTGCTTAGACGGAATTGTGCTGGATAAATTTCTTCATTGTTCGAAAAGACCGTGAACGCTGTCCTGAAATTTTTGATCCGTCAGAGAAAATCTCTCTTTGTTGTCCTGAGAGTAGCGATTTGCACCAGGGAAGGATGGGTAGATCTCCTGTGTGTAAGACAGAGGGATCTTGGAAGCTTTCTATACTGGCATAGGCTAGATGTAAGTCTTCTTTAGTGTGAAGGTCCTCTCTGTAGTGATCGGTAGATTGATCTTTCTAATTCTGCTCTTAGGTCGAGTGGGAGCGTGCCAGCTAGAGAACCTGAAGTGCTGCGGTCGATGTGGTGTTATACGCACTGGTGATTTTTAATGAAAAATGAGCAACGCCTTCGCCGGAAATCGAACCACGGACCTCTGGACCCAGCGTGCTGACCACTACACTACGAAGGCATTTTAAAAAGGCGAGAGAAATACCTTATAAGTTAAATAATTATTAATAGTAACATTCCTGTAGTTTATGGGGTTTGGACGATAAGCGCAAGCAGCTTCAACGGTGGTTCCGGAAATTCTAAGCCTAAAGCAGTGGTCTAAAACTGGTGATGCAACTTCGAAGAAATTTTATGCGGCCCGCGAATACATCTTAGTTATGCATTTGCTGCAAAAACGATGTTGCAAAGGTTTCCAAATTTTAGTTAATTGAAGTCCGAGTTTGCATAGCTTTTATTACCATTAAAAACAAACATTAATCTTAAAATCTTAAAATAGAGATAATTAATTTACAGTGGGATATAAATCTTACTCAAAGATATGAAAATACACTACATTAACTTTTACTGTAATAAGCTGTGATAAGACTCAAAGAAGTTATTCAAATAAAAACAAATGTATTTTTAATTATGCGCCGAGGAAAAAATTAATAAATAAGAGAAAGAGATGAGGCTGTCGTTATTTATTCTAATGTTTTGTGCCACTTGGTAAATTTTGTATTATACCATTCTAGTGGCAGATAGTGTAAGGATACTCTTTATAGGGTGTTCTTCTTCTGTTTATATACAACTTTTACACAGCCTTATTCTAGACTGACGTTGTATTTGTACTTAAAGCTATATTTCTATAGACAATAATACTTTTCAGGAAATGTATTAACCATGTACTATCTGCTTTTTTTAGTACTTAGACTGTTAATAACAAATGAAATGTAAGTTTGACTGCATCACGTTAGTTTGAGTGTATCGGACTCCATCTATCACCTTTTCAGGTTTGTTAGAAATTTATATATATATATATATATATATATATATATTATTCGTAATTGATTTTGTATTATTATTATTATTAATATTTTTAAAGCCATGCCTTTACATAGTTCTCACGTTGGTTTAGTTGTACTGTACTCTTCTATCGATAGTATGCTTTTCTTATTAAGTTGGTTGTCTATAAGACAATCATTATCTTAATCATAGTATCATGCTTACAAGTATCTTCATTCAGTATAGTATTATTTGTAAATTATGTTGGTATGTTCTATTGTAATCTATAGTGAGCCTTTGTAATATAACAGAAATAGTAAATGTTTATTTGATGGCATCATGTTAATCTAATTACATTGAAATCTGTCTCATGTTGTAAGAATCTGTCTACTTTTTATTTAGTACACAATTTCAATATTATTGTTTCTTGTCTCATGTTAGCTCATTCAGTCAGCAAGTATAGCATTATCCGTATACTATGTTACTAAGTTCTATTGTACTATATGTTAGGTCAGCTCTTTAACATACCAGAAACTGTAAATGCTAGTTTGGCATCATGTTAGTTAATTGCATTGTACTATCTATTGCTGTAGGAATCTGTCAACTTTTTAATTAAAAAGTAAATATTATATATATATTATATAGCATATAGCATTTGTATATGTTCTTGTTTATCTATCGAATTTTGAGCCAGTACTGTATTTTCTATTGTTCTTACGCATTTTTCATTTATCTACTTGTTTATAAGAAAATAATTGTTGTATGCTTTTCTTTTTATATTATATTAGCATGCATTATCATCCAGTCAACAGATCTAGCATTATCAGTACACTATGTTACTATGTTCTATTGTATTATATGTTCAACTGTATTACTTCTGTCAGCTCTTTACCATACGAGTAATTGTAAATGTTAGTTTGATGGCATCATGTTAGTTATTTATTTTGAACTTATCTAATGTAGTAAGAATTGGTCACGTTAGCCTGCATCGGGTTCCCAACTATTTAGCCAGTTTGTATTGTACAATTTTTTACTGAATGTAAGAACCTTATCCTACTGAGCCGACTACATCCTACTGACTTGCAAAATCTGCAAATTTGAGCAATATACATGAATTACATAAACAAAATATTTAACTTGCAGACTTTGATCTATAGATTTTGTACTATACCTATAGAATATGGACTATAGACTTTGAACTGTGAATTCTGAATATAGACTTTGAACTATAGACTTTAGTTGGAACTCCAAATTACTCTTCATCACTACTATTTCTTTTTGTCGTATATTATGTTCAAAATTCCGCACATATTTTAAAGAGTTATGTCATATATTATGTTTAAAATTTTTGTATTACATTGAAAATTCTGTACTTTTATAATAATGCTATTTTATACATTATGCTTCAATTTTTTTTTCATTCCAAACCACGTATCATTCCAGTTTATGTATTCATTTCAAATTATGTATTTATTTCAATAATGTATCATTACAAATTTTGTATTCATTTCAAATTATGTATCTGTTTGCTAATATCAATAAACGGCTGGGATCACGTAGTGGGGAGACGGCGCTAAACCAATTAACCAAATGGTAAAAATGTGGTGCCCGTCTTCCCTGTTTCTAAATCCTATAGTTTTTATAATTTGCTTATTTTTTATTTAAATTAAAGTAAGTTATTTAGCGGTTTATTCAACTTACTAGAACTCTTTGAAATATATTTCTCTCACAAAATTTAACATTTAGCAATCAATATATTCTGAATTACAAAGTGTAACGAACAAAACTGTCTTGAAGATACCATTGTTTAGGTTTGAGATAGAAAAAAAAATAAATTTGAATTTTTTTGCGATATTATCATTATTATTTATGTGTGTTTTGATAAATATTTATTAAGCGAAATTAAAAATTTACTTAAAATATTTTGTAATTTTTTTTTTTTTTTTTTTTTTTTTTTGCTATAAAAATTTCCTAGCCTGTTAATTGTTTTTATATTGTGCATTTGGCACTCATACAATTCGAGTTTAAGACTGCTGGCCCAAAAGACGAGATTCTTCACTGTAACCATAAAGAGCTCGCCAAGGATGTTTTGCAAACCTTGTTGGAGTAAACTCCTACCGCAACAATTAAGAACTAGCAGGGGATTAAAGGAAGTATATATTTTAGGATAAAAATAAGAATAAAATTTTATCAGAATTTTGTAGAATTAAAAAGATAAAAAACTACGTTGTTGATGGAATGACGCAACAAAATAGTAATAAAAAATGGCGGCCATTTTTGTGGTTTATTGTGTGATCCATGGAAACAAAATCAACGTTTAAGAATAATTTTCCCAACGTTTAAGAATAATTCCATTATTTGGGATAATTTCTGTATGTTATGTATAAAATTGAATTAGATTTAACGATAATTTTCGATATTTTAATAATAATAGTTTATTCGTGGTATGAACTACATATTCATTTATGCATTCAGAACAATAATTAAAATGGAAGGTTAATGCTCACTGTAGTAGAGTTTAAATGGGAGCGCAAGCTGTACTATTTAGCTAATAATTCTTCCAAAAGATTTTAACATTACTTATCTTAATAAGTTGCGCTTTAAGACTCTTTATAACACGTCTTGTAGTATTTTGTGATTTGAATAAGAACATTCTGCGACAAACAAGTTTCATTAATCATACATCAAGTGTTCTTAAATTTGACATCTTAGTCTTCAAGAACTTTGAAATGAGCTTCTTTGAGTGAAAGGGAGTAATTAAGCATTAAAGGGGAACTTTGTATTCATCTCCTAGTTGATGATTACAATTCTTTGTTTTCTGAATGTTTTAAAACAGAATTTGGAAAATAGATGCAGTGAATGTTCTTGTAGAATGTATATTACTTGGGTTTTTTTTCTAATGAAAAATATATTATATCCTCAACTAGGTACTTGTTTGTTTGTTAGACTTACTTTGCATAAAATTCGATAAGCCCTCAAAAATTTAAATGAAGTAGTCGTGTGAAAATCGGTTTTCAACACTCGTCATTTTCTAATGATTAATAATTGTCGGACTAATAATTTGTGATACTTCCTTTTAAAATATGGTATTAAAATTCCTTCATTGCAGTATTGTAATCACGAAAAATTTCGGGTTTCATATTTAAACGATAAACATTCATATGTAAACATTTTGACCGTTATCGAATGCAATTTAACGATGTTTTTGCGTGACATCTGTACGCAAGAACAGAATAAGACTCTTTTTTCCAAACCGGGTTGCAAAAAGGATTTAACATGGATTCAGAAGAGATATTTTTCGTGATGTCTGTACGTATGTATGTCACATAACTCAAAAACGAATAGCCTCAGAACGTTGCAATTTTGTATATAAGACTGCTATAACATGTAGTTGTGCACATTCCTTTTTAGTTGCAATCCGGCGCACCAAAAGTATATATATATATATATATATATATATGCACACTAACTCTGTTACTCGGCTCCGTGAGCTTCGTATTTTTATTCTTATATGTTGGTAAATTGGGCATTTTTTGCTTTAAAAATGATTGAATTATATTGCTCTTATCTTCCGGTTAAAGCTTTTTATGCCTTTAGTTAATCAGCATGCAATAGTTGTAGAATTATCAACAATTTAAGAGTTGCTTAACTGCGGCTGAGCCTATTTGTTTACATTTGAAACTCAACAGAATAGTAAGTTAAGTCTTTATGCACCTTCAATGTCTTTTTGCCGAGTTGGACCAAAAACGAAGCTTTTATTTTTGTGCACAAAATCTGCCTTCTTGTATGCTGGCTGAATTGTTTGGTTTTGCTTAGAAACTGTAATTTTAATTGTAAAACCTGTTTTAATTGTATTTGGTGTTTTATGTTTTTCTATATCGTTAAACTTTTAATGAAGATATTTTCAGTTTTTATGAATTTTTTCCTTGCCGCGAAGGGAGAACTGAAGTAATTGAATCTGAAATATATTTCTAATGAAATTAGAGGAAATAAGTTTAAATGAAATGCAGGAAATAATGCCTATAATTTAATATTCCGTACAAGGAAGTCATGGGTGTACACATCAGATTTTTAAGAGTACATTTCCATACAATTTCATCGTTTGTAAAATAAAACTTCATGGGATCGCATAGTAGGTTGGCAGATGATATATAGTTTCGTTAAATTTCTGTGTTGACTACATCAGCGACATAGCGTACTGTTCGGTGATGCTTGTCACGGTTAGGCGGATACTGCGATAGTATCCGCCTGCGTTATTTAGAAAACTCTCATCAAGAAAAACAAAATTATTTATGAAAATTTAAGCCAGCAATTTGACTCGAAATGTTATAGCTTTATGCGCATTAAATTGCTATATTTTCTCGGAATGTTGTGAAACTTCAATTTCCCTTATTTTATTTCCTTTACTGATGCAGTAGATAAAAGCAGTTTTTTAGATTGCTGCTGTTATGGAGAGGGCTTAGACGGAAATCTCTTCTGCGCATTGTATCGGCATAAAAGACCATTCCAGCCGTTTGAATGGATGCAGATGAGTTTGACCCAAATCCGGCTAAACATTAATCAAGCCTTTTCAAGGAAGAATATTCGTTTTTTTTATTAAAATCTTCCTAGTGAATGCAGCTCCAGAAACTATTTAGGAATTTAAATAAAAATAGCCTACAGAATAATTCCTGGGTCGCTTCGTTGATTTCTTTGATCAGATCTGACGTTTCTGCAAAAAGAAATTTAAAAGTTGTGCTTTTAATAATGTAATCAATATTAGTTTTAAATGCTTTTAAAAATGAAGCGAACATATTGCCTTCAGATTAGAAAAAAAAATAATAATAATACTTTTTTTTCTGTAATTTCTATTGTCAGTATGACTCAATTTGTCACATACTCAATTGTTGTATGACTCAATTGTCAATTTGTCAATATGAACTCAAAACCTGCATCTTACGTTTGGATACAAATTTTATCATTCTCAAAGTAAAAAATTGCTGGAAATGGAAATATTTCAACTGAATTGAAGTGAATTAAGTGGAATGGTCCCATTTTAGAGAACGTTCCTTTAGGAACACAGCGTATTCCTGTAATCAAAAAACAGTGTATCCTGTAATACATAAAGCAAAAATGCAATGCATCCCTGTAGTGTATAAGGTATTTTTTCCTCCTTGTCTTCGTGGTGTAACTGGAAACAAGTTCAACTAGCAGTCAAAGGTCGGGAATGCGAAGGGTATTGCACATTTTTCGCTTCTTCTGCAACGAAATAAAATAATTTGAGTCTTTACAAGTATATCCTAATATGTTAATCCTATCACAAAAATAGGAAGAGTACCGCTTGCATGAATTAGGTTTATTAATATTATAATTACGTTTTACGGTGCTGTTCATTTTCTGTGATTAAATGTACAATTGCACCTGTTACCAATACTTTTTTATCACTTTCCAAACCAGATGCTGCAAATATATGAACGCTTAACAGACTTGCTGAACATTGCCGCGTTTTCAATGGATATAAACATGCCACAATGTGGAAGGCTTTATATACATTAAAATACATCGCGATTCCGTTATCACACGTAGCATGTTCACACGTGATGTTGCAACCATTTCTCTTTTAAGTTTGACTAATAATCAAAATTTATGTTGATACTTTATACCTGATTTTGTCACGTACTCGCTCAATGCAATGGTTTATGCAAGCGTCATAATCGTAAGTGGTATGATTTGCAATAGAAACCTGGCTATTGCTGCCAATGTCTGCTTGCTGATACTGATCATCAATTAAACATGAGCGACTGACACTCAGCATGCGTTTATAAGTATTTAGTTGTCCGACTCATTTGGCATTGCAGCTTCAAGTAGAATCACTGGCGTGAGAGCCAGTTAATATATTGTAACCTGCCACGCCAGCCAATATCTGCAGTCAAGGAGACTCAAATTTTGTGTTGTGTTGTAATTTTTTGTGTTGTAAATTTTGTGTAAGATTCCTAAGTGTTTTAATCTATAGCTAAAGCTGAGGAACCTTAAGAACTGATAAGCGAATAATCGCTTGAGTTCGTGAGACAGAGAACAAACGTGAGAAGGGTTGAATTAGCCTTTATCATTCCAAATAAAGTTTAACAGATGACTCCTTTCTTGGAGTTACAATAAAGCCTCCACTCGGGCTTGAACTTAGGAAACTAAGAACTAAAACTTGACTAATCTTAACTAAAAAGATATAGCCGAAGATATCAAGATTTTAACAGAGTTGGCCCCTTAATACTAAATAATGCCGAAGCTATCAAGGGCTTAAAGTACGGTCGAGCGTAATAATAGCTTAGAAGAGAGAGTCGCCTAAAAAGGCGAACGCGGGCTAGTCAGAATCTAGGGCTCTCTAAGGAAGTCAGTAGAACTTCACAGTTAAATACTTCTCCTCATTTGCATTCAAACTCGATTCTGAAACTACGTTCTGGCCGGAAGCTGTAAGTTGAAATTCAGGAATAATCAACTAGCAGTCAAATAATATAATGATTTTTTTCTAATCTGAAGGCAATATGTTCGCTTCATTTTTAAAAGCATTTAAAACTAATATTGATTACATTATTAAAAAGTTTTAACTAAAGATTAACTGTTAGAAAAATTAACACAAACCTTACAATATTATTCAAGTTAACTAATAATGTTTCTATAGGTTAAGAAAATAGCGATAACACGTCATCACAAAAAAATGCAATGTTTGAGAGCGAGAATGGTTGATATAAGTAGTTAATGAGGTAGTAAGCGACTCCGTAACAGTTATAGTGTGTAGGCATGATATGTTCATGTGCGTGTGTGTAACATGCTTGGACATTTTATGTTACTAGCTGCTTAAAATAGTTATTATCAAAAGGAAAATATATATATATAAGGGTTTTAATAAATCCAGCTAATGTAATGTTACATATCCTGCAAGTAAATAATCATAATTTAATTGAATCTGCGTTTATATTTTTTACATCGCTTTATGTGTTAGTTAATAATAGACAAAATTTGGAAGAAAAATTAGATAGCTTACACGTTCCTAAACGATAAAACACTGCCAGATGAGAGATAAAAATATTTTGATTCGGGAAGTGGCAACACTTTTTTTTTTTAAATCGTTTAATTTATTGATTAAATTCGGGACACAAGAATATTGAGAGTGGCAATATGTTTTCTTTTTATCGCCTAGTTTTCTGATTAAATTTGAAGCATAAATTTCTTACGCTTTGCCGAGTAGCAACAAAAAGCAGCTATACCACTGAGTTTTAAATTTAATTCTCACAAAATATGAAATAAATGAGAAATAAATTCAGGCTTCGACGTACACAGGTTCGGGAGGACGATTAGGTGCATTCAAAATTTGGTGGCTGTAAATGCCATTGGAGCATCACAATATGATTAAAGGTTAGGTTAATTGATTAACACAAAGCAACTCGAGGGCTACGGGGAGGGACGCCTTTGTGGAGGCCGTTTTTGAGAAAACTGGCTCGTGTCTATATTACACTTGGAGAAAATCATGAAAAACAACCACGGAGCCATTCCGTTCGCCGGGATTCGATCCCAGGTCGAACTCTGTGTGTGCAAGATGTATGTATCATGTATGTTTAACATTGATGTTCTCTGTTAGACCGAAACAATATGTGTATACTACGTGTTCATCATGTGCCTTGCGTCTGCTTTCTTATCACAGTTTTTTATGCCCATCAAAGTATTCAAGGTTGTAAAAGTGGTTTTGTTGGCAATTATTTTACAGAAACTTCGAGAAACACTAGCTTTCCGCTTTCGAAACATGTAAAAACTCGAAAATTTATTATATTATCTACTTTTAAATAAGGGAGTGTATATGTTCATACGGAAATTTTTCAGTAATTATTGTGTTTATATTCTTCAGTTTATTGTGTATCTTGTGATAATATCGCTTTAAGCTATTTCTTTTATTTTCGTTTTTTTTTTCGCGCTTCTTTCAGAAGTTTTCCGAGATTTTGTGTAATGTAGGTGAAAAGAAAAAGTAATTTAACTAGAGAAGTAATACATACGATGAATTTTATCGAACGATCAGTATATCTCCTATCATCAAATGTATAAAGAATAGAGTCTGTTTGTTTTGTGTAATTCATATGAATCTACAGTGTTATTCCGAACCTGATGAAATTTTACCCGCTTGAACTTCAGAACAAGAAGAGGATCACAGTTTACATAAGATTTCGAAAAACACTCCATAACGTCAACACTTTTTATATGTATAGATTTGTACGTAATGAACTTTTGAATGAAATCTCAGTGATTTAAAACCTTTGTTGTCACTCTGCAAAATGCGAAAAATTTAGATTTCAAATTTAATCAGAAAACTCACAAGAAGAAGAAGTACGTTGTCACTCGGTGAAACGCAATATATTTGCCTTTCTTGAATATGTTTTTCTAAAAACGCAATATATACATTTTTTTTTTGTGTGTATGTAGTTCATACAAATCAACAGTTTTATCCTGATATTGATGAAATTTTGCGGACTTTCAAAACAAGAGGAAAGTCACTGTCTGCACAAGATTTCGAAAACACCTTTCTATGGTGTCCGCACTCACGGCATTTCTATTAGTACGGTGAGTTCACGACATCCATATGAGGTTCACGTCTTTGTTTGCGTTCCCGCTAAGAGTTCTTCAGATAGCGCCCCATTAGTTTACACTTTAGAACAATCTAGAACCTTTAAAAATCGAATTAACCCACTCTCTATCAGGGTTTCGCGAATATTTCGAAAACGATGAAGGAATTGGCCAAAGTGGATGTTGATTTCCCCCAAAAATACATAACCAATAACAAAGCAACTACTTGATATTTCGAAAAAACTACCTCCATTATCTTAAATGAAGATTCTTCATTCCTCGTAAAATCTGAGCAACGCTGGGTACTTCAGCCAGTTCTTTAATAAAAACAGAAGCAAATTAAAATGAAACAACTCAGATTTTAGCTAATATCAGTACTGCCAGTATATACTGAAAAATAGAATAACATACCATAAACTATAAATACAGCTGAGAAGGTCTCAAGGAAAATTAAACAGATTTCATATTCCATATTTCATTGTTAAATAATAAGATGCTTTGAATATTTTATCTTCATTTCAGATCTTTTCGGAGTATAATTAAAAGTAATTTTAATGTTAAAGAAATTGTACAGTGAGCTGCAGTACGGGGTACGGCTCATTGTAGATTTCCTGTTGCATCTAAAATCTACAAGTGGTGGACTGGAACGATTCATTAAATTAGCGTCATCAAAAGAGGATTGTTAACAGTTTATGAAAGCTATTAAATATTTTTATGAAATTGCACTAACAGGACTCATTAAAATTATCGTACTTTACCATAATAACTATTTTAGGAAGCTAGTTTATAAAATACAAAGAATAAGAAAAAAAGTGAACTGCAATAATTCGAAATCATTTAAAATTTTAATTTTTTCAGCAGGCAAAATTTACAAAACTTAGCCTAACGAAATTATACAATAATTTTCTGTAGTGCATTTCTGTACATCTGGAATGATCGATTCATGTTGGAATTTGCATTGTTAATGAAATGAATTATTGCGTATTTGAAGTAGTTTTTAAGATCTAATAATTTTTAAAGGTATGTAACCTTAAACAGCATTGCAATGACTTCGGTATTTTTGATAAAAAAGATATATGTGGCGAACCCCGGCTTTGGCCCGCGTGTTCCTGGGTGTTTTTATCATGTTATCTATGAGCAGAGATGGGAAGTGCGACGCTGCGAGGTCCGAGTGTCCTTGAAGGTGGCAAATGACCTTGGAAATCAAACATCAGTCTACTTTGTAGCAGTCAAGTATTATACCAGATCTGCAAAAGTGCGCCTATTGCGATTGCCTCGAAATTGCGATTGTGGAAGCGATCGCATAGAATGAACTTTGCAACGGTGGTGGGGCACTTAACTGCTACGTAATAGACCTACCTTCAGTTATCAAAGTCATTTACTACCTTCAAAGACACGGAATCCTCGTAGTGCCACACTCCCCGTCTGTGCTAAGAGATTACGAACTGCCAAAACAAGCAGCAAGCGAACTAACACCCGAGACCTACACACATATATATTTTCAACTACGTAAAATTATGAAAATAGAATAACATTCTTACCTAACATCCTAACAACCATTCTTCTGGATCGGGCCTTGGAGCGTTCCCTTTCAGCCCGGCACTGAGCGCTCTCCGATGTGGAACGGTGAAGATTCCGTGATTGGTGGAGTGCCAGAGCGATCCTCACATAGAGTGCAGTGATCAGCGAGATTGGAGCCACGAAGAAGAGGAAAGTGGAACACAACATTAATGTTTCCCAACTGCGATCAGGATCATTGAAAGGAAATCCACACCAGGCGGATTCCTCAATGATGACTCCTCCTTTCGTTTTAACGTAGTTTACACGAGTGAACACAGCGTAAGGAAGGGCGCTTGCTCCCGAGAACACCCAAATGATGCCAATATTGCGGATAGCACGTGATAGTTTTGATTTGGTTTGCTGGCGAATCGGGTGGCATATTGCTATGTATCGTTCCGTACTGAATGTCACGATGGTGAGGATCGATGCGTAGGCTGTTGCTTCAGGTACCACACCACGCAACCAACACATGAAGGTGCCAAGCTTCCAAGGATACTGCTGCCAGAGGGTAAACAACTCCAGAGGCATAGCTGGAAATGAAAAAAATTAAACATCAATACTGGATATAAAAATGCAACGTATAGTTGTTCCATGCACAAATTTCTACAGCTTGAAAACATCAATACTGGATATAAAAATGCAACGTATAGTTGTTCCATGCACAAATTTCTACAGCTTGAGCAACTTCAAATTGCAATAAACACGCGATATAACTGAAGTAAAATTTGCATGCCAATAGAAAAATATTAAACATAAATTATTGCCTTTGTTCAACGTTAATATCGTTGATTATATACCTGATTTTAGTCATTGCACTCCAACGGTAACGACGGTAGAGTACTTGTTGGAAGTGTGTCAAGGAAGTTCAGTTCCTATTTTAGAAAGAAAGGTTTCTAAAATTTCCATTTCTTGTGCGTTTTAGTTGTCTATATCCTATGCAGTATTTAAAAAACGAGAGACTGAAGCAAGATTTTAACAAAACAATAAGTAAATAAATAAACCGATGCGTCTTTGTCAAAACAGACTACTTTTATCTGCAAATGATATTTTTTTACCATGCGCAGAAGCATCGCGGAGTTCAGCTTAACGTGGATAGACAGTATAAATAATTTGCATATATCACCTTCTCTTTTATTTAAAGTAATTGTTTCGAATGTTTTGAGCTATTTCAGTGGTCACAGAAGTAAAGTGAGCTGACAACTCGTAGCTCACTGGTAATTTTTCTGATATTAATTCTATTTTACTTTAAAGTGAATTGATAAAAATGTAAAACAAAAAAAAATTCTTTACCAAAATTTTAATATGTATAGTTAATTTATATAAAGTGCTCCGGTAATTATGAATCGTCTTCGAACGAAAAAACTATTCAAATAAGCAGAATGATATTACAAAAATACTGAAAGAAGAACACACTAAGTTATTATTTTTCATTCTGAATATTAACTGACATTTAAAATTCACTTTCATGCCTTTCTTTAGAACTATAAATTTTCATGACATTTTTTAGAGCTTTGACTTCCGATAAAACGGTGCGTTCACATTAGTTGAACATATATCTCGGTTAGCTGAATCTCTAAGTATCCACCCACATTTCAAAATTAATTAAAAGTGTTCTTTTAGCTGGCTTACGCTAAGAGTATTCTTTCTCACGAACTGTGTGAAACTGTTTAGAACATGATACATCTCGCTTTAATGGGTTCACTGAATTCTCTACTAAAAAGACAAAAACGAAAATGATGTTTATACGACAATCAGTTTGAAGGTTTGAGATACTGTTCAATAGTAGAATCTAAATTTAATTAACTTGTTAACAGCTACTTCTTGTAAAATTGCATTAAAAATAAGATTTCGTTATTTGTCCCAAGTAAATTGTTTGTTTCTTAATTTGACATTACCATAACATGAATATCTTCGCCATTTAAAACACTTCTGTTGTTGGAAATATATGACTACTATCAATGATTGAGTAAAGCCGGATAAGGAGGTGAGTGTATATATATTTCCATTTCAACCTTTTTCATTTTCAATTTTTTCATGATTTAAATTGAAGTTTCTTAATTTTTTTTTTCAAAATTCAATTTTCAGTGCTTCAAGTTACGTCATTCTACTAGACACTTCTATTAACCTTATCTAGGGAAAATAATATAATCAATAATCCATTGGTAAATAAATTATTATTCTATTACTTCGGAGCTTTTGTGCTAGTATTAGGAAATTTATTTCGATTTATTAATGTATTTAATTTAATTCAATCTTATATATAGTGCGTGTGTTTTATTGTGCGTGTGGTGAATTATTTTGTTGTAGATTAACTTGATATTAGACGACAGCTTGACTAGGAAATGGACCAATTCACTTTTTTATTCATGACTGAAAAACTGCTACGTAGGTGATTGGGAACAGCTGTCTAGTGGATGATCGAACGATATTTTGGAAGAAGCATGACCAGCTTGGTAGTTAAACAAAATTTATTTCTGTATGACGAATTTCTTAGCACATATCTTCCTAAATGATAGAAGAGGGGGGCTAAATGTGCCTCTTAATTTTAGATACTCAATTACATCTTATATAATGGAGAAGAGCTAGCAGAGGCTAAGTGATACGTTGTCAGAAGGAAAGCGAAGTGGCGAAAGAGGATGCGTAGTTAGTTGAGGTACTATTTATATGCTTAAAGTCTTTGTTTCAATCCTGAGCGGCGGCTGTGCAAAAGATTTCGTATTGCAGTTACTGCAGGTAATGCGTGATGTAATACGGTGGAATATGAAGCCTTGAAGAGGGGATGTATGCAATTAAATTTAAGAATTTATAGCAGCGTTCCAATTCAGTTTAATCTGGTAATAAATTTTTCTTCATATTTTTATATCTTACATATCCCCTCCCCTTCAAGGTCAAAAAGCCTTTTGAGAAGAAAGCGTTAGTGTGTTAGCAAAGGAAAAGAAATTTTGCAGAATATTTTAAAATTCAATGAGAAAACAAATGAATGCCTTCAAGAAGTAATTTAGGAATATTAGAGCAAAATAACATTCTGTAAATTAAATTTAGGATCCAAATTTGAAAGTGTTTGAGGAAATGTAGCTTGAAGGTAGATAGCATAATAAATTTTATAATTTTTCGAAAGTTATTCCCCAAAACTAAGTATTATAATTAATATAAAATCAAAATATTTCAATTATATATCCATGAAATTCTAGTAAAATTAGTATTTATTTACACATTCTAAAACAAAATCACATGCTTTTATTGTAGAGCAATGTAATAATTAATATACAGACACTAAGAAAACACAATAATTAAATAAAATTTGATGAAAAAAATGGCACGTCCTCTACAAGCGAATCAGTGTTAACTACTTTCTGATGGTTGTGGGATGCTTAAATATAACTGATATAAAAGCTCCGTTCTTTATACAAGAAACTAGTTTTTAACACAGTATTAAAAATACGTTAAAATTTTAGAATAGCAATTAGAAATAAACAAATTTGTAAGGTGTATTTTCATTTTATAACAGTTCTTTTTATTTCTGAATCCCTTTTCCAAGTACAGTTCCCTACCAGAATGAGTTTCTAGAATCGCGTTGAATGTAAATGAGTTAGAAGTATTTAAGGGAAGTTCAACTTACTTCGAGAGAGAGAGTGCTTAGGAGTCTTAGTGGCACGTGTTTACATTCTGGCTACTTCCTTCTTGAAATTATTACCCTCGGCCGTATTGTACGTGCCTAATGAGAATCGCCGGCTAGGTTAATTTAAGTGCCAACTACGTTAGGTATTTGTGTCTAGTTTTGGTAAAGGCTACTTTAGTTTAGTATTAGATTAGTTTCTTACTTGCTTATCCTGATTTAAAAGCTCGAGTGGAGGCTTTCCTGTAAGCCCGAGAAGGGGCCATCTTTTATTATATCTCTGAGTGAATAAAAGGCTATTTTAACCGTTCTCAAGTCTCTGCGGTAACTATTTGAACTCAATGATAATTTCCTACTTAGTTCACAAGGATCCTCGACATTAACCCTAGACAAAGTATTGAGAAACATTATAAATTATTTGAAACATAATTGAGATTGGGGAAAGTAGAAGGAAAAATATTTATCTAGAAAATACTTCAAGTATAATTTTAAATCCTATACCAGTGAAAATCAACATTATTAATTTATTCGCATAAGAGCTGAAGGAAGCAAATATGCAGTTCGATTACTTTCCAAGCACTTTTGAACTTACTTAAATTACTTTAATTTTTAAATATTACGCGTGATTACTTTTGTAAGCACCGATGAAACAGCAGAGAAGAACGACGAAAGGTACTTTTTTCCCCTTTTCACTTCTAAATATTGAAGAAGTAGCCAAATTAAATTCCAAATCGATCCAGCAATGAACCATCGTAGCAATTTTACATTGCATTTCACTAGACGCTAGAACTTGCGGACTTGCAGATTTTTTTACCCCATTGGCCACTTTACTTTGGAAACATCGAAGAGATGAGCCACCGTTACCTCCTATGAAGGACTACAGCGATGCCTTCTCCGGGATTCGAACCCGGGCCCTTCGGTATCGCAGTAGGCTTCCCTGTCCACTATACCGCCGGACAGGCACATTTATTTGAATTTTGTAGGTACTTTATCGCAATCCAGTTGAGGTTAAGGATAGTATCCAACTCTCTATGATGATGCAGTTTTGCAGGGAAGATGAAACGAATTCACTTATAGTCACAACTATAAGTGATACTTATAGTCACAACTATAAGAGATAACTTTCTAGTTGCAGTTGTAATGGGCTGGCAATGGTAGCGTAACTGTTAACTCGGATATGTTGACTGGGAAGATGGAATGATGGACTTCCAGAACGTAGCCGAATTCAACATGATTTTACTGTTGGATAAAGCAATTCTGGAGACACAATACCCTTTTCACGCATGATTACGGGTACAATAGGCAAGCCACTATTTTGTACACGCAGTTACTCTTTAGAACAATAGACACTAATACGCGCAGAGACAGGCGTTATTCAAGAGAGACCAAACAGCAAAAGATTGATACTTAATAACTGCAATAGCATTAATAAGCTCGAAAAATCTTTGTTTTAATCCCGTGCAGCGACAGGACAAAGTTTTTCAGAGTGCTGAGAAATTGCAGTAAAGGCTGATGTAACATGCTGCAGAGTGACGCAAAACGTTATCCTTAAAGAAGGCGATGTGTTTAATTAAAAATTATTAATTGTAAAGTCTATTGAAATTAATCCAAAGTAATTTTGTTTCATATTTTATATTTTAAATACACACACGCACACACACACACACACACACATATATATGTATACTTTTGATACTGCGGATTGCAAAATAAAAGGGAGGTACACAACTACATGTTATAGTAGTCCCATATACAAAAAATCAACGTTCTACAGTTATTGCGTTTTAATTACCCGAGATACATACATACGTTCTTACGTAGAGGTGTCACGAAAATCTATTTTGAATTAATTTTAAATTTATTTTACAGTGCGTCCTGGGAAAAAGAGTCAACGCAAAACAAAACCAAAAAATACAGTCAAAATGAATTCGGATACAGTTCAAATGGATATATTTTCCTTGAAATATGATACCCAATATTTTTCGGATTACACTACTTCCTTTACTTCGCGCAAGGAATTTACCAATGCCGATAACTGTGTTGGTGGAGATATTGAATTATCATTACATAACGGAATTACCATTATATAACGGAATCATATCATTATATAATGGAATCATATCATTATATAATGGAATCATATCATTATATAACGGAATGTACTCTAATGAAATTTATATTAAATTTTCTGCAGCTAATGTTATTTCTTAGGCCTACCAGCGTCGTAGCAGTAAAAGCTACTGAATACTGGTAGTTCGGTCCGGGTTTCCAGTCCCGGTTAACCGGCTAATGGGTTGGCTGCATGGGCACTTTCGGAGGTTTCCCATTTGTAAGGTGGATATGAGCCAATTCCCTTATAAATTCCTCCATGAGGCATCGCTTCCTTTCCATGTAGTGCCAAATGCAGAGCACGTAATAAATAAATAACGTGATTTCTTTCAGATGATTTCTTAGCAAGCAAAAACACCTTGTTCTTAAAATTTGCAAAATTATGAATCTACTTTGTACATTAGGAAAAGGTATTTGCCATCCCGCTATATGTATGAATATAATAATAGCTTATTTACTTCTTTAAAAAGTTCACAATTTTATTTATAAAACTTACCCACAGTAAGTTTGTTTTAGGAGCATAAGTTGTAAATGCTTAATGAAGCCAATAGGATTTTTTATAAAATTGATTTTATGAATGTCTAATCGAACTTTTTGAGCTCCATGAACCGTGGGCTCTATAAACTTTATTTTTAATGCAATTGCATTTTAAGTTTTTTTATTCCTCTTTCATGCAAATATTGCTGCTTGCATACGGGTTCTCAATAGACTGAATGCACACAGATCCGATGATAGGTTGATAAAATTTTTATCAAAGGAATCATTTCCGAGTTCTGGAATGTTCCACAGAAATACTCAAACAGGTTTTCACAGTATCAAAGAGTACAATCAGTAGTTACACTTCAAACTACCACGAAAATTAAACACAATGCAATGCAAAGCATCTAAAGTGAAAGCTAACGCTGAGATATCTCAGCACTCCGAAGTAGGACTTGAACTAACAACTCTTCACAACAGCAACTGAGAGCAGATGCTCTTTCCGGCCTTATATAGTTTTCGCCTGGCTACCGAGATATTTTTTATACTTTCTGCTTCTCGAAGCAATATGGGGGTCGAATTAAGGTTACAGCTAATATAGTGATCAATTACATTTATTCAATTACAATACCAATTACTAAGGAACTATAGTACAATTGACTTTGACAGTCGGGTAATGAGGTAACAAGAAAGTTTAAGCAATTGGAATATTTTGGAACTTTACAAAATCTTTTTCCCCCCGAAAAATCACGCAAATGGCAGACTTGTTATTGTTGTAATTAATTTCACTTGTTTGACTTAAGAGAAAACTGACGAATTTTATCAAGGAGAGAAAGACTGCGTCTGTTTGTTGGCATGAGTATAAGCTCCATATAAGTACGACTTGTCAGGTTAAGGCCCATCGGTGCAGCAGTCAGCGTCCGAATTATATGATTTGGGCGACGACAGACTTGTAAAATAAACTTCAGGGACCGGACCCAAATGTGTCCAAATGGTCGCCAAGTGGGCTAACTTTGGAGATTTCTCACAAAATTTGACGACAAAAATTAGTCGGCACAACCGTTTCCAATTTTGTGATATCTCGCCAAATTACCGAGACATTTACTCAATGTTAATTGGACTTGCGCCTCGTATTCTATTCGCCTCGTATTCTATTGTGTATACTTTTCTGGCACAGTTTGTCTCTCTAGATTTTTTTTTGTTACGTTATACAGAGAAGTACAACAATTTCTTATATAACTGCACTCAAATCATTTATCTATGTACAATATTCGTAACGATACGCTCCAAAATTTACACTTTTAGATTACGTGTTATAACATGAAAAATTAAACATTAATTTTAAGCCAGTTTTGAAATTAACAACCTCCAAATTCTACATTAATTTTGCAAGAACAATTATTTTGCAGAATGACATAATCGTCAGTAACATAGCAAAACTAAAAATTAGCAGTTTTTGCTGTTTTCTTTTACATGTATATATAGGTTTGTGAATTTTAAATGTAAATGACTTGCAGACGGAAGGTAAATAAATAAAGATGAGTCAGAAATAAAAGTAACAAAATTAGCTTTTGCTGAAATGGCAACAAAAAATGATATAGTTCAACTGTTCCGGCTGCGACCATGAACACAAACGCTCATGTGCCATTCGGACCGATTTATTGACGAAATGAGGTGGATAAAATACGAATCATATTAATAAGATTTTTTTCCATTATTACGTTTTTCCTGTTGATTTTCACTGCTTTAAAAAGAACATAAGGTGACAAAAGTTTTTTTTAAGTAATCTAAAATAATATGTTGATCATCATTTGTAATTCACTGTTATGAATTGATTTTAATTTTGTGCAATTACATATTTATTTATATAATGTTTCAAACATAAAACCTATTTTATATCAAATTTTGAAACATGTGTGTTCGAAAATTTGACATTAAACATGTTTATGTTGTTTGAAACAGCATATATTGAAAATTTGACATAAATATGAAACAATTATTTTGCAGTCCTACAAAAATAATTGTTTCGTATTTATGTCACTATTATTCGTATTTATTTCACCAAGAAAAATCACTTGGTAATTTTTCTTGATGACATTGTTATCCCACAAAACTGCTGCTATCAAAGACTAGATAACGGTATATACCGTCTCATTACAAACAAAATATATTTTTTGCTTTTCGCTGCGAATTTTCTTAGATCAACTATGATATCGACTTTTGCTTCGATTAATTAATTATCGATAGACGTAGACATTTTTTTCTAAAGAGAAACAACAATAATAAATAAGAATTATTTTATCTTTCCTTTCCGCTTTCTATATTTCCTAATAAGAAATCGGGGCCCGGAAGTTAATTCAGCTATTGGAAACAGCGCACACGGAGCCTGAGGGAAACTTGAGAATAAATTTTCTGATGGCTGACGCATCACGAAATGAGAAAATCGAAATCTCCAGAGCGCCAGGAGTCAAGTCACGTCGGACTTTTCTGCAATCGAATAAATGGTTTCGGGATAAATCTTCGCCTACGAAATCGGACTTCTGGATTTAATAATTCAATATACAATAAAAGCATAAATTTTCTGCCATTAGTTGCATCTTTGTTTAACACAATCTAAAAACTGTATGAAAAAGAAAAAATGTCATAGGTTATACTGGTAAACTTTAAGGAACTATAGTACAATTGACTTTGACAATCAGGTAATGAGGTAACAAGAAAGTTTAAGCAATTGGAATATTTTGGAACTTTACAAAATCTTCCCCCCCCCGAAAAATCACGCAAATGGCAGACTTGTTATTGTTGTAATTAATTTCACTTGTTTGACTTAAGAGAAAACTGACGAATTTTACCAAGGAGAGCAAGACTGCGTCTGTTTGTTGGAATGAGTATAAGCTCCATATAAATACGACTTTGTCAGGTCAAGGCCCATCGGTGCAGCAGTCAGCGTCCAAATTATATGATTTGGGCGACGACAGACTTGTAAAATCAATCTCATTAAATATGATTTGAAACTTATAAGTAAGAGAGTCATAACAGCGTGATAATAAGACTTTCCTCTTGATTTTTCCCTAAGCCCAGTAAGTCATCGGTAAGCCAGATTAGACTTTTATAGAAAAGGATATACACTTTGCCCTAAAAGTTTAGAAACTTAAGTAAATTACATGTTTAAGAAGAATAGGAACGTATAAAATTATCCAATTAAAATAAGTTTATTTAAAACACATGTGCCTTGCGTCTGAGTAAATATCTAACAAAACATCGCTTTGTCTTTTCGAAAAAATAAAAATAGAAAAAAAAAATGTGTTTACCAAAAGTTTGTAGACTAATGTAATTTTATGCAGATTGGTTAGTAACAATCATGATAAGGAACTTAAGCCTTTTCTATGATAATGACCTCATTCAAATCTCCAATTTTAAAAGAAAAAGATCATTCGAAATGCGTTTAAGTAAGTCTAAAGCTACGGAAATTTCTGATGCTGAAGTTCATAGGAATTCTGAACTTTAAACTACACGATAAGTCTATTAAAGAAATCTTAAACATTCTGAATCCATCTGTAAGCATGATTTAGCGTGTAATGTTTTGTAAGACGTATAATGTCTTGTCAGCTAAAATAACGTTCAGGAGGATTCCCAAAAAATGGAGAGTCGCAGCGATAGACGATCGCAAAGGATGGTTTCGACATAGAAAAAGTCAGTTTGCCAAATAAGGGCTTGGTGGATTGCAAATATCCAAAAAGGACTGTTCATAGTTGAATTACGAATTTGGTTATACGATCCGCTTAAAAATGGCTCTATCATTACCGCTCCCAATGCTTGATAAATGAATAAGATTGCAATGGGCCTGCAATCACATGGCGTATGGTGACAAATGGATCTCTGTAATTTTCAGTAATAAAAAATGGAATCCAGATGGTCCTAGCGAGTATTCATATCACTGGCATGTCTTACGAAAAGAGCTTCGGAGATATTACAGTAGGAATTATGGAAGTGGATCTGTTATAGTGTGGGCAATTTTCGATTTCAACGGACGAGTGGGTTTCCCCTTTTTAGATGGTCAGCAAGATTTGTCTAAATACACAGAAACCATAAAAGATCATCTTAACCATTTGCAGAAAACAGTGGAGGGCAGATTTGGATGTCCAGTATGACAATACTCCCATTTATACCTCTAATGCCAGTAATATGGACAATTAAGTTACAAATTACTTAGACATGGAATCACTTACACTTGTATTGAGAGTACAAGTCACTGTTCGTATTGAGAGTGCATGGTACAATGTGAAACCAGAGTTACTACAAAACATAGTTCGCTCGATGGAGAAATGTGTATTCGATATCATACGGAATAATGGGGCGATGTTGAAATAATAAGTAATTTGAAACTGATCACAAGTTGTTAATATTCTATAAACGTTTGGGACACATATTCTTCTGTTTTTTTTTTCTGAAATACAAACTGCTATTTTAGTTGAATATTTATTGGATTGCAAGTCACATATGATGCAAATAAATATATTTTTAATTGGTGTTTGTGTTTCTTTCCGTTTTCCTACAACATTTAATATACTTAAGTTTATAAACTTGTGGGTCAGAGTGAAGTTTATAGGATGCTATTGTATCTAGAAGCTTGCGTCCTTCAGACCATAAAAGATTGATAGATAATTATGGATTAGTCTGAAACAAATCACAGAATGTGAAAAAGGTTAAAATAACTTTTTTTTTTTAAATTTAAGTCTAAAATTAACAGAAAGGCTCAGCTTGTGAGACGGACCTCCACAGCTTGCCAGTATCAAAATGAACATAACAGAAAATTAAGTTTCAACGTAGACGGAACCTATTATAGTATGTGTACATAAAATATATTACTCAAACTGGCTCATACATTTAACGCCGCATATTTTAAATGTCGTGTAGCGCGATGCTAAAGCCACAGTTTTTGGCTGAACTAGCGGGAATATCTAACAGCAAAATGCAGCTACCAGAAGCTCTAAACTAATGATTGAAACCTTCCCCTTAAACACGCAAACAAAAAATTTGCATTCAGATCAGGAGTACAGAAAGAAGAAGTTGTACTAAAACACTGATCATAATAACTGGTCGATTAACATAAAAATACAAGTTAAATAATACTTACTTTTTCCTCTTTACCGCTCTTTTTGACTTTACCGCTCTTTTTGAATATATATTTATTAGATTAGATTATCTCCTAGGAAATGTGAAAGAAAATCTAGAGAGCAAAGGTGTACTATTCTGAAAATCAAAAACTGGAATTTGTAATTAATCAAATTAGAAATTTTAATTTATAATTGCTAAATTAATAAAAGAGAGAGAACTGGAATCGTTCTAAACAGTCGCCAACAATTCAAAAGGATCGCGTCTTGTCATTTTGGCATTTCTGAACAAAATATCTATTCCAGTTTAAAATTTGCAAATTAGTTTTATAAAATATCTGAATTTAAATCTTAAATTATTTTTAAAATGGGGAAAAAATTCCTCGACACGATGACAGGCAATTAATTTCAAAAATAAAAAAAGTAGTATGCATTCAGTATTGTATTTGAAAATAGGAATAAATTAGAAAAATAATAAGAACGAATGAAACAAAAATTAGGAGGCAAATGAAATAAAAGTAACTAAAGAAATATAAAAATTCTGTCTTAATAACAGTGGGGATTTTACATATTAATGGCAAAATTAATCCTAAATTTCATTTACTCAAATTTTACATTCTTTTCGCCAATTTTTATACTTACCATTACATCTAGGAGAGTATCTCTAAATTTTTTATGTAGGAGAGTACTGGAAAACACAATTCTCAATCAAATTAGCAGACTTAAAAGATACGTATAGAAGTTGAAGACTTAAAAAGATGAGATTATTTTACGTACCCAAGTCTTAGAGAATATAACATATCAACACAATTTACTAATTATGTTTATTAACGATGTTTTTGCGTGACACCTGTAGGTAAGGACAGAAGAAAGGACATACAAATACAAAGTTGCTGCTCATAAAGACATACTATACTCCAAAGTTGCTGCTGATAAAGGCAAAACCTACAGACACAAGAACATTAAACAAATTACGAGGCTTATGAAGACTCAAACCTACAAAATGCTTTATCCAGTTTCAAGGATTTTCAATAGCTTTTAAAAAAAGTTAAAATTCACTGCCAGTTAAAATATGCATGGTTTTAAAAGCCATGATCAACAGCTAATTAGGGTAAATTACTTTCGCTTATGTCGAAAAGACACGTAGATGTGGCCTGCACATTTGGTGCTTCATTTCAGTAATGAAGTGTCTAGATAAAGTCCTTGATGGAAAGCCACTCAAGAGTGAGTACGATGTTCGCTCCAGTCTTGTAGGAATTTTGATAATCTAAAAGCTAATATGAGAGGCGATTCCTAAAAATTGAGTTTTTAAATCAATACGTATGTATTCAAGCTTAAGCTGTCCACGTCGGCTTTCGCATCTCAATGTTTGGCGTCTCAATGAAACATCTCAATGATCGGCGAAGGCCAAGTTTTACAATTAAGATTACATTCAAGCTCAATTCTCAATTTCATAGAAATTCACACGTATTAATCTGCATTAACCATCTTTTTCAAAATAGGCA
Organism: Stegodyphus dumicola; assembly: GCF_044657685.1. Taxonomy (NCBI): domain Eukaryota; kingdom Metazoa; phylum Arthropoda; class Arachnida; order Araneae; family Eresidae; genus Stegodyphus; species Stegodyphus dumicola. Next base: position 122,584,819 of record NC_140776.1, read on the forward strand.
ATACTTTGCGGGATTAAACCAATATAAGGGAACTTTAAAACATCAAGAATGTGGCAAGGTGCTTTAAGTTTGGAGCGAATGGCAGTACTGATAACTTTACAATAACGTTACAAGGAAGGTAGATATAACTCATCCACTTGTTCATATTACATATAGTTAAAAGTCCATTTTTTTCTTATTGGCTAATTTTAGATTTCGGCTACAAATTTTATAATTACGATTAACTGAAGCGTTGTGTAAGCGCCTGCATCATTACAATTTTGTATTAAAACGACGCAGTTTAGAATGTTTTACTATAAGCAGTGATTATTTTTAGCATGAGAAGTCGAAATAAAAAAAAAACAAGGAGAGTTAAGCCCTTATCACAAACTAGTAAGCCTCCGGTTCTCTAACGAATCGAATAATACAACTTTAATTTAAAATGACCAACCAACGAACCTATGTTACATCCAACGTTCAACCCTTGTTTTCACTGTCAATGAACTCCCCCGAATAATACGCTTGATGTGTTAATACTGATATTAACTCCTCAATAGCCCGAGAGAATTAAATGCTTTTTTTGGCTGCTCAAATACCTCTCTCAGATTGTTTTTGATTACTCTCATTTTCGAAAATATTACTTGCAAAGGTAAACACTGATTAGTTGAGTCTGTCTACGTCACGCACACTTTTTTCTCTTCGCTCTTGTTTTTAATTTGCCATTTTTACTTCCTTGTACGAAGTAAATGTTGTAATCGCGAAACATTTCGGATATCATATTTCAACGAAAACATCAATTTTGATCGTTATCGAATGCAATTTAACGATGGTTTTGCATGACACCTGTACGCAAGGACAGAACAAAGGACACTGTTTTCCCAAAAAAATTATAAAACTGATTGAAAATGGATTCTGAATAGATTTTTTCGTGGCGTCTGTACATACGTACGTATGTATCTCGCATAACTCAAAAAAGATTAGTCTTAGAACGTTGAAATTTTGTATATAGGACTGTTATAACACGTAGATGTGCATCTCCCATTTTGGTTGCAATCGGCCGCACCAAAAGCATATTAATATATGTATATGTATGTCCACTCTGTTGCTCGGCTCAGTAAGCTCAGTTTCTTTATTTTTATATGTTTGTAAATTGTACTTTTTTTGCTTTAAAAGTGATTGAATTATGTTGTTCTTATCTTCCGATTAAGGTTTTTATGCCTTTAGTTAACCTGCGTGTTATAGTTGTAAAATTATCAACAATTTGAAAGTTGTTTAAGTGCGGCTAAGCCTAATTTGTTTACCATAGCAGCCATGTTTGTTTACATTTGAAAGTTAGCGGAATAGCGGATTTATTGTCAGTCTAGAGAAACTAAGCTTCGCAGCAACAAAGTAACGTCTTTTATGATTGCGAATTAAATTATGCTTAATATATTCTGGAATTATCATATAAGTTATTAAATCATCCCATATATTGACTCAGTATAGCGTCCACAACAAATTAAGGCATTTTCTACGTCTTCAGTGTCTTTTTGCCGAGTGAGACCAAAAATAAACTTTCAGTTTTGTGCACCGAAAAATCTGCCTTCTTTCCCGGTGGCGGAATTGCTTGCTTTTGCGTAGAAACTGTAATTTTCATTGTGAAAATTGTTTTTTAACAACTTGATGTTTTACGTTTTTCTGTATCTTTCAGTTTTTAATGAAAATATTTTGAATTTTTATGTATTTTTGCCTTGCCGCTAAGTGAGAACTGACTTAATTAGCAGCACATGCGAATTAGGTAAGCAGCGCTGAACCGTCCTTGAAAAACTGTTCCTTTTGTGTTTGTTTAAGTTCTTTTATACATTGTTTTAGATTTATTATAGTATTTGAATAGAACATGTGGTAGTTATTCAGATGATATAATTTTTGTGCATTCTGATATCTTAAATCTTAAAACTATAATCAAAGCAGTTCGCAGAATTCAAAACATAAAATTAGATCGTAACAATAAGGTTTATAATATCCTACTGATTGTTTTATTCGAATCTCGAAATTCACAATTTTAAATTAATAAAAATAAGATCTTATACGCTTTCCAAAATAAAGATTTTCAAATTTATAGGATTCCGTTTTAAACTGCTTTACAAATGGTTGCCAGGCTGAACTTCGAGAACAAAAATAATTAAACTAAACATTTTGATATTTTCCAGCTTTTTCAAATGTTGGATTAGTATTCTTGTGTGTTAACAGTTGGCATACATGATGTGAATAAACATGCCAAAAGAGCAAAACAATTTAACTAAAATTATTTAACCTGTTTTTAACAAATTCAAACAGTAAAAGTTTATACACACATATTTTTCCTTTTCCCTTTTCTAAGATAAGATTAGAGATAACTTATTAAGTTAGTATTTTATCTTATTTTACATGTTAAAATTACAATCACGAACATAAAACTATTAATAAATTAAACAAAAATTCAGTTCTGAGAAAAGCGTAGCAAAAAGCAAAAATAATAGAAAAAGAGTAGAAAAAATATTAACTTTGTTTGAGAGTAGAAGACGCCACACCAGATTTTAACTTCGGATCTTCCGACTGGACGTGTATCAGTTACATCACTAGAGCACGCATACCAATAGCTCTCCATTGGCAATGGCGCCACTAGGGAGCTTTAAAATTTTCTTAGAAAAAGACAGCAAATGTACAACTTTAGCTGGAATTCAAGAGCTAAATGTTCCTACTGAACAAACGTGCTACCAATTGCACTATGAGAGCACGCACGGAGGCCATAAGTTCTTATAAACTTAGCAAATTTACTTTTAAGTATTTAAAATCTTTTTTTATCGATTGCAGTTTAATGAGCACTTTTTAGTTTAAAATTTTATTTTTCTTCATTATTTTCCTACACACTTACACATATACGAAAAAAGATCTAAAGGACGCTGAAAAAAATAAATAAATAAAAATACAAATAAAAATTTAAAAAATGCAGTCTAAGTGCATTACCCGACAAAAATTTGAAAAAACCCAAAACAATTTCACAAAAAGTTATCTGAAGTAGTAAATTCAAATAATAAGAAGAATAAAAATGCAACACAGATCATAGGAGTTTCATTTTTGTAAAAAATATTCTAGAATGCAGAAAAACAAGTAATCTTTTCCAACGGGGTATGATAAATGTGTACAAAATTTATTGAGCACAAGTCATTTTTTCTTATACCTTTTTCTATTTTTGTAAGCATATTTTTCTGGCTGACCTTGCAAGTTAAGGAAATAGCCAAATATGCATTCTTCCAATTTTTATCCGCTTTCTGTTTTGTTCAAAACGCTTACAAAGCTGAGGATATTTATTGCCGAACCGATAAAACTTATTTTAAGTTTGATAAACAGCAGCACTGTATTTCGAAAAACCCATAACTTTTAACAACTGTTCTGCAGGTAAAACTAACATCCTAGCTTCAAACTAGGTCTAAACTAGTTTAAAGCAGGATAACTAGTTTAACTAATTAGATTTAGACTAGTTAGTTTAGCTTTGAAAAAGGATAGATAGAAAGAAAGAAAATTTGAAATGATTTCATATTTTAAGGTCGCTCCCGAGGATTCGTTAAGGTAGTAATTTATCCTGTCGTTGAAAATCTCAGAACATCGACACACTCCTCCTGACTAAATTTATTTCTCTTTTCAGTTTTACTTTTAAGCACCGTTTTCTTCTCGTATAAGCCACATAAAATTTAAGAGCAAAATCAAAAAGTATTTTAAATTAGTATATCTTTAGAATTTCTGATAGACCGTTTTTTAGTGTTGCTATACATTTTTTTTTTTTTTTTTTTTTTGTATTCGCTATATTATTTCGTTGAAAACTAACTGCTCAAGCGGCCAGCCGCCTAAAAGAATTATCATGAAAAAGAAAAGAATATATAATGATTTTAAAGAGTTCAGCTAGTGTCATATCTTAAAAATATTTAACATTTCCAATTAGACACCTCTTAATTAAATGCATTTTTATGTAAATCAATCAGATTAAAAAGTAGAAAAGTTATTCTTTAGAACTGTGTCCATTGCTTTTCAGTCGCTTAATTTGGCATTCAGTAACAGAAAGATTAAATTTAAAACTTAAATATCTTAAGTTTTACTGAATGGCAACACCTAAGTGAACGCAGATCATAAATATTCTATATGAGGCAGTGGCAATACGTTACTTTGAAATAGCCGAATTTGAAAACTAAAACTGAAAGAGTGTGTGAAGGAGCTCTCAGTTTGGCTTGCAAGTCAACTTTACTGCAGAGACTCGGCTGATATAATCTTAGTTGGAGACGACCGGGCGATGATCGCTTTATATGCCATGTCTTAACAGATTCTCTGCCTCTAGTGATACTATGACCATCGACATATAACAGATTTCTCTCGTCAAGGGAAAAAAAAAAAAAAAAAAAAAAAAAAAAAAAAAAAAAAAACGCTGAATATCTGAGGAGGAAGTTAAATTCTGTTAATAATGTTTTATTAAGATTCAATCTCCATCCATAACCGACCTAAAACCTCTAAAAATAGGATTGCAAAGCGTAAAAACGTAAATCCGATGTGGAGACCACATGACTTCCTTGTCCGGACTATTAAATTTTTTATATTTTTTGCTACATTTCGTTTAAACTTATTTCCTCGGATAATTCTAATTTAATTAATCGATACTCAAGGAAAGTTGAAAATGGCATAAAATACTTTGAAGTTGAATATCCCGGTCAATTTTTTTCATACTGGACATCCCGGTGAATATTTGTCGCACGAGAAGTACTAAAACTTCGTATAATTTCATTTTATATAAAACCAAATATAACGACAGAAATCGGAAGAACGCAGTTATGTTTCATTCAAAATTATTTTTTCAAAATTATTTTTTCAAAATTATTCATTTCAAAATTATTTTTTTTCAAATTAGAAATTGTCAAAACATGAACATTTTCGTCTTTTGAAACACTTCTGTGGTAGGAAGTATATATGTGTACAAACAACGATTGCTGAAATAAAGGCCAGGTAAGGAGGCAGGAATAGATATGTTACCATAAAAGACCAAAATTGCAGAATGTTGATTCTTATACAATCGGACTATCACCAGTATATGTTGACAAGCACAGATATGTTCTGGTGAAGGTCAAAACGAGAAGACGGGCACAGAAACGTTGTAAAAGCAAGAGACGCTGATGCAAAATGCCATAAAAGCTTAATTTGATGCAATAAATAAGATTGTATATAACGTCAATCACATAATTAAGTATTAATTCAGAAGACAAACAACAAAAATCAGCGTTATATTTTCAAAATTTTCACAGGACTAGTTTCGATAGTTTTACCGAACCACTATCCTCAGCTGCAAAAGCGCAAATGAACGAGATAGGATATAGTGATCATGTAAGATAAGAAATCCTGGACAGAAAATAAGCTAGTGGCGCCATCTGTTGGTGAAACCAGAACTAAAGCATAATTTCTTCAAAGGCCGAAGGCAAAGATGGATTGGAATGAGGATCGTTAACTAGAACAGAAAGATTTTTTTGAATGTGAAATGCCTCTAGAAAATCCAATTCTCCAATGGAAGATGTTTTTTGAATAATTTTGGCAGCAGAAAAATTGAAAGTGTGATTTTCAGACCAACAATGTTGGGCAACAGAAGACTTTTGTATTTCCTTTTTTCTAACATATGCCTCATGTTCCTTGACGCGAAATTTTAAGTTCTTTCAACAATGAATTCTATTGATCCTGCTATTCAGTTCACTTTTGAACTTGAGACTTGCAATTCTCATCCGTTTCTCGACATTCTGGTCACACGTAACACATCCAACTTCAGTACTACGGTTTACCGTAAACCTTCATCGATTTGCCTTCCACCGCACTTTAAATCATGACATCCGACTAAACAAAAGTTAGCTTCATTTTATTCCTATGTTTTCCGGGCTCTTCAAGTTTGCTCCTCCAAACTATCCCTTGATAACGAACTAAATTATTTAAAAGCAATAGCTGTTGACAGGGGCTTTTCAACTAATATTATTAATAAAGCAGTTAAAAAAATTCTCATCTCAACACACCAAAGGGCACACTCTTGTTTTAAGAGATTATAAAAATTCTGTTGTCATTCCCTTCTTTCCATCAACTAGCTATAAAGTTGCACATATTTTGCAGAAATTTAACTTTCGGGTCGTTTATTCTCCCATCAATAAAATTTCGAGTACCATACTCAAGGACCTCCTTCCGGATATAAATTCCTGGGGTATTTATAGGATTCCTTGCCAGTGTGGTTTAATTTACATTGGCCAAACTAAGACAGCCTTAAAATTTCGCGTCAAGGAACACGAGGCATATGTTAGAAAAAAAGAAACAAAATAAGGATATTTAGCAAATATTTCGGACATACACTATACGACTATGTGAACGCTGACATTCAACGGAGACATTCTACAGATTGCGGTCTTTCACGGTAACATATATATATATATATATATATATATGTATATATATATATATATATATATATATATATATATATATATATACATACTTTTGTTACTGCCGCAGGGTTCATAGCCACATTTTAGTTAAAAAAATAAGCACTTTTCAAGCACATTTTAAGAAAAAAAAAATAAGCACCTGCCTAATTACATCATACACAACTGCATAACCTTAAAAATTAGACTTGTAATTTAAAATATAAGAAATGAAGTACTTATTAAGAGAGAATAAGCATCACCTCAACCATGGAAAATAATATTTTATTTATTTATTTATTTATTTATTTTATTTTAAATAATAGCTTAATTTACAGAACTAGTTTACAATGACAGAAAAAAAAAAAAAAAAAAAAACTATGAAGAACTAAACTATATTACGAGATTTAATGATGAAATTTCAGTTCAAAATAGAGAAAATAAATAATAATAAGGCATATTCATTGTATTCGCTTGGAACCTAATAATAAATACAATTTATTTTTCCATTCATATTGATATTTAAATAATTTAAATCTAAATTCTGAACATTTTCTAAATTTTCATTGTATATCAGTTTTCCCTTAACAGATTACAGCAAAGTAATTTAAGTAAAAAAGAGGAACATTTCTGAAATCAGAAGACAGAAATTTGCTTCATGCAGTCATCTTTAAAAGCTTAACTAACCCGCATACTTGGAAATTGGCGAATATTCGGACAGTCGAGCGTGACTTGAAGGAGCGGAGGGGCGGGGTGTAGACTGTAGTCGCTCTTTAGATTTTTCCGCTAAATAAAATGCTTTTGACATTTCAATATGTGCTCATATAAAAATAAACCAACCGAACTAAAAAATATTCCGCTTAGCAAGCACAGTAAAACTCTTGTAAGTGCTCATAAACAAATCTCAGACTGAACATCAAAATTAATTATCTCTGCAAAATATCGCAAACGTTATTGCGCAATTCCCTACGTGATATTACGCAATCGGAATCAACAACTGCCAGTATTGGGAGAAAAAAGAACTAAATAACTGGAGTGTTTTTCATTCTTATTTTCAACAGACGGCGTTAAATTTCCGGAATAGAATCATTCTTCGCTTGGGTTGGTAGACCGCAGAAATTTTAGTCCTATTCAATCCAGATTGAAAAGTGACCCCCCCCTCCGAAAAAAAAAAAAAGGTCCGTTGCTTGGTTTGCAGCGAACTGTAACAGTTTCAATATTCAAGATTTTGCGGAGAAAGGGGACACCTCCCAACCTTCGTACTGTGTAATGTATTGGCCAAAAAAAATTAAACTATTTTGACTATTCGATTACTTTCCCTTTATTTAAGCCATTCCGAATATTATTCCTTAGAAAGCTAATCTCTGTTAAAACACAACCATTTTTGGAAGTTTACTATATTACATTTTTGGAAGTTTACTATTTATGTGTTAGAACACAACCATTTCAGCAGTTACTGCAACTATGTTATTATAAACATTCATACATATGCTCATAATATAAGCATAACGATCATAATAAACACGAATATGAACTGACCAAGCAGAACAAGAATGCAAATCTTTTTAAGATCTTAATAGAAATTCAAACGTGTGTAGTATTTGGGTGGGAGGAAAAGAATGCCGAATGTAGCGGAATTTTCTACTGCTTTCGCAATTCTTTGACCAATAGAACGACGGGCACCTGTCTGTACTTTTCGTGCATACCAAAGGTTATGTTAATGCAGAGAAAGGGGGAAAAGCTATTTCCGGGAGTATGACTCACCATCTGACATTGCATATTAGGAAGAATAGTTGTTTATTTAGTTTCGGCTTTGGTACGGGGGAAAATAGCGCGTTCATTAAAAAAAAAAAGCACTAAAAGCAAAAAAATAAGCACTAAAAACAAAAAAAATAAGGGCTTTAAACAAAAAGTAAGCACCTATAAGAGCCTTTATATTTTATTTTCAAATATAAGGACTTATAAGCACTTATAAGGACCGCTACGAACCCTGTGCCGATTGCAATAATAAAGGAATGTGAATAACTAGATGTAATAGCAGTCCCATACATAAAATTTCAACTATCTATGGCTGATCGTTTTTTTTGAGTTATATACGGGACACGTACATAAGTACAGACGTCACGAAAAAGTCTATTTTGCATCCATTTCAAATCCTTTTTTAGAATCCGTTTTGGAAAAAGGAGTTTTTTATTCTGCCCCTTACATACAGACGTCGCAGGAAAAAAAATTAAAATGGATTCGGAAATGGTTAAAATGGTTATTTATGTTGATATACGACACCAGGAACGTTAATGCGATTTCAGTACTTCCTTTGCTTCGTACAAAAGGGGTAAAAGTCATCAATAACTTGCTAAATTATTGTATTTTTATTTTAAAAGTAAAATGAAAAACTTTTATATAATAAAATAAAATTTACAAACATGTTAGTATCAGAACGATATAACTCAGTATCCGCATTTATGAGCAAGTAATTAAGAACGATTCTTATTTGCAAGAAAGATAACAGATAACATAACACATAAAGAAAGATAACACATTTTTATTCCTAATGACTCATTAGGAGAAACTTTTATATTTATCATTTATTATTTATTAAGCAGTATTTATTAAGCAGCGAATGTCACCGGAACAGAGTCGGATCTTTTGAAGTAACTTGGATGCGTTCCATCAGTTCTCTTTCAAGGGTACTGCTGGTGCAAGAAGTAAAAGACACAGTGGTGTTTCTTTTACCATTTTTTCTCTGACTGAGCTGCTCTGGTTGAAGCACCTTGGAAACATCGCGTGGCAATAAAAATCGACATCCCACTAAACTGCGTGCGGTTGAGCAGTTAAAACGCTGGTATCGATCACAGAGATCACTTGTCGAAGCAAGAGACATGCCTTCAGAAAAGGATAAGCACGTAATCTGCAACGTGTACAGAAAAAGGGGACATAAACAAAAAATTGGCAAGAAATAATTTATGAATGTTAGTAATACTTCAAATATCCGGATTACGGAGATCACAGTTTATCCAGATAATAGAACTGCCTTTTTACTTCCTTGTAAATGTAAAGAAAATATTGAAATCGAGAAAAATTTCGGTTATCAGATTTCAACGGAAAAATTCCTTTTGACCTTTTCTGACTATTTTTTGCGTGACATCTGAGTACGGACAGAATAAAGACCTCTTTATTCCAAAGCTGATTGTAAAATGGATTCAAAATGATTTTTCCTTGATGTCTATACGTCAATACGTATGTATCTCGCATAACTGAAAAACGCGTAGTTGTAGAACGTTGAAAGTTTGCATATGGGACTGTTATCACACGTTGTTGTGCAGTAGTAAGCCGTTATTATTTTAAATTATCCATTAATTTAATAGCTTTGTGAAATGCATAAGCAATTATATTTTAAAATTTACCATCGGCGCTCTAAGCTTTTATTTTTTACTATATAAAATTGTAAATGAACTCTATAAGTAGAATTATTTAATCTATTATTCACATTAAACTATATGATGAATTATGTTTCTCATTATAATGCGTTAATCATCATACCCATCCCAAATAAAAGTTTATTGTTCAAAATCCTTTTTTTTTTCAACTTGCTTTTCTATACCGCCATCCATAATGATCAAATCCTCCGATCACCATTTTATATTATCACTCGGAAACGTGGTGGCACACATAAAATAACATAATTCATCAATGCAATCTCCAAAGTAATGTTTTAAACATCTTGGACAGTCTCCACTAAAATAGTAAAACTGATACTCTCCTCTGGAAGGAAAATCCATTTCTATTGGAAAAAAAAGAAGCTCACATTAGAAGGTTAAGAAGAAGTGTAAGGGGGTTCTGTTGCAAATGGGAAGTGGCAGGCAAAGATGCCAGGTTTCTATTGGTTACTGAAGAAAACAAGCGTTGAAGTTTATGCAAGTTTTTTGTTACGGTTCAATACTTAAGAATCAGGTCACACATAGATAATGAAATTGTAATAGTACTACTCCCATTCAATGAGATTCAGTACTGAATACTTCCGACATCAGATCAATGTTTAAGAATCAGTATTTACGATGACTGTAACTGATGAAGGTTTTCTATCTTGAATACAAAATGCTTTGAAGCTAGTTTTATACTACATATGTAGGTTACCGCTCGTACAGAAGTTTAGCTCAATGTTTTTTTAGACCCTTCCAGACTAATAAGCAAGTTATCGCTCCAGTCTGAATCCAAATGATAAGTCTTAGAAAGGTCAAAATTGAACTCCTTAAATTAAAAGAAGGGACTACTTGTACTACAGACCAACCCCCGTTTCTTGCTGGTATTTAAAATAACACAAAATGAAGCTGAATTCGATTTTAACGGTTCAAAAGACTACTTAACACCTTAACTGGTAACTGAATAAAATGAATTTCGTTCTACAGTGGTAAGAAGTCACAAGAAAAACTGATCTGAAAAATTTTGTTGTCCGTTTCAAATGTAGTTAGTTTCCCTGCCTGACAATGCATCCCCCTATGGAAAGTAGAAAGCCTATTTTGTTTAATAACGCAAATACCAACAAACATTTTGGTAGAATGATGGTATCACCGTCTGCGGTCGACTGTCAACAGTTTTTAAACACGTATGCTGCAGTGTCGACACCTAATTAACTTCTAAAGCATCGCATTCTAAAGCATCGCATTATTACTGGGGCTGGTACAAATGAAACGAAACAAAAATAGTCCTTTTCTAGTCTTTACATACTTAAGGCTTTTCTCCGAAGATGAGATGGGATGTTTTGTTTTTCAGTAGAATTTCTGAGGTTACTTCTTTAAGCAGGCTGATTGCTAGCTATCGCTTTAATGGGGAAGGGAAGGAAAATATGCTGTGCTATGGGAACTGGAGGTATTTACTTCTTGTTCTCGGGTTAATCACGTGTTACGCGTGATAAATATGCTGTGCTATGGGAACTGGAGGTATTTACTTCTTGTTCTCGGGTTAATAACGTGTTACGCGTCTGCGGGGACAGTGTATACTCGGGCGAATCACTACGTCGATAATATTTTCATCCCGATATAACTTGGGAGAATCAGGAAGAGGATTGAGCTCTCTCAAGTAACTGATAGTGATATTTAAACATCGGCTAGTAAGACTGCTGAAATGGGAAAGAAACTTCGGCAGAGCTGGCGATAGTAGCCAGGCTGTCATAAGCACTAACTCTAAAATATTTAAACTTTCGGTTTAAATACCTAACAACTAATTTGTATTCTAGTAAGGACTACGAAACGAAATGGTAAAAGTTGAATTCATAATAACTAATTAGTTATCATAAATCCCAAAGATTTATGTTTAAAATTAATTTTACACAAAAACCCTTTTCTAATTCGATGCTCAGAATAAAAGTTTCATACAATGAACAGAAAGCCAAGATTAATTTAATTCATTATTGGATAGAATTCACCAGTTTTTCATTTTTTAATCTTTGATTCTGAAAATGGTAACCCATCTTTGTTCTAGAATTTAGTCACAACTCTGTGCTCTTCTCCCTTGTTTCGGAGTTTTCGAACAAATTTTTTAAAGTAAGTTCAAAAAACGCTCGTCTGAAAAATGTCATTGCATTTGAGAGACAACAGGCGAACTGACATCTGTCGATTTTTCTTGACGTCCAAACATCACGCTACGTAGAATATCAGATGCAAAGTTTTACTGTAAGAAGCTGACAGACAACTGCCATGGAAAAGGAAAAAAGAATTAGCCGGGGGAAAAGAATATTCTCCTCAAACGTACTTCCGCTTTCGCAGGATGCATATTGTGACGGAGCGCTTTTTTTTTTTTTTCTAGTGTCACTTCAAAATTTTCCTGGCCGTAAAACCGAATTTGGCACTGCTATTTTCGGAAGCTTTTCAATTGGCAAGGTCTTCCTGCTCCGTTCACGCATTTTATCCCTGAATTCTGAGCTGCCAGCTTGAATGCGGATTTGAAGCACGTTCCTTAGAACCATTTCAGCATCTTCTACTCAGCCAGAATTGTGGTATAACATCTATTTACTAAGAAAAATTTTGAAGAATTCAATTCATACTTTAACAAAGAATGTTCAGATAAAGCTTTTCAGATAAAGCTCAAATTTAATTCTCTTCTAGGTTAAGGAAATAAAACTTCCCCTAATTTTCTATCAACGCTTTTCTCGAGTTTTCCTATAAAGTCTTTTCTGGAAGTTTTCAGAGAATACGTTATTTTTACAGAGGGTGTTTAGACAATTTTAGAACGTTTTCGGGGTCCCTAAATTAATGTTTAAAATGCAAACAGTGTTTTTTTTTTTAAATAGTGGATCTGATAGCCTTTCTTCTGGATTATAAGTCTACATCGTTCTTCCCATGAAAGAAGGACTTAAAGGACATAAAATTTCCAAGGGTACTGCTTTTCATTCCTCTTCCAGTACTTTCCAGAGTCCATCTGAAATGGTGGGTTTGCGATTAGAAAGAGCTCCTTGCAAGAGACCAAAGGAAAAATAGTCCATAGGGGAAACGTCAGGGGATTCATAATCTCTACCTTTTAATAATAGGGAATCTGTGTATATGCATATATGTATTTTCCTCGCATAAGAAACGGAGACACATAGAGCCTCTGAATTTCAAACACACGTAGTCCTCACCCCAAATATGTGCACCTCGAAGCCGAAATTTAAAATTTCGAATTTTTACTTATTTGGTACGAATTTAAGAAACGATTTAAAAGTTTCGTGTTGCCACTTTTCAAATTGTAAGGTATTTATGCTTCAAATTTAATCAGAAAACTCATCGATTAAAAAGAAATATGTTGCCACTCTGTGAAATGGAATGCACTGTGTTTGATTTGTTTGTTGATTCAATGCAATGTGTTTCGCATTGAATCATCAAACTCAGGCATTTAAAAGAAATTTACTGCCACTGCCTAAATTAAAATATTTTTATTTTTCACATGGTAGTATATCATTGTTCAGCAAAGCGTAAGATATTTAATTATATTTTAAGATATATAATTATTTTATTAATATTTAATTTGTTCTATTGTTAATTAACAAACAAAGCGATTAAAAGCAATAAACACAGATTCCTTTCAATCATTATTAATGACTAGCTGGATCCAAAAAATTACGTTATCATAATTTATTCAAAACATTATGTATTTTTCAATTTTTTAAATAACTATTTTAGGAGGCTGGCCACCCAAGTGACTAATTTTACAAATGGTAATATTTTTGAACAATTTTCTCCAGGGTATCAACCAATGAGGATATAACACGGCATGCTGTTTCAAGGAATTTATTATAATAATAAACGATATTATAAATGCCAAACTACACAGGAAACATAATTAAATTTCAGTTGAAACACGAAATTTAATTTTAGCAATAAAATAAAATGAAATTTCTTTTGCTTCCATGTGAAAAAGTCTGAATCGCGGTGTGAGAAATAAATCTGCGCTTGAAAATAACGCTATCTTAGTCAGCAGAAAATACCCTAATTAAATCTCTATTTCAACATTAACAGTTTCTCGCTCATTAAAAGCAGCAATTATCCGTAATCAAATGCATTCAATACTGCCAATTTTAATGTAATGAGTTCATAATTATTAGCTAACTTTAAACTACCGTAATTGCATCCGTAATAATTAGTTCCATTTATCTGTCTTCTCATTGCCTTGGATCGTATATCGAGAGCTCGAGATTATAGTATCATATTTTGGAAAATGTTCCTATTCGATCCCTTGCTTCCTCGATATTTCAATATTTAGTTTTAAATGAATGAACTTCTCTTCATTTATGGAAGTTAACAAAATTTATTTAACAACTTTAACAAAAATGTTCAGCAAACTATTTTAAATACTCTTACCAAATACATGTATTATTAAATACCATTTTACATATTCATTAACTATTATAAGATATTTTCTCTATCTTTCCTGCATGCCTTCGTGGTGTAACGGTAGCATACTCGGCGCATATTCGAGAGGTCCTGGGTTCGAATCTCGGTGAGAGCATTGCTCATTTTTCACATCTCCAACATAAAAAAACCCTGATGACTCTGCACTGTAAAGAGCTATGAAAAATCTATTAAGAAATCGAAAAAGGATTTTGCACTGTTTCACTTTTCATTCGAGTCTGCTGAAAATCCGAAAAATGTCAGATATTATTCTTTCATGTTTAATATGTTTGTTATTCATAAACAAACTAAACTATTTAAAAGCAATAAAAGCAGATCTTAAGAAAATTACATTTTACCTTTTAATCTGATCGATTTAAGTAAAAATGTATTTAATTATTATGATATAACTAATTCAAAACACTCAGTATTTTATGGATTACATTATATGTTGTTTAACGTTTTGAATGTACAAAGATATATAACGTTCTTATGTTAGTCTAAATGAATATTGATCTCATATCCTATAAAATGTTTTACTCTTCCGCCTGGAATATCTCTGTCGATAATCTCTATTGACAAACCACTGCAAATTTTAAAAGCGCCCTTTTGAACGATCTTTAAAAATGTCAAAGTAAAAGTCTGAAAGATTTTATTTTTGAAATTTTAGCTTCAACTAAATCCTGTAAGATTGAAAAATTTAAAGTCATCAGCCCAAAGAGTAAATTTAAATGTCTTATCAAGAAATTTTCTTCGCATTAGTTTTTTTAAATTCGGAAATCGCAACCGCATCTTTTGCTCTACTAGCCGCTTACGCGTCTAAACCCACAAAATAGTATTTATTAAAAATATATAAAATCATTTTGATAAGTCCGCTAGTGTCATTTCATAAAAATGCTTTATATTTCTAATTAGACATATCATGTTTAAATGCAATTTTATTTAATCGATCATTTAAAATAGTAGAAAAATTATTCTTAAGAACTGCGATTATTACAATTAAATGGTTTGGTTTGTTAGTCAATAATAGACAGATTAAATCTGAAAGTTTAATATCTACGCTTAACAGAACAGGAACACGCTGGTACTTGCAAGATAAAAGCATTTTGTTAGGGTAATTTGAACACATTCGTTAAATAGCGAGTTTGTTGATTAAAAATAGATGATAAAATATTTTGCATTTTGTCTATTGGCGACAGTATGGAGCGCCTGAGATAAAAGTGTTTTATTTCGAGCAGTGTTGACACTGTTCGCTTTCATTTCGCTGAGTTTGTTTATCAAAAATTTATTAAATTCGCACAAAATATGAAATAAATAAAAAAAATTAGAAATTTTAAAACACGTGCTTCGAAGTGCACATGTTGCTAGGAAGTACAATACGCGTTCAAAATTTAATAGCTCTAGGCTCCGCATATTTTTTACAATGCAAGAAACATATATACATATATACATAATAGTATATACAGATCTTTCCGTTATTGAATAGTAGAGAACACTGAAATATCCGATGTTTTTTGCATTTGCCGAATATATCTAGATAAACATTTCTTGCAATGTTTAAATATTTGTTGAAGGGAAAGAGTGCACCGTTACGTGTAAACTATAATGCTTTTTATCTGTTTTAAATATTTTAATTGCGTCTAACGGCTAGTGCCCGCCATTGGGAAGTAAAAAAACATATTTTTAATCGAATGTCCTGTTTTCAGTTTTTACGCATATATAATTTTGACGACTATTTGTTTTTACAGATTTTTAATTCAGGAAAAAGCTCACAAGAACATCTTTATGTTTTAAAAGATGCTAATTTTTACAACTGCACTTAAAATTCTTTAGAAAGAATTTAACATCTTAAGGTATTTATTTCATACTTCCGTTTTGTACAATAACGGAATTTTAAAGATTTTCTCTTTATAGTAGAGGGCTAAGTATATTCCTAATTTAAATAGTTAGGATTTGTCTTCATTTTTAAATATCTCTGTTTATATCCTGTTAGTTTGCAAAATAAGAAGAAAATTCCAAAAGAAAAGCTAGTTTCCAGATTCATAAACGTTGGGAATCAAAAGTGAAAATTTAAGTTGAATGAATTTGTAAATCCATTAAATAGATTTTTAAGAAGGCATGCGTATGCATCCTTTAAGTTTAGAGAGGATATGTATCCCTACTATGGTGACTTCACGAGCTGCGCTCCAAGGTCTTGAATCATGTCTAAAGTGTAGTGATAAAAATCTTTGAATTTCATGGAAATAAACTGCATGGGAATGTGTGTCGGAGAATTTAAAAGTAGAGAATAAAAATTCAACTTTAAAGTTGTGCATGCATTCTAAGATTCGGAGATAAAGATTAATAAATTAAAGAATAAAAAAGATTAGAAAAATTAAATAATTAGATAAATATTAGATAGATAAATTCGATAAAGACAAAAAAATTAAATATTAAATAAAGATTAAACGAAGGTGACGCTATTATTTTATTGTTTTAGTGAAAGTTTTCACTTAGTTCACTCATTGCGTTTCATTGTGGATGGAATTCTGTCATCGATTTTTTTTTACCTACTTCGCGATAAGCCATCGAGTTGAAAATTTGCACACACACTATTTATCGATGATAAAGCAATGTAGTGAAGCGATGTTTTTCAAAATTCGATTTAGTTTTGTTTTATTTAATAAGTAAACGAATTTCTGCGCCTTTTAATCTTTGTCCTTCATTTAATAAACAAAAAAGCAAGTCAGAATTTTACTGTTTACGCCATCGAACACAATAGAAAAGAGGTTTTTCTATAAAATATGTATAAAAACTGTAAATTAATTTTTGAATTTTTGAAAATTCATCCATTTTTTTAGACTATTAGATGTATAAAATTTTAACGTTTAAAATGTATCGGTTTTAAAGTTTTAAAATTTCTACCAGTTATAAAACAAACACTTTGCTCTTTTTTTAAAACAAGAGTGATAAAAAATATTCACTGAGCGTCATTCTTCATTGATAAAAAATGTGTTACAGTCTGGAGCACAGGAAATTAAAGAGCGTTTTGAATTTGCTGTCTTAGAGTACTTGATGACGCATTATCGATATTCATATTTTCATTTAAACTTCGAGTAAAATACTTGTACATTCAATTTCCGAAACTGAATATTCAAAGAGATTTTCTCACTCCGTGAATGACGTTCAGTTAGTTTTTTATTTTATCATTTTCTTACAATTTACTGCTTGTGTTTGAATGATGACTAAACATTTCGTTATCTATAACTTGTCATTGAGATTAAAAAACAAATAATAAAATACAATTCAAAAAAGATATTTTATACAACAAGTTTTTTTAAAAATGGATATTATAATTAATACACTAAAAGCAAGAAAAATAATTTATCATAGAATTTAATGGGAATAATAAATTAAAAAGTTTGAGTTACAGAATTCATCTACATTATTACATCGCGAAAAATAAATGCATGGTGCACTCAAGTAAAGAAATCTGTTACTTGAATTGCATTGCCAAATGCATAAAACATTATATACTTTAATTTATCGTGGACGTCGCACGATTTTATTATTCGGGATGTCAAATGTGGACAAATTATGTAAATACAGTTATTCAAGCTATTATTCCCATTAAACTATATGATAATTTATTTTTCTCCTTTAAGTGCATTAATTATCACACCCATTTCAAACAAAAACTTATCGCATGAAAAGTAAGTACGTATCCGGTATACTTTTCTTTTTACTTTGTAATGTATCCTTTTTACTTCATTATACGAAGTAAAGAAGTATTGTAATGGCGAAAAATTTCAGGTATCATCTTTCAAACGAAATATCCATTTTGACCATTCCTGAATCCATTTGGATTTTTTTTTTTTTTTTTTTTTTTTTTTTTTTTTTTTTTTTTGTTGTTGTTGTTGCTTGACGTCTGCACGGACGGGTAAAATAAAAAAAAATTAAAAAAGGGTGTTATAAAATGCATTTAAAATGGGTTCAAAAGTGATTTTCTAGTGACGTCTTTACGTAGGTATGTATGTCTTTTGCATAATTCAAAAATGATTAACCGTAGAATTTTTAATATGGGACTGCTATAACATCTAGTTGTGCACATACCACTTTTCCTGTTTTATAGTAATTACAGGGCCTTTATTTTCGCAATCGATAGTCGTAGTCATATACTTCCAATTACTGAAGTGTTTTAAATGGCGAAATTGTTCATGTTTGGGCAATGTCAAATTTTTAAAGTCATTTTCGATAAATAAGGAAATGTAGTTTTTACTGCGGTCTCTCGGTTCTTGTACTAATATTTGGGAAATTATACTTTTTACGAAAAAATAAAGTTATAAGAAGTTTGACTCCCGAACGACAAAAATTGAGAGGGATATTTTATATCAAAATTTGCAATGTCATTTTCAACTTGCCTTGAGGTATCGGATAATTAAGTTAGAATAATCCGAGGAAATAAGATTAAATTTTAAATAAAGCAGCAGCAAATGTGTATAATTTTATAGGCCGTAGAAGAAAATGTCATGGGTGTCCACATCAGAATTTTTTATTAATTGTACTTTATTTTACCATATAACTAAAACTTGAAAAAAAAAAGATGAACAGTAAAATTACCAAAATAAATTAATTCATGGAATGAATGAAAACTTTGCCGTCAGAATGTTTTCAGTGAAAACATTTTTAGACACTGTTAAACATGTGCACACCACATACACTTTTTTCTGTTTGCCTTTTCTAATATAAGGCACTCTTGAATTTATCTTATGCGCAGAAAAATTTATCTCGAATTTACGTTATTTTAATAAATTATCTTAAATTTATCTGTTTAATATAAGGTACTCTTGAATTTATCTTATTTTTTGTACTGCATGCCCATGGTAGAATTTGACCATGTCAGAGTATTGTATTTCATCCAAGCATTGTTCATTATAACTTTTACGGGTTAAAAAATGGAATTGACAAAACCGTTGCACGCAGTGATTATCAACATTGTCTATCGAATTAGTAAAAAATAATTTTTATAAAGACTTCTAATTTTGACTTATATTTATTCAATGTTTTAGAGCGATTAAATATGTAATCCTTCATGTCTGGGTGTACATTTAAAGATTGTGTTTAAAAACATATTTCTGCATCAGTTTTTCAAAAAATCAAAAGAAAACAAACCCTCTCGCAGCATTTATTCTAATCTTGAATGCAGTGTTTCCATTTCCAACCATCCCATCTTTTGATACATTTAAATGAACAGTGTTATTTGCAGCATATTTATTCGAAATGTTCTCACTATGAGAAATATTAACTGTCAACCGTTTAACATCATATCTCCTCTCCAGAGATGTGACAAGATTAAATGTGATTTGGACAGCTTTGGTCACGCAGAGTGGAATGAATCTCTTCTCTCCTCCAGCAACCCCCTGCCCCCACACTGAGAAAACCTGTGATGTGTCACAAACCAAATATTCCTGTGTCTCGTTTGTTGTTAGAACTGAATAATCAAAAGCTTCGGTTCCTCGTTTCTTGCAAATGCAACGCTTATTTGGAGAAGAGAAGAGAGAATTTTAGGCTGAATAAATTGTGGACATATAATTCCCTAAAAGATTACACTTTGGATTTTAAAACTTTTCACACAAGAAGGATAATTCTTCTCCGTTTTAATAGTAATTGATTAAATTTTTTAAAATTATTGTCTGCATTTAAAGTGATTAAATTTGCTTCAGACTAATTAATACTGTTAGTTAAATGTATTAACTTTATCAATGGTCAAAATAATCAGCTAACCGCATCCGGCCGCATTCAGCTGACCTTTCCAAAGTTTATTCAAGGTCTTAAAGATGTATGACTGTCAATCTGCAACAAATCCACGTTATAAAGTTCACTCAGATCTTGGAATACGAGAGGCCATCGTTTTTCTCGAATTCAACTTTTCAAAGTTCTCTCAAGTTCTTAACAAGGTCGGACTGCCACTCTTCAAGAACTCACCTTTACAAAAGTAACTGACTGTCACACTTCAAAACCTCCATTTATGAAAGTTCATTCAAGTACTTAAAGTGGTTTGATTACCATATCATCAAGTTGTAATATAGTTTCTAACGATCAGAGAATTTCTGGCCATCGCACTGCGCAATTCGAATTTCGTTAACCCTTCCTAAAAATGATTATCTCGGCTTCATTCAACTGCATTCTCTCGCAGTTGATATTTTAAACTTATGCGCCGATATAATTAGCTGAACTAGCTTACAACTTAGTTCATTTGACTGTGTAGTCTTAGACTACCTTTATTAACGTTTAAATTTATTTGATTCTTATTGTTTACTTTACATTGCCACGAGTAGTGGTTCTTATCTACGGCACAAATCCTGGTTTTCAGGTAATACGCTCAAGATTAAAATTGCAAAGGTTATTTAAAACCTTCGCAATTTTTTGTCATACTTTATCAGACACAACATAACTCGTTAATCTGTCTCGTAGGGTTGAAGACCTTAAATTCAGTATTTATATCAACACCAATCTTACAAAGCTTTCAAAATTCACTCTTTAAGATCTTCATTTTTGAAAGTGGACTTAAATTTTTAAGGAATAACATACTATCACTCTTCAAGAACTCAACTCTTCAGTATTCATTAAAGTACTTCTCCAATTCTCCTTCAAGTTAATATTCGTATTTGAATTCATATTCAATATTCCTTTAGGATCTACACTTTTCAATGTTTATTCAAGTTCTGTATTTTTCAATATTCATTCAAATTCTGTCTGTGACTCATCAACACCATTTTTAAACTTTCACTTGAATTTTTAAATAGAGACTGACTGTTACTTTTTAAGAACTCTATTTATCAAAGCTCATTAAGTTGTTCAAGAGGTCTGTCTGTCACTCTTTAAGTTTGTCTTCCCTTCTTTTAACTCTACGTTTTATTCATTCAAGTTCTTGAAGTGTGATGGTTATCACTCTTAAAAGACTCCGCTTTTCAAAGTTAACAATCACTCTTGGGAACTCAAATGAACTATTCTATAAAATTGCTTAAGTAAATGCTTAATTAAGAAAATAAAATTTGAGAAAGTATTGCATCTGCTTTTCCTCGTTCTGTTGGGACAATCATTACAAAGGATGTTTTCACATTTTTAGAATGATTTCGGGGCCGTTTCATTGTAAAAGCTCTTTTCAAGACAGCAAAGCCACAACAGTCCACAGATGAAACGTCCGGGGACATCGCAGCAGGAATATGTTGAAAAGGTTTATATACAGAGTTATATTAGTCTTCATTTTTGCAAGGAATGTAGTGGTACTTTTCGAAGTATAACTTGTTGCTTGATGAAGGTTTACTCTTTGTCACTGGGATAAAGAAATAGAATTTCTTGATGACTATTCAAATTTATCTTGATAGTATGTTGAGTTTAACATTTTAATCTGCTCTTCTTATTTTAATTTCCCATTGTAAGAGAATCTTGTGACAATCCTAACCCCTTGCACCGACGGAACCAAGTCTATATTTTTTTTCCTTTTCTGATAATAAAAAGACCATTTTTGATTGCACTCGTTTAGGTAAACCTACGCTTCGTCAAGTGTTTCCCTTTATCTAATAATAATGTGTTTTTCTTTATTTCACAGTAATGTGTAATGTAATAACATGTATCTCATAATAATGTTTCTAGTAACAATGTGGCATCATAAAATTTCCATTTATCTCCTGCCAAATAGTTTTCATACAGGATTCTACAAACTGCTCTGCGTTGAGAAATATGCCGAGGCAAAAGCTGGCAATTATTTTTTAAGTTGTAAGTCTGGGTTTGTTATTCTTGTTATATATGTATTTAAAGATTTTGTAATTTATTTCTTCGTCTTATTTTCTCTTGTTAGCAACGATTTTACATTAGGTTATTAGAAACAGTACGTATCGTTTTCGGGTATTCGTTTGGAGCCTTCGTTCTATGTAGTGATTGAGGGTTTTCGCTTTCCAAGTAATAATGTTGCTTATTAGAAATTTTAATACCATTCATTTCGCAACGTTTTTGAATTATACAATAGGAATATTTATCTTCGGAAAGCACAAAAACATATCCTTCAATCTACAGTTCGTTTCCACGCGACATTTTGAAAGATAAATAAACTTAGAAGTATGTGATTATTTCTCATTTAAA
The DNA here is from genome assembly GCF_044657685.1 of Stegodyphus dumicola. Lineage (NCBI taxonomy): Eukaryota > Metazoa > Arthropoda > Arachnida > Araneae > Eresidae > Stegodyphus > Stegodyphus dumicola. The sequence continues at coordinate 122,607,230 of NC_140776.1, forward strand.
TAATAAGCCGTTGCCCCAGAGATGTTTATAGCAAAACATTTGCTTTTTCTTAAATTTGTTACTGAAATCATTCTGAAAACATGTACTGAAGACGAAACAGCCGACAAGGTTGTACTGTACTGAAAACGATTACGGAATGTTTGCTTTAAGAAATCAGTGTCTTAAAGCAAAGAAGACATTCGAGCTAACAACATTTAGCATAAATGTTGATTGCAAATTGCAATCAATTTAGCAATCAAGATTTCTGCTAAATGTTATTAGTTCGAATGTTTTGCATCATACTTCTCTGAGAGAGTAAACAAAAAGCATTATGCAGATAAAAAGTATGCTAAGATATATTTTTAAGAATGTTTATACCTAATGCATATAAGCGGAATTACCTTTATTCTGAAAAGCTAAAAATGGCATTAGTTATACGTTAAATACTGTAATTTATCATTTTATATCTCTGTAAGCTAAAAATGGAATCAAGCGTGTAAAGAATAATAACAACCTGTCAGTCAATTTGGACATTTGTAGGAGTTTTAGGTTGCAGAAAGATAATTATTATCAGAATAAGGACAAACGATGCATTCCATCGATCGAACACTGCAGTGGAATTCGGCTGGTCCGGATCGGTGCATCCGGCGCCGTTCCAAAAGGTCAACTTCCTGGTCGATGCATCCTTCTCTTTAACATCCTACCTACATTCTCCTCAAACCCGCAACATCCTTTTTTTCGTACGAAGGAGAAGAGATAACAATGCTCTGGTTCAATCAAAGATCGCGTGGTTACGATCTTCCATAATAAATCTGGTTGCAAAAGGAGAGTGTTCTGTAAATTATTTTTGCAAATACTGTTAAATACAAATAAGTGCAACATGTAAAAAAATAAAGAGAAAAAAATCTGATAAGATTCAGATTTTAGCGTCGCATCAGAGGATTTGTTAAGGTTCTTTATGCTCTCGCTTAGCATCGCAGGTTACCAGTCTGCTCTTGGACTCAACCTGCTAACACATTTTGTTTCTTTTTTTTTTTTTTTTTACTTTAAGCGTCGCTTTCTTCGCACTTATGTTATGTTACGTAAAATTCAAGAGCAACATTACGAAATATTTAAAAAATCTGATGTGTACACCACATGACTTCCTTGTATTGGAATATTAAATTATACGCATTTTTTCTTGCATTTCATTTAAACTTATTGGATTGAATTAAATCTACTTCACCGACAGCGCATAAACCACAATAGAATATATGCATTCTTTAAAATTCACTCTAGTATTTGTTTACCATAGCGACACTCTGGCGCTAGATTCACTTAACAGTATTAATTAATATATAACAGTTAATTTATATAATAATTATATAACGGAAACTAAGTTAACTGTTATATAATCCAATAATTATATAACAGTTTACTTATATATTTCATTCATATTATAACTCATAATGCACAAAATTTATATCATTTAAAGAATAGAATTATCTAATCGTTGCCACATGTTCTATTCAAATACTATAATAAAGCTAGAATGATGTATAAAAGAAATAAAGCAAACAAAACAAAAAAGAAACAGTTTTTCACAGACGATTGAGTATTTTTCATTTAATTAATTCAGTTCTCACTTCGCGAGAAGGCAAAAATGGATAAAAACTCAAAATATCTATATTAAAAATTACGAAGTAAATCTCAAACACTTATTTCCTCGAAAAAATTCCAGAAAGAATTAAGCATGATTTAATTGGCAATAATAAATGAATGCGTTATCTTTGTTGTTGCGAAGCTAAGTTTCTCTAGATTGGCAACAAATCCACTAGTCTCTTGTTTCAAATGTAAACATCAATGGCCGCCATTAAAAACAGGCTTAGTGGCAATTAAACAACTTTAAAATTGCTGATAATTCTAAAAATATTGCACACAGATTTACTAAAGGCATAAAATCCTTAACCGGAAGATAAAAACAACATAATTCAATCATTTTTAAAGCAAAAAATGTACAATTTACAAACATATAAGAGTAAAGAAACTGAGATCACTGAGCCGGGTAACAGAGTGGATATATATATAAATATATTTATATACGTTTGGTGCGGCCGATTGCAACCAAAATAGGAGGTGCACATCTACATGTTATAGCAACACAAAATTTCAACGACCTGAGGCTACTCGTTTTTGAGTTATGCGAGATACGTACGTACGCACGTACGTACATACGTTCGTACAGGCGCCACGAAAAATTCTCTTCAAAATTAATTTTAAAGCAGTTTTATAATTTTTTTGAAGGAAAAGAGTATTTTATTCTGTCCTTGCGTACAGATATCACGCAAAAACATCGTTAAATTGCATTCGATAGCGGTCAAAATGGATATTTTCGTTGAAATATGCTGCATGGAACTTTTCGCGATTACAATACTTCCTTTTTACTTCGTACAAGGAATTAAAAATGTATATCTTTAGAATTCCTAAGGGAGCATTAGGGGCTCCAATAGATTTTTTTATATTCACTACATTGCCCGCCCAAATTCAAAAGAAAAATCGCAAAATATTTGAAAACAGCGTATACTTAGAATTCCCAATAGAGTGTTAGAGATAGCCATACATTATTTTATATTCGCTATTCTTTGAAAGCTAGTCTCTCCAGCGACCAGCAGCCTAAAAGAGTTTTTATAAAAAAAGAAAACATATAATGATTTTAATGTGTAGCTAGTGTCATTTCATAAAACATTTTAATATTTCTAATTAGATATCTTGTGATTTAAATGCATTTTTATTTAAATCAATCAGATTAAAATGTAGAAAGATTATTTTTAAGAGCTGCGTTTAGTACTATCTAGTCGCGTGGTTTGCTACTTAGTAACAGAAAGATTAATTATGAAAGTTAAAGATCTTACTCTTTATTGAATGGCAACACGTTGTTGCAGGGAAAGAAAATGTATTTAGTTTGAGGCAGTGGCAACACTTTGCTTTCAAATAACCGAATTTGTGGATTGAAGACGAAAGATAAATACTTTATATTTTCAAAAATGGCAAGAGTACAACGCTCTGGAAATAATAGTGTTTAGTTTCGAATAGTGTTGCCAGTTCTTGCTTTCGTATCGTCGAGTCTTTAGATAAATTTATTAATGCAATATGTAAACAACGCCAGATACAAAAAGAGAGAAAATCTGAATTTTTTCCTATCGGCCTCTTCCTATTTTAATGACAAAATATTTGAACTAGATATTTTAAATATTCAGTGGTCTTAAACTCAAATTACACGTGACCCGAATGCAAAATTTGAAATCACCTGACGCGGCACAGTTTATTTTTTAAGCAAAATGAAAATTTTTTAATTACCAAAATAAAAATTATTGAAGTTTTAAATTTCGTTTGCTAAACATTTATGAAAAACATAACATAAATCATAAGAATAATAACGTAAAGGAAAAATGCAAATTTTTATTTATGTTTTATCTGGAATCTAATGTTTGGTACTTTTTGACAGTTGCTAGTTATAATGTTGTCATTCAAACTTAATGACAGCTAAATATTAATATTTCTGTGTGATTTTCATTTTAAATAGTTCTAGTATATTTAGTTACTTATTAAATAACATGCTTAAACTAAAACGAAAATTAAAACGAAACGAATCCTGGCTTAAACTAAAACGAATCCTGGCGAGCAGGCTGTCTGCATGGGTGTTTTCGCGATTTTCCGCATGTGTATCGTGTATGCAGTGTCTTCTGGATGAATATGTGAATAAAGCGGGCGCAGCCCGCGCAAAACCGATTAACACCGGTAGTTCGGTCCAGCTATCGATCTCGGCGTACGGGCTGGCTCCATAGGTGTTTTCTTGATCTTACGCATGTTATCGTTTATGCAGTATCTCCTCCATGAATATGTTAACAAAGCGGGCGCAGCCCGCGCAAGAAAGCTGAACACTGGTAGTTCGGTCCAACTTACAAGTCCTGGCGAGCAGGCTGGCTGCAGGGGTGTTTTCGTCATTATCCGCATGTGTATCATGTATGCAGTGTCTTCTGGATGTATATGTGAATAAAGCGAGCGCAGCCCGCTCAAGACCGATGAACACTGGTAATTCGGTCCGACTTTCGATCCTGGGGAACGGGCTGGCTGAATGGGTGTTTACATGATTTTCCGCATGTGTAAGGTGTATGCAGTACCGTATGGATGCATACGGGAATAAACCGGTTAAAATCGCCGGAAACTGGTAGTTCGGTCCAACTTTCGAATGTAGGCGAATTTTAACATGGAAATTCTTTTAAAAACGAACAATGATAAGCGGGCTTCAGCCCGCTCAGCTGGCGGGCTTGCCCGCTAGTATATAATGACAATTAATTTTTTTTCGAGTTTCTGAAATTTTTCGTCGATACATAAATCAAAATACCTACATTTGTATGTAAATACAAAATTTATTTGCATAATATCTGGGCATGGGAGAAAAATTACTAGAAATTATCTTCAGCACAGATTGCAGATGTTCATTGTTGAATGCGGTTCTTTTCCAATTCACTTTCAACTATTAAAAAAAGCTGATACACAGTATTCATATACAGAGCAGCTCATATTTGTTTTCGGACACTTGTATTTTTTAAATTGATTTGCATAGATATTTTGCTAAATATTGAAACATAAACTTCAACTTTTCCCAACGTATTATTTGCTCACTGTTTTAAACTTGGTGAAACAAATAACATTACAATATTTCTTGTGTTAAAGAAATTTATTAAAAAAGGGTTAATCAGTAATTCACCCAATAATTCAGGTACACTAAAGGTTTATTGAAACGATTTGGTTGAAAATGTTTTTTGTTATAAATTTTTGGTTTAAAGGAAAATATACTGCAAGAGTTGTAGACTGTATTGGGAAATTTTCATTTGCTTAGCAAAATATATGAACACTTCCATATGAGAAATGAACATGACAAGACACTACAAATTAAACAGAAATTAATTTCTGCTAGGAATTTAACAGTTCATTCTTTTAAAGATAGTAAATATTTGAAATATTCAAACGATATCTCGTGTAAAGAAATTCACTATCTCTGATGTAATAAAACGATGGATAGTGCGCGGAGCTCTTGAAAATGCACTGAAATGTGGACCACATTCCAAAGTAAAAACAGCAAATCGCAGATTTATTTGATGATAAATTAAAAAAGATCCAAAAATTAGTACTGCAAAATTTTCAGCAGATTTAGAAGAAAGATTTGCAGCAAACGTTAATGCATCATTAAACATCAGTGCAACAGGTTAATGCAAACAGATTTGCAGGAAACGTTAATGCATCATTAATGCATCATAATGCTAATCATTAAAACAATCACTAGGGCACACACACGGCTACAATAGACAATCATCAAGAAGAAGATTCTTCGTCAACAAGAAAGGAAGAAAAGCACACTTGACAGTCTTAAAATCAATGCAAAGTTTTTCATCATAATTGGAACAACATTATATTTTCTGAAATGTCAAAATTTAATATATTTGAGTCTGATCGACAAATTAATATGTGGCAAAACCCGAAGAATTGCATTCGAAAAACTTATTGCCTAATGTTACGCATGGGGGTAGATTCGTAGTAGGTTGGGAAAGTTTCTCCGCTTTGAAATAAGAAATTTAGTGTTTATACCGAAAATAATATAATCTGGTATAAATATATTAATATTTTCAATGAAAATCTAAAAGTATCTGCGACAAAACTTGAAATGCAAAATATATGCAAGTTCTGTCGAGAGTAACGATCCTACACATGTAGCTCTAAATGTTGGCTTACGGTTATTTTACAACTGTCCCGAAGTTATCGAAACTCCTCCATATTCTCGGGACTTAAATCCGATGGACCATGAATGGAATGTATGAAGGAAAAAATAAGGAAATATGCTACTTCTTTGGAAACTCTACTAAAACATTTTGTACATAGGAAGGAAACAAATGGATATTCCTACACAGACATATTAAATTGAATCTATGCTAGAGCTCATGAAAAGTTGTAAATTTAGCTAAAGTTAGTTAAATAACCAACGAAATATTGAATGCCACATTATTTTTATGTTTTCAAACCGTTTGTTTACAGTGTCTGAATACTTACGTGTATCATTTTCAGAACTTTATGAAGAAACAATTCATTTTTTAACCCAAAGGGGCTTTGTCCCTGAAGGACTAGTTTTCGGTTTGCGATTTTGCGTTGGTCCACTATAAATGTCCGTTTCACTTTTCAAACGATTGCCACCAGATATATCTTAAAATATAATGAGTCCTGCATTATATTTGAAGAAATTAAACACTGAAAAAATCTGCATAAATGTATGTCTATTTCTCGCATTGTGATAAAACAACGGTACATAGAGCTATCGAATTTTGAATGACGTAATCCTACTGCGAATATCGGCATGTGGAAGCCCAAAGTTGAAATTTGGAATTTGCTTTATTATCGATTTCATATTTTCTAAAACTTTAACGAATTTTTGATTAACAAACTCAAGGATTTCAAAGCGAGCAATGGCAACGTTGTACATAAAAAATACTTTCATCTTCAACGCGCGAGTCTCCGTATAGGAAATTCTAAAGATATGCTCATTTTAAAACTATTTTGCGATAATGCTGTTGAGCTGAATTTTATGGGTCAAGTGCAAAGAAAGTGATATTTAATAAATAAATGTAACATACAAAATATAAAAAAAACGCCCCTATGGACATAATGTAAAATCTAAAACCTTTCACATTTTTTTTTTTTTTGTTTGTTTTTTATTTAACCAAAAACGTTTTGAATAATTTGTTTTTAAAGCAAGCAGGTCTTAAAGTTGATGATCAATAATATATGTGAAAGAAAAATAAAGTGATTTTGCTAGTACTCAGGAACTTATATTTGAAAATAAAACTGAAAAACACATGGAGCCGAAAAGAAATGTAAGCCACAATACATGATAAATTACTTTCCTACTTTTACTTCAATAATTATTTTATGAGTTTCGCCGCATTCCGGAGAACAAGTAATCTCTTTCGTTATGCAGCGAAGAAACAAGTATAGTTCGAGAATTGTTTGGGTAAATGAGAATTTGTTAGAAAGAGTAGATAAAAAGGAGAGATAACAGTGCCAGCTGTAATTTATTTCTGCTTGGGAAGCTCATTATGAGTGCTTTATTCTGTATCCGACAATTGCACTTTTCTACGAAGAATAATTTCCATTGCATGATGCGAAAACATTTGAATTTTCATCTTATTGTTTAGAAATATTTTTACTTTTTACTTCTTGTACGAAATAAAGGAAGTATTGTAATCGCAAAAAATTCCGGGTATCATATTTAAACGAAAATAATCATTTTGACCGCTAACGAATTTCAATTTAACAATGTTTTTGCGTAACATCTGTATGTAAGGATAGAATAAAGGACTCTCTTTCCTCAAACGAATTACAAAACTGATTTAAAATCGATTCAGAAGAGATTTTTTTCGTGGCGTCTGTACCCACGCGCTTATGTACGTATCTCGCGTAACTCAAAAACCAAAAGCCTCACAACGTTGAAACTTTGTACATAAGACTGCTATAACATGTAGTTGTTTATCTCCAATTTTTGGTTGCAATCAGCCGCACCAAAAGTAGAAATATACATATATACCCACTCTGTTATTCGGCTCAGTGAGTTCAGTTTTTTATTGTTTTTTATTCTAATTTATTTTTAATTTGTTTATTCTAGTTTTTTTTAGTTCTGTTATTTTTTATTTTGTATAAAAGTTTTGTGTTACCAATGAAATGCAAGATATTTATTTATGTTTTCGGGTTTAATCAGAACAGTCAAGGATATAAAATAAGTTTCACGCTACTCAGCAAAACGCAAAATATTTTCTTTTACATTTAATCAGCACAGCGATATGAAAGAAATAACTCAAGAAATAACTCAACTCAAAAAACGTCGCTCGAATTAACCGTTACTTTTATCTCCCATTCAGCAGTGTGCTGCCATTCCGATAAGCATAAGATAGTATTTAATTTGCCTTTCAAATTTGCTCTATTATTAATTAAGAAACTAAGCAATAAACTCAGACTCATTTTAATTATCATTAATTATTGGTTACATCCTTGGAATTATATTAAGAGGAATCATTTAAATCATTATATACTTTTTCCTTCGTTAGTCCTCTAAAAACCAATTATTGTTTGAGGTGGGAATGAGCCCTAATTTCGCATTTATTGCAAATGGCTTGAGATTAATTTTGTAAATAAGGAATAGTATATGATAGAAATCAAATCTAATAATGTTATACATTATTGTAAATGTTTGAATGAATTTGATTACACTGTTGTTTTGTGTATTGTTGTATTGTTTTATGTTGCGTTTTCATTTCTTTATGAGTTTTCTTGTATTTTAGGGAATGGTTTTACGATGTATTTTTGTACAACTGAATTTGTGGCCATTTGTTCTGTATACAGAAAGTACTCGTATTTTGCCCAAATTATGGATTTTGTGATTCTGAACGAACAACTTTTAAATTATGATATAAGCCCAAGAACTTTAGATATAGGCGGAAACTTTCCTGCTGGACCTTAGCATCACTTTTTGTATCCAACTTGATAACTTTCTGGAAGTTTCCATAAAATACATTTGTTTAGTCTCTGGCAGCGAATTTTCCCAAAGCTTCCAGAAAGCCGGGCAGCACTACATAATTATAGCTCTGATAGTCAGCTTCTAACTAATTTTGAGTAAGTAAATTGTGATATAGATTTTAATCTGTAAATGATATTCGAAATTTACGATATTTTTTGTTTGTTCTGGAGGATTTACATATTATCTATGTTTTTGAGTTATTTACAGCTATTTCTTTTGATGTGTTTACTTATAGCAAATTGTCAATTTATTCCTGCTCAGCTGCAGTACTTATTTAAAAAGATATCTACGAAGATGCTTGCAACAATATTATAGTTTAAGGCCCAATTAAAATAAGAGGCTGAGTAACAATTAGAGGTGCTAGGGCAACAAGAATAAGCGTAATAATCATAAATTTACAACACTAGTTTTGAAGGTTTAAATATCAAATCTTCATCTTCAGCTGCAGAAGTGCAAATAACGAAAGAGAAGCTAGTGTTCGGATGATAACAATAATAGAAAGGAAGCTAAACTACTGGCGCCATATATTGAGTGAAAATGAAAACAACTAAAAAACTATTTACTTAAAAGATGAGGGAAAAAGACGGTTGAAGATGATGACGGATAATGATGAGGAATGATGAAGATGAGGGATAAAGACGTATCGGAATTGGGATCGTTAACTAGAACCTGAAATATTTTAAGTTACTGAAGAGCTGAAATATTTATTTAAAGATCGCAATGCCAATCTGCCTTTTACCTCAAACTTTTAGGAAATAGTTTCACAGTTCTTTTCGTTTTTCATCAATAGATGACGCTAGTATCTTGACTTTCTCACTATCATTCTATGGCCGAACACAAGCTTCTCTTTCTTAATTTGGATTTCAGCAGCTAAAGAAGAAGGTACTGTAATTAAATCTTCGAAATTTGCCCTATAAATTTAGGAATATTGCGCTGATTATTGTTGCACTATCACCTCCAGTAATATACTAGATTGCAATTGCAATAAATGTAATAAAGCTAATTGTAATAGGACAAATTTTTCAGCTACATCCCTCCGAGACTGTATTATGTAAAACAAGCAACAGATTAAATGAGAAATGCTGCAATAAGAGGTACTTATTTAGCGTCAAAATTTATCCTCAGCTAAACGTTTACGCTCACTCTCAGTTTAACTATATGCGTGATGATTTTCGTGACACAGAAACACTTCATGAAAGAATAACATTCTCTACCTTTTGCTAAATTTATTTGCTTATACATAGGGTGTTTGTATATTTTTAAAGTGATTTCGGGACATTTTAATAATTGTTCAAGATGTAAAGAGAATGCGTTTAAGTTTTTCGATCCAATAGAATTTTTTATGGAGAGTAAGTCTGCATCGTGATTTCCATGACAGAAGCGTTTTTCCTAAAACTTATAGGGATATTGATTTCCATTCCTTTTTCGAAGCTTTCCAGAGTCCGAAAGAGCTCTTTTCGAGAGACCAGAGACACAATAGTTCCCTAGGTGAAACGTCAGGGCACTTCGCAGAAATAAGTTGAAAAATTATATATGCAGTAATTGTACCAACCTTCATTTCTTCAACAAATGCAGTGATACCTTTCGAAGTACGACGTATTGCTTTACCTTCATGAAATTTCACTCTTTGAAAGTCAATGAGATAAAAAATGGCGTTTCTTCTATAAATATCGAATGTAAAATTTTTCCTTGATAGTACCTTGTTGATTTTAACATTTTTCTCACTATTCGTATTTTTGATTTCGTGTTGTAAGAGAATCCTGCGACAATATAAACCCCGTATTGAAATTTTCTTCACAACCGCAAATGAGCGGTTTTGCAGCTGAGGATGGTGGTTCGGTAAAACCATCGAAACTAGTCCTGTGAAAATTTTGAAAATATAACGCTGATTTTTGTTGTTTGACTTCTGAATTAATATTTATTCGGCGTGTTATTGTGTCTTAATTACAGAAGATACTTGTTTGAGTTTCGGCATGTGATTATTTGCTGAAAGAAAAACAAAGCTCCTTTTTTGAAACGGATCATTACTGAAATGAGAAATAAAAAAAAAAAGAGGATGGACAGATATTTATATGGACAGACTACAAAGGAATTGTCTAGTATAAATTATTGTCACGAAATCAGATTATAAATTCTGAAAAATACTGTTTCCAAAGGGCAGTTCTAAAAGCAAGAAATGAAACAAAGCTCCCAGAACTTTCCAAGTGTCTAAACGTTGTCTTCTGTTATTACCATGCTTAACTAAATATTTCGATGAATGTCAGACGAAGACGTATTGAATGTAGCTAGAATATTTTGTGTCACCCTCTATACTCACTAGACCCTGCCTCCTTGGATTTCAATCTCTTCACTTCACTTCAGATATAAAGTGTTTTTCCAGATCTTTGAATTTTACGAACTATTTTTAGTGCTCCGCACATGTTTAAAAATCCAAAAACAATTGCAAAAATTCACATTACACAAATTTAATGCCTCGCATCTGAATGAAAAATTATACGAATGAAATTACCGATTTTTCTCCTTTGGAGAAAAAAAAGCTTTAAATGTTGGTTTCTAATATAAGAATAATTTTTATTTGAAACATAAACGCGTAAATTTACTCAGAAATAGTCTGTTCTAGAAAATATGTGTATTTAAGTTCTACGATATAAGTTTTGATAATTTAACATAGTAATTTCCTTGTTAATTAAAAGTCACCTTTAAAAGTCCTCTATCAATAACACCACATCTTGTTGTTACGCGCCTTAAGATGTAATTGATATTCAGCAGAAAACAGCTTCTTGTCTTAATTTCTCCAAATCCCTTATCACATTAATAACCAGAATGTAATCATTTCTTGTTATTCAGTTTCAGGAACTGAAATTCTCATTTTAATCTTTATTTTTAGCCTCTAAGCCTTAATTATCAGTAGCGTACTTTCACGATTAAATTGGTGTTAGCTGTCACTGACAAAGACATAAGCAATTAAAAATGACAAGTTTTGTACGCTTTGAAGTAAATTAGAATGTTTAAAAATATTTTTTACATAACCAGCATATGAATAACAAAAATGAAAGACAAAATTTAACAGAACTGATTCTGAAACAGGCATAGAACTATTGCAAAATAAAGTAGCTAATTAAAGTTTGTTTATTTAAGCAAAAGTTAGGTATTTAAAATGAGAACTTCCCTCGCCCATAGCCAGGTACAAAAGTATAAAAATGCGTAAATACAAAGCACTAAAAGCGAATAAAATGTAAAATAGATGATAGACGACAAAATGGATTTGTCCGGAACGATATTGCACATAACAGCATTTATATATATATATATATATATATATAATTAGTTAATCAAGAGATAATAATACGGAATAATAATTTGGGAATAGGGAACTTGTTTGTTTACAGACAAAACTGAGTCATGCATTGGAAAAGGAATGTGGATTCTCTGGTTATGGGAAACGAAATATTCGAAAAAAGTTTAGAGGTGATTTCATCATGAATTTAATAAACTTGCAACGTAACAATCAGTTAAAAGATTGTTAAAACAGTTCGAGAGACTGAATGTGTTTTGTACAAAGGAAGTGCAGCCAGGCCAAGCGTCAGTGATAAAAATGTTTCTGTCAATCGAGACGTGTTTGTGCGCAGTTCCAGTGCGCACTAACGCACAATAAAGCTAATGATTCCTTCTTTTTTTGGAGTCACAGTCACCAATTAATTCGGATGTTGTCTTCGATATGGTGAAATTGTTTGCTGTATCGCAATTAGAAGAAATGCAGACAAACGTTTTTTCCTAACAGGATGGGACCCATATCATTGGGCTAATGATGTGCGTGATTTCATTGATGAAACATTGCCAATCATTGGATGGTACAGCTGGACTAAATTTCACGGCCACCCCTTCTCCGAAAGTCAGACATTTCAACTTCTTGTTCTAAGGATACTTGAAGAATCGAATTTATAAAAAATCGACTCACCACAGAAATAGGTACTGTGATTCCTCAAATGCTTTATAACGTTTGGAGGGAAATCAAGAACAGAATATTCTCCGAGCAACTAATGATGCTTATGATGAAATATATTAGTATAAAAGTCTCGAAAGTGTTAAATAAAATCATTCAGTTCTTTTTCCCCTGTCTCGTATGCTGCATTATTTAAAACTATAGTTATCCTGTCAATAAATTATGGACACCCTGTATATATATGTATACATCTGTGTGTGTGTGTGCGTGTAAGATAAAAAAATGTGTAAATCAGCTTTATAATTCAATTTAGTAATAGCCTGTAATTCCTCATTTTTTATTTCGATATTTCCTCTCTGTACTCTAAAAGTAGTTATGCGTTTTCTGAACTGCGCCTTTTATAGGTTAATCTATGTCACATGTCTTGCGTAACGCTGATGACATAGCTAATTTGGAACTTGAGATGAAAATTTTGTGAACTAAAACCTTTCTAATATAAACCCAAACCTTCTTTTGGTGAGCTTCCATATTGGATAACTGCGCACTTTTGCTTCTCTGTGCAGCTTGGATGCTCTTTCACTCTGATCACTTGCTGTCGCAACGGTATCAAAAATGTAAATATTTTGGAAATAGGTACGAGTAGAGTGAAAACTGAATTGTGGCCACAAATATCAATGGAAATAAAAATGAATATTAATCTTACTCGGCTGCCAAGTTTTCTAGTCATTACGGATTCAACATTTTAGTATTCTACGCAGTCAGAATTCTTCCTCTTCAATATGAATCTATATTCTATACTATCTACATGCCGCACCAGTAGCGTATATGCATTTCTGCGTCTCAGCGTTCCTACATCAGTACTTCTAAATTTGTTTTATTACACAAACACAGGACACATATATATGTAATAAAAACAAACTTAGAACAAATTATGTATATATATATATATGTAGAGATCATCAACGACCGATGCTGACTTAGCGAATTACCAGCGTGGTCACGTCATCCCAGCTTAGCGCAGTGCGGAGCAGTTAAGACAAGGCCAGATATCGTCCAGACGTGGAGAGCAATAGATGCGAGTGCATGGTGTAATACTTTGGCGAAATGAAGCAACTCCAATGATGGAACACAGCAATAACTTTTATTTAACACTCAAAAAAAAAAAAAATGGCGACATACAAACAAGAAGAGAAAACACATTCTATCATTTAAAAATAAATTACATTCTTCGTGCGAGAGTCGCACGAGGCACTCGAGTCTGGTTTCAAATATTGCCATTCACAAATACCTTAATGTTCATCTATTTAAATTATTTAATATGCAAGATTTTAATATTATTTAAAGCTGTTACAACCTCTCCCCCAACGGAGAGACTTTTTCCGAAGGGAAAAGTTCTGTAAAATTCGATAGTTTAATAAGCTCGGCTTGCTAAATTGCTTAAAGAGAAAAGATAACTTCTCTCATAAGTTTCCAAATTTTCAGGCCGAAAATTTTAAGTTTTAAACAAGTATTTTTACACCACATTTAAATAGGAAGAAAATGGACCAGAGTTCAAATTAGTCTTCTTTTTTTTTCTTGACGGCGCCTAGATCTCTTCCATGGTGGACCAGTTCCTCGGCTATAATTCACAGCAAAGCCTTTCCTCAGTTCATCTGTGCCTTTCGGATAATATTCATTTGTCATTTGCTTTCGACAATTGTTTTCTTCGTCTATTAGTAGCGGCTTTGATATTAAATCAAAAGCCGAAAGATGATGATAACGCTGCATTGCAAAATGATTCTCAATATTAATTTCTTTATCATTTTTTAAATTTTCGTGAACATCTTCCTCTTTTAATTCTGGCGATTTAACTTCTTCTTCAAATACATCTCTGGATGCTTTATTTTCTTCCTTCAACGGTTCGAAGATCTGCTCTTCAGCAATTTTTCTTTTCCTTTGAGCTCTAGTAGAAATGGCATTAAAATGGTGTCACTAAGTTTACGTTCAAGTGATAAACTAATAAAATAAGGCAGTTCAGTGTTAACAGGAAGTAATAACCTGATATCACTAATATTACGTTCAGTGATGAACTAATAAAATAAGGCAATTCAATATCAACAGGAAGTAATAACCTGGTATCACTAATATTATGTTCAGTGATGAACTAATAAAATAAGACAATTCAATATCAACAGGAAGTTACGTTCAGTGATGAACTAATAAAATAAGGCAATTCAATATCAACAGGAAGTTATAATCTGGTATCGCTAATATTGCGTTCAGTGATGAACTAATAACATAAAGCAATTCAAAATTAACAGGAAGTAATAATCTGGTATCACTAATATTGCGTTCAATGATGAACTAATAAAATAAAGCAATTCAATATTAACAGGAGGTAATAATCTGGTATCACTAATATTATGTTCAATGATGAACTAATAAAATAAAAATACGCACGATTATTCGATCTTGGTCGGTGCCTCCAAAATAATTAAGACTGTAATACTTTGGCGAAATGAAGCAACTCCAATGATGGAACACAGCAATAACTTTTATTTAACACTAAAAAAAATGGCGATATACAAACAAGAAGAGAAAACACATTCTATCATTTAAAAATAAATTACATTCTTCGTGCGAGAGTCGCACGAGGCACTCGAGTCTGGTTTCAAATACTGCCATTCACAAATACCTTAATGTTCATCTATTTAAATTATTTAATATGCAAGATTTTAATATTATTTAAAGCTGTTACAATGGCTTGCTTGTCCTCAAGAGTTGAAGAAGACAGACGGTCTTCTTTGGTGTTTAAGTGACTTTGATGCTTAAGCCAAGCCGATCATATTATTTAAAGCTAACTGTGGAAGTTAAGAGGATAACGTATTCTATCAACGCCGGTGGAACTAATAGTGTGTGTGAATTGTTCATCATTACATGAATCCTGTTCACTGATCATTCATTCCCTGCAATACCAATTCTTACTTAACTTATCTTGTTTACTTTTATCTATTTCTCATTAGTAAAATAAAAGCATGTAACAATGCAATATCCGTGCTCTATTTGAGTGTTTCGAAAGTAAAACCTACATATATATATCTAAATGAATTTAAGAAAAAGTAAAAAGCAATTCGAAACCTTATCCGACTGCGCGCTATGCAAAATGAATTAAAGTAAATAATATGTTTCAAGTCATCGCACATTAAATGCGGAATAAACCATACGCAAAAACCAGAGCACGGTGGCAAACTACAAGAAGAAGTGGACAAAACATGCCAAAACCAAAAATGAAAGAAGAAATGCACATCTTTCGCTACATCGCCGTCAGGGGGTTGGTGCAATGAAAAATGTAAAAAAATCAGCCTGTTTTTGAAACATTGAAGACAAAATTTTCTGAAATCTCAGAAAAAATAATCAAGGTAACCTAGTGTCTTTATGTGTCCGTTCCCTACAGGCCAAAGGAAGCGTATTATTGATGTATATTAAGTGTAGAAATTCTAAAATAATAGCATCAATAACACAAACAAATTTGAAAAAATATAAAAATTTTACTTTGAGCACATCGAGTCCGAAAAACATGTAAGATTTACCTTACCTTTTTTTTTTTTTTTTTTTTTTTTTTAAACTCGGTCCACTTAAATTGAAAACTATTAGATTTTGAAGCTTTTCTTGCTTGTTTTAATTTTGATGCTATAATGTTTTTTTAAAAAATTTAACTCGGTTTATTTGTTCTCAAAATTTACTTAAATTTTACTTTTTCGTGTATTGGGTTATAAGGTATTTCTTCCGCCTTCTTAGCATGCCTTCGTATCATAGTGGTCAGCACGCTCGGCGCATAATCAAGAGGCCCGTGCTTCGAGTCCCGGTGAAGCAGTGGCTCATTTTTCATATCTCATGCTTCGAAATAACCTAATGTCTCTACAGTGGCGTCAGAAGTAAAAGGGTAGTGGATGATAATTCTCCCCACCAGGAATTTTCGATTGGGTCCCTTAATCCCCAGTCGCCCTTTAAAAGGGGCAGTATATAAGGTATTTCTCCCGCCTTCTTAGCATGTCTTCGTAGGGTAGTGGTCAGCACGCTCGGCGCGTATTCGAGAGGCCCGTGGTTCGAATCCCGGCGAAGGCATTGCTCATTTTTCATCTTTCCTGCTTCGAAATAACCTAATATCTCTACAGGGGTGCTTATATTTGTATTTGTGTTTTGAAATCGGTCTGCTCAAAATAATATTTTTTAATTGAGGCTATTTTAAGTTTCAAACTTTATTTTTTTACTGGTACAGAATTAGGCTGATTTATTTACATCTTTCATTGCACCAACCTCCTGACGATGATTCAACGGAAGATGTAAATTTCTGATTTCACTTTTGGCTTTGGGATGTCCGCTTCCTTTTTCCTTGCATTTTCCCATTGTGCTTCTGGGTTTTGGATTTTGCGTAGGGTTTATTCCGAATTGAATATGGGATGAATTTTAAACCTATTATTTATTTTAATTTATTTTACATTATATATATATATATATAACCCACCCACCTCCTTACCCGGCCTTTATATTCTCAATCGCTGGTCGTAGACATATGCTTCCAATTACAGAAAAATTTCAAGTGATTAAAATATTCATGTTTTGGCAGTTTTAAATTAAAGAAAAATTAATTTGGACAAATAATAAAATCTAACTTTTAATGCAACTTCTTGGTTCCTACATATATTTGAGAAAGTTTTATACTCGTTATGAAAAATAAAATACAAGAAGTTTGACTCTGGTACGACAAAAATTGACAGGGATACTTAATGTAAAAATTTCTAATTTTTGATGTCATTTTTAACTTACCTTGAGGGATCGCCTAATTAAGTTAGAACAATTCGAGGAAATAAGTTTAAATGAAGTGCAACAAAGAATGAATAAAATTTTATTTGCGTATATTAAGTCAAGAAGTGACATGTTGTTTGCTAACAGAGGTCCCATACCCCTCAATGCAAAAACCTCTTTTGAATATAATTCCTTTTTTTTATCATTTTACCTCTAATAGGAGCTGTTCTATGACGCATACTTCATCTTTTCTTGCATACGTTTACGAGGCATGCTGCCTTTATCCACTAGCTTCTTTTCTTGATTTATGGGATTTATATAAAAGACCATATTTTATTCGACGAGCACTAAAGACGTTTGATAAATGACTCCTCCCACGAAGGCATTCTGTTCCCGATAATCCTGTTACGAGGTTCTAGTCTTGAAAGGCTGCAGACGAGAGGCATCATTTGTCATATTTCCTTTCGCTAGCCATTGATTTCCTCAGGATCCACTTCATTCCGTAAACCTAATCCTTAAGCTTACCTTTTTTGGTCAAAGGTTGGCTTTTCGCTCCTATTAACTCCCAATACTTAATATAATTTCTTATCAGATTAGTTGTAGCAAGTTACTTCGTTTGGTATTTAGTAAGTAAAATCCTATTTTAAGCTACGCAAAATACATTAAATCTAATTTAATAATATAGGCGCATAAAAATCGACTCTTATTTAATTAATCAGATTAGTATCTTACGTAGCCAGCCGTCTGAAACGCTCAACATAAAACGGAAGAGATATATTAATGATTTTAGCGAGTCCGAGTAGTGTCATTTTAAACAAATGTTTACTATGTCTAATTTGGCATCTCATGGTTTAAATGCATTTTGATTTAAATCAATCATATTCAAAAGTAGAAAAAATATTCTTAAGAACACCGCGTTTGTTGCTTTTCAATCGCTTGGTTTGTTAATCAGTAACAGAGAGATTACATTTGATTTTAAATATCTTACGCTTCAATGAATGGTATAGCGCTGCCGCTTGTTAGAAGTATTTTATTTCCGACAGTGGCAACACATTGCTTTTCAAGAGTTGAATTTCTTGCTTAAAACTGAAAGATCCTTCGTTTTCCCGAAAGGCAATAGTCTGGCGCGAATGAGATAAAAATGTTTTATTTCGAACAGTGTACACGGCTCGCATAAAAACAGCTGAGACGGCTAATTAAAAGTTCATTAAAATCGTAAAAAATGTTAAATAAATCAAAAACTAATTTGAAAATCAAAATTTGGGCTTCTAGATGGCCATGTTCAGGTAGAGAATATGTGCATTCAAAATTATGTGGCTCTAGATATCATTTTTCCACAATGAGAGATACGTACATTTATACAAATTCTCCATTATTTAACAGGAAAAATGACCAATAGTTTCATGTACACTGCGGGAAAAAAGGGGGGGGAATTCTATATCTCTCGTTCTACTGGACCGATTGACAAAATTCAAACTGCGTTTTTCATGTTTTGAAAGCTCGATTTAGTATATATATTAGATTTATATATAGCATTGATCTAACATATGTATTTTGACACAAAATCGGACTTTTTCTGAAATAACATACTAATTTTTTAAAACATAGCGCACGCAACAATATGTTCATGCAGCTCATATTAAAATCATTTTGCGATATTGCTCTTGAACTGAATTTTCTGGTTTAAGTGCGAAGAGCATGATATTTTTAATAAATAAAGGTAACACACAAAATGTTAAAAAGACGCTTCTTTGAACGTAATTTAAAATCCGAAGCCTTTCAGATTTTTGTTTTAAATTTTATATTACTGTCCATCTTATATTAGCAAACGTGAAGAGAAAAAAATGTGTGCGGCCTCAACAGTACTCACCTGATCAATGTTTATTAGTGCTTAACAATGTTGTACACTAATCATTGTTTACAGTGAAGTTTTCGATTCATTAGCATGAATTGATTTAATTTTTTAATTTTACTGCTCATTATTGTGCAAAGTTTCTGTTCTGTTGTAAAATGAAACAATAGAATAAGGGATCCAACTTCGTTTAATCTGCATTTGATATTATTTTATTACTTAATCTTCCTTTAGTCTTTATCGCCAAATTTTTAAATGTATATGCAATTTATAATTGGATTTATTCTCCCATTCTGCCTACGGCGTAGGGGTAAAATCTCTCAACAATGGTAGTTCAGACCTGAGTTCGATTCCATGCGAACGGGCTAGGTGCATAAGCGTTTCCATGGTTTTCCCCATACGTGAGGTGTATGCGAACCAAGTCCCCTTAGAAAGTTTTTCTCGAAGGCACCCTTCCCTTTAGGAAGATAGGCCTTGCGTGTTTTGTCATAATTAAATAAACCAAATTATTCTCACTTTGTCATTCCCTTGCAATTCAAACCGAAGCATTCTCTTATTCGATTCGTTAGAGACTCGAGAGATTAGTAGAAATTAAATAATAGGCAATCTCTATACATGTATATTTCTTTGTTTCTTTCATCCTGGGAAAATGGTGGCACCTCGCACACTTTGGAAACAAAAAATTCCTACTTTCATTTAAGGTCTTGACAAATAATCTCATTACGTGACATGTAACTGATAAAGATAAATATCTTTTACTACTGCCATTAGTAGTATTTTACTATCCACAGCAAACTATTTTATCATCCAAGTAACCAATGTTATTCCCCAATTCATAGGAAAATCCTTGCTGTATCAAGGTAACTGAGAGATTTTTATTGATCTTAACGTGTTTACCCACATAACCATAAAAATAAATAGCAGTCTATCCAAGGACGCTATTTCCGATCTTTTATAACACATTTAGTGGCTGATGATATTAGTATTTTGCTTTTGCATTGCAAGTCCATTTACCAATAATGCCATTCCTGAAACATTTCATTGCTAGGTTTCATGTATGAACAAAACCATCATTGCTAATAATCTTGCCAGCATGCTGGATAAATCAAACTGGCTTACAAAATTTGTATCAAGATTAACATAGAGGTTTTTTTTTTTTTTTTTTTTTTTTTTTTTTTTGTAACATGTTTGATATAAACCTGCTTTCCAGACCCACCACGCTGCGTTGAAAAGACAGAAATATCTACCAAATTTTTTTAAGCTATTTTATGTTAATTAAAGAATTATTCTGATTTACTTTAACTTTTGTTTTCTGTCATTTTCACCAGAAGGCAGTTTAAGTCGAGGGTTTCGAATGTTTTAGTGGTAGATGTTTTAACAGCCTTATTTGCAGTTTACTTCCTATCGCCCACTTTGTCATAGATTATTCCGGCTTCAGCCATTTTGCTAGCTGACGTTAAAATGCACGGATAAAATATACTGATTTCCAAAAATTAAGCAACAAATTGAAAAATCGCGATAAATGATCTAAAACTAATCTGAAATTCTTGAGATTTGGCTATGTTACAAATAAAAGCACGTATGTTACAAATAAAAGCTGTAGCGATTAAACGTTTTCAAGAAAGTGGAGCTGCCATAGCTTTACGTAAATACGATGCAGATTAAAGCCCACTTGTTTAGGAGCAGAATCGCTAATCAATGAACGACGGTATATTAAACAATTTCGTGATAACCGAAGTGTAAAAATGAGTTCAGGCAACATTTGCCGGAAGAATTGTGCTGTAAAGACATAGGCCGATTAAATGCAGGTCAGCGACACTCTGACATTACAAGATGGCTAACTGTACACCATTCCGTGGTAAGCCGTGTGGATTCAGTTTCTAACTACTAAGTCAGCGACTTGAAAACTTACCGAAGGTTTTAAAAAAGGTACTACTTCTGCTAGATAAGCAGTATTTGCGGCTTAATGCACGTCGCAACAGGACTGCAACTCGATCTAAGCTGAGATTTACGCTTATTTCTGCTGACAGTATCAGCCACGACAGTACGCAGAAGACTGCATGAAAGAGGTCCGCATACTAGACAACCTCTTTGAGCTTCTCGCTTACGTCTGTTGACAGGAAAGACCGTGGAACTCTGAATACTCAGAGGTACAGAGACATGTAGTCTCTGTACTATTGATCCTATTGTTCGTCCGTATGCTGCCACAAATGACGATGACTTCCGTTTGCAAACAGCTAATACCTGCTTTCACGTTGCTATTCTAAAACTCGAAAACTAAAGATACATTTATTTAAATTTAGATGATTTTTTAATTTGTTTTCTATATGAAATAAGAAAAAGCATAAAAACTGTAATTAAATAACAAACTTGTATAAAAGTAGCTTTATATATTCATAAACTGAAATTAAATACTTAACAGGTAAATACAAGGCTGACAGCATTCCCCTCCTCAAATGTGAAATTCCTCTCACAGGATGGAATCTCCCTTCCTGGTTGGGAACCCCTGACCTCGCGTCGCCGATAAGTTTCTCCAAACTCTCTGAAGCTCTTTTTGGATTTTCACTCGTATTTAAGAAAAGTATATGCAATGCAACTTAACAAGTATTAAGTTCGAACAATGTTTCCAGTTTGAAGAACGAGACAATTTTATTACAACTTTGTAAAAGTTATTTCGTAAGCAATTATAGAACTAAAACTTCTGGAGGGCAGCTAAAACGAGAAAATCAGCATCGTAGTCCCAAGTGGATTTTAGAAAATTAACTCAGCTTTCATATTTCATTGCACTTATCTTTATACAACAGAAATTTCATTTCCGTTAATTTACCCATTCTGTATGAAAGATATCGTGCTTTAGTTTAGCAGTTTGGTTACTGTTCCCAAACTCTTGTTCGAAATTAAATTTTGGACATCTGTTTAGCTGTTCCAATCCTTCGGCGACGTTTACTGTAAAACAATCGTTTCCGCAGGAAAACAGTTATAACAACGAAGCCCTCTTTACACATTTTGTCGATGCGCAAAAGGAATTTTCAAGTGGAGAGTAGAATAATTCTCGGCTTTCTGGCTTATGAAACATATTATTTCTTCTCTAATAAAAGCTTGTATAATTTAGATCACTAAATACTCTGAAGTTTAAAGGAAAAGTGAATACATTACACCAAGACAAAATTTATAATTCCTTCGGAAAGGATTAAAAACTGACTACGTTATTGATCATTCGATGATTCGGTTTAGTTAATAACGAGATTTCATTTCTTTCATCATTAAAGAAACATACTAATTAGAAATATTTAAGTTGCAGACGTTTTTCATCTAAGTATGTACAGATATAAACAGCAAAATATCTATGGTATTATCAACCATTTTAAGCGTGCTGAAATCTCGTTACTCGTAAAAATATTTGAAGGTATAATTTTTATAGGATTGTAATAATTATTTTTGATGATATATATATATATAAAAGTAGAGAAAAGGCGAAGAAAATAAGATAAGCTTTCAGAAACAAAATTAAAAAATGAAATCTCCGATAGACAAAAATGCTACTAATACATAGACAGACCACCTGTTTTGCAGGCTCTAAGTCTTTCTGCACGCAAGGTTAAAAGTCAAGCTTAAAACAAGCTAATGCTACAAAGTTGAAAATGAGTAATAAACACAGTTACTTATTATTAGAAATTAATTAGTCTCTTGTATGGCTAGCCAAGTGTATTGTGCTCACTGTGTGTTCGATTAAACGTGTGTTATGTTCGATTAAACAATTGTAATGGTGCTCGGTAGATATTCGTCAATCTCGAATCACATTACAGACGAATATCGTATAACGAATAAAAGTCATTTTAGCCAGTTAAGAGTATAGCAAGTTTTACGCATTTCAAAGGGGATGTGCCCCGAGGTGTCACTGAATATAAAATTAGATGCTCTTGTATGATACATTTCATTCGACTATCGATAAAATTACACAGGATGTTTATACATTTTTAGAACGATTTCAATAAAGAATGAAAAAGGAAGAAAGTGCTTAGAAATAAAAATTTCTGGCAGTAGCTTATTATTTGAAATTAGAAACATCTGCTGAAATTTTAAATATTGTTCGTCTTTCAAAACGTTCCAAGTAAACGAGCCGTAGGTTGAAGGATATGATTTGCGCTTTGCGAACCGAAATATTCCCATTCCATAATTTAAAAATCTTGTTAAATGCATGGTATTTAAAATTTATACTTGAAAAACTTCACAACATTAATGATCGGGAAGGAGAAAACGGGTAATCGTAGTTTCTACGTTGAAAAGAGTCTCTAAACGAATACACGAGAAAGGTACGTACTATTTCTAAT
The DNA here is from genome assembly GCF_044657685.1 of Stegodyphus dumicola. Classification (NCBI taxonomy): domain Eukaryota; kingdom Metazoa; phylum Arthropoda; class Arachnida; order Araneae; family Eresidae; genus Stegodyphus; species Stegodyphus dumicola. Next base: position 122,630,722 of record NC_140776.1, read on the forward strand.
CGTTAAATTGTTGGTAACGAGAGAAACTCCGATGTCGAAGTCGATTTTAAAATCTTTAAATACGTCTACAGCAACAATACACAAAATAATGAATCAAGATTTACAACTTAAAAAAGTTAAAATACTTAACTTACAACAGCTTTTGCATGTGGATCAAGGCAGAATAGTTTGTAGAACCTAGCATGAAAATTATTTAGAAGATAATTGGAATAAAATGATGCAACATGAATTTACCTAAATGACTGCAAGAAACAAAATCTCCATTTATAGTCAAAAACGAAGAGGAAAAGTATGCAAACTTAGTTCTGTTAAAGCGAATAAAGTCTTAGTAAGGGGTTTCTGATTGTCGGAGGATTAGCTTACAGTGAGAAATTTAAAATAAGAAGCGTGAAAAACATACTAAAATCACCTCAACGTACTGTAAAGAGAAAGTTTTGCGTCCGATATTTACAGAAGAATTTCCATTTTTTTATCCCAATGACTTTCAAAGAGTAAATGTTCATCAAAGCAGTTAAGTCATACATTGAAAATTATCATTATATTCCTGCAAAAGTGAAGACTAATGCAGATGTTGCATATATATATACGCTTCAATGTATTAACCACAAACATACCACGATGGATGGACTCTGCAAAAAATTGTGGAAGAGAATGGGAAATCAATGCCCTCGGAAATTTTACGAAACGTCCTTCTAGCATGGAAATCGCGATGTAGACTTATAGTCTAGAAAAAAGGCTATCAGAACAAATATTTAAAACAATACGTTCTGTACATTAAACATTAATTAAACTAGCCGCAATTCGACCTACAAATGCGTAGTCACCTTCTGTGTTAATCAATCTTCGCATGATAAAATACGTACTTGTACGATAAAAGATGTGTGCTATTATACTGGAGGAGTAGAATATATATATTATCGATACAATATATCAATACTCGTGCGATAAATAATTTTATTATACGAGTCAATATAAAAGATAGTAAAACGAACAACAAGAATTTTTCATAAAGCTAATATCATATTCTTATGAAAAATAGTCAACATTTACTCATGCTAGGCAACATTTACTCAACTACTTATAGTCAACATTTACTCATGCTAGAAGAATATTGTAATTCTCAGCTATCTCCTGTTCAATGGTATTTAAGTGGCTCATTCCCAGTGTTGATCTAGCATACAAAATGCCCGAAAAACAAAACAGAACTAAAAAAATATTTTTGGCACCTCACGTGGCACTCGACTTATTTCCTTCCTCTTTCGAGTCATTCTGACTACGCCTCAGTAAACATCTTGCACGTTTCCCACAGAAGTACTTCTAGACCGGTAAGGGAAGAATGCAGTCGATAGAAAAACCCGAGACTTCGTTTTATTTTATTCCCCGTTTTAGATCTATATTTATTACTTGACTTTCCTTTTAATATTTTATTTTATTTGAAACGCACCTAAAAGCCTAAACAGGGTTTTCTGCATCGATTGGTTTATTCACAAAACCTAATGTTATAAATATTTATATACATTTTAATCCCTTTTGACTGTATTTTTGAGTTTTTGTATTGCTGTTAACATTTTGCTTTCTTTTATTTATTTATTTATTGTAGAATGGTAATTTTATTGTTAATTTGTGTTTAAGGGGTGTTGGAACCCAAAAATCTTCAAAAAATGGTGATTTCGGATTTTTGCATTTTCAAATTCCCTACAACTTTATCTTTCTAAAAATACAATTCTTTAATCTCTATGAAAATTAGAACTGTAAAAAAATGTAGTTTTAATTTCTCAAATGAGGATTTTTGCATAAAAAAGCGTTTTTCTCCAAACGTGATTTTTTTTGTACTCGATGTACCTTTCCTCAGGTATCTAAAATTTTTATGGCTTATTTATTAGGTTTCCTAATATTTACTGAAATGAGCTTCTTGTGATAAACTAAGAAAAAAAATTGTGTTGCTGTTAATATTTTGCTTTCTTTTATTTATTTATTTATTGTAGAATGGTATTGTAGAATGCTAAATTTTACTATGCCTAACAAAATATTTTGTAAATTACTCTAAAATTCAAAATGTTTCAGAGGCTCATTTCGGTATAATCAGATAGGTATACTTTAATTACACAAAAAATTGAATCGTGTATCTACAGCCCATTTTGAGAAAAGGTTCATCGACAATGGCCAACTTAACATTGTTGGCATAGGGGTTGCTGATACTCCTTAATCTAGTCTGCGGTCACATTGCCTAAGGGCTTATTTGTTGTACAGAATTGTAGATGTTTGAATTATAAGTGCAACGGCTTTGAAATTGTAAAAATAGCTCAGTTAGAACTCAAGTTATATATAGGCAGTTAGTTTCGTTCCTAGGGGCCTGGTGACAATTTTTGTCGTCAGTTTGGAAACATTTGCAATTTCTCGCCAAGCTGGAAGATATGCGATGATGCAGACATTTTTGGAAGCGTGAGATAGTGGACGGAAAAGGTGTCACACATACGCATTCAGGCAAACAGACATCATTGTAAAAAAGTGAAAAACATGTTCTGGGGAGCCTAATTTGTTTATTCCCTGAAAACTCACGATTGAATTTTTGAAATGAAAGCATACCTCCGTTACTTATGTATATAGGCTGGCAAAAGGTAAAAATATAGATTTATTGATTTTAATGTGTCCAGTTAATGAAGTTTTACAGATGTAATTAGTAATTAATTTAGTTAACGAACTTCATCTATCGCTTTTAAACTATTTATCTTGTTAATCAATAATAGACAGATGAAATGGGGGAAAGGAAGGAAATATCTTAAGTTCTTCCGAACGGCAACACACCGGTGCTTGGAAGATAAAAATATTTTAATTTAGGCAATAGCAACACATTTCTTCTTAATTGCTGAGTTTGTTAACTAAATTCTTAAGACAAATATCTTACGCTTTGGGAGTCGCAACACATTTTTTTTAAATTGCAGAGGTTCTTGATTAAAATTGAAGTATAAAAATTGTGTTTCTGCTAAAGAAAATTCATTAATTTTGCATAAGATACAAATAAAAAAAGGAAGAAGCAGGAAAAATTCAGATTTAGTTCACAAAACAATTCTGAAAATAAGTTACAAAAACAGTTATAATTCAATTAAAAGCAGTTGTAATTTACTACGCCGCCCTTAACTTCCCAGGCACAGACACAATCAAGGCATTCCAGGACACTCCAGAAACAGCTAAAAGTAGAGTATCTCAAGAACATGAAAGGTAGTTAGAAATACTGAAGAGATGACTAGTACATGTTACACCGTGTTAACAGAGGACCATCCGTTCCTCCTTCGAGAATTCTCCTGAGATTTTATTCTTGTCCAGTTAGACGATTTCATAGGATTTCCAGGTGCTTCAGTTGTCAAGGTCTTGGTCACACGAGAGTAATCGCCAAAATCAAACAGCCTACTCCCTCTGTGGAGGAACACAAAATTATCGAGATTGCACCCAGCAGATAAGACATTGCATAAACTTCGAGCACAGCAACAGAGTACCAACAGAAGCACTGACCACGCTGCTTACCAGGGAAAACAGGAAAATGTCCAGCCTACAGAGGAACTCTCAGTCACAAGATCACAACCTCCAAAACAAACAAAAAGAAAAAAAAAGTATTTTACGACCATCTAAAATGAAGGTTCTACAAGCAAATCTGCAACACGCTAGTGCAGCAATACAGTACATAGTGATTAAAGGTATTAGCTTGGGCCTTTTCCAAAACCGCACTACGGTAATAGTAAACTTACTAGTTTACCAAATTTCTTTCATTCATATAGTCCACAAATAAAAGCAGTATTTCTTTACATTGGCCATTGCAATCCTTTTTCATTCAAGCGCACACATTGTTGAGTTCCAATTAAATTGGAAGACCAAGCATAAATACCTAGAGTTACTTCCTTCTACATCTTACCCACCGAAAACTTTACGGATGCTTTCACAGAAATAAATCCCTGATTATCATATCTGCCGAGCTTGCCTTTGAGCTGTGGTTGGCTAGCTAGTAGATAATTTCCTATTGGTTGGCTGGACATAGTGGATTGAAGCAAAATAGCAGGTGATCCGTTCAATTAGCGGTGAAAAAAATAATAGATATATCCTGAATGCAATATATATATTGCATTGGTTAAGCAATTTTGCTTAAACCAATGCGATTCAAGAGTAAAAGGAGTACTATTCTTAAGAATAATATCTGTTTCATTTAACTATTTTAGTTTGTTCATCAGTAGCGGGGAAATTAAATTAGAAGAACAACTATCAGGGTCAATGTTCCTTCTTACCTTCTTCGGGAACATACAAGGACCTGACTCGGAACAGAGAGCTTACTAAAGCTATGTTCACTAATTGTGGTAAGTAGACAGGATACAGACGAAGGGTATACAAAACCCTTCATTTTTCTCTATATACAATAACTTCCGTACTTCGGAATACACTGACCCGCTACTTGGGGTCTAACGTAAAAGTATAAAAATAAAACTAAACTCTAATTTAACTTTAGAATAATAAACGTGGAAGATTGGCCTTATATTAACAGGAAGCGTATGTAGTACAGAGACTGTGAACACTACAATACGTTTAAATTTATCAAGAGGATTAAAACCTCTGGCCTGGAAGGCAAACAGCAACTGCGTAACTTCTAAGGTAAGCGGCCTGCTTTGACTCACTGCTTCCTCTCTCTCGTTTGGCAAAAAGCCACAACTTAAATACTTGGCGTTCGCCAGACAAACTTTGCATAAAAACCTTAACGCTTATAATTCTGGCCGGAAGTAGAAAATAAGAAGTGATAGTAAAGATTTAAAATAAAATAAACGTTAGTAAAACTTAAGATCCTTACATACTTCCCGCCAGAGTTAATTAGTTTGAAACTGAGGTCTAAAACGACCTTGTTGAAAACTTTTAGCTCTAGAATCTAACGCGAGGCCAATCTTTTACAAATAATTTTCGCTAGAAACTAGAAATTTAAAAGAAAGAAAAAAATTTTTTTTTACAATAGCAGCTCCCAGGATACACACTTTTTTTTTTCATCTGTACTGCATCTAAACAGGAGCTTTTATTCAATTCTGGTTCCTTCCAGAGATCTGGAAGGAAAACTAGTTTAATGAAATGTTACACAATGAAATGGCAAGTAACATATAGAATTATACTTCTCTTAACATTCTTATTTCATTCATGACTATTTTAATTATCTCTCCCCGTGCTCTCTGACATGTGTTGTAAAAGAACACCAAACACGAATGTTTTTCTGTCTACGTGTTCCACACTTCCTCCTACAATCAAAACACTAACGTGTTAAAATTCAACATAACAAGACCTCTTAACACACCCTAATTTCAACTCTAAACCCTGAGGTACTATTCTGAAAGTGTCTAACTCTAAAGTGTAGCGTCAGAGAGCCTAACTACATCATTCAACCTTTAACACATATTCGCCATGCTTTAGTCTTTTTACAGTCACACGAATAAAAAAAAATTTTAACATTCACTTTTACCATATCACGGTATTTCTTAACATTTAAAATAACAGTTCACATTGTATATAAGAACATATCAACATGCCGTTAATTTTACACATTTGAAAACATACATTAGTAGTACATTGTTAACTTCTATTCTTTTCAAAGCAAGTGCCAATTCTTTCTACATTGAAATACTACATTTCAAAAAGTTTTTCAGACTAAAACTTCTCTCTTGCTAGAATGTTTTAAATAAAATTTATACAATAACTTTTACAATATTTAAGTCTTTACACAACGCTATTATACATCAACTTTAGTTTTACGCGCGAGTAATTGAAAAACATAATATCAAAATCGGTAACAACTGATTTCTCGCCCTTTTGGCGATAAAGGTAGACCTCGCATGAGGTAAAACTTCTTGAAATCTGCCACTTGCAGTAAGAATGAAAGATTAACTTAAGTTTGCAAAGTAACATAAAATTTTACTTATCTTTGTGATATTCGGACATCCTTTTCTGGGCCCAGTCTTTAAAGGTATTGCAGATAGTAGTTTGATTTATCCTCCTTCTTGTACGGGCTCGCCCTTCAGTGCCTTCCTTTGGAAGCTTCCTTTTTTCACCAGTTCGGTCACCCTTGAATACCTTCTTTTTCTCCTCTGCTTGTGGTCTGGGCCGTTTGATGGCAGCTGGTCTTGGCGGAACCGAGAAACTTCTGTCGTGTTCCTGCTTGGACCTCGTTGCTGGCCGTTGAAATTTTCCTTGCAACTTTTCCTCCGCCGCTGATGGCCCTTCCGCAGTTCGGCTACATTTACTGCGGAGAGTCCTGTCGGATGAGTAGATCTTCCGTTTTAGAGCCGGGTTATAGTTGCTGTCATTTCTCCTGGTTCTCTTCACATATGTCGTCCTTCTCCCTTCTTCATTCTGGGGGTGTTCGTGAACTCTCTTTTCTGGACGGTGGAACGGCTTCTTTTTCTTGCTCCCTTCAATTTTTCCGCGGGGAAATTTTCTTTTCACTTGCTCCTGCCTCTTACTGGCTTGCCCTTGTACTTGTCGTTTTTCCACCTCTGGAGCTTGTGCCTGCGGTGTCTGCCGTGCCGGATCCTGCAAAAGATCTGAAAATATTTGCATTTTATTACGATCGAAGTAGGGCTTGATTTGATCAATGTTTGTGGAACAGGTTTCACCATTTCTTGCTTTTAACACTACTACAGCGTGAGTTATTTTTTCTATAACATATGGTTCTTCAAGTCGTGGAAAAAATTTGACAGTTTTATCTTCTGGTGCTGAAGAAAGTGAATACTTAATTTTTAAAACTTCATCCCCTACTTTATAAGTTACTCCCCGCCGTTTCAAATCATAATAGAGCTTCTGTTTTCTTTGTGCTACTTCCGTATTCTTCTTTGCTTCCTTAATTAGTTTTTCTATATCACACATTTTAAATTCTGGGGCTCTTTGTTGCACATAAAATAATTTATCTAACGGTGTTATAATCTTTCTGCCTAGAAATAACTCAGCAAGAGTTTTGCCCGTTGTATCATGTTTTGCGGTCCTAAGGGCGAAAGCAAATTCATTGACATAGTTATCCCAGCTTTTATGAAAATTTTTAACATAACTACGGATAATTTTCACTATATTTCTATTGACCCGTTCCGCTATATTTGATTGCGGCCGATACGGGACCATTTTTAAATGACGTATGCCCAGTTTTTGGCACATGTCTTCAAATATATTACTTACAAATTGAGGACCATTATCCGATATAACTTTTAGGGGCGCCCCGTATTTTAAAATATATTTATTTAAAATAGAATCAAAAACTAATTTCGCGGAGGCTCGTTTTAAGGGAACAATTTCGGTCCATTTACTAAAATGATCAACCATAACAAGGAGATAGCGACTTTTATTTAACTGACTTTTTGGGAAAGGGCCCAATAAATCGATGCCAATTATTTCATTTGGAAATTCAGATTTAATACTATTTAGAAACCCGGCCGGGCGGAAATTAATATAATTAACTGCTTGACATGTTGGGCAGGACTGGACATACGCCCTTGTTAACGTTTGCAGTTCAGGAAAGTAGACTGCCTCGCGTACGCGTTGGATAGTTTTTCGAATACCAGCATGAGAAGCTAAAGGGTTGTCATGGAGCTCCTGCAGGATATTTAATCTAAGACTAGCTGGGATAACAGGTCGAAATTCGTTGTTGGAATTCGTAGTTTTTGTATAAAATAATAGACCATCTATTAGTTCGTAATGGTCCGCCCTATTTCTTATCGCCACAATATCTTGGTGGCTAAAATTTTCAGGATCCTTCAAATACTCATAAATGCTTCCAAACTCAGGATCCTTACCCAGTTCGGTTATTACAGTTTCTCGGGAATTTATTGTACATGCTGTAAGCATTGCCACCTTTACTGTATTACCTTGTTCGTCTATTTTAATTCTTGATAGGGCATCTGCTACGATATTTTCCTTTCCAGGGGTATGCTTGATTACCAGATTATATTCTTGCAGCTTGAGTGCCCATCTTATTAACCTTGGGGATAAATTTTTTCCTGAGTACAATCTAGTTACCGCCGCATGATCAGAGTACACTGTTATCGGCGCCTTTCCAAAATAGACTCGGAACTTTTGCACTGCTAACAGAACTGCAAGTGCCTCTCTCTCGGTCGCGGAATAGTTTCTTTGTGTTTGATTTAAAGTTCGGCTAAAAAATGCCACGGGCTGCTGATTTTGCGAAAGTACCGCTCCTACCGCATAATCCGAAGCATCCGCTGAAATTTCTAAATTCTCATCCTTTTCAGGAAATTTCAAAACAGGAGCTTGCGTTAATGCTTGTTTTAATTTTTCGAAAGCACTATTGGCTTCAGCCGTCCACGAGAATCTTGCCTTTTTCCTTTTTAATTTTAACAATGGTTCAGCAATAGCTGCAAAATTTTTTATAAAGGAACTATAATATGAACAAAGTCCTAGAAAAGAAGAGAGCTTCTTTGCGGTGTTTGGAGTCGGATACTTTTGTACAGCGATTATTTTTGATTCATCTGTCTCGATCCCTTTTTGAGATATTTTGTAACCTAAATATTTTAATTCAGGGGCTGCAAATTTGCACTTTTCGACATTAACTTTTAGACCGCCTCATTTAATAAAGAAAACACCTGTCTTAAATCCTGTACATGTTGGTCGAGATTATCACTAGTAATAATGATATCATCTAAATAGATAAATGTGGACTTTCCAAGAACAGGTCTTAACACAATGTCCATGCATCGCTGAAATGTTGCCGGGGCCCCTGAAAGGCCAAACGGCATACGCAAAAATGCATAAGTGCCAGACTTGGTTATAAAAGCAGTCTTAGGCACGTCTTCAGGCCTAACCCCTATTTGAAAATAACCAGTCGTTAAGTCTAAAGTCGTCATAAATTTGGTTGATTTTATGTTCCTTAAAATTTCTTCAATGATCGGTAACGGATATACCGGATATTTAGTTATGGAGTTTAATTTACGGTAATCAATAGCGAATCTCCATCTTTTTGGATGCGACAAAAGATAGTCATTATTTTTCTTACATAAAACCACCGGGCTAGCATAACTACTTGAGATGGGCGTTATGATCGTTTTACGTAGCATATCGGTAATATGCCATTCTATAATTTTTTCCTTATTCTTATCATACCGGTATGGTTTTTGACGAACTGGCATTGCATCTCCGGTGTATACTATGGTTAGTAACCTGAGTAAATCCTGGAATATCACTAAATAACGAAGCAAATTCACTTACCACTTGTCGGATTCTTCCTTGCTCGTCATTAGGGAGGTGGTCAAGTTTTAACATCGGCGGTTCAGCGTTTTCTGTACGAACTGGTTTCATTGTCAGCTTAAGGGACGCTTCATTAAAATCCAGCGTAGCTTGAGCTTCTGAAAGAAAATCTATTCCTAAAATTAAATGTGCTTGCAGATTCTTTACTATAAAAAACATCACCTTTACTTGTTCGTCCTTGATACGGATATACAAAGGTACTTTACCTACGCACTTACATAGTTCTCCTTGCGCCGCTAACACTGTCGTATTATCCGAATTATATATGCGGTATTTCCGAAAATACTTCCTAAAGAAATCTTCTGCCACACAGGAACACTGCGCGCCGGTATCCAGGAGTGCGGTGGCTGGGATATTATTCACCAACACTTCAATCTTCGGAAGAGTCAAAATTTTTCACCATTACTGTATTTAACTTGAAGGAAGAGGGGTTTTCTTGGCCTTCGGATTTCCGCACCCTCTCGTCGGCAGAAATCCGTTTTAGTTTAAATTATTTTTCATTTCCGTGCTTTCCTTCTTTTTCCCCTGGCCTTGAGACTTTTTTCCTGGGTTGCTATTGAACTGTCGACGTTCGCCGGCTGTTTTTGAATGCTCGGGTTTCCTTGCCCACTGATTCGCTTTGCTTCCGTAGCCGTGTGTTTGAGTTTGCTGTAGTCTTGGCGTACCAAATTGGTTTCGCTGTTGATATTGGCGTCTTCTTTCGACGTCCGCCGTTCTTCTACTTTCAAAGTGGATTGCTAGCTCAAATAACTTTTCCAGTGTAGTCGGATTTCTTAATTCAATAAAGTCTTGCACTTGGGGCAGTAACCTCGGCAAAATCACTTGAATTATTTCAGGATCCGGACGGTTTCCATACAAGAGCTTGAAAACGTGAATTTTTCTTAAAATAAAGCTCGACAGGTTTTCGATTCTTTGTTGATATATACTGAAAAGTTCCCTTTCTAATTTCGCACGATCCCTTACAACAGGGAAGGGTTTTAGTAGGGCAGTCTTGAAATTTTCGTAAGTATAGGTGGGACTTCCTGCTTGACCCAAGAGACTTCTGCCTATACATTTGAACCAGTTAAGCGCTTGGCCCCTCAAAGCGCTGGTAGCTAAGGTAACTTTTTGAAACTCGTGCACGGGGTAGAGCATGAAGTGGTCGTCCAATTTTTCCAAAAAACTGGTTACCAGTGAGTTTCCATTAAATGTTGCTTCTGGTTTCATCGAAGCGCGCATGGTCTGGACGATGTAACCAAATCCTTCCAGGGCGGCAGCTGGGATTTCTGGATTCTGAGCCGTTTCTGCAGGCAGCACAGGTTCTTCTTGAAACTCGGCCATGGTTATTCTTCTTCGTTGGGCGCCACTATCATGGTCAATGTTCCTTCTTACCTTCTTCGGGAACATACAAGGACCTGACTCGGAACAGAGAGCTTACTGAAGCTATGTTCACTAATTGTGGTAAGTAGACAGGATACAGACGAAGGGTATACAAAACCCTTTATTTTTCTCTATATACAATAACTTCCGTACTTCGGAATACACTGACCCGCTACTTGGGGTCTAACGTAAAAGTATAAAAATAAAACTAAACTCTAATTTAACTTTAGAATAATAAACGTGGAAGATTGGCCTTATATTAACAGGAAGCGTATATAGTACAGAGACTGTGAACACTACAATACGTTTAAATTTATCAAGAGGATTAAAACCTCTGGCCTGGAAGGCAAACAGCAACTGCGTAACTTCTAAGGTAAGCGGCCTGCTTTGACTCACTGCGTCCTCTCTCTCGTTTGGCAAAAAGCCACAACTTAAATACTTGGCGTTCGCCAGACAAACTTTGCATAAAAACCTTAACGCTTATAATTCTGGCCGGAAGTAGAAATTAAGAAGTGATAGTAAAGATTTAAAATAAAATAAACGTTAGTAAAACTTAAGATCCTTACACAACTATCTTTATATTTTTCCAAATGGCAACAGACTCGAATGAAACATGAAAGAATGCATTTATAGTGGACCATGCAAAATCGCGTTTCGAGACCAATAACCTTTTCGGGTTAAAACACAAAACCAACTGGAAATTCAAAATTCGGGTTTCGAGGTACAAATGTTCGATTTGAGAACTAGGTATGTTAGAAAATCACATCATTTTCCCACAACGCAAAAAAATTTACATGCAGATTCTTTATTGTATAATAATAAAATTTAATCTCATTTTACTAATTATGGAAAATGAATTATAGATACTTTCCGAAGAGTAAAATGTATCAAACACTTTTCGTAATTTACTTTATGTTAAGTTATTATGATTTTTTAATTATGGCATTTTCTTCCCGTTTTCCTCACCAGAATGCGAATTAGATGTGAGAACATACAAGATAAGGTTTTTTTGGATCTTAAAGCTTTTGTCACTGCGTAGCGGATGTTAGAATTTTGCAAACACTATCTAAAATTAATTATCCCTTCTTTTCATTCTCTCGCAGCTGATACTTTAAACCTACGCGCAGGTAAAATTAGTTGACATAGCCTAAAGCTTAGTATGTTTAACTGTGTAGTTTTAGACTATTTTACGAAAGTTTAAATTTATTTCCCTGTTATCGTTTTATTTACATAGCCACTAGTAGTAGTTTTTGTCTGTAACACCAGTCGCGCCTTCTATATTGCAAGTTCCATTAATAAATAAAAAGGTTATTTAAAATCTTCGCAAGACATTTTCATGCTAAATCAGAAACAGCGGCAAATCGCTAATCATTCCAGTAGGGTTGTAGGACTTAAATGCAGTACTCCGATCAATATCAATCTTAGAAGTTTTATTTCTCAGTTTCAGATATCTTACGAATTAGTTTCACAACGAGATACAATCAGAGATTGATTTTATATTTCGTTGTACGAAGTATTGTAATCGCGAAATATTTCCGGTTTCAGGTGTGAAATGGAAATATTTATTTTGATTATTGTTCGCGCGGCTGCTGTATGTACAAACCAACACTCGTTTTCGAAAACGGATTGTAAACTAGATTCAGAATGGATTGTTTTCCTGACGTTTATATGTATCTCGCAGAATTCAAAAACAATTAGTCGTAGAACTTTGGAATGTTCTATATGACATTGCTATAATACCTACTTGAGCACCTCCCTTTTTGACTGCAATCGGCAGTAGCAAAAGTATTGTAGAGTCGATTGCTGGAGGAGGGAAAAATGTGCAATGCGCTCGCCAGGGCTCGAACCGTAAACTTCTCGATTACTTGGCGAGTGTGCTACCATCTGACCATAACGCATGTTGAAAAGGAGGGAGAAAATACTTTATATACTCTCCCTTTTAAAGTGCGATTAGGGATTAGGAGATCTAGTCGCCAAATCCTGGTGGTGACGAGCTATTCTCCACCACTTTATTTCGGTCGCCACTGTAGAATCAGTAGGCGTTTTTTAAACAATGACATGAAAAATGTGCAGTGACCTCGCCGGAACTCGAACCTGGGCTTCCCGGATATGCACCACAGTGTGCTACCGTTATACCACGAACGCATGCTGAAAGAATGGAGAAAATACATTTTAGGTTCTTTTGAAACAGGAAACATGAAAAATATTTAGTTCGCTCGCCGGGACTGCGGAAAGGAAGGAGAAAATACCTTAAAGTTCACGCATACACACACACACACACACATATATATACGTATATGGTAAAGGAATAGGTGTATATATATATACAACTCCTTACCCGGCTTAAAAATTTTTACCGGGCCTTTATTTTCGCGATCGATTTTAATAGACATATGCCTCCCAATTACAGAACTTTTTAAATGATGAAAATATTCGTGTTTTGACAATTTTAAGTTAAAAAATAATATTTTGGACAAATAACGAAATCTAGCTTTTAATGCTGTCAGCCAGTTCCTCGATTTGGCAATGTTTTACGCTCATTATATAAAAATAAAAGTACAAGAAATTTGACTCCCGAACGACAAAAATGGGCTGGGATATTTAATTTCAAAATTTGCAGTTTTGAATTACATTTTTAACTTGCGTCGAGAAATCGGTTAATTAAGTAAGAATAATGCGAAAAAATAAATTTGAATGAAGTGCAGTAAAAAGTGTATATAATGTAATAGGCGTACAAGGAAGTCGAATAGTGTCCATATAAATTTTTTAAAATATTAAACAAATATTTAATTTCCTATTATATCATACCAAACAAGATGAAATGATAGCAATTTGATGCGAAGAAATAACATTGAGTCAAGAAAGTAACTTAAAAGTTTTCTGACTCTCAGCGATATCAGTAATTGAATTCCTATTCTCACGGGAATTTTACTCCAAAGTGAGTTTAAAACCTCACCGTATAGAAAATGAAAGAATCTTCCGCTTCTGCACGCCTTCATCGCAGCATGATTCTCATTACGGTAAGAATGATGGCTATATTATGTTCCACATTTCTGGTTTAAGTAATTACGATTGTAAGAAAAATGGACAGGAAAATTAAATTACTTTTCCGGATGAAAATACAACGAAATAAATTAAACTCTTTTTCTTACAGTAATATTGATATAAAATAATTCGTATCTCCGAAAACAAACAAAAAACATTTTTAATACGATTTCTTCTTTAAATCGACTAAAACAAGTACGGCACTTAAATTTATACTTCTATCGTTTTTATGGAAATAAAGTTGTGTTAACGGCTATTATGCGCATATCTTTTAATTCAAATGCATATTAGCAGTTAGTACTCCACGTAACATAAAGGCGTTTCCATATAGGTCATTTTAGTTCGTTATTTTTGTTCATTTTATCTAAGAAAAATGTTTTTTGATGTTTCTTGCAATAAGCATTTTTAAAATTATACTTAAATAAGCTTTCCCCAAAAACTGAGCAGTGGCTGACTAGGCATTCCACAAGAATGGTTGGATGCAAAATAACAAATAAAAATTTTCATGTAGATTACTTAAGTTAGTTTGTAGAGTCATTAGATTTATCAAAACAGGTAAAATCATACGAAAGAGAAGAGCGTTTCTCTCGGAAAAATTACATCCGAGTTGAACATCTTAATACACTTAATGACGAATTGGCGATATTCATTTTTACGTAATTGTACGAAGTAAAGGAAGTATTGTATTCGCGAAAAATTTCGGGTATCATATTTCAACGAAAATATCCACCCGATTCCATTTTGAAGATTTTTTGCTTGACGTATGTACGGACGGACACAATAAAGGGCTCTGTTTTCCAAAACGAATTGCAAACTGGATTTAAAAGGCATACAAAAGGGAATGGATTCAGAAGGGAAGTTTTTCGTGATTTGTCTGTACGTACGTATGTATGTGTGTATGTCTCATAACTAAAAGATGATTAGCCGTAGAACGCTGAAATTTTGTATATGGGACAGCTAAAACATCTAGTCGTGCACATTCCTTTTATATTGTAGCTGACTGCACAAAATTTATATATATACATTTACACCGAATCTCTTACCCTCTTCGGTGAGCTCTGTTTTTTTATTCTTATATGTTTGTAAATTGTGCATTTTTTACTTTAAAATGATTGAATTATATTGTTCTTATGTTCCGGTTAAGTTTTTTATGACTTGAGTTAATCTGCATCCAACAGTTCAGAATTATCAACAGTTTAAAGTGGAACTAAGCTTAAAATGGCGCGAATTTAGTTACGTTTGAAACTCTTGGTAGTATAGTGAATTAGGTTAGTTGATGCATTAACTTCAATGCCGCTCTGCCCAGAGGGGCCAAAAGTTAATTTAAAATTTTTGCGCACCAATAATTTTGTCTTTCCCTCCGCTGGTTGAATTGCTTGGTTTCACGTGGAAACTCTAATTGTAAAACTGATTTTTTAATTGTTTTCAATCGTATTCGGAATTTTTTTTATTTTGGTACTTTACAATTTTTAATGAATATGTTTTGAGTGTTTAGGTATTTTTGCCATGCACGGACTGAGAACTGAATTCACTGAATAAGAAATATATCTCTAATGAAATTCGAGGACATAAGTTTAAATGTATTGCAGCAAAATACATGTACAATTGAATAGGTTCTTCAAGGGAGTCATGTGGTTTCCACATCAGGTTTTTTTTATTTCTTCAATTTCTTATAATTTATTGGTTGTAATTTTACGATGACTCTAAACTTCCATCATTTTAATCGAGATTTGAAAACAGAAAATAAAATAAAATAGTTTTTTTGTATAATAAGCTTTTATGATATAATAATAAGTGCACTAAGAGGAAAAAATAATTTATCATATATTTTAATGGGAATAATAGTTTAAATAGGTCCTTTTGCGGAACTCATGTATAATTTTATATCGCAAATAACATAAGAGCGATAAATAATGAAATATGTTAGTTGAATTTCATTGTCAAATGTATAAATCATTATCTTATTAAATTTATCACTGATCCTCACGCTTTTATTATCCGCGATATAAAATTGTAGGTGAATTATGTAAACAGAAATATTGAATCTATTATTTCTATGAAATTGCATGATAAAATATGTTTCTCGTTTTAGTGCATTCATTATCATATCCATTTAAAATAAAAGATTGTTGTATAAAAGCCCTTTTTAATTACATTTTATAATCAAGTATACATACTACATTTGCCAGTTGAAAAGTACTCATTCGCAGTCTAATGATAAAAATTCCCAAAAGAATAAAAAAATTATAATTTTGTAAACTTATTCTGGAAGTAGTAAATGCGCGCTAACATTATTAAAATAAATTGAGGTGATTAAGCTTAATATTACATTTGAAAAAAATATTTGTAAAAGCCAATTTTATTTAAATGTTTACGTATTTAAGTGATCATAACAAAAGTAAATAATGCATTAATGTAGCCTTTGAAAATCATCTAACTTTGTACAACAAAATTCATCCTATAAGTTAGTCTAAACAACAAATATCTCACAAAATGCTTGCTTAACTCCAAATGCAATATCAAGGACCTTTCTGGTGTTTTTTCCATCACAAATTGCGTTTGAAAATGACTTTATCTCAACATCTTGGTGGGGGGAAAAGAAGTCGTAAGCTACGTTGAAATGTGAGACAGCCCAGGATTTGGGAAATGTTTCTTGCTTGGTCGGCACTGGAAAACTTAAATGTCACAGCAAATGTCACATGTCGCAAACTTTGTGAGTAGTTAGAAACTAAATCGCGAGTAAAACAGAATGAAAATGGATTCTATGTTTTGAAGTGGGCGAAATTGATGTGAAAATTTATATTTTACGGTCAGCAAGAAGAATCAAGAAAGAAAGCAAGACAAAGTAAGGATCTCAATGATTTCATCTGAAATGCTCAGGAACAGGAAAAAGAGATATTTTTCTGTAACATGAAAGGTCTTGGAATTTATATAAAAAGCAGGATTCGTGTATGAATTTGAGATTGGGTAAATTTAGCGTTGTAATGATTTACAAAAGCACAAGTCCTGTGTTGAAATGTTTAGAAGCACAGCTATTTTAAATTTATGTTACATATTTCTTATATGCATGATTTGTAAAAAACATTTCAGAAATTAGAGACAAACACGAATATTTTTACCTATTTCAGTTATAGCGTCTTCTTGTTTCTTGAAGCAGGAAATACGAAAAATGTGCAGTAAATTAGCCAGGACCCCAACTCTGGACTTCAGACTGCCAGCCAGACGTGCCTTCCAATTACACCACGAAGGCATGCGGTAGGAAGGGAGAAAATGCTTTATATTATCCTTACTCAAGAGACGACTGAACAGGAGAGGATTCAGTATACAAATTCTGGTGCTGAAGAATTATTGTACATCACTTTTTAGTTCTGAAGCCACTCTTAGAGATCATTAGCTTTTTTATTATGATAAATATTTAATGCAGTGGCCGTTAACAAATGTTGATGGAGTAGTTGTTCGTATGTCAAGATATTGTACGTCGTTCAAGCTTTTTTGGAACACTGGTTCGTGATTGAAGTTCGTGAATTGAAATATATTATTATTGCTGATGAATGTGTCATGATTAAAGGTAGTAAATATTCAATTTTTTTCTGACTTTTTAAACTGCAAAATACTGTTACAAATTTTGTATATGTGTACAAAATTTAGGGAAATTACATGTAAATTCTAGTACTTCTTGTTGGTCTTCGGGTTGCAGATCATCGCCGAAAAAATAATATTATATAGGTAAGTCCACTTAAGATTGAGTAAATGGCTAAATCGCCAAATTCGTCGACAAATTCTTATCACAAATTTGGCGAGAAATCGCCCAATGTCACTAAATTTGACTTCTATTTTGGTCCAATACCTGTGTCTCTGTAACTGGTCGGATCCTTGCGTAACTGTGTATGATTTCCAGAAATTTTGAGAAATCGAAGGTACTGGAAATTTCTTGGCGGCTGGGAGAAAACTATGTAAGACTGGAGCTAACATCAATTTTTCAGTTTCCTTCAGAGTTGAGTTCAGAGTACTGAGAGACTACGCTTTGTATTGTCTTATGTTCAACGTTCTTAGTACTTTGAAATCCTATTTATACTGACTGTAATGTATCATACTGAGAAGGATTTGTACCAATATACATACCTTTGAGTGAAAAGTTACAGAACTATAAAGTATTTTGGGAAAGACAAATTTAATTAGATTATTATCGGTTCTGTGTGCCTTCAATACATTAGGACCCCATAAGTCCATAACGATGCGAAGATTTATATTGAAAAGATTATATAGAAGGTCACATATGTAGTAAGACAAAAGGATATAGATATAAAATGAGTCAACCTAGAAATTCTTATTGCAAGCTGTCTTCTTTTTGAAGAGCAATAGCTGTTGCTAAAAAGAGAAATTTCGCTAATAAATAGGAAAACAAATCACTGAATTTCAATCAGTTGCGTTTCAATAATCCAAATACGGAATACTGCTTTTAGAGTCCATTATTAAATTCAGATTATTTGGTCTGACCTATACAACTTAATGTACTCAAATAACACTTGAAATTCATTTGAGATCTATTCCTGCTACTGACTATGTTTTGCTGTGAGGTCTGACTTCTACGGTGCTATTTAAAGATCAAAATTTGTTCCTTCAAAAATAAGCACTGCTACTAAGCTATAGCGAACCCAGCTTATAACGAACTTTCTGATAGGACGAAGGAATATTTTAGTCCAGTCCAATATTTAATAGACTTAATGCTATTTTATAATGTTATAACGAACTTCCAAATGTGTAAAATCGGATATAACGAACTATGTGGATATTTTGGACCGAAATGTTATTGTATTTTTCAAAATGTTTCCCGAATTTCTAATCTTCCAAATGAAAAATTACTAGCTCTTAAATTCATCCGATTTAGGGTAGTAAAGTAACGAAAAACACAGATATTGTTGTTCTTTTGTCTTCACACCTCTCTTTTTGTGCGTTCTAAAAAAAAGGCTATACGAGTCAGGTGTAGTAAGTGGGGTAGTCTTGTGAGAGAAATGATGTCACAGCAAAGAGGCGTGGTCACCTTCATCGTGGAATCACGTAACACCCGAAAGTGACGCTGCCATCATATTGGATCATATGACAACCGGAAGTGATGTAGACGTGTTTGAATGACGTTATGCATGATAGTTTTATTTTTTTGGCAACAGCAATATTTTTTCAAAGCTTTATTTTTGTGTCAACGACGTATTTTTTTAAAGTTTTGCTTTGTGGCAACGACCTCTTCAAACACGGTTTAAGATGGTGGCCACCACGCCTCTTTTCTGCGACGTCACTTCCGTCGCGTGAGTACCTCCGCTTACTACTCTCTGTACTTGGAAAATAACATACCTTAGGAGAATGTACTGTATTATGCATGAACCAAAGAATAGCTTGGACAGATTTTTAACTCTTTTCGAGTTCTTTGACTGAGCTATCAGACAGCATTATGTTCAAAGCTTGCTTATTCATAATTATAAATGCGTAGTTTGGATGGAAATATGTGGTTGGAGAGAGTTAAATACTTTGTAGTGCAAAGTTATTAAACCTTTCAGTAAGACGTTAAAAATTTGAATCTTTCAGAATTTCCTTTTTTTTCCTTGTTTCTTTTATTACTGCTATTATTTTTATATCTCTCTTTATGAATTAAAAAAATATATTATCTAGAAAATAAATCTTTTCTCACGCATTTTTTTATATTTCGAGTTGCTTTCATTGATACCAAAGATCCAAGGATACAGGAAAATACTTTCATGCAGAAAAATCCAAAAGACTTCAAGGAAGTAATTTCATATCTTTGAAACCTTACGAATTTACAAAGGCTTTAGAAACCCATGCAAAGCAGAAAGTTAGAAAAATTTGTAAATGCAAAAACATGCGCTTTGCTCCTCAAAACGCGTTTCGTATTTTCGTGTTTGAAAACTAAATTTGAAGCTCCCTAATTTGAAGTTTTTTGTTTACTCCCTACTACAATGCTTCCAAGTTCTAAATATGAAACTTGGGAAAAGTGCACTAGACTCGTTGCTATGGGAACCGAGAGAACTTACGCTGTTACCATCCCCATTAATTTCTGCGTCTTACGAAAATTTATGCAGAATGCTGCAATTCTGATTTCATTAACCTTTAGATTTCGAAGCGCTTCGGGTATTAATTTAATTGAAAATCAAATACTGGGTAAATCTGGAATCCAAGTATCCCTCTCATGCTGCTGCCTCAGCACAAATCATTTTTAATAAAGACCATTTAAAAATTGCCACTTTTGCATACAGAGATAGCTGTCTTTCCTTTTTAAATGAAGATAAATGTTACATTAAACTGAAATTTCAGAATCTATAAAATTCGTTTTAAGATAGCAATTCCTTTAAAGTTTTAGATGAAGCCCAGCATCAATCCCATTTAGGTTAACTTTCAAGCATTTAAAAAATTAAATTAAATGAATTATTAATTGTATTAATTGTCATGCCCACACGCTTGATGACTTAGACCGTATGCATATACTATTTTTACTTCTTAAAATAATTTGAAAGAAAAAAAATCGCACAGGGTTATAAATTAAAATTGTTATAGTCACTATGTTAAAGCTTTTCTTAAAATGACGCTCTTTAGAAAATTATCCGAAAATTTGTTTTTCTTTTAAGGGAAAATAAATAGAAATTTCGTAGTCTTTAAAGCATTTTATTCTTTACAGTAAACGAACCACGGTATCTTAATGGGAAAAAAGCATTATGAGCTAAAATGAAGATAAAAATGAATTTCTCATTTGTTAGCGTCTTTTTGCACCTATTTTTGTTATAAAACGGCGGCTATACTGAACAATCGTTATATGCTGCGTCGATTGCATTACTAGACGTACATGTACGGCATCTGAAAAGTATTGCGCACCTAAATAAGTCTTGAATAATTTTTATTTCCCTGTAAGAAGTAAAAGAAGTATTGTAATCTCGAAAGATTTGTTTACTAGATTTTACGGAAATACCCATGTTGACCGTTCCCAAATCCAGTTTCACTAAATTATTTTGCTTGACGTATGTAGATATGTACAGATTAAAGAACTCTTTATATCAAAACGATTGTACAATGGATTCAGAATGAGTGTTTGAATTTTAACATATGTCGAATAAGTAGGAATAATCTTTACCATAATCTTACTTAATGTTCAATAATTTTTGTTCTTTAATAAAAATTATTGAACTATTGTGTTCTTATATTTTCGTTTGCTACAAGCAAAACATAATATAATCCCTATATTAAACTTTTCAGATTTTAATGGTTATCCAAAACGGTTCGTTAATGATTTTTACGCTCTGGCTGACTGAGCTTGCAAACTACCAATCTCATACTGTACTCACTCCTGCTAACAATTCTTTTTTGTATTTTTAGCTTTATTATTAAGCAGCGTTTCCTTCGTCCTTACGCCGTATATAAAACAATAGCATAATCACAAAAATTTTGAAAGCAGCATATCAGCGTTTGTTTAGAAATCTGTATGCGGCGGAAAGTATTGGCATATATAGTATTTTTTATTTCATATTTCAACCATAATATATTTTTTACGGCTACCGGATGCAATTTAACGTTGGTTTTGTGTGACATCTGTACTTAAGAACAGAATAAAGGATTCTTTTTCCAAACAAATTATTAAAACTGATTTAAAATGGATTAATAAGAGATTTTTTCGTGGCATATGTATGTATCTCCCATAACTCAAAAAACGAGTAGCTTCAGAACGTTGAAATTTTGCATATAGGACTGCTATAACATGCAGTTATGCACCTACCTCTTTAGTTGCAATCAGCCGTACTAAAAGTGTATATATATACCGCACTTTGTTACTCGGCTCAAATAGATCAATTTTTTTTATTCTTATACGTCGGTAAATTGTGCATTTTTTGCTTTAAAAATGATTGAAGTATGGTGTTCTTATCTTCCGGTTAAGGTTTTTATGCCTTTACTTAATCTGTATGCAATAGAGTAGAAGCGTCTAAGCCTAATTTTTTACCATAGCAGCCATACTTTTTTACATAAATTGTAACTATACATAAGATTTTTATTTAAAGTAATGAGACTCAAAAGCAGAAAAAGTATTCTTAAGAACTGCGTTAATTGCTGTTAAATCGCTTGGTCTACTACTCCATTATTGATAGGTTATTATCAATAATGGAATCAATCAATTATACTGCTCCATTATTGATAGGTTAATGAAAGTTAATTATCTTTCACTTAATTAAATGACAACAGTCTGGGAAGTGGGGAAAAAGTATTTATTTTGCGGCAGTGGCAATGAATTGTTTTTAAAAATCCTTGTTTGTTGATTAAAGCTGAAAGATAACTATAGTACATTTTGCTGAATGGCAGCAGCCTAGTCCGTTAGAGATAAACTTCGACTGTGGTACTATTTTTCACTGTTTACTTACTTCTACTGTGCTATTTTTCACTGTTAAATCGACGAGTTTGTTAAATTCGTGGAAAATATGAAATAAGGGGAAAAAATTCAAAATTCGGAGGCTCTACATGCAAACGTACACAAATACGTACAGATTCTTCGTTATTTAATGGTAGAGATTCGTCATAAATTTATAATATATGCCTTGAACTTTGGTTAGTTTCCTTTGATATTTTTATCTACTACACTTCTTTTCAGAGACCAGTGTAGTGTATTAGCAGTTTATTGTTCTAGTTCCTTCCATAAAAAGTTTTTATTGCACGTAAATCTTCTCGAAAATGTCCTCCATATTCTTCGTCGTTAGGCTTCTGTGTTTTCTGGAGAAGTGATATTTGAGTCTAGAAAAGGAATCTTAGAGAAATATTATATTCCGACGCTTTTTAATTCTTCAGAAGATCATAAATTTATCTATAGTTTGTCTGAATTTTCTTTAATTAAGAGATCAGTCACAGTGATAATTAAAAGGCATTTCTTGCGTAAAATGCAATCACTTCCATTTCAAATTCTGATTGCTTATTTATCCCACTATATGATGGTGCGACTAGCCGCCTAAAATAGTTATTGTTATATAATAGTTATATATAGTTATTATAATGTAATAGTTATATAACAAAAGAAGTTTGTAAATAGGATTTTCTAAACTTATATACTCACTATACATACATATGTAATGATTTCATGAGTGTAGCTTGTGTAATTTCATAAAAATATTTAATATTTTAATTTATATGCTATGAATTAAGTACATTTTTATTTAAAGTAATCAGATTAAGAAGTAACAAAATGTATTTTTAAGAACTTCATTTATCTCTTTCAAATAACTTGGTTTCTTAAGTAATAAAAGACAGATTAAATTTTTAAATTTGAGAGCTAAAACATCTTACGCGTTACTGAATGAATGGCAACACGCTGACTCGTGGAAGATTATTTCGAGCAGTGGTTACATAGTGTTTTTAAATTGCTGAGTTTTTTGATTAAATTCGAAAGACTAAACTCTGTCTTAAACTCTGTCCTTGTCAATGAATGTACGCTTACCCGCAGTGCAAGCGAGAAATATAGCTAGAATTTTAAGAAAGATTTTAATAGGAACTTAAATTTTGAAAGATTTTGCAGAGACAATAACGAAGATTATAAATATGAACACAGATAGAATTGAATTTCGTCACTGATACAGATTTTGGACTTTATATGTTTTTCTCATATTTGGTTTTTTTGTGGCCAGTCTCATGTTTTGATCATACGGCCGGCTTGTGCCGGCTAGGAGGATCGAAGCTGTACTCTTATAGTTATAATTATAATTGTAATTATCTTAAACTCTGTCGACTGGTATCACTTTCTTTCAAAAACTCTGCGATTTAAAATAAATGTGGTAAAATTGATCGAAATAAAGTATTTTTATTTTCCACACACTTCGGCAAACGTAAGATATTTAATTTTTCTTCCAAATTTAATCTGACTGTCATTAGTTAACAAACTAAAGGATTTTATATTAATAAACGTATAGAAAAACGTAATTCTTCATTTTTGTTAATAGTAATTATTAGCTGGACCCGTGAAATTATATTAACCGAACTGGATAAAATTTTGGCACATTTTTGTCTTTTTTATAAAATTTCTTTTCCGTGGCTGACAGCAGAAAGGAATAGTTAGCAGAATTATTCCCTGGGAAAAACATCATCATCAACTAAAAATCATTCACAATATCTACTATTCTACCCATTTTTTACAGCAGTCCTGAAATATCAGATAAATTACAGTTAACTATTAATGGAAATTAAAACTAGATAATGGAAAAGAACAGAAAAAGATTAACAAATATTGATGAAATCCAAGCATTAACGTCTCCAGTTTTCATTTTCGTCTGGGATAAATTTAGATTTTTCTTTTACGAAAACAGAAACGTGGATTACATTTTCTCCAATGAATTATTCATTTATTCGAAGCAGAGTGATCTACTGGAATTCTGGGAGGACCTATTTTTAAAAATAAGATACGAATGTCAGAAAATAATGTTATTCTCTTTCTTCTTTCTAACTAGAATGTATTGTCATCCGCTCTGCGTTTCATTTTATTTTTAAGTAGAATGTCATTTTCCTCTTTTTTTTTTTTTTTTTTTTCCACATATCTAAATACCTTATCTCCTTTCTTCGACCCTCATTTACATCTGAAATGTTTCTCATAAATTCCATCACCGTTGATACAATATTCATCACATACTAAATCTCCAGAGATCAATAAAAATGAGCAGAAAATATATCGAAATTAAAAAATGCGTTACTTTTTTTTAAACAATTTTTTAAGGTAGGAAAGATAAATGTTACGCTCGCTGAGTATTTAAATATCTCTGGAAGAAAATGTACGTTTTTGTTTTTCACGGAAATTAAAAAAAGCAGAAATATTGCTGCTGGTTATACATAAAAAAGATTTCGTAGCTGTAAAAGGATTTCATTCAAAAAAGACCCAAAAATACAAACTGAGTAAAGGACGCTGTGTATAATTTCTGAGTGCCTGAAATTTTAATTAAAACCTCATGGAATACATATTTATTATCAGCATAAGTGAATAGGTGTGTTTAGAGTGATATTACACAATCTTATTTATGTTATGATGAATTTTACAGCGTTGTTCAAAGCATTTTTGACGTAATATGTAACAGATTTAAAAATAAAACATATGTTCTCAAATTTTGAAAAAACTCTTTTACAAAAGTGATAACAAATCAACATATTATAAATATTTAGGGCTCGTATGTTTATATTTTGCACTACTGTAAGACATCGTTTACATTATTATTACATTTTACATTATTATAAATAATCTACCCAACTTCGAAACATTGGATCTTTTTAAGTACTTCACATTCAGTGCTAACTGATGCTTGAAAAGAAGGTCTTCGGAAGTGTATTTCTAGTCTTCCTTGTCTCGCTTTACAACTCATCTACTCTGCAATAGGATTTTTAATAATTGCTCTTACAAGTTATACCTCATCATCTCAATTTCTCTCTTTAACCACCAAATATTTGCTTAAAAATCTTCATCTTCAATTATGCCATTTCCATGCTATGCACAATGTTCGAAAAAAGACTATTCAGCTACATTGGGATAGGGTCTGTACCCAGGAGCCCAGAAAAATGGACTTTGTTAAGTAGAAACTTAACAAATTTTCTCCCCCGCCTCCAAAATACAATGGTCCATTTTATTCCCTCACTTGTAAGTATGGTAACAATTGCTTCGAAAGATATTCGAGTCCTCTAATTTGATAAGTCCTCTGATCTTCTTTGAACGGCGATGATGATACTCGTTACGATCATAAATAAGGGGAGGGTCGTTACTATCTTGAAGTGCCTAAAATGTACAAAGTAACAAGTGGTCTGCACTTATGCCAATCTGTTGTCGTGAGTCATTTATCGAAGGAAATCAACTATAGTTCGCTTTCTGAAAAACAGGCTCTTGGAGGTCATTGCCAACCCCATCCCCGATTTGCAGTTGTAACTCGTGTTGTCATTATCGTTCGGCATTTATTTTCTCCACATCATCTGAAAATGCAGTTCAAGCCAGCCTTTTCATAAAGCTGAACACGCTTACGGAAATGAAGTGGGGAAAAAATTAAAAGAGTCGAACTTTTTTCAGCAGCTTTTTTGTTGTTGCGAGGCAAATCGGGGGCGGAAAATTACCTTGAATACTTTGTATTTTAAAGTAACAGACTAGAGCTCTTCATCAAAGCCAAGGGTCGGAAGGATTGGACAGGAAACTCTATTTAAACAAATGTTGTTGAGTTACAAAGGCATACGAGGCTCTTAAAGCAAATGCATTGGAATCCTGTGCTGTTGGAAGTAACCTCATGTTATAAATTTAATGAGGAGATCTTCTAAAGGGCATACGCTAAGGATATGCTAACAGCTCTATTAGAACTCAATTGACAGGAGAATATAGAAAGGATATGAGCAGACTCGACTACGGCTAAAAATATGTTATGTGACCATTGGGGCATACACGAAAAAGCAACTGCGAATGAAGCTGCCATGATAAGTTTCTATTTTTTTTTCTTAAATTAGTGATTATTACACGTGCACAATGAAGCCTTGGTTCACGAATTTAAGCCATTTATAAAATAAATAATTATAAAAAATAATATAATAATAAGTTCATCATCCGAAATATTCGTAAACCAAAACAACGTTTCCCATAGGAATTAATGTAAAATGAATTAATCCGTTCCAGGCTCTCAAATGATTGCTTAGAAAACAGTACTTTGTATGCAAGTTCGTAATGTAGAACCCATAGAATTCATTAAATCTAGCACGTATACAATATTAACATATGCACGATATTTAACACAATATTAAACATATAAAATAGGAAAGCTTGAATTAAATTTTACTGTATCTCTACGAAGAAGAATTGATAGTATAAATAGAAAACTGTGACGAAGTCAAAGAAGATGTGTTTTTGTTTAAAAGAAAAATCTTATTCTGTAAACATACCAGGAAGGTACTACCTTTCTTGTTTCCTTCTTTCCTTTTTCTCTTAACTCTGCTGTCTGCTTGAGAATCGCTTATAACAGTACTGTATCATTTATAGTACTGCTTCATTTATAGTACTGTATCTTTTATAATAGTACTGTATCATTGATAATGGTACTGTATCTCAGTGTTGCCAAAATTTTTTATCTTTTCCGAAAAGTTTATAATGAATTCAGACAATCGATATTGCTACATTTACCTAAAAACTTGTGATTTCAACTTGTGAAGGTTTATGGAATTTTTCGGAACAAGGGACATGAAAATATCAACTGTGATCTCAATTTAAGCATTATTTGCTAATTTATCACGGTAAGTAATTACACAATGACAGCACGCACTGAGTATACGATAATGTTTTGTAATATATAAGACGTTTTATATGTAAACCCCATTTTTAATAAAGTCCTTTCAATAATAGATGGTTTTTATATGTGAGGCCATATTATATAGAGGCTAATGCATAATTTTGAGTATTTGCTAAAATATTTGCAACGTTCAAGGGGACTTGGTACCTTTTGAATGAATGATTTTATTTAGAACTTTCCTATATTTTTTATGAATATTATTAAACGGATTTGTAAAGCAAAATGATTTTAAGCTGAAAAATAAATTAACAATAAGAAATTTTTCTCCTACTACAATTTTCAATACTTTTCCCTCAGTTATTTATTGTATTTATTAGAATGGTTTTAATAGCTTCATGAATCGATTTTGTATTTAATGAATTAGTTACTGAGGAAAAAAGTACATTTGTATGGGAAAACTTTGAAAAAATATGATATGAATTCATTTTCGCTTCCAATACTTTTTCCTATCAGTATTTTGCAAAACCCATCCTTGTTCCTCTTAACTATATAATTTTAAATAAAAAGTAAAAATATTAAAGAATTTAGTCTGTATGCATGTAAGTTTCAGGGCTCTATGTAAAAGGATTTATCGAATAAAGTCAAACTGAGAAAACTCAGTTTAAAGAATGTAAATTCTCTAAATGATTATTAAATTATTTCAAATCTCTTAACTATTTTATTACTGAATTTAAACACATATCTATCTAAACTAAAACCTGTTACCATTCAATCAGCGAATTCAAACATTAATTACAGGCTTTTATTAAAAACCTTAACTGACCGAAAATATGGCAAGGAAAATCATAAAATGCAAAAAGAACTTTTATTTACCTGTGTTTGTTTCATAAAACACGATGAAATCAGTTTTAATGCATAAATTAATTATAATATATTTCCTAAAACTTTTGTAATTGATATTAGTAATAGTAATTTCAAATTTTATTCATTTTTTCAAATGAAGAGACATAAAACGTTTTATTTAAATCAGCTCAGCAGCATACGTGATTTCGTTTTTTCTTTTAGCCATTTGGTCTCGTATATAAATTGCATTTTAATTAATTTAGGAATATTTTAATTAATTAAATAATTTAGTATTTGTCCTAACATGAGTTTCAATAATGCTACAGTTAAGAACTTGATTACTGTCACTCTTTCTGTTTTTGTCTATCACAAATTTCCGTTTCTGAGGAAGCATAATAAAATTGATTGATAATATACACAGAAATACTCACTCAACTGACTAAAACAGAAAACAAAAACCTACCTGTTCAAAAGTGAAAAAAATACATGTTTTTTAGAAATTCAATAAGTATAGAAAATCAATCAGTTTACACATATCAACAGAGATTGATGATAGTTGCAATCATATCTAATTACAGTTCTTTTCTACACTGATTTCGAATAAATAATTGAGGCAATTAAGAAACAAAAGAAAAAAAACCAGGGCTGTCAAATATTTTAAAAACCTTCTTATCCTATTGTCTAGTTTCAAAATTTATTCTCAGTGTAATAAAGATATTAAGGTACATTTTAAACAAAAAATTGGATAATCAGTAATTTCATCGATTTTGGGGTGGCGAGTCCCTAAAAAGCAAGCACGCATTATTGTGATGCGAAATCTTATAAAAAGTAACATGAAAATATTTAGTTTATAAGTAATTCGATTAAGATAATTGTCTTATCATTTAAGAATACCCAAACAAACATAAAGTTCCAAATCCTTAAATCGCTTTGCGAGTAACTCAGTTTAAAGTACAGATCTGGAAGCTTTTGAATTATTTCCTTTCGATAACTAATTTGTTAGAGATTGCAATAATACGTTGAGTTTTGTGTCGTAACCCTTTTCCCTAAAAACATGTGTCGCCCTTGATGGCGTCATATAGCTGACTAAATGATGAATAGTAGAGGTTAATTGTTTAAGTGCTACTTCGGAGAACATACAAATAATAAAAAATGACCCTTATTGTTTTTAAATTACACTAAAATAATACAAATGCAAAAAAGTAAATGAAAAAATATATGCATTGGAAAAATTCATGAGACGTGTTTTATTGCATTGTAATTGAATGGTATAAAGGAATTTTGAACGGTACAAAAAATGGTACCAAATCCACAATATCTCAAGCATTTGTATATGTTCGAAATCTAAACTCCCTTTTTGTTCGCATCACTTTTCAAATGGTTCCACTAAATGTTATTATGGCCATATATTATTTAAAAAAATTAAAAAAGAAGAATCTGTATATATGTACGTAAGTTCCTTGCAATTTGAAAAACGATGGCACTGTCGAAAATGGCCTCCAAAGAAGAAAAACCCTGACAAAAAGAATAGACATTTCTGTTTATTAACATTGACAACAGAAGTTCAGCTTTAAAAAAATAGACATTTGACGTTGGCTGTAATTTAGTATCGTCTTTTAGTATTGATAGCTACGTTTACTTTCGTGTTCTTCGTCAGAATTATGAAAAATAAGAGTGTTTTCTACAAAAATTAGTCTTCAAGAACTGCTTGATGATTTTTTACTTATAAAGTGCATCTCAGATTTTGAACCTTTGGAAGAAAAAAAGGATAAGTGAAACCTTTTCCCTAAACTTTTGTATTTGGAATTCTGAAAATGTTTCTAATATTTTTTCAACAGGTACATAGAGGCACCCAGTTTTTAATACACATATTCCTACACCCAAACATGGGTACCTCTAATTTTGAATTTCGAATTCGTTTCGATTTATTTCACATTTTGCAAAAATTTAACGAATTTTTATTTTTAAGAATTTGTGATTCGAAAGAGATAAATGACAACACCGTTCGAAATACAACATTTTTATTTCCCTTGCATCAGACCGTCACTATTCGACAAAAATGCAAGTTATTTATCTTTCAGTTTTAATCCACAAATTCGGCTATTTGAACAGAACGTGTTGCCACTGCTTCAAATAAAACACTTATTATTCCTACGCATAAGAGTTTTGCCGTTAAGTAAAGAGTAAAATATTTAATTTTCATATTTAATCTTCCTGTCACTGAGTAGCCAACCAAAAGATGAAAAATAATTAAAGCAATTTTTAAAAATAATTTTTATATTTCGTAGTTTGTTTGATTTAAATAAAAATGTTTTTTTAATCATGAGATGTTTAATTAGAATTATTAACCCTCCTCGTACGGCGCCCCGATTTCCATGGGATACGAAATCTGTCGCGTGAAAATAGCCCGTGCGTAAGTATATTTCTCTTATTTTCGATTCAGATCCCGCTTTTTCTCCGTGTAGGCTAAGAATATTGTAATATTCATATTTTACGTTTCCTTTTGCACCTAGGTGGTACTACAGGTTCATAGCATTGTAAGGACATAGTACTGCCTATTGATTACATTTATATAATTTTATTCCATGCACGCTAATTTCGCTTGAGCCATATTGTATATTTTTAAAATTAAAAAAATACTAACATTTCTGCATTATACTAATTTTGTTTATAAAGATGTGAGTAGTAATATATGAAGTTAGTAATGTATTTGATCATCTTTACATCTGTATCTGATTATTATAGCACACCCTTAATATAAATGTATGCCTAACATGTACGATAATAGTGAAAAGTGTTCAGCTTAGTCTCAGCAGTCCCCACCATGCACCTTCTTTCCATGTTCTGGTCCTTATTTCAATGTTCCTCGTTTCGTGGCCAATCCCCGGAGCACACAGTATTAAGCTCTTTATTTATATTTATTCATGTATTTATTTTTAATTCCATCGGCAGGATCCAACAGGGCTGAAAAGCACCTAACCCAGTGGGCCAGCTGTTCCGTCGATGGTGAAAAGAATGTAATATATGAAGCTAGAGAATATCAAAAAACGCTCCGTATTTCAGAACCATTGTTTGCATTTTTATATTTTTATTCCATGCACGCAAAAATCTCGTGAGCCGTATTGTATGTTTTTTCAAAAATAAAAAATCTGTTAAAATATCTGCATTACTCTAATTTTGTTTATAAAGATGTGAATAGTAATATATAAAGATAGAGAATATTAAACAAATAGTCCCATATTTCAGCACCAGAATGTGTCCAAATCGCGCCGTATGGGGAGGGTTAAACATGTTTTCGAAATGATAATAGCTTCACTGATTTGGAAATAGATTTTGTTGCTTTGGAGCAACATTTGCAGCTAATGAATGTCAGAATCGCTTTTAAGCTATCATTGTAAATGCAAGTAAGTGATCGGCATGAATAGTCGAGTTTTTGACGAATCAAAGTGCATTCAAGATTTATTTAAAATGCTTGATTTTTCAGTAACTACAAACGGAGTTGTAAGTGGCCGTCTTTTAGCAGCGCAAAGCTGAGACAGCTTACGATGTCATTAATTTGATAAGCATTAGGTAGAGAAAAATTTCTTTTCGTCTTCGCTTGTTATCTTTGAACGTTACCCAATAATTCAATAAACGCCCACGAGTGACTTCATCTGTAGCAAGTGAGATTTATTTTAAAATTCAACCTTTGTTCGAGTTGTTTGTATTTTTCATAACCAATACAATATTTTTCTAAATAAAAAAAGCGTAGAAAAGGGTTAGATTTCTTATTTCATATAAAATTAAAATTATTTAATTTTAAAAAGCCAAAACATGAATGTTTGAGTCACTTGAAACGTTTCGATATTTCGAAGTATGTGTCTACAACAACGTGTTTCGAAAATAAAGCTAGAGTAATAGAAGTTTGTGTACAGCAGGGTATCAAACAAGCGGCCTTCAGGACGAATGAGGCTCCTAAGCAGTTTTATATGGCTGTTGAAGACATTTCAATTATGTATTTGTTGCAAATGCGGTGGGACAAGGGTTTCAAGATTTTAGCTATTTGAAGTTCGAGTTTGTATTATTTTCATTTCCATTAAAAACGAAAAGTGAACAACGCGCCAGAAAATATATAAATGTATTAATTTACAAAGTGATATAAAATTTATTCGAAGCTATCAAGACACATATTTCATTAAATTTTATTCGTAATTTTTTAATAAATAAATACTCTCAGTTTCTAACTTTTGCACTAAGAATAATCGCTTATTTTGGGAATACATTTATAGGTGAACAGCATTTTTCGCAGTAAAATTATCAGAATCTAATACCATCAAGTGTCAAGCTGTAGTACAAAATAAAGAGTTTATAATTATTTGAATATAAACGTATGCAATTTTTATACATGCACGGAAGAAGAATTTAAAAAATAAGGGAAAGATATTAAGTTGTCATTATTTTTTCTCAAGTTTTGTTCCATTTGCAAAATTTTCTCTGAAAACTTAGAAAATGTTCATAATTTGCTTATTTTTAATTCAAATTTAAGTAAATTATTTAATTATTAATTAAACATGCTAGAATAATTTAAAAGGAATATCAAGCTAATAATTTAATATTTACTCTTACCAAATATAAGTTATACCTCAATCTATTCACCTGAAAGTAGTTCATTTAACTCCTCGAGCAATACAACGCTATTTTACTAAACCTCCTTTTAAAATTGTCCGATAGGACATGAATACCAATCGGTTATCGATCTGTGAGCAAAATAATCATTCTGTGACTATAGGTGATATATTGTGTAGTGTCTACGGCCAAAAAGGAGTTATGTGTAAAACAGATGCTATGCCAGTGTTTGATAAAAAGGTTATACCGGGCATGCTTGTCAATCCTTACAGTTTGTTTCGTATGACGGTAGGTCAGATTCGTGAAGGTCTCAGCTTCAGGGTCGGAAAAGATGCTGATATTGTGCATAATAGTGAAGGAGAACTTATACCGGAAGCTAAAGCATTTTTGTCAATCTATTTGAATTACAAAGTGTAACCGACAAATATCGCTGGCAGGTACCAAATTACAGATTTCAGATACAAAATAAATATAAATTTGAGTGTTTTTCTTGACAGTGTTTTGGCTTGTTCCCTATGTAACTGCAACTATATTTGCTCCGACGTAATTGTATCTGTCTATGCCTTCCAACAATTTTGAGAACCCGAAACTACTGAATTTCTTTGAGGACGTGGAAAAACTATATAAAACCGCAGAAAGCATCACTTCAAAAAGTTTAGTTTAGAGTTTACCTTAAAGTATTGAGAATGCTGAGAGATCACCTGTGGAAGATTACGCATTTGAAATTTTTATCCCAAAGGGTTAATTTCCCCGGAAGGACTATTAATTTCATTTTGGCATTTTGTGTTGATTCAGTGTAAACGGCCCATCACTTTTTAAATTGTTCCCAACAAATATTAGAGCCCTGTATTGTATTTAAAGAAATTAAATAATGAAGAAGCTGCATAAATGCTTGTATGTTTCTCGAATTGTGATCAAACAACAGTACCTAGAGTCATCGAATTTTGAATAACATACGTCGCCACCCGAATATGAGCCTTTGGAAGCCCAAATTTGTAATTTGTTTTATTATCTGTTTCATATTTTGTAAAGCACTTATGAGTTTTTAATTAAGAAACTCAAAGATTGGAAAGAGAACAATGGCGACACCGTATGGGAAAAAAATATCTCTAGAGCGCGAGACTGTGTATCGGAAATTCTAAAACGTATGCTCTTTTAAATATTTTGTGATATTACTGTTGAATTTAATTCTATGGTTTAAGTACGAAGAACATGATATTTAATAAATAAAGGTAACACACGAAGCGTTAAAAAAACGCCTCTTTGGGGGTAACATAAAATCTGAAAGCTTGTAAGAATTATGTTAATTTTATTAACAGTTAAATTTCAAGTTAAAGTTACTTTCCTGTCAAATTCTTAACTTCAACTTACTACTTCCGACCAGAACGTAGGTTTAGAATCACGTCTGAATACATAATGAGGAAGAGCGGTATTTAACCGCGAAGTTCTTTGGTCTTAGCGAGAGAAAATCAGAGTTTCTGATTTACGCGCGTCTGTTTTTTGGCCACTCTCTCTCTCAAGGCTGTTATTACGCTCGGCCGTACTCAGCCCCTTGTTAAGCTTAGTAGTCAAATAGAGTTAAGGGGCCAACTAGTCCAGAATCTTGATAGCTTCGGCTATATTTCTTTAGTTAATCTTAGTTTTAGTTTTCCCACGAACTTAAGCGATTATTCGCTAACTAGTTCTTAAGATTCATCACTTTCTACAGTAAGTGAGATTTACACTAATGAGAATCTTACAAGCTTTCAGACATTTTCCCTGTTTTTTTATATTGTTTTGTGTTTAACGTTCTTAGTAGTTTGAAGTGGTTACTACTGATTGTGTCTGTCACAGTAAAGCTGTGTAAAACAGCTGCCTTAGAAGAGCTGTACAAGTACATTTGTATGTTGTAAGAATTCCTGAACTGTAAAATGCTTTTTGGAAAGATAAATTTCATCAAACTATCATCTGTTCTGTACGAAATGAACGACTGAAACCGTTCAAATGTAACAATATATAAAAGAGTAATATATACGGACAATATAATATGGCGTTATCGGTAACGAATTTTCTAAATACCTAAATATATATAAAAAAAGGAACTCACAGAAAAATTCCTTTACACTTCACTTGAAGTAAATTCTAATCAAAGGAGTAAGGAAATAGCTTCAGGTGAAAATTTTTTTAAGTAAAATAAGCGAAAGAAGAAATAAGACTAAAAGCGAATTTGCTTTTAAATTTCCTAACGGATGCCTTGAAAAATTGGAAGTCCCAAATGTAAAAACTAAAGCACCAATGGAAAATTCCATCATTGAAAAAAGATCATTGAAGTTTCCAATTTCTTGAGCCGAAACGTCCCAAAATTTAGGTTGCTCTAAGCCTTAACTTAATCTTTTGCAGCTTGATCTTACTTTCCTGCACTTTCTGAGAATTTGATGATTTTAGTGAGCACATTTCGGAGCCCAGAATTTTAACAATACTGCAAACGAGCCTTGAGCGGTTGAATTAGATTTTAGAATCTCTGAGTTTTTTCCGAAACTTCTATTTTTTATTTTTTTCTTGGCTGGTATTAGCTGTATTTTTATGGCCATCTTGGGAATTAGTTTCTTCTTTTTTATATCCAAGCAAAACGTAGATATGGGAAATGGGGCAGCGATTAAAATTCGTCGAGTGTTCCTTTAGACAGAGGTACTTGAGGTTTTAGTCCTTCGACAAAATTTCCTGCCAAGTAAATTTAAAATTTTCATTGAAATTGCGAGGAGCTTTTACGATAAGCCGTAGATAAACTTCAAACTTCACGTTCATTTTTCAAATTGTTTGAAAGCTTTTAGCTTCGCATTTCTTCGTTTATATATCACTTTTTTTCTACAGTTCCTTTTGGTATGAACATGTATGCAGTTTGAAAACTTATAATATCATTTGAAATATTATAAGTATTCGAAAAAATACTCGTTATATTTAATTATAATTTTTCAGCTGTATTTCAACTGCTCAACACTAAGATCTGTTCAAGATCCGGATTCATGTGCTACTACGTTTGAATAAACGGAATCCTTATTGTTTTTGCATCACCACTCGAAGTACATTGTAATATAAAATTCAACAGCATTAATTAAAATAATATTATTACTTTGCAAAATTGTATTACATCTTATTAATCGAACAAATAATTAAAATCTGTACAGAACATGTAAGGATATTATAATTTTATATAATCCGTTATTTTTTGATTTAGATCTTTATTGTCATTTTCCGTTTCCCTACCAGAATTTAAATTTCGGTTCAGAATATTTAAGCTGAGATTTTTGGATTGTAAATCAGAACGTGTTTCTGCCTCTCGAGACCACGTTACTAGGTTTAGCTAGTTCTGATAAGTTCAAACTCTGTTGGGAATTCTTAAGATATGCCTTTTTCAACATTGTGTGATTTTGCTGTTGAATTTTGTGATGTAAGTGCGAAGAAAGCGATGCTTAATAATAAGGCAAAAAAACAAAACTAAAAACAAAAAGTTGTGTTAGCAACTTTTTTTTTATTTTTATCTTTGTACCTTTCTTATTCCAAGGGCAGATTGGTAAACTGCGAGCTTAACGAGAGGATAAGGAATCCTTAACAAATTTCCCCGTGCGACGTTAAAATCTGAATCCCTTCATATATTTTTCGTTTCTTTATATTTATATATATATATATATATATATATACTACGTTTTCTGCTAACATAATGAAATTTTGTTTAAAAAACTCAGCTTTTAAAATCAAGAAGTTGCCAGTCGGCAAATCCTTTAATTACGTTTAATTTTCATTAATTAATTCATTAATTTGTTATTTTAATTACTTTATTATGTTTAATTTTCAAATTCAATCAGATATAAATCGATTTAAAAGAAATGTATTGCGAATTGGCAACGCGTAAGATATTTGTCTTTCACATTAAATCCATAAA
Source organism: Stegodyphus dumicola (assembly GCF_044657685.1). Lineage (NCBI taxonomy): Eukaryota > Metazoa > Arthropoda > Arachnida > Araneae > Eresidae > Stegodyphus > Stegodyphus dumicola. The sequence continues at coordinate 122,667,025 of NC_140776.1, forward strand.
GTCAGCGATTTAACAGAAATGTATTGACTCTGCTCGAAATAGGTTATTTCTATATTCCATGTGTCAGTTTGTTGAAATTCAAAAAAATGTAGGATGTTTAATTTTTCTTTCAAATTTAATTCTTTGGTTATTTATTACCAGATTAAGTGATTTAAAAGCAATAAATGCAGTTTTACATTTTATTAGGATTAATTACTAGATGATCTCGTCAAAATCATTTCAAAGTGGCTCACATCTTTTTTCGAGCACTTGTATTTTTTTAAAATGTATTTGCAGTCTTTTACTAAACACTAAACCTTAGACTCCCAATCTTTTTTTTTCCCATGTGAAATATTATTTTTTTTTATATTTTAAGCCCTTGTTACAAAATCCCTTGTAATAAAATAATTTATTCAAAACGAATTAGTCGGTAATTCACATAATAATTCAGAAACTCAAAACTTCTGTTGAGCAGATGAAATTTCTTATTATACTTTTATTTTAAGTGAAAATATATCATAAGAAAGAATTATCGTCTGCATTTGGAAATTATTGCTTATTTAGGGAAATATATTAACAGTTTCTTATCTGATGTGAACATGTTTTCGGATGACGGGCACTTGCTTTTTCAGCATTGGCAACTCCTAAGGCCGGAAGTGGTGGCCATTTTATTGTGGAGGCACCTAATAGGCAACCACCGTTAGCTCCTTTGAGGGGAGAGACAATTTACATCCATGCCTTCTCCGGGATTTGAACCCGGACACTTTGGTATCCAGACGGCTTTCCTAAACCATTGTATCGTCTGAGCGGCTCCTAAGTGGAACATGGCAAGATGCTACGAACTAACGACAAACTCTATTAGGATTTTGATTATTCATCATTTGAAAGACATTAAAAGTATTCGAAACATACGAAAAAATCCCTGGTGTAAGCGCTCATTTCTGTGTGATATTATGAAACGATGGAAATTGTGTGAAACTGTTAAAATGCACTGAAATCTTTACCACATTCCAATCTAATAGGATGAAATTGTAGATTTGTCTTATGAAAAATAAAGAAATACCAAAGTTTTAATACTGTTAAAGTTAATGCGGATTAAGAAGAATGTCTTGTGACAAAAGTTAGCGCTTAAACTGCTAACAGCATATGGATATGATGGAAGGTTCTACAAGAAAGAAAATTCTTCCTCAAAAAGAAAACAAGGAAAATGCGCAAAAATCTAAGGTGGGCAAAGATTTATCATAGTAAAATGGTGTTAGATTTCTAAGCGAGTCACAAATTAATACATTTGGTTGGATGGATTAATTACTGTGAAGCGAAAGCCAAATGAAGAAATGATTCCGAAAAATTATTGTTGAGGAAAGAGGGGTGGATTAATAGGGGAAGAGGAGAAGGAGGGAAGAGGCTTAATAGTTGGGGGATATTTTCCTGCCTCTGGGATGGGAAATATACATTTTATAGAAAATAATATAAATGAGTGTAAATATAAAAATATTCTTAATGAAAACCTAAAAGCATGTTCATGAAACTTGGAGTGAAAAAGGCATTTAAGTTCTATCAGATAAACGATCCTAAACACACGACTGTAAATGTTCGCTGGTTATTACTGAACTGTCGGGAAGTTAACAAAGCTCCTCCATATTATCCGGACTTTAATTCTATTGAACTTGTGAGAAATGAGTTGTTAAAAGAATAGGGAAACATGAAGTTTCTTCGAACGCTCTACTAAAAGGAATTTTTTCAGATCAATAGTACAAAACAGAACACTCTAACACGAAAACAAATAGTTGAATTCATACCAAAACGTAATTTTAGCGAATAGTTATTGAACAAATATTGAATGTTAAATTATTTTCGTGTTAAGTATAACATGTTTGTTCAAAGTATCCAAATAATTACCTGAGTTCGTTTTCAGGACATTTCAAACAATTTTTTTCTGACCCCAAACGCTTTGAATAACGTTTCTCCAAATAAGCAGGTTTTAAAAAAGGTGAAAAATTTCATTCGTAAAAGAATGAAAGTTATTTTGATAGTAACTAATATTTTCAAATATAACTGTAAAACACGACTGACCAAAAAGTAATTTAGACGGCCAGTCAATAATATTAAACAACTGACGCAACCATGTTCAAAGCACGTACTTTATTTCTCTTACTACATCTGCTTTTCTATTTAGAACAAGTACGTTTCCCATTTCTACATAAAGCTACGATCATCATTTCCCAACTAGGTTAAAGCCGAGTTGAAACTCGTGATTAATAGCTGTGTGTAAGCATTAACGTGTTACCCCTTATTCATTAGAATGTATTAGGGGTAACTTTAACACTGGATAATTAATAATTGTTTCGAATGATGTATCATTCTTCCTAATGCTGCTGCGTTTTATTTTTAGCAGTCCTAGATACATTATTCATTAAGTCTTAAATAAATTTATTGCATCTTTATCTCTACCTCGTTTAGAATTTAAACTATCAGAATCTGAATTGTAATGCAAACACAGCCACAACTTTGTTCTGAGCTTAAGTGCTTACATTCACTCTCTGAGTCTTAATTGCTTAAATTTGCATAAATTAGGTTACTTCAATTAAGAATAAACGCGAATCTAATAAGATCTAGCATACAATTTACCACCTCCATTGGAAACTAGCTAAAATCTCATTGCAGAGTGCGTGTTTTTCCCTTAACAAAACTCAAGTTCCACTGAAACATAATAATAAGATGCTTGTGTTTACGAAAATGACGAAGTTAATAAAACAATACAAAAATTACAAACTTCAGAATATAGCCTAACTTAGGGATTCTCAATCTTTTTCTTGCATTGAACTCTTTTAAAAAACGGTTTTTCGTCATCTACTACCTTCCATACTTTTCTACAATATACAACGTCCAGCATAACCATAGTACAAATAATTGCACATAAATGACTTCAAAATAACATTTAGAATAATAATATGAACAGTAGTTTTGAAGAAAATGTTTTATTAGATTCATGTACAATTATTTTTTTATTATTATAATTTTTAATTTTATTAATATAAACAAGGTTTAAAAAACAAAATCCCAGATAATAATTGCACAAAAGTCCGATTTTAATCAATGTGATGGCTGCACTTGATTTATTCAATAATGTTTTAAATATTTGTCATAAAATTGCTTAATTGACCTTTTAAAATCCTCTCATTTAAAATTATTCAACCTATTTCTTGTTTTACATTCTAGTTGTGCGTTTTTGGACGAAGTAAAGGAAGAGCTGCAATTGCAAATACTTTTTGGTTTTCAAATTTCAACACAAATATGCATTTTGACAATTTCCGAACCCATTTTGACTATTTGTTTTTTCATGAACTCTGTATGTACGGACAAAATAAAGGACAATTTATTCCGAAATGGATTGTAAAATGGATTCAAAGTGGATTTTTTCTTGTCGTCTGTACGTACATGAGTATTTATCTCGCATAATTCAAAAACGATTAATCTTAAAAGGTTGAAATTTTGTATATAGAACTGCTATATATAGTTGTGTATCTTCGTTTTTACTGCAATCGGTAGTACTAAAAGTATATATATATAATTTTACTGCAATCGGTAGTACTAAAAGTATATATATATATATAATTATACCCACCCCCTTACCCGGCCTTTATGTTTGCAATCAATGGCCTCTTACTCATAAGCCTCCAATTGCAGAAGTGCTTTAAATGAAGAAAACATTGATGTTTTGGAAACATCAAATTAAAAAAAAATTGGACAAATAACGGAATCTAAATTTTAATGCCGTCTCCCGATTTCTATGCTTATATCTGGAAAAGTTTTATACTCAATATGAAAAAATAGAAATACAAGACGTCTGGATATTTAATTTCAAAATTTGCAAATTCTGATGTCATTTTCAACTTGCCTGGAGGGAAGAGTTAATTAAGTTTTATAAGGTTAAATGAAATGCAGTGAAAAATGTTTATAATTTAATAGGCTGAACAATGAAGTCATTTAGTGTTGGAAAATTTTAAATTACATTTATTGCATAAAAATTTTTGTATTTAAATACATAGTTATATAAGTATTTTATATATTTCTGTAATTTTAAAAATAATATTGATTTTAAAATCTATTAAATAATTTTGACGTATTTTTCCTTCTATTATTTTATTTCATATCCTTCTTCTTAAGTGATGCTTTATATAAATAAACTTCATCAATTTTATTAACTACCTCTTTACTTTAATTTTATTAACACTTTGTACGAAGTAAAAGGAAATATTGTAAGCGAGAAAAATGTCGGGTATCGTATTTCAACGAAAATATCCATTTTGATCGCTATCGCATGCAATTATACGAAGCTTTTACGTGATATCTATCGCCACGGCATTTCGAATACGGCAAACTGCATATGCGGGAAGAAGGCTCCCCAGATCATTATGTACTTACATGTCCTGTAACTACAAATCACCTACTGCCACAACTATCAACCAATATGACAGCCTTCAAAAGGTTGCTAACAGAAAACAGAACAGCCATAAGTAGGATTTGCAAGGTCACCAAAATCATCACACAAGACATTTTTCAGCTGCGCTAGAAAAGTCTCAACAGAGTTACCCACCAGCATTGTATACTTATTGCATACTCATTATATCTGCAATTAGCTTTTACCAATTATATATCATCTGTATTAAGGGAACTCTGCTTAGTTACTTCTCTTCAAAGTACAACCACTTGCCATCCGTGATAAGCGAACTGTGCTTAGTTACTTCTTTTCATAGTGCAGCTAATTATCTTCTGTGCTAAGTGTTCCGAGCTAAGCTCTCATTAGTGCTAAAAGCCTTTATTAATCATCTGTGCTATATGTGTGATTATATTGCGTAATGTGATTGTATTGCAATTTGTTACCTTAACAAAGCGAACTGTGCTTAGTTACTACTGTTCTGCCTCTGCAAAGGGCTGCTTGTGCTTATCACTGCTTGCTCTAAGTGAACTCTGCTTAGTTACCACTGTTCAAAGTGCAACTACTTGCATTCCGTGCTAAGCGATCTGGGCTAGGAGTAATGTGCTAAGTGATCTGTACTCAGTGATCCGAGCTATTTTCCCATCGGTACTAAGGCCATTATTTATCATCAGTGCTAATTGATAACAACTTGTTACTTTAAATTTAACAGTTTAGCATACCTTGCATTAAGACATAGCGGACCTCTCTGTATTCTGTTTATATTACTCTGTCTGTGCCTTGTTTCATGCCGGTATTGTATTTTGCCTGTATTGATTTCTTCCTGCACTTGTATCTTGCCTTCTACTTGTATTCTGTCTGAAATGACCCTGCTAATACCATGGTACTCATAGGGCCTCAAAAAGACTAAATTTAAAATATGTACAGTAAAATAAGCATACCATGTAATTTCGTATGTACTTAGCATCGTGTTATACTCATGCAATACCTGCTTGCAGCATCCCCGTGCCAATATACACGTCTTTATTTTTCATAATTTCTTGATTCTATTTATGTTTAATGTATGTTATGTCTTATGTTTATTTTCTTAAATGTATTATATTAAGTTTTTGGTATCAACATTCCCTACACACCAATCTTGTAATCAAAATCGTACTATACGCACTTAATGTATCTCTGCATGTACACTGGACCTCCCTTCAAGATGTAGTACTCACCCTAATCGCATTCAACGTTTTAAATTGCTAAATGGCATGCATATTCCAATATTCAAGTGCTATACATGAAATGCAAATAGTAAATGATATTATTATTGTCTGGATTCCTTATTAAGCATATAATCTTTAAATGCTTAACACACTGAAATGGCTTTGCTAACCAAACTGCAATGCCAGAGACTTCCTCTCATATGTGTAATTCTGTATATAGTCTACAATACCAAATGTGTATTTGCGTACATTTAGTGTATTTGCGTATACAGTATGTGTCATTGGCATCATTGTACAGGGTTATCCAAATTAAACTTCCCCAACTCAGAAGCCTGTGCAGAGCGTTGTATGGGTCATAATGTGATGAAATTTTAAAAACAGACACTTCAGATCATGCGCTCGAGATTTATTACACAAAAAAATTAGTGCAAGAAGTTGCCGATAGGTGGCGCTGTAACACTAGTAATGTGCATATTGCAGCAACGTGATTTGCAGAAATAAAGCTTCTGCGCAACTTATCCAAAAGACGAGCCCTACAAAAGTGGAAGACAGGCCTTGCACAGGCAGTTGTTACCAGTTCGCTGAAGACAAAGCTCTGTTAGTGAAACTTTTCTACTAGAATGACGAGAACTCCTATGCTGCGATAAGAGCATTCCGTCAGCTGAAGATTTTACGCCGAGGACCAATAACACCACGCGCTCTACGAGACATGATGAAGGAGATCAAAAGAACAAGACAGCTGGGAATTTTACCAGATAAAGGACGACAGGTTCTGGAATCTGCACGCGTAGAAGACGTTGCTTTGGCGGTCGGGGACCCCACTAGCCAATTGCCACATGGTGTTGTCAGTGTGCCAACTGTTTCTCATGCTGTTGATATGCCCTACACGACCGTCTGGCGTGTGATGCGTGGAATCCTCGGTTATTTTCCTTATAAAATCCATAGTCGTCATCAGCTGTCCGACGGGGATCCTGTAGTTCGGGAAACATTTGCGTTGCAGTTCCTTGCCAGAATGGAAGTCAATGCTGCTTGGCCGTGGAACATCCTTTGGATGGATGAGGCCCATTTTCAGCTAAATGGTCAAGTGAATACGCACAACTGCCGCATTTGGGCAAGTGAAAACCCGCGCGCAATCCATCAAGTGCCCTTGAACACTCCAAAAGTTACTGTATGGTGCGGTTTCACTGCAACATTCGTTATTGGGCCTTAGTTTTTTGAAGAGGTGACTCCAACAGGGTTCAAAACCTGCTCTGTCACAGGAAAACGGTAACAGGAAATGTTGACAACGTTTGTGATCCCTGAACTGCAACAACGTGGCCGCCTCCAGGACACGATATTTATGCAGGATGGTGCACCTCCCCATACTTTTCGTGGCGTTCAACAGGTGTTACGGGCAACTTTTACCGATGCACGTGTGATCAGCCGCTGTTTAGCTACAGCTTGGCCTCCCCGCTCACCTGATCTCACGCCATGCGACTTTTGGTTATGGGGATTCTTAAAGGATCGGGATCGACCGAGAACACCCAGCAACCTTGGCACATCTGAAAGACGCAATTATTCGACATGTTCGTGGAATTAATGTGGACTTACTGCGTTCCGCTGTGGAACACACTGCTTTGCGAATGGAAAGAGTTGTGGAGAACCACGGCACACATATAGAACATCTGTAGAATGTCTTGTTGATCTGCAGCGCCACCTATCGGCAACTTCTTGTACTAATTGCTTTTTGTTTAATAAATCTCGAGTGCATGATCTGAAGTGTCTGTTTTTAAAATTTCATCACATTATGACCCATACAACACTCTGCACAGGCCTCTGAGTTGGGGAAGTTTAATTTGGATAACCCTGTACTATCTACTCTCATTGTACTATGTCTTATTCGCTACTGTACTTGTACTAATGTATTTGAATTTGTAATAACAAATGTTCCTTCCTCTGTGTTCCTGTTCCAGTTCAATTATGCTGACTATTCTCTGTACCCATAGGGCGCTACGAACGGCAATCCGTTCGCCATGAACATTGTAATCGTAGTAAATCAGTTATGCACCTCAAATGCAATCTTTCCTCGCATGCGTTCTAACAATGTCTCTCACATCTGTTAATACTATTACATTTGTAATCTGCCTTGTATATCCAGTGTGAGTGCGTTCCGTGCATCATGCGCATCTTGTACATCATTTCTCAATTTTCATCTAGTATTCCTGTAACGTATTCATATATTCAGTAGCCAGTCTAAAACTTCTAACATTAGCATCAAGTGTATTTTCATTTGTAATATGTATTAATTGCACCCGCAATGTATTTCCTGAATTCGCAATATGTAATATCTGCACCTGCAAAGTGAACTGTATTTTAGTATGTTAACACTGATATTCACGTATTCTGCTCTGCATCTCCAGTGTCATTATGCTCCACGATAAGCGTGTTTCCGGACTATTATTTCTAAAGTTTTCATATATTATTCTTCTAATGCATTCATATATAATGTAACATTCAACAAGATCTTATGTATCAAGCGTATTAACATTTGTAATATGTATTATCTGCATCCGTTGCATTAAGCGTATTTATAAATGTAATGTGATTATATTGCATAATGTGCATATGCTGTAAGAGTTGTATAATTGTTATCTGTATATATTGTTAGTGTAATCTTAATTGTAATATGTATATATGTCTTCTGCTTTGCATATCCCGTAATATATTATCTAAACTCGTAATATGTAATATTAGCATTTGCACATGTAACAATGTATCTGCATTCGTTATAACATTCGTTCTTGTAATTTGTACGAACAGCGCAAATTCTATAATACTCAAATTATCTTTGCAATAGCATCTGCCATTATGTATACATTCATTGTAGTTAAATCTTTAATGCACCATCTTCTGTTCCTTATTCTGTTCTCCATATCACAGATTTAGTGTTGTATACTATTTCTAAAGTTTCATCATGTTTCATGTATTTTATCAATGTATTTCATGTCTCATGTATTGTATCAATGTATTGCATGTATTTTGTCCCGTATTTTATAAATTATCATGCTTTTACTAAGCTTTTGCTCCCAGTCTGTACACACCGTAGTAAGTATAGAATCTCTAGATACCTCGACATTCCCAATATACAACACTATCACGCATTTGAAATATGCTTAACGTTTATGTATCGAGTGAGGGGTATTGGTATCTAATTACGCCTTATGTTTATGTGATTAATATGCTGTTTTCGTACTTTTTTCCCTTTTTCATTTTTTTAAAACCTCTCTCTTTATGCCACACACTTGACTATTTATGACATGCTTATGTATCCTAAACAGCAATGTAGCACAATGACTCATCGTCCCTCGTTCGTACTGTAAATACTTTTATTAATTTCAATAAAGTTGCTGTTCCTATACAGGGAAAGGCGTGTAACATATGCCTGTTTACCTCTGCTAAACATCAGACGTCCCCGTCTTCCGTCACCTGTCACCTGTACGTAAGGACAGAATAAAGGACTATTGTTTACCAAACGAATTATAAAACTGATTTAAAATAGATTCAGACGATATTGTTTTGTAGCGTCTGTACGTACGTACATATAAACGTATGTATGTATTTATCTCGCATAACTCAAAATCGAGTAGCCTTAGAACTTTCAAATTTTGTATATAGGATTGCTGTAATATGTAGTTCACTTTCTTTTTTGGTTGCAATCGGATGCACAAAAAGTATGCTAATATATATATATATATCCTACTCTGTTACTCAGCTCAGGAAGCTAAATTTTTTTATTATTTTTATATGTTTGTAAATTGCTCATTTTTTGATTTAAAAATGAATTATGTTGTTCTTATCTTCCGGTTATGGTTTTTATATCTTTAGTTAATCTGCATGCAGTATTTGTAGAATTATCAACAATTTAAAAATTGTTTAAGTGCTGCTAAGCCTAATTTTTGTCTACTATAACAGTCATATTTGTTCACATTTGAAATCTAGCAGAATAGTGAATTCAGCTTCTGCACCTTCAGTGTCTTTTTGCCGAGTGGAACCAAAATTAAAATTTCATTTTTGTGCACCAAAACATTTTCCTTGTTGCTGGTTGGCCAAATTTCTTGCTTTTGCGTAGAAACCCTAATTTTAATTCTAAAATTTATTTTATTGTTTTAACTGCATTTGGTGTTTTCTATTTTTTCAATTTTTAATGAAGGTATTTTGAGGTTTTGTTTGTTTTTCCGTTGCCGCGAACTGAGAACAGAATTAATTGAATGAGGAATATATCTCTAATGAAATTCGAGGAAATAAGTTTGAATGAAATGCAGCAAAAAGTTCGTATAATTTAAATTCCGTACAAGGAAGTCATTGGTGCACATATTTTTAATCAATGGGATCTTAATTATCCTGTTGAATGTTTTTGTGCAGATTCGGCTATCGACCTAGAGTCGTCCACTTGATCATCAATGATCCGTTTTAAAATTACGGATCCAACGGAGTAGGGATCAATACCTACTCCGTTGTATATATATACTCCGTAGTATATATATATATATATATATTTCCAAGAATTCGGAAGAAAATAATTCCGTTTGCTGCTCCTTTTCTTGTCGAATAAAAATAATTAGGTTTGGTTTGGTTTACTGAGATTACGGCAAAGACATTACGACTATCTGTATATATATATATGTTGCTGTATGATTTTAAATTCACTTAGTTCGAAATCAAGTTATTCTAATTAGAGTAACTAACAAGAAATACTAAAGAAATATAATCAATATTTCTTTAGTAAATAACATATATATTATATATATATACACACATTTGTACTGCTGATTGCAACTTAAAAGGGAAATGCACAACTAGATATTATAGAAGTCCCATATACAAAATTTCAATGTTCTACGTCTAATCGTTTTTGAGTCATGCGAGATACATATATATGTACAGACTTCTTGAAAAACGCTGTTTGGAATCCATTTTAAATCTATTTTACAATGCGTTTTGAAAACGGAGGCCTTTATTACGGCCGCATGCAAAAATGTGACGCAAAACAAAATCTTCCAGATGGATTCGGGATCGGTCAAAATGGTTATTTCAATTGAAATAGAATACTCGACATTTTTGGCCGATTACAATAAGTCTTTTACTTCCTAAAAGGAAGTGAAAATTCAATATAAATGTTGTTGTTTATATTCATCATTACCAATATGTTAACCATGTGACAAACAAAGGAACGTTTTCAGTACTACATTTTGTGGGGGAGCCATAGGATTTGAAGGATAGGAGAGCATTTTAGTTAACTTCTCCTTGATATCAAAAAGAATTAGCGTCAATAGTAAAGAGATTTAAAAATCTTTCTCATTTAGTTTGATCTGATGTCATCCTGTTAAGTTGAATCCGGCATTACACTCTTAAATCGCTTAATTTTGACATTCTTAATAAATTTAGGTAATAGAAGAAAATAAAACATTTTGTTGGAATAATGAGTTATTATTTACCTTCTAGTTGTAGAAGTTCTCCATAATGCTAACAGTGACGAGAACAACTGGTAACTTGGATTAGGATGAACAGTTTCTATTATTTCCAAAACTGGTTAGTTAACATTTTACCGCTTATTTCAAATACATTCAGTTATATGCAATGTTTTGCATCAATTTAACTGTCAGAACTTTCGTTATTGATTTAACAGAAAGTTGCACTATCTTGATCTCCTACATTATTTCTTTATTGAAGCTTTATAGTAATGCTTTGATTTAAAAAAAATCAGTCCCATCCATGATTGAGAAAGCTCTTCACGTCTCGTAACGGATGTCGTTTAATGGACGGAAACGCACGCCCCAAATAAAACGGCCATGACACAGCTTGGGGAGAGTGTTTCCTTTTCTTTCCTCGTTTATTTCTTTTCAACTCCGTTTAAAAGATCTCCTAACATTTTTTTTTCCATCTCTTGGGTGACATTTGCTTTCCGGAAAGGGACCAAGAAATAAATTTCGAATTTAGTGGTAAACTTTACGTCAGTTCCAAGAATTCGGAAGAAAATAATTCCGTTTGCTGCTCCTTTTCTTGTCGAATAAAAATAATTAGGTTTGGTTTGGTTTACTGAGATTACGGCAAAGACATTACGACTATGTGTCGAAGTGAAGGGATGCCTTCGTGAAGGACTTCTAAAGGAAACTTCGTATACATGTTACACATGGGAAAAACCACGAAAATGCCCATGCAGCCAGCCCGTTCGCGGGATTCGTATCTCGGACCGAACTACCAGTATTAAGCGACGTTAGCGCTGGGTCGCTGGTGGGTCTAACAATAATTAGGAAATCAGCACGAAACATTTTTTCCCTAAAACTCGGAGATATTTATTATATTTCGAGCAAACTTCCGAAATTAAACCAAAATTCTGAATAGCACTAAATTATTTTTTAATAATAAGTAATTTAATGATGACTAAAAATTTAGGTAATCTCAGCAAACTTACGATATTAAACCAAAGTCTGAGGATCATTGAATTATTTTTTAATACTAAATAGTTTAATGATGACTGACAATTTATGTAATGTGGTTTTTAAGAATTAAGACAAAGGGATTTATTATTTTTAGAAATTTACCAAGCAGATTTACTGACTCTCAAAATGTATTGAAGCTTGCATTTTAATCGAGTTTATATGCACTTATCGTATTCTCGCTAACAAGTCACTGACGTACTTTAAACGAGTTTATAAGCACATTGTTTAAGCGAGTTCAATTTTAATCATAAAATCCAGTAATTTAAAAGCAATAAATACAGTTCTTCATGTCTATTATTATTATTAATTATTAGCTGCACTTGTGAAATTACGCTGGCTAGATACATTTAAATTATTATAATAACTATTTTAAGTATATATTAGGCATGTTACTTCTAGGTACATTTTAGTTAAATATTAACTCTATATTATTATAACTATTGTAGGTACTATAAAAATGCATTCATCGATGCAGTGTAAGTTAATCAATTTAACAGTGATTTTACTTAACTTTCTCAACAATTTGCAACAAATAGTTTCTGAGGACCACAATATGCCGATGGATATTTGATAAAATATGTTATGAATTTTGAAGAATATCTCTCCCGATGACTTTCCAAAGTTTTTCTATGAAGTTAATTTAGGCTTAATTTTAAATTGGAATACACCATTTCCATAATACATAATTGGAATACACCATTTCCATTCCATTTCCATAACACATTTTCCATGTATTAAGAAGGAAATAAAAGCCCCAACAACGGCCAAGTGGCTTAAGAATGCTGAATATTAGTAATTCATCTTGGATTTGAATCTGGGCTAACAGGCAGATTGCATCTTTAATTTTCCTCACTTGTGTAAAGTGAAGAGAAGCCAGGTTTCTTTAAAATGTCCTCCGCAAGCAAAGTCATTCTAATTCTCAAGCAAATAGACCTCGTGTGCTCTGCCATTCTCAAATAGTCAATTAAACTAAACGAAATCAGACCGAAAATATACTTTAACTAGTTTTTCATTAAATATTAGTAATTAGTTAATTCTAGGTTTTCAAGATATTTATAGACTTGCAATTTAATGTAAATTCTTCCTTTGAAAGTTTTAATTTAGATTAACTACAAATACGTAAGACTATAAATACGTAAGACTTACTGCAAATACGTAAGACAAAATTATACAAAATATGTAAGATAAGAGTGTTTATAGCAAATCCATACAAGGTTAAAAAAAAACTCTGGAGTAATAAAAAACAAATGTTTCATTCCGTTATGCGAAGCGCACAGAATTTACATGTACAGACCATTTTAAAACACAACTAAGCAAAATTCTTCTTTTTGTTTTGTTTGTGAGCTACTGATCTGCTTTCAAATATGAAAATCTGTTGTGGCCCTTTCTGCTTTCTTGGGGAAACATCTAAATTAAGTAATAATATGACAAAATTAATTTTCGTTTCAGTTAATTAACCAGTATTAATAAATGTGGCACCATTCTTAGTAAACTTATTTCGAATGCCATTTTAAGTCATCCAGAACAAAGCCCTGCCAGCGATGCTCAGTCTCCCGTGAGTTATTAGGAATTCTACAGTCCACAATGACCTAAATGTGCAGTTCAATCTCCGTGTTACTGTCAGGACCGTTTCGAGATCTTATGAGGATTGCGAGAGCAGTGATGCTCTGCGTTGATCAATAATTTAAGTAATGAGAATCCACTAATTACCCGAACATCCAAAAGACCTCGCGCCATCTTTCATAATGAAAGATCTTAATTGATTTTAGCTCAAGTGGAACTGCTCTGAACATTCATCTCTAACCAACAACATCCAAAAAGTAATAGGTAATGGTATATAAGCAGACAACCCTCTGCTGTTCTGAAATAATAATCTTACATGTGATATTAGTGATCTTATTTAGAAGTGCAATTTGACTTCGAGATTTTACTGAAGGATTAAGATTCATTCTTTTGTAATTGCGCTTCACTGAAACACGATTTTTAAACTACTTATGTTGGCCCACCAGCGGCCGAGCGGTAATAGCCGCTGAACACTGGTAGTTCGTTCCGGGGTTCGAGTCCCGGCGAACGGGCTGGCTGCATGGGCGTTTTCGCGGTTTTCCCCATGTGTAACGTGGATACGAGCCAGTTTCCTTTAAAAAGACCTCCACGGGGCATCCATCCCTTTCCGTGTAGTGCCTAAGAGCGGAGCACGTAATAAATAAATAATAAAAATAAAAAACTACTTATGTTGAATTTTTGGTTTATTTTGTAATCAGGATCCGCTGTTTTACAAAGACGAATTACTTAACCATAGTTCTTAAATTTTTCCTATCTTTCATTTTGATTATTTTGAATTTAGAATTTAGTCTTTCGTAGTTTCGTTTGAAATGTGATTTTTAAATTTCTTATGACCTGTTTTTGATCAGGTAGAAGTCAGGATTTGCTATTTCGGCATTTGCGCATTACTAATACATGATTTGTTTTAAACTTCTTGTGGTATGTTTTTTTTTTTTTTTTTTTACTTCGAAGACAGAAATTGTTCTTTCGCGACTGCGCTTTGTTAAAACACGTTTTTTGAACTTCTGATTTCCTTCCTGCCATTTTGGGCCCACCAGCGGCCGAGCGGTAAGGACGCTGAACACTGGTAGTTCGGTCCGAGGTTCGAATCCCGTGAACGGGGTGGCTGCATGGGCGTTTTCGTGGTTTGGTTTTCCCCATGTGTAACGTGTATACGACCCAGTTTCCCTTAGAAAGTCCTCCACGAAGGCATCCCTCCCTTTAGGCAGATAGCCCTCGTGTGCTTTGCCATAATCGAATAATCCAATCCAATCCATCCTGCCATTTTGTTTATTTCGAGGTCAGGAATTGTTCTTCCGCTATTACGCTTTATTGAAAAGATATTTTCAAAAGTCCCACGTTCTGCTTCTTGTCTAATTAAATCTCAGATTTGGTTTTTCACGAATGCGATTTATTGAAACGCAATTTTTAAACTTTTTATGATCTTTATCTTCAGAAGGAGTAAATTAGATTCAGTAATGGACAATACTATGGTAAAAACGAAAATCTGGGTCTTTTTTTTAAATTCTTAACTTTCGTAATAAAATAATTTTTCTATTTTTAAATCGCTTTAGCAATAATTTAATCGATGGGAAGATGAATGTTTTTGAATGTTACTTCTATATTCTTATAAAATTAAATACCATACCTTAGGGAAATTAAAAGCCGCAGATATCATTAAGAATTAAGGGAAGAAATTAATGCACTGGAATCTTAATCAACCCGAGAATATGTACTATCCGGAACGAATCTGCAAATATAGTATACTATTCTTCGGATAATTTATGAACGTCTTGCCTTGTCTCGAGGCATAGAAGACTCACATAAATTTTTTCATACAGATACTCCAAATTCTACTGAAGTAACTTCCTTGCATACTTACCAGTACTAAAGACTTACCAGTTTTAAGTTTAGTGCTGAAGCCACAGCGAATGTTCACGTGAGTCAACTGCGAATATTGTGGTGGGAAATAGTTATAAAAGAAAATAAAATTAAAGAATAATTGTCGGAAGGTACAGCACAACAAAAAGTACTGCAGAATTATTTATTTTCTTGTCTTTTTTCATTTTATTTTTTATTCCTGTGAGAACCAACATTTATACTGAAATGTAACCTTTAGAATACAACTTTTTATTTTTTAAAAATAACATATGTAATAGCCGTATAATAAATACCGTGCTTCGAAATGATTTCCAAAATTTGGTTTGGTTTATTTGACTGTGGTAAAGCACAGAAGAACTACCTGCCTAATGGAAGAGGTGCCTCCGTGGAGAACTTTCTAAGGCTAACTAGGTCGTATACACGTTTCACATTGGGAAAATCACGAACTTCCATGCAGCCAGCCCGTTTGCCTGTAATCAAACCCAGGTCAAATTACCAGCGTTCAGTGACTTCAGTGCTCGGCAGTTGGTGGGCTAAATTTCAGAAGTCATTATATTTTGTTTTTACATTAGATCATATTCATCTGAACTAGGTTATTAGGTTATTGTTTGAATAGGATAAAGCACAAGAGATATCTGCCCAAAGGTCTGGTTTCCTGGATGACTTTCTAATGGAAACTGCTTTGTATCTACATCACACACGAAGAAAAACATAGAAACATCCACGTAACCAACCTGTTTGCCGGTACTCTAATTACCAATGCTCAACGACCTTAACCGCCTCCTACTTATTGGTTATTCACTGAGCTACTAAAGGCGAATTAAATATGGTACCATGTCACATGAATTGGCGAAATGCTTTATAATCATAACATTGCGATAACATGTAAGCAAACATTATCTCCTAGAATTTTTATCTAGTTTAATCGTGCTAAACTTAAATTTTAAATTATACTAATTTTTAAAAATGTCTCACAAAATTATTTGAGACCATCTGTAAACATGATTTCCTCAATGCGAAGATTTATAAAAAAAAAATAATAAACATTTTATATAATTTCTATGCTAGGAATTTTTTTCAATAAGTCAGTATTTCTCAAAGCCGAGTTAGCGAGATAATTTAAGGTGTATCGCGGAATGCTTCGAAAATTTTCATTTTGTCACATAATGATGAGTTTTATTTAAATTATTAAATAGTTTTTAATTGTTAGTTAGTTTATAATTTATATTTTAATAATTATAATTATTAGTTATTTAATTGTTATTGGAAAAACACTTTAAAAGTACTTCATACTGCCGTCAAAGAAGACATCCTACTGTTAGAAATAGTATTAATAACCCTGGTCGTATTTTCATTTCGTCCTTCTGTCGGTTACAAAATTGCACGGAATTTCCAGAAGTTTAATTTTCAAGTCATTTTCTCGCTTATCAATAAAATACATAGTTCGGTTCTTAAAGATTTCTGAATTTCTTGAGGAATATAATTTATAACATTCCCTGTCAGTGTGATTTGAGACATTTCAGCCAGACTAAAAGAACGTTAAAGTTTCGCATCAAGGAACATGAATCTTATGCCTCAAAAGACGAAGTTAACAGTAATTAACAATAAAGGCTACTCCTAGCTGGAAATTTAACGACAGTTTTGCTGTGGAAAAATTATCCACAAATCTTCTTCAGTTGCTGAACCGGCTTTTGTTGAAGCTTTTCACATTCACAAAGATTTATCTTGTTAAGCTAATGATTTCAATTACAAGCCAGTCCTTCCTAGCGCTTTTAAAAATTTTATTAATTTTATTTTTTAATTTTTATCACTGTTTTTGCCGACAGATGGCGCTATCTTCTTGTTAGCTTTACTCCTTTTTGGTATAAATACAACTGTGGTTGCAGATATCTGCGCTTCTGATGAAGATGGACTTTTACGTGTTTGCCTTCGAAATCGATAGTCTCGACTAAAATCTATAGAATGTTGCTTTGAATAATTTTGTTTAATTTTGGCGTGTTTCTCTTTTCCCTTTATTAGTTAATTGGTAATATTTAGTATTTTTTGCTTGTTCTTATTCGATTGTCTGTATTATTTTGTTCGTATTTCTTCTTTTCTCATCTCTCTTTTGTTTTTTATACCAGCTATATGCATGTGAATCTCAGGGTCAAAAAGTTTGGAAAACACTGAACAATCATTACAGAAGGGTAATTTTTTTTTCTTTTGTTAGACGACAGAAAAGACCTGAAAAAGGCCTTGGGACTAACTCAATAATCGCAGCCTTATGGCAGAATGTTTTATTCAGCGAACCAAATTCCCACTGGTATTTCCGAACCTCCTCGATCTAGTCATCTGAGAATTCCTCTATTTGATTTGGTTTTCGTCCGTTTCCACTTCGTGGGTAATTTTATCTCTATTCGCTAGGCGGCGCTGCCTGCAATCCTCAATGGTTATTCCAATACCGGAAAAAGAATGAGGCTGTAATTAAGAGGAGGGGAGATTCTTGTCAGAATTAGCTGACCAAAAATCAGTCCCTGCGAGAAATGAAGTCTCGGGAGAGATTTTGTTCCAGAGAAAGAAAAGGAAGTTCGTAACATCGAAGGAAGCGAGTGTTATAACGTCAAATCTTTTTTAATAAGCTTCTTGTTCTTGTGTTTTTATCGGGAAAAACATTTGTGTCGCGAGCAACTCAAGGATTGTATAAATGCAATTTCTTAAAAAGGTTAAGTTTTTACGGTTTGGCAACATTATATAGTTTTTTTTTTTAGTTTTTTTTGTATGTTTAGAATAAATGAAGTAAAAATGCACCATGACTTTGCATTAAGCTGGATTGCCTGTTTTATAGTGAATTAATTAAGGTGGATTACCTGTTTTACAGTGAATTAATTGGGTGGATTGCCCGTATTACTTAATTATAAGTTTCTTTTCATGGAGTACCGACTGAATGAACAAAATTCAGGTAGAGTCTCTTAACATAGTGACCGTATGACGTGATATTAAAGGTACGTTATTTTGAATTACCTATTATTCTGAAAATGGAATTACTTGTTAAAACACGCTCTCCTATAAGAGCTAACTTCACAAAATGTTTAAATAGTTTCAATGACTTATTAAAAGGAGATAATGTTAAAGAAGAGAGCATTAGATCTAACTTTGCTAATTTACGTAGAATGATTGTTAGCTAACTGAAATAGATCAGGAAATAAGCTCTTTATTATTAGAAGATACAGACGATAAAAAGTATCAGAACAAGTACGCGATAATAGAAAAATATAATGAAAATTTCGTAAAAGCGGAAGTAAACGTAGAAATGTATTTAAATAGAATTTCTAAAACCGAAAGTTCTGTTGATTCTTCGCTCGTTCAAAAACGAAAGTTAAAGTTACCGAAGATCGAACTTTTGAAATTCGACGGGGAAATTAAAGATTGGCTTGCCTTTTGGAGCCAATTCAAAAGAATACATGACGATGAAAATATTGCGAAAGAAGATAAATTCAATATTTAATTCAATGTATGACTGAAGGTTCTAGAGCTCGCGATATTGTTGATAGTTACCCACCGACATGTGAAAATTATGATAAAGCTATTGCATGTTTAAAATCAAGATTCGGCAGGGAGGAATTACTAATTTACTTTTATATACGCAAACTTTTAAATCTTGTTGTAAAAAATGTTACTGAAAAAAAAAAGAAAGTTAGACACGTCGAAATTATATGATAAATTAAAATCACATCTAAGAGCCTTGGAGTCCATAGGCTTAACATCCGATTACATATTCAGCTACAGTGTCTCACAAAAGTGATGGGACACTTGTGCTTTACAAAAAGAAACTGTAATAAAATAAATTTTAAAACATGTAAAAATTTCTTGTGGGTGTGTTTCATACTTAAATTTAGTAACAATTATTACATAACATACATTTTCTCAAAATATTAAAAAAGTAATTTAATAAAAATACAATTGTTTGGAAAGGAGCAAAAAGTGGCTCACATAAGTGATGGGACAACATCAGATACTACTACGTACTACAATAAAAATATTTTTTGAGGGTTTTTATTTTTACTCAAAAGCAATTGGCAATAATTTATAAAATCGTCTGCAGTCTTTCTCTCCAGTTTGTTTTGGAATTTTTGTGTTTTTTAGCTCTGTGCAGCCATGAATGCTAAACGAAAAGAAACTTTGCCTAAAATTCGAAAATTAGTTATAAATTTGCATATTGAACGTGGAAAATCTATTAGAGAAACTGCTGAAACAGTTAACGTGAGTCATTCAACAGTTTTCAATATCATTAAACGATATAAAAAGAATCATATGATTCAGGATAAAAGAAGACCTGGCCAACCATCAAAGCTATCCAATGGAATAAAGCAAATTATCGTTCAAAATATTTAAAAAAAATCCAAGAATGAGTGCTCCTAAAGTTGCTGCTGATTTACAAGCATTATATGGAGTAAGTTTTAATCCTGAGACTATTAGAAGAGTAATTCGATCTGCTGGATATCACGGTAGAGCAGCCAGGAAAGAATTCTTCGTAAGTGAAAAGAATAGAAAACTCAGACTGGCTTTCGCAAAATCCAACATAAATAAGAACTCTGATTACTGGAATGAAGTTATATTTGCTGATGAGAGAAAATTTAATATATTTGGTTCTGACGGTAGAATCTTGGTGTAGAAAAAACCCAGGAAAGAATTTCGCAAACAGAACTTGGTGCCAACAGTAAAACATGGTGGAGGAGGAGTTATGGTATGGTGGTGTATGTCGTCCGCTGGAGAGTTGGTAATCTTGTTTTTATTGACAGTATAATTTATCAGTACAGGTATATTGACATTTGAAATCAAAATTTGAAATTTTCAGCACGAAAATTGATCCTTCATAACGATTTTAAATTCTACCAGGACAATGACCCCAAGCAAACTGCTTTGAACGTTAGACTCTGGCTGTTGTATAACTGTCCTGAAATAATAAAAACACCATCACAATCTCCAGACTTAAATCCCATAGAGAATATTTGGCAAGAATTGGAATCAAGAATTCGCAAACACACCATTTCTTCAAAACAACAATTAAAATCATTGCTTCAAGAAGAATGGGGTAAAATCACTCCAGAAATCACAAAACAATTAGTCGAATCCATCCCAAGAAGATTAAATAACGTTTTAAAAGTAAAAGGAAATCCAACAAAATATTAAAACCTTTTAAAAAGTAAAATTTTTGGATAAATATTTGATGGAAAAGTAAGTGTCCCATCACTTATGTGAGCCATTTTTTGCTCCGTTCTAAACAATTGTATTTTTATTAAATTAATATTTTAATATTTTGAGAAAATGTATGTTATGTTATAATTGTTACTAAATTTAAGTATGAAACACACCCACAAAAAATTTTTACATGTTTTTATAATTTATTTTACTACAGTTTCCTTTCGTAAAGCACAAGTGTCCCATCACTTTTGTGAGACACTGTATACTTTTCCCTCTTGTAGAATCGTGTATTCCAGAAGACATTTTTAGAGTTTGGTTAAGAAACCCTATAGTTAACACCAAATTCGATTCTTCTGAAGAAAATGCTTATGGGGAGAAATTAAAAAATTTATTATTGTTCCTGAAAGCTGAAGTTGAAGGGGAAGAACGTATTCGTTTAGCAAAGGGAACACAAATTTCAGTTCTGTTAGTAAGGAACACAAATTTCAGAAGGAAAAAATACAGCGTTCTGTTCCTAGTAATCCACCGACGGCAGCAGATTTGTTTGCGGGAACAACAGAGAATAAAAGAAAAAATGTTTGTATATTTTGTGATAAATTGCACGAAAGTAAAGATTGCTTTTCTGCACGTAAACTCAAGTTTCAAGAAAAACAAGAAATTTTAAAAAAAAAAAAATGAAAAGGCCTGTTTTCTCTGTTTAAAAAATTGGACATCGTTCTAAATTTTTCAAGTCCAACATCAAATGTGTCCTTTGCAGTAAAAAACATTCGATTTTGATGTGCCCAGAACTCCCTGGAAATAAGATGAAAGGTGACGTACAGGAACCTGAGAAGACGTTGTCGTCCGATGTTAGTTCGTCTAACTTATGCACTTCTGATGAAATATTGCTTCAAACGTTACAAGTGAAACTGAAGACTAAAGGGAAAGAGCTACAAGTACGTGTACTTATTGACACTGGCTCACAACATTCTTACATTCTTAAAGAAACAGCTAAGAAACTAGGTTTGAAGCCTATAGAAAAGAAAATCTTAATTCACTCTCTATTTGGGGGAATTACAACTGAGAAAAGGGAGCATTATGTTTATGACGTTAACCTGATATCTTTGAAAGGGGACTTCTCCTGTAACATAAAGGTTTTTGATTAGCAGATCATTTGTGGCAACATTCCGCGGTTGAGAAGAGACCTTTATAAGGAAAAGTTAAGAGAAAATAAAATTTGGCTCACTGACTATGGAGAAGGTTGTCCTGATATTGATCTGTTAATAGGTCCAGATTATTGTGGTAATATATTTACAGGAAGAATATGTACATTGAAATCCAATTTGATTGCATGTGAAACTTATTTAGGATGGGTTATCATGGGAAACATGTCCAAAGAAAGGTTTGACGAAACTTCATCCCACTTAGTGACATCTTTACTGATTAAAAATTCTTCTGTGGCTGATTTGTGAAAATTAGATCCTACTGAAAGATCCTACTAAAGGATCCTACTGAAATAAGAACTAAAGAAGAAACGGAACAGTCCAATCTTCAGCATTTGCGAAAAACCGTTCAGAGAGAGGAAAATGGCCGTTACATCGTCAAACTACCTTGGTTAGAGACGTACGAGACGTTAAGTGAAAACAAAGATATAGCTGAAAAAAGATGCATAACTACTACTCAGAAACTTCTTAAAGAAGGAAAATACAATGACTGTAAAACTGTATTTAAGGAATGGTAACAGGAAACTATCATCGAAGAAGTACCAGATAGTGAATTGGGAAATCCTTGTCATTATTTGCCTCATAGAGGTATTTTTAAAGGAAATTCTACTACGAAGGTATGCCCTGTATTTGATGCTTCGTGTAGAAGTAAGAACTCACTTTCACTTAACGACTGTCTAGAAACAGGACCAAATCTTATCGAAAAAATTCCTCCATTACTTATAAGATTTCGTCAGAAAGAAATTGGTGTAGTTTCGGATATAAAAAAGGCCTTTTTACAGATATCTGTGGCCAAAGAAGACCAAGATTTTCTTAGATTCATATGGTGGGAAGATTACAAGGAAAGAAAACAAAAAATTTATCGTCACCGACGAGTAGTGTTTGGACTTACGAGCAGCCATATCTTACTAGCTGTCGTTCTAGATTACCATTTGGAACAAAATGAAAGCCATTTTCCTGAAACCGTAGAAAAGCTGAGGAATGCATTCTATGTGGATAACTGCATAACTTCGGTAATTAGTCAAGATGAACTTAAAAAATTCATTTTTGAAGCAAAACAGATTCTGGCTACGGGTTGTTTCGATTTAAGAGGTTGGAAACATTCCAGTCTAACAGGTGAAGAATGTCAAAAAAAAAAAAAAAACTTGTCCTGTTCTTGGATTATTATGGGATAAAACTAAAGATGTTCTGTTTTGTGATCTTGAAAAAATTGATTTCAAGCAAAAACCCATTACTAGAAGATATATTCTTTAAACAGTTCACAGCATCTTCGATCCTATAGGAATTTTGTTTCCAGTAACGATTCGTTTGAAACTGTTAATACAGAATAGCTAGAACCTGAAGATTGGTTGGGATGAAACCTGTACAGAAGATATTCGCCTGGAGTTCAATAAATGGCTTGAAGATTTACATCTGTTAACAGAGATCAAAATTCCAAGATATGTCCAAAGCAATGTCCCGGAAGAAAAATTGAGTTTTCATACTTTTTGTGATGCGAGCAAGACCGCCTATAGCGCAATCGTATTTCTACGAAGCGAATGTGAGAAAGGGGTAAAAGTTCATTTGATTGAAGCTAAAAGTAGAGTGACTCCTTTAACAAAGATAACGATGCCTCGATTAAAATTGTTAGCATGTTTGATCGAAGCTCGTCTCACTGCAACAGTGAAAGAAGCAATGGATTTAAAGGGAATATCGAGTACCTGTTGGACTGACTCCTCTACCGTTATGTTCTGGATCAAGCATGAAAATAACTGGGGAACATTTGTACATAATCGAGTGAAGGAGGTAAGAAATTTAACATCAAAGGAACAATGGAAGCATATTCCAGGAAGCGACAATCCGGCTGATCTCCCATCCAGAGGGCCCACCAGCGGCCGAGCGGTAAAGTCGCTGAACACTGGTAGTTCGGTCCGAGGTTCGAATCCCGCGAACGGGCTGGCTGCATGGGCGATTTCGTGGTTTTCCCCATGTGTAACGTGTATACGAGCCAGTTTCCCTTAGAAAGTCCTCCACGAAAGGCATCCCTCCCCTTAGGCAGATAGCCCTAGTGTGCTTTGCCATAATTAAATACACCACCACCCATCCATAGGATGTTCCGCTGGAGTTCTGCTCAGATCCAGATGGTGGGAGGGTCCACCGTGGCTTAAACAGCCTGAAGAAAATTGGCCCGTCTCTGAAATTAAATATGAAAGACGTTTCTAAAGAAAGAAAAAAGGGGAATAACTGCCTTAGCTACCTGAGTTGCTCCTAACAAAAAATGGTACTTGCATCGTTTTTCTAAATATTCGAGAATCATTCGGCTGATAGCTTGGATTCTGCGATTCTTTCATAATTCTAGAAATTTCGATCACAAACTGAAGGAAGAATTATCTGTTCAGGAAATAGAAGCTGCTGAGAAAAGGCTTTTCTTAATTATTCAGAAAGAATCTTTCCAAAACGAATATACAAAATCCAAGTTGAAAACTCTTTGAATTTTCACTGATAAAGAAGGCTTAATGAGACTGAAGACAAAAATCCTTAGAACAGATGATACAGATTATTTCGTGTGTCCCATACTTTTACCTTCTGATCATCAAATTGTAGAAAAGTTAATTTTCGAAAGACATACAGTACTTTCACACGCTGGAGTTCAAATTGTTTTGACGGATATTCGTCAACGGTTTTGGATTTTAAGAGGACGCAAAACAGTTCAAAGCGTATCGCAAAATGCATTTGATGCAAAAGATATAATGCAGAAAAAAATCGAAACAGTTCCAGCCCCACTGCCTGAAGATAGGGTCCGAGACACTGTGGATTTTTAAGTAACTGGAGTAGACTTATCTGGACCTCTTCATCAAAAGGATGGAAAGAAAAGCTGGATACTTTTATTCACCTGTGCTGTTTATAGAGCCATACATCTTGAACTGATACAAGGACTTTCCACCGAAGATTTTTGTTGGACTTCAGAAGGTTCATAGCCAGACGTGGACGACCAAAAACTATGTATAGTGACAATGGTACGAACTTTGTTGAGACGAACAACCTCTTTCTTTCATTCGAATGGAGCAAAATTATGCAAGAATGTTATATTTTGAAGATTACATGGAAGTTCAATCCTCCCACAGCTGCGTGGTGGGGGGTTGGTGGGAGCGTATTATTCAAATGGTTAAGAAAATTTTGAGAAGAATATTCGGAAGAGCCTGCTTGAGATATGAGGAGCTGTGTACCATTCTCTGCGATACGGAAGCTGTAATCAACGCAAGACCGTTAAATTATTTGTCTGAAGATCCTGAAGATTTAATGCCTTTAACACCCTCTAGGTTCATTCAGGATACTATAAGAATGGTGGGAGTTCCGGACTTAGACCATATAGATGAAGTCAATATCAATAAGAGATATATATATCAGCAGAAATTACGACAAGATCTCAGAAAAAGATTTAGAGACGAATATTTGACTCTCCTAATTCAGTCCATAGATAATAAAGCTACTCGAAGACAAATATATTTAGGAGATGTGGTACTTGTGGGAAGTCACAACAAAAAAAGATTGGACTGGCCATTGGGTCGAGTTATTGAACTATTCCAGAGTCAAGATAATTGTGTTAGAGTGGAAAAGGTGAAAACAGCTGCAGGTGAATTGATCCGTCCTGTGCAACAACTGTATCCTTTGGAAATGATGGACGACACTTCCAAAGGACACATCAACAAAGTAAGCTGTGGTCAGTCTTTGGGCACAACGCAATAAATCTAAGCAATATGTGTCGATGACTTTAGATGTTTGGCCTTCCAACGGATGAAAACGCATCAGTCACTAAGGAACTCATCCAAAATGACAAATGAATCCGCACAAGACAGATTATGGAGCACATAGGTAGGGCTACTTTAAAAGCCCATATATTCAAAAGAATTACATGTAAAAATAGGAGTGATGCATGAAAATAACCGCAATCTCATCAAGCTTTCTGCACACTCTACGCATGTTCTATATATGACACACGCCTAGGTAGTAGTTGCACTCGTTCCACATATTTCATCCTGTCGATGGTTATCATGCCCCGTTCTCTGAGTTTATCATAATACTTTTGATACTACATAATCAAGGTTCTTAAGGTCCTTCCAAAGGAAGAGGCCACAATACTTCAAATTAGGTGCCCTGGGTTTCTAAGGGAGATTATCTCACTAACAAGTCCAATGCAGGGATGGGGAAGTTTATCGCTAAGTATCGACGAATTTGAATATGAGAGGATGACCCATCTTGTGGCAGACAAAACAATTAGCATCCGCAGCCAGTTGCGGAAATGACCTCAATTATATCCAGGTAACTTATAATAATCACAATCTTAGTACACAAAACTGGTAAGTTTGCACTTATTTTCAAATATCACTAATATTTCTACGTGTAATACTTTGGAATATATGGAGTTTTGAAAATGAATACATCTTTTATAGTAGTACCGTATTTGTTCTCGCTAGGTTACACGTCTCTTCAAGAGGAAGATACACAAATCAGGAAGACCGTGTGTAACAATCTTCTGCAAAGATTCTCTGGGTGTTTCCCAGAATCCTTTCTAGAGCCTTTAAGTATGAATGAATGAAACTATTTCACTTGTATTCTGAGAGCACGATGGATTGAAAGTGCAATCGTGTCATAGATTCAAAGATGGTCGTGATGCAGTAAAGCAAATGGATCATATGATGAGCGACATTTCTAAAGAACTAGATGACCAGTACATTTACTTACACAATTTTCCTTTCCGATACTTATCATTACCGAGTGGCAGTAGATTGTACTTTACTTTTCGATCGACCTTTTCTAAAAATGAATACCTCTGATATCAACACATAATAGCCACATATACGGACCATTAAATTATAAACCTTTTGCTGTACTTCATTTAAAATTATTTTCTTGAATTATTCTAACTTAATTTACCGATCCCTTTCGATGCAAGTTCAGGATGACATCAAAAATTGGAAAATTTTAAATTAAATATTCTGGTCAATTTTTATCGCACGGGAGTCAAATTTCTTGTACTTTTATTTTTCCATAACGAATATAAAACTTTCCCGATTTCGCTATCGATCCATTTTTTTAAAACTGATATTTCCAAAACATCAATACTTTCGTCTTTTAAAACACTTCTGCAATTGGAAGTATTTGACTATAACTAAAGACTGAAAAAAAGGCTGGGGAAGGAAATTTTGGTTCTCTAAGGCTAATCGTTTTTAAGCTATGCGAGATACATACGTACATTCGTATAAACGTCACGAAAAATTCCATTTTGAACACATTTTAAATCCATTTTACAAGCCGCTTCGGAAAAAAAAAACAGTCCTTCATTCTGACTGTACGTACAAAGCTCACAAGCAAAGAAATTGTCAAAATGGGTTCGGGAACTATCAAAATGGATATTTCCGTCTAAATACGATTCTTTGCAGTACTTCATACATGGATATAAAACTATATAATGATTTCAGTTAGTGTAGCTAGTGTAATGTAATAGAAATATTTAATATTTTCAATCAGATATATGACCAGTAAAGTGCATTTTTGTTTATGTCAATGATATCAAAATGTAAAAAAAAAAATATTCTTAAGAACTGTGTTTATTGCTTTTCAGTTCCTTAGTTTGTTAATTAATAACATACTGATTAGCGTTCAGTGGCAGAGCTTTCAAGTCGCTGAACATTTGTAATTCGATTTGGGTTCGATTCCAAGGGAACGGGCTAGCTGCACGGCCGTTATCATAGTTTTCTCGTGCGTAAAGTGAATAGAAGCTAATTTTACTTGGAAAGTTTTGCACAAAGACATCCTTTCCCTTAGGCCACCCTATGGCAGATAGCCATAGGGTGGCCTAAGGTGCCTAATCAAACAAACCAAAAATTAAACCCATTGATTAAATTTGAAAGTTTAAATAGCTTACGCTATGCTGACTAGCAGCATATGACTCGTAGAAGACGTAAGTATGTTTTTTCCTGGCACTGTCAACAAACTGCTTTAAAATAATAGAGTTTGGTTATTAATTTTGAAAGGAATCTGATGTTTTGCCGAATGGCAACACACTAGCGCAAAAAATAACACACAGAAAAAAGGTTTTATTTCGAACAGCATTTATTTATTCCATTTAAATCGTTTATTATGTAAAACAGAAATTTCTTGAATTCTCAGAAAGTATGAAATAAAATAAAATACCAGATTCACAACACGAAATTCGAGCTTCGAGTCAAAAATTGAAAATTGGGAGATGAATATTTGTGTTCAAAACTGCTTAGCCAGTTCTATCACAACAATAGTAAAAAAACTTAAAAAATGCATACACACAGATTCTTTATTACATAATAATGGCAATTGAGCACTATTGGCTTCGAGTTGAATTTTCTCACTCTCAAGTTATTCTTCTAGTCTAGAACAAAAACATGAACGTATACAAAGCAAATAAACGAACGAAATGAATTTCATAGTACATACATGTCCAGTTTCCTTACCGCAAAATGGACAGTAAGATATTTTATCTCCAGCAGTGAAAATTATCAGATTACTGGAAACCTCTAAAAATCAATGACTGCCAACTTATTACAATTTTCAGTAGGAAGGTGGACTTCGCTGATGTCACTTCTGTCAGAAACGAAATATTGATTACCCTTTAGGCGATGTATGGATTTATTTTCCAGAGGAAGAATTTCAGCTTTCGCAATTGTTAAACTTTGGAAGCGACATTTTTCTTTAACAGGCCAAAGTGGCATATATTCATAGTAAGCAGCTGCTTACTGTTTGCACAGAAAATTACTTTGAAGGAAGAATAATAGAAGATTATCCGGGCTCCTTATTCTGTCGATATTCTTAAAACAAAAACGGGAGAGACCATTATTTGGAAAATGTCGGCTTGTTGGAAAAATCATCCGCAAACACATTTACTCCCTTTTAAAAAGTAAAGTAAGTCTTGTAATCGCAAAAGCATTTGATTATCAAATTTCAACGGAAATATCCCTTTTGACAGCTCCCGAATCCATTAAGTATTGTTTTGCTTGACGCCTGTACTTACGGACAAAATAAGGACTTTTTTTTTTTTTCCCAAACTGGTAGTTCGGTTCGAGGCTCGAATCCCGCGAACGGGCTGGCTCCATGGGCGTTTTCGTGGTTTTCCTCATGTGTAACGTGTATACGAGCCAGTTTCCCTTAGAAAGTCCTAAACGAAGGCATCCCTCCCCTTAGGCAGATAGCCCTAGTGTGCTTTGCCATAATTCAATAAAGCAAACCAAACCTTTTTTCCCAAGCCGATTGTTGAGAATGGGTAAAACAGTAATGGGGTAATCACAGTAAATGGCTTTATTCGTGAGGTCGATAGGTAAGTACTTCGCATAACTCAAAAGCGATTAGCCATAGAATGTTTTTGTACATGGGACTGCTATAACATCTAACTGTGCAACTCCTTTTTTATTGTAATTGGCAGTACCAAAAGCATGTATATATATATATATATATATATATATATATATATCCCATCCTCTTATTCTGCTTTAAAGTCCATACTAGGCCTTTTGTTTCGCAATCTTTGGTCTTAATCATATACTTCCAATTCCAGAAGTGTTGTAAATAATGAAAATACTCCTGTTTCGGCAATTACAAGTTTAAAAAATAAGTTTGGACAAATTACGAAATTTAACTTTTAATGTTGTTTCCCGGTTCCTATATTTGGTAGGCTATTGTACTCGCTATGAAAAATTAAAAGTACAGAAAATTTGACCCCCCCGTATGACAAAAACTGACCGGGATATTTAATTTCAAAATTTACAATTTTAAATGTCATTTTTGGCTTGCCTAGAGGAATCGGTTAATTAAGTTAAAAATCAAGCAAAAATTGTGTATAATTTAATAAATACAAGGAGTACGCCCCAAATTTTTAATTCTTTTCTCTTTATTTTATAATGTTCTCTGGCGTATAATTTCTTTATGAGGAAACTGTATCAGTGGTGGAAGCAATTTTCCAAAAATGTCTACAAGTTTTCTTTATATCGAAACCGACAAGCACAGACGTCCAGAAATAATACATATAAAACGTTTAAGCAGTTGAGGGGAAAACGTGTTTAGGATATATCGCTTAAGCTTAATCCTAACTCAATCAACTTCTTGCTGTACTTTTATATCTACCTGTGTATCAGTTTCTGAAATATCGCAATTTTCTGCTTCAACTAGCTGCTTTTGTGGGCAACTGCCTAAAATAATTGATATAAAAGGATAAAAATTTATAATGATTTTAACGAATCCAGCTCTTGTCATTTCACCGGCCCAGCAAGTAATCTTCTATATTTATTGTAGGGTTTATATTTATTTTAAATAACATTTATTTTAAGTTTAAACTATCTTTCCTGTCAAGCCTTACTTTCCCCTGGAACTGCCACTGCCAGAGTATTTGTAAATTTTTGTAGAACGCGCAAGGATTCAAATTATCAGTAGAAGTATTCCGAGTTAAATAGAAAGGAAACGAGTTCGAGATGTGCTGTTCTTACTTCACGAGCGCGGAGGTCGTTAGCCAGAAATTGAAGAACCACGCGTTTCGGCCTGTGTGCTTGTCTCGGCCAATTGTTAATCGTTCAACGTGATATTCAAAGTTTGCTGAATTAGCAGCGGTATTGTAAAACGCGGTGAGGTTAGTTACGTTTGGAGAGTCTCGTAGTTAGTCTCTTGTTATTATTTCTTTTCAGGTTCTTATTTTTTATTTTAACCGCCGGGTCGGCGTAGTTTGTGAGCGTCTAGAGCACGCATTTGTAATTTCTAAAGTTGAATAAAAAGGGACTTAAACCCTTCGCAGGACTCTGTCTAATTTCCAGTTTCTCCAGTTTCAGCTGTCACCACTTGGTTGCGTGCAGGTGGGAGGCGCGCAACTGTACTTTGGCGCCCGAACACTTGTCGAACTGAAATGGCCGAAAATCGGATGGAAGCCGCGGGACAACAACAAGAAATGACAAGCCAATTGGAAGGATTTGGATACCTGGTCCAGACGTTGAGAGCTTCAATTAAGCCAAACGTCAATTTCAACGGAAAACATTCGGTGACGATATTTCTAGAAAGCCTAGAAAATCACTTCCAGCTCTACCCTGTGCCTGAAAGACAAAAAGTTGCCATCGCCACATCTGCACTAAGAGGACAGGCCGCGCTATGGTGGAAGAATATAGGCAAATTTTTATTAGGGGAATTTGGAGGCCAGACATATACATTTGAAAATTTCAAAAAATCGTTATTAAAGACCTTCCTCATAGTGAAAGATCGAGCAAGGCTAGAAGCCGAACTATATAGTTTCTATCAACGGGATATAGAAGAATTAACGGACTTTATTCTGCGAAAAATTAAGCTGACGGATATGCTGTATGGGAAGAAACCCGACGCGGAGATTATTGAAATAATCTTACCAAGATTGTTACCTGCTGTTCAAGACTACTTCGAAATTAGAAACCCAAGCACATTGCAGGAGCTCTTCGAATTGGCGGTGAAGTTTCAAAATCGCAGAATAGCGGAAAAAGCTAGAGGGGCATCGTATTCTCAAAGTACCCGAAGGAAATCTTCAAATGAGCAAACCAGAAATGCAAACCGCTCTTATGGGGGAAAGAGCTATCAAGCTAACTCATCGAACCTCGAAGGTCAAGGCCCAAAAAGGAAATTCGAAAACAAACGTCCGCGTACCCAGAAGGCAGAAGTTGAAAGGAAAGCTTTAAACGAGTAGAGGGGCCTGTGAAAGCGAGGGTCCAGACCCCGGAAGTTTTAAAAAAACCCTCAAAAAGACACTTAAATACGGTCATCGTAAAGAACTCAGATCTACCAATTATACAAGTCCTGGTGGGAGATGTACCAGTAGAAGCCCTCATCGATACAGGAGCAGAAGGTAATTTTATGAGTGAGGCATTCTTCAAAAAGAATTTTTATAGGTTACGATTATTTAAAAACAAAAACACAGAAATTATAGCGGCGCAAGGAAAAACCTGTCACTGCATCGGGAAAGTATCATTAAACATACAGGTAAAAGAGGAAAGCCTCAAGGTATTCATTTTTGTGGTAAAACATCTGCAAAATCCTCTTATTTTAAGTATGGAGTTTTTAAGGGCCGCGAGGGCCAAATTGAATTTTCAGGACAGTTTTATTGTGCTGGAGATGGACCAGAGGGTGGTGGAACCTGTGGAACAACCGCAAGTTGATCTTAGCCATTTGAATGACCATGAAAGTCAAGCCATCCAGCAAGTGATGAATAATTTTTCTAACTTGTTTTCAGAAAAGCCTGGTAGCTGTCAAATAGTTACGCATCAGATACAGTTAACTGCCGAAAAACCTTGTAGGGCTAAACCGTATCGTTATGATAAACAGAAAGACCTAATCATCGAAGAACATATTCAGGAAAGGAAAAAGAACGAGTTTCCTCCTTCGGATAAAAGGGCTTGGAGGTTTGCTATCGATTACAGAAAACTGAATAGCATTACTAAATTCCCAGTTTACCCTTTGCTGGTTACAGAGGAAATTATTAGAAACATTAAATCTACTAGATACATGACTACTTTGGACTTCACGTCTGGCTACTATAAAATTGCTATGAGACCCGAAGACATATATAAAACCGCGTTTATAACCAAATCGGCCACTTATGCATTTTTACGCATGCCCTTTGGGCTGTGTGGGGCGCTATCAACATTCCAGAGAGCTATGGACATTTTTCTAAAGCCTGTCCAAGGAAAATCGATTTTAATCTATCTAGATGATATAATTATAACGAGTAGTACGTTGGAACAACATATTAAAGATCTAGAAGAAGTGTTTAAATTATTAAAAGAGTCCGGTCTTACAATTAACGCCTCAAAATGCAAGTTCGCAACTAAAGAACTTAAATATCTGGGTTATAAAATTTCGCAAAAGGGTATAGAAACTCAAGATTCAAAAATAAAAGCAATCAAGAATTTCCCACGCCCAACACCGCCAAGAAACTTACTTCTTTCCTTTGGTTATGTTCTTATTATCGGTCATTCATAAAAGATTTCGCTAATATTGTTGAACCCCTGTTAGTAATTAAAAGAAAGAAAACTAAATTCACGTGGACAGCGGAAGCAAATACCGCATTTGAAAGATTAAAAGAAGCGCTCATCAATGCCCCTGTTTTGAAATTCCCGGAGGGGACGAAAACCTGGAAATTGCAGCAGATGCGTCAGACTATGCGGTGGGTGCGGTTCTTATGCAAAATAGCCATCCTTTGGCATTTTTTAGTAAAACGTTGAATCATTCACAAAGGAATTATACAGCTACAGAGAGAGAAATATTAGCCGTATTAATGGCTGTACACAAATTTCGAGTTTATTTCGGCAAAGCGCCAGTACAGTCTTTTCGGATCATGCGGCTGTTGGTAGACTTTACTCGGGGAAAAACCTAACGCCCAGGTTAATAAGATGGGCTTTAAAACTCCAAGAATATAATCTAATAATAAAATATAAACCGGGTAAGGAAAACAATGTAGCTGACGCACTTTCTCGTATAAAACTGGACGATGAAGGTAATGAACTTAAATGTGCTGTGTTGACTTCAAAAATTTTAGATTCTAGAGATACAATTATCGCTGAACTGAAACCTGATCCTGAATGTGGAAGTATCTATGCATATTTGAAAGACCCCGAAAGCTTTGAACATACAGATATCGATGCGATAAGAAATAGAGCAGAAAACTATGAAATAATAGATAATTTATTATTTTATACGAAAACAACAAACGAAAATCTCAAGTACAAACCAGTTATCCCAGCCTCGCTTCGATTAAGCATTTTGAAGGAATTACACGACGCGAAAACAGCGGGTCATTTAGGGGTCAGAAAGACTTTAAAGAGGGTACGCGAGGCGGTATATTTCCCGCAATTATACAAAATAGTAACGGCGTATGTCAGGTCCTGCAATCAATGTCAGTTAATAAATGATATTAATTACAGCCTGGCCGGGTACTTAAATAGCATTTGCGCTACATTTCCGAATGGAATTTTAGGCATAGATCTGCTTGGTCCCTTCTCCCAGAGCGAGTTAAATAAAAATCGTTTTCTTTTAGTAATTGTAGATCATTTTTCAAAATGGACAGAAATTGTTCCACTTAAACGCGCGTCAGCCAAAACAGTCGCAGATGCATTCTTACACAGATACATTTTAAAACACGGTGCACCGATAAAAGTCATTAGCGATAACGGAAAACAATTCATTAGTCAAATATTTGAAAACATATGCACTGGACTTGGCATACGTCATATCAAAATGGTTCCATATAGACCACAGGCAAACACAGCAGAAAGATTGAATAAAAACATTGTAAAAATAATTCGAAGTTATGTTAGCACACATCACAAGCGCTGGGATGGCTACATAAATGTGTTAGCTTATGCTTTAAGAGAATCATGAAACTACGGGAAAAACTCCAGCAGAATTATTTTTAGGACAGAAGTTAATTACGCCACTAGATAAATTATTCTTTGTGCAACAAAGAGAGGAAGAATTCAAACAAAAAGATATACAGAAACTCATTGATCAGGCTGTTAAAAGTTCGGATACGGCAAGAAATAGACAGAAACTGTACTATGATCGAAAACGCCGTGAAGCAGATTTTAAAGTTGGGGATAAAGTGTTAAAGCGGAAATTTTCTTTATCAAATGCCCCAGACAATTTCACTGCAAAGTTGGCTCCAAAATTTGAAGGCCCCTATGTAATTTAGGAAATCAAGGGAGTCGTATTGTACCTTAAGAACGAGAGAGGGGAAATCTGTAAAGCAAGTCCCGACCAGGTGAAAAAATACTATAATCAAAATGATTTTGAAATCCTTAAAAGTTTCTTGCAGGACTCAAGCGTAAAAGAAGTAGAAGGTCCCGAAATAACGTCACCTGTTCCACCACCCAAGAAGCAGAGAACTGAAGAGAGACCTAGCCCTTCTACAACCCAGGCGACGGTACCGAAAAGAAAAAACGAAAATTTTCAGACTCCAGCATTTAAGAAAAACAAGAATGCAAAGCCACCGCGTAAAGAAACCTTGGTAAAGAGGAAAACACCACCTACAACGTATAGCAGTAGAAATTATACATCAAGGAGAACGCTCCCAGGGCCAGAGATTCAGGTGCAAGCAAGGCTGCCGTTCCGGAAACTAAAAAGACAGCAGGAGGAACGAAAAGACCAGCAACAAAAGAAGAAATTCAAGAAGGACTCCAGACCGGAGGACGTCAAGACCAGCCGTCCAAGGGAAAAACGAAAAAGACAGCAACCCGACGACTGCTACGCCAAGAGGCCAGCATGCAGAGGATGCAAAAGAAAAACTAATGTGGACGACACTCGGAGGTCAGTAAGGAGAAGATTGACGTCCATGAAACGTATAACGTGGGAACAGTTCTGCCAGAAAAGAATGACGATGTTCCAATCATCGAAAACTCAAAGATAAGTTAAAATCTTCTATAAAATTTTTCTTTTGTTCCAAAATGTTATGCGTAAATACGAAGTTCTATGTTTTGACGGAAGTCAATGTGTCTCGGTTGAGACTTAGTTTTGTTTTACTTTATTTAGCTAAGGCAAAAGTATTATTTTCTTTAAGTATAAAATCTAAGAATAAGCAGTTTCTGTTGGTCGAAAGATTAATTCTGTTAAAGCCAAAATTTGGCCGAAGATAAAAATAACTTCGTATTCTTGTATTAATAAAAACTTTAGTTTCAGTGCCGCCAGCTTGGCGAGGAATGAGTAAAGTAAAAATTTATTTTCTCTTATTCATTTTATGGTAAATTGTAAAAATCATATGTCTTAGAATTTTGTAAATATGCGTAAATACTTGAATGTTATGTAAAAGTAGAATTTAGTCTAGAAGCATAAAATTTTAGATGCTAAATGTAAATGCTCAAAAGCAATGAATTCAAAATTTAAGTATTAAACTGTAGATAAAATCATGCTTTAGAGCGAAAGCCTGCATGTCTAAAGATGAATTAGGGGAAAGTTAGAATGAATGTATTTTGTAGGGTTCTCCACCTACACTTGAATTTTAAGAATGTTAAAGTAGCTCATCGAGTTGTAGAATGTCGAGTAAGGTGTGTGTATTTGGTCGTTGAATTTTAACAAATCATGGAGGTTAGGGGAAGTGTTGTAATACTAAAACACGAATATTCCCGGTTGACACCACACATGGTGGAGAGCCAGGGTAAAGCTAAAT
The DNA here is from genome assembly GCF_044657685.1 of Stegodyphus dumicola. NCBI lineage: Eukaryota > Metazoa > Arthropoda > Arachnida > Araneae > Eresidae > Stegodyphus > Stegodyphus dumicola. The sequence continues at coordinate 122,703,105 of NC_140776.1, forward strand.
TAATGTTTGAATACTTGAATGAATGTGAAGTAAGCAGTAACTAAGGAAAATAAGTCGTTTAAAAACAAAAATGTATTCAGTGTCAAGAAAGTGTAAATTATAATGTATTTAGAAAGATACTGATACTTATTCCTTCCAGATGCTGGAAGGAAAAGAACAAGATTGATTGCTGAAGTCCAGGAAAAGTTGCTGTAAAAAGAGAGATTTAAATAAGTATCTACAGAAATTTAGTATACCTTTTGTTACATAAGATTTTTTTGTGTAAACGAGGCTCTTAAAAGTTAGTTCAGAATTGTAGAAACTTTACAACAGGTCGTTTGTAGGACCTGCTTCCAAGTTTTCCAAATTCTGGCAGCGGCAAATGTAGGGTTTATATTTATTTTAAGGAACATTTATTTTAAGTTTAAACTATCTTTCCTGTCAAGCCTTACTTTCCCCTGGAACTGCCAATGCCAGAGTATGTAAATTTTTGTAGAACGCGCAAGGATTCAAATTATCAGCGGAAGTATTCTGAGTTAAATAGAAAGGAAACGAGTTCGAGATGTGCTGTTCTTACTTCACGAGCGCGGAGGTAGTTAACCAGAAATTGAAGAACCACGCGTTTCGGCCTGTGTGCTTGTCTCGGCCAATTGTTAATCGTTCAACGTGATGTTCAAAGTTTGCTGAATTAGCAGCGGTATTGTAAAACGCGGTGAGGTTAGTTACGTTTAGAGAGCATCGTAGTTAGTCTCTTGTTATTAGTTCTTTTCAGGTTCTTATTTTTTATTTTAACCGCCGGGTCGGCGTAGTTTGTGAGCGTCAAGAGCACGCATTTGTAATTTCTAAAGTTGAATAAAAAGGAACTTAAACCCTTCGCAGGACTCTGTCTAATTTCCAGTTTCTCCAGTTTCAGCTGTCACCACTTGGTTGCGTGCAGGTTGGAGGCGCGCAACTGTACAATATATATAAAGAAGAGTCTGTCTCTGTGCGTGTGTGTGTCTTTCTTTCAGGTCGCGAGTAAACTAATAGATGCAGGGCTACGAAATTTGGTACTTAAGGGGTGCATCTAGACAAAAGCCAGTGAACCTCGAAGCGATTTTTTCAAAATTCGCCAAGTAATGGATTAAGTTTATAGACGCCAAGTAAGGGATTAAGTTTACAGACAGCTTGGTTTCGATTTTAGTCAATCGTCTATATATATAAAAGGAAGAGTCTGTCTGTCTGTGTGTGTGCGTCTTCCACTCGTGCTGCGCGTAAGCTAATAGACCCAGGGCTACGAAATTTGTTACCATCTAGACAAGAGCCAGTGAACCTCGAAGTGATTTTTTCCAAATTCGAATGAGTTTTTTTTATATTTTATATTTTTTTGATGAAATCGCATCAAATCTATAATTCGATCTCATTATATCAGCAACGATGGCACGCAGACATTGTTGCTGATATGTCACTGTTGTCATTGTTGCTAACATTAGTAATGTTGTCACTCGGAAAAATGAGAGCGATAATTCTGTACAGTTTTTAAATTTAATGTTTCTTCTGGATACTGGACGTTTGTCGAGAAAAGGCAACGGGAAGTTGGTTAATTTATATTTTAGGATAATTAATATTTGTATTAAGGAATATTGTTTATTTGGTTGTAAATTTTTAATGTAATACATATTTATTGAAAATTGTGTTTGTTTGCTTGTTTCTTTTCTTTGATAAAATTGTTCTGCAGAGTAAAATTCTGTGCAGTTTTTAAATTTAATGGTGTTCCCTTTAGTTATTTTTCCGGTACATTTAAAAGCCAGACGAAGGCTCTCCGTGTAGCGGCTAGTTAATAATAAATGCAATGAATCTGCCTTTGTTGCTTTTAAATCGCTTAGTTTATTTATTAATATTAGCATAATAAACCTGAAAAAAGTTAAATATTACCTCAGCTTTGTCGAAAGATAACAGCACAACCGCGTGGAAGAGAAAAATGTACTTACATATTACCCCATCGATCATCAAATTTGGCTGCGTTCAAATCATAACAAGTGAACAGAGATACTTCCAAAGCTGCACAAATCGTCTCCTGTGGCATTTTGAAGGAAATAACAACTTTTATTTAATAAACAATCAGCATTCCATCCGCTTCGTAAAAAGGCTCTCGTCCATTTCTACTATTTCGTTAGGCATTCCGATTTTACCAAGAAGTTTGTTTATAACGGTATGATAACAAATTTCTCACAAGTAATTGTTCCAATCTATGAGCGTTTCGTCGGCTTTATTCAGCTGACTGTATATTGTCCTTTGACACTGTGTTTGATAGCTCGATCTCATAACTTTTAAAATAATCCGCTGTTTGCTATTTGTACGAGTCAGGTAATACAGCAATGATATGCATTTTAAATCATAGTACATAAAAATAAAATGTGGCTTATCGAGATTTAATCGGGATAAGCAGATTTTGTAAAGTCAACCTGATTCATTATTGGCGTTAAATTACTCTGCTGGGCAACAGTTTCACTGTCGACGGGATAATACTTATGTACCGATAAAAGTATTTTAATTCGGACAATGGAAATACATTTATTTTAAATAGCGGAATTTGCTGATTAAATTCGAAAGACGAATATATTGCGTTTTCATGAGTGGCCACAACTAACTTTAATATCACTGAGTTTTATCATTAAATTTGAAACATAACTATCTTACATTTTGCCGAGTGGCAACACAAAGCTTTTATATCATTGGGTTTTAAATCAAAAGTTTATTACATTCACACAATATACGAAACAAATTTAAAAACAAATTCGAAATTCAAAATTCGATCTGTTAAGAATTTTATATAAGGCCTCTGCTTTATTTTCTCAGTCCAAGCTTTTCTCGAAAATTCCAAGTCTATTCTTGAAAATGTCATATTGAATTGGTACATTTTCTTTGTTTGTGAACCTTGGACGTTGAAGTTAGAGTAAGCAGCCACAATAAGCTTTCTTTGAACATTAATTTCTGATGGAATCTTTCTGACTATTTCTAATCAAAAATCGACATTCTTATAATAACATCACAGAGCAGATTTATTACAAAAGACGAAAACTGCTATAACAATGCAGAGAACCTAGCACCTATGCATCGTCAAATATTTTTCGTCTTCCAAGTGAATATAGTATTAAATATTAAAAATTTTATTCCAGCTCAACATCCGCAGTGGTATAGAGTCATCTTCTAGTTCAGTTAGCTTATAGTGACATGTTTATATCAGCCTCGTGAGATTAAAATTTTCATTGGAAAAATACAGCCGGTTTCTCTTTGTAAGTGTACTTTACCGTATTTACCTCCTAGTGTACTTTATCGTATTTAAATAATCCACTTCCTGAACGTTTCTGAATGCATTCCCAATATTATTGATTAAAGAACATTAGGATAATATCCTTTCTTTACCATCTTTTAATGTTAATCTATACTTTTATTACATATTTTCTTTACATGATTTATAATTGCTGTTATTATATATTATTATATGCACACATACAATTGTGCTATATATCATAGAAGTGACAGTAAAAATAAAACGGAATTTGACAAAATATCGATTTTTAAACTCAAATTTAAAAATATTATGATATCCTTCTTTTTATGGAACTCTGTAAAATCTATATTTTCACCCAAAGTGCATAGCGTACTTGTATTTATTTATCTCCTTTTACCTTTTTCTAGAGAAGCATTTGACTTTTTTTTATCCAAATGTATTTCAAGTCGGCAGCAAGGAATGAGAAAAAAGACCTTAGGATATTTTTGAGCCCCAGAGTATGTTTAGATATCCCTTTCAATTTAAAAGGATTTCACTTCTCTCTGAAATTCATCTCCAATCTAAAATAAAATAGATAGAATCGATTCACACCATCATCTTGATGTGGCGACCTTTTTCTAAAGTTAGAAAAATGTCTATAGTTTTGTTATCCCATCGTTCGAATTTCTTTACGTTATGGAAATTTACGATAATAGGGTCTCTATCATCTACGCTAAGTAGCTAACTGCCAGTTATTTAAGGTGCTGCCATTCTGTATGGCATAGAATCTTTGTCTTTATATTAGAATAACTTGCTTAAATAATTCAGATATTTAAAAACAATACACGCGCTTAAAAATTCATTTAAAGGTTTAATAAATTACTAAACTTAGCATTTAATATACTTAATTAATATAATTAAGTGTTTGATGCAAATAATAGTTAACTAGGTTTTACTCTTTAGAAATTTAGGTACTTAGGTATTATCCCAACGACTGTAAAACTGCCGCCAAACAATGCGAGTTAGCGCCAGTTATAAGCATGACATAACAACACACTGATAACATTCGCACTTTCGATTGATGAACCCTGACTGATTGTCCACAAGCCATGTTTGTTTTGTTTTTATGAACAAAAGTATAAATTAATTATTAATGCTGTATTTTGTCTTGCATTCTGAAAAAATGATTAAAACTTTGGATCTGGTTTCTATAGAAAGGTAAGAAGGGGATTATTTTCCAAGTGATGGGATCCTGCGATCAAAAAATATGTATGTTAATGAATGGTATTGTCAGCAGAGTATGACAGACAACACATTAATAGATTAAAATAATTGCCTGCAGGATGTTTTACTCATAGCGTTTTAAACAGAGCTACCTGTAAAATCAGAAACACAGTAAACTAACAAAACAGTAAAAATCCACTAAAGCCTTCTTACGAAGCATTAAAAACGAAGCATTTCGAATACTTATTGTTGGTTAGAAAAAGAAGCAGAGCTCCTTCAGAATTACGTTGGAATGACACGCGCAACTTTGATGCGATCTCCACCAAATTTCATAGTTCGATAGTAGGCAGCATTCAAGGTTGACGGAGTAATACGTAAGTATCGAAGTTTATGTCTGTATATTACTTCTTTTAAAATATCAGATGATATTTAGTAGTGCTACCATTCGGCATGATATAGAATCTTTGTCTTTAAAATTAGGCTTATATGTTTCTTATTTAAATGGGAGATTTATAATACATATACTCCAAACCTTAACTATAAAAACAATATATATAACACTAGTTACTAATTTTTATTTTTAGTAATTAGCACCAGAAGTGTTATCATTATTCTCGATTCTCACATTTTTTCCCGCATTACTTTTCACATAAAAAGGTGTTGTCACTAAATGTTATTGTTATGCATTATTTTTAAAGAAACAATACAGCGAATTATTAAAAAAATAAACGGCAACACACATGCATACTATGACGAATCCTAAACACATGCTGTTTTTTAAATATTTTGCGATTTTACTGTTGACTTTTATGTGGCGTAAGGGCGAAGAAAGCGATTTTTAATAATAAAGAAAAAAAAGTTACATTAACAGGAGGAAGTTCATGAGCAGAATGGTAAATAGCGAGCTCAGTAAGAAGCATAAAAGACCTAAAGTATCCTCTGGTGCAAATATTAAAATCAAATCCCTTTCTTTCTTCCTTTCGTTTTTTTTTTTTTTAGCACAAGAGACGCTATAAGTTTGGAAACTCACTTTTTGTTCTTATTACATTTTTTGCCCCTTAGTGATTCATAGCTCGCAGTTGTTCATTGCTTTCAGTGTTTTAGTAAAGGCTTGCTCATAGCGTCATCTATGTGTCGAATCAGAAGTGCGATGTGAGAGGGCGCTTTGGCTTCAGAGACAGAACTTGAGGCCGCGGCACAGAAGCGAAATCCTCTACTGCTAGGGCAAAATAATTCTTATATATTCAAGAATTACGACTCTTTCAGATTTGAGAGCCTTGAATGGCTCAACGGAAGCTGATATTCCTTCTCCGGTACTACATTTGCTCTTCCATTTGCATGCAGTACAGTATAGGCCTGATTTTTATTGAACAAATTCGCGTATAAATAACACGTATTTCAGCACTCTTGAAAAAAATGCAAAATGTAATTAGAAAGGAATTTTTTAACGTTTGAAATAGAACTGCTTAATTGATTTTGTAATTCACTCGTTTAAAAATATTCAACATGTTTCCTGTTTATTAATTATAGTTTTGCTTTCTCTGTGTGTTTTTTATTGTGTTCTTGCGTTTTATTTTTTTATAGTGCAGTTATTGTATAAAAAGACTTACATATTTTTTAAAAATATTATTGATTTTTAATATATTAAACAATTTTAGTGCACTTATAATTTTAGTGCACCCCTTATATTATTTTATCTAATAACCTCTTTATTAAATGATGCTTTATACGAGTACGTAATTAATCATCGATTTTATTAATGACTATTTTCTTATTTTTTTGTCTTAAATGGAATCTTGATTATGCCGATCAGTTTTGGTGACTATTCAGCTATCGACCCCTTGATCATCAGTGACTTCTTTTAAACTTTTATCGCCCCAGGGGGTCTGTACCGACCCCGTTGAGAACCTCTGGTATACTGGATCATATTAATAGTTTTTATTATTATTTATATACACGAGGCATGTGGCTTAACGCAGAACAATTTGTTGAACTTTGTATGAAAACTTCTTAGCCGGAGATAAATGAAAATACGTTGTGGCCTCGATGAAGCAGGGGTTTACCTAAATGACTGTAACATTAGTCCACAAATAAGGTCCACTTATTACAGAAAACGAAAGAAAAATGTGTACAATCTTCTTTCCGTCAATGCCAAGAAAGTTTCAATAAGGTGTTTATGATTGTCGCAGTATCTTACAATAGCAAATTAAAAATAAGAGGAGAAAAAATGTTAAAATCAACCTTATTTAATGACAAGAGAAAGTTTTACGTCAATATTTAAGGAAGAAATTCCTTTTCTTTATCCTAGTGACTTTCAAAGAGTTAAGTTAAACTTTATCAAGACAAAGCAACAAGTTATACTTATAAACGAGTGAAAAGTATCACCGCATGCCTTGAAAAAATGGAGACTGGGACAGACATTGCATATATACCCTTTCAATGTATGCAATGTTCAGAGATGTGCTTTTTGTCTCTTAAAAAGAGCTCTTTCTAAGCGCAAACCCGCTACAATGGATGAACCCTGGAAAATGATGGAAGAGGAAGGGAAATCAGACTTTCCATGATGGAAATCATGAGGCACTTATAGTCCAGAAAAAAATGCTATTAGATCGAACATTTTAAAAATGCTCTTCACATTTTTAATACTAATTAAACAACTTCGAAAACATTCTAAAATTGTGCAAACACCCTGTGTATTTAGTTATTCGTTTCGTTTCATTTCCTCTTAATTTAAACGCTGCGTACTAATAACTCACACAGAAACGAAAATGAAACAATATTGAGTGTTCAAGTTTCGATAAACAGGCATTTTTCTGCAAGCGTTGAAACAAACAGAATAACAAACTTCAGCATATTTTGAGACATTTCCGTAAAAAAAAGGAAATTCAAAGCACGCAACTTGATGGAAATCCTGTATTTGTTCTAGAAATGCCATCCGCATAATATTCGAGATCTGAATGATGTTAGAACGAAATTGTCAAGTATAACGCGGTACTCAGATGCTTTACCATTCCTAAAAAAAAATGGTCGAAGACCTTTTTCATATGAAAGTCATTCTTATATTATGACTGTTCTATTTCTTCCCGTGAAGTCTAGAGAGTTTTTTCCACATTTTTAGAATATCCACGTCTTCTTTTATGCTGTAGCTATTCTGCCTAAAATCAAACAGAGTGAGAATATCACGTTATTTTGAAAATACGAGTAAAAGGATACAAAGGATACTACTGCTTGGAAAAATTCTGTTCTAGGTTTCTTCGTCTTACTATGCGTCTGCAATGCAAATAGGGGTCTCAAAGTCGCACTGCATATTGGCCAAATGCGCATTCTAAAAACAGCTGATCGGACAGACAGTTTTTTTTTATCAAAATGAGAAGTTTTATTAACATAATAAAAATTATATAGATTTTAAACTTTCCTTACTAAATTTTCATTCAAAGATGCATAACCAATATGAATAATATCGCAAAAGAAAAAACGTTCAATTTATATTTATTTTCTATCTGAAATCTAAAGATTTGTACTTGTAAGATATTTGGATTGGTGACACTTAGTAACTGAAATACACTGACATTTAATATTAAATTTTAAACCTGTCATTTATTTAAAATATGTGGCATCTATTTAAAATATTATTTAAAGTAATTCTAATGTGTTTAATTAATCATTAAATAGGTTGAATTTAGACTGAAAGTAAATAAATTATGAAAATCTAATATTTTCAGAGAAAATTATTAAGTGGGACAGAACCTCAGAGTTAAATCATAACAACTTAGACTCTTTCTTTTGTTTATTAAATTTTTCTTTCATGCATAAAAAATTACATATGCTTGTATGTAAATAATCATAAACAATTTTATGTTTTACTATAGCACATTGATAATGTTCCAATTCTTATAAAGTTTGTAGCCTCGGAGAGAAATTATCTTTATCATGGATTGTAGATGTTTATCGGTCAGCTGAAGTACATTCTCATTAACTTTCAACTGTGAAAAAAAAATCTGTTCGCATTTAAATGTAGTCTCAAATAAAGCGATTATTCATAATTAAAAAATTCCTAACTGAGGGTATTTCACCTTCGACAAATGCGAATGAAAGTTAATAAAATGTGTACCTACAAATCTTTGAAAAAGGCTTTTCGCACTGTACATTAATTAGCTCCATTTATACATATTCTTGTACTACCTTATTCATGTTTGTTTGTAATGGTAATGGTGTAAGGATCTTAAGTTTTACTAACGTTTATTTTATTTTAAAACTTTACTATCATCTCTTATTTTCCACTTCTGGCCAGAATAAACGCGTTAAATTGCTTATGCAAATTGTACTTGCTAACGCGTAAGTATTTAAGTTGTGGCTTTTTGCCAACAGCAGAGTTAGATGGGAAGAGAGTGAACTTTCTTGCCACTATATTTCACGGGAGCTTGCAATCAGTTTCTGTCCGCCTTTAACCCCTTTATCTACAATGACGGGCATAGCCCGCGTGTGATGCTCGGGTCAAACCTAACTTTCACCGGCATAGCCCGCGTACAATGGTCGGGCCAAACGTAACTTTCACGGGCATAGCCCGCGTACGGTTATCGGGCCAGAAGTGAATATTACGGGGAATATTTGATACGCAGTTACAGTTTGATGCAATAATTGTGGTAGACGCAAGTATTACAAAATGTTTATTTATACAAAACTCCAAAATACAAAATTAGTAATCTGTAACGGTATGATATATTTCAAAGCATTCTGGTACATGTAACGGAACATTACACTTTTTACACTCGTGTTCTATGTGGATTTTCTCGTACTTGATCTGCATACTGATTCGTTTCGGTTACAATATTGTTCCAAAATATGTCATAAAATATTAGATTAAATATATCAAATTCTCCTCTACTTCCTCCTAATTGACATAAGGCTTCCTCTCTTATGCCAGGAGTCATCGTATAGTCCCAGAATTTTGGGCTATGTCTTATTTCTTTCCAAAGCCAGGACTCTGGTAGTTGATCGTCATCGGATGTATCATCAATAATTATTCGCTTATACATTCTTCGAAAATTACATAATTCGTCATGTTAACGATTGTCCGGATTAGCGTGTTACACAAGCCGTGCAAATGTCCCGAATGCTGCGCGAGCTTGTATACAATTTCGGCCCAACATCTTTGAATCTAAATCGTAGGTTAAGGGGTTAAGGGACCAGAGGTTTTAGTCCCCTGGAAAGCTAAAGACGTATTGTAGTTTTCCGCACTTTGCGTACTACATATCGTAATAATTTAAAAGGCCAGTCTTAGCGTTAGTCATTTGTGTAAAGCACTCAAAGTTGACTCTTATTTTAAATTTAGTTAGTTAGTAGTTTTTATATTTTTACGTTCAGACCACAAGTGGTTGGTCTTTGTATCCCGAAGAGAAGCGCCTGCACTGCAATATCGTGGAAAATAAAGGGTAATTAAACCCTTCTCATCTTGTCGGCTGTTCTACACTCCATAAGAAATAGTTTGTAGTCAAACTCACTGTCTAATCAGAACACGTCATGTTCGCTAAGCAGATTAGGAGAAACAGTAATCCTGATAATGATAGTAATGTAAACCAAAACTTCAAATAAGGAAAATTTTGGAATCTTTGCAATACCGTATTTTGCAGAAAATACGTAACTGAAATGTGTTTGCAAACCGCATAAAATTGCTTCGGGGGCCGCTAATTTGTTATTTTCTAGATCTTCTAATAAGTTTTCTGCGTCGATAATTTAGTTTCAGGTTTTATGTTTTGAATTGGATTGTCGCTAAAACTAAAATCTACAGATTATTTACCTTTTCAGCGAGGTTATTTTAATGACTCCTTTTTTTCGTTAGGCTCGCATAACATAGAACATCGGTTAATCAAATGTCGAATAATTGGGTTATACTGAACAAACTGAATACAAAGAATAAAAATAAATGTAATCAAGGCAATTTAATTTACCTCTAAACTAGCTCTCAGAGGTTAAAATTATGTACAATAAAATTATTTTATAACTATTACTGTGTTTATTGTATCATTATTAACTTGATTTATTTTCTTTTTAGTAGTAGTAGTATCACAGCTTTATTATTTATAGAATAATTTAGTATTTGTATTATTATACCTATTCCTTGTTCTCTTTAGAGCTAGGTATTATATATTATTGTTGTATTATATCTTTATATTACTGAGTTATTTACTTACTTCTGTAAGACTTGTGGTATATTTTGTGGAATACAAGGAGTTTTGCATTAGTTTTGTAAAATAACTTAAAACAAAATTTGATATGTACACCACATGACTTCCTTGTACGGAATATTAAATTATACACATTTTTTCTTGCATTTCATTTTAAACTTATTTGATTGAATTAAATCTACTTCGTAACCATAATAGAATAAATGCATTTCAGATCCATTTCATACTCTACAGATGTTTCATACAAAACGATTAGGTGCTCCTCAAAGAAAGAAATTCAGACTACTCAAATTCGGAGAGCGTGGGGACCAGACTACCGGTCAGCCCCGCCTAATCCTTATCTGACCAAACGACACACTCAAATGTCTCCTAAAATGTGTTCTATAATGTGGTGGCGTCCCATCGTGTTGAAACCGAATGTTGGGTCTCCCATTTTGAGGCACACGAGGAAGTAAGCAAGACAGAATCTACACTAAAATGATGAGATAATTTGATGATGCCATAGATGATGACAAAAGGTAAGGCATAACTAAGCAGTCGCCGGCCAAACCAGCCCAAACACTGCGAACAACTCTCGTGAATAGCACCACCTAGCGGTTTGCGATGACTTTTGCTGTCATGAGTTGCTACTTGAATTCTCAATCCTATTGGCATGCCCTACCTACCCTTTAAATTTATATCACTATTTATGAGATATCCCGTATTCGTGTTGCAATTTGACAAAACTATAATCCAGCCAGATTGCAGAGAGAACCTGATTTATTCGGATTGCCCTTTCAAGGAGGAGCCTGAGTGGATTGAAACTTTGGACTGAAAAGTGTGCTTCAAATTGGATGAATCAGTAATTTTGTTTCTCTCGAAAGCAAGAGATACAGGGAAACCCGAATGCTCATGCTATTCTTAATTCTTTCTTTGCATTAAGTAATTAATGTCTTTTCCTGGAGGGATCACAAATCGTGCAAATAAAGTAGAAAAGTGAATGAAATTGGAAATAACTAATTAGGCACACATCTATATAAACAAAGAAAAGTGTTGGGATTTTTGCTTTACACGCAGATTTACATTATTAGGATCCTGATGTAATTTTGCACAGTTGACCTTCAAAACCAAGAGGAAGGTCGCTGTCTACGTAAGATTTCTCATCAGCCCCCATCCTCAGTGAGCTCTTGATACGCATATACTTTAAGCTAACGGGACGAACTTTAGACAACAAATTCAATGATTTGAAAGCTTTCTGTTGCCACTCTGCAAAACGTACTATATTTGTGTTTCGAATGTAATCAGAAAATTTGCCTGTATAAAATAAGTGTATTGCCATTCAGCAAAATGCAATAGATTTGTCTTTCAAATTTAATAAACAAACTCAGCGATTTAAAAGAAATGGGTAGCCCCTACCCAAATTAAAATATCTTTAAGTAAGATATCATTCAGTAAAGCGTAACTACAACAAGATATATAATTTTTCTTAAAATTTATTCTGTTGTTTATTAAAAAGCTAAGCAATTCAAAAGCAGTAGACGCGGATTCATTTCCGTTATTATTAACTAATAGCTGGACAAGTGAAATTACACTAGCTGAAAATCAGTAAAATCATCTATTACACACATCAAGAGTGCTCGTTTATCTGTGTGTGAGTGCGGGAAAGAACTCTACAGTTTTACTTTGATCTTGATGAAATTTTGCACAGTTGACCTTCAAAGCAAGAAGAAAGTCACTGTCTACATAAGATTTCGTAAATTTACCCCATGGGATCCACATTCAAATCGTAAATAACAGATTAGGTAGACGTCACCATTGCTACTTTCTCGCTATCAGTGGAAGCTATACATGCTAATTAAAGAATTTAAAATTGTTTTCCTTACCAAATAATAATAATAGTAATAATAATAATAATAATATTTCTGTACTGTTTCAATTTCGAAATCACGCCGCTCATCTTACGTTCACGTCAAAGTTGTTGTGTTGCCACTATCAGTTCTGTTCTTACTGAAATTATTAGAAGGCGCCATGTTAATTTATTCTTTAAAATAGTGTAGAACTTTCCTGTCGTGTGTTGAGCCTTTAAAACAGAATTTAAATGATCTCAGTATCAGTTTTTCCTAATAATTCGAAAAAGGCAAAGAAATTGGCCAAAGTAGAATAAAGTAACTTTCCCGAAAGCTAATTTTGGAACGAAAAAAATAATCGATAACAAAGCAAGTACCAGTTCTTATTAAAATCGTTACACGGAGCTGTGTTAGTTCTGTACTGTTCTACAGTTTTATTCGAGCTTGGTAAAATTTTGCACAATTCACCTTGAACCAAAATAGGAGGAAAATCACTGTCTAACTTACATTTCGATAAAACTACCCCTATCCTCCTAATAGAAGCTTCTTTACTCTGCGTAAACCTTGAAAGCGTCAGGTACTTCAATTAGTAATAAATAGTATAAGGATTCCTGAAAGAAAGAAGAAATTAAGGTGATATCAGAGCCTTCTGATGCTTAAAGCAAAAAAGACAGGTACATCCATTAGCGATCAAATACTGGAGTGACACACTAGAGGAAATCAGTGCTATGAGAATCTCGGTTTGAAACATTCGTTGAAGCAAAATCTTTACATAACTAGCTTATAATTAATATCATTAAAATTTTTTAACCCCTTCGCTCCGAGAGTATCATATACGATATGGCTGAGTGTCCCTCTGTGGGCCCAACATCTCAAATATGATATGGGAGATAAATGCCCCTGATGGCGCACCGTATCACATTTGACACGCTGAAATGGAACATTTCATTTCGAGTTTCAAATGGGTGTAAATTATGTCATAATTCTCCGAAAACTTACTGAAGTAAATCTCTAGCGCGTTAGTCTTGTTGCAATGAATATTATTTGTTATTTTATTCTATGAAAGTAAAATGGGCGACTCTAAACAACGGGCGTTCGCAATTCTTTACGTAGTGCAAGCGACTTAAAAGTTTTGTAGTTAATATTTCAATAGGATATAATAAGCACTAATATTTAAATTAAGATTTTTACTTGATTTTTGTATAGAAAAAAATTGAAATATGGGAATATAACCATTATTAATAATACTGCTCTTTAGCTTATTCTGAATTTTTATTCCAAGTGTTTAGATTTTCTGTTTATGCTATAAGAAATATTATTTAATTAACATATGCAAATAACAATAAGAATTCAAATATTTAGGCAAAAAGCAGGTTTTATATGAATTAATTTTGCACGTTAGGCTTAACTGCAAAATGCGCTCGGGCACACCGTGACGTTCAACGCTTCAAGGTCATGGACACACGCGGGGCCTTCGTACGTCGGGAGCGAAGAGTTAAACCATAAGACCTATACTTATGTAACAAGCACAAGCAGCTGCCTGTATATCGATTTTCTGTTCTCTTGGTTATCAAATTCTTGTCTTTTTACTAACAAGAGTGAAAACAAGTCCTCGACAAAGATAATATATTTCATTTACAACTTCACGTTTCCCTGGCGAGCATCCAAATAACCCACATCTGATTCTCTAGCTTGTCCATTGGTAAAATGTCACCAGGAAAGGGGGAGGTATGCGGGCAGTGGGATTAGTTCTGAAACTATTATTTTCAAAATGTGACAAAAAAAAAGAGAACACTAGTAAAGAATCGAATAGAATGGAGACGCCATCCTGACGATAATCGGTTGACCTCCTCCGCAAGGATGCTATTCGTCTCTTTCTTCTGCATCTGATTCTTTCGACGACGCCCCCTATACTAGATCAAGAAATCAATTGACTTGCTACTGAGTAAATCATATAGATTATAATGGATTCTATGTGTGTGTATTTGTAGCTGTCTTTTTCATCCATAAACAGTCTGTTCCTCTAAGTTACATTTTGTAATTCACCTTTTACATTCTAGAATTATCTGCGAGGAAATTAGCTGATGAAAATGAACTTAAATCAGCCACGGTCGTATTTTCTCTCATTAGTTTACCAGCACCATTTGTTTTTAATCTCATCAAGAAACTAGACAAAGGTTTTTTTAATAAACATAACTTAATTTAAACCTTAGGTTATTGTATTACCTTCTGTCACGTGGTTAAAGAGAACTTCTATTAAACACGTTTATTATCGTACTGCAAAGAATTTGTTTAGTAAGTTCGTATTAAAACGATTTCATGAAATAAATTCTTATAATTGCATAATCAAGAAGTAACTATTATTTTTTCACTAACTTGCCCGAAGTAAAGGAAATATTATAATCGCGAAAAATTTCACGTGTCATTTTTCAACGGAAATATGTATTTTGACCGTTCCCGAATACACTTTTGTATCCTGCTTTGCGGAGCGTCTGCATATATGGGGATATACTGCGCGACTGAGCGAAAAGAGAAATTAAGTCACATCACACAGATCCAGCCCATAAGCTGCTAGGATACCCAGGATAACCTTGATTTTTGTAATGATTGCTTTTGTTTGATGATACCGCGTTGATACGGGATTCTTTCATCTGTATTGTTCGGAAATCTGAGGTGGTGACTGCATGTCAGTAGTCAGTTCGCCAGTTAATGTTCGGGAGTTCCAATGCTACCGCAGATGCATTCGTTCATATTGCTCAGGCACCATTTACGAAATAGACTCGAAATGAGCCATGATCTGTAATATAGCGTGTTAGCTGAGATGTGAAAGTATATCTTTTATTGCTGAATTTGGGAAAGAATAGATAGGCGCTACGACCTTGTGCTGCATGGTTCCATTCGTATTGCCATTTTGCTTTAGCCAAATTATTGAAGACTCTTTTGAGGTAACAGCATGATAAGAGCAGATTCCGAATTCGCTCCGACGTTGCGGGCTCCCTCCTTTGCCTGTGTAACTGCTCGTTTTTTCCCCTTGATTTCTAACGTGTGCATTTATTCAGTGGAGGTGGAAATTAAGCTGTCTGAAGTGCCGTAAGTCCCTTTGAATATTACTGCACTGTCTGTAGTGCAGCTGTTATTTCTGTCTGTATATGCAGAGGTGTACGTCCTGCTAAGATATTTACTGCAGTAGTAGAAGTTGTACGACAGGCAAGTATAATGTTGATGGGAAACGGTCGTTGGATGTTTAAAAGAAGCTTTATTTTTCTACTTTGCATTACTGTTGACCGCATTGCCGCTGCATAGGTTATTATTTTTTCAGCAATTGTTGCGCAGAGAATTTCTTGTAATTATGAATTCAAGTCCTTTTTGGCACTTTGGAATTGCCGAAGTTTGTATGCAAATCTTAGCATCTGATTCTTGAGGTCTGTTATGTAGGGTATACGAGTAAGTCCTGGATTCCATGTCTGTCAGAAGTATTTGAGGGTGCTGCTGATCTTAATTCTATGGTCCTTAATTCTAATTTGGACTTTGTGAGTTTGGTGCCTATTTTTTAGCCTTATAAGTGCTTCGGATTTGTGAAGCTTGATTTGGTTGCAGCGATCACAGAAGATTTTGTTTGATTGCAGTGTAGTTTAACTTCGTCTCTTCTCCTCCATCTTATTATGAAAACCGTATCACCAACGTAAAAAAAAAAACCAAGGCGCAACTAGGACATTTTGCATTAATGATGTTATTAAAAGTGAGGTTCCACGAGATAGATCAAGCACATGAACCTTATCGGCAGCCTGTAGACTGAACTATAATAGATAGGGCCATTGGCATGCATTATAACGTGTTGTCTATTGCTGAGGTAATTTTTGAAAGTGTAACATATGTTGCTGGGGCATTTTGTGTCTCGCAGGACATGCAGGATCGCAGGGTACCAGTGGGTATGGAATGCATTTCGAAGGTTTAGGTTTAGAGCTATTGTGAGAAATCCGTTGAGCTTGCCCTTTAAAATATTGCCTTTTACATCCACGAGGGCATGGGTTGATGATATTCCGGCTCGAAAACCAATCTATCTATCACTCAAGTATTAAGACTTGTGTAGATGGTGATACTTTTTAATATTAACTATTAATTTTTCTTACCCTTTTCCTAGCGAAGATAGAAAGTAGATGAGATGATAGGCGACGAAACTTTGTGGATCTTTATTGAGTTTGAGAAAAAGAACAACTTGTCTATTTTGAAAATATTGAGCAAGATTCTATAATGCAGCAGCCTGTTGAAACGTTTCAAAAAGTATTGTAACAGACAGTTTTAATTATGGCGTCGTCGATCCCATCTGGACCTGAAATTTTTCCTTAGACACCAGTTGCAAAACATAATGAATTTCTTCTACTGTGAAGATCAGGCATTGTTGGATTGACATCACTGTGTGTGCTTATCGCACCCATACTCATGTGAACCTAAAGTGATATGACTTTGACTAAAACTGTCATTTATTTGAACTGCAATTATCATTTATTATTATCATTAAATTATGACTATTGTTGTTGTTTTTACGAATATTTTATATATATGTAAATAATTTTATTAAAATTATGAGTAGTATCTCTTGTATAATATAACATGAAAGGCCTTAAGAGAGTGAAGCTCCGCAGGCAAAATAAAGTTACAAGAACAAGTCCATTTAACAAAGTGCCAAATGGCTACGATAAGCTGGCGATGGTTATCGCGACTTATTTTTGTCGCCAAATTCAGCGAGAAATCGCTTATGTCATTGCCGCCCAGACCGTATAGTGGTAAGGGAAGCCCATTACGGTAACGAAAGGCCCAGGTTAGAATTCCGATATATGATAGAGTTAAGAATTTTTATGAAATTATTTTTTACGTTAAGAAATTATACCGTCGAAAACCATACCGTTAAGAATTTTTATAATTGGGGATACTTTTCCGTGAAATTATATGTAAATTTTAGTATTTCTTGTACAAGGTAATATGAAAGGCCTCAAAGTGTGGAACATCGCCTGAAAAACACATTTACAAGGGTAAGTTCATTTAACATTGAGGTAAACGTTAACGCCAGGTTAGTATTGGTTTTGACGATTAGTTTTTGTCACCAAGTTCGGCGAAAATTTGCCAAAAATAGCCAAACAAGGGCAACCGTTTGGCGATATTTTGAAAATCATCCCTGTGTAACTGCAACTGCTTCGGTTCTCACGTAACCGTAATTTTATCCTGCCTTGTAACTGTGTATACCTTTCAACAATTTCGAGAAATCGAAGCAATATTTCTGCACCCGGGAGAAAACTATATTAGATCGGGGAGAGTATCATTTGTCAGTTTAGTTGAGGGCTGAGCTCAGAATTTTGCTTAGACTATTGAGAGTTCAAGACTATTGCGCGAACTTACGCATTTGAGGCTCTTTGCATTGTCTAGCGTTTTCTCGTTATTTGAAGTTTGATGAGGTAACTATCGATTGCGCTCTATAATAATGAGCTATACGAATACTTTTGTGAAACTTTCCAAACATGTAAAATGTTTATTTTGGGAAAATAAATTACATCAAGCTATTATTGATTGCGTGTTCAATCCATTATGAAATCGTATGCACGTAACAATGTTTTATATTTAGTTCGTACACATGCAAAAATTTCGCTGTTCAAATTGCGTACGACACCTGACTATGATCTCCAATTATAAAATAAAATGTGACGGTGAATTGTTTCGTACGTGATTCAAACATTTTGAAATTTATTTTGTGTGTTGATATAAAATTTTCCTAAATAGAAGTATGGAAACTAGAGAAACTTATAAGATATTAGATTTCATAATTTTGAAAATTTCAAAGCATGAATATTTACGCCATCTTAAACATTTTTAAGTATATGTCTCTATGGTTCCGAAAGTAAAGGACGGATAATAACTTCTGGTGACACAGTGTATATAGATAAATATTAGTTTCATTATACCAAAAGAAAACAAAAACTTACCGAGGTAGCGGAAAACTTGGAAATATGGGGCACTTACCTAAAAAGAAAAAAGAAATCAGGAATGAATGACATATAGTGAATGGGGTATGAAATAAATATAACATTAAAATATCTCATGTCGAACCATATAACTTCCTTGTACGAATTAGTAAATTATACACAATTTTTGTTGCACTAAATTTTATCGTATATCCATCCCCCAATTGTTCTAAAAATTCCTTAAGACAAGTTGAAAATTACATCAAAAATTGCAAATTTGGAAGTGAAATATCGCGGTCAATTTGTCCTATGGAATCAAATTCCTTATAATTTTATTTTTTTGTAACGAGTATAAAAATTTCCGAAATATAAGTATAGGAACCAGGAGAGAGAACACTAAAAGTTAATTTTGTTTATTTGTCCAAATTAATTTTTTTTTATTTGACGTTGCCAAAGCATGAATATTTTCGTCATTTAAAGCATTTCTGTAATTGGAAGTATATGATTACGATCAACGATTGAGAAAATAAAGACCGTACAAGGACATTTAATTCGGCTAAAGGAGTGAGTACATGTAAGATTTTTTTGATACTTCCAATTCCAATAACATAGGGAGGGACATGAGTGTGGATTAACTAATGAAATATAAAAACGTAAGAATAAATTTCAAGGAGTATGAAGGAGGAAAGAATTGATAATTAAACATTTTTATAAATTTATAGCTTTGTTTGTATTTTTATTTTTATTACATACACTCTGTTTTTGTTTGAACAATATTCCTATTTCAGTATTTAATTTTTTAATTAAAGCTGCAAAAAATGATAGAACTTTCTTCTATGGCAGATGCACACGCTTTCCAGTGTATCTACAAGACGGTATTTCCACATTTTAGATAGATTTGTATAACAATTTTAAAAAGCAAACTTTGAGAATACAAATTTCTGACAACAGCTTACTATTTCAAATGAGAAATATAGTCAGCTGCTTTTAAATTTATTCATCTTTCAAAAAAGTCGCATGTAGACAAGCTGTGGATTGAAGGATACGTTTTTGCGCTTTCTCAAGAGAAAGATTTATATTCGATAATTCAAAAACATCGTGAAATGCATGGTATTAAAATTTAGAAGGGTAAAATCAGCAAAATTATTATTCGGAAAAGGAAAAACCGAAAGTCATAATTTCTGCATGGAAAGAAGCCTCCAAGCGAATACTCGTAAAAGGTAATACTGTAAACATAGTACTGTATCCAATGTTTATAAAGTTAAATTGTGAGCAACCGCATAAATTCCGCCCATGAATAAATCAATAATAAAATCATTAAATGTATATGTAGCAACAATAAATGAAATAATAAATCACAAATTTCTAACTTAAAGGTGGGCCCACCACAGGCCGAGCGGTAAAGTCGCTGAACACTGGTAGTTCGGTCCGAGGTTCGAATCCCGCCAACGGGCTGGCTGCATGGGTGTTTTCGTAGTTTTTCCCATGTGTAACGTGTATACGAGCCAGTTTCCCTTAGAAAGTCCTCCACGAAGGCATCCCTCCCCTTAGGCAGATAGCCCTAGTGTGCTTTGCCATAATTAAATACACCAACACCAACTAACTTAAGGGTGCTAAAAAATAATGTTCTCCTCCAACCTTCGTCGAGACATGTAGCTGAAAGCCAAAAAAAAAAAAAAAAAAAAAAAAAAAAAAAAAAAAAAAAAACCTTGTATAACCCCGTATGAAAACTATTTAGCAAGAGATAAAAGGAAGTACGTAATGACAAGTCATGAAGTAGGTTTACCTAAATGACTTTAAGAAAATTTGTCTATTCATGGTCGCAAAGAAGAGAAAAAGTGTGCAAAACTGGTTCCAATAGATGCAAAAAGAGGTTATGATAGTCACAGAACACTCTTACAGGGAAATTAAAAATAAGAAGAGTGAAAAAAAAGTTCGGTTTCTTTATTCCAATGGCTTTCAAAGAGTGAAACTTCATCAAGAGAAAGCAACAAGTCATGCTTGGAAAAGTACCACTGCATTTTTTGAATAAAGAAAGACTGACACGGATATTGCATATATACTTATTGAATGTATTGTTAAGAGATCCTGTGACGTTTCATCTATAAACTATTGTACCTTGCTGTCTTGAAATGAGCTTGTACCGAACGCAAACTCACCACGATAGGTGGTACACTGGGAAATAGTATAAGAGGAATAGAAATCAATGCCCCTCGAAATTTTACGAAAAGCACACCCATCATGGAAATCACGATGCTGTCATATATTCCGCGAAAAATGCTAACCTTCCTGAAATCGTTCTTAAAGTGCATAAATACTCTCTGTAATACCTGGTTGTAATATTTGTTGGCAACATTTGAAAAGTGAGGTCAGGGACTAACAGCACCTCTGGTGCTAATAATAATAATAATAATAATAGCAGATATAATCATAAGAATATTAGCAATTTCCAGCATGCATCAGATTTTGTGGTATACTGAATGAAATGTAATATCGGATAATCGATTTTTGTATACTATACTTGAAAATATATGAATTTATGAAAAAGCTTTTTGAATCTTTAATACTTTTCAAACTATGGCTAACAATAATTGCATAAATAAGGTGATAAAGTCTAACAAAATGAAATGCTGCTATTTTAGAACTGATAAAATAGGTGTTGGCTTGAAAACATTTCCTATCTTTAAGTTATTATATGTTTGGATTAATCGTCTAAATGCCATCCTTTAATGTCTGAACTAATCTTTTGGAGATGTTGTAGAAGTTTCGCGTCCCTTATTTCTATTTGAAGAGAGGGAAAAAAAAGGCATTTATATTGTCGGACGGCGAACTGTCAAGACTTACTTACATTAGGTCCAACAAGACTGCTGTCTAGACAGAGGAGTGTGTTTTTTTAGTCAATTGAAATTTTTATGTGGTTTCTTTAAGAATTTCTTTTATATAAAAGATTATTCAATATGGGGATTTTTTTATATCTAGAATGTTGGAGTCAGTTTTATTTATCTTCATCTTTGATAACAATTCTGTAAGAGCTATGAAAAGAAAAGGCATAAAGTGAGAGAAATTAAACAAAATTCCACACTACAAGACTATATATTAACACAGTAAGGAAACATTTAAATTTCAAAAAGTATTGACATGAATGTATTGAAACTCTTTTCTCTAAGTGTTGAAATTATCACAAATGCATTTTATATCTCAGATATTGTATTTTACTTTTAACTGAAACTTTTTAACTGCTTATTATATATCTGTTTATTATAACTATTCATTAAATATTACAGAGGCTGTTCGGATGTTTTTAGATGCTTTACATTGTATTTACAGAAGCACATTACTTAAAATTTTTGTGTTGCAAAAGTTTCATTTGATAACCCTTATTCCTCACTATTTTTTGCCCCGTAATTTCCAAAACAATAAAAAGCCTTCTGCAGTATCGCAAGCTATATTTTATTCAATTCCTCTTGCACAGCTTTCCAAAGTCCAAGGAGGGTTGTAGGTCGAAGTCTAGAAAAAAAAAATCCATGGTTGATACATCAGGAAATTTAATAAGGGTATGAGTGAAGGGTAGAGCCTTGATGCTCGTTTCTTGCTCCTTTTTTTTTTTTTTTTTTTTTTTTTTTTTTTCAGAAAATTAACAATGGTTTTGACTTGTGGCTGCTTGCTTTGGCTTGATAAAGTTCTGCTGATTGGTGGCACTATGGTATGGGCGGCACTATGGATAAAGAGAAGGTATTTCATATTTGGAAACTGGGTATAAGATATGTTTCTGATGATATGAGAAGTTGATCCTAATATTTTCGTCCAATCTCTTTATTTTTAATTTACCATTAGCTGAAAAACAAGCAGCAATTATAAATTCACTTGGAAAACTTTCTTATTTGAGCTGATTCTTTGAACCATGTTTTAAGATATTCTTCTTCTCTTTGATAATAAACGGATCTCTTTTTATTGCATTCGTTTAAATAAACCCCAAAATTCATTTATTGTGACGATATTGTTTTCTATTTTTGTCCGGATAAATGTTTCTCATGAAGAATTCTGCAGCGCGTTCTGCGTTCGTCAATATGTCGTGGAGAAAGACGATTCACATTACCATTTTTCGCCTTTTAAGATTCAAATCAGCATTAATCACCTTGTTTACAGTTGACTCTCAGCAGTTTAATGATTCTGCAACTGTCCTTTGAACTGGCGGATTTTTTTAACGTTAAATATCTTACCTTTGCGACGTTCGAAACATTCTTTTTTTTTTCTTAGATATGTATTTGGAACATTTTTTCCACTTGAAGTTAAACTTTGACTTTTTACCCCTTTCTTGTTGACAGTATTACCTGTCGTAACTCTAACTTTCCCATGACTACCACAACGTTTTTAAATAATAGATAGGAGTAATTTTCTTCGGAAAAAGTGCAAGCATGGCTTTCCATCCATTGATTCTTTAAAAGCGATATTTTGCATGAAAACAAAATTGTCAAGCAGCAGACGATACTTTAAACTTTGAAAAATATAATTACAGTTAAAAAAATAATTTTCAAACAGAAAATGTTTTTTATAGCAAAGCAAAATTGTCTACAAATTGTACAAACAGCCTATGTATTTGTAACCCAACCCAAAGAGGAATATATTTATCAGCGGAAATTGGCGCAATGTAAATAATATGCGCAGAAATATAATTTCGGAAGGTCAAACATTAAACTTCTTAAGCTGTGAGTATAGCTATGAGATGAATAGAAACAAGTGTATTTTTAGAAGATGGTCAATGAAACTGAAACATTTAAAAATAAAATAATGTTTTTAAATTTTAAGCAAGTTTATGCCGGTGCTGTGTAAGTTTGGAGTCTTAAGCGATTTCATATTTTATCAACAATAGCAGAGACAGGAATTTAAATTTTCAACGGTATTAGAGATACAGACTTCAAACTCTGAGAATTATAGACCATATCAGAGTAAGATATAGCAAAGTTGAGAAATGAGCAAAACATTTCAGGTTGATGCGTCTTTCATTGATACACCTTTAATGTCCTGAAGGCCACAGTATCCAGGTTTATGTTAGGATACCTAGAAAATCGAAACAATCTTCGTCCAATCAGACAGTAAAGACAACAAATTCTCATATTCTACATGAACGTTGGCAGATAGGCTTAGAGTTTCCATATGTTTCTAGAAAAATTCCCTCGGTGAGCTTTTAGGAATGTTCCTTTCACGCCATAATGTCACAGGCTCAGACGTGGACATTCTATCGTTCGCGAATAAAAAAAATCGTAGCGCACCACACAGGAGGATTTTTGATTCTGAAGATAAGGATTGCTTCGTGGAAATGCGTCCTGCCGAAGTGCGTGCGAGACAATGTGTTAGAGATGTTCTTTGATAATGTTGATTCTACCCCATATATACTTTTGAACTTTTAAGGAACATGATTTTTGTTCGCTTTTAGTTCATTTTTCCAACAATAAATAGAAATAAGGGTTTTGTTTTCATCGCTGCGCAGAAAATTCTGTGTGTTTTTCTATGCTGCGATCTAAATTCCTGAGACTGTTAAATTCATTTGCATACTTATGAAGAAGGAATCACTGTTTGACATTCCAATCTATATCTTGCCTAAAATGTTTTATCCAACCTTTATTTCGCAGCCGTTGGTGCCAGATATATATTTCCGAAGACAAATATCTTTTAAGCGACGCAAATATTAGCATTATTAATTTTAATTAAAAAATTCATTTTGAAAATTTGACTCTCTCACGACAAAAACTGATGAGATTACTTCGTTTTAAAATTCAAGACCATTATTCAAGTTATTATTTTAAACAAATCCAAGAGTGAAATATTTCCATTTGTATATAATAAAAAATAAAATGTTAAATTATAAAAAAGGTTTCTGTTGTTAAAAGACTAATTTACAAGCATTTATTTTATGCAGATTGTCGTGAATAATGTAAATCAACCTAAATGATTTCAAGAAACAAATCGTAATCACAAAATTTTATAGAATGCATAGAGAACACGAATAGGTTTCAATGGCATATTCAAGTTCCCTAACAAGCTCCGTTGTAACAATATAAATCACATCTTCTTTAGGGTTTTCATGTTAACTTTGAGGTCGCCAATTACTTTTACAGCAGCTATCGTATTTTGTTATACTTATATACACGTTTAGTAAGGTCGCGTTATGCATACACGTTTAGTAAGTTCGATTGTAATAAAAAAGGAATATGCACAACTATGCGTTTTAGCAATTTCCCATACAAAATTTGAACGTTCCATGCCTAATAGCTTTTGAGTTATGCGAGATATCTACATAAGTACGTACCTGCATACGTAAGTACAGACATAAAAAAAAGATCCCTTCCGATTCCGTTTTAAATCCCGTTTTACATTCCGTTTTAGAAAAAAGAGTCCTTTATTCTTTCCGTACGTACAGATGTCACGCAAAAGAATCGTCCAGATGGATGCGGGAGCGGTCAAAATGGATATCTTCGTTGGAATACGATTCTCTAAATTTCTCTAGATTACAATACTTCCTTTACTTCGTACTAGGAAGTAGAAATACTATAATAAGGAACTATCCCCTGGTTCCAGAGACACGCAAAAAATCTAGAGGCCTATGCGAGGTCTTTGAAAAATTTACGCGGTAGCTAGTGGCTGCTTTTCAAAACACAAATGTACAGCGATTACTCTATATAATAAATTTTGTCTAGGTTTCGGCTGTATGTAGAAATTTGCGTCAATATTCTGAAGCGAATTATCGCTTCCGTTTGGGACAAATAACTAATTATGAAGAAGGCTAAAATAACCTTTTTTTTTATTTCACTCTTAAATGAACAGAAAGTCGATAGATGAACCTTCGCTACTTGCAGGTATTTAAATTAAAATAACGGAAAGTTAAATTTTAAATGTAGATAACGTAATTGGAGACTGCAGCAGAGAATAAATTAATCAAGCTGAACCAAGATAGTTAAGGGCACGTATCTAAACGTCAGCCAGTAAGAAGCTACAGATGGAACAAAACTTGGCAGATCTAAAGATACTAAATAACAGCAAGACGAGGCTATCAAAAGCTCTAAATCTGAGCTTAGACAACTTATGATTACTGGGTTGTTGCGGGATGCAGTGATGCCGGTTCATGAAATAAAGCCCGAAGGCACATGACTTATTGAACACTGAACGTGGATACATCTCGGATGAGAAATAGGAGGGTGGAAAAAGAAAAGAGGTGCCACAAAGGATCGAAGTCAAAGTAATCTGGTAAAATCTCGGTACATGGCAAGAGTGAAGAAAAATCAAAAATCCAGTGACTGCAAGAATACGATGACAAAGACAAAATCCAGATACAATGTACAAATGCGATCAGTAAAATACTTACAAGACAAGGATACTCTAAATCTGAGCATTCAAACACTCCGCTTATATAAAGTCATGACGTGATGACCACGCATGTGCAGTTTTATCCGGCCTGCAACGACACTCTCTCATGTGACTTACATTAGAAGAGAAGAGATTGATAGTAACGAAGTAATGAAAGTAACCCGCTGTTACGCCAGCGTAATAATGATAAACATGGTTTATAATTTTGTGTTAACTATTTGTTCTTGTTTTGTCCGTTTGTCAATAAAGTATTCGTCTGTTACGTCTGTTTTATGCAAGGTCCATATTACGTTCACGTCTACGTTAAGAAATAAAAATTTATCCAGAACACACACGCCCAAGAAACAACTTATGACATATACAGAAGCAATTACTGTACATTTTGGCGAGGACAACGGACAGGAGAACTTATAGTAAAGGTTTAAATCTTAATAACTGGTTGGTTAACATAAAATACCCTATGTGTGTTTCAATAATTAAAAACTAAGAATAAGTTTGTATTAATTGAAAATGACTGGTTAAACTCGTTTACTGTTTCTGTTTTCGTTTTTTCACCATTTCAGTCAAAAACGGTTTCGTTTAAGCGAGATATTATTGTCAGTGAGTTAGAACCCAAAATATTTAAAAATAGGAACACTGGCACATATTTTTTTTCTTGCATATAAATATAGTTAAAGTCAGTGTAAAAGCTACCGAAATATATGTCTTTCGAAAACAGATTAAGAAAATTTGAGATTAATAGTAAATCGAACTAAGTACCTAGGTGAAGATTTATATTTAGTCTGCTAAGGTTTAAATTTAAGCAAAACTGAACTCCATCTGGCTTACAAAATAAATAAATAAATAAAATTAAAAAAATGGACTCACTCATGCGATGCGAACTCATGTCTGAAAACATTTATTCCCAAACATTTATAACATTTTCTTATTATCGGAGCATCGTTTGAAGTTTGGCTGCGTGGGAGGAGTAATGGAGAATATTTTCCGCTTTCTTGCGTTTTATTTTCCTAAGCTGCTCTAGAAGAACGAGATCTCTCCGAAAATAGAATCGGGAGTAGGAAAAGAACGGAGGACATTCCCGTGGACATTAGGAACTGGAGGTGGAGGCAGGTTGGGCAGCTGAAGACATCCATTAGGACACTCTCCTCATTCGTCATGCGATCAATGATGGGCGAATAATACGCATTGTATGTTTCGTCTCTAAGTGGGGCGTCCAGGCGGCGGCCCTGTTTCGCATTGTGAACCCTATTTTGAACGCAGAAGACAGATACTTGGGTATGAACGTAAATGGGTTAATTGTGATTGGAGCTTTAGGCTTGAACAAGAGTAATGCGTAGGAAAGCATATGGGCGAGGAAAGAGAATTTTGTTTGATTTATGGCCGCATACAAAATATAGTTATTTTGTATGCGGAAATAACTTTTATAAGTAAACATTTCTTGCTTTTCACTCCAAGATGGCGTATAAAACGTTTCTTGAGTCTCATGAGTATAGCTGTTGGGGATTCTGTCCATGCATACAGACTTCATGGGAAAAAAAAGGAAAACAAAACTCAAAATAGGTTCAGAAACGGTGGAAATCGGTTATTTCCATTGAAATATCATACCTGAAATTATTGAATACTGCAACACTTTCTTTACTTCGTATAAAGAAGGAAGTAAAAACGCATTCAGTTCAGAATTCAGGATTCCAGGTGGACGTGCTTTCGTGGAGGGATGCATGGGTTTAAAATTTGGCGGCTGTAGGTTTCGCCGATTTTACACTATGCAAGGAGCCACTATACACTATTTTACTCTCACTAAATAATAGGTCTAGTGAGTCTCATTGAATTATTTAATTATGGCAAAGCACACTAGGATTATAATCTCGTAAGAATACTCAAAAAAATATTCTAGTTGACCAGTTCAAATATCGAGAATGGAAGATAGAGAAAATAGCCAAGCCAGGTAAGAGAGGGAGGTATATAAATGATATTTTAATGCGCGCTGCTTGAAAGCGATGCGATGATAGAAGAAACTGGTGCTTTTAACATCTTGCAGTCGTAAAGGCTGAGTGTAGTTACACGAAGACGACGCTGAGCAAAACTGAATTCAAAGATTCACAGCATTTATTTTTCTGCAAATCATTTTTTTTTTTTTTTGTAGACAAGATAATCATAGTTAATTACAATAATTTTTACGTGCAGGGGTTAAGAAATAATACTATGTCATCGTAGGAAAAGTACAAAGGAGGATAATTAAGCATAGCAGTGCAGAGATGTTTTGCAAGTCAGGAGAAGTTAACAAAAGGTGACGCAATTGCTCGCGAAGCCGTATTTATACTAGGCAGGCGTATATGTACAGCTAAGCTGCGATTGGTTAAATTTAGGTGTTAATTCTCTTTGCAAGCAGCGTTATGTAAGCGTCATATGATTTTGGAGAGATCTCGAATTTGAGAAAAAAGATGAACTTAAGGAAAAGGCTAAAATTTAGAATAGTTAATTTTGAGGTTGCCAATTATTTCTTAGAGTAGCCATCGTAATAATTTATTATAACTTGCATATACATATGTAATAATAGCGCAATTTTTGAAGCACTGATGTAAGAACACTGAGATGAAGATGCGCAGAAATACTGATGGCGTAGATACGTGATGCTTAAAGCGTTGACCCATATTGAAGGGGAGGCCCACCAGCGGCCGAGCGGTAAAGTCGCTGAACACTGGTAGTTCCGTCCGAGGTTCGAATCCCGCGAACGGGCTGGCTGCATGGGCGTTTTGTAACGTATGTGCAACGTTTGTGCATGGGCGTTTTATAACGTGTATATACGAGCCAGTTTCCCTTAAAAAGTCCTCCACGAAGGCATCCCTCCTCTTAGGCAGATAACCCTCGAGGCTTTGTCATAATGACACACACACACATATTGACGGGGAACGAGTCGAGCCGAATTAAATTCTTTTATTTAAATTCACATTTGTGGCCACAATTCACTTCAAAACAATTTTGACACCACTGCAACAGAAGCGAACATAGATGATTGCAGCAGCGTCTTAACAGGATAAAAGCGTAATTGGAGAAAAGGGAAGAGTGTCGCAGTACTTCAGAGGAAGAAGGGAGGGAGTCAAACGTTTAAGTTCGAGTTAGAAAATGTTTTGGTTTACAATTATTTGACTGAGAAAGAGGTATCTGCATTAAGCGTTACGTAGGATTGCATGATTAATTTGAATGACGCAGTTTAAGCTTATAGCGCCATTTTTAAGACATAGAAAGGGAGTCCTCAAATGAAATAAAAAAAGGTTATAGCCAATTAAAATTAGAAATTTGCTTTCATATTTTTTTTCTTGCATATATATATCCCTTAAGTACAGACGTTCATTTATTGTTACGTAAACGCAGAAGAGGGGCCTCTCAGACCGCGCTCTATTTTACGCATTTTAAAAATATATAATTTTAAAATAATGTATTATTGTTATTATATAAGCATTAATACACTTTGCTTATTATATTGAAGTAATTCATTCTTTTTAAAACTCTAAAATGAATGCATTAAAAATTAATTTTTAAATCATATACGAAAATGTATGGAACATTTAATCAAATAAATAAAATAAACACTACTTACTTGCAAATGCATAGAAACTAAACTATTTAATAATTTTTTTATTAACAGAATCTCTAATGCAGCCCACCAGCGGCCGAGCGGTAACGTCGCTGAACACTCATAGTTCGGTCCGAGGTTCGAATCCCGCGAACGGGCTGGCTGCATGGGCGTTTTCGTGGTTTTCCCCATGTATAACGTGTATACGAGCCAGTTTCCCTTAGA
Organism: Stegodyphus dumicola; assembly: GCF_044657685.1. Taxonomy (NCBI): domain Eukaryota; kingdom Metazoa; phylum Arthropoda; class Arachnida; order Araneae; family Eresidae; genus Stegodyphus; species Stegodyphus dumicola. Next base: position 122,732,687 of record NC_140776.1, read on the forward strand.
AAGTCCTCCACGAAGGCATCCCTCCCTTTAGGCAGATAGCCCTCGTGTGCTTTGCCATAATTAAATACACCAACACAAATATATATTAATGCAAAAAAGTATAATGTATAATGAATATTAAAAAAACTGCAGCACGTTATTTTAAGCATTTTCAACACAATTTTTGCAAATTCTCTTGGCACTTTCATAAACTTATCGGATTATTGCAGCTGAAACATAGATAGGAAGTTCTTCTCAGTCTCGGGGGGCAAAGAAAGCATATGTTTTATACTTTTTAGGGGTATGAGTTACATTCTAGGCTAGAATAGATTCCACTGGAAACTCCTAGCACTCTCTGAATGCACATTTTTATTTCTCAGTTCACCGTTGGCTTTTAAAGTTTCCGTTCCATATGTGGTTTCACTAATTCTGATGATAACTCCATGATCAAAAAATCCCTTTTTTTCAATTTGGCACTATCTCTTAACGATTGATGTATACATGTGCACTAATACCACTTACATCAAGTAACCTAAAGAATATGGCCATTGACCATCGCCTTGTTCTTCGGCTTGTAGAATGTTTAGAACATTTTTCATCGAATGCATTTACACCTCCTTTAGTCAAATTGTAAAATATTATTATTTGTGGTTTCTCAATCTTAAGGTCTTCTGATTTCGAGTGAAGCATTTAAGAAATGAGAATAACACTTTTTTAGATTTGAGGCACATATGAAACGAGAGTCATTCTATCTGTGAATGCATAAAGGGAAGATCCTTCACTTTTGTTTTATTTGGAAAATATTCACGTGGTTCTCTTATATTTTTTTCATAGTACCGACATATGTCAAACCTCTGAAGTTAAGTTCTTGTACAAGCTCGATACTCAAGTAGTAATAAAGCCATCTGCCCCTCATGCGAGAGAAAAGTAACGTAAACTCAGAGGTGAGGTCTACATGACCGCGGCCCCGGCCCAATTTTAAAAATCATTTTAAAAAAATCTAATGGATAGATTTTAATAAAAATTTAGGAATGGTTATATTTTATGTCCGTTTGAAAGTACTGAAAACGAAAAGAATAACTATATAACTTGTAAGCAGTTTCGAAGTTCTAAAATATTGGCGCGGTCATACAGACCTCCCCTCTGTGTTTAAGGGATATATATAATTTATTATTAGAAATGTTTTATGTATCATCTCCAAGAAACATTAATTCTATTGGTATTGCCGATTCCGTAAAAAAGGGAGGTGTGCAACTAGATGTTATAGCAGTCCCTAATACAAAATTTCGACATTATACGTATAATTATTTTTGAATTATGCGAGATAAATACGTAGGTATAGACGTCACGAAAGAATCCATTTTACAATCTGTTTTGGGAGACAGAATCCTTTATTTTATCTATATGAACAGTAGTTTACAAAAATTATAGTCAAAGCAAATCCGAGAACTGCCAAAATCGATATTTTCGCTGAAATCTGAAAAACGGAATTTTTTCGCAATTACAATACTTCATTTATTTCGTACCAGGAAGTAAAAAGCACGAAAAGGAACCAATGCTTTCCCATTAAGACCAAAATCCTTTTTTTGAACAACAAAATTTAATATTCAGAAGGTCCACCAGCGGCCGAGTGGTAAAGACGCTGAACACTCATAGTTCGGTCCGAGGTTCGAATTTCGCGAACGGGCGGGCTGCATGGGAGTTTTCGTGATTTTTCCCATCTGTAACGTGTATACGAGCCAGTTCTCTTAGAAAGTCCTCCACGAAGGCATCCCTCCCTTTAAGCAGATAGCGCTCGTGTGCTTTGCCATAACTGAATAATCCAATCCAATTATTAATATTCAGAAAAGTAATGCACAGTCAAATACTCCGTGAAAACTTTTCAAATAAATGAAAATATATTTCAAAGTAAATCCAGATTTTTAATAAAAATCCATTTTAACCAATGAAGAGAATGAAAAGGACGAGATAAGAGATAATAATTATCTTCCTGCTGTCTTGAAATTGTAATTAAAAAAAATGCCTGACTTCAGGATTTCTTGCGATCTACGTTGACTACCCCTTTAGCGTACCTAAAAAACATATTTTTTGCAAACGAATGTTTTCGCAGATGTTGTGGAATCGATTCCATATAAGTGACAGATAAGATTACGGCTGAAGAGAGAACAGCAGAACTGAATAATGCATCGAGTGATGCAAGGTGTACATCCGGATGGTAATGCATCCTGCATCACATTCCAGATGCTTTCCAAGGATCTGTGAAGTTCGAGAAACTAAATCCCACATCATTTTTTTAAAGTACACGGATGCCTATAGGCGTATTTTAAGCTATTCCTTTCATTTTGTTTCTTCCATGGAAATATGAGTTGTGATGCATTTGAAAATTCCGAAATGTAATTATGTAACTGTTTCACAAGGTAGGTAAACAAACGGAGGTAAGATTAGGTAACAGTCATTTTAAGAAAATATCTGATCTGGTTTGTTGGTATGATAAATTACGGCAAAACCTACAGGGATATCTGCCTAAGGGAAGGGATACTTTCGTGGAGGGCTATCCAAGAAAAATTGGCTCGTACACATTTTATACATGGGGGAAAACCACGAAAACGCCCATGCAACCAGACCATTCGCGAGATTCAAACCTCGGACCGAACTAGGAACCAGTGTTCAGCCACTTCCCCACTCGGCCGCGGGTGAGATTATCTGATGTGGACACCACATGAATTCCTTCTACGGCCAATTAACTATACACATCTTTTGCTGAATTTCATTTTAAAATTATTTTCTAGAATTTCATTAGAGATACATTTCTAATCCAAACAATGCAATTCTCACTTCGCCGGAAGGCCAAAATACATAAAAATTCAAAACATCTTCATTAAAAATTGTAAAATGTAGAAAAGCGAAAACATCAAATGCAGTTCAAACAGTTTTAAAGAAAAAATTTACAATTAAAATTAAACTTTATACGCAGAAACAAGCTATTCGGAGCGAAGAATGGCCCCGAATAGCTAACGGGCCAACATACCAACGGCATGAAGAACAAATTTTTGTTGCACAAAGTTGAAAGTTAACTTTTAGGCCCCCTGGACAAAAAGACACTGAAGTTGGTGCACAATTAACTTAATTCACTATTCTACTAAGAGTTTAAAATATAAGCAAAAGACGGCTTCGTTAGGCCAGGCAGCACTTAAACTTTTAAATTGTTGATAATCCTACAACTATTTCACGCAGATGAACTACAGGCATAAAAGCCTTATCTGGAACAGAAGACTTTTTACTTCGTACAAGGAAGTAAAAAGAATAACAATACAAATAAAAGAATGTTGTGACACAATGTTATAGCCATGTATTATTTTTAAAACGTAAGGCGAATATAAAAAAATATATATATGGCAACTCCTAACACTGTATCCGGAATTCTGAAGTTAGAATGCTTTTAAGAATTTTGTGGTTTTTTGTTGTCTAGTTTTTATGTGGCCTATGTGTGAAGAAAATGACGTTTAATAACAAACTTATAAAGACAACAAAAAGTTGTATGAGCAAGAGTGAGTTCAAAAAGAGACAAAACGAGCTTAAAGGCAACATAAAAAATCTTAACAAGCCCTCCGGCGAGATTTTAAAAATATAAAGAAGAATGCAGTAGAATTCCATCGTTTTTAGCATATTTTCGAGCATACATGCGACAACAGCCGATGCATAAGCATAACAAACATGCGTTACTTTAGAGGCTTTATATTTTAATCGCCTTCACAAAACGAGCTTTGAAAGTGTAAATATAGCACAGAAGACCACGTAATAATGAGCTTCTGTACTGTCATTACAACGTTTCAGCATTAGCGTTTATTACGTAGAACCATGCAGCATTTAACGAAACTTTCAATTGATACGGTTCAATACATTGGTGAATATTACATAAATTTTTTATACAAAATATACACTTTTTACGTACAATTACAATTACACTTTTTTACATGCAGTATTTTACATATTTGTCAGAAAAATAAATGTGCTCAGTAAAAGTGAATGTAAGCAAATAAATTTTCAGTTTTTCCCCATGAAATTCTTCATTTCTTATAAAATTCTTATTATTATTAATAGAAGTCGCTTGCATGGCCAACCGCCTAAATTAATTATCATATATATATATATATATATATATACTGTATCAATTGAAAGTTTTGTTAAATGCTGCATGGTTCTACGTACTAAACGCTAATGCTGAAACGTTGTAATGACAGTACAGAAGCTCATTATTACGTGGTCTTCTGTGCTATATTTACACTTTCAAAGCTCGTTTTGTGAAGGCGATTAAAATATAAAGCCTCTAAAGTAACGCATGTTTGTTATGCTTATGCATCGGCTGTTGTCGCATATATGCTCGAAAATATGCTAAAAACGATGGAATTCTACTGCATTCTTCTTTATATTTTTAAAATCTCGCCGGAGGGCTTGTTAAGATTTTTTATGTTGCCTTTAAGCTCGTTTTGTCTCTTTTTGAACTCACTCTTGCTCATACAACTTTTTGTTGTCTTTATAAGTTTGTTCTTAAACGTCATTTCCTTCACACATAGGCCACACAAAAACTAGACAGCAAAAAACCACAAAATTCTTAAAAGCATTCTAACTTCAGAATTCCAGATACAGTGTTAGGAGTTGCCATATATTTTTTTTTATATCCGCCTTACGTTTTAAAAATAATACATGGCTATAACATTGTGTCACAACATTCTTTTAACGAGTTTAGCTAGTGACATTTCGCAGAAATATTTAATATTTCTAATTAGACATCTTAGAATTTAAATGCAATTTTGATTGAAATTAACAGATTAGAAAAAAGAAAAAATATTCTTGAGAGCTCCTTTTATTGCCTTTAAATCTCTTGGCTTGTTAATTAATAAGGACAAATTAAATTCGAAAGTTAAATGACTTGGGCTTTACTGAATGACCTGAGGAAGGTAAAAGTTTTTTTTTGGCAGCGGTAACATATTCCTTTCAAACAGCTGGGTTTATTGATTCATATTGAAACATATATATCTTACATTTTCCTGAATGGCAACAATCCGGCGCACTGGAGACAAAAATGTCTTCTTTCGAATGTTAATGTTTTATTTACAGTATTGCCACTGTTCGCTTTGAAATCGCTGAGATTTGTAATAAAAAATTCATTAATTTTGAACAATATATGAAATAAGTAAAAAACCGAAATTCAAAATTCTGACTTCAAGATGCATATGTTCGGGTGGAAAACACATGTCTTGAAAATTTGGCGGCTCTAGGTAGCACCCTTTTTTTACCATGTGAGAAATATGCGTACGCATGTCTTGCTTTTCTTTTCTCCCCAAAAAGACGGTTGATTTACATACTTCGTGTCATTTATTAAAGAGATTAAAGGAAATGTACCGATAATGTGAAAAACTAACACCTACAGAAATGCCGGATATAAGAAGTCAATCAGTTGGTGAACGGGTATGGACACTGTTCTGAACGTGTTAATCAAGGGTATGTCACAAAATATACAAACTTCAGGCATCATAACAGAAATAAATTAGATATTCTTCTCAGATTGTTTCCAGTAGCCATTAACTCAAGCAGAAGTTACCTCATTTGGTTACCCTTCGCTTGAAATTACAGTAATTTGAACAGAAATCAAGATACATAATAATAATGTGGATATTTATCACATGTTAGATAATAAGAATATATATCGTTCTATTATTGACTTTGTTATTTTCGTTTCTGTTACATGTGGTTATCACGATATATTTCGTGTTGCAAAAATGGAGAATATACAAAATAGCATGGAATTTCTTTTATTGATATACTTTCAGCTGCTCGTTAATTAACGAACAGCAGAATTAATTGAACTGATATAATACATTTAGGGAAGCTGCACCTCAAGCCATCGTGCACTTTAGGGGGTAGAAATACAGTATGCGATCTCGCTGGTCGTTTGAATGAAAGGCTGTCTTGGTCGTTTTAATCATGAAAGAATTTTAAGCTGCGCCAGTTGTATATAAAACTTTCTAAACTATAGGTATGTGTCATATTTAGATCCTGCTCACTAACACTAACGTATAATAACGCTATGTTAAGGAAGTTAACAGCTGGCTTCGGATAATTTAATTTATTGAGTTCGAAAGCTGAGTTGATCACTGCGATGATCGAAAAATTATTGAAAGAGTAAATGCACTTTCATTTTGTGGCATTGAATATGCTGTCTTCTATTCTCGACAAGATGTGCTGTTAAGGATAATGTAAGAGTGATTAATTATTCTTGCATTCCAAGATTTCTACTTTGAATAGATTATTATATGAAATCTAGCCATCGATTAAGTCTCCATCTTAGAAGATGATCTCTGTAGGCGCACATATTTCAGAACTTTAATTTTTTGCACCTACAGCTGCAAGAAGCTTTCGGTAAATTCTGCTTGAAAATGATATTTCTATGACTGTTGACAAGCGAATGTGTCCTCACAGTAGCACTCTGGAATATATAGTAATCTTGAAAGGTATTCTTTTATAATTCCTTTCAAGGTTACTATACATATGTGCGTTTCCTGATTTTATTTTATTTTTGCAAACATTATTTTTAATAGAATTTTAAGAATACTTTTATGGTCAATATACATGGTTTATAAATCGAATACTATTTAAAGGAAAACGAAATGTATGCTTTCCTTCGGTTTTAAAACTCAAAGATGCCCGAAACATATTGGTGGCATAAATAACGTGAATAAAAGATTAAGTATTGCAACACATAATTTTGAATTGTATAACACCGATGCAAGCAACAGTTGAATATATATGTTACTGGAAACGTACGAAACCCTTCATTCTATAGAATACCTAGGTATTTCATAGAATGCCGAAAACCGACCAGCAGTGTATGAAATGATTAACATTTCATACATTTCCTAAGCATTCTGTAGAACCAAATGACGAATCGGCAAAGTAATAAATGCATCTCCGAACTATCCTATGGAAAGTATATAAAAATTCACGCAGTATATTGGCAGTTGTAATTAGTGTGGCAGAAGACGGTTTCTACCGACTTAGAATTTCTGAAGAAATTTTGAAACAAATATATGCGAGGTCACAATTCATTTTATGCCCTATTTAGAATGTACGATATATATTGTTTAGGGTTGATCACAAAATTTCTCTCAATACAAATAGCTCAGTCCAGTGGAAGACACCAAGGATTTGTTATGTGTAAAACAAAGTGCCAAAATATGAATGGCTTTGTATGAGAAAAGTCATTCAAACGTCAAGTTGCAACAAATAATTTAATTTTAATTTCTTATGTTTTATATTTGTGCTCTTTAATAAGGAAGACATACATTTTTGTTTCGTACAATTGAAATATTTTAAATTTATTTTGAATAAAAGGTTTTAATGGTATTACTTTTTCAAAATAACATCTGCATTTTTGAGAAATGTACGTTATTTTAATAATAGCCTAATCATGACTTTTTTTATACTTTGTCTGAAGAGCATTTTCCATTCTGTATAATGTCTATCCATTGCTTAAGGAAAATATAAAACATTTAAGATATTTCATATTTTGTCTAAAAACACCAGGCGTTTTGTAAAATGCTTAGATATTCTATAGAATGCCGGCACTTGCCAGCAACACGCGCACACACACACACATGTATATCTAATGCTGTAGGAATGTTGACTGCGTAGATACAAGGATGACATTCGCAGACAGACGTGGCTTAATTGAACATAATTTTATTGCTGGATAAAGAACTTTTAGATGGAAAATATTGATTCACTTTCACTTAATAATTGCTATTCTTGACTAATTTTTAATGCATTGCTAGGTTACGTAATGCACTATTGAAAGCCACAGGAGTAAGATGATAGGAACTTTTTCCCCTTGTTACTGCATATTGCTGCTGAATTCCGTACACCAATTTCCAAATAAGTAGTGGTCATTATCTACAAGCTCTATCCTGTAAAAACTTTAATTAAATGTAATGATACGGAAATGATGCTGACAGATGTAGCATACATAGTAGATTTGAAATGAAGAAAAAACTTCGAAAGTCATAGATGCAATCGTAGCAGATTTAAACTACATTCGTTTTACTGTAGTTAAACATTTTGTGGCCACAAATGCTTCGCACATTAACCGGCTCCAGAACAGTTACAGTTTTGATTTTGTTGCGACAGGAAGAAAAGGAGCAAGCAACGTCTTAGCAAGAATAAAGGTAATTCAAAATGAAAACTAAATTCCGAAGGAATTAGTTTCGGTTTCAATGGATAATTAATAATAATGCCGTAAAATTATTATTGGCTGTTTGAGATTTACTTCACTGTTAGCATTATGCAAAAAGTCATAAGATATGGAGCCCCCCAGCGGCCGAGCGGTAAAGTCGCTGAACACTGGTAGTTCGGTCCGAGATTCGAATCCCGCGAACGGGCTGGCTGCATGGGCGTTTTTATGGTTTTCCCCATGTGTAACGTGTATACGAGCAAGTTTCCCTTAGAAAGTCCTCCACGAAGGCATCCCTCCCCTTAGGCAGATAGCCCTAGTGTGCTTTGCCATAATTAAATACATACACCACACCATAAGATATGGATTAGTCTCCATTTGACTAAGTTCAGAAAAGAAGAAAAATTAGAAAGTTCAGAAAAAAAATAGTATTATTTTTAGAATAGAAAGCGGAAATACCCGAATTATAAATCAAGCATTAAAGAGATATTGTTAATTTAAATAATAATTTATATTTACAAAAATCTTATCTTACACACACACACACACACACATATATTAGCCAAAACTCCATTTAACATAACCCTGTAGCTCAAATATTAATATAAAACTGGAAATCATTCAGAAGTTAAAAGAATGAAGTGTCATTATTTATCTGAACAATTAAACGGATTAAGTTGCCTTAAGTTCTTTGCGACTGGAAATTAACTTTCACAGACGCGTCTGAACATTTTTATCTGAGCTACGTAAGACACTTACGGAAACTGGAATGAAAACTCGTCTGGAAGGAAAATAGCGAGGTTTAAGCCTGGAATCTCATTTTAACTTTTTAAAAACGTAATCGGAGAAAAAAAGAAAACAGCAAGTATTAAGTTTGAAACGGACTTTTTTTTATTTCTAAAAGGGAAAAGAGAGTATAACCGAAAGCGGGTTTGGGGAACGCGATTTCGCTTATACACATTAGTTTGATTGTTCACATTTAATTTGTCTAGTGCTATAATTTCATACACAGCGTTTCTTCATGAACACTCAATTCGTGCTGACATCAACTCTGGAAAAACGTTATCAAACATTTTAACCCTCCGAGCGTTAGGGGTTTAACCCTGAAATTTCAAAGTTCCTCAAAATGTTATGAATAAATGGTACTTTATTGATTATAATTACAAAATGACTTTCTCAATTTCTATCTTGATTCCTTTTCTTTCAATATACAGTCAACCTGAAGTCGGATAAATTAAAAGCTGGCAGAAAATTTCATGTGTAATTAATGCGGAAACCATCCTTCCATACGGAAGTTTATGTCCATAACGCTAAGATAGGTATCGCAAAAAATCGTACAGATTTCAAAAGCAGTAGGAGGCGAAGGATTTTCAGGTATGGTAGAATGAGAGTGAAAGAATTAACTGAGAAATAAGGAATAAACAATTCAATCATCTTTATAATACCAGTCGACAAAGAAAGCAGGGATGGGGAGTAAGAAACTAAAGCGCTTTTAACTTACAAGAAGTTAAAAGAATAGTTTAAAAAAGGCCGAACATCAATCTAATTTTGCAACAGAGATTGACCTAGACAAGGAAGAACATTGTTTATTAATGGCATTGGAAAACATTTTGCGCTCCTTACCATGAAAACTTGGAAAGAGCTTCGTCAATCGTTGTCTTCGGCATCTTAAAAACGTAATTCATGTACTTGTTAAACACGAATTAAAGTCTTCTCAAGTAACATTTGTTTCGTTTTTTTTCCTTTTTAATAACAAAGATATTGTTAGACGCGTACGGTTTCTTAATGGATTGAATGCATATGGAACAGATAAAAGCTCAATCGAATTTACTAATAACGTTGAATACAATGTAATGCTCAGAGCCTCAAATGCGTAAGTTCGTACAGTAATCTCTCAACTCTCAAAGCTAAACTCTGGACTAAATTGTTGAAAATTGCTGCTCTACCCGGTCTTATATACTAGTTTCTTTTCGTCCGCCAAGAAATTTCCAGTACCTGCAATTCCTAGAAATTACTGGAAGGCATACGCAGTCACAGTCACATAGGAAGGGATGCAGTTAAAGTTGCATATAGATCAGATCAATTACACAGGGTTCAGTCCAAAATGTCGTCAAATGGTCTCTGGGCTTAGCAACATTTTGTGATTTCTCGCCAAATGTGGCGAAAAAAATTAGTTGCTAAAACTATAGCCAGCTTAGCGCTATGTCGCCAATTTGGCAAGATAGCCATTTACCGCAGTAAATGGACTAGAAAACCCTGTTTTTCCGCCAATACTTCGCTATTGAGGTTATTATTATATTATAATAGAGATACTACGATTTATATATAATTTCACTAAAATTATCTACATCTATACCAAATTCGTAACAAAAGTTTGTTTAAATTATGCATACTTTCTTAATCTGAGTTATACCTCACGAATATTTTCTATAAAAAGTTAATTTTGCCGAACGCTATAATTGAAACAATCTGAAGCGCAAATATTCGTGTAATGATCAGTTTCATTCAACTTCTAAGCATGCATCTCTTCTGCTCTAAGAATTAGACAGTTCCAGATAACTTATCGGTAAGCACTGAATAAAAATTTCTATCACATTTCAAGGCCATTTTGAGATCAGAAGTGCCACCTCCTTCCCATAAAAAAAACTTCATCAGATCACAAGCTACTACATTGTCTAAGAAGAAATATCCAAACCTGATTATAAAGCAGATGTTATTCAAAATTTCAGAAGCTCAAATATGAAGTCACTTCTCCATGATGAGAAAGACCTTAGATTTCAAATCTTACGTCATACTCATATCATCGGAGGGACACAATCCAAGGAAGAATCATTAGAGGGGCACAGCAAATCCTCTTTACTGTGTAACCTCTTTTTTCTATCAGTTAAAGTGGCAGAAAAAGAAAGAGGTTGCAGCGATCCCGGAGACCCGATACGCTCAAACTAAGAAGCAGATCCAAATTGTACAGGGCCACTTTTCTCGTGGCATAACGTGACTTCTACGCAAGGGACCAATCTCTATTCAAATATCATTTAGCACCTTCTATGACACTGGGACCAATTAGCGCCTCAATTCACATCTGTGCACGAGCAATACGAAAGAAAATGTGCAAATGATTGGGATTCAAACACCGAGCAACGATGTCATACGTGCCATAGCCCAGAGAGAAAAAAACAGATTCAATTAGTGCAGTCCTAGTGCACGAACGGCAGTCCATTCATTAGGATCGCTTCCCACTAACGGAAAAGCCATATCAACACACAAGGCTCCAAAACACGAGCTCAATTGCGAAGACTAGTCCTGTCCACCCATACAGCATTAAAAATCTGGGAGAGAAGTGTGTGGCGTTTTTTAACACAAAAACCAATAATCTGATCCAAATAGTGGAACGACTGCACAGGTACATTTGACTTCTATGCAAAGAACACAGATTCGAATCCTCCTAAAGAGCATTTACCACCTTCGTGGGCCTTAGGGCCATAGACTGTAATACGAGCTTTAGCAAAGAATGTGAGCACGCGACCGAGAGGAAATGTATGCTGTACTTCTGAACTCTCCCCCTAAGAACAGAAGTAGAAACGGTTCACATTCACCTTATAGCGGTCTCGGTCGCGTGTTCAAATTTCAGTCAAGTATTTGCGCATAGATATTTATATAAAAATGATAGCTTTTTATATAAATATTATAGCTTTATTTATTATTAAATAGTTAAAGAAACATTTTAAGTGCAGTTTTAAAATAAAACATTGCAGTTTATACCATGTACCTCATAATAATTAGACGCGCTATCTATATTCGTTAATATATTTTGGGGATTCTAGTATTTTCTTAAAAATTCTCTTATGAATAAAAGCCACTTTATTTGTATTCTGGCTGTCAAGGACTTCAATCTGAAATAGTGAAGAAATCAAGGATTCTCTGTCTAGGTACAGAAAAACTTCTACATAAGAATGTACTCATTCATTAAACTTTTTAAACATTAATTTCCAGTACCTTTAAGCAAAGTTCACATGCTTATAATGTTTAACATTTTATTACGATTAGTAGGATACAATAAAAATCTTGAGAAAACAGCTTTAGTATTGATGACAACAATTTAGCTGTTCTAATTTGAAATGCAAAAAATATAATTTTATTATTAAAATATCCTTCCTAAAAACTAAAGTTTTCAAATAAAATTGCCTAATTTTACCATACTTCAAACATCGAAATTTCATCAATGGAATTATGAAAAAAGGAATAGCGCGAGAATTTTGAGAAAAATTCTTTGATTAATATATTATAGTTTTTTGCAATCAAGAGAATTGGTACATTTTTGCAATCAAGAAAAGTGGTACATACATTGAAAAAGCGCAAATTAAAAAAAGCTTCCTGTCAAAGTAGAAGAGACTTAAAGGAAACAAAACTGAAGCAAGAAAAAGACGAAAAATATGATTTTTGAGTTCATTTCAAGAAAACGGATATTTCTTTCGTTGTAAAAGTATCCTAAATAAGATTAAGAATAAACAGGATGGAGAAGGCTGATTTATTTAGCGATAAGGTAATCAGTTCAAAAGCATAAACTTATCAATGGACAAAGCCAATCAATAGTTCCTTTATTGTTTTATTTGTTTTGCTTTGTTTTGTTTAAGAAGTCAGCTTCTAAATTAAATATTATTGGTTTTTATAAGTTTATGGAGCAATGTTTAAAGCTCTTCTCACATACTTTTTTGAGAGAAATATATTTTGAACATTGGAGAATTCGAAACCCGATTTTTTTTGTTTTTGTTCTCTATTTATTCAATAATTTTCCGATAACTTTCGTTCAGAGATTTTTCCTCCTTTATTGGAGGAAATTTCGTGACTTCAAAAATGATTTATTTTACTTCATATCGGTATACGTAAACTACTATAATAAAAGACTAATAGCAAAGAGAGGCTGCGCTGTGGTTTAAATCGAAAAGGGATGGAAAAAGTTAAATTTAAGCATCGCATAAACTCAGACTAACAGGAACAATTATTTACATTCAGTTAAATTCAGTGACTGAGTGGTTAAAATCACTGAATACTGGGAAGTCGACACGGCTTTGATCTCACGGAAACCGAATCGCTGCATGTTTGGTTTTCATACCTTTCTCTTTTTGAAACATCAATACGAGCGAATTTCTCTCTTCTAAGGCATCTGTTCCATAGGCATGTAACCCTCATGTGCTTTGCCTAACCACGATCGTGGTTAGTCAACTTAACCTAACCAAGATCTCGTTAAATATAATTTTAATTTTTACATTACTAAACATATAAATAATATATAATTCTTGAATATAATAAACTTTTAATTCATATGTACCTTTACAGCATAATAAAGTGAAATATTTTTACATTACAGTTTTTTATAATGCTTGAATGAAAAAAATTAAGTAAAAGAGACGACACAATAACGAATGGTGAAAAGAGATGGAAATGAAAGAAAAACCGCTAATTTAATTATTAATTTTCCAAATTTAGTTCCATCTAATTATAAAAGAATCCAATATGTGTGCGATATTAGACAAACCAATATCAAATAATGTGTTGATGTTCTTTCATTCTGAATTTAGAATGGCAGAAATATTCAAATATCGGCTTACAATTTGAGAAAAGATTCTGCAAAGTGATGTCCAATATTTTATTTCACTGGCTATGGTTTAACACAATTTTTCGGTTTAGTGACAATAAAATAATAATAATAAGAAGAAGAATACCCGAAAAAGACTTTTTAGAGTGATGCAACGGAATCACAATGGTACATTGGTATCCATCTTTATAATGCGTACAGATCCGTGTTTTATACACCTTCCAACGGAATTACAGTGCTACCTTAGTATACGTCCTTATAATCTGTACAAATCCATGTTTTATACATCTTTCAACGGAATTACGTACAGTAGTACAACGGTATTACGTCTTTATAATCCATACCAGATCCATGTTTTATACATCATTCAACGGAATTACAGTGCTACTTTGGTATACGTCCTTATAATCTGTACAGTTCCATGTTTTATACATCTTCCAACGCAATTACAGTAATACTATGGTATTACGTCTTTATAATCCATACCAGATCCATGGTTTATACATCATTCAACGGAATTACAGTGTTACCTTGGTATACGCCCTTATAATGCGTTCCAGATCCTTGGACTTATAAGTGCAAATGCAGGAGGTGAAATATATACTATACATAAATGTTTTTCTGATACCCAAAGATCAAACTCAATTTCTCAATCTCTAATGTCTCTGACTTTTGTTTGGCAATCGATTTCATTCCCTTCGAAACTTTAGCTGAATTAATAACTTCTTTATTTTTCACAATCGTATACACCGTTGTACTCGGTATACGGTATGTAAAAGCCCATTCAAGATGCTCGAACCATCATAATACTTTCCAACCTTATCTTTTTTACCTTTATGATGATATAATCCTAACCATTTTCTTTGTTGCTTAACTCTTCTCTTAACTTTCCTGGAATTCCTTGCCAAGGAATTTACAGAACATTTACGACAGAAACACAAAATCACACGAAATTAAGTTAAAGCGTGCGCTGTTTATTGAATAATAGCAAGAAGCTTACTGACGTTGATGGGCAGTCTTACATTCTCTCCAAAGATTTTCTGTGACCTTCAGTTGAATGTAAGTGCAGGATGGTCATAAACAAAAACCTCGCCTGTATATGAAACCCTAGCGGTACTGTTATTTGAATGTAAGAGCGCTCGAGGTTTTGATGATTTAAAACAATAGAGCTTACACATTTACGGTGAAAGGGAAAGAATTTCGATTTTTTTTTTTAAAGGCAACATATACTTATTTCCTGTGCATTCAAAAACCATAAACGGCTAGAAACGATAAGTGTATGAAGAAAATTGCCAGCTTAACACATTTGCAAAGGACAGCATTATAAAGAGCCAGTCACGACACATTAGAGGAGAGGGACACAGACTTTCATTAGAATTACAAGTTTTTAACGTGCCCACCTTTGCAGGCTTTAACGCATTGTACGCGGGAGATTGTTGACAACAATGACAAACGCTTGTGAATCTGTATAACTTCACGTTTCATGGCATCTTCTAGTTCTGACATATTTCGAGTATTTGATTATATTCAGCTAATCCCAGAATCAGAAAACCAGAAATCTCTCGGGGTGAGATCGGGTGATTGCGGTGGCCCGTTCTCCTGGGACATAACCGCTGCTGAAGTCTAGGCATTCAAAGCTCTGGTGGGCGCCCTCCTCTTGCTTTCTGATAGTTTTAGTATGATTCTTTTTTTTTTTTTTTTTTTTTTTTTTTTCAAAACGATGCTTTTATGACTTCCTTGTACGAAATAAAGTAAGGTATAGCAATTGCGAAAAATTTTGGAATTCTCATATTTCATTGGAAATATCCATTTTGACCGCTCCGGAACCCATTCGGGTTATTTTTATTTTGCGTGACGTGTGTACGTATGGAAGAATAAAGGACTCGTTTTTTACAAAAAGGATTATAAATGCGTTGTAAATGTTTTCAAAGTGAATTTTTTTCGTGACGGCTGTATGTACGTATCTCACATAACGCAAAAACGAGTAGCCATAGATTATTGAAATTTGGTATGTGAGACTGCTATAGCATTTAGTTGTGCATTTCCCTTTTTTATTGCTATCAGCAATACCAAAAGTCTATATACATATATTCCTAACCCTCTTACCCGGCATTAAAGTCCTTACTCGGCCTTTATTTTTGTAATAGTTAATCGTAGTCATATACATCTAATTACCTCTAATAATTATTACCAAGTGTTTTCAGTGACAAAAATATTAATGTTCTGGCAATATGACATTTAAAAGGAATTAATTTTGCGCAAATAATGAAATTTAATTTTTAATGAGGTCTCCCGGTTTCAATATTTACATCTGAGAAAGTTTTATACTCGTTATGATAAAAAAACAAAATTATAAGAAGTTTGACTCCTGTACGACAAATATTTATCGGATAATTTAATTTCAAAATTTGCAGTTTTTAATCCTATTTTCAACTTGCCTTCAGGGATATGTTAATTAAGTTCAAATAATTCGAGTAATAAGTTTAAATGAAATGAAGCAAAAACCGTATATGATTTAATAGCAACGTACAAGGAAGTCATGTAGTGCCCACATCAGATTTTTTGTTTTTATTTTACGTCTCGAATGTCCTTGAAAGTTCACGTAAGCTGTACCGCAATCAATTGTGCGATATTGCAGAAGATCAAACTAAGTATTTTTCTCTATTAGCAAAATAATCACAAAGAAAGTATCTTTGGAAATTTTTTAATGATGTTTCTTCCTTACTATATTTCTTGAATGCTATGTCAGAACCGAATAAGTAATGAACTTAGTCCTTTTTTATCCAAAGCAACGAAATAATTTAAACTTCTATTTTGAGAAGTTTCGCAATTCAATTAAACTCGGCGAACCTTGTAATATACCGGTACGAAGTGTTCCTAGTAAACAGAGCTATTATCTTTAGAGAAGCAACAAAACAACTTGGCTTTTTACTGCGTGAGAGAAAAGAAATAAAACAAGATTTTACTCTTAGAAGTGAAAAGAAATTCACTTTTGACAAGAACACCAACAAAGTTAATAGCAAAGAAGAAAAAGAAAATCCTAGTGCAACGGCGAGTCGAAAACTTTTTTTTTTTTTTTTACGTGTGTGTGCTCATATATATTTCAGAATAACAAGAATACTTAGAAAAGTCTATACAAGTACAGTCTCGGTTAAAAAAGTTGAGAAGTATTCTTTTCTGCCTATAGGTACAACTTTTCGTAAGAAACTGAATTACGCGGGAAATTTTATTTTTGAGGATCTTTAGTACATTTGATAGTGTTTTCATTAAAAGATCCGGATTTATTGTTACAGTATCTGTTAAAATATATCTGGGGAGTACGGAATTTATGCTTGCAAATACCCAGGTACGTGAAAAACCTGCTTTAGATTGATCAACTGATGGAGCATGTTTTAAAAAATACAGCATGTTTTGGAAAGAGTTTAGAACAGGGGTTTTCAACTGCGGAGAGGCGAGTTTCATAGCTTCGAGGGGAAGAATGCGGTCAGCCTTTTATTTATCTAAGTATTTTGTTTTAGATTATGAATATAAAATAAATTTTTTATTTAAGTTTTGGCATTTATGAACATGTTTATGTTTTTTGTTGTTTAATTTAAAAAACAAGTTAAAAAATAATCTAAAATTAAGTGAATTTATGTATGTATTTTTTTAGTTTTAGAAAGAAGGGTGGAGGAATGATCTTTTAGTAGTGATGATGGGACTAAAAAGGTGCAGAACCACTGATTTAGAGTAAACTAGTAGGTCTCAGATGCTTTAACTAATCGAATAATGCTTTAAATTAAAATGACCAACCAACGTACCTGTGTCCTGTATAACGTTCAACCCTTGGGTTTAATCCCCAGTGATTGTCCTGAATAATTTTTGGATGTGTTAATAATGATGTTCGAACGCACGAAGAGAGCTAAAACGTTTTCACTGCTCAGTGATCTCTCTTAGACCCTTTATAATTACTCTCATTTTCGAAAATATTGCTTGTAAACATTGCTCAGTTGAGTACGTCCGCGGCAGAGAATTTTCTTTCTCTTCTCCCTCCTTTTTTCCTTCCTTTACCTTTCTGAATCATACTGACCAAGCTTCTGATGTCTATGCTAACATTGGGAATAATAACTAAAGTGCAAATTAATAATTAAATTAGGCTACTCATGCCTTAAAGCTCATTATCTTGTAATACCTTAAAACTAACATCCAAACAGTTTCCAGAATGCAAATCATACAATTAGATCACAATGCCTCACAATGATTATAGCATCTTATTCATTCCTTTTAAATTCATCATTTTAAACACATAAAAATAGCATCTTACCACTTTTTCAAAATAGAAGTTTTTAAAACTCAGGATTCCATTTTAAATTGCCTTAAAAATCTTTGCCCTCCATGACTTCAAAACAAAGAATAATTAAATTAAGCATTTTGATACTTTCTTGTGTTTTCGGGTACTGAATGAGTGTTTTTGTGCTTTAGCAGTTCGTATAAACTTACCATAATAAATATGCCTTTGTGAATAAACATGGCAGAAGAACAAACCAATTAGCCAAGGATTTGGAATTTTCTTTACAAATCCTAGCAATAACAATTTTTGCTGGTGAAGACAGATCTTTACATGTCTTTGTTACGCGGATACTATCATCCATTTTTATCCCAAACATAAATAATATAATATCAAAAGCGTACGGAAACACTTAACGCTCTGTAAACGTAAACATTGATCAGCTGACTGCGTCTACGGCATACACATTTTTTTCTCTTCGCCTTTCTAAATATTAAATTAAAAAATATTTCTTGCAACATAGTAAAGCCCATAGTTTCAATACGCATTGAAACACTGAAAAACCCTCTCGTGTTTTTGAGAAAGATAATCACTAGAAACTAGGTATCTGAATTCTATAAGTTTAGATGCTATAACTGAAGTCCTTATTTCGACCTGTAATAAAGGGATCTTGCTCCCACGGACTTAATTTTTAAATTTATTGAATAGAAGAAAAAAGTTTTAATTTTTTATTTTTATAATACGTATATATATATATATATATATATATATATATGCGTGTGTGTGTTATATATGTGTGTGTCTGTGTGTGTGTGTTTGCGTGTGACATTGTACTTTTGGCGGAAGATGAAAACAATTCCGTCATGGCCGAAAAACTGCTACGTGGATGACAGGGCATTATGGCGTGGTGGATGATCGGATGGAATTTTAGAAGCACGACCAGCGTGATAGTTAAATATAATTTGTTCTTAAATGGCGAATTTCTTAACGCATAACTGTTAGAAGACTAGGGATGCTAAACGCGCCCCTTAATTTTAGATATGCAATTAAATTTTTATTAATGACGAATAGGAGCTTTTTCTGCCTGAAAATATTTTATTTATTCGTCCTTTTGGCATTAAATCTTCTACATAAATATAGAAGAGAATACGTGTGCTTGGCTTGTATACAAATCTACAGTTCTATTCCGATCCTGAAGATATTTGGCTCACTTGTCCTTCAAAACGAGAGAAAGGACAAGTGTGTCAAAATGTGCATACAATTTCGGAAAGCCACCCCACGGGGTCCCCCCTCTTTATCTATATAAATTTTCTACTAATTTAATGGGCTTTTGATTAAAAATCTGCGATTTAAAAGCTTGTCGTCATGCTGCAAAGATATTTATTTTTCAAATTTAATTAGAGATCTCATCAATATAAAAAAGAAATATGAACCCACTCCTCTCAGTATATCTGTATTTCAAATTTAATCAATAAACTCAGCAATTAAGAAAAATATGCTGCTACTGGTCGAATTAAAATACTTTCATATTCCAAGGGACAGTGTGTTGTGGTTCAGCAAACCGTTAAGATAATATTTTTCTTTTAAACTTATTCTTTTATTAATTAATAAATTAAATGACTTAAAAGTCATAAGTGCAGATTCGTTTCAATTATTATTAATTCCTAGTTGTTAACTAGATGAGTTTGATTAAAATCATCTACATATATAAACACGAGTAACTTTGTAATTCGAACAAATCTAGAGTTTTATTCCAATGACCTTATAAGCATGAGGCAGGACATTGTATACATAAGATTTCGAAAACTCACACCGTGAGGACATACTCAAGGCTTTTCTATTAAAACGTTGCGTAGATTCACGTTGTCGTTCTTGCGTTCTCGCAATTAATGGAAGTCATACATTCTAAGTTGAGATTTATAACGTTTTTACAAAACATAAGTATGAATACAAGGTTCGCCAGTGAAGCGGAAAGTTTTAAAAGTACCCAATTTGTTCATGAAATATTTATTACCAGAATTTTTTTTAAAAATAACACCGCTCAAGTTGCAGCTATTTCTGTGTGAGCATTTTTCTAAATTTGACAGAACGTTTTCCATAATCGACGAAGCAGGTCAGATTGAATATATGCAACGTCTTTTGTGATATTCGCTTTTGATTTTGGTATGGTTTCCGGTCTGCTCTTCAGAAATCTCGGAAAAAAAAAGTGGCATATGGACAAATCTGGGGATCTCGTACGCCACGAAATGTGTTCATGTTTGGATAGGAGTTCTTCCAGGAAGAATTCTCTCTTATTTTTCTTCCATTCGTTAGGCGCGTATGATTAGTAAGTTATTGTTATAAGATGTTAGTTAATGTTAAAATGTTAAAAATTATGTTAATGTTAAAAATACTTTTGATACTTTTGATTGTACCCAGCGTTCTACTAAAGCACGCAGTATAGCAAACATTTAACAAATATCACTAGAGGACACCTGTAACTCAAACATTTAATCTAGGCTTAAAGCAGCTATGGATTATGGCTTGTGGCCCCGTCCTACTGAAAAGAAGAATAATGTTTACGAAAATTAGAAAGCTGTTACATCAAAAATGTTCTCACAAAATGTGCGTGGGTAGCAGTCTGCATTAACAGCTACAGCGTTTCCTCTATCATCTTTGAAAAAAAAATGGCCGAATATTGCCGGATGCCCACCAACTGCCGAGCGGTAAAAGCAGCTGAACACTGGTAGTTCGAGTCCCGGCGAACGGGCTGGCTGCATGGGCGTTTTTGTGGTTTTTCTCCATGTGTAACGTAGATACAAGTCAGTTTTCCTTAAAAAGACCACAGGGTATCCCTGACTTTCCGTGTACTGCCTAAGGGCGGAGCACGTAATAAGTAAAAAAATAATGCCAGATGACGAAAGTACATGTTAGAAATGTTTGTTGAAAAATGTGCATTTTTAATAGAAATCAATTAAGCCATTTTTAACTGCATAATATTTACTAAAACATTTTACGCTAAATAAAAATAAATAGCGGAACGCATTTTAGCAAAGATTATGTCGAATTTGTATTTCTACATTTCCATTCCAAGAAATACATATTTCGCCGGCCAAAATGTAAGCCATTAATCTGCATTTTTTCTAGTATCTGAGAAATAAAATTCTTCCATAATTTATTATTTGATTATCAATGACAGTTTTTAGTTTTTTTCTTGCGGAATTTCTAAATGTTCAAACATATTTCGAAATGCTCTCTTTTTTCAAAATGTAGGAATTATAGTTCCTAAACTTACTTATGATACATTGCCATTATTTTGAATTGCTTCACGTAGCTATTTAATTTATATAAATAAAGAAGAGTGTTCATGTGTTTGTATTTTACACACATCTTAATTTTTATTCCCATCTTGATGAAATTTGGCATATTATCTTCAAAACAGGAGGAAGGTGATAGTCTACTACAAAAGAGCTGTCACACTCCACACTCTTTATACCGAGTATACATATATTTTATACTATTTAACAACATTTTAATTAAAAGCTATGCAATTTTAATACTTTGTGTTGCCACTCTGAAAAGCGTAAAATATTTGCATTTCAAATTTAATCCGAAAACTCAGCAGAAAGAAAAGTGTGTGTTGCCGTTCCGCAAAACGCAAAATATTTGTCTTCTGAATTTGATAAACAAACTCGGCATTTCAAACGAAACGCGTCGCTACTGTCCAAATTAATATATTTCTAAATGTCTTATCGTTCAATAAATTCAACAATAACGTTCCTAAGATTCTTTCGCATCTATTTAGTTATGAACTAACACACTAGCGCTTTAAAAGTAATAAATGCAGATTTATTTAAATTATTATTAATTACAAGTTGAGAGCGTGAAATGAAATAAGTTTGATTCATTAAAATCATCTTTATATATGTAATAAAGAGTGTCGCTTTGCGTATGCATGTGTGTGTGTGTAATTCGTACAAATCTATAGTTGTATTCCGATCTTGATAAAATGTTGCACATTTGATCTTCAAAACAAAGAGAAAGTTACTCTCTATGTAAGATCTCAAAATTCACTCTTACGGGGTCCAAAACCGGAGAATTTAATTACAACGATGCACTCACCATACCCACCTTGCGTACATAGTTCCCATCTTAGGTTCCCGTCGCCGTTACTACGTTCCCGCTATCACCCGCTACAAGCCATACATGCTGAGCAAAGAATTCTATATGATATAAATATTTATGGACTTTTGAAATCAAGTTAACGATATTAGTTCTCATCGCTGCTGTTACAATCTCGCTATCAGTTCTTGAAACCGTCAGATAGTGCAGTATTCGTTTACTTATTAGAAGGGTGCAGAACTTTTCAGAGGAGCGTACAACCACAAAAACAGAATTTAGTACCTTCTGTATCAGGTTTTCGAGAATATTTCGGAAAAGATGAAGAAATCGAAGTGGAGAGTAATTTTCCGAAAGAAGGCATAATCGATAACAAAGCAAGTATTAGTTCTTAATATATCGTTACATGAAGCCGTGTTATTATCTCTTCAGAGTAGTTAAGACTTTCCAGAACAATGCAGAACTTTTACAGCAGAATTTAAATTCGCTGTATATCCCATTTTCGAGAATACTTTGAAAATGGGATTTCGAAAAAAGTACTCTTATCTCGAAGCGTCTTCTATCTGCATAAAGCACGGACGCGTTGGGTACTTCAGCTAGTTAAGTAATGAAAGAAATGCAACAGGTATTGTACATATTCATTGTTTAGAATTTTAAAGTGTAATTTCTTCATTAATTTATAAACTGCTTACCCTTGCAAGTTAAAAATTCATACCATTTCATTTTTTCGCAAACTTTAACGATCAAATAGAGTGACCTTTAAACCATTGTTGTTGAATTCCCATAATTGACTAAATGAAAAAAAAACTTACAAGTGAAAATACAAAAATCTGAAAGCTTCCTGATTTTACATTACACCCCAAACGGACGTTTTTTTTAACGATTTGTGTGTTAACTTTATTTATTAAATATAATGTTCTATCGTATAATAGTTTCTAAATGAGCATATCTTTAGAATTTCCGATATACAGTTTCGCAAGCTGAAGATAAAAATGTGTTTTTGTTTTCGTACAGAGTTGCTATTGCTCGATTTGAAATCGTCGAATTTTTTAATCAAAAATTCGTTAAAGTTTTACAAGGTATAAAATAGATGATAAAAGAAATTTCAAATTCCAGACTTGGGCTTCCAGATGCCCATATTCGAAGGATGATTACGTTATTCAAAACTGGATGTAGGTACAGTTGTTTTATCACAATGCGAGAAACATAGATACATTTATGCAGATTCTTCATTATTTAATTTCTTTAAATATAATACAGGGCGATAATATTTGGTGGCAAGAATCTGAAAAGTGATTCGCCGTTTACAGTGAATACACACAAAAGGCCAAAACGAAATTAATAGGCCTTCTGAACTAACGCCTTCGGACTAAAAATTCATTAAATAAATTGACTATTTTTTAAAAAGTTTTGTATTTAAGTCAAAATAAAAATATGTAAACTAGAAAAAAGTACTTTCATTATCGTTAGCAACTGCAATTACAATGTTAACAACTTTCCAATGAATCAAATATATTACTTTAAATTCACAGTGAAATTTACAAATGGCAAAATAATCCATTATTCCTCCGAGGTTTGAAACGTACCAATGAAACGTGCCGAAACGTATGCTGCTATTAACATTTTACGCACTTTCAAATGCCCACCGTACATAACATGAACGAAAGACGAGCAGAAATGGGATTGATATCAGTAAGCAAAATTGATGATTCGAAGACCTAAAACAACTTCAGTGACATTTAATTGAAGAACGAAAATGTTATCTGAATTCTCATTGGTCCATTTTCATCTCAGACTTCAGAGTTTCTAGACTCTAATTTTTGTACCACAGACAGTGTTATTTGATTACACGCTTTAACGATCAAATAGACTGATCTTTAAATCATTGTTTAATTCGATTAGGAAATGTCAAAGTATCGCAGGTATTTCAGCTGAAATCTACCCATTCAAATCACATTAAAAAGGGGTTAGTTGAAAAAATCGGAGCTATCTCCGAAACAAACTAAAGTTCCTTTAGTACCCGCTTCAAAGAAACAAAACCCGGAAAGCTTTCAGATTTTATATCACGCTGAAAGGGGCGTTTTTTATAACGTTGTGTTACCGTTATTTATTTAATAGCATGTTCCTCGCGCTTAAACGATAAAATTCAATTCAACAGCAATATCACGAAATATTTAAAAAGAGCATATTTTTAGAATTTCCGATACACAGTCCCGCAAGCTGGAGATATATTTTTTTTTTTTTGGGGGGGGGTACCGTGTTGGCATTGATCGCTTTGAAAACGTCGAGTTTGTTAATCAAAAATTCGTTAAAGTTTTACAAGATATAAAATAGATGATAAAGCAAATTCCCAAATTCCAGATTCAGGCTTCCGAGATTGATTTGGGCTCATATTCGTGTGGAGGACCATGTTATTCAATATTTGATGTCTCTAGGTACCGTTGCTTTATCACAATGCGAGAAGCATATACACATTTATGTAGATTCTTCATTATTTATTTTTTTAAATATAATACAGGGCTCTAATATTTGGTGGCAATAATTTGAAAAGAGAAATGCCGTTTTATAGTGGACGACGCAAAATGCGAAGACGAAATTAATAGCTCTTCTGAGCAAATTTCTCCTTTGGGCTAAAGAAAAAAGAAGATTCCCAGCTATTTCCTAAACTATTTCCATTTTCTCAATGAGAATGCCTTCAGCGACAGAACGTTCACATAACTCTTTGCGAGGTGCACACGTGGATAATTATGTGCGTTTAAAATTGGGTCGCGAAAGGTACCATTCTTTCTCCACAATAGAAAACCATAACAAGCTGTGGATTGAAGGATATGTTTTTGTACTTTCCGAAGACAAGTATTCCCATTGCTTCGTTCAAAAATGTCACGAAATGCATAATATAAACATTTTAAGTGCAAAATAAATTACGTTATTTACCGGAAAGGGAAAAGCTGCCAGTCTTTGCTTCTACATCGAAAGAAGACTCCAAACAAATACGCGAAAAAGTACGTGCTACTTCTAATGTTTCGAAAATGAAAACGTTACAAGAACTGAATCAATTGTAGTCTTTAAATACATCTGTGGCAACAAAAAATAAAATAATAAACTAAGATTTAATACTAAAAAAAGCCAAAAAAAAAAACATAATATTCACCAGCTTTTGCCAAGGCATGTGGTTCCATGCAGAACACTTTGTAGAACTTCGTACTAAAACTATTTAAGAGGATTTAAGTGGAAATACATTGTGATTTTCCATTTAAGCGTGAGTTTACCTAAATGACTGCAGAAAAAAAAGGGTCTGTGTATTATAGAAACGAAGAGAAAAAAAATTTACATACCTGGTTCCGTCCATGCAAAGAAACTCTCTGAAAGGGATCTAGCATTGTCGTAGGATTCTTTTACAACGGGAAATAAAAAATGGGAAGAATGGGAAAAAATTTTTAAATCTACTCAACGTATTTCCAAGAGAAAGCTTTACATCCGGTATTTTTAGAAAAAAATTTCATTTTTTTCCTTCCCAACAACTTTCAAAGAATTAAACTTCATCAAGACAAAGTAACAAGTCATACTTCAAAAAGTATCACTGCATTCCTTGTAGAAAAAAGACTGATATAGGTATTGCATATATACCTTTTCAGGGTATTCCTGCAAAGTCCCTTGACGTTTCACCTACGGATTATTTTGCCTTTGGTCTCTCGGAAAGAGCTGCTGCTAA
This sequence comes from Stegodyphus dumicola, assembly GCF_044657685.1. Classification (NCBI taxonomy): domain Eukaryota; kingdom Metazoa; phylum Arthropoda; class Arachnida; order Araneae; family Eresidae; genus Stegodyphus; species Stegodyphus dumicola. The sequence continues at coordinate 122,758,563 of NC_140776.1, forward strand.
ACGCAAGAATATTACGATGGATGGACTCTGAAAAGTTAAGGTACAGGAGACTGCAAATCAGTATCCATGGAAATTTTAATAAAGTCCTTCTATCATGGAAATCACAATGCAGACTTATAGTCTAGAAGAAAAAGACTATCGGATCAAACATTTAAAAAACTATTCTCCGAATTTTAAACATTAATTAAATGGCCTCGAAATCAATCCAAAAGTGTGTAAACAGCCTTTGTACTTACATAGATTCTTCGCTCTTTAATACCATAGATAGTTCGCTATCGAATTTCTGCCATTTAATCCGAACGTTTCGCCTGATTATATTCGATTTTAAGTTATAATACTGCCAGAAAGCTCATCAGTAAACTGCGCCTCGATATCTGACATTTCATTTATCACTTTTGACATCGATGTGCTCATGAGTCGGTAGAGTCATTAGGTTATACAGATGAAGGAACATGAAATGACCTCGTCGGGATTCGAACTCGAGACATCCAAAATACGCGTAGAATGTGCTTTCATTCACACCCCGAAGATATGTGAAAAGGAGGAAAAAACAGAATATATTCTCCCCCTCTTTAAAGATGACTGAGGATTAGGGGACTCAGTCGCCAAATGCTGGTGATGACGAATTATCGTCCACCAACCTTTAAGCTCGGACGCTAGTGTAGAGTCTTGTAGGAGTTTTTCGATGTTAGGGAACCGGAGAAATCCGCAATGCTCCCGACGAGATTCGAATCCCGAACTTCTCGAATACGCGTCGAGTGAGCTTCTAGTGACACTATGAAGACATGTGGAAAGTAGTGAAAAAATACCTTATAAGTCCAACATTAATGAATACAATAGCCTTGGTTGGTAGTAAATTAAATAACTTATAAACCAATTACAAAATCAAATAGGCCTAAATTTCTTGCCTTCACTTTCTGTTACAAGATTCTAATAAATTACGAGATGTTTAAATATACTTTTATCTCCTTCAAGATTAGAAAAAAAACTTTTTAATTAATTTTTTAAAAAAAAAAGAATCTTTTTCTTTTCAACTATTAAAAAAGGCTAACAATACCATACATTTATTAATTAAAATTAATAGACTTTCATATATGTGAAAGCTTTCTGGGAAATTTAACCCAGACTCAATTTATCAATTTCATCTAAAACCATCTAGTGCTTTTTCTTTAATAATTTTGGCTACAAAAGACATTAAATGAATAGTTAAGAGACTATCATATGATGGTAATGATTAGTGATGGAAGATCTATTAATTAAATTTGCTTTCCCTGACATTTCGTGCTCTTTAATACAATATTGTAAAGCTCTCTTTTACACGACCCATGCATATTCAATTATTCTGACAAGTCTTGTTATGATGTCTTTCCTAATCGAAATCTGGATCAGGGTCTTCAAGGAATAAAAAATAAATTTTATCAGTACAGGAGAGTTCAAGCTGAACCCTAAACATATTGAGTACAGATAAAAGTGAGCAGGAGTCCAGAAATTCATCATTGGTTGAGCAGGTCTAGTCCCGCCGCACAAACTCTGCTGTTCCATCCCTGTTTCAAGAAGAAACACTTTAGACGTTCTGAGTGTCTTCCACTCCCTCTTCCCCTACCATCAACCACTCGACGGAAATTTCCCCTCTACTCGACGGGACTTTCGACGGGTATTTTCAATGTCCCCTCGTCGCACTGACATTATACGCTAACAAATATCCATGCCTTCTCCGGGATTCGAACTGGGTTTCATCGATACGGCATTCAGTGCACGGGGTTTGATAAACTTCTCAAAGATACTCCTGTGAGAAGGAAATTAGGAAGTGTAGTTAGCTGTTGCGCTGCCCTATATGCCACTACTATTAACCAGCCACAGTAAATAATTATTGGTTTCGTTTCAACATGTACTGGAACATTGAATAATATAACCTGCACTTAGTGAAGCATCTTCATGATATTTTCTTTCCGTAGATAATCCAGTTTACATGGTAATCAACACATTTAGTATTGGGACAACATACATAAATTGTAAATAATTTAAACTTTCAGTTGTTATATTGCTTATATATGCAATCTAGTTTTATTTATAATCCTAACACTATTTTTGTTAATGCAATTTTTTGAAAAGAATATTTTACTATAGCTAATTATTTGAAATATAAGTAACATAGGCTCTTTTAAAAATACACCTAGCACTGCCTTTGCAAGCTGTAGTAACATCATCTACACTGGCAATATTAAATCAGTAATTATGTGTCTATATGCGATTATGATAATAAAAGAATGGATCATCTATGTAGTTTAACTGTGTGCAACTATGTACTATATTAAATGGGCCTTTATTCTCAAACTATCTTTTTTTTTTTTACTTTGAATTTCAATAAATTTTGTTTGTCCAGTGGCCTACTCTAGGCAGGACTTAGCTGTTATAGTGCATAGCATTTGCTAGGGTGACTGTCACATTCTTGCCACTAGGTGGCGGGCATCTCTTCCTTTACTTTTGCTGTAATTAAGTTCCGAGAACCAGTCGAGATTGGAACCGCTCTGAGGAGCGTAAAGACTCAGAACTAAAAATGTACTGTTTTAAAATAATTATCACCTACCTTGTAAATAGTGTATATTAGCTTTTTATTTCAATAAATAATTAAAAGACAAGATGGCCTGCTAATTGTAATAGAAACTCTTACTGGAAAACGTGATTATTAGAAGCCTGGCGTCGAGAACACTGAAGATGCAGCAGGTAAGGAATTTTATATTAATTTTATTGTAAATAGAAGAACCTGATGCAACATTTTTATGGCGCCCGAACAGGGACGCCAGGTTTTTTGAAAAGTTCTAATAAAGTGAATTCAAAAGCTGAATATTAAAATTGAAGATTTTAATACTTGTTCTTGAAGTATTCAGCAGAAGAATAATTTTGTTTTCTAAGTAAGAGTTAAATATTTGTTTTTCATGAGACGTATATTTTTTGTGTAAGTGTTTGAATCTAAGAAAGATAATGGCTGAAGTAGATAAATTAAAAAAGAAAAGAAGTATCTTAAGAACTGCCGTTACAAAACTATTTAAGAAAATCGAAAGTGAATTAAATAAATCTGAAGGTAGTATTAATGAGCTCGAAGAATTGTTAGAACAGCTTAATGCTAAAACCGAAACGCTATCTAATGCCGATGTGGAAGTTGAACCAATTCTGAGTGTAGATGAATTCGAAAATGAATTCGAAATTACAGAACAATATCGCGAGAAGATAACGTTATGGAAATTCAGGCTTAAGAAACGGATTAAGGAACTTAATCATGACTTAAATGCACCGAACACACAGCAAAATATAAAAGATACACCTAATGTTAAATTACCAAAACTTTCGATTCCCGTATTTTATGGGAACAGTAGTCAATGGCTTACTTTTTGGAATAGTTTTGAGTCCTCAATACATAATAACGAATCATTGAACAAAGTAGACAAATTTAATTACCTGAAAGCATATTTAGGAGGAACAGCTGCTAGCTGCGTTCAAGGACTTCCGTTATCGCCAAAACATTATGATTCAGCAATTCAAATCTTACACGACCGTTTTGGAAGGAGAGACATTCTTATTAATGCGCACATGAATAATTTGCTGAATATTGAATCATTAAAAAATGCGAATGACATAAAAACATTTCGTAACTTGTATGATAAAGTACAAACACAGATTAGATGTCTCGAAGCGTTAGATGTTGTATCGGAATCTTACAGTGCTTTGCTGTGTCCGATGATTTTGAAGTTATTGCCTTCAGAATTAACGCTTGAATTTCATAGAACACAAAATGTTGGCACCGATTATAACATAAAAGATTTAATGTCATTTTTAAACGCAGAACTTTCATCCCGCGAACGCACAAGGTCAACGCTTTCGCAACAGCAAAAAGTATCCGATCGACGACAGTCTTCTTCCCCCCCCCTGCAACGAAAAGCGCATATGGTCTCTCAAATAGACATAATAAACCAAAGATTCCGACCGCTACAGATTTGTTTACAAAATCCGAATGCAGAGAGGAAAATATGAACTGCGTCTTCTGTAATCAATTTCACAAGACTTATGACTGTAGTTTCGTTTCCGGCTTATCATTACAAGAAAAAAGGGACATTTTAAAAAGAAAATGTGCTTGCTATAAATGCCTAAAATTACACCATTTGGCTCAAAACTGCAGAACAAAAATAACTTGTTCTATTTGTAAAAAACAACATGCAACTATTATGTGTAATAAACAAAATCCTTCTGTCGAGGTTTCGGAAATTAAAAAAGACGAACAGATAGAAAATAAAGTACTTTCAAATCAAGCAGGATGTTCAGAAGTATATTTGCAAACTTTAATTGTTCGCATATATGGAAGAGGGAATAACCAATTTGTTCGAGCGATAATTGACACCGGAAGTCAAAACTCATACATAAGCAGGTATGCAGCAGAAAGGTTACAATTAAGAAGCTTAGGTGAACAAAGTGTAACCCACGGACTTTTCGGTGGCATAGAAGTTTCGGAAAAACATAAACGTTATAGAATAAAATTGGGTAGCGTAGATAAACGGTATAATTGCGAAATCAATGTATTGGATGAAAGAAAAATATGTTCTTCGGTCTCTAAAATCAAAAATATACACTGGATTGGGGAACTTAGAAGAAGAGGAATTTACGTCAGTGATGTTTTTGAAAATGGAAATTGCAGATTATTCCAGGAGAACCCCCAAGAGATTCATTTGTTGTTAGGGGCAGATGTTGCTGCAAATTTATTTACAGGTAAAATCGAAGTTCTTCCTTGGGGAAGATTAGTTGCTGTAAGTACAAGACTTGGGTGGACAGTCATGGGGAAAGCGAACACTGACAATTATGAAATAGAAAATTCCTTTTCCACGCTTTCGTTATCTTTACATATTTCTGATGCCACGTTGTCAGAACTGTGGAGGCTTGATGTTATCGGAATAACAGATCCAGTTACAAAAAAGGCTAGAGAGGAAAGGGATTTGCAAGCAAAATTGCAATTCGAAAATTCTGTATCTCTAAACGAAGAAGGGCGTTATGAAGTCGCACTTCCGTGGGCGGAGAATCATGTACCACTCTCCACCCACAAGGATTTAGCGTTGAAACGTCTACAATCTACCACCCAGAAACTTTTATCTCAAAATTTATTTTTTTCATACAATGCAGTTTTTAATGACTGGTGTAACTTAGGAGTGATCGAAGAAGTTAAAGAAAATATTGCGGTTGACTTTGGACATTATTTACCGCATAGACCGGTGATCAAAGAAAATAGCTCAACACCAATTCGACCGGTGTTTGATGCGTCTGCGAGGAAACAATCGTCTCCTTCTCTAAATCAGTGTTTGGAGTGTGGACCAAATTTGATAGAACTAATTCCATCTCTTTTGTTGAGATTTCGGGAAGGCAAGTTTGCTGCTATAGCAGACATTGAAAAGGCTTTCTTACAGATCAGTGTAAGGCCTCAAGATAGAGACTGGCTTCGGTTTTTCTGGTGGAATGATGTGGAAGAAAGGAAAACGAAAATATTTCGTCATACTAGGGTAGTATTTGGGGTTAAGAGTAGTCCTTTCCTTTTGGCAGCTGTTATAGAATTCCATCTACAAAAGTACATGAAAAATTCTTCATATGAAACGGAGATAATAGCTAAATTCTTGCGTAGCTTCTACGTAGATAACGTTGTTGCCAGTTTTGACAAAGAATCCGAGATGATTCAGTTCATCGAAAAATCTCGAGAAATAATGAATGAAGGAAAGTTTAATCTTCGAGGTTGGTTACATAATGGAGATAACCTGAAACAGGAAACTATTTCACCCGTATTGGGTCTGTTATGGAACTGTCAGAAAGATAATTTAACTTTGAATCTGAATTGGCTAGAAGATTTTGAAATGGGTATAATAACGAAGAGAACAATTCTCGCTGTAACACACAAAATATTTGATCCTATTGGTATTGTGAGTCCTGTTCTCTTGTATCCTAAAATATTGTTACAGAACCTATGGAAAACAGGAATTTCTTGGGATACTGAAGTTGACGAGAGTACAAAACAAAATTTTGTGAATTGGTATAAAAGCCTTTTTCTCTTAAAAGAAATATCCCTCCTACGTTGGATACATTCCAGCAAGGACAATAGGAAGTTCTGCAGCATTCACACATTCTGTGATGCCAGTAGTAATGCGTATGCTGCTGCAGTTTTCTTGAGAACTGTGACGAATTCTGGAGTTTAAGTTCATCTGTTGGCATCGAAGTCTAGAGTAGCTCCCGTAAAATCTATTACGATCCCTCGTCTGGAATTGATAGCTGCCACGATAGGTGCCAGACTATGCTCTTCTGTTTTAAATGGTTTGCAATGGCAAAATATGGAAACGCATTTTTGGACGGATTCTACAACAGTTTTGACATGGATTCAAAGGGAAGAGATTGTCTGGGCTGTCTTTGTGGAAAACAGTGTCAGGGAGATTAGGAAACTGACGGATCCAAAAACGTGGAAACATATTGCTGGAACAAAAAATCCAGCTGACCTCCCATCAAGAGGTTGCACCGCTAAACAACTTTTAGTAGTTAGATGGTGGGAGGGCCCCGACTGGCTGAAGAAAAATCAGGAAGAATGGCCTATACAAAGGGAAATACCGGACATGGAAATAGTGAATTCAGAAAAAAGGAAATCAGTCATTTCTGCACTAAATACGCAAAGGGTAGAACATTTTTTTGAGAAATATTCATCTTACCATAAAATGTTAAGAATAACTGCTTGGATATGCAGATTTATCAACAACTGCAGAAGACCAGATTCTAAACAATCAGGAGAACTCACGGTCCCTGAAATAGAAACTGTAGAAAAGAAAATATGCAAGATAATACAAATAGAAGCATTTGGCAAAGAACTTAAAGTTAGCAACCTTTGTACCTTTCTTGACTCAGATGGCCTTATTCGGTTAAAGACCAAGATTACTAGAAGAGAGGAAGAAGAAAATTTTCTCTGTCCAATTGTATTGCCCTCAAATCATGACTTAGTTCATAGGTTAATTTTAGATTACCATTTGCGACTATCCCACGCTGGTGTGCAGTTCGTACTAGCCAATATTCGACAGAAATTCTGGGTCCTGAGAGGAAGAAAAACAGTACGTAAAGTTCTTATGAAGTGTGTTCGCTGTAGAAGATATAGCGCAAAGAATATAGAGACTGTTCCAGCACCTCTTCCTGAAGATCGAGTTCGAGATGCTCTGGTGTTTGAAGTGACCGGAGTCGATGTAGCCGGTCCTCTTTATTTAAGAAAAGGAAAAAAGGCATGGATCTTGCTCTTTACTTGCGCGGTCTATCGCGCGATACATCTTGAACTGATAGAAAGTTTATCAACAAATGCGTTCATCTTGGGATTAAGGAGATTTATTGCCAGAAGAGGTCATCCAAGTATTATTTACAGCGACAATGGCACTAATTTCGTTGGAACTGAAAATCTTTTAAGATCGATAGATTGGAAAGAAATAGAATGTAATTCAACTAGTATGAGAATACAGTGGAAGTTTAATCCCCCAACTGCTTCATGGTGGGGCGGTTGGTGGGAGAGGTTGGTACAAACAGTGAAGAAGATGTTGAGAAATGTTCTCGGCAAGTCCTGTGTCTCTTATGAGGAAATGTTGACTATACTTTGTGATATCGAATCAGTAATCAACTCAAGACCCCTTACGTACCTTTCAGAAGATCCAAATGATCTTACGGCACTAACTCCTTCAATGTTTCTACAATATGTGCACGACGTCGGAGTGCCTGACTTAGACTACCTGGATACCATTAATCTGACAAAAAGATACAAGTTCTTGCAGAACGTAAGAGAACATTTTCGCAAAAGATTTCGTGATGAATATTTAGCTATCCTAGTGCAAAAACCATCTAAACGATCTACTTAAACTATCAACAAAAATGACTTGGTGTTTGTCGGCAGCGACAACAAGAAGAGAATAGATTGGCCAATAGGTCGTGTTGTAGAACTATATCCTGGGAAAGACAACGAAGTACGTGTTGTCAAAGTGAAAACTGCAACGGGTGAACTCCTAAGACCTGTGAAACGTATTTATCCTCTCGAACTTGATAGACCTAACTTGTTTAGTGACTTCACCATGAACAGAAAAAACTCTGCCGATAAGTGTGACAGTGATATGAATTATCAAACTAGATATGGACGTAAAACTGTAAAACCTTTTACATATTTTTAAATTGTTATACTAATTTTTGTTTCTTTTCAGTATTTTAGAAATTTAATTGTCCTAACAGTAGTCTATTGGAACATGTTATCTGGATATGGTATGAATGTAATGCAGAAAATGTTTAGATGTGTAATCCTTCTTTGTAAGTATTAATTTTAGAGCATTTGTTACTTTTCATATTTGTGAAAGTTGTACTTGAATTTTTGTTTGATTATTGATAAATTTTGTTTTGATTTTCCCATCTTATCGAGGTAAAATCAAAAGGTGGGAGGATGTCACATTCTTGCCACTAGGTGGCGGGCATCTCTTCCTTTACTTTTGCTGTAATTAAGTTCCGAGAACCAGTCGAGATTGGAACCGCTCTGAGGAGCGTAAAGACTCAGAACTAAAAATGTACTGTTTCAAAATAATTATCACCTACCTTGTAAATAGTGTATATTAGCTTTTTATTTCAATAAATAATTAAAAGACAAGATGGCCTGCTAATTGTAATAGAAACTCTTACTGGAAAACGTGATTATTAGAAGCCTGGCGTCGAGAACACTGAAGATGCAGCAGGTAAGGAATTTTACATTAATTTTATTGTAAATAGAAGAACCTGATGCAACAGTGACATTGTACTGTTAGACTTTTCTTGAAAAGTTAATGTCAATCATCCGCCGCGTGACGTTCACGTCACTAACCACTGTTATACCACTGTTCGGGGTGGAAGGCGAACATAATGAGTAGCCAGACAAATTCATAACTGATAAAAAAGTGAAACAGCAACAAAATAAAAAAGCTCGAAAGCTTTCAGATTTTATATTACTCCCAAAGGGGCGTCTTTTTAACGTTTCGAGTGTTACGTTTATTTATTAAACATCATGTTCTTCGCACTTAAACCATAAAATTCAATTCAAAAGCAATATCACAAAATATTTAAAAGAGTTTATCTTTAGATTTTCCGAGGGTCTTAATAGAAAACTCATAAATGCTTTATAAAATAGGAAATCAATGATAAAACAAATTCCAAATTTGGGCTTCCAGATGCCCATATTCGGTGGATGATTACGTTATTCAAAATTGGATGGCTCTAGGTACCGTTGTTTTATCATAATGCGAGAAACATACTCACATTTATGGAGATTCTTCATTATTTAACTTCTTTAAATAGAATACAGGTTGATAATATTTGGTGGTATCAATTTAAAAAGTTATTTGCCATTTATAGTGAATCAATGCGAAATGCCAAAACGAAATTAATAGCTCTTCTGGACAAATTGCTCCTTTGAGATAATAAGAAATATTCCTTATGATTTCAATAGAAAGTTGTGATACTCATATTGCAAATGTTGACCGGAATTTCCGACATGTTTTACCTTCCGCCGACCTACATGCATAGATAATGGAAGAAGTGGTATTGGTCCACAAAATTCGATAGTGATTTTTTAGTTAATTTTATTAAGAATCGCTTTCTTTGCACTTATGTGACATAAAATTTAACACAAAATAACAAAATTTTAAAAAAGTTTTAAATTCTGGATACGGTATTAAGTGTTGCCATAAATTTTTCTATTTTTTTTTTTTTTTTTTTTTATTTTTATTTTTTTCTCAGCTCATCGTAGCAATGTTCAGTTTTCATACTAAGATGACTTACGCAACTTTTTTTTTGTTTGTTTTTATTGTTAACTCTCTTTATTGTTAACTTTATTTATTAAGTATCATATTCTTCGCACTTTTTCCATTAAAAACTTCAATAGCAAAATGACAAAATATTTAAAAACAGCATATCTTTGGAATTTGAAATGTTGCCCTATTTTTTTCTTTTACACATATATATGTAATAAGATGACTTGGAGTAAGCTGCAACAAATTGACGATGGTTCTCTGCGTTAGACAGCCTTTACCGCGTAATTAGAAAGATAACACTCGAAGGACAGACTTGTTGACAAACATGGCGGAACTAAATATCCCTTTTATAAGCTAACTATCAGAAACATATTTTTCGTCACACCTGATTACGAGCGCAATGCACATCCTACAGGTTTGTATAGAGTATCACATTTTAGATAATAGCACATTTAGTAGTACGACAAAGCAAACGGAGAGAAGTAGCATAATGACTGCAGGAGAGCTGAAACTATTATCCAGCATGGAGGCTCACAAACAAAACGTTTTGGTTTAGATTTAGAAAGGTTACAATTCTCAAAATTTTGAGTTATCTACGTCATCAACGTTACACAAGCCATTGCAAACTAAATTGATCTAGAAATGACGCAGTCCAGAAAAGCTACGATTTTTAAAATAGAAATACGGAGTTAATTTTGAGTTGCATATTTTTTTATCCTACATCTATATATATATATATATAATTCCTTCTTGTGAGTTTTTATGACATCTTTTTACTAAAGTTTTATCATTTCACTTAAGTTTTAAATACTTTGGATTATATGCTATTTGTTTAAAGGTAAAATTTGGATCTGAATTTTTCAATGGAGTATTTTATTATTTCACTTACGTATTCATTCTTTAACTAGAATTCTCTTTATTTAAAGTACAAGATTCTGATTAGAACTTACTTTGTTTTTTTCCTTGCTTTGGGGAGGGGCCAGAATTTTGGTATGACTATTATAATTAAAATACAATTATTTTTTTTTCATTGGCGGGCACTTGCCTATGCTGGCATCGGCCGCTCCTACGACCTAATACTAATACTAATTATTGTATGGACTTTATTTGTAAACAGCCACACTATATGACAATGTAAAAATTTAATAATTATTAATAAATACTAGACAAGGGCGGACGTGGGCAGAACCGATTAACCGTAAATAGTAGAGGGATGGTGTCCACGTCCTCTGTTACTACTACTCCTCCTACAACCTGATGTGGTGGTCTCTTTATTATGGAGCACCTAATAGGTGGGCCACCTTTACCTTCTATGAGGGGACAGACAATTACATCATGTCTTCTCCGGGATTCGAACCCGGGTCCTTCGGATCGCAGTCACGCTGCCCTAACCACTATACCGTCTGGGCGGCACAAAGAAATGGTTTATCGGCTAACTCTGGACACAGCAAAGCAAGGATTTTTGTGGAAGAGAGATTTCAATTGACTTCAGTTTTCCTCCTCCTGACGAAGTAGCATTGAAGTTGATTGAATTCCTCTTGTATTATATTATGTCCGTTTTTCTTTAAATTTCCTTAGTTTTATGAATTGGGGTATTGCTTGTTTGAAAAGTTTTGGTTTTAACAGTTTTTTTAAATTCTTTTTTGCATTTATAGGATTATTTGAAATTTATTAATTATGAATTGCAAATTTTGGTCTTTGTGAAAAATTAGTTCTAAATTTCTCACTTTATGTCTTTACTGATAATTTTTCAGCAGCTTAATGCGCGAAAATATTAGGCATGTTTATATTTTGTTTTTAAAAAACTGTTTTGTAATTATGAAATATATATATATATATATTCGTTTTATTATTTCTTTAAAAACTAGGCGCTCGAACGGCCAGATTCAAGATTTCAAGATTACAGTAGTTATTATAAAAAAGAAAAAAATGTACACTGATCTCAATGAGTGCAGCTGGTGTAATTTTGCAAACATAGTCAATGTTTTAATGTATTTTTATTTAAATAAATTCGTATTAAAAAAGTATGAAATGTGTTTTAAGAACTGTGTTTATTGCTATAAAATTGTTTAGCTTTTTACTCAAATAGCTTTCCAGATTAAATTTGTAAGTTAAATATCTTGCACTTTACTAATCTTCTATTTTTTTGAATGGCAACAGTCTGACTCATCGGAGATAAAAATATCTTATTTCGAACAGTGCTGTACTCTTGAGTTTCATATCATTGAGTTTATTAATCAAAAATTCATTAAATTCGTACCAAGTATGAAATAAATCAAAAACAAATTCGAAATACAAAATTCGGGTTTTCAATTGCATATGTTGGGTTGAAGGACTACGTGCATTCAAACTTCCATAGCTCTAGCGCGTAGTTTTATCACAATGTGAGGAATATAGATATACACTTGTAGATATAAATAGTACATACCTGCAAATATTTTATACACTTTATTTTTTTTTTAAATAATACAGTGCAATAACATTTGGTGGCTACCATTTGAAAAGTGATTCGGAAACTGTGAGTTTGGAGACTAATAGCACATTTAGTGGCAAAAATTAAAATATGGTACTCGTCTGAAAATTAATTATCTTTAAATAAAAAATAATTAAATTATATTTTATCCAACTGCCCAATGAAATACAGTTTTTAAAATAAAAAAACAATCAAAGGGTAAATATTGGATTATGTTGGTATAAATTTAGAAAAACCAGATTTTAATCATGGCAAATAATACCTAATAAAGTATAATTCAAAATTTCGCATTCCAGACCTTTCTATTTATTGGAATAAATTAGATTTTGTTTATAAAGGATCAACAGGAAGTCAAAGAGAAATGATACCTTATTTAAAGCTTGCCATTTAAAGCATCGAAATCGGAAGTCATGGGCTGGCCATATTATATTCCTTTCGTTAAAATTATTAGGAAAGTTTTTAACAGAATTTTACATTATATAACCATCTCAAAGTTTCAAGATTCATTCTCACTAAAAATAAATAAATAAATAAATAAAAATAAATCAATCAAAAAAATATTGTTGCCTTTCGAAATTCTGTATTTGTAATGTCATTAATTTTACATTGTAGAAGGCAAAAGGAAAAATTAACATTAACCTCCTCCCTATTCGAATCCCAGAACTATCGATTGTTAGTCGGATATGCTTCTAATTATACCACGAAAGCACACGGTAGTAAAGACGGAAATTCCCTTAAATATAATTTCTTTAGGAATATGTAACTCTTTTTCGATGCGCGGCTTAACAGAAATCAGATAAATTAACATAGTTTAAGATTTTTCATGGTACTTACTTATTAACGCAACCATCTTGGCCCAACTTGGCGAATTTTTAAAGACAAAATGATAAAACTTACTTACTGGGTGTATGGCGCGCCTTTTTTAGGAAAGATTCCCAAACTGTCCCAAATTGTTACAATAAACAATACATTTATTGTAAGTCGGTAAACATAATCAACATATGAAGATAATCATATTTTAGCAATTTAAAATACAAATTTTAATTATTAAATAAGGATTACGTAATACATTAAAAAATAAGCACTTACATTATTCTTTAAATCTTTCTGTAATTTTTTTGTGCCGTTCTTCTCCCGAAGTATACAACGATCTGTTTTCGCTTAAAAATCATCGGAGAATTACAAACATTCAGCATCGTACAAAGCTCGGGAACACCGGCTGCCTACTAAACACATCTCTTCGTTGTTCTCTCTGGAGATTTTATGATAAAATCTACAGAAATTTTATAGCAGTTACTTCCAATTTTGGCAAATTCCAGAAACGCACATTTTTAAATTAATTTTAAGACAAAATTAGGACGACCTTTTATAAAAACCATAAGAACTTGGAAAAGAACGCATACTAAAATGGCGCCGTTGCTTGATTGAAGGATTATTATAGCCAACCCTGCCTGAAGAATGGTTATGCACATGGTTGACAAAGTTTGGTGCATTCTGAAAACTTGGCGTCTTCTATAAGGTCGTTGCGATAACACGTAAGTACCTTTCTCCCTGCACCACGAATGTTATATTATCACATAATACCTAGTATGTGCTCATCTTGTAAATTATTAGCAAGTCCAGTTGACAAATTATTGGGTCATGCAGAAAGTACTGCTGTTTTTCCCAATCGATGTGCCTTCTAACTACCTTCTAACTATAACCTTCTAACTATTTTGTTATTGCCGATAACGAATCACGTTAATTAAATCGAATGCTTAAATACGCTTTTTTTCTGCTCATGTTGTATAATTCTAACACATGCTGTGACATAATTTTTGTATCTGTGTAATCCAAAGCATGAAAATTCCAAAAGTTCATTTTTCTGATATTATGCTATTTTATTTTGCAAAATCTGATATGGACAACACATGACTTCCTCGTCCGTAATTTTTTGCTGCATTTTATTTAAACTTATGTTGTTTGAAAGTGAGCTACAGTCTTCCAATTGAGAGCGCCCTTTTAACACTGCCAATTGCAATAAAAAGAGAGAAACCGAATTAGATGTTATACTAATCTCATATAGAAAATTGTAACATTCTATGACTATTTCTAAGGCTTCTGCTTCGTTTCTATTTTTGAGTAATGCGAGATACGTACACATACGTAAGTACGCCACAGAGGTTATGAAAAATTCCATTTGAATGCATTTTGCGATCCGTTTTGAGATAAAGAGTCTTTTATTCTGTCTCTACATACAGACCTCAAGCCAGACAATTTTCAAAAGAGATTCGGGAGCAGATTTCCATTGAAATCTGAAACACGAAATTTTTCGCGATTTCAATATTTCTTTTGTTGTTGTTTTTGTTACTAATTTCCATGTCTAGGAATATACTAGACGAAGTCCACGAGTCCATTCACTTTCAGAAAATCGAAAACAAGCTTGGGAGACTTGTAAAGATCCTCAAGAGACAACTTCAGGCACTCAAGGATGTGTGCCAGTGATGCCGGGGCATTTTGACAGTTAGAACAAATTGGGTGCATCTTGAGACCTCTTTTAAAAGTAAGCCCTTTCAGGTGTCCACTGAAGAATCCGGAAAGTGTTGTCTGAACACGTCTATCGCAATCAATAGCAAGAGATCTTCCAGGACAATCAGCTTGGTACCAGGGATGATTCGGGGGAACGAGCCATATTTGTTTGTCTGCGTGTCTTCTAATGGAATACAGTTCAAGATATGTCAATAAATTGGTAACTGGTAATGGTTCTTCAGAACCCTCCTTCGCCAGAATGGGGGAATGGATGAAATAGCATTCATTCCCCCATATGTCAACATGGGAAGGAATCCATTGAAGGTGCACATCACAGAGTGACGAGACTTGCTTAAGCTTGCTAAGAATTATAATTCTGACTCTATCACGAACTCTTCGCCAGTTTGAAAGATATTGGATGGCGCTACGACTGTCAGACAAAAACCATACTGCTTTAAGATCTGTAAAGGGCGAAACAGCGTTTAGTCCCTCTTTGATGGCTATAAGCTCACTCTTAAAAACCGAACAGTAATCAGAATATTTATTTTAATTCGTTCAAGGAAATAAAAAGAAATTTCTAGCTCCCCGAGAGATGACAAAAAGTGGGAAAGATAGTGTCTTTGGGACTTGGTGAAATTTTGGCATATTTTTGCGGTGATACATTTTTAGTTACCTTCGAGAATCTGTAGAGCTTTTGCGATAACTGAATAGAAGCCACGTGGTTGGAATTCCGGTGAGGACAATTAATTTTTCCTGTTTCGCACTCCGAAAAAAATCCTAATAATTTCTACAATAAGAGAAAAGAAGAAATGTATGTGTCTTCGTCTTGTCTTCGGCTTTGTTGATTAAAGCTGATGGAAAAATTATTAGATTTATATAAATGTTAACAGTCTGGCGAGCTGGAGATCAAGGAGGTTAGAAGCCTGCTCTATATATCCCGTGCGATGAGAATGAAGCCATAAAATGTCATGATAAATCTAAATACATGAAAATGTGTAAATGTTAACTATAAAACAAATGTATACATACATTATAAAAGCTGGAAAATCAGTGGAAATTTCAACGGTATTTTATGTAAACTAAAGACACGTTTCTGAGCCTGTGAACATTAACATTTGTTATCAAAGTTAGCGAAATTTTATTTAACAATACTCTTCGTAGTCTTACCCGTACGCTGTAAGGTGGCCATGCTAAGTCGTGACGTCACCTGACATTTCCTTCGCTTCATTTTTGTGACGTCAGGCTTACTCTATCTATTGCAAGCTCCTTGCTAAAGATAAAAATGCTTTATTTCGAGAAGTGTTGCCACTGATCTTTTTTAAATCGCTGAGGATTTTAAATCAGAAATTCATTAATTTCATGCGAACTATTAAATAAATAAGAAACAAATTCTAAATTGAAAATTCCATCTCCGAGATGCACATGCTCGGTTGGACATGTTATTTGAACATACATAATCTGATGGCTCTAAGTGACGTCATGTTTCTACAATGAGAGGAACCTATATTCATACAGATTCTTCATTACTTAATAATCGAAAGATAGCTTTCTTAAGCTAATGTTTTGCGGTAGTCAACTTCGGTAGACATTTTTCTGGAGTATTATCCCTGTTTCATAAATCTGTGATAGTTTACTTTTTTAACGGAGACAAAAAGATTAAATTGTTTTGTTTAGAAAACTATAATCGTCTAATTACACAGTTCCATTTTGTGTAGTTTTGCAGAAACAAGCTTAATGATTCCAACATATATCTCCTTGTCGAACATAATAAAATCACTTCTTTATATTCAGTTCGAAAATACATAAATTTATTAGAGGAAAACCTCATTTTATTTCCGGGGAACTATCTGAGCAATTTAGGGCGAGAGAAGAACATTTCGGAGACAGCATAAACGAGCCGATGGAAGAGAAAATGAAAAATAATGCGATTCCTTTTCCTTCGGATCCTTTGGAAAGAACTTTTTTTTTTAGTCTTACTTCGAAGAAACCTATCGCTTCCAATTCACGTACCTTAATTTTTTCCTTTTACATCCCCATTCTAAGAATTTTATTTTCCGCTTAGTAATTTTTATCTTACATTCCAACGAACATCAAAGCAGGGAAGAAAAATGAGCAAAAATTTTATTTTTTGACGATCTGACCACAAAGAACTATTTTCTCTTACGAATAAAAGGAAAAACAAGAAAAGTTAAAAATAAGTGTGCTAAAGCAGTTTTCTTCGATTAAACAATCACTTTTTTCATTTCTTAATGACCCGTTAACTTCTTAATTTATCTTCTTGTAAAACCTTGCAAAGCCTTTGAATAAAATAATCAGTTCAACTAAGTTTTCTTCTTTCTAATTATTCTCATTTCTGCCCTTTCTGATAGATATAGTAAATTAATCAAGAATATAACAACACATATCAATGTTCATTTAGGAGGAAAAAAATGACAGCGACCCTAGGCTAGTTTCAAGAGACCACCCAGTTGGATTAATTTTGTTTGAATCACATTGTATCCTGCTGCCTGACCACATCTGAAGGAGGGAGTAGCTCAATCAATACCTGCCCGTGGTTTGGATTAACTGCAATGAAACAAAGCCCATGTGGGCAATCTGCCTGAGTGGTGGGATTCTTAACTAAAGAACGTTTTAAGGCGATGGTCTCAAACTGAAATTTCATTCGGCATGCATGCACAATTTAAAAACAACTGACAAGCCAGATTATTTTTTTAACAAAATAAAAAATTATTTTTTTAGCAAATAAAAAAAGGTATTTATAAATTTTAAATTTCATTTACTAAATATTCATCAAAACATACATAAACTATAATAGTAATGATATTGCAAAGTAAAAAAATGAATTTAGATTTATTTTCTGTTCTAAACCTAAAGCTGTCAGAAAATTTTGTTGTTTCCACTTTGTAATTCAAATATATGGACCATTAATTATAGTTTTAGATTGCGATTTCTTTCAATTAATAAGTTTAATTAATTATTAAATAATTAAGTTGATTTAAAATAAAAGTTAACTAATTATTAAAACTGTTTAAGTTTCAAGAGAAAATTTACCGAATGGAACAAAACTTAAACAAATCATATTAACCTCGTTTCTTTTTCTTATTTATTAAATTTTTCTTCGACACATAACTAAAACAACATATTGTTGCGTGCTTACGCGTTCGTAATGGATTTAATGCACACAGAACCGATGATAGCTTGATGGAAATTATTTTCCCAAAGAAACACATCACATTTCTGGAACACTATAAACTACTAAGAACGTTAAAACACAACGCAATATAAAAAACAAGCTCACATGCGAAGCTCACATAGTTATCTCTCTTAGCTATACTCTGAACTAAACTGAGAAATGGTTCCAGGTTCCGCTTTAAGCCGCGATTATCGTGTGAACATACACAACGTGCATCGGCTCGCCATAGTGGTGTGCGTGTGGACCCATGCCGATGATGACTCATGTAATGTTTAAATGGGAGAAAAGAGGTCTTGAAGTATTTAGAATTTGTACAATTTGAGTCTTTTTTAAAAATTGTATTTTAAGCGCAGAGGGGCGTTAACCCAAAAACGTTAGAAACGGCATTTTGCGTCGAATCACTATGAACGACTGTATCACTTTTCAAAATGTCGACCCTAATATTATTGCCCTAACATTTTAAAAAAATTCAACAAGGAAGAATCTGAATGAATGTAGGTAGGTTTCTCATACTGTGAAAAAAACAACGGTACTTAGAGCCATCAAATTTTGAACGACGTAGTCCCCCCACTCGAATGCGGGCACCTGAAAACTCGAATCTTGTAATTCGAATTTGTTGTATTATCTATTTCACATTTTTAAACTTTTTTAACGCATTTTTAATTAAGAAACTCAATGATTTAGAAAACAGATAAGTGGCAACACACTGTACGGAATAAAATATTTTTATCTCCAGCGCGCGAGATTGTTAAATTCTAAAGATATGCTGTTTTTAAATATTTTTAGCCCAAAGGATCCTTTAGCTCAAATGCTCTCGAAACGTGTATGTATTTGTAAATGAAAGAAACGCCCTTTGGGAGTAATATAAGTTCTGAAAGCTTTTGGAATTTTTTTTTTAAATTTTAATTTACTTTATTTTTAGTCCAAAGGGGCTTTGACCCTGAAGGACTATTGTTTTCGATTTGCGATTTTGCGTTGAATCACTATAAATGTCCGTTTCACTTTTCAAACTGTTGCCACCAAATGTTAGAGTCCTGCATTATATTTGAAGAAATTAAATAATGAAAAATCTGCATAAATGTATGTCTATTTCTCGCATTGTGATAAAACAACGGTACATAGAGCCATCGAATTTTGAATGATGTAATCCTCCTACCAACATGGGCATGTGGAAGACCAAATTTGAAATTTGGAATTTGTTTTATTATCGATTTCATATTTTGTAAAACTTAAAAACGAGTTTTTGATTAACAAACTCAAGGATTTCAAAGCGAGCAATGGCAACACTCTACGGGGGGGAGGGAAAACCTTTTTATCTCCAGCGCGAGGAAGTGTGTATCGGAAATTCTAAAGATATACTCATTTTAAAATTATTTTGCGGCATTGCTATCGAACTCAATTTTATGGTTGAAGTGCAAAGAACATGACATTTAATAAATAAAGGTAACACACAAAACGTTAAAAAACGCCCCTTTAGACGTAATTTAAAATCTGAAACCTTTTTTTTATTTACTTATTTATTTTTAAGGTGAAGTAAATTTTTCCTACGTTTACACAGGAAGTACAGCATTTAAGAAAGTTCATTAAGCTGGTTGACTACATTTTTAGAGACATTAGGTATTTTTAGAAGCAGGCGAGATGAAAAATTAGCAACGCATTCGCCGGGAATCGAACCACAGAACTCTGAAATAAGCGCCCAGCGTGCAGACCACCACACCACGAAGGCACGCCAAGAAGGTGGGAGAAATGCCTTATACAGTGAACAAATAAATTTTAACTGAATTTTCAAGAAAGTGAGGACGAATTAAATCCACACAACTTCTATAGCAGATGATGATTTTCTCTTTATTTGTTTTCAATTAACACTTAATAAGCAAAGTTATCGATAGTGCTCACGTAATACTTTACTATTTTTGCAGATGCACTTGCAATTTCAAATCAATATACAGAGTTATCCAGGATATATGCACATTTGGCATATGAAAATATGTACAAAATGCGTACAATTTCACTGCTGAAGTATACGTTTTCTTGTATGGGAAATGTACAAGATACAAATTATGAGTATCTAAGCGATGCTTAAGTTACAGTGTCAGTTGATGTGAAAACTGAGAAATGATGCATTCTCCGGTCTTACACAGCTAAACCCGGACCTCCAAGAAAAACTTTCATTACTTTCGATTTCTCGAAATTGCTGGAAGGCATACACAATTACAGTTACATACCGGCGGATACAATTGCAGTTACACAGCGAAGGATGAGTTACAATTATATAACAGGGATCGGACCAAAATGTCGCAAAATGGTGGCCAAGTTTGACGATAAGAATTAGTCACCAAAACTATCGCCAGCTGGTAAGATAGTCATTCATTTCGATATTAAAATGCACATGCCTTTTATTTTTTTAGCAGTGGTTCATATCTTGAGGAATTTCATTTTACATTATGCAAGAGGTAATACAATCTACGTATAATTTTCCTAAAATTATTTGCGTATATACAAAATTCGGGAGGGTATGTTTGTATGTAAATAACTGTAAACTTCTTTATGTCGTCTTACAGCTTGACACTTGATGCGTTTCTGCTATGCTTTGTTGCCTTGGAGAGAAATTACTAGAAATTATCATCGAATATAGATGTTCATCAGTCAATCGAATTCTCTTTTTTACAAATTTTCAGCCGTGAAAAAAGAAATGATCGCATATAAATGCGTTCCCAAACAACCATTATTCTTAGTGCAGAAATGCGTAACTGATTTATTTTTTAACAAGTAAGAATAAGAGGTAATGAATTATGTATCTTGAAATATTTGAATAAGATTTATATCCCATTTTAAATTAATTAAATACATTTATAGATTTTCTGGCGCGTTGTTCACGTTCGTTTTTAACAGAAATGAAAATAATCTAAAATCGGACTCTAAATAATAACTAAAATCTTGAAATCTTTGTAACATAATATTTGCAACAAATGCATAATTGAATGTATTCCCGGACCTCCAGTTTGAGATCACTTTTTTAAGGTAAAGGTGTCCGCCGAAAACATCATGCAGAAGACAACACAAACAACGTCATCGTGCAAAACCAATGGGAGAATAGAAATCGAAGAGAAGATAACTGTTCCAAAACATCATGGCAGAAAATCAAATGGTACAGAAGCTTCGTACAAAATCTCGTGGAAAAAAATAAAGCACCTACAATTAATCGCATGATGATGACATGGCAGACAAAATTTTGTTTTCGCACTGAAACAAATTTAAGTGAGTTTTGGAGTAATAACTTTTAAGCGCAAGAAGAAAGAAGTAATATTTTACCTCTATTATTCCCTACTTTTGTATTAACTAATATATAATTAATTAAGCACGAGTGAAATTTTAGCATTTAAGATCTGTAAATTAGTCAAACATTTATGATACACATAACAATTAATTCATTTCTTTAATTACTTTGCCAACTATTAAAAGCGATTGCTTAATCTTTTTTGCAAAGACGTATAATTAGATTTTCATGAAAAGGATAACATAGAAAATATTAGCTCGATTGATTTCTCCCACCCTTTAAATGGCATTCAGTGAAGCTTTCATTGTGTTTTACTAGTATGTTGTTCTAATCTCGTTATATTTGGTATGCCAAAGAAATTTTCACGCTATTAAATTTGTAAACCGCGTATTCTATTATGTTTTCTGAAAAAAGATCTCCATTTTGAAACTAAAAATGTGTTAACTATTCATCAGTACATTCTACTGATCAACAATTTGCATGGAAATGTTCGTTTTATGGGATTTTTGCCGTATGCGCAATGTGTTCCAGACTCAATAACCGTCACGTTCGGCAAAGGTATACTGTTTATCCGGAAGAATATTTTTAATTTTCGCTTTTTAAACAAGACAAAGAAGTACTAAAAACCTTTTTGGTATTTAATTACGCTGTTTACAACGATTAAAGCAGCTTTAAATTTACTATCTCTTAAAAACGAATTTGCATAAATTGAAGTTTCTTAGCGCGACAATAACTGCTTTCTAGGATATGAGCGTTAAGATGAAATATCCGTCAAAACAAGTTTTTTCCTCAAAAACACATCCGTACGATGCGAGATCTACACCTACACCAGCGGCTGAAAAAAGTATTTTATCCACTGAATGATTGTTAAGGCTATAAATTTTTGCTCCCGAGATAAAACTGGTCCGCTGGTGCAGCAAATTAACCGATTTAAATTATAACTATCTTATCGATTGCTCGCTTCTGGCAGACGCCTTTTATAAAAGTGTATATTTATAAAGGTTAAGCGAGCAAAGGAGACCGATGAGGTGGCATTTTGCCATTCAGAAGTGTCTTTGGGTTGGCGATATGCCAAAGAACACATGCTAACCAGACCGCGGTTCGCTGGGGTCCCATTCAGAGCGAAATCAATGACCAATTATTGCCAGAGCAGCTACGTTTTTGGGTTTTTGTTTCTCATGAAGATTCGGAGAACGAAAGCAGAAATATTCATACGCCTCGGTATACGTAATAATCCATTCCAGATTCTTAGACGCGTACTAAACGAATGAATCTTTTTTTATAAAAAAATCTGATGTGTAACCTCATGACTTCCTTGTACGGAATATTAAATTATACGCAATTTTCCCACATTTCATTTAAACATATTGAATTAACAGTTAACGAATTTTGAATTAAATCTACTTCGTGGATAGCACATAAACCACAATACAATAAATGCACTCTTTAAAGTTCACTGTATTTATTTATTTATTTATTTTATTTATTAACTTCTTGAATGGTAAAAATTTCAGTAATGATGATGATGTCAAATCGTACCTGATTCAGTTTTTTGCTAATAAAAACCAGAAGTTTTATGAACGTGGGATTATGATGCTCCCTGAAAGATGGCAAAAGGTCTTTGATCAAAATGGGCAATACATTATAGAATAAAGTTATTTAGTTCCATGAAAAAATTGTCTTTGATTTTCTAAAAAAGATCCGCAATTACTTAGTTGCCAACCCAATATATTGGCCGTATTTCACAATGGACGTATACTGATTACCGCTGCATATGAAAAGAAAAAAAGAATTAGAAGGAATGTGCAATGTTTTTACATATGGGGAGGAAACGTTCTACGACTGGAAATCCTATTACGTATAGAAATTCTCAAATCGTGTACCTTTCAAATGCTGCCAAACACCTATTTTAAATTAGTTTTATTTTAGGTATATCACACGTATCATAATTTCAAAAAATAGTGAAGGGTCTAAAACGGGTATTAATGGCAAAGAGTTTCAATGGATGACAACTTCCGTATACAGTGGCATTCCTTCAATAGAAGGCCCAAGCAGCAGCAGGATTTGGCGATTGGGTCCCCTAATTCCCATTCGCCCTTTAAAAGGTGGAGTACGTATTTTTCCCTCATATCTGCATGCCTTCGGGCTGTAACGGTTAGCACACTCGACACGTATTCGAGAGGTCAAGATTCGAGTCCCGGCGAGGGCCTTGCTCATTTTTCATCTACTCCTTCTTTAAAAAAGCCTAATGACTCTACAACATCTCAAATTGTCGCCACCAAATATTATCGACCTGAATTATTTTTAAAGAAATCTACTAATTAAGAATTTGCATGTATATATGTATGTATATTATTTTCGTTGTAAAAAACGATCAAGTAGTCCTCCTCCCGAAATCTGAGCCTAGAAGGCAGAATTTTGAATTTCTTTTTTTACTTATTTCATATTTTGTAAAACTTTAAGTTTTTTATTTACAAACTCAACAATTTGAAAGCGAGCAGTAGCAACACTTTTCGAAATAGGTAGGTAGGTAGGTTATGGAGGATTGGAACGCCTGGTGTCTAACAGATCGAAATAAAACACTTTTATCTC
This sequence comes from Stegodyphus dumicola, assembly GCF_044657685.1. Lineage (NCBI taxonomy): Eukaryota > Metazoa > Arthropoda > Arachnida > Araneae > Eresidae > Stegodyphus > Stegodyphus dumicola. The sequence goes on from NC_140776.1 coordinate 122,782,415, forward strand.
CGGCAAGAGAAACTTTGCCATTCGGAAAAATGCAAGATATTTATCATTTAATTTCCATTAACGAACTCGGCTCTGTGAAAGCAATGTGTTGCCACTTTCGAAAATAAAATACTTTTATCTTCCATGCGCTAGCGTGTTGCCACTGAGTAAAACCTAAGATACTTCCAAATCTAATCTGCAAAATTACTCAGTAATAATTTAAGCAATGGGTACAGTTCTTAAAACTTTTTTTCTACTTTTTATTGTGATCTATTTAAATAAACAAATATTAAAATTATTGAGATGTATAATTATAAATATTTAGTATTTTTATGAAGTTACGATACCTGGACTCATTAAAATCATTATGCACTTTTTCTTTCTTATGATAAATGTTTTAGGCGGCTGACCACACCAGAGGCTAGTTTCTAAAAAAACAATATGTCGAATATAAATGTATGTTTAGCAGCTTCTAGCACTCTATCAGGAATTCTAAAGCTATGCTGTTTTTAAATATTTTGTGATTTTGTTGTTGAATTGATTTTATATTGTGTAAATGCGAAAAGCGTGATATTCATAAATATAGTTAATAATAGAAAAACACATAAAAATTTTGTCAGCGCTCTAACTTAGCAAATAGGATACAGTAGATCTGATAAAGTGAGAAAAGACTGAAACAATTTATAAATGTATTGTAAAATTTAACACCGCATCGGTAATTCTAAATATGTGCTGCTATGCAGCTTTTAAAAATTTTATGCTTTTGTTGTTGAACCGAATGTGGAGTAAGTGGGAAGAAAACGATGCTTATTTAACAAAGCTGAAAAGACGAAAAGAAGAGGGGGTTATCAGCAGTGAGTGTAAGAGCATACTGTTAGACAGCTAGCTCTACGAGCGAGTAAAAAAACCTTGACAAATTTTTTTGGGCAACCATTAAAATCTAAATACCTTTTCCGTTCCCTCACTCACCCCTCCGAACTTTGGCTTTTGAAAAAACCTTTCATAGCTTCATCAAATTTAACGCTTTTAGCAGCTGCCTTTTCAATGGAAACGACTGCCAAACCCTAAAGTCTTACTTGGTTCACTGTTGATCGAAGACAGCTTTTAATCAACTTTGAAAAGTTTCTCTCAAATGCACACTGTCCAGAGTGTCTTTAATACCAAAGATAAGTCAAGGACTGATTCTTGGAAGTCCATTTCCACAATAAACGTAAACACTTTCAAATGCAGACCACTTTTTAGCTTCGTCCTTCTTTGTATTTCTGCATATAGGCATATATTATATTTAAAAACTTAAGTCACTTCTTCAAAGGCGTGATGTGAGGCCCGGGTCCACATAAGATTTTGAAAAACAATCCCACATAGTCCAAACTCATTATTATTAGAATTCTGTAATAGAATCCTGTACTTTACTCAAGAATCTTAGGTTCAAATCATCGTTGTTGCACTTCCATTATCAGTGGAAGTCGTACATGCTGAGAAAGTAATTTATAATTTGTTTAATAAATATAAATATTTCTACACAGTTTCAATTGCGAAATCACGTCAACGTTGTCGCTAACAGTTCTTATATAAACATTTACATGGCTTCGTATTCGTTTACTCTTTAAAATAGTATAGAACTTTGCAGAACAGTGCCTTTAAAGCATAACATTTTTAACTAATATTTCGAAAGCAGTGAAGAAATCAAAGTGCACAGGGATTTTTCAAAAACTCATTTCAGGAAAAAGTCAATCGATAACAAAACTGCTCCATGGCGCCGTCTTTATTCTGCACTGTTCTATATTTTGAGTTTGGTAAAATTTTTTACAATGTGCTTTCAACTAAAATAAGACGAAAATAATTGTTTGAGATTTTGAAACAACTAGCCTAAAATTCTAGCCTCTAAATTAAGGTTCCGCACTCGACGTAACGCTCAAGCGACTTGTTGCGACTTGTTGACTCAAGCGACCGGTTGGTATTAATATAATTTCATAGTTGTGTCATTCTTCGAAGCAGTATGTCAATAATATATCCATTGATATTTCCCTAATTTTTTAAACTTTAATGCGCGCTACTTTCAGATTACCCTGTAGTAGTTGAACTTTTCACACTCTGGCGCTGTGATATCTACCGGATAAAAACGGATTACACAGAGAGCAGATAATAAAACTCAACTCAGGTCTGGAAAAAATTCAGAACTTTCTCCATATTAAGGGAGACCTTGCTTTAGATATACTATATTTTACATCTCTCTTCTGTATTTCCAAGACACTGAAAATAAATTGTGTTTTCCTCCCATAATCAAAAAGAAGTAACAGCTGACTGAAGAACAGATCTATCCATTCTTGTCTGAAACTTCGTGTTCCTTGAGGCAAACTCTGAAAGATTTCTTCTGTTGAAAGGAAGAATCTTGCTGAGCGTAAGCTTTTCTGGCGCAAAACCAATAATGGGCAACGCTTGCCGGAAGTTATGATCGATTGCATGTCTACACGATAAGACTGTTGTTTAAATTCGTTGAATTAGTTCCGAAACATAAAATATGTATTTTTTTTTTCCAGTTTAACTGCATCTGATTCAACCGCTTACCCTCAAAAGACGAACTGAAGCATGAAAACTTATGTCATCCTAAACTCTTTGTTTTTTTTTTTTAATAATTTTAGTGTATTAATCGTTTTTGTAAACTACTGCATGTTTTCTAATCTTACACACAACGATATTTAAAATTAAATACAATCATAAAAAGTGTTTCAAACGATATATATTGGCGAGAGAGAATTCTAATTATATTTGTGCTTCATTCTTTTCAGCATGTTATCTTCTTTTTTGGAATATACTCCTGATAATTCTGTATTAGAATCCCTGTACTTTCCTCACGAGACTTAGATTCACATCGCCGTTGTTGCGCTTCCGCTATCAGAGGAAGTCATACATGCTAAACAAGAAAGTTATCAATTTTTTAATAAACATTAATATTTCTACACAGTTTCAATTTCGAAATCCCGTCATCGTTTTCACTAACAGTTCTTACTAAAACCGTTGGATGGCTCCGTATTCGTTTGCTCTTTAGAACAGTATACAGTAACTAAGGGTGTATAAGAACAGCGGTGACAAACTTTCAGGAGAGATAGAATACACCTATACGATGGGAAATCACATAGAAATGCATGGTCCGAAACGCTTTCCTGGCGCGGGTAGTCACAATACAAAAGTCAAGAAGGAAAGAGCACGAACGGTGAGAGAAAACATGTTTATTGTTCGGAGTACAACAAAAACAAAGCAACATAAAGAGACAACGATCATCATCAAAGGTGTTCGAAGGAACGACCCGGACCATGATGCAGGAACCGTGCGTCATGCATATTCCATTCTATCTTCCATTCCTTTCCATTCCTGATGCTGATCTTCTATGTGCCAAACAAGTGAGGCCTGGATCGCGGTCCGGGGTTGTAGACGATCGTTGTTTGTTTTTGTTCTTATTTATTCTTACTAAATAAAAACATGTTTTGTCTCACTGTTTGTATCCTTCCTTTTTTGCTTTTTATATCGTCACTACCGCGCCAGGAAAGCGTTTCTGACCATGCTTTGCTATGTGATTTCCCATCGTCTAGGTGTAGTCCATCTCTCCTGAAAATTTGTCACCGCTGTACACCCGATTACTCCCGAATGTACACCCGAATGTAGGTATAATAGTATGTTAGTTATTGATCTTTATGTAACATATGTTTAATGTATCTATGATATCTGTGTTGGTATGTTATATTTCAGCATATCTCCACATATAATTGTTTTATGCATTATCATCTTACTGTTCCCATATCCTACCCCTGCATGCATATAACCTTGTACAGTAGAACATTTTATCTTACGCCAGTCAGGCGTAATAAGTGAAATCTAATGCACCTAGGCGTCCGAGTCCTTGATATTTATATTGACACTGGTGGACGTGGCGCTACACCAATTAACCATATGGTAAAGGGGGGTGCCCACGTCCTCCGTCGCATGTCGCATGTACACCCGATTAGTCTTTGAAAGCCGTCCGTGTGTCCGACCCTGCTGTCACCTGTACTGATACACCCTGTAGAACTTTACAGAAGAGTGCCTTTAAAGCAGAATATAAGTGCATTCTTCTGTGTAAGTTATTTACTAATATTTCGTTAATCGTGAAGGAATCAGTCAAGCTGCATGGTGATTTTCCGAAAGCTCATTTCATGAAAAAGACATAATCGATAACAAAGCGAGTACCAGCTCTTAGCAAGACTGCTCCATGGCGCCGCTTTTCTTCTACACTGTTCTGCATTTTTATTAGAGTTTGGTAAAATTTTGTACATTTCACCTTTAATTAAAATAAGTGAAAAATAATTGTTTACTGAAATTTCGAAAAACTACTCCTTATCCCTCTAAACGCCTGAAGATGTTTGAAACTTATAAATGAGTATCTTCTAAGTCCTTTTTTTCAACACTTCGATTTAAATGTATGTAAAGACTGTTAATTTTGATTTGTGTTTTGTCTGAGGTACGCAAACTCTCTAACTTGTTTAATAAAGATTTCATAGTTATTTTAACTTATGATCCATTAATAAAGCTGTGGTAAGTACAAGATAGTATACTCAAAAGCATTAGCTGTGTTAAATCCACGACGTATCAAAACGATTTTTATGCAATAAGCTTTTATTTAAAATGGATACGATGACACTTACAATAAAAGAAGAAAAATAGCTTATCACATTGTTTGCGTGTTACGTAGGAATTGCTGCATATCGGCGTTCTCCTTGAGTTATTTACAGCCTTTATTACGCTGAGAATACTGTTTACTGTTCCGAGTGAAGTGTTCATTTCTTTCTGCTTATCTGGGCGTATTCGAATAAGTATCAAAGATCCAATGACACGCAACAATATGTTACATTTCAATTTAAATATCCTTGCTTAATCTTCCGATGATATTTCGATAGGCCTTTATCCGCTAGATCTATTGAAATAAAATTTAGGCGCTCGCATAGTTATACTCAATTAGCGAACTTTGGAAAGCTTGTTACGAAGAAGTAAGAGTACAGCAGTAGTATAAATTAGTCTAATTTAACTTACCTTATTTATATTATATTATTATTATCAATAAACTATAAAGCTAGAAAATAATACATATATTATTGATTCACATACTGCTCAAAAACTTTTAAAATTAGTGTTATTAATTCTTTTTCTAGTTCAGCTGATTATTTATCAGAAAGGTTTCTTTTGATATTTTTTGATGTATTCCAAAGCTGAATGTTAAAAATCATAATTCCTCTTTTTTAAAGAATATCTAAATTTCCATAGCTAATTTGGTGCTCTTTTTACCTGTTCACCTGAGGAAACTACCTCACTTTTGCCCTGGTTCTGATTTCCACTTTACATATACTTTTATTTAGAATTTATTTATATTTGGGACTTAAATTCTTGAAGAAATCCGGACCTTACCTGTAAACATTGCTTTTACTGATAAAAAAGACTCAAAATTTTTCGTTCTTCCCCCCATACTCTTTGGATATGTTTATACGAACTGTTAACGCACAAAAATACTCATTTAATGTCGGAAAATACTGAAAAATATCAAAATTTTTAATATAATTATTCTTTGTTTGAAGCCGTGGTTGGCAACGACTTGTAGAGCAATTTAAAATGGTATCCTAAGACTTTTATTTTTATCCTTAGACTTTCATTTCAAGACTTTTATTTTTTAAGAAAGAGAAAGGTACTATTTTTAAATATTTAAAATTGGGAATTTCAAGATTCTAATAATGAAATCCATAGGAGTTATACGCCTTATTATTATGAAATAATTTTATGATTTGCATTCTACGAACTGTTTAGATGTTAGTTTTAAGGTGTCATGAAAAGAGTGAGCTCATGTTGCTATATAGTTATTATTTATTGTTACTTAATTATGTCTTCCAGCACTACATCCATACCGTAGCGAGTTTCACGTATTAGCTTATTCGGTTCGTTAGAGAATCGGACTTACACTACATCTTTCTGTACAATTAATTTTATGTGATAAGAAATATAAAAATGAAAATTGTACAATATCTAGAACATTTTATTTAATATTAAAATGAACAAGTTTATTTTATTTATTTATTTATTTTTCTTTTATATTCATTCACGTATTTCGTATTCTTCAATAAATCAATCTGAGAATACTGCAGAAGTGAGGATATGCATCTCCAGCCTGTTCTAGAAAGCCAAAAATAGAAACATTCAGGTTTCTTCTTCAATGCTTACTGCGATGCTTTGCATTAGATGTGCCAAGACGGACTCGTTCTCGTCCCTCAATTTCTTTTCTGCAGCATCGAACTCCTTTCGCTTCTGAACCTCGCAAGATGCTGTCTGCTTCTTAACTTGCGCCACTTTCGGCTGCAGGTCACAGATGATGTCACTCAACCGAGCACTCTCTGACAGTAGGTTCGTGATATCGCGGGTGAGCCGATTCACACAGTCCGCACTCGACAGCCTCTTCTTCAGGCCATAAGCGAGGGAGCTTTCGTAGCAGCTGATGAGGGAATCGATGGACACTTGGTTCTCCCTCCTCACCATTCTCAAGAGGCGGCCACGTTCTGGACATACCACACATTCCTGACGGATCAGCTCGTCGAAGCACTGGTCATACAATTCACGACGGACGTCACATGGACCGATCTCTCGGGCGCCACGTTTCTGGAGCTCCTCATCCAGGCGCTCTTGGAGGCGCATCACGTCACTTGAAGAGGCAGACGCCCTGGAGACTTTCTGGTACCAGTAAGTATTATCTTTGTCGGCTGTCAATAGTTAATTTCAGATGCATTCTTGAGAAAATTTTTTTTAAATTACATATTAAACAAAATGAGAATAGTATACTATTTTTATACTGTTCTGTTATTAGGAACGGGTTCAGAAATGTATGTATGCATGCATATATGTAAGTACGAATGTATGTGTGTATATTCATATACACATATATGCACATACATATAAACACACTTTTATATGTTCATATATTTCGGAATCCTATCCCGGTAACAGAATAGTACCAGTATTTCCTTCAGTGTATAAAATATTTCCCCAATTAAGGACAAAAAGCAGTTAGTTACACGTAGTGACTCTGTATCTAGAAACATTTCCATAAAATCTATTTTCTTATCGTTCAAATATCGAGAGGGGCGAATTGTGAGAATTATTCTGTATCCGAAGAACACGGTTACGGTAAGAACATGAAACGATGACAAATGAAAAGTTGTCATGGATGAACTACAGGTATTATCGCAATCGTATTTCTTTGAAAGAAATCTACATTTCCATAAGAATACATAGTAATATTAACATTATAATATCTAATATAAGATTTCCATTTTTACTTACCTGTTTCTTGAATCTCGCTCGCTCTTATCCAGTACTTAAACATAATCCCTAGGCCTCAAATTATTTAATATACCTGGACACCGATTTGAATGATGTCTGATACGTCCGACAAGTCCTCCCCATAGTGACCGTTCTCATCGTCTTCGTCACACTTCAGTCTTTATAACTAGGTGTAATGATCTTCAGAATCTTCAACAGTGTTAGATATACCCTTTTACTTGAAGCCTTTTACTATTGTTTCTTCATTAATCAGAGCTTATGCACCCAAAATCCAAGATCTAATCATTAGGACAAAAGCGAACACTATGTCCATGAACCTATTTTAAAATTTAGGAAAACTCCTTTTAGGAACGCCTAGAGGAAGGAGAGGTAAGGGCTTAAAATATTTTAAGAGCTAAAATGCTAGGTGGCAAAGTACGCAAGGGAAAGAATATACAAGTAAATTTTAAAGTGAATCAATAGTGATCAAGGGGGATCCAGCTGGGAGTCTATAGCCGAACATACGTTGGCCAATTAATCGGCATAGTCGATATTCCAATGATGATAAAATAATAAATAAAGAAATTTTAAAAAATAAAAAAGATAATTAAAAAAATTTATTAATTAATAAAATTGACGATAAAACCTTTATTGATGTAAAACTGCATCACGTATTAAGAATGAAATCTTCAAATAAATGTCAAGGTTAAAATTATTTAATATAATTAAAAACTTTATAATATTTTTTACGCAAGAAATATTAAGAAAAATCTCATGTGGACACCATACTACTTCTTTATATGGCCTCTTAAATTATACACATTTTTTGCTGCATTCCAATTAAGCTTATTTCCTCGAATTATTCTAACTTAATAAACCGATTCCTAAAAGCAAGTTGAAAATGACCTAAAAACTTGCAAATTTTTGAAGTTCAATTACCTGGTCAATTTTTGATGTACAGCAGTAAACATTTTTGTATTATTACTTTTTTTTCATAAGGAGCATAAAACTTTCCCAAATATAAGAACCGAGAGATCCCATTAAAAGTTAAAATTTTGTTATTTGTCCATTATCAGTCTTATTTTTAAATTTCGTCTTGCCCAAACATGAATATTTTCGTCATTTAATGCATTTGTGATTGGAAGTATATGTCTACGAAGTAAGGGTAAGGAGGTGCTTATGTATAAGAACTGAGATACCGTGTATATATATATGGAAGTACGATAGAAAAAGACAGGTTCACAACTAGACTACCAGTCCCATATACAAAATTTCAACGCTCTATGCTCTTCTTCTTTGATTTATGCGAGTTACATACGTACGTAGAGATGTCATGAAAAAATCTATTTTAAAACCATTTTGCGATTCACTTTGAAATGAAGAACCTTTAAGCCAGTCCGTACAAACTGATTTCACGCAAAAAAATAGTTAAAATGTATATTATCTTCGAAGCGAATTTTTTCGCTATTACACTACCTCCTTTAGTTCATGCAAGGAAAAAAAATCACTGGAAACTCGAATAGAACAACAAATTCGAACAAAACAAACCATCATGAAAATTGCGACGTTACTTGTAAAAACTTAAGAATTGTTATGCGCATGGTTGCCAGAATTCGGCGAATCCTGAAAGTATGGAGATTTCTTATTAATGTAATTTCGATATTACATAACTACGTTATTTACTAAAAGTTAATTTAATCAGATTCTTACATACATACGTTACATACCTTTATTCACTCCGTACGTATAGACATCAAACAAAAAAACAGTCAAAAGTGATTCGGAAACTATCTAATGGGTATTTTCGTTGAAATATGTTATGCGAAATGTTTCATAATTGCAAAACGTCCTTTACTTCGCACAAGTTAAAAAAAGAAAGAAAAAGCGAGAAAGAAAAGGTGTCCAGAGTTCAGGAGCGGCTGCTAATAATCCTTCAAACATCAACTTCGGCTTCTTTTTCCTCTGACGGAAGATTGAAAATAGTAAGCATAATTAGTATTTTACAATGAAAAACCACTACAATAACATAATTTTATTACGAGAAATGATGATAGAAAATGACGACAGATGGTTAGCTGTTTGTTTCTCGCATATGAACAGTTCGGTAACCCTTTGTTTCTCGCCACGGCAGAAAGGGCCAAATTCATATTCTCGCCAAAGCCGTTACAGAAGACAGGTACCGACAAGAAAAAATAGTGCTGATGATAAATTTTCATTTAGAGAGAAAAAAGAATTAAAACTACTATGGCAGATACTTGAAGAATTAATATGCATTAATACCTCAAACACTATTTTAATATATACGTTTAAATAAACTATTTTATATTATTATGCAATATAAAGTAATTTAATAACTGAAATTATTCCACTTATTTCGAGAATAAAAAACAATTTATATTACTCTGAGAGTATAGTAAATAAATATGTTTCCATGCAAAATAATTCAATATTAAAACGCAATATCTTCAGTCAAAAAAAGTAATAGCTGTTCATGAAACTACCATTCCATATCTGGCTGTGCTTAACGAAAGTTTGGCCGTTTTATTCTAAAAGAAGGTCGACGAATGCCATTACGCCGTTATTAGAGGCTGGTATTATTAAAGCTGTTATGATAGGAAAGCTTCCATACCTTTCATGATCCTAGGCGGCAGTAAGACATCAAGCATGTCCAATACGTCTGCATTTCCCTCGGCCATCAACTCGTCAATGCTCATTAGAATCATTTTTTTCGCCTTCTCCTTATTGGCCTCAATGGCAGCTTTTGTAGAGTGGTGTAGCACCATTTGTGGATTCTCGTATTGCACTAGACTCGACGGGAACATTTCTTCAAATGGCGATTACAAAAACCAAATTCCGAAATGGCTGTAGTTTAAGCAATAGCACGTGCATTCCTCCAGGAAATGGGCGGTTTGAGTAAATGAGTCGGTTAACTGCTGCCATATCGTGCAATAATAATTACTTATTTTAACTGTGAATAATGTTTATGAAATGAGCCGCCTAAAATACGTAGTAGAAAAAAAAAATATAATTTAAAAAAAAGGTTTTTATACAATAAACTTTTATTTAAAATGGATATGATATTTAATGCACAAAAAGCAGAAAAATAAAGTATCCTATAGTTAAATGGACATAATAAAGTCAATAATCTTATTTACAAAATTCATCTAATATTTTATGTCGCGAATAATAAAGCCCGTGATAAATTTTAAAAGAACTTGGCTCACGCAATTCAAATGAATCAATAGATTTCGTTATTTAAGCGTTTCACACTTTTATTTTTTGCGCTATTAAAACTGTAAATGAATTCTGTAAATAGAATTATTTAATCTACTACTTCCACTAAATTATATAATAAATTATACTTCTCCTTTAGTGCATTCATTAACATATCCATTTTATTTAAAAGCCTAATGTATAAAATCCACCTTTTTACTTCCTTGTACGAAGTAAAAAGGAAGTATTGTAATCGCGAAAAGCTTCAGGCAGCATATTTTAACGAAAATATCCACTTTAACCGCTTTCGAATGCAATTTAACGATGTTTTTGCGTACTATTTATACGTAAGGACAGAATAAAAGACTCTTTTCCTCCAAAAAAACTAAAAAACTGCTTTAAAATGAATTCTGAAGAGAATTTTTCGTGGCGTCTGTACGAACGTATGTACGTACGAGCGTACGTACGTATCTCGCATAACTCAAAAACGAGTAGCCTCAGAACGTTGAAATTTTGTATATAAGACTACTATAACATGTAGATGTGCACCTCGTATTTTGGTTTAAATCGGCCGCGCTAAACGTATATAAATATATTTATAAATATATCCACTCTGTTACCCGGCTCAGTAATCTCAGTTTCTTTACTCTTATATGTTTGTAAATTGTACAGTTTTTGCTTTAAAAATGATTGTATTATGTTGATTTTATCTTCCGGTTATGGTTTTTATGTCTTTAGTAAATCTGTGTGTAATATTTTTAGAATTATCAACAATTATAAAGTTGTCTTAGTGCCGCTAACCCTTTTTTTTTATGGCGGCCATTGATGTTTACATTTGAAACAGGAGACTAGTGGATTTGTTGCCAATCTAGAGAAACTTAGCTTCGCAACAACAAAGATAACGCATTCATTTATTATTGCCAATTAAATCATGCTTAATTCTTTCTGGAATTTTTTCGAGGAAATAAGTGTTTGAGATTTACTTCGTAATTTTTAATATAGATATTTTGAGTTTTTATGTATTTTTGCCTTCTCGCGAAGTGAGAACTGAATTAATTAAATGAGAAATACTCAATCGTCTGTGAAAAACTGTTTCTTTTTTGTTTTGTTTTCTTAATTTCTTTTATACATCATTCTAGCTTTATTATAGTATTTGAATAGAACATGTGGCAACGATTAGATAGTTCTATTCTTTAAATGATATAAATTTTGTGCATTATGAGTTATAATATGAACGAAATATATAAGTTAACTGTTATATAATTATTGGATTATATAACAGTTAATTTAGTTTCCGTTATATATTTATTAACGTCGTCATTATTAACGTCGTGTTATATAATTATTAACCGGAGTCGCTATGGTAAGCAAATACTAGAGTGAATTTTAAAGAATGCATTTATTCTACTGTGGTTTATGCGCTGTCGGCGAAATAGATTTAATTCAATCCAATAAGTCTAAATGAAATGCAAGAAAAAATGCGTATAATTTAATATTCCGTACAAGGAAGTCATGTGGTGTACACATCAGATTTTTTTTTAATGCATCGAAGAAAAAATTAATAAATAAAAGAAAGAGGCTAGGTTGTCATTACTTATTCTCAAGTTTTGTCTAATTTGTTTATTTTTTGTTTAAATAAGTTGTTTAGTGATTAACTCAACACATTAGAATTATTTTAAATAATTATAAACACAAAAATTAAATTAATTAAAATAAATTATTAAGTTATAAAGACCCAAATTTTGCTGGGTTGGTGATGGAAGATCTTTTGAATTCTGATAAATTGGAGCTTCTGTATAATGATTCAGACGTCCCAGCCTATCTGCGCTAAACGGCAGTAAAACCAATCCAGACTTGACGTTAGCTTCTGCAGACATTTTCGATGTTGCTGAGAGAGAAGTAATTTACGATCCCGTCTCTGGCCGTCGCGCGATTGTTATTACTTTTAATTTTAGCTCTAAGAAATAATTAAGAAATTCCGTTAGACACAGATGGAATTTTACTAAATTAAAATGCCTTTATTCTAGATCTTGAATCTATTTTTGGATCTACTTCTAGTTTCTGTGAAGCAGGCGAGACTATTGATTGCGCCTTTTCTAGATTTACTAATATCGTTTTTGATATTGCAAAAAAGTGGATACCGAAAGGCAAGCAATTTATCTATAAACCTTTCTGGAATAGAAGACTTGCCATTCTTAAAGAGAAATCCTCTGTGGCTCGTACTGCTGCTGAACAATCCAAGAGACCTAACGACATTCAATAAAGTGTGTTGCTATCCTTCGTAAAGAAATTCTTTCTGTTAAAAGAAACTATCTCAATGATTTCATTTTTAAAATTTACTATGAGAAAGATGGCGAAAGAGTTTACAACTATGTGAACAAAATATAGAATAAGAAGATTGCATTCACTAGAGAGCTATTGAAAATTGGTAGTTGTGTTTTAACTGATGACAGAGATATTTCCAATGCTTTTAATTCTTTTTATTCTTCTAGACAGCGCTTGAAGAGAGACCTCAAGATTTAATAGAAATTTCTTAGACAGGAACTTTGTCGATCCGTCTCTTGCCTAAATTGTGGATACTAGATTTTTTTTATCAAGACTTTAATAAGGCAGAACTTATAGAAGCTATCAGACATGTCAAGAGTGGCAAGAGCCCTGTCCAGATAGTTTCCACCCTGATTTCTTGAGGCACTTTGGAAGAAATGCACTCTCTGTGTAATTGGAGCTCTACAAGTACAGTTAGAACTTTGATGTTCCAGCGATTTGGAAAAAGGCGATCATCGTTCCTATACAATCACAAAATGGATAACACACCACGCGAAACCATTGCTATGCATTTGTTTCAACTTATCTGGTTTGCATTTTTGATAACAAATTGAAATGGACTAAGCATATTGAATATGCCATCTCAAAACCCAAGAAGAGATTCCCCATTCTTAAAAGACTAGACTAGTTAATTCTAAATGGGGATGTGACAGAGCTACCCTTATAAGACTTGTGCCGCCTCTAACTGGTTTTAAATTATTGCACGAAGTGCTGGTCTCAGCCTCGGATAGAGTGTTGGTAATACTTGATGTTTTCCAAAACCAGGCTTTATGCTTAATCTCTGGAGGTGTTAAGATTTTTATTTATATTAACTTGTAAGGATCCTAAGTTTTACTAACGTTTATTTTATTTTAAATCTTTACTATCACTTCTTATTTTCTACTTCCGGCCAGAATTAAAAACTTTAACTTATTTATGCAAATTTGTCTTGCTAACGCCAAGTACTTAAGTTGTGGCTTTTTGCCAAGCAAGAGAGAGGAAGGAGTTATTAGAAGCAGGCCACTTGCCATAGTAGTTTTACTCGGTTGCTGGTTGCCTTCAAGGCCAGAGGTTTAATCCTCTTGATAATTTTAAACGTATCGTAAGTTTAGCAGCTCTCTGTACTACATACGGCTTTTTGTTAATTTACGGCCAATCTTGGAGTTAGGCACTTGTTTATTAATCCAAAGTTAGTTTAGTTAGAATTTTAGTTAATATTTTTATAGTCTTACGTTCAGACCACAAAGTGGTCGGTCTCAGTATTCCGAAGTTTCGGAAATCATTGTAAAGAGATAAAAATAAAGGGTTTCGTATACCCTTCCTGTGTGTATTGTCTACTTCACAATTTATTGAACATAGCTTCAGTAAGCTCCCTGTTCCGAATCAGGACAGTTAATGTTTCCAAAGCAAGTAAAGAGGAATACCAGTCCTGATAAACTTACAAGTTTCGAAGCTCTTTGGCTGGCTTATGTTTGATAGATTGGAAAGAGAATGTTTTTAATGTGATTGTCAACAGTAATACTTTTGTTTTCATACCTTTGCTTTAGAGCCTTGGATAAGGAACTGTAACTAGCATCTGAGTTTTCTATAATTTTTGCTTCTCTTTTTGGTGACCCACGTAGATAGAAAAGCTTTTAGTTTTCAGAATTTTCAGTTAGGCTAATAAACTGGCTTTTAAACAAGTTTCACTCCTCAAATCTCCAACTGAAAAAAGGAGGAGAGATTTTCAGAAGTTTTATTGATAGGCTTTTTAAACTGATCATTAATACTTGAATTCAAATGCGTAGAACTGTCAGTATTTTTAGACAAGTAGAGTTGGTTTCACTAATTTTATGCTTATTAATCAAGGTTTTTAGATTTACCTCTGAATGCTACAGTTCTTCGTCTAGCTGCGATAAAATGTTTCAGGTTCTTCAAGATCACTTCTCTGACAACTTTATAATATTCCTCCTTAAGAAATTCTAACCTTTCTTGAAATTTCGAAATCACATGCATTGTATTATTATATGTCATCACATGCGTTATTATCCTGACAATATAATCTTCTTCAACTATCTCTTTTAAGTTACCGCATTTGCGGTTAAGGGTCGTAATCACTGTATCTGTAGTCATTGCTCTGAAGATTGCAACTGCTTAATTTAATACACTGGTAAGCTTGAACCAACTATACGGAGGTGTACACTTGTTAAGAAATAAGCACAGTGGACTGTAATTGAAAATTTTTTATTTAAGAATGTGGCGTAATTTGTGTAAGTAAATCTTCGCTTGTTGCTGGAGCTTCCTGCCTTGAGCTGAGTTCGTAGTGACTCATTCTTGCTATTAGAGGGCATATAGAGACAAGTTGGTAGAGACGTTAGGACGCATATTACGTAATAAAGCTATCTGACGGATTACTTGGCAGTTTGTTTCTGTGTCATTTGATAAATTCTGCACTATATTTTGATCTTATTTACTTTCATTATTCATCTTTTCTTTGACAACTTTATTCATTTCAAAAAGTTTATTATAATAATATTTTGATCACATTAACGGTCTTATTGATCACAATAAGCGATGTATTTTCCATGTTTTTTTCTATAGAAAAGGGCTTGCTTTCGACGATTTGAAAACAATATCCGAATGATAACATTAACCGCAATCCCATCAAGAGGTTCCTATTCTAGTCTGATTAAAATAAGCAGTTATAAATTGTCCTCAAGCTGTACATTGTATTCATAATTTGCTCTTCTAACAATTTTCCTTTCTAAGGGTAACTACCCCAAACAGCATGTTCTAAGGGTTAACATGTTACAAGTTATACCATAAAACAGTGTTTTCAAAGGAAGGAAATAATAGAAGAAATTGTCAATTTGGAAAAAAAAAACCTTTTTCTTAAGCACTCCAACTGCAGAGTGGTAAAGTCAATGAATACTTATAGCTCGATCCAGGTTCAATACCACGCGAGTTGTCTGGCTCGGAGGAAAAACCATGAAAACGAATCATGCACAGTAAGATTGAACATGAGTCAAAATTATAATATTCAGATGTCTTAACCATTTGGCCACTAATGAGCCTGAGACGTAGATACTTAAATAGCAATCGTCGAGGCCCGGTAAACACTTCTTTTATTTCTTGGCGAGACAATGTTTTTGTTGCATACCAACAATTTTGACGAAGACGCAAATGAATTGGAGCAAAGTAAGCTCATTCTTGAATAAATTTTTACGTTTCTGAAGTAAATCGGAAAACCATACATGCAAGTGAAGAAGACAGAAAAAGAAAGGAGCATATTAAAGCATAAATATTAGTTAAATTATGCACTGGTTTCGAAAAATTAAGGAAACGACACAAAAATAGCGATAACTCGTTCAATAATAAGCCATTCCGTATAAAATTTGAAAGTGTTGTCTAATAAGAGGTGCTGAGTAAATTTACAGTATGCAAATTACTTCAGCTGCAGTCGAAATACGTCATCTGTTAGGAGCATTAAATTATATGTTTGACATCAAGCCTGCAAATCTCGATGTGATACTGAGATAGGACATCTCTATCTACAGGATATCCAATTCGTAACAATGACCGCTAGGCATCATTTGCGCGAAGGACTGCGATGGAGAGCTATTGGGAGAGTAGAGGCAAGACAAAGTCACACAGAAGTGGCCAGATGGCTAAATGTGAGTTCTTCTGTGGTTCATGGACTTTGGCAATAATTTCTAACCACATATTCGGCATCCAAAGAGGTTCAAACAAGGACGGCCAACCGCTACGACGAGCGCCGCTCACGCTTCTTGTTGTGAGCACGAAGGAATAGAAACACAAGTCAGACTTAACTCAGATCCTCCCTTGGAACAGCCACCAAAACGTTGGTGTCAACGTGAACCGTGCATAGGAGGCTTCACGAAGGAAGTCTGTACACGAGGCAACCAGCCATTTACATGCCGCTGATGTCACGAGACTGAAGGGAACGTTTGAAGTGGGCATATCAACATATCCACTGGACTGCTGATCATTGGAGAGTTGTTCTGTTTACGGATGAGTCTAGGTTTAGTCTCTAAAGCGATTGTAGGCGTTATTTGATTTGAAGAGAACACGAAATTTGTTATCCTCCATGAAATATCCGAAAAAGAGATGCATCCGGAGGAGGCAATCCCTGTGTTTGGGGTAGTAGCTTTTTGGGTGGACGCACAGACCTCCATATCTGTCCACGTCGAACCACAAATGCTCAGGCCTCTAGAGAGGACATCCTTGATGCTTATGTACGCCCTTACGTCGGGGCAACAGGTAATGATTTCCTGCTATACGACGACAACGCTAGACCGCACAGAGCTTGCATCGGGAATCTTCAGAAGAGCAAACAATTCAGAGCATGGAGTAGCCAGTTGATCACCGAATCTGAATCCTATCGAGCCTATTTTGGATGCTTTAGGAGGATGTATAGCTGCTCTCAGTCCTCCTCTTCAGACCCTTGCCACGCTTACAACTGATTTGCAAGACAATAGCTCCGACTTCCTATGGAACTGATAGACCATATAATTGACAACATGACAGATATGCTGTATTGCTTCTAGAGGAGATCAAACTCCATATTGAAGGCAAATTTCTATTCCAAACTGACACATCCGACTTGTTTATTTTATACATGTGCTAATTTTTATTATATCATATTTTTCTGGTAATTTCTTTGCATGTTATTTATACGTTACTATGTGTTGTCTACTGTAGTTCAGTTTCATTAAATTCTGCATGTAACTTTTTGAGAAATCGTCATTTTTGTGATTTTTCATAATTAATGAGAACCAGTGTTTATATATATACTATATATTACGTTATTTACTCTCGTATTATGGGTTTCTATTGACTTTTACTGGTTTCTGTTGGTCTCTGTGGGATTTCTTACTGGTTTTAAAATGCCCTATAGAAACCAGTAAAACTTTCTACTGGTACCTATAGAATTTTTGTTGGTCCCTACTGACTTTTAATGATTTCTATTGATCTCTGTGAGTTTTTATTACTGGTATCAATTGACACCCATACAACCAACATCAATGTCAGAACTTTCTACTGGTATGTACTGGTTTATATTGACTTTTACTGGTTTTCTTACTGGTATCAATATAATAATAAATCTTCTGTTGTTTTTATGGGCTTATTCTAGTGTTATATCTGACGTTAATAAACTTTTTGTAAACAATAAAATTAATAGAATGAAAATATGATCTCTTTAAGATCATCAGTGTAACCTGGAACCTAGTCGTTTTAGTGAGGGTTTTTACTAAATATGCTTATTTATTTTATTAATTTTTTTTTCTGAAACAATAACAGTAGTCATATACACCACACACAACGAGGTCTCTCTAAGGCGATCAGCCGCAAATAAAAATGCATCTTTGCAAGTGGTCGCCTTAGAGAGGTGATGCTCAATACCAATATAGACTCACGTTCTCAGAAATACGTTTATCTTTTAGAGGTGGTCGTCTTAGTGAGGTTGCATCTACGAAATGAACCTCTCTAAGGCGACCAGCCACACTTGCAGAATTTTCTTTGTGAATGGTCGCATTACAGAGGGAATGTTCAATACCAAAATATACTTATGTTATACTGGCCTCTTTCAGAAGCGACCGGTATCAACCAATATCTCTTTTTAATGCGACCAAGTTCATTCACAATCACAAAACTATTTTCTTCGTATTAACGCTGATGTTAGGAAAAAAATTCCCCCTCCCTCCCCCGCTCTCAGAAGAAGTTTCCCAAACAAGCAATATGGCGCCATTTTAGTTACTGTTGTGCGATGGCTTAATTGAAGGCAAAACGCAGAAACGAATATCTCCAATTCGACATTAAATGCGCCAAGATGGCCAGCTCAAAAGTAAATTTTCCCCGAGAAATACTTTTTTCTTTCCTCTGCTTCAAGCAGCAACACATTGTTTAAAAAAATAGAAAATCGCTCAATTAATAGTTTTTTATCATTCTTCTTTTAAAAGAGGGCAAAAACTTTGTTATATAATTTTTTAAACTTAAAATTTTATATCAGATACATTTTTCGATACTAAAATTTTAAAATCATAAACGGCAAAGAGTCGAAAAAGAGAGCGATTTTCAAAAATTCGTCAGAAATTTGGCGATTAAATTACAATTTTCCCACAAATTTCCTTGAAAAATATTTTTCTGCTGTATTCAATGATACAAACAGTAAAGTTTTGATATGTTTAGTTTGTTTGTGAAATGAAGATATGTGCAAAAAATATATTTTACACGTAAAACAAAAAAATCTAAATCAAATTTTGAAAAAAATTCCCTTTACTTCACTGTCATCGAGCAACAGTGATTGTGGAAAATTTAAACTCGATAGCTTATCAGGATGTAGTTTAAAAATCAATGACAAAATTCCAACCACATTAAAACGCCATGAGCTGAACAAATAAAAGCCTTTTAAAGTACTACTGTGTGTGTGTGTGTGTGATTATGGCAAAGCCTCGAGGGCTATCTGCCTAAGGGGAGGGATGCCTTCGTGGAGGACTTTCTAAGGGAAACTGGCTCGTATGCACGTTACACATGGGGAAAACCACGAAAACGCTTATGCAGCCAGCCCGTTCGCGGGATTCGAACCTCGGACCGAACTTTTAAAGTACTACAAAGCTACTTAAAAATTACAAAATATTGTATAAAATTTTAAAATTTCGCAGTTTCAGAAACTGGTAGAAAACATTTGATACAATTTAACTTTTTATTAGCAATAACTCTCAATTCTTAAAATAAAAATTCATAAATTTATTCGAAAACAATGCGCTTGAATGAAAAATAATAGATTACCGTTTAAAAATCCACTAGTAAAATATTTTTTGATGCTAAAATTTCTTCCGTAGTTAATTTATTTTTTTTTTCCTTTCCAGTATAATGTATTGAGGTAGGAAGTTCATTTACACAGAAAATGAAATAAATATTTATTTTTTTTTTTATCTACCCCGAATCGCATGTTAAGTATGCAGAATATTGACCTCTTTTCGAATGCTTTTCATTTATGTTTCACGCAAAGACTTGATGTAATTAAGATGAAAGTTAAAGAATAAATTTAAACGAAACAAAGAAATAAATATTTCAGCACTGCTGTTTTTTAGGCATATATTCAAAAGTAAGCATTTGGAAGTGTCCTTCTTGAAAAGGGTTGTTAAAATAAATTATTGCAAATAATGTTAATTCTTTTTCTAATCAATATACGGAAGTAAAGAATTTCGGAGTTAAGATGATATAAAACATTACAAATATATGTTTTAAGTAAAAATATATATAAATTACAACTACATATATAAATTACAATTATATATTTGAAACTTTCTTTGCGTCGACGGAACTATTGTTTGTAACCTTTTTCTCTTCATTTTCGATAACAAATAAACCTTTATTTTGTTTCAGTCATTTAGGCAAACGGGTGCTTCATCGAGGATCACAATGTATCTCTTAAACAGTTTTCATACAGGTTCTACAAACTGTTTTGCGTTGAACCACATGCCTCGGCAAAAGACAGTGAGCATTACGTTTTTTTTTAGCTTTTTTTAATTTGTAAACTTTGGTTTATTATTTTATTTATTGTTACTACAGATCTACGTAACGACTTTGCAACTGATTTCTGAGTCGACGAATTTTCTCTTGTTTCCAACGATTTAACTTCGAAACATGAAAAACAGTATGGAGATTTTTCGATTATTTTCCGTATAGAAGTAATGATTGACTATTTTTCCCCTTTTGTATTAACAATGTTGCTTACTTTGCACTTCCAAATTTTAATATTATGCATTTCACAACGTTTCTGTAATATGGAATAATGTTGAAAGAAAAATAAATTTAAAAGTAGACGATCATCCTCATTTGAAATAATAACCGGTTTCCAGAAATGTTTATTCAATATATTTGCTTTTCTTTAATTATTTATCGAATTCATTATAAAATATGTATTATTTAGTAAACAATCAGTATTTGACTTGCTCCGTCTTTCGCGTTTGGTAAAAAGGCTTTCGTAGGTTTCTACTGTTTTCTTAGGTTCTTCGATTTTACCGAAAGTTTTATTTAGAAAGCCATGAATAGAAATTTTCTGCAGGTAATTGTTCCAATCCAGGCTGTTTTTCCGGTCATATTCAACCGACCCCTTCTTGCCACTTTTTTTTTCATGGTAGGGTTCTAAAATTTCGAAAATAATCTACTTCTTGCTTTTCTGTAAAATGCAGGTATCAGTTTTTAATAAATTTCCAAATTCTCTATAGAATATCTGCAAATACCTTTATCGAATCTATACATAACACTAGAGAAGCTATATTTAAAATTATATGGAATGACAATTTTTGCCCTTTTTCTCTTTAGTTTATCGTTTTTTGTCCATAGGGACTTTGTCCCTGAAGGACTATTGTTTTCATTTTGCAATTTTTCGTTGAAAACTTTAAAAGGATGTATCACTTTTGAAATCGCTGCCACCAAATACTATCGCTCTGTCCTATATTTGAAGAAATTAAATAGCGAAGAATCTGCATAAATATTTATTTTTTTTAGATTTTACATTTTTAATATGGACGTAATTTAAAATCTAAAATCTTTCAGATTTTTATTTATGTATTTTTATGTATTATGTATTTTTTTAACTTCTAAATTTTTATAGCATTTTGAGTAATATTTTGCACAGTATTGCATATACGATATGAAAATTTATATAATACGAAAATTAAATCTCGTGAAAGAGTAAAATGAATTTAAATAATAAAAATTGGTTAAAAAGCTAAATTTGTGCTGTTAATTACAAAATTTTAATTTGTGAAAGGAATGTTTTTGATTATTATATATGGAGCCTGATAACAGAAATGGTTCCTTATTTTAATAAACTTAAAATCTAATCAAATATATTTTATTTTACTTAATTGTTTAAATCAAAAAGATATTAAAAGTTTTCATTATTAAAAAACAATTACATCTAAAACCTTTTATGCTCTTTACCCTCCATGTCACATACTGTTTTAAAATTTATAAAACGTTAAAAACTTCGATTCAAAAATGAAAATTTAATTCCTTTTTTTAATTCCGAAAGAAACTTTTTTTGATTTTACAATGCTTTTAAATAACCAAAAGCTTTAATAGAAAAGTTTTCATAGAAAATAAAAACAGAAAAATTTTTTAGAAATCTTTAAAATGTTAGAATGATGTCCGAATTTTTCATAAACTGAACCTAATATTTTGAGTAGAATTATATTAGTTGACTGCAATAATAAACAGTACTTTCTTAATTCTATGTAAATTTTACAGAATCAAGTTCATATAAAATACATTTGTGGAAGAGATCTAGTCTCTATAAAGCAAGTCTGTATAGAATATCTAAAATAATCTCTCTGGAATCTCAACACATAACTCTATGGAAGGTATGTCTGAACTTTAATAGAATTTTACAGAAAACTTTCATAGAATCTTTTATAGAAAATTAAAGCAAAGACGGTTATTTAGAATTCTCTATAACTATGATTCAGTTTTCTATAATTTAGATCTCAGACCTTCAGTAAAATTATACTAGTTGATTCTATGGACATAATATTAGCTTCTATACATGAGATCTTTAGAAACTGTGCCAAAAGTTTTATAAAATCTCTCGATAAATCTCTAAATAAGTATCTACACACATCTGTGTCAAATCTCTCTACAGAAATGTGTAGAAGCTATACCTAACATTTTACGAAATTCTAACAAAAATCTATGGCCTAGTTTATAGGAAACTGAGCCATAATTTTAAAGGATTCTCAAGAATTTTAGCATTAGATATTTTTGTAGAGCTCTATGAGACATTTTCGTTGGAGTAACTGTGGAAATTCGCTTCGTAAGAATCAAAACCTATACCAATAAAGAAGGGTGTCCGAGTATTTGTCTTTCTTAAAAATTTGAAATTTTATTTAAAAATTTTTATTAAATTTGGCCCACTTGATCTTCCAAAACATGAAACGGTCACTGCCTACATAAGATTTTAAAAAGCCATCCGACAGGGTGAACACTCAAAGCGTATTTACTAGAACTTTGCGCTCAGACATACATCTTACGTTCACTTCACCGTTGTTGCGTCCCGTTATCAGTTTTTACTAAAACCGTTGCATAGTGCCGTGTTCATTTACTCTTTAGAATAGTGTAGAACCTCTAAAGCGAAATTTAAGAGCGCTACGTATCAGTTTTTCGCGAATATTTCGCAAACGGTGAAAAATTGCAAAATCCATGTTGGTTTCCCGAAAGCTCCTTTCCGAAAAAGCAAAACAGCCGATAATATAATATAGCAAGTATCAGTTCTTATTAAAACGGTTGCACGGCACTGCCTTACTTCTACACTGTTCTACAGTTTTATTCGAGCTTAGGAAAATTTTTCACAAATAATCCTAAATCAAAAGAGGAGGAAAACCACTTTCTACCTGAAATCTCCAAAATAATTCCCTCTATCTCCTCAAATGAAATCTCTTCATTATGCGTAAAGCCCGGGCAATGCAGGTTATTTCAGCTACTTGTTAATGAAGTATGAAGGATATTTTTAAAACTTTTGTGTAACTTTTATATTTATTCTCCAAATTCAACGTCTTATACTCACTCCATCCGCCTAAATGAAACTAAATCAGCTAATTGTAAATGAAGCAGACGTAGGACTTTTAAACACTGTGTAATTTTTTTCGAAATTCTCAGAATGTAATTTTTTATTCGTGCTCTATCTCATCATTTTTATGTAAAGTAATTTACAGCTGGGTTGATTTACAATTGAAATATTGATCAGAATCATAAGCAGGGTCAAGCTTAAAAAATGTTAAAACAAATAAAAGGTGCAAAATAAATGGATTTTTTTTTTCTTTTTTTTTTCTTTTTTCTGCGATCATTTTGGTAGACCCATACTTCATCAAGGGTCATAATGTATTTTCATTTATCTCTCCTTGAATAGTTTTCATTCAGGGATTTAGAAATTGTTCTGCGTCGAGCCAGATGTCTCGCCAAACGCTTGTGAACACTGTGTTTTTTACCTTTCTTAAGTTGTAAATCTTGGCTTGCTATAGTTGTATTTAAAGACATTTAAATTGATTTCAATCTTTGGACCTCAGAAACAGTATATACTTTTCCGGGTATTCGTTTGAAGTCTTCTTTTCGTGTAGAAATAATGATTACAAGTTTTTCCCTTTCCACTTAGTAATGTTTCTTTAAAAATTTTAATACCATGTATTTCAAAAACATTTTTTTTAATTAAAGAATAGGAGTATTTCTCTTCGGAATGCACAAAAACATATCCTTCAATCCACAGCTTATTTACATGCAACATTTTGAAAGAACAATAAATTTAAAAGTAGTATAAGATATTTCTTCCTTTAAATAATAAGCTGTTGCGAGAAATTTTTATTTCGAAACTTTTGCTTTTTTATTATTCGTTATCGAAATCGCTCTAAAAATGTGTAAGCATTTTCTGTAAAATTTTATGCAATTTGGTGGAAAATCTGTGACCGATATAAGAGACTGAACCATAATTCTAAAGGATTTTAAGGAATGTTAGCATTTTTATAGAGATCTGTAAGATACTTTTGTAAAGATTAGGTTTGGAAACTCGGTTATTAAAAAGCAGGATTGTTAATAAAGCATATATAAGACCTTTAAAAAAACCTTTGCTTAATTTTTGTTTTGATTCTCCGAATGTATTTCTTTATTCATTCTTCATTTCACCATTTTTATGTGAAATAATACACATTTGCTTTAATTTGCAAATGAAACATTATCAGAGTCGCAAAGAGAGTTAAGCCTAAAAAAAGGTGAAAACGAATACTACAACATATGAATTTGAGTATCTTTGTACTAATTTACCAGAGCATTTGATACGAAAGAAGCAAAAGAAGGAAGTATTCGCATCTTATCTATCTTTAGGCGAAATATCGATTATAAGGGATGCGTGACGTCACATTACAATCGATAACTTTGCTGCCCAAGGGATCAATTATGCAAATTTTTCCATACCCGTGGAGCAAACTTCTTTTTTTCTTTCGGGCTACGGAAAATAAAATTAAAAAAAAAATTGATATGAACCCAGCTGGCTGACTGGTGCTGCATGTTTAGAGTTTTATGATTGTTCGGTTCATAACATATGACGAACCGTTACACTTTGCATGACTTGTATCCACATCAACCATACGGCTGTTGAAGTGGTTAATTTTTTATTACAGCTATGTAGTGAATATTGCTTTTCCAGATGTTCGTGTTGTTTCAAGATCCTTGCTAAAAGGACAGTGAAAACTTTGCGATGTTAGATCCGCAACTTTTGTCTGCTGTATTCAGAAATTGCTAGTTTTAGATTCTTATAGTAGTTAAAATTGCATATTTTAAACGTTTCAACATATTATTTTTTCCCCTCGTTGATATTTTTAATTTAATATTGTTATATGAAAGTACCTTTTCTTCACATTTAGGTATTTAATATAAACGTTTCTTAAATAAATCATGTATACCCACGGCTTTCAAGCACGCCACCTAGCGACCGACGAAAGGAATATAGCGTTCTGTAAACAGTAATAGGCAAGCAGTTAATTAAAAGTAGCTACAGCAAGACAGAGTTCGGAAAATGTTAAATGGCATGAGTAAAAAAAGTTTAAAAAAAAAGATTTTTAGGAAAACAGTAAGAGGTAGAAAACAAATAAAAGAAAAAAAAACAACGTATTTAAGGATGTAATTCTTTCTTTTTAACATAATGTAAATATGGTTTTCTATAATAATACCAACAGTATTCAGCGTAATGCTAGTTTTAAGGAGAATAATAAAACATTTAAGAAGCTAACAACGCATAGAATTACGACGCCATTGGTTATAATAGTTAAATTCTCGAGTTAAAATGCTCAGCATTATTTTCTTTTCAGAAAATGAAATATGTCACAAGAATTCATTTCTTCGATATCCTAAGTTATTATTTCGATAGATCATGTAAAAAGATAAGTAAGCTTTAAAACTCAAATTCTGTGGGAAAAAATAAAAATATAAGTTAAATATTATATCAACAAATTTAATGAAAATTCATAAATAATAATCCTATGAAGCACTGTTTTATACCTACATTCTACTTATAACAAGTACCTCTCAGTTAATTTTCAATAATTTCGTTTTTACATCTAGCCTTAATATATCATTTTCATTATTCATTCTATAGAGTCTTATGTTAGCTATAGGGAGAAAAAGTGAAACTTCAACTGTGCTTTTGCCTGGATTCGAATCACGGATTATACAATGCCATACAAAAGTGCTAATTATTTACCACTATGACCAGGGATGTTAAACTCATAGGTACACTTGGGCCAAACAAACAAGGTTTAACTTTAGGCGGGCCGCCAAAAAAAAAAAAAAAAAAAAAAAATCAATATTCATAGAAACGTAGATTTATTTCGAATAATACAATAATAAACATATATATATATATATATTTATATAGAAAAGAACAAGAAAAATTTAATGTTTACGTCCTGATACTTGACATCTCTTCTCTGCTATTATCTTTCCTATTTCGGTAGAAATTTTGTTTGCAGTGATAACTTTCAACGCTGAGCCAAGGTCAGCATCATTAATACGGTTTCTAATAGGAGACTTATTACCTTTCATGACTGAAAATAACTGCTCGCACCGATAAGTGCTACCAAACATGGAAATAATTTCATATGCGAATTTTCGAGTATTTTCAAACCTGGCTGGTAAATATTTTTAAAATTCAGGCACGCCTACTTCAATGAATTTTGCTTTCAAATTTGAGTTGCACTGAATCTCGATCACCTCCATTTGTATATGGTTGGGTACTGAGTCAATACTTATTGAGAAAATCGAAGAAAACAAAAAAAAAATTTGTCTTCGAGGGAACTAAAATCATTAAACCTCGTTTCAAATTCAGTTGTTAAATTTGAAATTTTTTCTGCGTATTTTTGATACGAACAAGTATCATCTAAACTTGATTTCTTCATGCTGCATGTCGGAAAGTGGGTCAAATCTTCATTTTTAAGTTGTTTTTCGCAAAGAACTAGTTGACATTTGAATGCTTTAATTATGTCAAACATGTTCGCAATGATATGATCTTTTCCTTGTAACGATAAATTTAAATCGGTTAAGTGTTTGGTTATATCAACCAAGAAAGATAAATCTTGTATCCATATTGGATCGTAAAACAAACTTACGTCTTGATTTTTCGTTTTTAAAAACTGACATATTTCTTCTTTCAAATCCCAGAATTGTTTGAGAATATTGGAGCAAGATAACCAACGTACCTCGGTATATTAGGACAAACCCGAATATTCACTATCTAACTCACTTAAGAAAGCAGTGAATTGACGCTGATTTAAACCTCGAGATCTTATAAAATTTATAACTTTTTTTATATATGACAAAACATTATCCATATTTATTACTTTCGTGCATAGAACTTCTTGATGTATAATACAATGCATATGATGAATGTTTGAACCGTGAATTTCACTAAGTTTTTTTCTTAGTAATGCTACGAAGCCCTTGTTTTATCCGGTCATTGATGGAGCGCCATCTGTAGCTACAGAATTTAATTTTGTCAAAGGCAGATTGTATTTCTGCAGAAGTCCAAAAACACAAGTAAATATATCTTCTCCTGTGGTAGTACCAGGCATCGGTATTAGTTCCAGTAATTCCTCAAAAATGTTAAAATTCTTGTCACAAGAACGAAGAAACACTGCTAATTGAGCTTTGCCACTAATGTCCGTGCTCTCGTCACAGGCAATGGATAAACTTTCGAAACTAGATGATTTTGCTTTGATCTGATCACTTAAATTCGCGGCTAAATCTGTAACTCTTTCCGCAACTCTATTTCGAGACAATAAAATTGATTGAAAAGCCTTCACATTTCCAGGACAAACAATTTCTTCAGCTTTCATTAGGCATTCCTTGATGAAATCATCGTCAGTAAAAGGCTTCGAATGTTTAGCTATCAACTCGGACAAGACGTAGCTTGCATGTACCGCCGCTTCACTTTCTTGCAATACTTTATTAAACATGGACTGTTGCTTTTTCACTCCTAACTTGAGCTCTGTCAACTTTTCTTCTTTCATTAATCCTTCGTAATTGTTATATTTCGATTTGTGTTGTTCATAATGACGTTTAATATTATATAACTTTGGTACATTAATAGTATTATTACATATCAAGCAGATTATTTTATCTTTTATTTCACAGCAAAAATATTCTAATTCCCATTTTACTTGGAATATTCTATGTTCGCCAGCGATTTTTCGTTTAATTTTACTAACACTTGGTTTTGATATAGACATACTGAATACAAAGGGCTGGAATAAACACGGTTAACGTTAAAAAGTTAACAAAAATTTATTCTTTCCACAAGAGATAAATCAAAATGCTGAAATATTTCTTCAAAAATATTCTAACAATATCACAAAATGTCAAACGTTTAGCAAAAATCAATTCAAAACAGAGAAACTAATTCTGTCTCACTGCGAAATCGCTACAAATCAATCACAGCATTAAGTAAACAAACAGTTCGCTAGAACTACAGCTACTACTGAGATGAGTTGTTCTCGGCTTTAATAAGCTTTATAATTAATTTCTCGAATATACTGGAAACATCTATAAATATCTGTATTTTGTGGATGGCAACAGCAATTACCAGATATTTATTTATTAGGTATTAAATGCACGCGCTGTTCTAATTTTAACCTTCCAACGCAGCTGTCTCTTCAAAAATCGTCTGCGTTGCTAAGGCAACATGAAGCAAATCTAATTACAATTCTAAAAAAAAAAAAAAAAAAAACTAAATAAATAAAAAAACTATGAAATCCGTAACAATATGAATTAAGTAATAATTAATAATAAAGCAAAGTGCGTGCAAATGCATGCACCAATATATCGTACAAAACTATGATTGGAAAACTGAGGCCATGAGTTCGGCCACATTCGGCTAACGGGGGATGCGTACAAGTTCTGAGTGCACGTGTTCCCCAAAAGCCGAAGGTAGCTGAACGCAAGCTACTCACACGCATTTGTAATTTAAATAGTGTGTGTGTCAGCTCGCTGTGAGTAATCTAACAACACTGAATAAATTATCGTTAATTACTTAGCAGTAAACATTTCATTTTTTCTTCGTCGATATGTTATTTTATTATTATATATTATTATTTGCCGATATATTGGCCGGACCGCAAAAATATTTGTTGTGGGCCGCATGCGGCCCGCGGGCCGTGAGTTTGACATCCTTGACTATGACAATTGACAACTGACGGCAGCACCATCATTCTACCAAGAGGGTAAGTGTTATTTTCTCGCATTCCCGCATATCTAACATTAGAAGATACATCATATAACACTGTAAGATATTGAAATCGTTGTGACTCAAGACATAATTACATAATTTCCATAATTATTACATTATTTTACATACTCAAATTACATTACAGCAGAACATACACTTACAAAGGTACACATTTATAAACACACTTTACAAAGACAACACTTTACAAACGTATACTGCGGGGTATCGAAATACAGTAGTTGTACGGAGAGTTAAAATTTTAGAAATAAACTGAGTGATTACTAAATTTTTACTATAGGCTCTTTTTCTGTTAATCCCCTCCTCCCAAAAGATAAAATAAAATTTTAAATTATATATAGGGTGGCCCAGAAGTCACTTTACATTTTGAAAATTAAATAACTTTTTTCTATTAATATATTTCTTTTTCTCTTTTCAGAATTAAAAAATATAATCCCTGGAAATTTTTTGCATGGATAAGTTTACAACAGAACAACGAGTGAAGATAATTGAATTTTACTTTGAAAATGGACGGTCAATTGTTGCAACGCAAAGATATGCGCCATTTTAATGTTCGACATCCCCCTAGTAGGCCTGCAATAAGGAACTTAGTGACGCGTTTTCGAGGTTCAATTAGTGCAATCTTTAAAACCAGCAGACTTTCAGAAACGAGTAAATTATGCTGTCAGGTTTCAGAGAACTGCAAGAAATGACAATGAGTTTATTCACAAGTTGATCATGGGAGATGAAGCTCATTTCCATTTGAATGGACATGTGAATAAGCAAAAAATAAAAAAGAATTAATTAAATACAATCATTTAAGAAAAAGTTATTTAATTTTCAAAATGTAAAGTGACTTCTGGGCCACCCTATATATAAGAAAGCATACACTATGACAGCACGTATGGAGAGAATACCATTTTTTCCTGCGGCCCAGCCTGTATAGTGTTCCAGGATATTCGTGATCGAAATGAGAAGTGGGCTGGTGGAGGAGAAAGTGGTGATTGAGAATGTGACAAAAGGTTAATTATTAAAATTACTGGTCCTTGAGGATCTATTCATTGGTATTCACTAAAAGGCACTGGAATGAGCTGCAAGTTTTGAGACATCCATACTCCATCAACGGGTTAGGCTAGTGGAAAAGAAACTAATGCTTGGAAATGCTGCCAAAAGCTTAATTATTAGCATTCCTCGTCTTGAGTATTCATTTATTTAAATGCATAAAGAGGCATTCAAATCAGGTAGCACGGTTGCGGGGCAACATAAGTAGATTTCTGGAGAAGAAAGTAGTGTCTGGAAATGTGTCAAAGGTTTAATGATTAACATTCCACCTCTTAAGAAATCAGAAACGCAGCAAAAGTCCCCGTACATTTATTCTCGACCATTAGTGGGCTTGTAGAGATGAAATTAATGCTTAGAAACATCCCAAAAGCTTAATTATTAACATTCCTTCTCCTTGAGAAATCACCTTTCGGCAGTGCATAAAAAGGCTTAACAATAGTATTTAAAGATAGCTAAAAGATTAGCAACAGTAGTAAAATGAAAGGGCGTGGCCATGAATCACGAAAGCAGAAATCTAAGAAAATTTCTCACATTTATTTTCGAATGGTAGATTGTTAAGTTATAAAACAGATCATTATTTTACTAATGGTTAAGGATGAGTACAGTGGCCGTTTTAATAAAGCCATCAGAAATATACTGCTGGAGAAAGATTTTATTGAAGCACTTTTTTTACCCTTAAGAAAAGTAGAGTAGACGTTGTTTATTGTGATCCCGACTAATGTTTTCAACCGAATATTGTTAGAACATTCCCGAGGTTTCCTCCGTTTATACACGAAAATTGTATTGCTTATTGTGATCTTCAAATCGGTTAACACGATTACTATGTTACAAAATAATTTTTTAAATTAAAATCGCCAAATAAATTGTCAAATTGTCGAAATTAATTATAAAAATTGACAAATGTGATCGAAATGGCTTCAAGTAAGTGATTAACTCTTCAAACGACTTTTTTTCGATTTTAGTCAATCATTTAATATTAGGCAAAAAGATAATCTTAGGTTGATGTAGACTTTTAGTAACTCTGAACGTGATCACACACAAGTTCCTATTCTTCAGGGGGAAAAATCATCTGCCCAATTTTTCTCTTTTTCCTTTGGGAAAACTTCTCTAAAAACATCTTTACCTTACTTAGGTTATATTTGTGTCTAATTTTAAGCTTTACATTAGGAAGGTCTTCTTCAGTAAAGGATGTATTCCGAGTACTAATAGATTGCGGACAAAATATCAGTCAAGTAATTTTCAGAAATGTATGAACTTTTGCATTAAATATATTATGATCAAACTTTTACATTTTCCTAATTAAAATGCTGTAAAAGAAACTATTTATATATTTCTAGTTATATTTATATAAAATTAGTCAAAATGTTTTATTTCCTCATTGTTTAAGTTTATCATTCGATTAAGGTTATCAAAATAATAGTGAATAAACATAAATCACATCCAGTGACGCCGTCTGTACCTAATATTTGAAAAAGTAAAGGTTAGGTAAGGACTTTTGGAAATACAGATTTATAATAAAAGACAGATGGAAGAGAAATATTGGAATACCAAGCATATTTTTTCCTTTTATTTACTAATTTTATCTGTCAAAAACGAGAGTAGACTACTATTATGCGAGTCATTTAATTTCCGAAGAAAGCGTTATAGTAAGAATATAACACATGAAAGTAGTCATCGATATACTACTGGTGACAATCACAATATTATTTCTTTAAAAGAGACCTTCTTTAAAAGACAGAATATAAAGTAATATTAACATTACAATATCTGACCGATATTGAGCCGATACCTGACAGTAATTGAGCCGGACATGTCGCGTTTCGCAGCAGTTAACCTAGTAAAGGCCCACGGGCATCTCACATGAATGAATCTTGACCACCATTCTCAAAAAGGGCATCTCAAGAACGAAGAAGAAGAGGGACGAACAAGAGACGGGATTTCAAAACGTCAAACACATAAGCAATAGATAAGGCCTCAATAAGCTGTAACGTAAATAATACAAGTTAGGTGAAATCACACTTTTAAAAAGCTTTTTAAGTGTAAGAACACTTGCCCTGTCTGAGTAGTTTGATAAAGAATCTGCACAAAATACGTTTCAAATAGTAAATGTTAGGGGGGGAATGAATGAAGTGTTAATACAACATTGCAAATACAAACTGAATGAAAATAAAAATAATCAAGAGAATAATATATACCAATAAACTTGTCCTCAGAGAGAAAACGATACACAATAGAGAAAAGGAAAAATTCTAAGAATAATTTTTAAATTTCCCAAACCTAACACTAGAAAGCTACGGAGAAAAATATGGGAGGAAATATGATGAATGATAAAATAAATGAAGCAAAAAGGCTTAGTCCGGCTTCTTTTATACTCCAGGCTGTTTCGGAATGCAGCGAATTATTTATTTCTTCGTGGTCTGATCCCAGCCAGGGTTGGCAAATTAAATACTCTAAGCTCAGGTAGACCAAATTCTTTCTTATTCCTCAGCCGTTGACAAGTTAAGTTACAGTATTGGTTTCGGCTTGATGAATGCTCTTCTAAGAATCACTTTCTGGCATGTAATTGGTTTATGCAACTACATTCGTCTTTCTGTTATGTCTTTCCGGGAAAGCAGTTTATTTGCTTTCTCATTACATGCAGCAAAGATTCGATTAAATTACACAAGAGTTTCCCTTCCGTAGGAGGAAAATCATTAATCTTTTGCGAACTTGCGATTACTACAGGAAGTAAATCACTGTTGGAATCCAAACGAGTCACTGTTCTAGTCAAATCCAATATCTTGTCATTCTTCAAAATTATCATGAGATGTAGAATCAAATGAAGGTAAAAATAAGGTTGAAATGGCGACAATAAATGTTAACGATACATCAGATATCTCTAAGAATTTGTTAATAACATTCTAAGTCAGATTATGTGTTTAAAATGCTGATGGTACTTCAGTTGTATTAGAAAGTCTATATCCATGTTTCATCCTATTATTAGACGCCTTCATGAAAATTTCTCTTGAGATTTAAAATTAGATAAAACAGCAGTCTCATTTTGGCGTATATCTTAAATAAAACTTTGCCAATTTCAAGGGCTATCACACAAAGGCTCATTTTCTTCAGCAGCAAAACATTCTGCAAAATGGTGATGCTTTGAATGCATTTTGGTACGCAGCGAATAATATTTATCCGCTCTTGCCAGATCCTGAAAAAGTCAGAACCTGACCCATGAATAGTTCACAATTGGTTGATCTCCAATGAGATATAACTAAGAAGAATGCAATACGCTTCTTTTATATTTTGTGGGTATTGGAGCTTTGAGCAGGTATTTTTTTACTGCTCTTTTCAGAGCCTCAATGAGTGCCTTACATGGCATTATCCCCCCCGGGGGTCGACGTAGAGAACTCTGCGCAGCTACTGGCTAGGATCTGTACCTAGGCAGTCTCGGCCACGGGGGTATAAAATTTATGAACTTGGCGGTTCCCGATGGTCCATGGGGTAGGTTTAAACTTGCTCTTCATGGGCCGGGAGGTGTAAGTCCCTTCCACCAGGGTATTGGTAGCCAAATAGCAAACTGGGCCATTGAGATTCTGGTCCCTGCTGTCCTTGGTATTCCATGTAAAAGACTAAGGAGAGGGGCATCCCGTGTAGTGCTGGCAGGTAGCCAAATTAACGGCCAGTCATCGCTCCAGGTTGTCATCGCCCACCCCACCGTGGTCTCGGTCCGGCCGGGACGGTGGTCTTGACTGGTCCGTGTTTAGCGGTGGGTTTGCTGTTCGTTGAGCGTTCAGCGGTTGGAGCCAAAAAATAGTTGGTGTCTCGAGGATGTGGGACCCTGAGCCCAGCAGGTGTGTTTAAAGTCATCTTGAGTGACTGCCTCTGGTTTGATACCAGACCCCGAATGTGGTTAATTTCACGGGCGGCGGTATAAATCACAGTTACAGTTACATGGCATTAAACACTTAGAGGCCGGCCGGCGTGCAAAACGGAACTGGGAACACGGGGGGGGGGTTATAATGGGCATGTAACATTACTGCTTTTACCCATGTTTGGAGATGTACCCTAAAGTGGTGTCTTTAGTTTGCCATTATAGAGTGCTGATTAGTATTCGCCCCGAAGAGGCAAAAAAAGTTTAGCTCTGTGCCACCACCTAGTGGCACAGCAGATGGTATTCTCTTCGATTCCCTTTCGAATAAAATTGCAAAATTTAAGATTAGGGCATAAAATAAATACAATGCATAGAAATTTAACTAAATCATACAATAAAAATATTCATTAGCCGATTATGCCAGATGTGGATCTGATCGGTCAGCGAGTAATCGCGAAAATTGAGATCCAAGTAGAACTATCCAAAAAATTAGTTTAAACGAAAAGAAAAATTAAATTTAAGCCTTAAAAGCGCAAAATTAATTAGATTCGGTATCATCCCGAATTATTGCAAAATGCAACGTTGCCAAAGCCCGAAGACATAATGAGCACCGGACGTGGAAAATTCTCTGAAGAGAAATCGGAGGCAAGGGGAAAAAAGGAGGGTGACTAAAAAGGTCCAAATGCCAATGAAAGAATCAGACTAGTACCTCAGAGCGTAAAGAGAGTCAGAAAGAATAACTCTAAAGTTATCCAAAGCGCGAAATTCCGGTTGCAAAGTACAAAATACAGTGCAAAATGAATGAACGACAAGCGTATTTATTATATATCGAAGCAATGAACAGAGCAAAGAGGACACGATGCCATTGCCATCTGTCGAAGCAAATAGGAAACAAACGTGAAAAACTGAAATTCTAAAAGCGTTAGAAAGAACTGAATTGGAAATGAATTGAATTTTTAATAAAAGATAAACTTTGTGAATGTGAAAAGCTTCGAGGCTATGCAACTCACCATCTGAAACAGAAGTTCTATGGATAAACTTTGTGAGGGTGAAAAGCTTCAAGGGAATACAACTCAACCAATTGAAGCAGAAGTTCTATGGATGATTTTCATGGAAACAGAATCAAAGCTATGATTAAATATCCAGCTACAATTAGCTATGACAAATACATTTATTTTTGATTTTTAGCATAAGATTCGTGTTGTTTGACGCGAAATTTTAACGTTCTTTTAGTTTGGTCAAATTATACTGAGAGGATATGCTATTGATTAAAGGTAGAGAATAAATTTTTAAGAATGGAACAATGAATTTCATAAATAGATGAGAAAATGGCCTGAAAGTAGAACTTCTGTAGACTCCGTGCACAACATTTTTAATGTTATCAATGACCACGGTAGAAATTTCTCTGTCAGTGGTAACCGATTTTAAATAATTGAGCTCATTATAAAGAAACGATTCTGCAAAGCCAACTTTGAGAGCGTAATGTGCATGAAAGTAAAAAGAAGCCTTTTTTTTTTTTTTGTTGTTGTTGTTAGGAGAATGACATGATTTGGCACATGAGGTGACAAGTGACGGAGAGTGGGGGGAATCTGGTGTCTGCCTGAGGTAAGCATGTGCATCTTGCTCGTTGAAGGGCTATCCAGGGCTTGTTGAAAAATTTAAGGATTTAGGTGAGAAACATGGCCTTACAGGGGCTAGGTGGCTGTACAACGGCTACAGATTTGGGAAAAAGAAAGTGAAAGAAACATATTGTAATACATGTAAATATAAAACAGATAACAGAAAGCGTAATGCAATGAATAAGTAGTGCAAAATAAGAAAGAGTACATAAGTCGTAAATACATAATTAAATAAATAATAGTGCATTGAAAAAGTAATAAGTAGTGCAATGAAAAAGTAGTACAATATTAAATAATGCAATGTTGACGGAGAACAAAGACACCTGGCCTCTAACACATTTAAGCAGGTATACGTCCCACGTCCTCCTCTGGCTGTAAGCAACAACTTCCTGGAGCTCATGGGAGCAGCCTTCGAGAGTTTAGACGAATACGAATGCAATGAATATGTTTAAGTTCGTGAGTCGCTGTGAACTGCGATACGCGTGATTCTACTATGTTGCGATAAGTGTTCAGATTGCGTTGCAGCTATGCATTGCAGAAAGTATGCTGTTTTGTTGACTAAAGTCGGGGCTACTCAGCGAGAGAAAGTCTTATATTACTTGGCAGATGTCCTGTCCCAGGTGTCCTGTCTGGCTGCAATCGTTATGACAGTCTGACATATCCTATCCACAGTCACACGATTTTGTATTATTAGCGTCTGTCCACATTTCAGAAGCATCGACGTAGGTGAGTGGTGTTGGTGAAAAGGCCTTTGATAGACGTTCGACGCGTTTTCGGGTGGCACAAACTGTCTTTCACCATCGATAAGGAATTGGGCGTTGTTCATCGATTACGAAGTTTTCAAATAAATAAAATTCAATGATTATTTTCCTCATGTGCTCTACCATACGTAATTATTATTTTAAATCGTACGTATGTAATCACTAGATTCTAATATCTATTTTATAATCACGCATTATTTCTGCTTAGACAACAATACAGGCATCTATTAAGTTTCATTATTTCTTAGATTCATTACATATACAACTGCTTTTTTTGTTAACAAGAAAACTAAGTATATCAATACTTTTAATGATTGCATCAGTAATATGGGCCAGTTTCTGTTTATTAAGATTTTCATAAAGGTCTCACGATGAATTAATTCGAATAATGGAAACGATTGACCGTATCATAGAGATTTATTAGCATTGCATACAATCTCGTATATAACAAGAAAAAAATTAAATATGAAGCTAGGCCTTTTTCCTTTTTGCAAGATTTTGCATATATAACCTTACCACAATTTCACATAAAACGTAAACGAAGCATCGAGACTTCGTAATCGATTACAAAAAGCAAAGCGTTGATACGCTATTCCCCATCAATGGTGAAAGGATAGTCTATGCCATTCCAAAAAACGACGACCTTGATAAACGTAGTAGTCTGGGAAGCCTTCTGCTCCGCAGATGCAGGTTGCAGTTTCGGAAATGCCAGAGCGAAGGAAATAAGCGGGAAGCTGAAGCTGAAGCAAAGTTGGTGACTTATGGGGCAGGCATGTGTCTTTGAAGTTTAACTTCATGGCGAGGTAAACAAACAAAATAAAGGCTTACGGTAAAAACTTGTTCTTCTAAAGTGCTGATTCTTTTTAATAAGCGTATTTGGCTCTCTGGCGAGACAAAAGGCATTTCCAAGGGAAAGCATTTGCTGCAAGCTGTATTCGCAAGGTATCCATTGAAATAAATCCATCGCCGCATCTTGACGTAAGCAAACCTTTTCTTTATTAAATAAGTATGTAATTACTCTCCTTGGTGTTAATTTATGAAACCAAAATAACAAGTGTTTCCTATCGTTTCGCACTGAAATATGTAACAGTTTATTTTAAATACATGATTTTATGTTCTGCGTCTTGAACACATGTGGGATTAATTCTTAAATTACAATCTAATGGCAATTTATAATATATAATATATACAATATTTTAACAATTTATATATGTAGTATTTTAATTGT
Organism: Stegodyphus dumicola; assembly: GCF_044657685.1. Classification (NCBI taxonomy): domain Eukaryota; kingdom Metazoa; phylum Arthropoda; class Arachnida; order Araneae; family Eresidae; genus Stegodyphus; species Stegodyphus dumicola. The sequence goes on from NC_140776.1 coordinate 122,820,036, forward strand.
ATTTTAATTAATTAAGAGAAATTCGGTACTTCTGGCTGTAGATATGGTCGAGGGTGGATATTTTGATGCGCTGCAGTTTGAAGTCGGCGTAGTTAGATAGATTTGGATATGTAAACCACAAACTTCCAGATGTAGTCGTTCTAAAGCGTAATTTTATTCCATTATAACTCACATCAGATCATTTTTGTAGACAAGGAATTTATCCAATCATATTTAAATACGATAATTTTTATTTGCACTGGTTTATAAAAGTACGACATAAGCATCTTGGACGGGGAAGCATAAGTAGCGCAGAGTTGTTTGCAGGGTAGAAGTTACGGAAAGAAACGACGTACAGTTACTTGCGAAGAGCATTTATACTAAGTATGATTCATAAGAACAGCTAATCTGGGATCGGTTAATTTTGGGTTTTAGTTCCATTTTTCAAACAGAGTTATGTAACATGGAAAGATCTTGAATTTGGGAGAACAGATGAACTTAGGGAGGAGGAGGACACAAAATTTAGAATAGTTGATTTTGAGGTCGCCAATCGTTTCTTAAAGCAGCCATCGTATTTTATTTTATCTTACATATATATATATTGACCTTTCGAAACCTTAAAGATAACCTTGTGAAAGTGTCAGATAGTATCAGAAATTTTCAGATTCCAGTTTACTATTTTTCGAAATTAATTTAAAGTTTCGTAGTCTCATTGTTGAAATGAAAAGGTTCAAAATAAAAGAAGTACTGTAATCACGAAAAATTTCCAGTATCTTATTTCAATGAAAATATCCGTTTTGACCTCTCTCGAATCTACTTTAAAGGAAGATTTTCGGAACATTGGTACGTACGGACAGAATAAAGCACCCTTTTTTTCAAAACAGACTGTAAAATCGATTCAGAAGAGATGTTTTAGCAGAAGAGATCTGTACGCAAGTATGTATGTATCTCGCATAACTCAAAAAAAGTTGCCGTAGAAAGTTGAAATTTTCTATATGGGACTACTATAACATCTAGTTGCGCGCCTACCTTTTTCGTTGCAATCGGCAACACCAGATATGTGTGTGTTGTATATATATATATATATGTGTGTGTGTGTGTGTGTGATGTATCAGCTTTAGTCGTAGCTTAAATAATCAGACGATAAGTTTTAAAAAACGGGACCCATTTATTATTATTCAGGAGAAATAGCAGTTACAAAAATCTGATATCCCGAGTAAATAAAAAGAATTACTAATAACTTTTTGTATGAAGTTTACTGCATCGTGACATTTAAGAAAAAGCCCCGATATTCCTTTGCGAGTCTTTTTATAGCCTCTGGAAAGGCGGAGCTTCCAAGAAATGACGTCAGTCTCGTCAGCCAATCCATTTCGCTTTAAATACTTCGAGAACATTCTATAACTGTACGTGTACAAAAGGCAGGAAAAATATCTTGACTACGGGGCTGTGGATTTAATTCCACGTACTTTCAAATAAGAGACCGTCGCCATTAAAAATGAAAAGAACATACAGTTAGAATTTTAAGTGTATTCTTGACTATGGAATTTTATTATTACATATATATATATATATATAATTCCACCCTGTTCGATGAACTCAGTATTTTTATTCTCATATGCTGGTAAATTGTGCATTTTTTTAAAACTTTAAAAGTGATTGAATTACGCTGTTCTTATGTTCCGGTTAAAAGTTCTTATACCTTTAGTTAATCTCCATGTAATAATTGCAGAATTATCAACAATTTAAAAGTAATGCTAGGCCTAAGGAAGCCGCCAGTTGTTTACATTTGAAACTCTTAGTAAAATAGTGAATCAAGTCAAATGTGCACCAACTTCGGTGTCATTTTATCAAACGGTAACGTGTGACCAAACGTTAACTTTTTGTGCACCCAAAATTTCTTCTTCTTGACCATTAGACGAATTATTTATTTTTGCCTAGAAACTCTAATTTTAATTGCAAACATTTACTTTAAAACTGTTTTGAACTGTATTTGATGTTTTAGGTGTATCCGCATTTTACGAATTTTAATGAAGAAGTTTTGATTTTTATGTATTTTTCCTCTTCGCGAAGTGGGAACTAAATAAATTAAATGAAAGATACATCTTTAATGAAAGTCAAGGAAATAAGTTTAAATGAAGTGTAGCAAAAAATGTGAATAATTTAAAAGACCGTACAAGGATATTTAATAATTAAGGTAATAATATATACTTTTACAAAAACAATTTGGCCACGATCGGTTAATCATCTAAAAATGTTATTCTGAATATTATCGAAGATTTTTTACAAAAGCACATCCTGAAGAAACTGATACAAAAATAAAAAAAAAAATAAAAATTCCATTTCGTTTTCTTTTTAAATTTAAAGAAGACGTCAGCGGAACATGCAATCGAGGTTAATGTTCAGGAAATTCGCTGGCATCTATGACGCAAATGCTTTTAGTCCAATCAGAAAAAAGTAGTTTGTGTCATGTGCCTTATTTGAATACGTGACTAAGCATGGCGTTACCGCTCCATTGGATCAATGATCTTGGATACACTTCCAAAAAAATACGTACAATCTCCGAAAAACGTTTCTCCTGTTTTCCTGCTACCGTGACTTCCAAGAAGAATTCTTACCACTAAATTTTTTTCGTCTTAGCAAACGCAGCTTCATCATTCTGTAAATAGAAATTTGTTAAAGATTTGAGCATATACTTTTTTTTGTATCATACTATTGCCACAAATTATTGATTACAGATAAGAACAGCCAATACCAAAAGATGCAGAAACAGAGAAAGGAATAAATTTTAAACTAAAATTTCTTTGAAACGAAAGTATTCCTTTTAATCTACATTGTAATACATATAGTATGCGTTAGTTGCCAAAATCATTGTTGCAATTACGCTGTTACCTTGCAGGAGGTAGAAGTAACCTCATTAGCAACCAAAAATGGCGATGAAAATTAAAAAAGTAACTGAATAGACCTTTAAAAGCGTTAGGAAGGACTGGATTGGAATTAAACTTATTAACTAAACAAGGTTAATCTTTGTGAATGTAAAATGCTTCAAGAAAATCAAATTCGCAAATGGAAGAAGCTTTACGGTTAACCTTTGCAGAGCAAAAAGAAAAATTATGATTAAATTTCCAACTATGATTAGCTATTAAAGACTTGCCAGTTTCGCCTTTTCGGACATGAGATTCGTGTTCCTTGATATGCTCTTTTAATTAAACCGATATATCTCAAACCACACTGACACGATATGCTATAAATTACCCAAAAACTAAACTCAGTATGGAATCTTTAAGAATCGATCGTGGTTTTTATTGAATTATTTTGTTTAATTAATGACTTTATAGATACTTTTTAGAAATGTTCTTTATAAGGAAATTGAAGAAATCCACAGTGTCCTTGCCTAGATTCGAGCTCCGGAACTCCCGAATAACCATCAAGTGTTGTTTTCTAGTTACACCACGAAGGCATGCAGAGAGGAGGGAGAATATATCTTATATACCCCTCCCTCTTTAAAGTATGACTGAAGATCCCCATATCCTGGTTGCGAAGAAATACATTGGGGATTTGAAATATAATTTCCATTAAGTTCCATTTTTGAGCTGTTTTAGTTAAATACGAGTTAAATACGCAAATTGACTTCAAAAGTGTAATTAGTTTCCTTCTATCACGTCAAGTTTTTTTCTCTACACCTTATTCGAAAGTGACCACTGGTGACGGCATGGACACTGGATCATTGTTAGTACTACTGCTCTTCTATTGTCTGATATAAAGCTTCCGATTGGTGCTGGGAAAATGACGCTGTAGGAGACCAGCGACAAATGCGTACTTCAATAGTTCAGTTATTCTTCAGATACTGTAGTGAAACGTTGTGTGTTGCTCTGATATAGTGACGCGCATTCCGACGTGGAGTCCGAATTTTTGTTTGTGTACAAGGTTATTAGTGTTTAGTTTTTATTTATGTATGAAATGAAACCTTTCCTTATGTCTGCCTCTGCTAGTTCGCATCGTAAATGCTTAACAGAGAAGCATTTAGGACAATCGAATTAGACGCCGAAATCTAACCAGAAACCTAATGATTCAAACATTTTGTATCATACACTTGTTGACAGAAAAAAACATTATATTTTTATCTCTGCATATAAAGCTGGGTCTCATGAAACAATTTGTTAAAGGTTTGCCAACTGAAGGAGAATGTTTAAAGTATCTCATTTCCTAACCTGTCGTTTGGAAAGACAAAGACTGGTATGTTTAATAGTCTACAAATTCGGCAGCTCCTTAAAGATGAACATTTTACTGGAACAATGACAGAACTTCAAAAGAATGCTTAGCTGGCAATTAAAACATTGTGAAAGACTTCGGTTGGAAATACACAAGCACAGATTTACAGCAAAATTGTTCAGCAACTTTTGAAAAGCTTCGAAACGCTTGGTTGTAACATAAGCATCTAATGGCGTATTTTACTTTCAGAAAAGTGTTGTCACTGATGAGCAGGGTAAGCGATTCAATCAAAATTTGAATCGTTTATGAATCGAATGGAGGCAGGGTACCCAGGTAGGTTGGATGTACACAATGATGGCTGACTAATGTTGGAGCATTAAGCGAGAATGTCCACAGTTTAAACTCTCCAGAAAAAGCCATAAGCGAAATAAAACATTGACGTGATAGAAAAAACTGAAGTTATTTTTTAATTCAAAGGCCAAAAAACAAGTTACAGATATAAGACAACGAATTTTCTGTTACCCAGTGTTATCGTCTACATCTTTTAGTTCGGACGCCATTGTTGAGTCTTTTTAGAATTTTCGATATAAGGAAACTGAAGAAATATACATTGTACTTGCCGGGAATCTATCTCCGGACCTTCCGTATACGCATCGAATGCGCTTTCTAGTTACACCACGATTACATGCTGAAACAGGGAATGTACACCGCTTGACACCTTTTGGGTGTAAATACAATTGTGGTTTTCTAGTCCTGTAATCTGAACATTTCTTTCACTTTTCATTGCATTACATTTTATACATTTGCTCGTAAATTTGCATATTTCCAGGCAAAGCCTATGAACCTCCATAACCAAATTCCTTCATGCAGATTATGTGGCAAACGGTCATACTTCATTTCTTACTTTCGATCTTGACCCTTCCTGGGACTAGCTGTTAAAAAATATTTAACTTTATGCTGCCATATGGCATTTATTTCAAGAGGTAGAATATATCGGGTAAAATACCCGATAATCACGCCATACAGAAGAAATTGGAGCTGGAATGAAGTAATCCTTACATCAATCGCATTTACAGAATAATTTTTATTGGTGTCCTCCGATAACATCGCGGCAAAAACATCGCGGACGAAAACGTCGCGGAGAAAACAACGCAAGACGAAAACGTCGTGCAACAAAACATCGTGGGAGAAAACATCGCAAAGAGAAAATATCGCAATTCTAAAACATCGTGGTACAAAACATCGTCGTCGAAAATAAAACGGTTCAAAAACTTCGCAGTTTAAAAACATAGTCGTCGAAAATATCGTGGTAAAAAATAAAGTATCTACAAATCATCGCATGACGATAACATCGCAGACATGCTTTTTTCATACATGCTTTTCGCAAACATGCTTTAATAACTGTAAATGGATATTCCCATAATGATTTTTGAGCGCAAGATGGAAAGAAGGATAATTTTTACTTTCACTTTTTTTATTAACTAATAACTTTTTGCTGAAAACGTAAGAAGGAAACTTAAGCATACCAAATTAATGCAACTTATAGCTTATACTTTTCCTGAAAACTTACCAGTAAAAACTTTATAAAAAATGATTTATTAATGGCCTTTGTTAGTTAACTATGTCGGTTTAAAATTCTATTAATTGCTATAAGTTGCATTTAATTTGCTATGATTAAGTTTCCTTCTTACTTTTACTTTTTCATCAAAAATTTATTAGTTAATAAAAAAATGTGAAAGTAAAAATTTTCTTTCTTTCCATCTTGCGCTCACAAATCATTATGGGAATATCCATTTATAGTTCTTAAAGCATGTTTGCGAAAAGCATGTATGAAAAAAGCATGTCTGCGATGTTATCGTCATGCGATGACTTGTGGATACTTTATTTTTTACCACGATATTTTCGACGACGATGTTTTTAAACTGCGAAGTTTTTGAAGCGCTTTATTTTCGACGACGATGTTTTGTACCACGATGTTTTAGAATTGCGATATTTTCTCTTTGCGATGTTTTCTCCCACGATGTTTTGTAGCACGACGTTTTCGCCTTGCGTTGTTTTCTCCGCGACGTTTTCGTCCGCGATGTTTTCGGCTGTAACCTTTTTATTGAGTCTAACACATTGCAAATTTTGCCATATTCACGGCATAACATGAACGAATGAACGGAAGAATCTTTATTACGGATTTCTTTGCTCCTGATGAAAAAGAACTGTACCTGTTTGCCCTCGAAATCATTAGAGTCTTGACTATAATTTCACCAAACACAAGCTTGTTGTTTTGTCTACTTTTATGTTTTACTTTGACATGTTTCTCCTCTTTCTTTACAAGTATACTTTTTCTAAGTGTTTCGTTTTTAAGAACAACAATGAAGACTGAATAGAAAAAATGGATTAAACATTGCAAGATGAAACGTATACTAATCCGAGACTGTTTGCTGAAGAACATTCTGTTGGAATAAACTCATGAAATGTCTAAAAAGTTACAAATGAGCTTTAACTACAAAGTTGTCTGATATAACTTATCTCATACGTGTCAGGGACTTGGCTATTGCATACCGCATGCCAAATACGATGGTGTGCGTGATTTGGAAAAACGAAGATGCTATTAAATCGTCTAACGTTGCGAAGCGGGTGAAATCGATTACTAAAGATCAGGGATCTCAGACAATACTGAAAAATTGCTTTTCATCTGGATAGCAGGAAAACATTTTTGCAGTATCATGTACTTCATATATGTACATTATGGATTCACATCCTGCATTTGAGTTTTAGTATTAAGTATTATTATAGCAGTGTTATGTGTTTATGGATTCGTAATGGATTGAATGCACATTTGATGAAATTTATTTTTCTAAAATCGCTTTACACTTCAGGAACTTTTCACACAAAAGTACTCGTACAGCTCTTCTCTGTATGACAGATCACAACCAGTAGTTACATCTTCAAACTACTAACAACGTTGAACATAATATAAAAGGCTTCAAATGCATATGCTCCCACAGTGATCTTTCAATAGTCTGAACTTTCAATATTCTTATTAAAATCTGAACCAAATTGATGCTTTCTCCGGCCTTGTACAGTTTTCTCCCGCCGCCGAGAAATTTCCAGTATGTCCAATTTCTCGAAATTTCTGGAAGATATACACAGTAACAATTACATAGGTCCAAATACAGTTAGACCAGTTACAGCTACACAGGTATCGTACCCAAGTGGTCGCTAAGTTTTATTGACTTTTGCTAATTTCTCCCAAAATTTGGGGACAAAAATTTGTCACGAAAATCATCGCCAGCTTGGCGCTAACTGCTAGTCATCAGTACCAAACATATATATAACCACCCCTTTCCCTCCCAATCGTTGGTTGCAGTCATAGAGGGGTTTTAAATGACAAAAATATTCTGGTTTTGCAGCATCAAAATAAAATGTTTTAAATTAATTTTTGACAAATAACGAAATCTAACTTTTAATGCAGTCTTCCGGTTCCTTTATATTTGGGGAAGCTTTGTACAGGTTATGAAAAATAAAATTACAAGTATTCCCGTCCGATTAAAATTGACAGGGAAAAATCATATGGCGTGCACATCAAATTTTGTTTTTGTAACGAAAACAAAATTTTCGTAAATATAAGCATAAGAAGCCTAACAATATATTAAAAAAGTTAGATACCGTATTTTATACGAAATCCATTTCATTAAATTTAAAAAGCTGATGTATATACCACATGACTTCCTTGTACGGAAATATTAAATATGCGCATTTTTTCCTGCATTTCATCTAAACGTATTTCCTCGAATTTCATTAGAGATATATTTTTGTTTCAATTAATTCAGTTCTCACTTCGCGGCAAGTCAAAAATACATAAAAACTCAAAATATTTTCGTTAAAATTTTAAAGATATAGAAAAACATAAAATGCCAAATGCAGTTAAAACAATTGAAACGTTTTTTCAGTTAAAATTACAGTTTCAACGCAAAAACAAGCAATTCGGCCAGCAGGGAAGAAGGCTGATTTTTCGGTGCACAAAACTAAATTTGATTTTGCTCCCACTCGGTAAAAAGACACGGAAGGCTCAGAAAGAATTAATTCACTATTATGCTAAGTTTCAAATGTGAACAAATATGGCTGTTATAGTAAAAAATTAGGCTTAGCCGTACTTGAATAAATTTTTGATAATTCTACAAATACAAATATTACATGATGATTAACTAAATGCATAAAAGCCTTAACCGGAAGGTAATAAAAACATAATTCAATCATTTTTAAATCAAAAACAGTGCACAATTTACCAACATATGAGGGAAAAAATTGAGCTCACTGAGCCGAGTAATAGACTGGGTATATGTGTGTGTATATATATATATATATTTATATACTTTTGGTGCGGCCGATTGCAACCAAAAAGGGAGGTGCACATTTCATGTTATTGCTGTCCTATATACAAAATTTCAACGTTCTGAGGGTACTCGTTTTTGAGTTATGCGAGATACATACGAAGGTACGTACAGACGCTACGAAAAAATCTCTTCTGAATCAATTTTAAATCAGTTTTATAATTCGTTTTGGAAAAAAGAGTCCTGTAAGAGGAATTGTTTTAGATGGGGTCATAACAAACCCTTAATAGTGTAACAATAATTTATTAACACGTTTAAGTTACACACTGACATCACGTTAAACTTCAAGAAAATTACAAAGCAAGAATCTGATATAATCTATCAGATTCAACACTTGGCGTTTACTGAAGTATTTCTGAGGTTCGAATCCCCCGAACGGGCTGGCTGCATGGGTGTTTTCATGGTTTTCCCACGAAACGTGTATACGAGCCAGTTTCCCTTAAAAAGTCCTCCACGAAGGCATCCCTCCCTTAAGGCAGATAGCCCTAGAGTGCTTTGCCGTGATCTAATAAAACAAACCATAAACAAAAGTATTTCTCTGGCTACTCACCAGAGAGTAGCCTCGTTGCTACAGTTAGTCCAACAGTTTATATTAGCAGCAACGTTTATATTAAAGGATTGATTACAGTTCTTTATTCTGTCCTTACGTACAGATGTCATGCAATGCAGAAAGATCGTTAACTTGCATTCGATAGTGGTCAAAATGGATATCTTCTTTGAAATATGGTATCCGGAATTTTTCGTGATTATAATACTTCCTTTACCCAGTACAAGGAAGTAAAAATGGCAAAACATGTATATTTGTGTCTTTTAACACATTTTTGTAATTAAAAGTATACGTCTACGACTAACTGTTGCGAAAACAAGAAAGAGTAAGTACTTCTGTGGACGCCGTGTGTATTCAAGTACAAAGGCCCACATCATTAAAAGTGATAAAATTAGGTTTATTGATGCTCAAAGCATGCACTTCAATCAAAACACGAAGATCATAAAATAACATCCTATTTTTATCGCTATGTTGTTTTTTAATCAAATGATTTTTCCTCAGAACAGCGTTTCGAAGATTGATCCTTTGGAGTGTTATGATACAATCTCTTGTAAAGCCTCAGCCTTTAATCCCTTTTCCGAGCTTAAAAGCTATAAAAGTTGCTCAGAAGCAACTATTGCGTAGTTAGCGATTAGGAAAGCTATTAGTTCAGTAGAGCTCCGACAGAGCTTTCTCAACTGTTTTCGAAATGGATTCTTTATTAGGCACGTGTGGTTTATTATAGGAGCCCTTCTGAAACCTTACACGTTTTATGTTAGGAAGATAACAGTCTTAATAGCGCATTTTTATAAAAGTAAAGAAAGCTTAGCCATAATCTAAGGTTTATAGCAGAAAAGAAAACAGAAGTTTTTAGAGAAAAAGAGAGCAAAAATTCAACATTTATGTGGCCTCTGTTTTTATTAAAAAGACCTGTATGTTTTAAGCAAAATATTTTCGTGCCTTGTAACAGGTCCTGAGAGTAATTACGCTTCTTGAAGACGAGAGACATCTGAGAAATTCTTTTGAAATACAAAGAGTTTTTATACAAAATTACAGACGGTGTTCACACATTTTTAGAATAATTTCGGAAGCGTTTAATTAATGTTTAAAATGTAGAGTACTTTTCTAAATTTTCCATTGGATAGCCTTTTTCTGTACTATACGTCTGCACCGTAATTTCACAATAAAAGTCATAAAATTTACAGTGGTATTGATTCCCATTCATCTTCCACTACTTTCCGCAGTCCATCTGTTGTGGCGGGTTTACATTTAGAAAGAATTCTATTCAAGAGACCAAAGGCACAATAGTCTATAGGTCAAAACATCAGGAGAGTTCGTAGGAATACGTTGAAAAGGTATTAATGTAATAATTGTATCAGTCTTCATTTGCTCCCAGGAATGCAGTTGTACTTTTCGAAGTATGACTTACTGCTTTGTCTTGAGAAGATTCACTCTTTGAAAGTCATTGGGACAAAGAAGCGGAATTTCTTCTGGAAATATTCGAACATGAAACTTTCTATTGATAGTATACTCAGTTAATTTTTAACATTTTGTTTCCGCTGTTCTTATTTTTAACTTTCCACTGAAGTAAATCATGCGGCAATAATAAACCCCTTCATACACGGCTCACAGTTTCATATTTCTCACTTCAAATAAGAAGCTGTTGCCAGAAAAATGTTTTCCAAAATATTTATTTTTTAAATTCTTTATCGAAATCGTTCTAAAAATGTGAAAAAGCCCTCTGTATTTTATATTAATTAACCTGTTTTTATGGTTTTGATCAATGATCAATATTATAACTTCTCTTCCTTTCTGTTATCCATCACCAGGATACAAATGAGGCTTTAAATCATTTAGAATTAAATTAAATGAGGCTTTAAATCATTAAAACTCAAAGCGGCGATTTTTGATGTGTTAGTGATAGAGCTTTTTAGCATCGAAGCTCGCAGCTTTTCTTGCTACCAACCATTTTGCTGGCCCACGTTAAATAGCGCTATTACATAAGCCAGTTCATTTAAGTTAAATATGCCTACTCTCTGAATACAATACTTTTAATTATCAAAACGGATTACCGTATTCCCAAATAGCTTTTCATTTTTAAAAAATATTTCCGCCACTTTCCCTCCCTGTATTCTGCATAATTTTCTCTCTAAGGGTTAGTTTATTGGTAAATTTTATTCCGTAGATTATTTTCATTTTTCTATTCAATTTGTATTTGCGTTTCTTTTTTAGCCTTTCCTCTATTTTACTTTCCCTCGCATTCATTAACTGAAACTTATTTTGTGCAGATTCTTTGCTAAGCTACCAGAACTGGCAGAAGTTCTTCGCACTTAAAAAACTTTTTAGACGTGTGACTTCGCCTTATTTATGTTATTTACCTTCGAGCGTATTGTAGCCTTATCTATCGCTGATGTATTTGATCATTCGAGAGCCGGTCTTTTGCTTGTCCCTCTTCTCCTTCGTTCTTGCTATAAACATCTTGGGAATAGTGGTGAAGACTCCTTCATGTGAGGTGATCTTAAGACTTTATAAAGTAGTTGTGTTCGACTCAATTACCGTCAGATATCGACTCAATATCCGTCAAATTCTAATGTTAATATTACTATGTATTGTTATTGTCTTTTAGGTTTCTTTTAAAGAAATAATATTATGATAATTGCAGGTAATTTATACATGACCACTTTTCCTTTGTTATGATCTTATTGTAACCGCATTCCTCGGAAATTAAATGATTCTCATAATTTTCTCCTCTTGCTTTTCAGGTGATAAGTATTAGTTAAAAAAGCTAAAGAAAGCAAGTGCGGTATTGAATCTTACAGGATTTTGTTGTATTTACTTAGGCGGAGATATAACTCGCTTGTCTGAAGGTCTGAAAAATAAAGTTAATATTACAATTAGAGCCTTATACCTGCACCAACGGCAAAATATCTATGTAGAAATGAAAGAAGATTGCTGCTGAAAAACTTCAGTAATACCATTATGGATATTGAAAAGCAGTAGAAAACCTTTGATTGCCAAAAGAAGCAACTTTGGTTTCGTAATTTCTCCCTATTTTAGTTCTATCTACTGGAAATCGCTTGGAGGTACGAAAAAGCTACCTTATATGTTCTTTAATACCATCGTCACCTTCACAGGTAAAAATATTTAAAGCTTTGTATTTACTTTATTAAAGCTGAATGCATGTTTCTCTGACTGGAGTTTTTCACTGTGTTGTAAAGTTTAACTTTTTATTTACAAAATTCATGTAATCGCATTTTGTGGAAACTGTGTAAAGTTTTTATGTTAAATTAATCAGCTATTATGATTCTGATCTTTAATTTAACTTCCTCTATCAGTATTCCTCATCAGAATGCAAATTAACTTTCAGAGTATGTGAGTTGAGGGTTTTGAATTTTAGAGACAGATAGAATTTTTGACTATCGTACCGTCTTCTTAGAGTTCCGCCAGCTCTATTTAAAAATGATTACTTCAGCTTTTGCGTTCTCTCCTCAACCTGTACTTTCACCGGTAAAGTTGGTTGAGACAGCTTCTAGCTTTGTTTATTGCCTGGGTATTCTTAGACTATAAATTTAAGTACTATATGTTATTGATTCGTCTTGACAAGTAGATGTTTATTTGTAGAACAAGTCGTTCCTTTCTGTTAAAAGTTCAGTTTAACAGAAAGCCTTTTCTTAACCATTGCAAGTCTTTATCCTACTATTTTCTGACGCAGCGATAACTCGCTAGTTGTCTAATAATAATTCAAGTATCAGCTCAAGTGTAACCTTACAACTGCTTACATAAAATTCTCTAAACTGTTTTAAGAAACTCTGCTAATGGAACTGTATTTTTGGTGCTAACAATTAACACTAGAAAGACTGAAACTTAGTATATACCTATGTTGCTCAAAAAGCAGTCAAAATGACTGTATTGGTGAAAGAATAACTAATGTGTAAAGAAATTTGTTTAAAATTAATTTTTAATATTTTTATATCACTTGCAGTTATATAATAAGTTATTAGTAAATATTAACAAAATAAATTACTTCACTTAAAAAAATAATTGATGCATTATTATTTGTACAATTTTTGCAAATGAAAGTGGAAACTTTTTATGTGTACATCTTCCGCAAACATACTTTTGACACATTTTACTTATATTATTTGTTTTGTTGTTGTGGCAAAGTCGTACTTGACAAATTTTGCATTTGTTAAGAATGGGTTGCATTTGATGATGTTGCAGTTGATCTTTGTGGGTCTTCATGTTCTGATGGCTTTTTCTGTCTTGCTGCTCTGTATTCGGTGGGAAGCTGTTTTGCTAATCGAAACAAGAACTCTATTCGTTATATTTGTATTCCTGTCGTTTCTTTATAACGGATCCAAGTATTTATAGCAGCCAAACCTAAAATACTGAAAAATATTTGGAGGGGCCATCTACGAGACTAGCTTTTTCTGTATATTTTCTGGCCATTTGATCCGTCACATCAACTCCAAATTTTGTACTGTTATAAAATTGAATAGATTCCGATAAGATGTTTTTATTACTTTTATCAATTTTCACAATTTATGCATAGAACTTAGAACAGCTACTTTTTTATTGGGTTGGCTTTTATATATTGTAAGAACACAATTCTCTGATTTTTCACAATCTCTTATATATAAGCAGAGTGGGAAAACGAGGCATGTTATCATTCGTTTGTTTGGCTGATTTGGGTAGTTATCTTTTGTTTCCTCTAATAGTACCAAATAGATTTGATTTTTTGGCCAATAATTTTGTCGCAAGTGACATGCTAGTGGGAAAGTTATTGGTCGTGATATTTCTTCCACAGCTTGCATATGGCTCGACAAGTTTCAGAATAAGGTGTTCACTGAGATTCGAATAAGAAGCACTACTTTAGCTTATTGAGAAACTGCAACTTATCAAGTGTACGCCCAAATCGACAATTTATCACGTACTTGTATGTTATCATGTGACGGTAATCGAAAGAAATGAAAACTGTTATTTCAATACAGAGCCGAACTGGTCATTAATAAGAGTTATTTAATTATTTAAAATTTCCCAAGCAGTCAAAATGTCTGCAATATAAATATAACACACATATATATACCGGAAATGAAAGAAGGGGGTAACTACAATTATTAATAAACGCATTTATATGTTGTACAAAAAGTCACAAAATTCTAAGAAATTGTGTCATTCTATACGTAATTGTTTTTCTAATTGAAATTAAAAAGCAGTCAAAATGACTTCCTTGAGCAATCTAGTGTTAAGGAAATAAAGAATGTAGTTAAGTTTTTTAAATACTCTATATAAAGAATGCAAATGTTACGTGAAATATATTCAAAACAGTAATTTCGGGGGAGGGAGGAAAGACTAAGCTAAAGAACTAACCTTAAGCCTTTTCCAAACTTTCTTATTATTCTTTATAATTAATAACAGTCTGAAAGGCTAGAAAATTAAATTAATAAAGCAAAAGAGAATTTATTACTTGTCAAAAAGTTTTCTAACATGCCAAGCTTGGCAAATTTATAAATCATTTCTCATCATTGATTTATATTGTGTATTTATGGTGCTCCGTAAATTCGTAACAACAATCTGCTTAGTCTACAATAATGAGAATTTATTAGCACTCTTAATTTACATAGAGTATCTTTAATCATTAATAATGTTAAAAGAGAAGTGATGTTAATTAATGGCGCATTAAACTTAATTATAATTGATCATTTGTTTTATCTTGTAAAAGTATCGTTTCCCTAATACTTAAAACTTCCGTGAAAATATTTCATCTCACACTCCCGTAACAGTCAGCAGAATTTAGATTCATAGTGTTGTGACAGAATCCCTAATGCTATACGTAAACTACGAAAAATGGCATTTTGAAACTGAGGTTAAATTATTACATACAAAAGGGGTATAAACTTTCTATTAAAAAATCTGATATGGATAACACATGACTTCCTAACGTCTGTTAAATTATGCTCGGTTTTTTTCTGTACTTCATTTAAACTTACTTTTTTCCTCGAATTATTCTAATTAATTACACTATCCTTCGAAGCAAGTGGAAAATTAAATCAAAAATTGCAAATATTCACGTCAATTTTTCTCGCACGGGTGTCAAACTTCTCATAATTTCATTTTTTCGTAACAAGAGCAAACGTTTTCCAAATATAAATATAGGGAACGGGAGACAACATTTAAAGTCAAATTCCATTCCTTGTTCAAAATTATTTTTTTCGTAAATTTGACATTGCCAAAACATAAATATTTTTGTAATTAAAATCCTTTTGTAATTGGAAGCTTATGACTACGACCAAAGATCGCAAAAATAAAGGCGGGTAAGGAATTCTAAGCAGGCTAAGGAAGGTTATATATATATATATATCATCCCCCTTATCCGATTATCCTTATCCTTAGTACCTTATATTAATTTATTTATCATACATTAATTTATTTATCCCTTTATCTTTATCCTTATTATCTTATATTTACTTTTGATATTGCCCATTGCACGAAGAAGGGAGATGCACAACTACATGTTACAACCCATATCCAAATTTTCCACGGCACCTTGTTTTTTAGTTTTGCGAGATACATAACGTACATGCGTACAGACGTCATGAAAAATTCACTTTTAATCAATTTTACAATCCGTTTTGGGAAAAAAAAAGAGTTCTTTATTTTTCGTATTTGTTGAAAAAGTGTTAATAAATAACTCCCATAAAAATTAGAACACTCCAAAATTTTGCTGAAATGCTTTGGTAGCTAATGTTAATTGCTGTATTTTTTTTAATGAATATACATCGGAAGAAATATCTTCTTAATTGGGAAAATGTTTGTGAATTGGAAAAAGAATAAAGAAACATAAGTAATACGTCTTCGAAGAGCAATTCTTACTCAGGAATGGAATATTCTTAAATGGAAACATTACTTGAACCTTCATTAAACTCAAGAATAATGTAATTCTAAAGTCTATCCAAAGAAATATTGCATGTTTGATTATTTTGATGTTTTTGTTAAATACATTCAAAGTGTTCGAATAGTTTGTGAATTTATTTTCAGAACGTTTTGAATAAATTATTTTTTTACCAAAAACGTTTTGAGTAACTTTTTTCAGTAGAAGTTGTTTTTTTTTAAATAAATGATCAACAGTACACGTGAACGAAAAATATAATCATATTCAGTAACTGATATTTGCAAATAAAACAGAAAAACACCAAGTGTCCAAAAACAAATGTGAGCCACTGTATTAGAATTATTTTATTTACCAATTAGAATTAGTCTGTATTAAGCGTCTCTTCCGACAGCTGATGCGAAGAAAATTAGTGAGACAAAGGAGGAAAAAGAGGTATTTATGTATTAATGTAGCCCCCTTGGCGCAATCTGAAGATTTTTTACAAAACAAAAGCTAAGCGTTACTTAACGAGTGGATGTTGGGGTTTTCACGCCTTCTTCTAGAAAGGATCACACACTATCCATATTTATCGTTAATCTGTAAACGTTATCAACATATGTAAAGCAAGCATATTTTAGCAACATAAAATACAAAATTTAATTATGAAATAAAGATTACATTATATATTAAAATATTTAAAAAATTTACATTCTTCTTTAAATCTTTCTCTATTTTTTCCCCTCTAATCCTCTCCCCAAGTGCACAGCGATCTGTTTTCGCCTAAAAATAGATCACAGAATTGCGGAGATCGGCTTCTCTAAAATTCTGAAAATTTGGCGACTTCTACTGATGTAGTTGCGTTTACACGTAAGTACCAAAAAAGCAAATGCTCGAGCTAATGAGGTAATAAGAAAATAAATTAGAATCATTAATGAAAATTGAAAGATCTAGATAAATGTAATAATCTTATTTATCAACGATAAAATTCTGGGGTAATTTGAGAAATAAATTGTTATTCGAACGATGGTGCAAAATTTGTCGGTGAGAAGAGATTACACACACTTGGAACATTACGAAAACTTTTTATATAGACAGATAAAATTCAATAGAAATTCTTATAGAACTTAGCAGGTAATCCTGTATAGAAATGTCTATCTAACAAATTATAAAGCGCTCACTCAGTAGAATTCTGTAGAAATATTTCTTTAAAGTTTCATACAGAAATATTATAAAGCCTTTGTAGATCGAATGGTATTCTAAATTAATCTGCAACGTTTACAGACTGTAATCCCTACTATTCAATAATGAAGAATCTGTTTGTATGTTTGTATTTTCGCCGTATTAAGGAAACACTCCGATTCTTAAAGCCACCCAATTTTTAACATACGTAGTCCTTCAACCAGACTTGGATACCTTGAAGCCAGCATTTTCAATTTCGAATTTGGTTTTAATTTATTTCATATTTTGTACGAACTATTTGAGTTTTTAATTAACATACTAAGCTATTTAAAAGCGAGTAGTGGCCACACTATTCTAATTAAAGCATTTTCACCTCAAACGCGCGAAAATGTTGTCATTCAGCAAAATGTAAGATATTGGTCCTTCAGTTTTAATAAAAGAACTCTGTTATTTAAGAGCAATGTATTATCATTCTCTTGAATAAAGCTTATATCCCTGTTAAGACTTTCTGAAAATCGTGCAATTTCAGCCTATTTTGGAAGAATTCCCATTTCAGCTTTTTCTTCCAGAGTTAATGTAAAATCCGAAAACGCGAGACTACTTAACAGAGAGTGAACGTGACTTAATGCGTATGAAGTCATATGGCAATGATGTTACACCGTTTAAATTTCATTTTTATAGCAAAATTTTCTTAAATGTAAATATAGAATGTATGCAAAAAGTTAGACTTCATATTTCATATAAAATTAGTCTTTTTTAATTTAAAAGTAAGAAAATATAAATCCTTGCGTCGTTTAAAACATTTTAAAATAGAAACTACAGCAAACCGTCCTTAACACGAACTCGCGTAAGGTCAACACTCGGTCAAGATGAATAAAATTTCGGTCCCGCGGTTAACGCGAATTTCGGTTAGTACAAACTACTGTTTTTTAGCCCGTTGTGGCACTAGATTTTTTAACACGAACTTTCAAAGTTTTTCATATTTTTTTCTTTATCTGCTAGGTCTGGTTCAGGAATATTTTATCCCTGAAAAACCTCAGAGTATATACTGTATTTTTTAATATAAAGCCAGCACAATTAAACGCTGCTTGACATTCGCGCTCATCGTGTCAAGAATGAACTTTAGCCGCGTCAAATATGAGCAACAAATGTGTTGATACAATGATGGTGATTTATTATTCTTTAAAAGTTAGCTAGTATGACTGATGTTAAATTTTGAATAGTTCTTAATTAGGTAAAATTACTTTCCTGTCTTCTTCTTCGAACTGTCAACGGGGTGACTTAGTATCTTATCTTCTTTCTAAAACTCAGTAAGACACGGCATAATAAATTAATAAGTCCAGTGAAAATTCAAATAAATTTTATTTGCAATAAAATATACTGGACTTATTTGCACTTCAGTTGCGTATGAACTTTCGGTGCACTTCACATATATTTATGCTTTGAAAATTCTAGTAAAACTGTTCGACAGTCTTGTAAACGGTACTTTGAAAATTTTCAGGGCGCAACAACTAACGTTAAGTTGCGCAAGTAGTAAGAAATTGAGTCATAGTCAAGAGGAAGCAGACAGGCATAGATCTGCAAACAAACTAAAATTCCTACAGGAAGTAAACTGGGGTGCATTGAAGGAAAGTACAACTTCCGAAAAGTGTGGCATTGGACAAATCTACCTTATTCACAATACTTAAAAATCGCGAAAATATTGTTACGAAATGTACAGGCGCGGTGAGATGGCTTCCCCGCAAAGCAGTTTTAGGGTTGCCATAAAATGTCAAAGAACGGCAGAGTTGCCACATTTGGCGAGAAATCGCCCATTTGGCGACATTTGGAGACAAAATTGACGATATACCATGGACGGTTGGAGGGAACGAATTCTTACCGATTTAATCCAGAATGTTCCCGAACACAAGCCGAAAGCTATATAAACCGTACTGGTCTGCAGTCAGTAAGTGTGTCTCTCATCGAGAGTGTGGGTGCCTCGTCTAGCGAGTCAATCCCTGCGGAGTCGATCTAGTTGACAGCCGGGCAGCTAGTGCCGAATGGGCCGTCGAGTCCACGGAAGGAGTCTGTTAGTGTATCGCGGTTAGTGCATCGTTGAGAGAGCGTGTTGAGCTCCGGGAAACACTGAACCGAAGAGTCAGGAGCTGTGCTCGTGTGTCGTCGAGTGCATCGCGAGTTGTAGTATGGCGAGTCTCGAGAGTACGTGGAGTTCCGAGAACGACCAAGCAGATTCGGGAGCTGTACTCGAGAAAGCAGAGTCGGCTGCTTTTCAGGAAGCTGTCTCCACCGTTATAGCCTGATAACCTGAAGGCTGCGTCGCTGATCGTGTCAGCGTGTTTATAGTAGATCTTCGACGACTGTAAAACGTGTTTTGGAGCTGTCCTGACATAACTGGCAAATAAAGTGTGTTTTGATAAAGTGTCGTCGCTATTCACTCCAAATCTACACGAACCCCGTACGAACGTGAAGGAAGGAAATAACGCAACAACTGGTGTCAGAAGAATAGGAAAAAAAGGCATATACGAATATTCTTAGTGCTGCTGCATTGAGTTTCGGGAAAAAATTGGAGCGGCTTCGCAGTATTAAGTAGGCAGATGTTGACTACTTTTGGAGTCACTACTTTACTTTTGGAGTGGTTCAGCTACATGCGCGCTTCCAGTTGTACCTTTAAATGGACCTATGAGGACGGTAAAGAGGGCCGTAATTTGAGAAATGAAATATATACATGATATATAAAAATGACAATAGTTCATCATTTTGTAAATGGTTTCTTCGTTTTAAAAGTTGAATGGTGGCTGAAAATAGTCATGTTCTTATGATACTGGATATAAAATCTGAAATCAAAGTTCTCTTTTCCCAAAAATGAATTCAGCCTTGAAATGAAGTGAAGTCGTATTCATCCTTGGATCAAGGAATTATTGTTCTTATGAAGAGATCTCATCGCAAGCGATTTAACAGAGCTGCAATTCGCACTAGTGAAATGGAATTCTACTGTAGTACGTATGCACCTATATACTGTAAATCATTAATATGTCAAAAAACTCTAAAAATGAAATTTGAGTCCTCGTTTAAAACTAATTCTTTTAACGCGAACTCTTGATTTTTCGGGCCCTTAAAACTCGTGTTCACTGGTATTTTCTATTTATGTTAAAGGCCAATGGTTTCAAACATAAAGGCCGGATAAACACTTTTATGGACATGCTGTATAGAGTCATATACAGCACAGTAAACCCTTCCAGAACGCGGACTGTAGAACGCAATTTTACCTCCATTTATCCATCCATTGCCTTCATCTCAATTGTCTTCATTTAATTTGTTCTCCCTCGAGAATTTCAGTTGAACGAAGTACGCTGCAGCGCCTCAGTAGCGTTGCATTCTGTTTTGAAAATTCATTCATTAAAAGAAATTAACCATTACTAATAACAGCAAAATCTGAGCTCCAAAGTTCTCCTAATTTTCGATAATGATCCAGAATACGATACTGATGCCCTCAAAACATTGCATCCAAATGTTAAAGTTTTACTCCTTCTATCGAACACTATTTCCTTAATCCAACCAAATGAATCAAAGAATCATAAAAACATTCAAAGATTATTATGTCAGACATGTTTACATCTCTGCAAATAAGGCACCAAATGAAGAAAAGCACGACACACTGACGGCATTTTGGAAGTAATTCAACATTCGAAATGATTAAACTCGCATGGGACAAGTGAATTCATCAACAATGAATGCTTTCTGGCATCAGCGCTGGCTATAATTTGCTAACAATATTCAAGGATCAATATCCATCGATTGAAAATGAAACCAAGGACATCGTACAAATTGGCAAAGGATTTTCATATATGGATGACAGAGAAATGACGGAATTAATTGAGAATGACGATCGAGAAATGGCGAAAGAAAAATTGGATGATCTTATAACATCAGCCATTGGTAAAAGTAGCGATAGTGAAGGAAATAAAGATCCTTTAACGTACAAAAATTTAAACAACTGTTAAAAAAAACTGTTAAGGAACTGCCTGATTTTGTAAGGGATGTTGAACGAAATGAAGGAAGAAGAGGACACTTTATGAGAAGTATTGAAAACCTTTGCATTCTTTATCGCGAAGCGTTTAATGAGTTATATCATACATTATCCCAAGCATACATCACCGCTATTTATAAATAACTGTATCTTGTACTTAAACTTATTAAGCAGTAGCAGAAATCCTTTCAATTAATATTTGTTTAATTTATTCCCTTTTAATTACAATGATAACAATGTTTCTATAAATTAGACGTACCATATTACACTTAACACATCTTTATCCACAGAAAATTAACCTTGCGGAACGCGATTTTGCCGTGAGCACAATATGTTAATAACGGCACCTCTATGTTAACAAGCGTATACTGTATAGTCATATACACGCATAGCCCACCAGTGGCCGAGCGGTAAAGTCGCTGAACACTGGTAGTTCGGTCCGAGGTTCGAATCCTGTGAACGGGCTAGCTGCATGGGCGTTTTCGTCGTTTTCCCCATGTGTAACGTGTATACGAGCCAGTTTTCCTTAGAAAGTCCTCCACGAAGGCATCCTTCCCCATAGGCAGATAGCCCTCGAGGCTTTGCCATAATCTCACACACACATCTATAGTAGAATGTGTGTGTGTGATAGATATACACACATAGTAGCTTAAATTACCTATGCCAGCCCTGCCCGTACTTAACTCTGCCTGTACAGACGTATTACAGTTTATAACTTTATTATTGCAATTAATATTAGCATTTAAATACCCCCGATGCTTTTTCCCCCAATTTTTGGTAAACTGATACACTAATCATGATAGATCGGTTTTTCCAATTTCGTGCCTTAAAGCAAGCTAATTCTCAGTTGAATTTTCCTAAATCATTCTTTCGCACATCTGGGAAATAATCTCAAACTACGCAAACTAAATAAAAGTGGAGCATGTTGTTCGTTAAATAAACATCTTTGTTTCCTTATAATTAATTAGAAAACTTATTTTTAATTAAACTCTGTTTGTTTTAATGTCGAAAAGGTTTCCTTTCAGCGACGAAGGATTGTTTCCGTTTTGCGTGAGACAATGGATGCCACCGAGGAATTTAACATATCAGAAGTATGATAAAAATACATGCGTTTGAAAATACATGCGTAAGAGTTTGTTTATCCCCAAAGCGTAAGACATGCGTTATGAAGGGTGGAATAATTTATATCTTTATGCTTTTGAAAGTTAAGAAATCCAGTTAATTTAGCAGACGACAAGCAAATTTAGAGGAAAGTGGATGAGTCAGGCTATGTTTTTGACATATCTCATTTGTTCTTCAAAAGTAAATGACTAATGTAAGATATTTTATCTAAATATTTATTTTTAATCTCCAAAAGAGGGTGTAAATGCTTCACAATGCATAATTTTATTTTTGGATCTCGCAACGTCAGTTTGAATGCACAAAAAGAATTGAATAAACCCTAAAGCTTGATGTGGACTATCTTTGCTTTTTCATTATTGATAATTTTGTTTAGAATAATATTTATTATATCCTCATCAAATGCTCTATTATACTGATCAATCGATCTCGTATTCCTATTACATAGGAGGAAAGTCAGTCTTGAAGCCAAACCGTTTGCCCGAGATCGAATCCTAGGCGATCTCGTGTAAAAACAAGACTGTAAGAGGTAAATAAGTAAAGACGACAAAGCAGGATCGGAAGGAGAGTAAAAATCTGGATAATTATCGATTTATTTATCCACGAAAAACGTATTTACAGTTATAAGGAAATTTTAAGGACATTTCTGTTAAGGGGAAGCAACTTAGCGTCAAACATCAGAGTTGGCTTGGAATTTAACTAAATGGCGGCAACCCTAATGACACATTATGCTTCATGAAAAGAATAATTATTTAATGTAGTTAATTTAAATGGAATATATATATATATAAAACATTTAAAGTGTACAATTTCGAATTGGTACAATACTTTAATTTTTTAGCGCAAACAGATCGTTGTGTACGACAGAACGAAACTGTTGTTGTCCTCACATGTACACAACATTCTATTTACTGTTGAAAATATCAGGGAATTGCTCAAATTCCTCATCTTGCACAGCTTTATTTATCATTGCGAGTATTAAACGTTATTATGTACTTATCTTTGCACAGTTCATGATGCCATATAAATAGGGTAGCACATTTGGCGCACATTTGCCGACTGTTGCCCCATTAAAGTAAGGCCAAATATTTGTAATGTTTACTGTAGGTAAAACTTTGTTTTTATCTTAATTCTTTCCCATAACTTCTATTTCTTCCACAGCTTTTACCGGAATGAAATTAAATTTAAAATTAAATGGAGTTTGTGTACAGAAATATGCAATTAAGTGAGAATTAATCATACGAATGTGTAATTTAGTAACTGACAACGCAGTAGTAAAACCTTATTTTTAAACTTGATTTACATCTATCTTGGGCTTGGTTTAAAGAGTAATTTCTTGCATTGATTGGCGCTTAGGTACAAAAGTTATTGACAGTTTTAGTCGAGTTGGTTGGCATCTGAAGCAACAGCTGTTTTGCACATACCGTATTTCCTTGTGTATTTTTCTCCCCAGCTTTTTAGCGCTAGGTTCTCAAAATTAAAAAATACATATTTGCATCACTTTCCCCTTTCTATACTATAAGGAATTTTTCCCGCTGTAGCCTAGTTGATTTCTAAATTGTATAATTGTATTCCCTGAATTATTTTTATTCCTACTTTGGCATTAGTATTTCATCTATTTTTTTCAGTGGCATTTATTATTTCAAACGCATTTTGTGCAGTTACTTCGTTAAGTTACGCATACGTCACAGGTGTGCTCACTCTTAAGAACTTCCAAAGTGTGATTTCGCCTTACTTCTATTTTTTACGTTCCTGGTCATTGTAGTCTTATCTACTGTTAATGTGTTTTTCCATCTCTCGAGGGATTCGAATGCCGGCGAATGGGTCGGCTGCATAGGCGTTTTCGTAGTTCCTCCACGTGTAACATATATGCGAGCCAGTTTATCTCAGAAAGATCTTCACGAAGGCATCCCTCCCCTTAGGCAGATAGCCCTTGAATGCACTGCCATCGTCAAATAAACCAAACCAAATCAAACTTTATTTTTCTAAATCCAGAGCTTTTGTTCGCCGCCCTTCTTCTTCGTTCCTCCGAAGTTCCTCTTAGAAACTGCGGTAAGACTCGTTCATTTAAGGTGCTTTGTAGAGACACTTCTTCTTCTTCTTCTAGAAAGTAACTGAGTCGGAATGCGAAGTGTCCGTCTCAGTTACCTTCAGATATTGTTGGCGCATTTTACGCCAACGAATCTCGCCAAATTATCGCCTCCTACGATTGAGGCAACAGACTTGAAGAAATCTAACCGGTCTGACGTGAGCAATTACTTGTAACCGAAGCTCACAATTAAATTGTATTTTGCTTCATTGTAAATATTTGTATATGATGTTTTTCTAAATAAAATAATTAAAAACGAAGCAGTGAAGCTGGTCCGTCGATAAAAAATAACCTTTAAGAAAAATAAGTTTAGTCATCTGGCTCCGTCGACCCTGGAGCCTATTTCAGCGGTATGGATATATTAATGAAAAGCAAAGCATCCCTAAAGGGGAAAATAACTAGATTCGAAACTTTTGTGCAAACTGCAAATAATGATGTGGACTTAGTTGAACTTAAAGTTAAACTAAAAAACATTCAAGCTCTTCAGAAGAAAGTTGATGAACTACGAAGTGCGTGCTACGTACAAAGTGAAATGAAAGATGATGATCTGACCAAAATTGATGACGACTTAAACCAATGTGATGATCGTCTGGGAAAATTGGAGGTAAGAATTGAAATTCTCATTAATTCTTACAATAAGTTAAATTCTGCAAAAGCAGTAAATGTTACTGAAAGTAATGTAGATGAAAATTTTCAAATCAAAACTAAAATCCCAGCGTTAGTTTTGCCTGAATTTTCAGGAAAATATGAAGAATTTAGTTCATTTAAAACTCAATTTGATGATTTAATTACAAATAATGTTCAGCTGAGTCATTTACAGAAATTATATTATCTAAGATCTTGTCTTACTAATGATGCTAAGCATTTAGGTAGTAACTTTGATAATTTTGAATCTTTGTACAATGCTTTAGAATCTCGCTATGATAATGAACGTCTGATTGTTGACATTCATGTGCAGAATATTTTAAATTTTGAAAAGATTCAATCCGAAAATGCGAAAGATATCAGAAGTATGATTGATTGTATACGAAAGAATTTACGCGCTTTAAAAGTATTAAAATATGAACAGAACAAGTTATGTGATGTTTTTCTAATAAATATTCTTCTTCAAAAACTAGATAAAGAATCTAGAAAAAATTTTGAATTATCTCACAAATCGAAAGTAGTTCCAACATTTGACGAGTTTATTAGATTTTTGGAACAGCGTGAATCAGTTTTGTTATCTATAAATAGAAATATTACACCCGGAAGTAGGGTTAATATAAATAAGAATTCCACTCCTTCCCATAAATCGAAGGTTCTTTTGACAAATGAAAATAAAAATAAAAATAAAAACTGTTGTGTGTGTAGGAGCCTTCATCCTATTTTCCTTTGCGATACATTCTTAAAGTTAAGTGTTCATGAAAGATTAAAATTAATTCGTTCACATAAACTCTGCGAATTATGTCTAAAGCAAAATCATAAGAAAAGTCAGTGTCTCTCAAACTTTAAATGCGCTTGCGGGAAAAAAACACAATAAATTAATATGCATGGATAATGAGGGTCATTCGAAGACTCCTTGTCGCTCGGTGACGCCACTTAGACAAAACAAAAGTGAGCTCGATGCCGCCGCTGGAAAAGGTGACTCAGAATTGAAAGCGTTGAGTGTTTTAAGTAACAAGAATAAACAAAAAAGAAAAAGTGTACTTTTTTCTACTGCAGAGATTTATGTCCGTGACGCCAATAATCGAAGAATAAAAATCCGTGCGATTTTAGACAGCGCATCTAATATATGTGTTCTTACAGATAAAATAAGTGAATGCGTAAGAATAAAAAGGGAGAAAATTAAAATGCCTGTTACAGGTCTTAATGGATCAATTCAAAATATTAAATGGAAAGTGAATACATTTATTTCAAATGAAGAATGTACCTTTAATGAACCAGTTGAATTCTTGATTGTAAATAAGATAACAGGACTAACTCCGTGTACTACGTTAGATATTTCGAAAGTAGAAATTCCACAATTTTTAAATTTAGCTGATAAATCATTTTATGAAGCTTCAGAGGTACATGCCCTTATAAGTGCTGATTTATTTTTTAAGGTTTTGAAAAATAATACGTATAAAATAAATGATGATTTATTGTTTAAAGAGTCTGAATTCGGATGGATCGCATGCGGGAAGCTTAACGAAATACAACCTTCTTATCAGGAACATTGTTTTCTTGTGCAAAATGACTCTCTTCAAAATACTTTAAAACTTTTCTTTGATTTAGAGGGACTTGGTATTCGTGATGATCCAGTTTTGCATGAAAAGGATCAGGCAATGGAAATTTTTAATGACACCGTTGAATTTAAAAATGGACGTTATGTAGTACAACTACCTTTTAGGAAACATTATGAAGAATTATCTGATAATTATTCCTTGGCGCGGCAGCGTTTTCAGAATTTGTGGAGAAGATTTAGTCATGATCCTGAGTTACATCAACAATACCGTGAAATTATTTGTGATTATTTAAAAGAAGGCATAATCAGCATCGTAAATCCTGATACAAAAGAAAATGCTTTAAATAGGCCTATATATTATTTGCCTCATCAGGCTGTGCGGAAAGAAAGTAGTTTAACGTCGAAAACTAGGATCGTCTTTGATGCGGGTAGTCATCAAAATAATGAACTTTCTTTAAATGACTGCTTGTGGCCAGGGCTTAACTTAAATCCAAATCTTTTGGATTTACTAATTAATTTCAGATTGAACAAAATTGCATTTTGTTCAGATGTTAAACAAGCTTTTCTGCAGATATGCCTCTCTGATGAACATAAGGATGCAGTTTGTTTTCTTTGGAGTAGTGATGATCCAAGTGTTGATAAAAGGCCCAATTTACAGATTTACCGTTTCAATCGAGTAAATTTCGGGGTCAGTTCGAGCCCATTCCTGTTAGCAGCTACTATTAGACATCATATTAAAAAATACAAGGAAGATTTTCCCGAAACAGTTGAAATTTTAGACCAGTGTTTTTATGTAGATGATCTCATTTCTGGAAGTGAGGATTTTGAAGAAGCCCTTGAAGTATCTAAAAATGCCAAGAAAATTATGGAAGAGGCTGGAATGGTCCTCAGGAAGTGGATTAGCAATAATGCTGAATTAATGGAGCAATGGAAGAATGAAGAATTTGATACCTATCCTGCAGACGCTACTCTCAGCTTGGGCGCACACCAAACTAAAATCTTGGGACTTTCTTGGAAGACGCACGAAGATTATTTAACTATGGATACTAAAAATCTTTTGGAATTTCTTTCTATGGACAAAAATACGAAACGCTTCTTACTTCAAGCAATAGGGAAGATATTTGATCCTTTAGGATTAATTTCGCCTTTCACCATTCGAGTTAAATGCCTCATCCAAGATCTCTGGAATGAAAAAATTCAGTGGGATGAACCTTTACCAAAGGAAATTGAAAAGGAATGGAAGAAGTGGTGTGCTGAACTTCATCACTTAGAAAATTTGAAAATACCTAGGTTGGTCAATGATTCTGTATCAAAGGAAGATACTGTTGAAATACACAGTTTTTGCGACGCAAGTAAAAAGGCATATGGCGCTGCCCATATATTTGAAGGTGAAGACACTCAGTGGAATATCGGTGAAACTCCTAACTTCAAAAAGTCGTGTGGCTCCGTTAAACGGTGTAACCTTACCAAGATTAGAACTATTGGGTGCTCTAGTTGCAGCTCGTCTTAGTTCTAAGGTAAAGAGAATAGTGAATCTGAAAAGATCTTCTGTTGAATACCATTGGACAGATTCCAAGATTGCACTTTTTTGGATAAAGGGTGCAAAAACCCGATGGAAGCAATTTGTGGCAAACCGAGTGAACGAAATCACCAGCTTGACAGATCCCAACTCTTGGCATCACTGTGCAGGTAAAGAAAATCCTGCCGATCTTCTCTCACGTGGAATGAATGCTGATTCCTTGGTGACAGATTCTAGATGATGGACAGGTCCAGAATTCTTGATGCAGCCTGACAGTTTCAACAACTTGCAACCATTTATTCCTGAGATTGAAACCATCGAACAAGTCGAAAAAGAAACTTTGCGGCGAGAAAGGAAAATTCCTTTTGAAGATGAGACTTGTAAAGAGACAGCCCTGCTAAATGACAGCTCTCAAAATTTTATTGTGGACGACCTCTTAGAACTTTCAAACAATTATTATAAAATTAACCATGTTTTGTCTTATATTTTCAGGTTTATTTTCAATTGCAGGAATAAGGTAAAAAACACAGGACCACTGTCAGTGGAGGAGGTAAGAGAAGCCGAAGGAGTGTTGATTAAGCATGAACAACGAGTTCTCCTTGAAGGAAAGAAACTTCCAAGTAATATTTCGAATTTATTTCCGTTTTTTGATGACAAAGGAATAGTACGTGTAGGAGGAAGGCTGAAGAATGCTTCAGTGCCATATTCTCAAATACATCCTCCTATTTTACCTAAGGGTTCAAGATTAAGTAAAATTTATTTTGAAAGTTTACACAGGAAATTATTTCATGTTGGACCACAAGGTCTGCTAAATGCAGTGCGCTTGAAATTTTGGCCTTTAGGTGGCCGTAGTCTCGCACGCAAAACAGTACATCAATGTGTAACGTGCTTTAAATGTAAGCCCACTCTTTCTTCACAAATTATGGGTAATTTGCCTAGTGAAAGAGTTAATGTTTCAGCTCCATTTTCTATTACAGGTATTGATTTATGTGGCCCTTATTTAGTGAAATTTAAAAATCAACGTAAAGGTATTCTGAATAAATTGTATATTTGTATTTTTATATGTTTCGCAACAAAAGCCATCCATCTTGAGACATTAACAGATTTGACTTCCGATGCTTTAATTGCAACACTTAAACGTTTTACAAGTAGACGTGGCAAATGTTTCAAAATTTATACCGACAATGCTACTAACTTTGTTGGAGCGAATTCAAAATTGAAAAAATTTTATAAGCTCATTAATTTCCCAGACAAAGAATTAGCTAATCATTTTTCGCAAGAAAATATAGATTGGAATTTTATTCCACCCAAATCGCCTCACTTCGGTGGACTTTGGGAAGCTGGTATAAAATCGGTGAAGTACCATCTTAAACGTACGATTGGCAATTTTCATTTCACTTACGAAGAATTCGAAACGATTGTCATTCAGATAGAAGGAATATTAAATTCGCGACCGCTGACTCCTCTTTCTAGTGA
The DNA here is from genome assembly GCF_044657685.1 of Stegodyphus dumicola. Classification (NCBI taxonomy): domain Eukaryota; kingdom Metazoa; phylum Arthropoda; class Arachnida; order Araneae; family Eresidae; genus Stegodyphus; species Stegodyphus dumicola. The sequence goes on from NC_140776.1 coordinate 122,849,618, forward strand.
TTCAGAAAGTTTCGAAGTTCTGACGCCAGGTCATTTCTTGATAGGGCGACCTATAACAGCAATTTCTGAGCCGTTTATAACGGATTTAAAGGAAAACCGCTTAAGTCGTTGGCAAAAAACTACAAAAACTATACAACTTATTTGGAAAAGATGGAAGTCTGATTACTTGAATACTTTACAATCTAGATCAAAATGGATGGTTGAAAAAAATGATCTGATGATCGGCCAAATGGTTTTGATTAAAGAAGATTTTCTGCCAATTAACAATTGGCTTTTAGGGCGAATAACATCATTGTACCACGGTTCTGATGGAAAAGTCCGTGTTGTAAAAGTTCGTACCAAAACAGGGGACTTTAAAAGGACAATTAATAAAATAGCTGTATTGCCTATTGAAGTTTAGCAAGTTGTGAATTATGTTACTCAGTTGTTAGTAATTATATTGAAAATTATTTTTCTCAATAATTTTGTATTCATGTTTTGTTCACTTATTTTATATTTTTCTATACATATTTTATTGTTTACATGAATAACTGAAACTCTAATACTGGTATTTCATAATTAAATTTATGTTAAGTTCTTGCATGTGAACATAGCAAGGCCGGGCGGGATGTTGGCGCATTTTACGCCAACGAATCTCGCCAAATTATCGCCTCCTACGATTGAGGCAACAGACTTGAAGAAGAAATCTAACCGGTCTGACGTGAGCAATTACTTGTAACCGAAGCTCACAATTAAATTGTATTTTGCTTCATTGTAAATATTTGTATATGATGTTTTTCTAAATAAAATAATTAAAAACGAAGCAGTGAAGCTGGTCCGTCGATAAAAAATAACCTTTAAGAAAAATAAGTTTAGTCAGATATCGTATCAATATCCATGAGATATTGAATTCTTATTATTACTATGTGTTCTTACTGGAGTGTAAGTTTCTTTTCAAGAAATAATATTGCGATAGTACCGGTAGTTTATTCACAATTACTTTTCATTTGTTACGTTATTAGTGTAACTGGGCTCTTTGGAAATAAAGTGACTCGCAAAATAGTATTCTTCTCTCAATTTTCGGAGGATAAAATTATTTAAAAAAAGAGTATTTAAATGTTCATATTTGTGTTACCCGGAAGTTGCTGTAGGTAAATTTTATTTAACTTCTCTTTTACGTAATTTTTTATAAACCATTTTTTTTTTAAGTTTTTCTTTTGCTGAAACTACTAGGGAAGAATTGAATTTGTCTGAAGCACTAGAAGATCAAAACGGATGTAGTATAATAGTTAATTAATTTTATTCTGACCTCGTAATCTTCCAGATGGTAAAAATGCTTTGCTCAACAATGTAATGACGTCAGTGAATGCGGCATTTTTGGGGGGTGAGAGAGCTTGCTACTGTAAATCATACTACTGTCGAAACCCTTTATAAAGAAACCGTCTTATATCAAACTCCCGGTTATAACGAACCGGAGCTTTTTGGTCCTCTCCTATTTCGTATACACCAGGTGTTATTTTATATAGCCACAGCGAAACTTCAAAAGCTATAAAAATCGGATGTGATGAACTACATGGATATCTTCGATAGAACGTTTCCTTTATTTCTTCTGAAATTTCTGAAAGTTTAAATGAAAAAAACAATCAACTCTTAAAATAATCATCCAAATTTAGGATGTTAGGATCCCCATTGCGTAAAAGAAAATATCTTTATATCTCTTTTCCTTTATGTTTAATCCCGCTTCTAAGCAAAGTCTAGGCGAAACAAGTGTGACACCTAATCTGGGAGAACGAGGGCACAATTAGCCAAATCTTAGGACACTCTTGACGTTCTTTCCATAAGGTAAAATTCATCATTATTCATTAGAAATTCTTCATTACTTAAAAACAGAGATTGAAAAGCTACGACAACACATGTGAGGGCTGTCTGTCTAGTTGAAGACATCCTATTATTTAGACAGTGTAGAACTCTACTTATATACTACTTTAAATATATATGTATATATATATATATATATATATATATAATGTTGTATGATCTTAAATTCACTTAGTGCGAAATCGAGTTATTCTACTACTTGCGCAATTACTGCATAGTAAGTTAATAATAATTTATTTACTAAAATATTGATTATATTATCTCCTAAGATTAATTTTAGTAGAATTATCTTAAAAGAGTGAATCCATAGTTAGTAGGTTCAATTTCGAAAAATGTTTTAAAGTAACTTGAATTAAATTGTTAAAAATGTTTAACGGGGACTTGAATTAAATCATGAATAACAAAATTTCAATTGTAAAAAGAAATAAATTAAAAGCAAGTAATTAAATTAAATACAAGTAATCATTGTCATTGATCGGAAATTAGTTGACTTTCAAGGGGAACATCTAATAATTTTGTGCATCTCCAAATCAGATGATGGTGGTTCAGTGAGTTCACTAATTTTAACACTTTTTCATTTTTGACAATATTTTAATTACTATATACAGAATACAGAGCGTATTCTTAGGCCGCCGCCTTCAACATGAACAAACTTTATTCTCTTACAACTAAGCGAGCAACAGCGCCCTCTAGCCTTTTTCTTCAAATTACACAACACTCCCCTGAACTCGGTGGAGAGTTCATCTTTCAATAATATATTCTAGAATATTCAATTAATATTTCGACAATAAATCCTGGAGAAATGGTTAAATATAACAAACATGCATACATAATTATAAGCACATAAAATTTTACAAAACATTAAATGATACCTATCAGCAAGGTCAGGAGAATCAAACCTAAAAATACAAAATACAAACATTAGTTAAGTTCCATATTATATAACAATTGTATAGGCCTTTTTAAGGTACCAGTAGGTGTTTTAATTATGCAAGATCTTATTTTACCATCTCTGCCTGGCATTAATTCCAAAATTTTACCTATTGTCCAAAGATTTCTGGGATGTTTGTCGTCATGAATCAAGACAATATCGTTGATTTTAAACTGAGATGCGTTAGAGTGTGGAGGACAAATATTGGCAGATCTCAGATTAAAAAGATACTCTGATCTCCAACGCTTCCAAAAATGATTTAAAATATCTTGATGGTATTTATATCGTTTAATAATTGAATTTCTTGATCCAGTCAAATTATTTGATGTTATTTTATTAGCAGGCAGAGATAGCAATCGTCTACCAACCAGAAAATGAGAGGGTGTTAGTGGAGAAGGTTCATTGGGATCGGTAAACACGTAGGTAATTGGTCTACAATTAATCATTGCCTCGATTTCAATGAGCACTGTTTCAAACTCTTTCACAGTAAGAGATGATCGACCAATAATTTTGCGTAAGCTGGATTTTATGGTTCGTACCATACGCTCCCAAAACCCTCCCCACCATGGACCCCGCTCAATAATAAATTTCCAATTTATGCCTCTAGCAGAAAATAATTCTTCCACAGATGAGTCACTCAAAGTTTTAAAATTATGTTTTAGTTCTTTATCAGCTCTTTTAGAAGTCTTGGCATTATCGGAGTACACGATGGTACACAGTCCTCGGCGAGCTAAAAATCTTCGGAAAGCTAGCAAAAAACTTTCAGTGCTGAGATCAGTTACTATCTCTATATGTAAGGCACGAGTGACCGCACACGTTAACAACAGCATGTAAACTTTACCTTGCCTGTCTTTCGTAAAAAATGGACCGGCGAAGTCCAACCCGGTCACAGCAAATGGAGGCGCCTCTTGGATTCTGTCTGGAGGAAGTGGAGCGATATCCTGTACCCCAGGACGAGCACTATATCGTTTGCATATCACACATTTGCTGATGATAGTCTTAACACGCTGTCTTCCCTTAATGATCCAATATTTGTCTCTGATCTGAGTTAGTGTCAAATTAACTCCAGCATGGAATACCCTTTCATGCGAGTCCGTGATGATCAACTCGGTAAACTTGCATTTTGAGGGTAATAGAATAGGATGTTTTAAATTCTCGTGACAGTCTGCAAATTGAATGCGACCTTTCAACCGAAGAATTCCCTCCTCATCAAGCCTTGGATTAAGGGAGTAGATGGAAAAATCGAGAATTAATTTTTTATTTGATAACTTAATTATTTCCGCTTGATACGATTCTCGTTGCGTAATTTTTACCCAATAATGTTCAGCTGCTTTAATCTCAAAAGCACTTAAAGGTCCATTCCCTGTAGACCTTTTCCGAAGCCTCCCAATAAATCTAAATACATAGGCAGTAATTCGAAGTAATTTTCCTAAAGAACTGAATTTTTCTATATGCAAAATTGGGGATTCATTGTTAATTACAGGTACAGTCAAAATAATACTTTTTCTTAACTCCAACGATTCTAAATTTGGTTTTAATTTCTTTTGTTTTGGAAAGTTTTCAGTAGGAAAACGTAACCAGTGTGGCCCATGCCACCACAAATCATTCTTAATTAGTAACTGAGCACTAATTCCTCGAGTTAGTAAATCGGAAGGATTTTGTTTCCCTTCGCAATGGTTCCACAATTTTTGTTGCATATACTCTGTATTTCTGTAACACGATTGGCGATAAATGGTTTCCAATTATTTGGCGAACCTTTAATCCAAGTAATGGCGATTTCGGAATCACTCCAAAAATAAACCTCCTCAATTAAATCACCAAACAATTTTTTCAAATATTTATACATTCGAGCAGCCACGAGTGCTCCCATTAACTCTAAACGAGGAAGCGTGATTGCTCTTAAAGGTGCAACTCTGCATTTCGACATGATAAAGGAAGTTTTAATTTTAGAATCACTCGTACAATATCTGAAATATGCGATGGCCCCATATGCTTTAGGACTAGCGTCCGAAAATAGGTGAAGGCTTATATTCATTGGATCATTATCAAAGAAATTTCGCTGTATCGATATTTCAGTTAAATCATTAAGTTCCTCCCGCCAAATGTTGAATTTGTCCTTAATCTTTGCAAGAAGGACCTCATCCCAGTCAGAACCGGAACACCAGATTTCTTGCATAATAATTTTCGCCCGAATAACAAAGGGTGCAATAAATCCAAATGGATCGTATATTTGGGCGATGCTTTGCAAAAGTTTCCTTTTTGTAGCAAAATCGTTTCCAGTAGAAAAGTCAATTAAATTTTTTAAATTTAACTTTATATCGTCTTCAATGGAATTCCAAATCATGCCTAAGAAATTCGATTCACTAGTTAATTTGTTGTCTGATTCCTTAATCCCATCTGAGACCCATAAATCGTTTAATGCTTTAGAATTAGTTTTTAATTTTCTGAAATTCATCCCAGCATCCTTAAATATATTAACCGCATCTACAGATAACCGATATGCATCTTCAACCGTTCCTGCTCCAAAATATAGGTCATCGACATAGACAGAAGAATTTAACATTTGGAAACTGTCCGGCATTTTATCTTTATATTTTCGAATGTGATATTTTATAGTGGCGGCCAAAATGAAAGGAGATATAGTCAAACCGAAAGCTACGCGACACATTTGCATAATCTTAAAGGAGTCATTATTTTCATTAAACCAAAGAAATTTTAGAAATTTTCTATCACCTTCAGCAATTCCTATCATCAAAAAGGCTTTTTCAACGTCTCCACAAAACGCTATCTTAAACTTACGAAAATTTAACATAATGTCTAGTATATTTGGATTTAGATTAGGTCCCGATTCAAGGCAGTCATTTAACGAATTCGTGTCCTCTGTCCTTGAGCTAGCATCGTACACAATTCTTACCTTAGTAGTTTCACTAGGTCGTATCACTGCTCGGTGCGGCATAAAATATCCCAAATTTGTATCATTATTTGGACATTCCTCCACAATTCCTTCTAATATCTGGTTCTCAATTATATTTTTATATTCCCGAAAAATCTCCGGAGTTTTACTTAGTTTATTGTGAAGGTTTGCGAATCGTTTCTTAGCTACCTCAAAATTATTTCCTAAATTATTCGGACTGTATTTCCAGATTAAATTTGCCTCATATCTTCCGTTTCTAAACTGCAAATTTCTTTCAAACTGGTCTACTATTTCGCAGTCAATATCGGAATAATCATCAGAATCATTAATTCCCATATGTTCTAATTCCCCAAAACCTCTTAAATCTTTCAACACAACAGTGTTTGTCATTACCGCTAAATTTTCAGAACAATTTTTGTTTGTTTTATTTTTCTCGATTCCTGCGGCAACCCAACCAAACACAGAACTGACTGCGTACAACCCTTCAGATATTTTAATTCTTTCAGAATAAACTACATTCCAGAATTCATCCCCCCCCAATTAATATCTCAACATCTATGTTATTTTTCTTGCGCAATCGGCGATCTGCAACCCCATATGCTCCATGAAGTCTGCAATTTGTTTACTAGGCACACTGATGGACGCCGAGGAAATAACATCCGAAATCAAACATTCAATTTTTATTTTATTATTTTGTTTCCAATTCTGAATTTCGATTTCAACAACCGGATAGGAATGATTCATTGCCTTCGTCGCACCGAATGAATAAACAGAAAGTCTTTCATAACGGATTGGAGTAAGTTTTAAATGGTCGGCCAATTTTTTCGTTATAAAGGATCTGTGACTGCCTTGATCAAGAATTAATCTAGATAATTTTGATTTATACTTAGAACAAGCATAAACTGTACAAGTTTGTAATAATATTTCCCTGGCATTACAGTCATTATTATTATCACCTTGAGGAACAGAAGCAATCAATTTTAAGTTTTGAACTTTATTTCTTTCCTCAGAATTCAAAGTCAGAGATTCAGTTTCATTTTTGGAATAACCTTGTTCCGACTTTTTGTTTACAAGGGATTTATTAGTACAAATCGATTCATTGTGATACATACCGCCACATTTATTACATTTAGTTTTATTTCTGCACCTTTCTGATGTATGGAATTTTTTAAAACAAGAAAAGCAGCGGTTTTCGGATCTTAGTTTCTTTAATTTATCAGAAACATTCACTTCGCATTTAAATGACTCGTGCAAATTATCACAAAAGATGCATTTTCGGTTAACTGCAGTATGAAATGCAGCCGTGGGTGTATTTTTTACATATTTTCTAGTTTCATATTTTGATTGATCGACTCGCGGAGGCACAGGATTTTTCCTTTCGCTTAATACTAGATTTGAAACTTCCCTGCATTCTATTTCCGTTTTAATAAATTGTGTTAATTCCGAAACTTCAACTTTATCTTTCGATCCTCTTTGCCGATTAAATTCCAAAACTAAATCGTCCGGAATTAATTTTAATAATATTGGAATTAATAAATGTCCATATGAGCCAGAAGTTACTTCTAAAGTTTCCAAATTACGAATCGAAACTTCTAATTCGTCATATAATTTACGTAAAGCCTTTACGTTAGCAGAATTTTTAACGGCTTCTAAATTGAGAATTTTATTCATGAATGAATTAATGATCAGGTCTTTTCGACCATATCTGTCCTTTAGTAATGCTACACAACTATCATAATTACTTTCTGTTAACTCAAAACCTGACACAACATTCGAAGCTTGTCCCGTTAAGAATGTTTTTAAGTATACAAATTTTTGTATTTTTGAAAGCGTTTCGTTTTTATGTATCGAATTTTCGAAACTATTCCAAAATTCATTCCATTGTTTGGGGTCCCCCCAAAATTTATCAATCATTAATTTTGGTAATTTCAGCGTACTACTCCCACTAGAACTGGAACTTACATGCAAAATTCCATTACCACTAGACTGGTTTAAATCAGAACTTTGGGGATTCCTCGCTGGCGGTACTGCGGTAACCGCACCTAGAAACTGATTAATTTGACTACAAGCAATTATACATTTGTCAAATTTATTCTTCGCTTATACTACAATCTTCTTCAATTAAGTTAACATCAATTAACTCTTGTATTTCATCATCAAGCGTTCTCAAATTATTTTTCTTTTCGGTTAATAATTCAAACAACTCCCGTAATTCTTTAATCGAATTTTCCTCCCCTTCAATTTTTAATTTATCTTCAATCACTTTAATTAACCTAGTAACAGACGATCTCAATGTGGAACGTTTACGTTTCAATCTATCTAACTTCTCTTCCATTTTATTTAATTTAAATACACCCACGACAGCAATAATAAATACTTACTAATGTACTACAAATAATCACTAAATAATTAATTTAAGATTTCCCTACCTTTATTTGGAATTCCATTGTCCCTTGAATATGAAATATCCATTGAAATCGAAACACTTGGATCGAACACCTAAAATCTTCACAAAGCCTTAATTCCTTACGCCGATGCACCATCTAATAATTTTGTGCATCTCCAAATCAGATGATGGTGGTTCAGTGAGTTCACTAATTTTAACACTTTTTCATTTTTGACAATATTTTAATTACTATATACAGAATACAGAGCGTATTCTTAGGCCGCCGCCTTCAACATGAACAAACTTTATTCTCTTACAACTAAGAGAGCAACAGCGCCCTCTAGCCTTTTTCTTCAAATTACATAACAGAACAAACCAAACCCGTTCAATGAACAATAATTAAGAAAGAAATACGAAGGTGCTTCGCCCTTTACTCGAGCAATAAGCGATGCCAAACCGGCAATTCAAGCTAGGCCAAACATTTCCGTGAATAGAAGGGATTAAGAACCAATGCAGAGAAACAAAGAACTCATTCCGATTAAGCATTTTAGCTAATTCAATTTTGAGTGAAAAGCTTTTTTTGCAGTAAAATTGATATTACTCGAGTAATTGTACCCCGACACCCTCGTGTTTATGCATTTTAATTCAAAACTATCTGTAAAAATTAAACATTGGAAATTGGCATTATGAAATAGAATTCAAAGTAATTGAAATAAACATTAGAAAATTACAAAATATAAGAAATATAATGCAATCTTTGCAAAAACAAATCAAAAAATGAAAAATAAAAATTTTAATTTTAAAAATATATAATAAGAAAAGGGAATGTACATGAAGATGTAAAAGGCCAGAAAAAGCATTAACTTACGTTCTTTCTAGTGGGAAGTGGGCAGTGTTCTCTTCGCGTCTGACTCAGAAGGGTTTTGTTTTAGAAATTCTTTATCAGCAGAGGGGGCTTTAAATTATATCAGTCGGTAAGACTTGTGTGAAGTAATTTATGGTAGTGGGAGGAACTAGGAATTCTTGTGGGACGTATGTTGTGGAGCTCTTATTTGAGTGAATACAAGGGGAACAAACCGCCCACTTCTCACTAGAAAGAACGCAAATTGATTAATGCTTTTCTGGCCTTTTTTATCTTCATGTACATTCCCTTTTCTTATTATATATTTTTTTAATTTAAATTTTTTATTTTTTGATTTATTTGTAAAGATTGCATTATATTTCTTATATTTTGTAATTTTCTAATGTTTATTTCAATTACTTTGAATTCTATTTCATAATGCCAGTTTCCAATGTTTAATGAATTAAAATGCATAAACACGAGGGTGTCGGGGGACAATTACTCGAGCAATATCAATTTTACTGCAGAAATTGCTTTTCACTCAAAATTGAATTAGCTAAAATGCTTAATCGTAATGAGTTCTTTGTTTCTCTGCATTGGGTCTTAATTCCTTCTGTTCACGGAAATGTTTGGCCTAGCTTGAACTGCCGGTTTGGCATCGCCTTATTGCTCGAGTAAAGGACGAAACACCTTCGTATTTATTTCTTAATTATTGTTCATTGAACGGGGGTTGGTTTGTTCCCCTTGAAAAGTCAACTAATTTCCGATCAATGGCAATGATTACTTGAATTTAAATTAATTACTTGCTTTTAATTTATTTCTTTTTACAATTGAAATTTTGTTATTCATGATTTTATTCAAGTCCCCGTTAAACATTTTTAACAATTTACATTCAAGTTACTTTAAAACATTTTTCGAAATTGAACCTACTATCTATGGATTCACTCTTTTAAGATAATTCTACTAAAATTAATCTTAGGAGATAATGTAATCAATATTTCTTTAGTAAATAAATTATGCATATATATATACTATATATAAAACACCATACGACCACCAGTCCGTCCAAAGAGATTCAAACCCAGGTCTAATTTCCAGTTTCAGAGGTCATACTGGCTAAACTACTGTAGAATATCTATTAAAATGAATTTCTAATTAAAATTAATAATTTATTTAGGCTTAATAGAAGTCAAGAATTGATAATCCTGCAGTCGTAGTGCATGAGCACATGTCAAGAAAGTTAGAATATTTTTACGAATGTTGTATGCATGTAGATAATTTTAGTGAAATTATATGTAAATTGTAGTATCTCTCTTGTATAATATAACATGAAAGGGGATCAAAATACGAAGAACTGGATTGCGGAAAAACAGAGTTTACAAGGTTAAATCCATTTAACATTGAGGCAGAAGGCTGGCGGCAAAACGATGAATAATGCGAAACAGTATATTTAAAGAAATTGATAAGGAATTTAATGTACAGTGAGTTCAAAAACATTTTTTCTTTTTCTACGAGTGGTTACAAATATTCTTTCAGTATTTTCTGAAACTCATTCAGTATTTCATCATACAGATGTCCATCTTTCTTAATAAGTTGACTTACACACAGTTTTTCTTATTGTTACTCGAGAGGGTTATTAACCTTTTAACTGTCATGCCCGAGATAATCTCGGGCACAGCACTGGTGTTCGAAAATGTCACGCCCGAGTATTGCTCGGGGTAATTTTTTTCTTGAGTGCATCGTATTGTTATACCCGAATATATATCGGGAGCGTTTATTTCGGCTTCATCTCTTTGTCAAACCCGACTGTATCTCGGGAAACGTTAATGTCGCTCAATTGAATATCGCTCAATTCAATAGATGACAGCACTTTACTGAAGATTTCAAAAGGTAGAGGTTACAAGTTCTTTGGTTCAAAGTGCACGGGATCTTTTTGTTGTAAAATGGCGTCCAGTTCTTTGAAACGTTATATAGATGATTTAGATTCTTCAATCGAAGATGAAGGATGTATGTTTGATGAGCAGTATTCATGATAATTCTATGGTCAGCCTCAAAAATAAAAAAATGGAGATATACTCAAGCCGAAGATTGTTTCTAATTACAGTCTATCTATGGGATGTGTAGATCGCTGTAATCAGGAAATATCCTTTCATCCAACAATCCGGAAACGTCAGAAAAAATATTATAAAAAGATATTTTTACATTTACTAGACAAGGTACTCTGGAACTCATATTTGCTCTATAAAAATGTACTTGGGAAACGTATTACATTTTTAGAATTTCGAATCCAAGTTGTAGAAGAGCTTTTACATAAATATGATGATGCAGCTTCTGGACAAAAGAATGTTGGCAGACCACCTACAATAGATAACCCTGCCCGTCTTACTGAACGACATTTTATATCCCATATTCCTCCTACTCCTGCGAAACGTGAGCCTACAAGACAGTGCAAAGTGTGTTGTTTGAAAAAGGATAAAAATGGGGAAAAGATAAGGAAGGAAACACGATTCTGGTGTAGTGATTATGGAGTTGGTTTGTGCTTGGAAAAGTGTTTCCAGTTGTACCACACAAGATTGAATTACTGAACTACTAATAGGTATTCGCCAATATTTATTTATTTTTTAGAAAAAAATTAATTTTTTTCATTTTTAGAAAATAATGCTTCACTAGAAGCGAACTTTATAACTGCCATGTTGAGTGGCAGCCGCCTCAAGCAAATACGCAGTGGCTACAAAACTTTAAAATTTTACCCATGTACTACAAAATATCAATTTTTAACTACTTAAGTATATTTTATTTTGTACTAAACATTTGAATTTTCCAATAAAAAAAATTGACAATTTGTGTACCCAAATCATCAAAATAACTTGACAGTTAAAGGGCTCATCTCAGTGCTTTATCTCGAATATGACTTTTACTTCCTATTACTTTCTATATATATGTGTGCATATCACGTTTCAAATAAAGAGATGCCATGATGTCGGTTAATCGAAAAGGAACAGTTTATAACAAGAAAAACGACTGAGAACAAACAATATACGCAATCAGAATAACGAAGAATATCAATCTAAAACCCAAACGACCTAAAAAATAAAACAGTTGGAAAGTCTCTTGTCAGAAAAGAGCTGACGTCGTAATCGTTGTCGGAAATCATAGCCAATTCATATTGTTTTTATTTTGATTTCATTTAAATTTTATAAATTTTATTTCAACTTTTATCAATTTTTCATATTTTAGCCTGATTTATTAGACATCCCGTTCTTTGCATTTTCTCTACATAAAATTCAAGAGCAAAATATTTTAGAATAACCTAAGAAATATTTTAGAATAGTGTTAAGTGTTTCCATGTATTTTTTAATATAATATACACTATGTGATCTCTTTAAATCTTCTTTAAATCTATACATGCGATAACATTTAATGGCAACATCATTTTATTTTTGTTTTCATATACTTTTTTATATTTGCTATATTATCTCTAAAAATAATACGTGAGGCTAACATTTGGGTGGCAACATTTGAAAAAGGGAACAAACACAAAAGTAATACGTATAAAATACTGATGCTTGACAATAGTAGCACCTCTGGTGATAAAAATATGTTTTAAGCCTAACTTATAAATTATTATCATCGTTCTACAGTGTGAAAAGAATGTATCCTTGTAAATCGTTTAATACGTTTATATGCACAGTACATACATTATAAGTAAAACACAATAAAAACCATCATCCTTCGTCTTCCACATTAAAATACGCCATTATTTTCGGTGTTCCTGCAAGAGGTTTCCTTTTATCTCTGCGGAGGAACCATAACTGTGTTCATGAGATAGCGGAGCCTCAGTGCTTTAAAAGCTCTAATCGACAATCTTCAAAATTCTCCCAAACTGAATAATGCATAAAATTTGCAGAAATTATGTGAGTCTGTCGAGCAAGCGCAAAATTCCTGTTGGATAATGAATGAGTGGGCGATTTATTACAGGAAATGTGTCAATTTAATGTCACTTATTCCATCTTCGTCCTTGAACGGAGTAGATTAGGAGTTTTAGTTTATTAACAGTGTAGTATGGAAAAGAGACCTGAAATATCATGGAACACGTTTTTTAACTTAAACTGTAATGAATGTTCTCCTGCATGGACTTAATATTAACATTAAATATACATGTGATTTTATCTTTCATTCCAGATCGCCCTGCATTAAAATGGTGATGACAGAATATATATACAGCAGTGACAGAAGAGTTAAAATCTTTCCCTAGCGATGATCATTAAGAATGAACGCTCTGGTCTGTAATCTCTAATATTAAGTAACGAAGAATCTGAGTGTATGTATGCATGTTCCTCGCAACTGTGGATAAACGACGGCACTTAGAGTCACCTAATTTTGCATGCACGAAGTCCTCTACCCGAACAGAGGCACCTCGAAGTCCGAACCTTAAATTTCGAATGTGTTTTTGATTTATTTCCTACATATGTATATAGTTCCCATTTTGTGAGAATTTAATTAATTCTTTATTAAGAAGCTCAGTAATTTGAAAGCGATCAGTGGCAACGCTGTTTGAAACAAGACATTGTTGTCTCCGGTTTTCCATACTATTGCCATTCAGAAAAATGTAAGGTTTCTGTTAATTTTAATCGACAAACGCGCCTGTTTGAAAGCAATGTGTTTCCACTGCCGGAAATAAAATACCCTTATCTTCCACGCCAATTAAGTGAAATATGTTTAATTTTCATTAGCATATCTGTTAATGAGTAAGAAACTGCACGAGTTAAAAACAACATATATGTAGTATCCGTAAGTGCGACACAACCACCAGAGGGCCTCACCGATGCGCCAGCAGCGAGGTGAAAGATGAGTATGACATAGACAGAGAGACTCTTGTGCTATCCCACGCGAAGGTGGTGAGCTGCACGTGAAGGTGTAGAATAAGGAACTGTAGTTTTCCACGCGAAGGTGGTAAATTGGACTGTACTGTTTAATACATCAGCAAATGCGAGTAGGCACTAATCGGTTATGTGATAAGACTGGTAAAAGCTATACATAATCCTCTTTGTATCAAACGGCACTTGTATTTAATCTAATTTGTACCTTTTCTGATTATCTTTATTAAATGTTCTGTGGTGTGGAAAACAAAGTTGGAACTGTTATTTAGCATCTTCAACTCCCCTACTACAGAAAATCTGGGGGCCCTGTCCGGGATATTTGGATATTTGGATACTTCAGAGAAGGTACTGTGAAAACTTTGCTTTATTTCTTTCTTGAAGATAGTGATACTTTTGTTTCGTTTTTAAAATGAGTTTCCTAAATAATTTAAAGAAAAGTGATTTAATAGTAATTGCGGAACAAATTGGACAGACTGTTCCAGAAAATGCTAAAAAAGCTGAAATTAGAAGAATTATCGAAAATTCTGATGTTTTCAAAACGAACGTTGAATTTGTTCGTGGCGTCGTCAAGTCGATCGCAGAGGATCGGACGCCTAAAACAAGTAATGAACACTATTTGTTAGAGATCGAACGTCTTAAATTAGCTCAAATTGAGAAGCAGATTGAATTAGAAAGTTTAAAATCACAATCATTATCGAGTGATAGAAGAAACGCGCAGACTAGTGTTGAAGATATTATTAAAAGCGTCAAAACACTAACTATAGCTGTACCTCAGAAACCGGAAGCTATGCATTTGTTTTTTCAGTCACTTGAGAAAGCTTTTACTACTAAAAGTGTACCAGTGGAGTTAAAATCAGAAGTGTTGATTAATATATTAGGTGATAAATGTAATAATGTTCTAACGTATGTTTCTGAACAAGAAATCGCGGATTATGATAAATTAAAAACTCTAATCTTGAAAGAATTTCAGCCAACACCGCGTGAATGTTTGAACAATTTTAAAAATGCACAGAGACATTCATCTGAATCACATGTTCAGTTCGCGTCTCGACTCAGTGCAACTTTCAATTATTATTGCAAGTTAAGAGAGGTAGATGACTTTAAGAAATTGTGTGATCTTATTGTATCTGATAAGTTGTATGAAACTCTTGATTCTAAAACAAAGGAACATATTAGTGTTCGGTAGGGTCAAAGTTGGTTCCCACCTAATCAATTGGGAAGAGAATGTGATTTATTTTATTCATCCAGGGGTAAATCTTTAGTTGATACCAATAACACACGAATCGAAACTCCAGAAAATAAAAAGCTTAATTTTTCCAAAAACAATCTTAGAAAAGCTCAGAGCAATTTCAAGGATTCAGGGAAGTTTGTAAATCAGGGCAGTAGTAAACCAGAACGTATTTGCTATGTTTGTGGGAGTAAAGGGGAATTATTTCATTTTGCTAGAAATTGTCCCAAACGGTTAGGAAAGGAGGAAAGTTTGTCTCCAAAAAAGGTATCTGGGTTAGAGATTGACTCGGATAATGCAGCTAGAAATAAGTTAGAATTTATTGAACTGTTGATTGATGGTAAAAAAGTAAAATGTTTAATAGATTCTGGAAGTGAATTGATAGTTGTAAAGAAATCCCTTTTTCCGAATAAATTATCAACTGGATGTATAGAACTCAAAAGTTCGTTTGGTCACGTGGTTAAAGCGGAAACGGCTAAGTTTATTTTTTCTTTATGCGAAAGCAAAAAACAAAAAGAGATTGAAGCAGCGATAGTTGATGAATTGATAACAGACTGTATTTTCCCCCCTTCCAGTCTAAAAATGATCTGTTGTGACCAGGTGATGATTACGCAATATGAAAATGATTCCGTCTCTTCGGAAAGGAATTTTTTGTCTTTTATTTCTGCAGCCATTGAGGGAGACAGCGAAACAGATTTATGGCATATTAAAGATGAAGGATTACGCAATACTGTTTCCACTCTTATTAATGAGTATAAACCGTTAGAAAAGCCGCGCAGTACAGACTTAAAAATGAAAGTAATATTAAAAGATGATATTCCAGTTTCTCAGCGTTCGAGGAGAATTCCTTTTGCTGATCAAAAAATTGTTGATAATCAAATAGATGAATGGTTAAAGGATGGGATTATAAAGCCGTCGTGTTCAGAATATGCTTCGCCAATTGTTTTGTGTAGGAAAAAATCGGGCAAGACACGGATTTGTGTTGACTTTAGGCAGTTAAATAAAAAAATAGTTAAGGATTCTTTTCCTATGGCACAAGTAGAAGAAGTTTTAGATCGTTTGGGTGAAGCAAAGGTTTTTTCGACATTAGACTTAAAGAATGGTTTTTTCCATGTTCCATTTTCCATGTTGAGGAAAACTGCACTAAATATTTGGCCTTTATTACTCATGCAGGCTTGTACGAATTTCTAAAGCACCTTTTGGTTTGTGCACGTCCCCTAGTGTGTTTCAAAGATTTATTTATAATGTGCTTAGAGATTTAATACGGGATGACACTGTTGTTACTTACATGGACGATTTTATTATTCCAGCACGAAACGAGAAAGAAGGTTTAGAAAAGTTGAAACGCGTTTTAGAAGTAGCCAAAGAATATGGTTTGGAGATTAATTTTAAGAAATGCCAATTTTTGAAAAGAAAAATAGAATTTCTCGGGTATGTTATTGAGGATGGTACAATTCGCCCCTCTACTGAAAACACCAGGGCTGTTCAAAATTTCCCGGAACCCAAAAACCTTAAGCAGATTCAAAGTTTCTTGAGCCTTACTGGGTATTTTAGGAAATTTATTGCCAATTATTCAAAAATAGCGAAACCATTAAGTGATCTTCTTCGTAACGGAGCAGAATTCAAATTTGGGCCTGAACAAAAAGATGCATTTAATAAATTGAAAGAACTTTTATCAACAAGTCCGGTTCTTCATATTTTTAAACAAGGAGCACCATTAGAATTGCATACAGACGCAAGCAGTCATGGTTTCGGCGCTGTATTGCTACAAAAGTCAGATGATGGACAGTTACACCCCATTTACTTCATGAGTAAAAAAACGAGTCTCCAACAAGAGAAGCTATCTAGTTATGAGCTTGAAGTTTTAGCTATAGTAGAAGCTCTAAAGAAATTCAGGAATTACCTTTTAGGATCTAAGGTCAGGATAGTTACGGATTGCGATGCCTTCCAGAAGACCATGTTTAAGAAAGATCTAACTCCTAAAGTGGCGAGATGGGCGTTACTTCTAGAAGAATTTGACTACGAAATTGTTCACAGATCTGGGCAACAAATGAAGCATGTGGATTCCTTAAGTAGAAACGCGGTCATGATGGTTACTTGTTCTCAGGGAGAATTACAGCCAAAATTGCAGCTGCGCAAAGAAGTGATGAGCGTCTCCAGTTGCTAAAATCCTTAGTCGAGCAAGGACTAAAGAAAGATTTTCTAGTGAAAAATGGAATATTATACAAGTTTGACAGAGGTCATGAGTTACTTGTGGTACCCGAAGCATTAGAGCTAGAAATCATACGTAGTATCCATAACAAGGGACATTTCGCAGTGTCTAAAACAGAAGATCTGCTAAAAAACGACTTTTATATTCCTAACCTTAGAAAACGAATTGAGCAAGTTATTTCAAATTGTGTAGAATGTATTTTGTGCGACAGAAAACGAGGTAAGAGCGAAGGATTGCTCAATCCCATACCAAAAGATAGTATCCCTTTGAGCACTTTTCATATCGATTTTATAGGACCATTACCTTCGACAAATAAGAACTACAATCACATCTTAACCGTGGTTGATGCATTCACAAAGTTCGTATGGCTCTATCCAGTAAAGTCTACATCAGCTCAAGAGGCATTGCAGAAGCTGAAACTGCAACAATTAACTTTCGGTAATCCTTTGAGAATTATAAGTGACAAAGGTACGGCGTTTACCTCTGAAGACTTTGAAGATTACTGTAATCAAGAGAAGATCCAGCACATATTTACAACTACAGGCGTTCCTAGAGGAAATGGACAAGTGGAAAGAATTCATCTCACTCTGATTCCAGTCCTATCTAAATTATCCATAGATGATCCAACCAAGTGGTACAAATATGTTGGCGATGTACAAAGGATCTTAAACAGCACTAAGAGCAGAAGCACAAAGAGTTCTCCATTTGAGCTTCTCACTGGTGTTAAAATGAGAAATCGAGAGGACTTAAAGATTATGGAAATTCTTGAA
This sequence comes from Stegodyphus dumicola, assembly GCF_044657685.1. NCBI lineage: Eukaryota > Metazoa > Arthropoda > Arachnida > Araneae > Eresidae > Stegodyphus > Stegodyphus dumicola. Next base: position 122,867,637 of record NC_140776.1, read on the forward strand.
GAAGAAGAAAGAAATACTATGATGAAAGATCGAGAAGATATGAGAGAAGAAGCAAGAAAAAACATTCTAAAAATTCAGGAAGAGAATAGAAAAACATACAACAAAAAGAGGAAAGAGGCACAAGTATACAATGTGAACGACTTAGTTGCCATACAAAGAACGCAATATGGAGGTGGTCTAAAGTTAAGGCCAAAGTTCTTCGGTCCATATCGTGTAACAGCGAGGAAAGGCAAAGATCGTTACCAGGTGGAAAAAGTGGGACACCATGAAGGTCCTGGATGTACCACTACAGCAGCTGATCTCATGAAGCCGTGGACTTCTACTATATAAAACCATGTGTGGTTCTTCCGCACTTTTCTTTTTGTTTTTTTTCCCTTTTCTTTTGTTTTTTTTTAAATTTATTTTCAGGTGCTGTCTTGATGTTCCAGTGTTGCTGATCCGTGTTTTCGAGGACGAAAAAGCGTCAGGAAGGCCGAACTGTAGTATCCGTAAGTGCGACACAACCACCAGAGGGCCTCACCGATGCGCCAGCAGCGAGGTGAAAGATGAGTATGACATAGACAGAGAGACTCTTGTGCTATCTCACGCGAAGGTGGTGAGCTGCACGTGAAGGTGTAGAATAAGGAACTGTAGTTTTCCACGCGAAGGTGGTAAATTGGACTGTACTGTTTAATACATCAGCAAATGCGAGTAGGCACTAATCGGTTATGTGATAAGACTGGTAAAAGCTATACATAATCCTCTTTGTATCAAACGGCACTTGTATTTAATCTAATTTGTACCTTTTCTGATTATCTTTATTAAATGTTCTGTGGTGTGGAAAACAAAGTTGGAACTGTTATTTAGCATCTTCAACTCCCCTACTACATATATATAGTATATGTGTGTGTCTGTGTTTAGTGCTGCCGATCGCAATAAAAAAAAAGAAAGCGTCATGCTAGATGCTATATCGGTTCCATATACAAAATTTCAGTGTTCTATGGTTAATCGTTTTTTGGGGGATTTGGAAAAGAGGGTCCTTTATTCTGCCCGTACGTACAGATGACTCGCAAAAAAGGAAGTCTTCCAAATGAATTTGGAAATTGTCAAAAAATAAATTCCATTTAAATATGATACCAGAACGTTTTCGTGATTGCAATACTTCCTTTACTTCGTATAAGGGCCGCCAGATTTGAGACCACTTTTGTATTGTATAGAGAAAAATATAAGGGGGTCGGTGAAGAAAACTTTTGCTTTACAAGGCGTTGACGCAAGAAAAAGGTTGGGTATTCCTGTTTAAATGCTCTCTTTAAAAGAAACATTTCTTTCTCAGTAGTTCAGTTGTTGTTCTCGTTGTTGTTTATTTTCTTTGTTTGTGAACCATTCAGGCACTACCTTGGATAAGATTCAAAAGTAAAATTCTGCCTCAGCGGAAGAGAAAAGTGTCTATCGCACATCACATGGAGCGATTCACAAACACTACCCCTTTCCAAATGCGTGGGTTTGTTTCTTCTTCTTTCTTTCTTTTTTGCTTCTAAATCTCCGTCATCTTGTACGTCAGTGCCGATGTCACTTTTTTGAAGAGAAGAAATAGACACTCTTAACCGCCAAAACGTTATTAGATAAAATCATTTTGTGCTCCACTCATAGCTTCTTTCATGTATAAACTTACAGCCAGAGTATCTTCATTCTCTCTCTCTCTATATATATATTAAATAAAGCAGAATTTGTATGTGTCTACCCCATTGTGGAAACAATTGCGGCATCCCGATTTTTAACCCACCTAGTCCTCCTCTCCAATATCGGCACTTTGAAGCACGAATTTTGAGTTTAGAATTTCATTTTTATTTATTTCCTATTTTGTATGAATTTAGCGAATTTTTGAAGAATAAAAAACTGAGCGATTTGAAAGCGAGCAGTGACTGTTCGAAGTAATTTTTTTTATCTCCGGTGCCACAGACGGTTGCCATTTGGTAATACTAAAGATATTTATTTATTCTTCACTTTTAATCACTAAGAAATGTGTTGCCACTGACTGAAATAAAATACTTTATCTTCCACTGACCAGCGTGATGGCATTCCGTACGGCCTAAGATATTTAACTTTCAAATTTATTCTATCTGTTAATGATTAACAAACCAAGCTAAGTAAAGAACGTGTAGTTCTTAATATTTTTCCATTTTTTTATCTAATCTATTTAAATAAAAATACATTTAAATAATGAGATGTCTTATTAGAAGTATTAAATATCTTTATGAAATGTTACTAGGACTCATTAAAATCAGCATTTCTTTGTTTCGGATAACAATTTTAGGCAAAGCGGTTAGTTATATTACAATGTTCTCTGTTTCCGACAATGTTTCTACAAGCCTTAAAGGCTAACGAATGAATTTCAATTAAAGCAAATACAATCTGATCTGTCGAAGACTCTTTTTGTGCCACAAGCCAATTGCTTTTACTTTTATCTCGACTTTATGACCTTTACTACCTCGAAATTAATTTTTTTTACTTCTCTTCATTCCTCCTACAACGTTCACCTCTTTCTATAATGTTTAATGTTACCTTCAGTCAGTTACCACGTCATGCATCAAGCACAAACACACGTATTGAATTTGTATTCTAAAGCATCTTATTTTAAGCCTTGCTGCTCCTCACAAGCGAAAATAAACAAAGAGTGCTGTAGTTTGGCATTAGACAGAATAAACATTTTCAAAGTAACTCTAACTTATACTGTAACTACTAATAAACTAATCTCAAGCCGAGTTGATAATGCTTAAATAGCTTTCTCTATAATCAACTACAAATAAAGTAATCACAAGTGTGCCTGTTATAAATTAAAAAAGATAATGGTTTATGCATTTGGCAATGCAATTTAATGAATAGATTTCCTTATTTAAGCTCTTCATGCTTTTATTATTTGCTATATAAAATAACTTAATCTATTTTTTCCATTAAATTACATGATACATTATGTTTCTTCTTTTAGTTTTTTCTTTATCATTTCCATTTTAAATAAAAGCTTACAGTATAAAACCCTGTTTTTTTTTTTCTTTTCAGTTGTATTTTATCTTCTGTTTTTCACTCTCAACTGCTCACTATTAATGATAAAATGCTTAAATGTTTATTAAAACAGAAGCAATAAATTATAAAATAAAGGAAAATAACTGAACGTCATTCAGAAAAGGAAGAAATCGCTTTGATATATTCAATTGCGGAATTTGGATATAACAACGTCACAACTAGCTTTTTACTTCAAGATAAAATGAAAGAAACGAATATCGCCAATTTCTCATTAAAAGTACACTAAGGTGGTAAAATTCGAAAGCAAATTTTCTCCAAAAAACGCTTTTTCTTCTGTCGCCTTCAGACTTTCAACAGATTAAAAAGAAATAAGCAAAATATCGCTTAGTTAATATGTTTTTATTCTTTTGTGATTCTTGTTTTAAAAGAGGGCGAAGATTTTATTTCATAATACGTAAAAATTTCAAATCTATATCCGATCCTATATCCGATATATTTTTAGATGTCGAAATTTTAAAATCATAAACGTGAAATAGTCTAAAATTTCGAGCGATTTAAAAAAATTCACCAAATATTTTTCACAGGAGTTTCACTGAAAAGATTTTTTGCGCAGTACCCGACAGCAATACTTACTTTATTAAGTATGTGATAAAAATCGCTTAAATATCAAATTTTAAAAAAAAGCGAATTAAAAAATTGCTTTACTACATGGCACTGTCATTAAATCAGTGTGTACAAAATCATAACTTGGTAGTTATCAGGAAGTTTAAAAATCGATGAAAATATTTCAGTCACAGTGAAACACCATGAAATAAATATAAATTTACAACTTTCTCAGGACTAATTTCAAACGCTTCAGACCAGTTGTTTTACTTGCAATAGCGACCCAGTTAAATATCCGTCAGTAGGTAATGAGTCAACCCTGCAGTAAAAGAAGTAGACACTAGCTAAAAGTCAAAGCACGATTGTCAAATTTATACGTTATGGATGTCTCTAAAAATGTTTGTTTCGTTATTAGTTGTTGACGTATGCTCGAATGTTTCTTGGAGCAGCGGCAGACGAGAATTTTAAGTTGAAATACTGGTTAGTTTTTAAAAACAATCACTCCGAAAAAACATTACGTGCTATTTGAATCGAAGCAATCAAAACTATTCACAATTGACTTAACAGGTTTAAAATTTTCGCTGTAGTATACGCACAATTAACCCGTATATTTTTCAGTTTGATATGCTTCATGCTCTAAAATGCCCTGAAAAGTTCATGAAATGCAATAAAATATTAAAATAATGTTTTACGTAAAAAATGCGTATGGCATCAAAATCCGTAGCTTGTCATAACAATACTTTTGGTCACAGTGATTACCAACATCTGCTTGCCAATACCTTTATAAACAATATCACCAAATATTCTAGTAACCAAACTAAAAAATATATATGGATTAATTGTGCATGTACTATAGCGAAAACACACATCGTTTGCTGTGTTGCATTTAAAATTATTGCCTCGATAACTTGAAAAACCGATCCCTCGAGGCAAGCTGAAACTGGCATAAAAAATATGCAATTCTGAAATTAATATGTGCCTGTCAATTTTCGTCGTACGGGAGTCAAATTTATTACATTTATATTTTGTCATAACGAGTATAACACTTTCTTAAATATAAGCTTAGGAAACGAGAGACACCATTAAAAGTTAGATTTCGGTATTTGCAAAAATTTCTTTTTTTTAATTTGACATTATCGAAACATGAATATTTTCATCATTTAAAACATTTCTGTGATTGAAAGTACATGTTTACGACCAACGAATGCAAAACCAGAAGCCGAACAGTACTTTAATGCCGAGTAAGAGTTATCCCTGAGTACATTTATATATATACATATATGTGCTTTTAATTCATGTATATAATATAGTCATGTATATAATATAGTCATGTATATAATATATTCATGTATATATAAAAATAAATGCAAAGTAAACAACATTTCAAAACCTAATCCAATTTCGCAGAATAAAATAAAATAAAAGAAGTTCGTTTAAAATCTATCCCGCATTCAATTCGGAATAAATAACATACAAAAAACAAAAGAACATTTGAAAACTAACTGCTTCCTGATGACTAGGAAGCGAAAGATGTAAATTTCGTTTTCATTTCTTATTTTAGCATATTTTGCCCTCCTTTTCATTGCAGTTTACCACTGTGCTTCTGTTTTTTTGCAGGTAGTTTATTCCGAATTGAATATGGATTGAATTTTAAATGAATTTGTTATTTTTATTATATTTTTGCATTACAGTTCGTAAAAAACTTTACTCCGTTCTGAAATTTAATACATCCTGTGGTTTTCAAATTCTTTTTAAATTCTTTTTTTAAAACGTTTTCATGTATAGTATAATTTTTTCTTCCAATATTTAAGGTTTATTACATATAGATATTAGAAATTATTCGTTTTTACTATACCATATTTAATGTTGCAGCAGAAAATTTCTCTTATTTTCATTAATACTGATCAGTTTTAAAAATCGTGGCTCATCTAAATTCACTTCTTAGCACATTTTAGGCTTCGCAACAGTATTTTGCTACTAAATACGTAGAATATGTTTTTTCATTTCAAAGCTTTTGTTACTCTGATGCTACAGATTTTAAGAACTAAAACCTCTTTTTTATTTTTCTGATCTTTTATTATCAGCGGGAGAGCCCGCCAGATCTGCAAGCTGCGGCCAAAGCAAAATTTATAAGTTCATTTGAAAAGAAAATGTATAAAAACATTTCAATATGAAATATTTCAGCTAACAGTTTTCGGCCATACAAAATAGGGTTGTACAAATGTTGTCGTACAGATACTCTGTGACTATAAAACTGCTACTCTGTGTATTGCTGTCCAACTCTGAATCCTTGAACTTCATGAGGAAAGAAAATTACATATGTCATCTGTTCCAAGTCAGGATTTAATGAACTGATATTAATGAGACCAATGTGCATGTATTTTAATATCGCTGCCTGATAGAGGAATGCCATCTAAACTCTTGAAAACAACTGCAACTTCATTTTCGTTTGGAGCGTTATAACGTCCTCTGTGATCATCTGAAACAAAACTTTCGCCCTTGATGCATATACGGATAGCAGTAGCAGTTTCAGCACCTTGCTCTCGTAGAATTCCTTTTTCAAATGTTTTTCAGCATCTTTTTTTCAGCATTTTTTTCTTCATCTTCTGCATATGGATTCACATTCCTTGAAACTACATCCTATTGTGTCAACAGTTCAGCATTCAGAGCAGCATTACCAAGTAAATTCATTCTGTGCCTGAGGATCTGATCCGAATCTAAAATATACAACTGGGCATATTGTTCTTGATCAGGATGAAGTGGATAAAGGTGGTTTGCTTGATGATATATGGCACAGGAATTCTAAAACATTAAGAACCTGAATCTGCAGGCATTTCTTTATCGGCAACCAAGGAGAGAAATAAAACTAAATCAATTATAAGTCTCAATTGTAAGTACTTATATTAGCAAAAAAAATTCATTTTTAAGAAATAATATAACGAACATGCAAAGAATGTATGGCAACATTTTATGTTGTTTTTAAATTTTTGTGACTTGCTGTTGAATTTTTTATGTGGCGTAAGTGCAGAAGAACTGAGCAAAGACTTGAAAAAACGGAAAATGTAACATTTAACAAACTGTTGGGAATTCTAATGCCACTTTTAAAAATTTTGTGATTTTTACTATTAAATTTTATGTGACGTAAGGAGCGAAAATAGCGGTATATAATAATAATAAACAGTTGTGTTACTGGGAGTAAGTCTGTAGTGTCATTATGCTATATCGATGCATGAAACCTAAAACCTGTGCAATGCCCTAGCCGGGATTCGAACTACGGACCTCTCGATTACTAATCGGACGTGCTTCCAATTACAACACTAACGCAAGAGAAAAGATATGAGAAAATATCTTATGCAGTCCACCTTTTGAAGGACAACTGGAGAGAAGAAGAACACAGTCGCCAATCTCACGAAGGCACACGAAGTTACACCATGAAGGCACGCGAAAAAGAGGAAGAAAATACCCCGTTAAGTCCAAGATTCTTTTGGTGAACTGCAGCGTAAAGAATCTTAACAAAACATCTAGTGCAACGTTAAAATCTGAACCCCTTTCAGATTTACTTCTCCGTGTTTAATTTTTTTTAATTAAATTAAATTAATTTTTATTTTTTATTTTTTGATTTATTAATTTATTTATATATTCATTGACAGCGCTTTATTAGCTTATAAACGTTTTAGTGTCTTAAAAGGAAGAGAAGAATATAGGAAAGGGGGAAAAGGAAAAGAAAGAAAGAGAGGGAAGCCTGAAAAAAGATTTTTTTTTATTCTGTATATGACTTTTCTTCTGGTCATTTTCGTCTGTGCTATTTAACTTGAACACTTGCTACTTTTATTAAAAGTTTATTAAAAGGTTACACACACTTTGAAACACTCTATATTAATTTCTATTAATTCTTCTGGAATTATTTATTTATGCTGATGTACGCGAACTGACATCTCTTTTCGAAGAATCAGATGATTTTCTGTTGTCTAAAGCACTTATAACTCGCGAATTGCATTACAGAAAGTAAGATTACTTCACTTTCTTTTCAGGTTCAGGTTCAGGTTGTAGTGCAGCGGACACCCAATGTTTAACCATTGGTAATGTGGGTATTGTCCAACTGCACTATCTTTTTATTTGAACATTAACATTTTTTTCACTTTCTTTTTAAAGGAATGTGTTCATAACAAATAATGAATTAAAGATGTAATCCGAAACTGTACAAAAAGGTCCTTAGTAAGTACTGCTCTGTTTGATCCTTGAAATTTTAATGAGATATTCATCCTGCAGTGTTTGGGTAAACAGACCACTATAGCGGAATCTTAGAAGAGAACTACAAGCTTACTTTCCCCTAATTAGCTTCATTAAAATTAATTGGCTTCATCGAAACTTTCTAGTTTCATTATTGTCTCCTCCATCAGATAAGAAAGAAATTTTAGAAAACTTCAAAACTTAGCACTGTAATTGGTTTTTTTGTACGTAAAGAGTTTCCAAATTTCTAAGAACTTAGCTCTATTCAATTCCTAGAACTCGTGAAGTAACACTATCGGACAGAGACAAATCTTGACATGTTTATCTCTATCCCATGGAATATCGTTGAGTCCGATTCAGTTGTATTATCAGTTTTATCAGTATCGATCAAGTTTGTAATTCAGGAGCACTTTGTAGCACAGTGTTTGCAACCATTAAAGATGCAAAGAGCATTTTTTGTGAAAAGAGAATGTGAGAAAATTTGAGAAATTGTTCAACCTCTGCAAAAAGTACTCTTCCTACATCTTGCTGCATTTGAAATATTTTTACGGAGTGTTCGAGTTGACAGTTTAATTATGCCAAAAATAGGTGGATTGAGAAGACACCGATAACGTTCTTTGAGGCCTGCTTAAAAGATAGTTTTTCCCTGGGTATTCAATTAAATGTATTCTATTTTTAGTCAAGATCTATTAAATGGGATTATGTTGATAGACTAAATTGTAATACAATAGTGGCCACTTAATGTGATCGCGCTTAACTCGGACATTGTTATCGAATTGCCAAATCTCGCTCATTTGCATAAGAAGCACGGAAAATACTTCACTTATTGTGACCAGGAGTTCTTTTAATATGATCAAAACTTTATACAATAATTTTTAAACTGAAACAAAGTCGTCAAGTAAAAAGATAAATTCGCCAAAGAAGTTCAAAATAGATTGTAAAAGTTCAGGGTTAAATGGAATTCCTGGTAAAAATCGTCAAATATTAGATAAATCTCCCCAAGCAAACGATTAAATCGCCAGACAGCTTAGTTTCCATATTAGTGAACATTTAAAATTACTAAAAAAACAAAAGAACATGATAAAAAACAGTAAGATATAAAAACTTCTTAATTTTAAAAAACACGAAATAGAGGAAAAATCTGAAAAACTTTCAGATTTTATGCTAACCCCAAATGGGAGTTTTCCTGATATTTTGTGTGTTAGCTTTATTTATTAAATATCATATTCTTCGCACTTAAACTATAAAATTTAATTCAATGGCGAAATCCCAAAATATTTAAAAGAGCATACCTTTAGAATTTGCGATATACAGTCTCTCACGCTGGAGATAAAAATGTCTTTTATCCATAAAGGTTAGTTAGGAGGGTTGCCATTGCTCACTTTGAAATCGATCAGTTTGTTAATCAAAAATTAGTTAAAATTATAAACTATGAAATAGATAATAAAACAAATTCCAAATTCGGGCTTCCAGATGCCCATATTCGAGTGGAGGAATACGTTATTCAAACTTTGATGACTATAGGTACCTTTGTTTTTCCACAATGCGAGAAATATACATACATTCATGCAGATTCTTCATTATTTAATTTCTTTAATTATAAAGCAGGGCTCTAATATTTGGTGGCAATAATTTGAAAAGTGAAACGCCGCGTTTTAGTGGACAACGCGAAATGCCAAAAAGAAATTAATAGCCCTTTTGGGCAAATTGCCCCTTTGGACTAATAAAATAAAATAAAACTTAGTTTGACCTAAATTTTTAATAACTATTTCTATTTTGAGGGCTATCAGGCATAGATGCCTCTTCTTCAGAAACAAAATTTTTCTGCCGATTTTTTGTTTTCCCTGACAATATCCCTCTCAAACTAATGTTGCTTTTTTGCCTAATTTCTAATTTTACCTTTCCATGTTTTCTTTTAGTTAATGAGAATTGCCGAACATTAAAGGTATAGAATCGGTCCAATGCCGAAAATTAAAGGTATAGAATCAATCCAATAATTTCCAGAAATGTCATAAACAATTCGTAAATGAATAAATGAATGCTATAATGAATAAACTGTTATACCGCTGTAAGGAATATACTGTAATTTCGATTAGTTAGTTCTAGTACCTATAGTACTAGTATAAGGCAAGAAATGTCATAGTAATTTAGAAAATTAACCTTGAAATGTAAATGAAAATGTTTTAAAACAGAAAGAGATTTAAAATAACATTCTAAATAAAGTACATTTAAACGTTTGTAAATAAAGTGTAGGATTTATATTTATTTTAACTAACATTTATTTTAAGTTTAAGCTATCTTTCCTGTCAAGCCTTTACTTTCCCTTAGAATTGCCAATGCTAGAGTATGTAAATTGTAGTAGAGCGCGCAGTATATTCAAATTTAGCAGAAGTAAGTTGAGATTAAATAGAAGGGAAACGAGTTTGTAAGTGTGCTTCTTGAATCGTGAACGTGAAGGTTGCTAGGTAGAAATTTAAGAACCGCGTGTTGCGGCCTATGTGCCTATCTCGGCAGTTTTTGCTAAATCCTCCAACTGCTTAATTAGTAAGCTCGCTGAATCTCAGCTGTATTTTAGAACGCGGTTAGGTTAGTTAAGATCTCAGAGCCTCGTAGGTAGTGATCTAGCTATTTATTCATCCAGTCATTATTTCTTAGTTTTACATTTCTGTTTCTGTTAAACCGCCGGGTCGGCGTAGTTTGTGAGCGTCAAGTGGACGCAGCTGTTATTTTTAAAGTGGAATAAAAAGGGCTTTAAACCCTTCTTGCGTGTTTGTGTAAATTTGCATTTCGTAGCAGTCACTACCACAGTTGCTGACAAGTTGGGGCCACACGTTACTACAAAAGATTGAAAATCTCTTGTTCCTTTCCTTTTATCCAGTACTCAGATGGAATCATCTTTCCTAAGTTTATTGAAATAAGTAAATAACTAGATTCGTTTTAGTAAAAATTCATATTTGATAGCATCAATACAGTTTATTTAGACATTGTTCAGCATAATTATTCCATGTTAAAACAAAATATCAATTTTTATGTCAAAAATTCTTAAAATATTCTTTTGAAGTTGCCATTCCGACAAAGCAAAACTTTGTTTCCTATATTTGCAACTCTATCTTTAATAGTTCAAAGGGTTTTTGTTTCTGAAGGACTATTGTTTTCGTTTTGCGATTGTTTCGTTGCCACCAAATACTGTAACCCTATATTATATTTGAAGAAATTAAATAATGAAGAATCTGCAAAAATGTACAATGTTTTTCGCATTGTGATAAAACAATGGTACCTTGAGACATGCTGACGTTTAAAATCTGAAACCTTTCAGATTTTTTTTAATCGTCTACGAAAGACATTTTAATTTTACAATTCACACAACTGTACACCAGTGTTTATGTTTTATTATTTTTACGTCCCACTTTAATATATTGCTTGCTAGATGATTTAGAGCATTAATTAATCATGCATCGTAACTGTGCATTGATTTTAAGATATTAATCATAAAAATATAACTAACTATCCATAATTTAGGATATTAAACCTTAGTTCATACATTAATTGGGATTTTCAAAGATTCCATCATTAGCATAATAATATAATAATTCATCCGTTAATCCAATAATTCTTCTTAATAAAAATTCATATTTGATATCATTAATAAAGCTTATTCAGACGTTCTTAAACAATTATTCCATCCAAACGTTATGAACAGTTCATAATGAACCTTTGCATTAAATACATTTTGAACAATTCATTAACAAACTTTTACTAACTAAACTGCTGTAAAAGTATTTGCTTATATATTTTCTGCAATATTTACATTAAACTAGTTAAATTTCATTGTTATTTTGAAGGATATTTTTCCTTCGTTTAATGTTATCATTCGATTAACGTTCTCAAAATAGTTATCACATTAAGGAGCGCCTATCGTAATGATGAAAATTAACGAATTAAAAAAATATACCTAAATTCCTAGAACTTTGGAAACACCCCTCGTATTAGCGCATTTAGTGATCAAGTTGTAACAACATCGTTGCTGTCGTTCAAAAATAAACTTCAGTTTCAGTTTACTGAACTTTTCAAATTATTTCTCTCAAAATTAACAGGCTGCAACATCTATTTTAAGTTTTTTTTTTTTTTAATTTGGAATTTTTTTTTTTTTTTCATTTTGATATTTTGATTTCAAGTACACTTTCCAAAATGTTAGACCAATGGTTCCCAACCATTTTTGTGCCATGCACTCCCTTACCACTACTAAAAGATCATTCTCCACCTACATTCCAAAACTCGAAAATTGCATATTGTTACGAATTTTGTACATATGTAAATAATTTTAATGAAATTATGTGTAAATTATAGCATCTCTAGTATAATGTAGTAACATGAAAGGCCTCATGATGAGAAGCAATGCCGGAAAAACAAGGCTACATGGGTAAGGCCATCTAACAGTAAGATAAGCGGCTATCTCGCCAATTTTACAAGATAGCACCAAGCTGGCAGTAATTTTGGCAACTAAATTCTGTTACCTGTTTTAGGAGAAATCGCATACATCTCCACACGTGACGACTGTTTGGGACATTTTGGTTCGATCCCTGTGTTACTGTAACTGTAACCTTTCAGCAATTTCGAGAAATCGAAGTCGCTGAGGTCGTCGAGAATGGAAACTTCTCGAGGTCGGGAGAAAATTTTATGATCTTTAACAGAGCAAAGAGTTCATGGAGTAATTTTTTTAGCTGAGTTCTAAAGGCAGACAAAGTATTGATGACTGTCGCCCTAGCACCATGCGTTTATCTTACAATTTAAGCATCTGTTGAATAAATACTAATTTCATGAACATGTGTTTCAGTCGTTGTACAATATACGACTCAACAGAAGGTGGCACTTAAAAAGCTTTAATCAAGCTACTTATAGCTTGCTGTAAGTCTGGCGACATGGATCATGGAGGTTAAAAATCTCATAAATTTGCCGTAAATTTGATGACACAAAGCTCAAAGCTTCCTGTAAGATTGGCGACCTAGAGCATGCAATCCGTTCAAACTCAGCAAGGACTGTAAGGGTGCTGTAAAGTCTGTTTCGGGCTGTGTGATCGCTACATATTAAATAATTATAAAATTGGTCCTTAGGGGTTTCGGCCTCACGGGATCGCTTCTGATGTGAAAGATCGTAATAACTGCGATGTTCCGATTTGGGTGGATCTCGCACTGTACTTACTGTAAGTACTGTGCGAGATCCACCCAAATCGGAAATTTTTTCCAAAATAGATTCAGAAAAGTTTTTTCCGAAATAGATTGTAAAATAGATTCAAAATAATTTTTTTTCGCGACGTCTGTACATATGTATCTCGCATATAACTCAAAACGAATTAGTCATACAACGTTACTATTGTGCATATGGGACTGCTATAACATCTAGTTGTGCATCTTCCTTTTTTATTGCAATCCGCGGTACCAGAAGTATAACCCATTTCCCTTACCCATCCCTCTTACCGGGCTTAAAAGTCTTTACCCGGCCTTTATTTTCCCAAACTTTGGTCGTAGTCGTATATTTCCATGTGCAGAAGTGTTTTAAGTGACGAAAATATTCATGCCTTAACAACGTCAATTTAAGATAAAAATTGGACATATAACGAAATCTAACTCTTAATTTGGTCTCCGGGTTCCTAAACTTATTTGATGAAATTTTATACTCGTTATGAAAAAATACAAATACAAGAAGTTTGATTCCTGTGCAACAAAAGCCGAGAAATTTGATTTAAAAGTGAATTGATGTAAATTGGTTGACTGGGAAATTTGATTTAAAAAATCGCAGTTTTAGATGTCATTGTCATAGGCCTCAAGGAATCGGTTAATTAAGTTAAAATAATTAGAGGAAATCATTTTAAATGAAGTGCGGTTAAAAATGTGTATAATTTAATAGGCCGTATAATGAAGTCATGTGGTGCCCACATCAGATATTTTATGATGCATTTGATTTGGAATATATTATATTTAAAAATGAAAAATGTGTAATCCTTTGTAATACTAAACCCGTATTTATGCAAGTTCTACACATTAGACTCCAAATTTTGCTTCATGTCAAATTTAATGGAAAAAGAAATGAACCTAGAAGCCGTCTTAAAATATACGCGGTAGCAAGTAACAATTAAATATCCAAAGTAACACTTTTCTTTATTGTATTCGTGTTTGTAATACCAACAAATTCACGATTTGGCACTTGTTCCCGATACGACAAAATACTCCGTTTATAATTAGAAGAAATGTTTTTCTCGCGTACCGCCTCTTGTGCAACGCCGGAGGTCATTATTTTTAGATTTCTATCCGTATTCCGAGCTAACAGGTAGAATCTTTCACGCTCGGCGTGAATGTAGGCCTCCTCTACGTATTCAGTCATAATTGTTAAATACTCTTATCGATATCAGTATCGCTTAAATCTGTATCAAAATATTGCCAGTTGATTAACATTGATTCATTAGGAAAAAAAATTACCTCGCATATGTTAGCTTCTTAAAGTTTTAATTCATGTGTTGTGTAGTAAGTTGCTTAACCAAAAGCTACAAAATAGCCAAACACGGTTGCGTCTAAAAAAAAAAATAATACAACAGTACCTCGTTATATTTCCGCTTTGAAATTCACCCAACTTGGTATACGTCCTGTCTAGACCGAAAATTTTTGTTTGGTGTACAATGTTTGTTTGGAATAGAATTCGAGTTCGATGAGTCACGACTGCTCTTGCTAAACTTGTTTACCTCTTTCTAGACAATGCGACGAGTACTCATGAGCGTCAGTAAGCTTGTAACTTCTACTGAATAAACAACCCGCGCTTTAGTGGTGTGGTGTATTTAATTATGGCAAAGCACACTAGGGCTATCTGCCTAAGAGGAGGGATGCCTTTCGTGGAGGACTTTCTAAGGGAAACTGGCTCGTATACACGTTACACATGGGGAAAACCACGAAAACACCCATGCAGCCAGCCCGTTCGCGGGATTCGAACCTCGGACCGAACTACCAGTGTTCAGCGACTTTACCGCTCGGCCGCTGGTGGGCCATCAACCCGCGCTTTAACTCAGAATTTGCTAGTGACTTTCTGTTTTATCGCTTAAATGTAGTAAATTCTTTAACTTTGCTTTCCAGGAAGGATAATAAGAAGAGTTAAGCAACGAAAGGAAATGGTTACAATCACCATGGAGATAAATAAAGATATTGTTGAAAAGCATGAAGATGACCCAGGTATCCAGAACTCTATCCAGGACGCTACTGCATACCGTATGCCGAACGCGATGATGTCTACCGTGGGAGAAACGAAGACGTTATTAAATCGGCTAGCATTGCCAAAGAGATGAAATCGATTACCGAACAAATATCAGAGACGTCAGAGTACGTTAAAAAATTTATTTATTATGTGTAGTACTTTGTGGTGTTGCGCGGCCCCAACCTACACGCAACAATAGTAGTGACTGCTATGAACTGGAAAGTACATAAAACTCTTAAGAAAGGTTTAACTCCCTTTTTATTCTACTTTAGAAGTTACAGATGCGTGCACTTGACGCTCACAAACTACGCCGACCCGGCGGTAAAATAAAAATAAGAAACTAAAAATGAATAATAACAAGTTACTACCTACGAGGCTCTCTAAACGTAACTAACCTAACCGGGTAAGATACAGCTGATATTTCAGCAAACGTTCTGAATATTAAGTTGAAAGATTCAACTATCTGCCGAGGCAAGCACACAGGCCGAAACGCGCGGTTCTTAAATTTCTACCTAGCCACCTTCACGCTCGTGAAGCAAGAAAGCACACTTACGAACTCGTTTCCCTTCTATTTAACTCAAATTACTTTTGCTTAAAATTTGAATACTTTGCGCGTTCTACTAAAATTTACATACTCTGGCATTGGCAATTCTAGGGAAAAGTAAGGCTTGACAGGAAAGATAGTTTAAACTTAAAATAAATGTTAGTTAAAATAAATATAAACCCTACAACTTCATTTATGTACAGTATATATTTCACCCACAGAGTTTGTATTTTAGTGTTATAATATTAAAAATAGGAATTTTTTATGAGAACGGATACATTATTTTCTTTTTATTTCTTATTCGGAAAAGTTCTTTTCGTATGCGTCCAAGGATCTGGAACGGATGTTGTTGTTGTGTCGTGACTTATCTCACTTGTCTGATAGTAACATCAAAAAAAGCCCACGAAATTCATCGTGGCGAGTAGTGCAAGATTGCCTTAATTGTTAGCAAGAGCCTTGAGCACCATACAAGAGACAGTACGATTTTGCTCAGTTCCGCCCCCAATTTTGATGGAGAGGACCCCGGAGGGGGAGGTTCCGATGGTCTCCCATTCCTCTTCCCCTACCCCAACGTCTCGAAAGTACTTTCATCTCGCCGCATATTTAGAGTGCCCCCGTACTGCACAGACACTATACATTTACAAACATCCATGCCGTATCCGGGATTCGAAACCGAGTTTTCGATACGGCACTCAGCATCTCTAACCACTATCCCAGTTGGGCCGCTTCTGTAACGGATTTATGATATATAGAATCACATAATGATAATTAATATCAATTTGAGGCTATTTTCTAGTTTCATATATACGAAAATAAAATACTGCTTTATGTCGATACTTCATTGCCGTGTATTTCAAATTTCACTTTGATTTATAACGCTTCCGATAAGAGAATTTAATTAATCTGTCATAGATATTTGCTAATTTTAAATTATTGAAATATACGAGAAATCGGTTACGTCAGAACCTTGGTTCACGAACGCATTGGATAACAAACAAATTTTCCAAGCGAAATATATCTTGGATGGCGATTAATGGCTCGGGATATGAATAAGTAAGGCGTTCATAAATCATACTGCAGAATACAACTAATGCAGTGCAGGAAATGTCTTCAGAAGAAAAAGACGTAAGGGAAGGTGTCCCTAATTTTTTACACCTTCTTCCCCCTCGAATTTGTGCAAATTGTGGTAAGCTGCAATTACTCGTTGCAAAGTATTTGGCCGTAGCATAAACCGTTTTCAATGAGAATGCCATGTGATGTTTTAAGAACTTATAAGTCATAGAAACAAACCACAGTAGACAAAACCTTTAATGGACAAAGGCTGAATAGTTCTGAAGTAGAGGCGAGCGATGTTAGGATAAAGAGAAATGAAAAAAAACTAAAACGATAGCAGCTGTTTAGTATTTTTACGGAATAAAATTTCCTCTCAAACAACAGCATTTTGCACATTTTTTCCCTTCACCGCTTTCTACTTACGCCGTCAACTTCCTTTCTCAGAGATACGATAAAATTTAATTAGTTTTGCTAATTTAAATATCTTTTGCAGATGGTAAATACAAAAATTTGATTCTTCTAAGGATCCGTATCTTTTCTAAAAGCTCTCAAATAACCAGCATTAGTGTCCTCTGAAAAATTTCTGTTTAAAACCGAACCTTGTAACAAACGTTTAAACACATTCCACAGCAGGTAAACATTTCTTTCGTTATTAATTTCTTTTAGTTATTGAATGAAGTACAACTAAAAAAAGTCTCACATGGACACCATATGATATCCTAGCACACCTATTAAATTGCATGCATTTCTGTTGCATTCCTTTTAAACTTAATTCCTTCAAATATTCTAACTTAATTCACTGATCTTCCGAGGCAAATTGAAAATGACATAAAAGCTACAAATTTTGAAATTAAATATCCCGGCCAATTTTTGTCGTACTGGAATCAAACTTTTTTGTATTTTTATTTTTCATAACGACTGTTAAAACTTTTACAGATACAATTACAGAAACTGGAAGGTAGAATTTGTTATTTGTCGAAAATGTTTTTTAATTTGAAATTGCAGAAACATGAATATTTTCGGCATTTAAAACACTTTTGCAATCGGAAATATATGTCTACGATTTCGATAATAAAGGCCTGATAAAGGCTTTCAAGCCGAGTAAGGGGTTGAATATATATATATATATACATACACTTTTGTACTCTGAATTACAATAAAAATGAGAGATGCAGAATTAGGTGTAGCAGTCCCATGTTCAAAATTTCAACGTTCTACGACTAATCGTTTTTGCCTCATGAGAAATATATATATACGTACCGACATTATAAAAAATCCATTTTTATTTCATTTTAGAATAAAGAGTTCTTTATTATGTCCGCACGTACATATATCAAGCAAAACAATAGTCAAAAGGGATTCTCACGTAAACTACGCTACAAAAATCTAATTTTCTCAGTAATTATCTAAATTAATTTCAAGTTAAATCTTAATTTGGAATACAAGTTTAAATGCAAGAATTATTTCAATTCGTACGAATAGCTTGCTCAGAAATTATGTAAAACTACAGTGCTTTACTTCGCTAGTGCATTCTCATTAGAAATGATGAATTTAACCCTTGACTTTGCCTTTTCTGTATTTCGGGTGAGAGGTGTGATTGCATCCTAATTGACTTAATTACCGCGAATGGCCTTAGGACATAAAATTGAACTATTATAGGTAAAACTTCTATGTAACTGTAACCCAGTATTGAAAGAAACAATCAATCTCATAAGAAATGGCTGCTTTTTGGTTTGAAAATGAGGCGTATAAGGTAGCAGCGAAGATATTCTGTTTTTCTTATGTCTGCTTCAGACTGCAACATATTTCTTAAAAATGTGTCAAATAATGTTTAATCACTCAACTAATGTTTTCTTATCATTCTCGTTTCAAAACAAAGCGAAACGTTTGTTTTATAATTTGTGAAAATTTCAATACTTTATATCTCACACATTTCCGAGTGTTTAAATTTAAAATCATAAACGTCAAATAATCTAAACAGTCGAGAAATTTTGAAAATATTCTCTAAAATTTTAGAAATAAAGTTACAGATTTCGTGCAAGTTTCGGTGAAAATATTTTTTTCCACTCTATTCAATGGTACAAATTGTAAATGTCTGATATGTTAGTTTGTTCGTTAAACGAAAGTATGTCCCAAAAATCTTTAAAACATCAAACAAAAATAACCTTAATTGAATTTTGAAAACATCCCTTCACAATTTTGCATTTTTATAGACCAATAGCTTATGTACAATATTTGTATTCGATAGCTTAAACGTCGATGACGAAACTCCAACCACAGCGATACATCATAAGTGAACTAAATTAAAGCTTCTAAAAAACTATTTTTTCAAGTATTAGGTGTCAGAAAATCAGTAATAAATATCATTTATAATGCGAATAATGAATATCAGATTGTGACGATAGCATAACCATGGCAATAGAATTTTGCAAAAAAAAAAAAAAAAAAAAAAAAAATACAATAAAAGGGGAAAATTAAACAAAAAAATATGTAAAAAGTGAATTATTAAAGGTCATTAGCAACTTTAAGCTTATTATTTGAAAAGCTTCTAAACCCCATTTATCGCTTTGTAGTTATGACAGGCTTCTGTAATTATCGGATTTTCTGACATCATTAACATTCATTCATAAAAAAATTTACTGCAAATTTATGTTTGCAGAAGAAATTATCGTTTTATTTTGCTTTTGCTTATGATACTAACAGTTCTTCTCTGTGTATATATATTACTTGTATAAAGTACAAACAAAGCGTCTGCAAAAGTTCTTAATGCAGCTTTACTTTCACAACCGTTAGTAACAGACATGCATTTTCAGTTTCAAAAAAGTTTTAAATGATGCGAATATTCGGGTTTAGGCATCTTTTAATTTTAAGATGAGTCATTTAAAAATTAAGATAAATTTTTACACGACTCCCCTTATCCCTATAGCTCTATTTAGGAAAAGTTCATACTGGACATGAAAAGAAGCTGCAAAATGTTTCCCTCGAGTTTCAAAATTTGGGATTTTTAAAGATTTTTGCTACTTTTCATGAAGGATCAGTTAAAAAATATATCAAGTGATCATAATTTTTAGAAATCAATGCGGAATAAATTTGTTTTGACATCTTAAAACAAAGGCTAAAAAGAAATATATATAAACATAATATTTCGAATATTTAACATAACAGTTCTTTTCTGTCAATGTTTTATTATATAAAATCAAATCTCTAATCATTACATTCTAAAAACTTATACCTGATTCTTATGATACTTCCAGTATTTTCTTCAATTTTTAAGCCCAAAACAGTCTATTAGTCTCGAAACAGGATTTTGCGTCGTTTCACTGTAAACGGTGAATCTTTTTTTCAGATTATTGCTATCAAATATTATCGCCGTCTTTTATATTTAAAGAAATTAAATAATGAAAAATGTGCTCATGTTTCTCGCATTATCGAAAAACAAGGGTAAATACAGCCATCCAGTTATGAATAACGTAGTCCATTTTCTCCCTTCTTTCTGCATGCCTTCATGGTGTAACAGGTAGCACACTCGGCGCGTATTCGAGAGTTCCAGGTTCGAGTCCTGGTGAGGGCATTGCTCAGTTTTCACATCTCCAGCATCAAAATAACCTAACGTCTCTACAGTGGCGCCTGAACTGGGACCAGCCACAAGTGACGAGCGCCGAGCAAATGCACTTTTTGTTAAGTTCAAATAAAAAAATACAAATAAATATAATTTGTTAAGTTCAAAAATAAAGGTTATTTAAACCTTGTTCTGCAGTCATCTGTTCTTCCAAGACCTAGCGAGAATTCGCTACTTATTTTGTTTCAGCAAGGATCCATAGTGCATGATTCCAAAACATACTAGAAGACTTTGCACCACTCAAACAAGTGTACCTGGAAGTCGGAATTCCCTATTTCAAAATACTTTTATTGTTTATTTCGTACTTTGCAAAGCTTTAATGCATTTTTAATTACCAAAACTCAACGATTTCAAAGCTAGCAGTGGAATATAACATTTTTATCTCCAGCGCTTGAGACTGTCTATCGGAACTCTATATGCCGTTTTTAAATATTTGTGATTTTTCTGTTAAATAAACTTTTATGTGGCATAAGCGCCAAGAACATGATGTTTAATAAATAAACATATAAAATTTTAATAATAAAAAGGCAAAAAAAAATTGTAAAACCATCTTAGTAAGAAAGTTTAACATTGATATGATGAACTAAGAAAAGACTGAAAAAAAAAATCTGAAAGGTTTCAGATTTTAAATTACGTCCAAAGAGGCTTTTTTTAACGTTTTGTGTTGTTACCTTTATTTATTAAATATCATGTTCTTCGCACTTAAACCATAAATTTCAGTTCAATAACAATGTCGCAAAATAATTTTAAAATAAGCCTATCTTTAGAATTTCCGATACACAGCTCCGCGCGAGTTAGCCCAGGAGGGCTATTAATTTCGTTTTGACATTTTACGTTGGTTCACTATAAATGTCGGTTCACTTTTCAAATTGTTGCCACCAAATATTAGAGCCCTGAATTATATTTAAAGAAAATAAATAATGAAGAAGCTGCATAAATGTATGTATGTTTCTCGCATTGTGATATAAAAACGGAACCTTGAACCATCAAATTTTCAATAACGTACATCTAGACCCGCAAATGGGTATCTGGAAGCCCGAATTTGGAATTTGAAATTTGTTTTGTTTATCGATTTCATATTTTGTAACACTTTAACGAATTTCTGACTAACGAACTCAATGATTTCTGGTGTGTGCTAAAGAAATGCTAAAGCGAACAATGGCAACACTGTACGGAAAGGAAGGGGGAAAAAAAAAAAGAACATTTTTATCTCGAGCGCGCGAGACTGTTTACTGGAAATTTTAAAGATATGCTCATTTTTAAATTATTTTGCGATACTGCTGTTAAATTGAATTTTATGGCTTAAGTGCGAAGACTATGATGTTTAATAAATAAAGGTAACAGACAAAACGTTAAAAAAAAAACGCCCCTTTTACACTTAATGTAAAACCTGAAAGCTTTCAGATTTTATTTTATTTTATTTTATTTTATTTTTATTTATTGTCATTCTAGCTTTATAGCATTTTTTCGCACTTACGCTTCATGCAATTCAACAACAAAATCACGAAATTTTTTAAAGTTGCATAGCAGCATATGTTTAGAATTCCCAATGCAGTGTTAAGTTTTAGCATACATTTTTGTATTTTTTTCAGTCTTTTCCCAATACATCATATCAATATTCAATTTTCGTAGTAAGATATCTAACGAAAAATGCTTTTTGTTTTTTTATTATTAATAACTTTTTATGTGATAACTTTACTTATTAAATATCACGTTCTTTTCACTGATGCCACAGAAATTCAATTCAACAACAAAATCACAAAATTCTTAAAAACAGTATGCCTTTAAAATTCCTTATAAAATATTAGAGTTTTCATACATATTTTTATATTTTCTATATCGCTTCTTTAGAAACTGTCTGCCCTCACGGCCAGCAGCCTAAAATTGTTATCATGGAAAAGAAAAAGTATATAATGATTTGAATGAGCTCAGCTTCTGTAATTTCATAAAGATAGGAATATTTCTATGTAAACATCTCTGGATTTTAACCCATGTTTATTTAAATCAATCATATTAAGAAGTAGAAAAAAATTATTAAAGAACTATGTTTATTGCTTAGCTTATCATTCCGTAACCTTCCAGATTAAATTTGAAAGTATCTTAGGCTTTACTGAATGCCAACACATACTTGCTTTAACTATCTAAAAATATAAAGTTCGCTATATACATGTGCGAAATTCGTAGTGATATGCTTAATAAACACTTTGAGAATGTCGTTTGCAAATTAAAATCGAGGCTGTTTCTTAGATATTAAACAATTAATAATCAAAGTAGAAAGATTTCTTTTATACCTGCTCCCTAAATGTTCCTCAGAAACATTAAATCATGCCAGTAATGGGCATGTAAAATTCGTTTTCAAACATCTGTATAATCTAAAATAACATACCAATATCTTTAAATTTCCCTATTTTAAAATTATACAAGAGAATTGAGTTCTATATATGCTTACTTTTAACTCAGTCTTTCGTTCACTTCTTCAAAATAGCTAATCAACACTAATATTATTAATATTTAGTATTTAAATTTATCATATTAAGATAACACAGCGCGAATGCTTTCGCTTAGTGAAAGCAGTTCATTTCAATTAATCCTCAAAATAAGCATAATTTCGAAATGCATTTGCTGTGGATGTATTCATAGTCAAAAGCTCTCGTCTGCATTGACGTTAATCAGTCTAAATTAATTTTCTGCAGCATAACTCTAAACATATGCGACGTGGGGATGCAGTGAATTTCCCACGGGCTTACAATTAAATCCCTAAAATTTCTAATGCATTTGTTTTACATAATTACGTATGACCTACGTTGATATCTCTAGTGTTTATCTCTTCGGCCATTTGTGTCTACAAATCCTAAAGGATAAAGAAATACTAAAGTTTTATCTCATTGCTAGTTTCAAATATTATATTCTCTGTTAATTATTAATAAAGAATCTATATATATGTATTTTGAGAACTTAGAAAATTCTTCATTAACAAAACAGCTGAAGGACTGAAAATCTCAAAGACTAAAATCGATGTTTTACCATTGCTTGAAATAAAAAAAAAAAACTGTTATCTTGGACACTTCAGTCTTCTTGAGCATTCTTGAGCAAGCTTTCGTAGACGGCTAGCAAAATGACTAAAACCGAAATAACTCAACTTGCCTTGAGGGATAAGTTAATTAAATTAGATTAATTCTAGGAAATAAGTTTATACAAAGGACAGAAAAACATGCTTAGAGAGTACAAAGAAGTTATGCATTACAGTTAACAAACTTTATAAGTAAGTAAAATGCAAGAAATTATATAAAATAAAACGAATACAACAGGCAATACACGTAAAATAAATATGTAAAGTTTGCATACATGCATGTATGAGCAAATCGTGTACTTTTTTACAAAATTATTTCTTAAAAATTATCCTTTTATCGCCTCAAAAATTGAGAGGAGAAAATTATGTGAGATATTTAGTTTCGGAAGGACATGTTGACAGCAACAGCATAACAAATGAAAAGCAGTCACAAACAAACTACTAGTAATTATCATAATATAATTTCTTTCGAAAAAATCTACATTCAATAAGAGTGTAGAGTCACTAGGTAATTTTTTGGAAGCAGGAAAGATGAAAAATATGCAACCGCCTTCGCCGGGAATCGAACCACAGACCTCTGACATACCGGCTCAGTGTGCAGAACCACTACACCACGAAGGCACGCTAGGGAAGGGGGAGAACTACCTTATAAGAGTACATAGTAATATTAACATTACAATATCTAATGTATATTGTGTCATCTGACGGATGGGTCTGATGTAAATCCGCACGAATCCTTCTCCGCACGAATGAATCTTGACGGCAGTTCCCAAGAGAAAAATCGAAGAGAACAGGGCGAACAAAAGACCTGAATTTCGTATGATCGAACACATCAGAAGTAAATAAGACAACAATGAGCTGGAACGTAAATGAGAGAAATAAGACGAAAGCGCATGTTTTAAAAGTTTCTTAAGAGTAAGAATACCTGCCACGTCAAGATAGCTCAACGAAAAATCTGCACAAAATGTGTTTCAAACAATAAATGCAAGAGAAAAAGAAAATGAATTAAGTGCTAATACTAAAATAAAAATGCAAATTAAATGCACTGAATAAAAATTAAAATAATCGAACGAATATATTAGCAATAAGCTAGCCTTCAAAGGAAAAAACTATTTATAACAGAGAAAAGGGGAAATAATGCAAATATTTGTTTTTTATTTTCAGAACCTAGAGCTAAAATACTAGGGGAGAATAGGGTAATTTCGTGATTTTAATACTTCTCTTATTTTAAATATTAGGCATTGCCTGAAGCCAGTCACACTGTTCGACAACTGTTAATTAAAAAATTCTTTTGTTTCCGCGACGTCTGCTCCTGCCTGCACTATCTTCGCACTCGGTTTTGCCAGATTACGAAGCTTCGTTCAAGATGATTTGAATTATTTATTGGAAGGCAAGTGTTTGCCAGATCACATCACTTATATGTATTTGTAATCTACGTATATTCCGAAACTTCAGCGTGTGAAAGAGTGCGGTAACATAGTATTACTATACCTCCTTCCTTTCATTGTTAAACAAGTCTGGGATTTCGATGTACAAAACATGGAGTATCAAGAAGAAGGTGAAATTGCAAAGCTTCATTTCGCCAGAAATTGTTCATTTTTTTTTCGCTTTCCTGTATACAGAATTTCATGCAAGTTTATTATGCTTCACCTGTCCCTTCGGTGTCGTTTATTCTACTGCCTGAGATCTGTACTCTAACAGTCTCGTCTGTGGGGGTATAAATTACAAGAATCGAGTTTCTACTTATCTCCATCATCACAACCAGCTTTGTATGTATTTATTTTCTCGTGAACAACACCAAACTTTTTGTATTTAGCTCAAGATTTCTACTATACTTCCTTCCTTTCATTGTTGCACAAAATTGAGAATTCGATATATAAAACAGGGAATATAAAAAGAAGCTTCTCATTATCTGAAATTGTTCAGTTTTCTTCACTGCTACTGTGTTTCATGCAAATTTATTTTGCTTCATCTAACCCTTTTGGGTCGTTTATTCTACTGGCTGAGCTCTGTACTCTGACAGGCTCGGCTCTTGGGGTATAAAACGATTTTCTACACGAGTCGATTTTCGACCTAACACCATTCCCACAGCTAACTATTTGAATATATTTATTTTTCTTGTGTGGGCTTTTTTTTGTTCAGCTCAATATTTCTACAGTATGTACACATTTTTATGATTTGTAAACTTTTATCCAAGCTAAAGTAATTAGAGACCAGAAATTTACCGACTACCTTGCGTGAAAGGGTGATTTCTTTTGACTTAATAATGCTTACATTGTGTTTAGTAATTAGTACCATGTCCTCCCAACTTATTTTTCTGAACATTTTGATGTGTCACCTGTCTTTACTTGTCAATAAATTCACTATCTTAGAATTATTTAATTAAATAATGGAGCTTGTGAAAATTACATAACGTCATAAGCTGTGCGCAAAGGCTGTGCTCGCTAGAAAATGTTTCTAGCAAGTTAATGATGGCTTTGCTTCACAAAATTAATCTTGTATATAACTAAAACGTTGTTTATATATAGTCATCGATCTTTTACTAAGCATTTATAAATAGTGTTGCATGCGTACGGGTTCGTAATAAATTGAATGCACAAGTCCGATGAAAAGTGAATAAAATTTATTCTTTTCACAGCAGATAAAATAAAATGCTGAAATTTCTTCAGAGATATTTGTACAATATCACAAAACCTCAAGGTAGTTATATTCTAAACAGCCAATCCGATCTCGCTACAGTAAACAACAACATTCTTCTAAACAACTCGTAAAAAACTGAACTGAGATGTTTTACGCCAGCTTTTATAAGCTTTTTAATCTGTCACGAGAACCTTCTTGTAATTTCTCGAGTTTTCTGGAAAGCAAAAGAGTACAATTACGAGATATCTACTTATTAAATGCGCGTGCTCCTGTATTTTAGTTTTTCCGGCGTAGCTTTCTCTTCAAGTAAGTCTCGTGCTACATTGCATGGGGACATAAAACGATTTTAATCATAATTCTCCTAAAAATAGCAAATTAAATATAAAATCGGTAACAATACTTTTAAAATCGTTAATGTATGTTTGTTTTATATAAATTATCATCTTAGGATGAATTGGAAAATCTTAATAAGTCAGTTGGTCTGCAGATGCAGACGTGACAACTACTCACATTGATTAAGATTTTATTCTACAGAAGTAGAAATATGTGTATCAAACTCTGTGTCGATACAATTAGTGTTTCTATTAAAAATATTTGTTTCCTTCAATTTGTTCTCAAATACTTCACGCACCCTGTAAATACGAATTTCTGTTTAAAATTTGTCAGTACCTATTAATATGGTGATGATTTGTTGCTTAATTTTTATGAAGATTTTTTTCTATTTACATTTATGATAATAAAGGAATATTTTTTTGAACATTTTTGAACATAATTTTAGAAGAATCCTTGTTTATATTTTCAAAGAATTTTTGCTTTAAAAAAATTGAAACCTACAGTTTCCTCCATTTTAACTGTCGAAATAATCAAATCCCACACATTCCACTGCAAGATTTCCTTCAGTTTCGAACTTCCTGTTCTCCTTCAAGTAATTCTCCTTTCGAGTGTGATATTCCCGGCGCATCCTGTTGTTGACGAGTGATAAATTTAGGATAACGAGACGGGAAGTGTTAACGTGTCTGTGAAATACTCTGAGTAAAGGTCGGATGTCTAATTCCAATAAATTACAGCATTCAAAGAAGCCGCCAAAGCCAGCTGGAACACATTTCTCTAATGAAATTCATTACAAATATACACTTACAAGTATTTTACTGACGTCAAGAGGAATGTTATTCATCATCAAAAGAAAATGTAGAAGTTCAGTGTGACATCATGGTATAATCTAAGTAAATCATGGACACATATGTGTATCATTTATTTATGTGTGTATCATCTATGTACGGACCTATGCATCCTATGTATCTGTTTATTGATCTATGTAAATCATGCTTAGTTCAATGTGACCATGTATAGACCTATGTAAAAGTTAAATGTGACATTATGGATGTATAGTGGTATCTCGGTATACGTCATGAATGCGTTCTAGCTCCCTCGATGTATATCAGATGAGTTTTCCCAATTACAAAAAAAGAATCCGTTCTTAAGGAAAACTCCTATGGTTATTGTTCATAACATTATTATTATAACGCTTTACTTCTAAAATAAAAATGCAGTGGGTGAAATATACACTGAACCATGAATGAAGTGCTGCACATAATATTATACATATATGCTTTTCTGCTATCTGGATCAAAAGTAAATTTTCAACATGCTCTAAAGTCATTCATCTTTATTTGGTAATCGATTTCACCCTCTTCATAATACCTTAATAGCGTCTTTGTTTTTAAAGTCTTAGACACCATGGTACTGGGCATACGGTACGCAATACCAAAGTCCCAGATATGCATAATCTCTGCGTACTTTTCAACAATCTCTTTTTTCACCTTTATGGTGACACTAACCATTTCCTCCGTTGTTTCACTCTTTTCATTAGCTTTCCTAAAACTCACTTTTAATGAATTTATTTGAAAGTTAAATATCCTAAACTTTACTGAATAAAACGCACTGGCAAGTGAAATATAAAAGAAAATTTAAGAAACTGGCAAGCTATTGCTTTTAAATAGCAGAGTCTGTTGATTAAACTGAAGAATAAATATCTTAGATTTTGCCGAATGCCAGGAGTCTGGCGCCTTGAGTATAAAAATGTTGTATTTCGAACGAAAAGTTCGAAGAAAACCGTTCACTTTCGAATCGCTGAATTCATTAATCAGAAGTTCATTAAATTCGTACAAAACATAAAAAAACCAAAATCCAAGCTTCGAGGTGCCCATCTTTGGCCGGAGGACTACGTGTGTTTAAAATGTTGAGGCTGTAGGTGTAGTCAATTTCCCATAATGTGCGGAACATGCATAAATTCATTACATACATACAAATTCATCATTATTTCATAGTAAAGATAATACTAAAGAGATATAAAACATCGGAAAATAACATACAAAATAGAAGCAATGAAACAAAGAATTCGGGCTTTTAGCCGACAGTACCTATCAGAAAAACAAGGAGTTTTACAAATTTCTCTTCCTCTATCAGTAAACAAGCCTTCTCGTCTCTTTCTTCCTAAAATAAAAGAAAAACGTTTTTGTTGTTCTATGCTTGTTGTCCGTTCAATGTCTCTAATTCCCAAGCCATCATTAATCATGAACTCAATTATAAAAGAACCGTTGCTATTGACACAGATTCTTTTTTTTTCCACTGCTGAACAAGGCTTTTAAAAAATATCCTATTAAGTGTAATCATAAGGTTCTGATGCTGAAATAGAATATAATAATTTGTTATCACTGCCTTCGCTTCTTTTTCCCGATAATAAGACGCTTGCGCGGCCAGCCGCATAAAATAGTTCTTACATATAATAATAAAAATAAGTAATTTCATGAAAATATACAGTATTTCTGATTAGCAATTTACTGGTTAAATGCATACATAAATTTTACTTTCAACCAGATTAAAATTAGAAAAAATATTCTTAAGAACTGCATTTATCTCTTTTAAATTGATCAGTTTGTTAATCAATAACAGAAAAATTAAATCTGCCAATAAAATACTTTACACTTTACTGAAGAGCAAAACACTGGGGCGTGGAGGATATAGGTATTATATTTCCGGCAGTGGCAACACATTACTTTTAAATAGCCGGGTTTGCTGATTAAAATTGAAAGACAAATATTTTATATTTTGCCTAATCGCAACAGTCTCGCTCAATGCAGATAAATAAAATACAACTAAAAAAATATTTTTATGTGACAAAGCTTTTATTTCAAATGGATACGATAATGAATGCACTAAAAAGAGGAAAATAATTTATGATTTAATTTAATGGAAATACTAGATTAAATAATTCTATGTACAGAACTCATCTACAATTTTTATGTTGCGAATAATAAAGGCGTCGTGGGCCCATAGTAAATTTAACAAGATATTAGCTTACAGATTTTATAATGCGTTTAAGTCAACACAAAATTTGAAAAGATAATGTCTTTTACATTTGATGATGCATTTCAAGCAATAGATTTCGTTTTTTACGGGCCTCATGCTCTTCTTATTCGCGATATAAAATTGTAGATCAATTCTGTAAATAAAATTATTTAATCTATTTTCCCATTAAACTATATGATAAATTATTTTTCTCTCTTCTGTTCATTAATTATCATATGCCTTTTAAATAAAAACTTTTTGCATAAAAATATTTTAATTTTTTTTTCATTATCTGTTTTTAGTCTCACTTACACGTTAGCAATGCTTTAATTTTCAGTGATTATTAAAACACAAGAAATAAATTATTAGAAAATTATGAGGTTTTGGAAATTGGATATAGCAGTAACATTACAACAAGCATTTTACTTAAAACTAAAATGAATATAGCTAATTCGACATTAACTTCGCCAAGATGGCAAACATGGTCGTTAAGTGCGCTAAGATGGCGTACCTAAAAGCAATGTTTCTACGTTTTTTTCTATCGTTTGCTTCCAACTACAAGACACGTTGTAGAGTCATTAGGTTAATTGGAAGCAGAAAGATGAAAAATATGCAACCGCCTTCGCCGGGAATCGAACCACGGACCTCTGGAATACCGGCCCAGCGTGCTACCATTACACCACGAGGGCACGCTAGGGAAGTGGGAGAAATACCTTCATTAAAAGTGGGAGAAATACGTTCATTAAAAAATGTAGAAAATATCTCAATAAATTGCATAAATAAGTATTTATAGAGCTATTTTACATATATGTTTGTCATTCTTATATTGATACATATGTATTTGTCATTCTTGTTTTTTACAAGGCAAACAATTGGTTCTATAATTTGCGAAAATTTCAAAACTTTATATCCGATGCATTTTTCAATACTGAAATTTTAAAATCATAACCGTCAAACAACCGGAAAAAATGGAGCGGTTTTCAAAAATTCAGAAACTAAATTACAATTTTCATATGAGTTTCAATGAAAAGATTTTTTACGGTTGTATTCATTGGTGCAAACAGTAAAATTCTCATAGCCTTAGATTGTTCGTTAAAGGATGATAAGTGCGATAAATCGCTTAAACATTAAATAAAAAAATATAACTCGATTTTTGGAAAACTTCCTCTCCAATGCATTGCATTGCCATCGGCCAACAGTCTCTGTACAAAATATGAACTCGAATCAGGAAGTATTAAAAATTGATGACAATATTCCACTCACAGCGAAACACCATGACCGAACTATAAATAAGCTTATAAAAACTGCCGCTTTGCGTTTTCACATCGCTGAGTTTGTTAATCAAAACTTTATTTAATTCATATAAAATATGGAATCGATAAATAAATTTTAAAAAAATACGAAATTTAAAATTCTGTTTTCAATTCAGTGCTGCCGTTTTTCCAATGCGAGGTACATAGAGATTCTTCATTATGTCATAATAGAGATAAACATCAAAAAACAATTCTTTTTAAATTATTTTATTTCATTTTCAGTTACGTACAAATACAAACATTTCACTCTTTAGTTTGTCTATGGAGCCTGAATATAATATACAACTTTGAAATAGATATATCTTTCAATTTTTTTCTGCACAGAAGTCCCGCATTTTATTTTTAAGAATGAGTGTTGGAATAACAATGCAAATGAAGTGATCTGCCTAAAGGAATAGATACATTCATGCGGGACTTTTTCCACGAAACTGGTTTGCAACCACCCAACCATCCCATTCGCCTGGGATCTAGTGTCAAACTTTAAGCTATTTTGACCACTCGGCCATAAGTGGGGCTTTTAGAAATGGTACGAAATCTTTCTTTCGAAAGTGTACTCTCGATTATCCGGATGCGGATCATCCGTGCGAGGCAGTGCTAATGCACACACACTCTGGGAAAGTGTGCAAACCAAAGACAGGCAAATCGAAGCTTGCTCTAAAAAAAGACCTCTGAAGGGGTTTAGGTTTAGTTTCAAGGATTACCTCGTATAATTCGTTGTGCCTGTGCATAATTGACGGCATCGTTTCGGCTGATCATTGGCAATTTTTTTGTTTCGTGTGCATTTTCTTGTATATTGTCTTGTGATTCTCTTAAAAATTGATTTTAAATTTTAGAACTAAAATATCTGATGTGAACAAACACCACATGATTTCTTTTTATGGCCTATCAAATTATACACACTTTTTGCAGCATTTCATTTCAATTTATTTCCTCGAATTAACTCTAACTTAATGAACCAATCCCTCGAAGCAGGTTGAAAATCACATCCAAAATTGTAAATTTTGAAATTCTTGTCGTACAAGAGATAAACTTCTTATAAATTTATTGTTTCGTAACAAGTGTACAGCTTTTCCTAATATAATTTATTGTTTCGTAACAAGTGTACAGCTTTTCCTAATATAATTTATTGTTTCGTAACAAGTGTACAGCTTTTCCTAATATAATTTATTGTTTCGTAACAAGTGTACAGCTTTTCCTAATATAATTTATTGTTTCGTAACAAGTGTACAGCTTTTCCTAATATAATTTATTGTTTCGTAACAAGTGTACAGCTTTTCCTAATATAATTTATTGTTTCGTAACAAGTGTACAGCTTTTCCTAATATAATTTATTGTTTCGTAACAAGTGTACAGCTTTTCCTAATATAAGTACATTAAAAGTTATATATATTTATTTGTCTACAATTAGTTTTTTTTTTTTAAATTTGAAATTGCCAAAATTTGAATATTTTCGTCTTTTAAAACACTTTTGTAACTGTAAATATATGACTACGACAAAGATTGCAGAAATAAAGGCTGGGTAAAGACTTTTAAGCCGGGTAAGGAGTTGGGCATATATATATATATATATATATATGTACGGTTTGTCTGCCGATTGCAATAAAAGAGAATGGTGCATGATTAGATGTTATAGCAGTCCCACATATAAAATTTCAATATTCTTCGGTTAATCGTTTTTGAATTGTGCTAAATACATACATATGTACGTACGTACGTCGTACTGACATCATGGAAAAAACCTCATTTTAATGCATTTTACAATCCGTTTTGGAAAAAAGAGGCCTTTATTCTGCCCGTACGTACAAATGTCACACAAAAAATGTCGTTCAAATAGATTCGAGAGCGGTCAAAATGGATATTTTCGTTGAAAAATGATACTCGAAATTTTTCACGATTACGGTACTTCCTTTACTTTGTACAATTAAATAATTATTTGAGACAGATCATTGGGGATTGAAAATAAGAGTGGAACATTGGACAGAACACAGGCACTTCAGTTGGTCATTTTAATTTTAAGCATTATTTGATTCGTTAGAAATCGTATAAAATTTTCCTATATGTAGTGTACTCTCAATTATCCTTATCGGATTATCCGTGCCTGGCAGTGCCCATGTACGCACACTCTATGCCATGTGAGAGTATATAAAAACCAAAGAGATACAAGTCTGAGCATGTTCTAAAGAACCTCTGAATAGCGTCTTTAGTTTCAACGAAACTTTAGTAGTATTTTATACTCTAGACGTGAATAAATTAATTTATTATTGCCATTTGATAGGTATGAAGCATCATTCGAAAAGCTGGTCGCTACAAAATGTCTGCCTCGAGGCATGCGGACGACAACTAGACAACACGTGTGTTGATAAATGCGTCCCCTTGCGATTCGGTTACTACAAAATCAGTTCATTAGTCAAGTCTCTGCAATGCGAAGGTTCAATCAATAATATATCACAGTTACGAACGCAGTGGAAGATTAATGTATGCCACTGAATAGACGTCCATTTCGACTCACTTTTACTATGTGGTCTAAGAGTGTTCCATTGTAAATCTATTATGCAAAGTACTTCATGAAGATATTCTGTACTGTATACTGTCGTCTGTCACTTAGTATCTATCACATAAAAAAGTAAATGAGTTTGGAAAACTCAGCAGAAATCGCTACATATCACAGATCAGTTCGTAACAAACTGTAGCTTTTCCCCACGCTTTCTATTGGGGTGTAAGTTGTTTGCACATCCAGACTGCACATGGAAGATCCGTGTTTGAATGCGAATCTTCCATGTGCCTTCTTTTGCGAGGCAAAGTTGAATTTTCATACTTCTTCATTCCTACAACTTGCGGTATTTCGTCACGTACCTTTCCCCGTAACATTTTAGCGCTAGGTTCTGAAAATATTTTTAATATTTTCATAATTTCCCCGTGCCCTCGGTATGCATATTTTTCCCTCTAAAAGCTAGTTTATTGTAAATTGTATTTATTCTCTTCATTACTTTTATTTTTATTCAGTCTCTTCTATGTATCTGTATTTTAATATTAACTTTTAATCCATTTTCTTTTCCCAGGCCTTTATTATTTGAAACCTAACTTAGGCAGATTCTGCATTAAGTTGCCCGGACATGGCAGGTGTTCTGAGACAAAAAACATTCTAAACATGTCATTTCGCTTTACTTCTGTTATTTATGTTCCATCTCATTGTAGTCATATCGGCTGCTAATGTTTTCGATCTTTCGAAACACGGCTGTTTTGCTCACCACTCTTTCCTTTCCTTCCTCCGATGGTAATTGGCCCGACATGTCTGGCTCAGTTACTATCAGATATCCGTTAGATATTGGTTCAATATCCATCTGCTATTTTAATGTTAATATCAATATGTATTCTTATCGAAATGTAGGTTTCCATAAAAGAAATAATATTGTGATGGGCAGTTTATCTATGATAACTTTTCATTTGTTATGTTCTTACTGTAACCGTATCCTTCGGAAATTAAATAATTCGTATGATTCTCCCCTCTAGATTATCGGACAATAAAATCAAACAAAAAGGGCAAAATGCAGTAAACTGTGTTCTAATAATCAAAAAATAAATTCCTTATATTTTCAGCTTATAATTTCTTGAGCATATGAATATATATGAAAAGTATATAAAAAAAAGAGTTTAAATCTGATGTGGACACTACGTGACTTTCTTGTACGCCTATTAAATTATACACAATTTTTGCTGCATTTCACTTAAATTTAAATAAAAAAATTATTTCCCGAATTATTGTAACAATTAATCAATCCCTCCAAGCAATTTAAAAATGGAATCCAAAATTGCAAATTTTGGAATTAAATATCCCGCTCAGTTTTTATCGTACTGGAGATAAACGTCTTATAATTTTATTTTTCCATAGGGAGTATAAAAGTTTCTTAAATACAAGTATAGAAATCATACTATTCGTTTCCTACAAAGAAAAGTACAACGGGAGACTGAATTGAAAGTTAAGATTTCGTTTAATTTGAAATTGCCAAAACATGAATACTTTCGTCATCGAAAACATTTCTATAACTCGAAGAATGTCACTAAACGTACGATTCTGAAAACTGCTATAAAGACTTTGAAGGACGATTCTGAAAAACGAACCAACGAAAGCCGAATAAGGTATTTTTTTTAAGCCGGTTAATGTGGTGAGTTACATATATATATAAATATATATTCTTTTGGTATTGCTAAGTGCAATAAAAAAACGAAGGAGCAAACAATGATCCCGTATACAAAATTTCAAAGTTCTACGTCTAATAATTTTACATTTATGAGTGGTACATACGTATATACGTAGAGACGTCTAATTAGATTCAATTTTGAATTCCTTTTAGAATTCGTTTTGGAAAAAAAGTATACTTTATTCTTTCATATGTACGAATGAAAAAATACAAAGTCAAATTGAATTCAGGAACGGTTAAAATGTGTATTTCCTTTGTTGAAATCTGACAACCGAAATTTTTCAAGTTTTCAATACTTCCTTTACTTCGTACAAGAAAGTAAAAAGATAGTTCAGTTATCGGAACTTTGCAATTATTCCGAAGGTCTGCTGTTAGAGTTAATCCGAATATATGAAGTTGTAACGTTCTCTTTTTTTAATTACCTTTTCTAATTTTTTTGGAGGTAGAATTTCAGGCTATTCTGCCTAAAGCTAAACCCATAAGAGATAACGTAATTATTCCATTCTGAAGTTATCTAAAGAAAGCGTAAGGAGAAAGTACCGCTTGAAAGGAAACAGAATTGAATTTTTCGAAGCCTCCATCGCCAGTAAAGGGCAGATATTTGTTACGTATATATACACTGGGAACAGTGAGAAGGAAATGCATTAAATCAGATTATCCGAAATGTCAACTACTTTATCGATTTCGCATGCAAAGCCTTTTCCTTACAGAGTCGCATTTCCCTAAGATTTTCTTTAAAAACACAATACTTGGCGGAGAATAAATGAGACTTCACAGAAAATACAGAAAAGCCTTCCTTGTCTTAAATTATAATAATAATAATAATAAAATACTTGAACACAATGTTCCAGAATGTTCATGAATGAATACAATGTTCAGTGCCTGATCCATTTTGAATTATTATATAATGAAGAATATGTATTTATTCATGGCCTCCGCATCGTGGAGAAACGGCGGCACCTAGAGTTACCTAGTGTTGAACGCACATAACGAATTTAATGAATTTTTCACTAAAAATTCAACAATTTAAATGTAATGTTCTGCAACTCTCTAAAGCGTATATTTCAAATTTGAGCAGAAGGCTCAACGATATTAAAGAAGAGTGTTGCCATTAGAAAAAACGTAATATACAGTGGTATCTCGGTAAACATTCGCTTTGAAATGCTTCGGTGTGCCTGCTATTTGCACACGGAAAATTTTTGTTCGGCAATACGACTCGAGTTCGACGAGTCGCAACTGGGCTCACTACTCCTGTTTACGTCTCTCGAGACAATGCGACTATCCATGAGCGTCAACAACGGCTGCTATTATTCAGTCAACGGCTGCTATTATTCAACTCGTGCTATAACTCGGAATTTTCAAGTGTTTTTGTGTTTTTTCGCGTAAAGGTTTTGTAAGTTGAATTACTTCGTACAAGGAACTAAAAAGATAGTTTAGTTATTTAAGTTTTGCAGTTATTCGCAAGGTTTGAGGTTACAGAGCGGTTACAATTAATTCTAATATATGAAGGTCTTTTGTTCACCTTTATTAATTACCTTTAATTAAATTCCTTTTTGGGGGATACCCGGTCTAAAAAACATAAGTTTACCAGTTTCTGCCAAGGCCTGTGGCCCAATGCAGAACATTTTGCAGTACCCTGCATAAATTCTATTTAGCAGAAGACAAATGGAAACACATTGTGACTCTGGATGAAGCATGGGTTTACCTAAATGATTGCTACGAAAACTGGACTATTTATTATATAAAAAGAAAAGAAATGTACAAACCTGGTTCTGTCGATACAAAGAAAGCTTCAGTAAGAGATTTAAAATTGCCGTAGGAGTTTCTTACAATCTGAATTTTAAAATAAGAACAGTGGGAAGAAGTGTTGAAATCAATTCAACGTACTATCAAGAGAATATTTTACGACTGATATTTACAGAAGAAATTCCATTTCTTTATCCTAATGACTTTCAAAGAGTAAAACTTCATCCAGACAAAGCAACAGGTCGTGCTTCGAAAAGTGCAGTTGCATTCCTTAAAAAATCAACAGTTACAGGTATTGCATGCATACATTTTCAACGTATGCGAAGATCTCTGATGTTTTACCTATGAACAGCTGGGCCTTTGGTCTCTCGAAAAGAGCTCTTTCTAACTGCAAACCCAACACAGCTCTGGAAATTAGCGGAAGAGGAACGAAGAGGAAGGGAAAAAACACCCTTCTATCATAGAAATGACGATGCAGATTTATAGTCCAAAAAAGAGGTCAGACTGA
Source organism: Stegodyphus dumicola (assembly GCF_044657685.1). Taxonomy (NCBI): domain Eukaryota; kingdom Metazoa; phylum Arthropoda; class Arachnida; order Araneae; family Eresidae; genus Stegodyphus; species Stegodyphus dumicola. The sequence continues at coordinate 122,904,746 of NC_140776.1, forward strand.
ATATTTAAGAAAGTATTCTTTACATTTTAAACATTAATTAAATGATCCCGAAATTTTTCTAAAAATGTGTAAACATCCTCCGTGTTTTTTATCTTAAAATATTGTTAATAAAATTCTTTAAGTTTCTTCTTTAAATTATGTATTTGTCAAAATTTTTAGATTAGCAGTAAGGCAGAAAATTTAAGATTAGCAGTAAGGTAGAAAAAGGGAAAGAAAAAATATTAATAATAGTTGTTTTCTCATTTTAAAATATTTGTATTCTCTAACTGAATTCCTGAAATTATTCCAGAGATTTTCCTCAAAATTCGAAATGGCAAAATTCTTGGAATTATTTTCTTCTTATTTAAATAATAACTGCTAGTTCGTTTTTGGTTCAATACTCCCAAATATTTTATTGGAAGGGGTTGATCGAGGCCTTTTATAATTATTTATTTATCTAATATTCCTGTTTATTTATTACGGGACGTAAGTGCGAAGTAAGTGATGTTTCGTGCGTAAATGTAAAAAGAGGAAACATTATTGATAAAAAGAGAAAAAAGGCTATGTAAGTCATCCTACTAAAAATTTAACATTCATAGGAATGAACTGACAAAAGACTAAGAAAATTAATCGTAGCACTTAACGCTGTATCAGGAATTTCAAACGGATGCCACTTTTAAAAGTTTTGTGATTTTGCTATTGAATTTTATGTGGCGTAAATGTGAACAAAATTATATTTAGCAATAAAGTATGAAAAAAGTTCTGCATATGATGTTTTAAAAAGATTAAATATTCGTGGGGAGAACTGAGAAAAGACAGTAAAGAATAGAAAAAAGTATGGCAACACTCAACACTGTATCGAGAATTCTAACATTTGCAGCTTATAAAAATTTTGTGATTTAACTTTTGAATTTTATGAGCGAAGAAAGATATTTTAATAATAAATTTTAAAAGATAAAAAAAATGAGTTAGTAGTGTAACAGCTTTAAATAATATTAAAATCTTGTAGTTTAAATAATTTAAATAGATGAACATCAAGGTATTTGTGAATGGCAATATTTGAAACCAGACTCGAGTGCCACGTGCGATTATAACACGAAGAATGTAAATTATTTTTAAATGTTAGAATATGTTTTCTCTTCTTGCTTGTATGTCGCCATTTTTTTTCAGTGTTAAATAAAAGTTATTGCTGTGTTCCATCATTGGAGTTGCTTCATATCGCCAAAGAAGTATTACAGTAGAAATGAATCCAAGAGCAAACTGTTAAACTGCGAGCTCAGGGAGAGCATGAAATTCCTTAACAAACTGGCTCGACTTTAAAATCTGAATCCTTTGTTGCCATTCGTAAAAATGTAAGATATTATTCTTTCATATTTAAGCTGGTCGATACTGATAAACGACCTAAACTATTTAGAAACAACAGATGCCGTTCTAAAAAAAATTTTTCTAACTTTTTATCTGATTCATTTTAATAAAAATGCCTTTAATTCAATCTAATTAAAAACATTAAAGATTTTTCTATGTTCTACTTTTTAATCTGATTAATAGAAATAAAAATGCATTTAATTCATGATATATCTTATTAAAAACATTAAGTATTTTTATATTTTTTTAATTTTTTAATATGATTGATTTAAATGAATATGCATTTAATTAATGACAAATGTAATTAAAAACATTAAATACTTTTGGTACTTTTTTGTTATTCAGCTGCCACGCTTTTTGGTGTTTTTTAAGTGTAAACACACAATTAAATTTGTTAAATTAAGCACACACTCATACACAAATGTTTTGGTCCCCAGATGGCGTTATCATTGCGTCTCAGCTTGAATTTTGCTTCTCTTTCACAGGCACTGTTATGGAAAACTAGCATGCTTTAATGTTCTTTTTTACCTTTTAATTTGGTTAATTTGAATACAGTGGACTTAATTCAGAATACATATATCTCAGTGACTTTCAAACTTTTTTCTTCACGATACAGTTAATAACTTTAAAATGTGGCTGCATTCTGACAAAAAAATTTATTTAAAAGAATTTTACTTCTTTAATTAATTTGAAATATTTTGTAAAAATAGCATATGATAATAACTTTGAATGAAATATAAAACTGCAATACAAAGTAAGCAAAATATTTATATCATGATAAATTACAGATTACATTTAATGAGAAATTTTTTAAACAACCACGTTTATATTTGGGCATAAAACTCGTAATACTACACTTATTTTCAGTTATAAAAGTCTTGATCTTTTTTTCGCTTTTATATTGGCTAAAGCAGAAAATCCGAAATCCCACAAGATGATGAGATATGCAAAATTATAATACCTCACTTAAAGATTTTTGTGATGTTATCGGATAACTGCATTTAAGATTAATCCAAACTACAAAATAATTTTTATTGTAAGCATTCGTAAAATTCGGCGGCATGCTAAAGCGCCATGGAGCAGTGGTTGAGAGTCGCTGATACATCTAATTAAAAACATTAAATATATTTTTTAATTTTCTTTGATTTAAATAAAAATGCATTTAATTCATATTATATCCAACTAAAAAATATTAACAATTTTTGTAATTTTTATTTTTTAATCTCATTTAATTTAATAAAAAGGCATTTAATTATCATGATGTATCGAATTAAAAACATTCAATATTTTTATAAAACGGCATCACGTATACAGGACATTCTGAATTTAGTCTAAATGCATATTCATCTAATAATCCTATAAAATGTTTCGCTACTCTACCTGGGCCATCTCTACGGATAATCTACTGATAACCCATATTAAACTATAAAAGAGCCCTTTGAGCGATCGTTAAAAATCTTTCAGATTTTTTTAACTATTATTATTTCCTCCACTCGGCTCCAAAACCACGAACCAGAATTCATCATTGTTTTCACTCAAAGACATTTTGTAGAATATTTATTTATTCTATATTCTATCTATGCCAAAAACATGAAATGCATACTTCCCGTGACGCAAAAAAAGTACTTAAAGAACTGGAAAAGAGTTTTTACCAAACACTTTTCCTTTCTTGAACTTGAAGTTAACTTTCCTTTCTTGAACTTGAAGTTAACTTTCCTTTCTTTAAACAACTATTTTGTAGAAACGTGTTTCTGGCATAATGCAGATGACAATGTTTATAACGACTTTCCTTTTATGGAATATATTACCAAAAATGCTCTCGTAAATATACTCCAAAAAGGTTTCGAAGCATTTATATTAATATTTTTTTGCAATTTCTTCCATCTCTTACCTGTTAATTCTTCTGAATAACTGATGATCTAAAAAAAGGTCGATTTTCGCTACATGCGGCAGCTGAAACGTTAGCTTGAAATAACTTTCTCATCTCAAATTTAAAACTTGCAGGTCACGCGAATCTATTTTTCTTTTCTCATATACTTGGACGAGGATAAGGGAAATAAACTGGCATAGGGCAGCAATGTGGACGTCTCACATAAAATTTATTGAAATCTACGTGAAAGAAATTACAGTGCCTGAAATTACTTTTCGGAAACTTGTATTTTTCAAATTTATTTTCGCAAATTTTGCACTAAATATTGAAATATAGACTTCAGAATTTTTTAGAATGTATTATTTCTTCTATTTTAAGCCTTGATTTTTGTAAAACAAATGTCATTAAATTATTTCTCCGTAATAAATAATTTTTTCAAAAAACTTTCATCAGTAATTCACATAATCACGCGGACAATCCAAAAATTTGTTTAAATGTTTTAGTAGATAATGTTTCCTGTTATAATATTTTATTTTCTATCAAAATACATGACAAGAGTTATCGTCTGAGTTTGGAAATTTTTATTTCTTTAGCAAAATATATTAATATTTCCGAACATTTTCGTATTCTCCATTATCCGATGCAGATTATCCTGTTTACAGATTATTCGTGTGTGGTCATATTCGACAATGCACACTCAGCGCTATGCGCGAGAGTGTCGAAAAGACAAACAGGCGCAAAAGTCCGAGCAAATACATGCGCCATAAACCGCTGATTTGCATCATGTTTAGATTCAACGATTACCTTCAACATTTCGTTCATGCATAAACATAATCAAAAGCATTGCGCCAGTTTGTCTCTCTCTCTCTTTTTTTTTTTTTTTTTGTACGTATTTTCGTACATATTTTCTTATTCTTTTAAAAATTCATTTAAAATTTTAGAACTAAAAAAATTGAACTTTTAAAGAACTCGCTACAGGTACCAAGCGAAAAAAAGTTGTTCTAACACTAAAACAAAAAACTTACATTAATCCAAAAATTTCATCACGGCGAATCGACAATAGACCTCACCGCAGAATATCCATTTGATGTGCAATATGGTCCTGACATTGTTAAACAAAGAACTCGATGCTAACATCTCATGACTTCCTGATACGGCCTATTAAATTATAAGGGTTTTTAGTTGCACTTCATTTAAACGTTTTTCCTCGAATTATTCAAACTTAATTAACCGACTCTTGAAGCAAGTTGAAAATGACATCAAAAACTGCAAATATCTCCGTCAAATTTTGTCGGACGGGAGTCCAAGTTCTCATAATTGTATATTTTTCATAACGAGTATAAAACTTTCGCAAATATAAGTATAATGGCATCAAAAGTTGCAGATATTGAAATTAAATACCCTGCTCAAAATTTGTCGTGCGGGGGTCAAAATTCTTGTATTTTTACTTTTTTATAAGGAGTATAAAATTTTCTCAGATATAAGTACAGAAATCGAAAGTCCGCATTAAAAGTTAGATTACTTTATTTGTCAAAACTAAATTTCTTTTAATTTGACATTTTCAAAATAGGAATATTTTCGTAGTTTAAAACAACGTAATTGTTTGTTTGGAAGTATATGTGTACAACCGACTATTGCAAAAATAAAGGCCCGGTAAGGACTTTTAAGCTGGGTAAAGGGGGGGTCGGTACACACGCACACACACACATATATATGCATATATATATGTAGCTGTCGATTGCAATAAAAAAGAAGGTTCACAGCTAGATTTTATAGCAGTCTTATATACAAATTTTCAACATTCTACGGCTAATCGTTTTTGAGTTATGCGGTATACTATATACGAACGTAAATATGTACGTAGAGACGTCACGATAATTCCATTTTAAATTCATTTTACAATCCGATTTGAAAAAAAAAATAAAATTCCTTGTTCTGTCCGTACATACAGATGTCACGAAAAAATTAGTCAAAATGGATTCAGGAACAGTCAAAATGGATATTTGTTGTAATTTGATAACCGAGATTTTTCGCGGTTACAATACATTCTTTACTTCGTACAAGGAAGTAAAAAGAAGTTAGAGCCTCTCACAAGAGATTCTGACATTGAAAGACAGGTACCTCTAACCAAAAGAGCATGAAACTTCCAAAAACAAAGTAAAACTACTCACTTAGGCATGAAAATTGATATTCTGGATTATTCGTGTTTTTCAGTTACCCTGACCTCCTTCACGGCAGTACCCCGGATAATAAAGAATACACTTTTGACAGCACTACCTTAGATTGCAAATTTACTGCCAAATTGGGATATATTTTTCTTGAGCTCTACAGCTCAAGCTACCTCTTGAGTTTTCTGCAGGAATATATAGTAGAAGCCATATAATGTGATCTATCGTTCTAATATCGTTATCGAATAGTTGAAGTGTCGCCCATTTATATGCGAAAACATGCGCAAAGCTTCGCTTATTGGGGTTACCACTTCAGTTAATATAATCAATGTATTACCGAATAATTTTTTAACTGTTATAAAGTTGCCAAATGAAAGATATATCATCAAATAACGGTAAAATAGATTATAAAAATTGACAGATACCCAGAGAAGGGTGTGCAAGATATCAAGTAACCAAACAATTTGGTTTCGGTGTCATTTATCCGTTTAAAATTAGACAAAAAAAGCAACCTTAGTTTGACGCAGAATTTGAATAACTTTATCGAATTTGAGGATGATCAGACACAGGTCCTTCTTCTTCATGAACAAAAAATTTTCTGTTGACTTCTTTATGAAAAATGCTTTTACGATTTTTAAAGTTGTACAATGACATTTTCTCTTCGTATGAGGGATTCCTTCTGAGTATTAAGATTAAGGGTACACTTTTGGTTAAATTATTTCCAGAAAATCATTCGTCAAATGATTTTCAGAAACTTTATCAATAGTTCATAAATGAACTTTTGTATTAAAGACATTACGAACACTTCATAAACATTTTGCATTTTCTCAATAAAACTATTGTGAAAATGCCTATTTATATGTTTCTGCTTATATTCATATTAAATTAGTCAGCTGTTGTTCTGAAGAATATTTTTCGTACCATTTAGCGTTATCATTCGATTAATGCCATCAAAATAAAGGTGAACAAAAGTGATCATGGCGGCGTTTACTGTATATTCTCTTTGATGATTTCAAGGTACAGAAGGTGTCTTAACATTTTTAGAAAGATTTCGATAAAGAATTTTAAAAACTGAAAATGTTTTTGGAAAAAAATCTGGCAAAAACTTATTATTTAAAATCAGAAATACGATCTGTTACATTTAAATGTATTCTTCTTTCAAAATGTCGCATGTAAAATCGCTGGGGACTGATGAATATGATTTCGCGCTTTCCGAAGAAAAATATTCCTATTCCGTAATTCAAAGACTTCGTGAAATGCATGGTATTAAAATTTCCACCAGAAAAATGAGTAAAATTAGTAAGACACCAAAGGAATATCAGAAAAAGGTACGTATTGTTTTTAAAGTTTCTTAAGCTAAATCCTTGGTAACAAGAGAAAAATCGGCCGATGCTGAAATCAATTGCAAAGTCTATACATCTGCACCAGCAATAAATAAAATAATAAACCAAGACTGACAGCTTAAAGAACCTAAAAAAACATAATGTTCCACAGATTTTGCCCAGGCACGTCGCTCAACGCCCCGACAAATAAATTTCTAGAACGCGGTATGAAAACTATTTAGCGGAAGATAAATGAAAATGCATTGTGATTTTCGATGAAGCATGGGTTCACCTAAATGACTGCAACAAAAAATTTCATATTTATTGTAAAAAAAATGAAAAGAGAAAAATGTGCAAACCTAGTTTTGCCAATGGCAAAGAAAGTTTCAGTAAGAGGTTTATGATTGTCACACGATTTTCTTACAATTGGAAATAAAAACAAGAACAGCCGGAAGAAATGCTGAAATCAACTTAACGTACTATCAAGAGAAAGTGTTAAGCCCAATATTTACAGAAAAAGATCCATTTCTTTATTTCAATGTCTTTCAGAAAGAGAAAGTTCATGAAGACAACGTAACAAGTCATACTTCGAAAACTACGTCTGCATTCTTTGAGGAAATGAAGCAGGTATTGTACCTTTTACATGTATTCAGCGAAGTCTCTTGATGTTTCACCTCTGTACTATTTTGCCTTTAGTCTCTCGAAAAGAGCTCTTTCTTATCGCAAACCTCGGCGATTATGGACTTTGGAAAGTAGTGGAAAGGGTGAAATCATTACCTCTGAAAATGTTAGAAGAAGTTCTTTTATCATAAAAGTCGCGATGTAGACTTATAGTTAAGAATGAAGGCTATCAGACTGAATATCTAAAAAAATTCTGTTTATATTTTAAACAGTAATTAAATGGCCCCGAAATCGTTCTAAAATCCCTTCTGTTGTTTGATGTAATTCTCCCATAGGTGTTGCTTAGCCAACAGAGTAAACTCACGCTCGGAGGGAAAGGCTAAACGAATTAAGGTCACGGAATTGTCTCATATGTTATTGAATCTCTACGCTACGGTGGAAAGGTTCATAAAGTAAAGTAATAAAAGAAGAAAATTAGTGTTGAAAACAACGAATGAAACAACTAAACAACTTAAAAATTTTTAAAAGGTAATTTGATTAATAGTATTATGTGTTATTATTATCCAAGTCGCAGTTTAAATATATCGTGGTACATCGGTATACGTCATTAATCGGTTCCAGATCTTTGGACCTATACCGACGAACTTTTCCATTACGAAATAAAGGGAAAATAATTAATCCGTTCTCATAAAAAATTGTATTGCATTATTTTAACATTGATTAATACTAAAATACAAATGCATTGGGGGAAATATATGCTGTACATAAATGAAAATATACCACATTTATATATCAGTTTTCGTGCTGTAGTGACTCATCAATCTCGAGTCGTATTCAAGTTTTCGCTTCCAGACAGGAAGTACAGCAGAATCCGCTTAATGTAATCGCCGTTAATGTTATCATTCGGATATTATTATCGAACTGCCGAAGTCCCGTCCGTTTCTATACGAAACCATACACTGTTTATTGGAATCAACAATTCGGATAATAGGATCAGAATATTACAAAATATTTTTTTGAAAACTAATGTACAGTCACTTAAAGTCGCCAAGTAAGGTCAAAATGGATTATAAAAATTGTTAAGTGTCAAAGAAATGTTTTCGAGTAAGGAATTATGTCGCCAAACAGCTTGTTTTCGATTTTAGTCAACCATTTCAAATTAGACAAAACAGCAACCTTAGTCTCGATTAGATTTTGAACAACTTTATCGATTTAGAGAAGCGCATGCCTCTCCTTCAGCTACAAAAATAATTCTGCAGATTATTTTTTCCCCTTATCCCTTATAACGTTGCGCGCCTCCAACTTGCACGCAACCAAGAGGTGACTGTGAAAACTTGTATAAAAGATAGAAGCTTGTGAAGGGTTTAAGTCCCTTTTTATTCAACGTAATAAATTACAATTGCGTTCTCTTGACGCTTACAGACGGTGCCAACTTGGCAGTCAAATAAAAATAATAACCTGAAAGAAAATAAAGACAAGATTCTAACTACGAGGCTCTCTAAAATAACTAACTCACCGCGTTTTACAATACCGCTGCTAATTCAGCAGACTTGAAGCTCACTGGAACGATGACCACTACTTCCCGCCAAGCACATAGGCCGCAACGCGGGGTTCTTCAATTCTCGCTAACTACCTCCGCGCTCGCTAAGTAAGAGAATCTCTCACCGAACTCGTTTCCTTCTATTTAAATCAGAATACTTCCGCTGATAATTTGAATCCTTGCGCGTTCTACTAAAATTTACATATTCTGGCATTGGCAGTTCCAGGGGAAAGTAAGGCTTGACAGGAAAGATAGGTTAAACTTAAAATAAATGTTAGTTAAAATAAATATAAACCCTACATTTGCCGCTGCCAGAATTTGGAAAACTTGGAAGCAGGTCCTACAAACGACCTGTTGTAGGTTTATCTAATTCTGAACTAACTGGCGAGAACCTCGTTTACACAAAAAAAAATCTTATGTAACAATTATATATTAAAATTCTGTTACTCGTTACAAAGCTTTCTTCTTACAGCAACTTTTCCTGGACTTCATCAATCAATCTTGGTCTTTCCTTCCAGCATCTGGAAGGAATAAGTATCAGTATCTTTCTACATACATTATAATTTACACTTTCTTGACACAATAAATTTTTTGTTTTTAACGATTCGTTTTTCTTAGTTATTGCTTACTTCACATTCATTCAATTTTTCAAGCATTAATTTAACTTTACCCTGGCTCTCCACCGTGTGTGGTGTCAAACGGGAATATTCGTGTTTTAGTCTTACAACACTTCCCCTAACCACCATGATTTGTTAGAATTCAACAACCAAATAGACACACCTTACTCGACATTCTACAACTCAATGAGCTACTTTAATAGTCTTAAAAATTCAAATGTAGGTGGAGAACCCTACAAAACACATTCATTCTAACTTCCCCCTCATTCATCTTTAAACATGCAGGCTTTCGCTCTAAAGCATGACTTTATCTACAATTTACTACTTAAATTTTGACTTCATTGCTTTTAAGCATTCACTTTTAGCATCTACAATTTTATGCTTCTAGACTAAATTCTACTTTTACATAACCTTCAAGTATTTACATACATTTACAAATTTTTAATACATATGCTTTTTACAATTTACCATAAAATGAATAAGAGAAAATAAATTTTTACTTTACTCATTCTTCGCCAAGCTGGCGGCACTGAAAGTAAAATTCTTATTAATACAAGAATACGAAGTTATTTTTATCTTCGGCCAAATTTTGGCTTTAACATAACAGAATTAGTCTTTCGACCAACAGAAAATGCTTGTTTTTAGCTTTTACACTTAAAGAAAATAATACTTTTGCCTTAGCTAAATAAAGTAAAACAAAACTAAGTCTCAACCGAGACATATTGACTTTCGTCAAAACATAGAACTTCGTACTTATGCATAACATTTCGGAACAAAAGAGAAAAAAAAAATTATAGAAGGTTTTAACTTATCTTTGAGTTTTCGATGCTTGAAACTCCGTCATCCGTTTTTGGCAAAATTGATCCCAAGTTAGAGTTTCATGGATGTCAATCTTCTCCTTATTGATCTCCGAGTGTCGTCCACGTTGCTCTTTCTTTTGCGTCCTCTACATGCTGGCCTCTTGACGGAGTAATCGTCTGGTTGTTGGCCTTTGCGTTTCTGCCTGGGACGGCTGGTCTTGACGTCCTCCGGTCTGGAGTCCTTCTTGAATTTCTTCTGTTCCTCGTATTTTTTTGCCTCCTGCTGGCGTTTCATTTTCCGGAACGGCGGCCTTGCTGGCACCTGACTCTGTGGCCGTGTGCGCGTTCTCCTTGATGTGTAATTTTTCCTGCCATCCTTTGTAGGTGGTGTTTTCGTCTTTACCACGGTTTCTTTACCCGGTTCATCTGTATTTTTGTTTTTCTTAAACGCCGGAGTTTGAAAATCATTTTTTCTTTTTGATACCGACGTCCGGGTTGTAGAAGTGCTAGGTCTCTCTTCAGTTCTCCGTTTCTTGGGTGGTGGAATAGTTGTTGCAGTCTCTGGCCCTTCTATTTCGTTTAGACTTGAGTCCTGCAAGAAACTTTTAAGGATTCCAAAATCATTTGGATTATAGTATTTTTTCACCTGGTCGGGACTTGCTTTACAGATTTCCCCTCTGTCGTTCTTAAGATATAATACTACCCCTTTGATTTCCTGAATTACATAGGGGCCTTCAAACTTTGGAGCTAGCTTTGCCATAAAATTGTCTGGGGCACTTGATAAAGAAAATTTCCGCTTCAATACTTTATCCCCAACTTTAAAATCTGCTTCACGGCGTTTTCTATCATAATATAACTTTTGTCTATTTCTTGCCGTATCCGAGGTTTTAAGTGCCTGATTAATCAACTTTTGCACATCTTGTTGTTTAAACTCCTGCTCTCTTTGTTGCACAAAGAATAATTTATCTAAAGGCATAATTAACTTTCTGCCTAAAAATAATTCTGCTGGAGTTTTTCCCGTAGTATGATCATGTGCCGTTCTTAAAGCATAAGCTAATTCATTTATGTAGCCATCCCAGCGCTTGTGATGTGTACTCACGTAACTGCGAATTATTTTTACTATGTTTTTATTAACTCTTTCTGCTATGTTAGCCTGTGGTCTATACGGAACCATTTTGATATGGCGTATGCCAAGTCCATTGCATATGTTTTCAAATACTTGACTAATGAATTGTTTTCCGTTATCGCTAATGACTTTTATCGGTGCACCGTATTTTAAAATGTATCTGTGTAATAATGCATCTGCGACTATTTTGGCTGACACGCGTTTAAGAGGAACAATTTCTATCCATTTTGAAAAATGATCTACTATTACTAAAAGAAAACGATTTTTATTTAACTCGCTCTGGGGGAAAGGACCAAGGAGATCTATTCCTAAAATTTCATTCGGAAATGTAGCGCGAATGCTATTTAAGTACCCGGCCGGGCTGTAATTAATATCATTTATTAACTGACATTGATTGCAGGACCTGACATACGTCGTTACTATTTTGTATAATTGCGGGAAATATACCGCCTCGCGTACCCTTTTTATAGTCTTTCTGACCCCGAGGTGGCCCGCTGTTTTTTTTTCGTGCAACTCCCTCAAAATGCTTAATCGAAGCGAGGCTGGGATGACTGGCTTATACTCAAGATTTTCGTTTGTTGTTTTCGTATAGAATAATAAATTATCTATTATTTCATAGTTTTTTGCTCTATTTCTTATCGCATCGATATCTGTATGCTCAAAGCTTTCGGGGTCTTTCAAATAAGCATAGATATTTCCAAATTCAGGATCAGGTTTCAGTTCAGCGATAATTGTATCTCTAGAATCTAAAATTTTTGAAGTCAACACAGCGCATTTAAGTTCATTTCCTTCATCGTCCAGTTTTATACGAGAAAGTGCGTCAGCTACATTGTTTTCCTTACCCGGTTTATATTTTATTGTGATATTATATTCTTGGAGTTTTAAAGCCCATCTTATTAACCTGGGCGTTAGATTTTTCCCCGAGTAAAGTCTACCAACAGCCTCATGATCCGAAAAGACTGTTACTGGCGATTTGCCGAAATAAACTCGAAATTTGTGTACAGCCATTAATACGGCTAATGTTTCTCTTTCTGTAGCTGTATAATTCCTTTGTGTCTGATTCAATGTTTTACTAAAAATGCCAGCGGATGGTTATTTTGCATAAGAACCGCACCCACCGCATAGTCTGACGCATCTGCTGCAATTTCCAGGTTTTCGTCCCCCTCAGGGAATTTTAAAACAGGGGCATTAATAAGCGCTTCTTTTAATCTTTCGAAAGCTGTGTTAGCTTCCGCTGTCCACGTAAATTTACTCTTTTTTCTTTTGATTACTAAGAGTGGTTCAACAATATTAGCGAAATCTTTTATGAAAGATCGATAGTAAGAACATAATCCAAGGAAAGACGAAAGTTTCTTGGCGGTGTTGGGCGGTGGAAAATTCTTAATAGCTTTTATTTTTGAATTTTGTGTTTCTATACCCTTTTGCGAAATTTTATAACCGAGATATTTAAGTTCTTTAGTTGCGAACTTGCATTTTGAGGCGTTAATTGTAAGACCGGCCTCTTTTAATAATTTAAAAACTTGTTCGAGGTCATTAATGTGTTGTTCCAACGTACTACTCGTTATAATTATATCATCTAGATAAATTAAAGTTGATTTTCCTAGGACAGGCTTTAGAACAATGTCCATAGCTCTCTGGAATGTTGATGGGGCCCCACACAACCCAAAGGGCATGCGTAAAAATGCATAAGTGCCCGATTTTGTTATAAACGCGGTTTTGTGTATATCTTCGGGTCTCATAGCTATTTGATAGTAGCCAGACGTTAAGTCCAAAGTAGACATGTATCTTGTCGATTTGATCTGTCTAATGATTTCCTCTATAACCGGCAAAGGGTAAACTGGAAATTTTGTAATACTATTTAGTTTTCTGTAATCGATAGCAAACCTCCAAGCCCTTTTATCCGAAGGGAAAAACTCGTTCTTTTTCCTACATAGTACGACTGGACTCGCGTACTCACTATTTATGGGCGTTATTATTTTATTCTTTAACATCTCCTGAATATGTTCTTCGATAATTACGTCTTTTTGTTTGTCGTACCGATAAGGTTTAGTCCTACAAGGTTTTTCGGCATTTAATTGAATCTTGTGAGTCACGATTTGACAGTTTCCTGGTTTTTCTGAAAACAAATGAGAAAAATTACTCACCACTTGCTGTATTGCTTTACTTTCCTGGTCATTCAAATGGCTAAGGTCCAATTCAGGTGTCTCCACAGGTTCCACCACCCTCTGGTCCATCTCCAGCACCACGGAACTATCTTGAAAATTTAATTTGGCCCTCGCGGCCCTTAAAAAGTCCATACCTAAAATAAGAGAGTGTTGCAGGTGTTTCACCACAAAAATTAATACTTTGAGATTTTCCTCTTTTACCTGTACGTTTAATGATACTTTCCCGATGCAGTGACATGTTTTTCCTTGCGCCGCTATAATTTCCGTATTTCTGGTTTTGAATAGTCGTATCCTATAAAAATTCTTTTTGAAGAACGTTTCACTCATGAAATTTCCTTCTGCTCCTGTATCGATGAGGGCTTCTACTGGTACATCGCCAACCAGGACTTGTATAATTGGTAGCTGTGAGTTTTTTACGATGACCGTGTTTAAATGTCTATTTGAGGGTTTTTTTAAAACTTCCGGGGTCTGGACTCTCCCTTTTACACTCCCCTCTAGTCGTTCAAAGCTTTCCTTTCAATTTGTGTCTTCTGGGTACGCGGATGCTTATTTTCAAATTTTCTTTTTAGGCCTTGACCTTCGAGTTTCGATGCGTTAGCTCGATAGTTCTTTCCCCCATATGAGCGATTTCCATTTCTGGTTTCCTCCTTCCTTCGGGTATGTTGAGAATATGTTTCCCCTCTCGCTTTTTCCGCTATTCTGCGATTTTGAAACTTCACCGCCAATTCGAAAAGTTCCTGCAATGTGTTTGGGTTTCTAATTTCAAAGTAGTCTTGGACAGCGGATAACAATCTTGGTAATATTATTTCAATAATCTCCGCATCGGGTTTTTTCCCATACAGCATATCCGTTAGCTTGATTTTTCGTAAAATAAAGTCCGTCAAATCTGCTGTATCCCGTTGATAGAAACTATATAGCTCGGCTTCCAGCCGTGCGCGATCTTTCACTATGGGGAAGGCCTTTACTAACGATTTTTTGAAATTCTCAAATGTGTACGTCGGGCTTCCAAATTCACCTAGAAGAAATTTGCCTATATTTTCCCACCATATCGCGGCCTGTCCTCTTAGTGCTGATGTGGCGATGGCAACTTTTTGTCTTTCAGGCACAGGGTAGAGCTGAAAGTGGTTTTCTATACCTTCTAAAAATACGGACACCGAATTTTTTCCGTCGAAATAGACGTTTGGCTTGATTGATGCTCTCAAAGTCTGGACCAGGTATCCAAATCCTTCTAACTGCGTTGTCATTTCTTGGTGTTGTCCAGCGGCTTCCATCCAGTTTTCGGCCATTTCAGTTCGATAAGTGTTCGGGCGCCAATATAACGTTGCGCGCCTCCAACTTGCACGCAACCAAGAGGTGACTGTGAAAACTTGTATAAAAGATAGAAGCTTGTGAAGGGTTTAAGTCCCTTTTTATTCAACGTAATAAATTACAATTGCGTTCTCTTGACGCTTACAGACGGTGCCAACTTGGCAGTCAAATAAAAATAATAACCTGAAAGAAAATAAAGACAAGATTCTAACTACGAGGCTCTCTAAAATAACTAACTCACCGCGTTTTACAATACCGCTGCTAATTCAGCAGACTTGAAGCTCACTGGAACGATGACCACTACTTCCCGCCAAGCACATAGGCCGCAACGCGGGGTTCTTCAATTCTCGCTAACTACCTCCGCAATCGCTAAGTAAGAGAATCTCTCACCGAACTCGTTTCCTTCTATTTAAATCAGAATACTTCCGCTGATAATTTGAATCCTTGCGCGTTCTACTAAAATTTACATATTCTGGCATTGGCAGTTCCAGGGGAAAGTAAGGCTTGACAGGAAAGATAGTTTAAACTTAAAATAAATGTTAGTTAAAATAAATATAAACCCTACACCCTTACAAAATATACTTGAAAATATCTGCATCAAACTAATATGGGTGATTTTGCCGAATTCTAAATTCTACACATGCATATTCCCTTCCAGTGAATGAGGGATACCTTCAGAGTATTAAGATTAGTCAAATAATTTCCAGAAACATTATGAACCATTCATAAATAAAATTTGCGTTAATTATATTACGAACAGTTCCTAAGCAAATTTTTGCATTTTCCTAGTTAAAATGTTATAAAATTATTTATATGTTTCTAGCTGTATTTATATTAAATGAATTAGATCCCATGGTTACAGGCTAATAATGCGTTTACTGTTATCGTTTGGCTAATGTTATCAGAATAGCCGTGGACAAACGTGATCACATTAAGTGGCGCATGCTACAACTCATGTTGGACTTATTCTAAAGGGAAAGTATATCGAGGTACCATTGTAAATACACTCGTGTGCAAAATTAAGAGACTTTATTTTATTTTCACAAAAGGCAAATTTATTTTCACAAAAGATATTGAACCAAAGATACTAATTTTGCTTCCAAAGAATTAATGCAAATATTCAGAGTCGAATAGGTAAGTGTACATGTGCGTGTTTCCTAAGCTGTGATTGTGCAGGGAATATAAGCTCATGAGGGGTTTCGGCGATTTGTGTTGCATGGTTTACTTTATTTTCCTAATAGTTACTTTTATTTGTGAACAAGCTTTTCCTTTACCTTCTCGTTTCCCATCTACGTTTCCCTCCCAGAAGGAGTCTTTCAGGATTTCGATTTATGTAAATGACGTAGAAACGAGTACTTAATCTGGGTAATTTAACCCTTCTAGGTCATGCGGAATATACAGTCTGAGTCACTTCAGTAGATAAACGTAAGAGAACTTGTTTTGCCTTTCGACCACGTTGTTGCTGCTAGTCTAAGCTTAGTGTTATACGGCCGTACTGCTACTTTCCAGCTAGTATAACGCCGGTGGTCTTAAAAATAAGGGCAAACTCTGTTAGTTCATTCTGTGCAGCTTCGTATTCTTTATTTTAGTTAGCATTAGGGTAGTTTTTTATTTTCTATCTTGAGTTAACCCTTTGCGCCACAGTGTGTCCGGTCTGGACACACCTAAAACTTTTCTTCTGTGCGCACAGAAAAATTGAATGAAAAAGAATTTATAGGTCACTATAGGGTACTCTGAACCTTCTTTATTTATAGTAGATGGCAGCTCAACACAAACCAGTCCATATATTTTAGCCATGTTTAGTTTTTTAAGACCCTCATTTTTCAAAGAAATCCTCCAGATTTTTTTAGGTTATAAAAGGAATCGTTTGAAAAGAAATTTATGTTATTTTTTGGCTGTATGCTAATTTCTCTATTCTATATTAGTTTTAATTTTTACTTTGGCCTTTTTACCTTTTGCCTAAAATCAAACGGCGAACCCTAGGTGTGCCCAGACCGGGCTCACCGATAAACTAGCACCACTGAGAGTCTGTATTCTTTGTTTCTCTGCATCTCATCGGTCAATTCATTGACAACAATGCACGTTTCAGCACTCTTTTCGAAGCTCTATTCAATCAGTGTGTCACTTTGGGCACACCCACAGAATTAAACGATAAATGCTACCTTTAAAAAATTTTCTTGTGTACTACTCTAGGCCTAATTAGACTGCCTACCTTTTTTTTATCAAAACTCCGACTTTAAAAGGTAGCATGCCTGAAAGGGTTAAACCCAAGTAGGGGATTATTGTAAGCTCGAGAAGGGGCCATCTATTCGTTTATTTTGAGTTGGAATAAAAAGTAACTTAATCCTTCTTTGGACTTCTTACTTGGAAGAACTCTGCGAATTGTCGCTTCACAGTTCTTCAATAGTCTAGCTCTTAAGTAACTCTAATTTAGCTACGATATTACAGTGGCCTCTTTCACGATATTCACCGCGTTTCTCGCAAGAGTTTGGTAAATTTTATAAGGTACTAAAAGTGAGCCCAGCCCGACCTACCTAACCATATAAATCAGTCTCATAGTCGATACAGGCCATGCCCAATCCAACCAAAATATAATATGATAAATCTAAAAATATAAATAGTTTTAGGTATAAAGATAAATTTTAAAAGGTTTTAGGTATAACAAAAAATATGAGATAAAATGAGTAGCCATGAACGTACGAATGACGGAATGAGATGAAGAATTGTCGATGGATTAGAGGTAAGCCACTCACAAACGTACGTGGCTACAGAGCTCAATGTAGCTTTCAGTGTCGTCTTCAATTTGTGGAATTTATTTCAGGACGCTGAATTCATGACGAGAAGACGTAAGAAAGGTCGACCAAGATCCACAACGACGAATAAGGATCGTTGTTTGGCACTTTCACATAAGAGACGATACAAAATTGCTACAACTTCTCTGAGGTCTATCTGCCATTGAAACCCAAGTTTTGTTGTCTCCAGTTGTCCGAAAGTTTTATGAGGTTAAGTAAGTCTCCCGCTCACCGCAGCACGCAAGAGAGCGGGTTTAGCCTGGGGCGAATTACATATGCCTTGAACCAGACTTCAGTGTAGCCCCGTGCTTTTCCTAGATGAGTCAAAATTCCCTCTGAACACTGATTCCCGGCGTACCTGCATCTGGAGAAAGCCCATAACACGATATTATCCCTCTCTCATCAGAAAAAATGATCATTATTATCGTGGACGTGTTTAGTCATGCATGTGTTTAGACGGCCGAACTCCTGCGTGTTTGACAAAGGCTTCGTGACTGCAATTAAAAATAGAGAGGAGATCTTAGAGCCCTGCGTTCGTCTTTTCAGTGGCGCAGTTGGTCTTGGGTTCCTATTGAGACGACAAAGCTAGCCCACACAGAGCTTAGCTGATTGAGGATTACCTAGAAAAGTAAGATATTCGCCGTCTGGATTGGCGAGTCAGACCGCCTGACCTTATCTTTTCTAGAGCATGTGTGGGATGCATTTCAGTGAAAAATTTCATGTCACCGTCCTCATCCAATAACCATCCTGGAGTTGAAAACTACCTTGCTGCAGAAGTGAGATCAATTGTCATAGGGACATCTCAACTTCCTCCTAGCCAATACACCATCGCACTGCCTGTCAGGCTGTGAAAGGGGATTATCCGATATTAGACTCATTATTAATTTAAAGTCACAACTTAGATTTTGAATATCTCCGCATTACCAGATTTACTGATAATCATACGTACACAAAATAACTCATCAATGGCACTATCTTTCTCTGTTATAATTGTATATTAACATATGTCTACCATATAAAAATCTATCTATCTCTCATTTTTTCAGGAACTTGACATTAAGTGCAAATTCTCTTAATTTTTCACGCGAGTGTATATCTCTACAGGGTGTAATTTATAGAAACCTTGTGTATAGATATATTTTCCATAGCATCGAAACTACAAAGTTTCTATGACTTGAAGCTATGTATTACTCTTAAACTGATCTATTGTCAGTTGGCTAAAATATTAAAACTCTAAGTATTTTTTATGAAACAATTTATAACCTAACAAGAGAATTCTAGTAGAGAAAAGTTTAAAGCACTTTATCTAACTTTGAGATTTTTGTGCTAACATAAAAGGAAGTAAGTCCAGTGTTTCTTATGTGAGAGGACAAGAGTTTAGGTAACAATGTGAATAGCTTCTGGTGAAGCAAAAAAATGGTACGAGTAAAGACTTAAAGCCAACGAGAAGATCTGACATCTGTTTCTGTTCTAAGAGTGCCTTTGTGATGTACGATGTTGTGTTGCTTTAATTAGATTTGCTTCCTGGAACATTCACAACTCGGTGACGTCAATAAATGTATCAAACGTCAAAGTAAATAGTCTTGAAATTACCACTGCGCGGAAGCTGTTATAGAATTTGTAACTTACCCGAAATTTCAGTGCTTAAAGTTAATGCAATTTGTAGTTAATTTAACATAGAAATTTACGAAATAATTTTTTGGTAATTAAATAATTACCAAGAAATTATTTGGTAATTAATTCAATGAAATTAAATTAACTAATGACTAATTAAATTATTTGGTAATATTTTCTTGGTAATTAATTAAATAATTACCAAGAAAACTAAAATTTAATTTCGTGTTTCCCAAATAGATTAAATGTTGATTATCCGAAGTAACTAGGAGCTGGATGGGCCAAAATAATCCAATAGTCCCTAACTCAAATTGCACGTGAGCTGAATACGCGATCTTAAAGAGCTGACCAGTCAGAAATTTTTCTTGACAAAATAAAAATTACTTTAATTAAATTTCTTTCACTAAATATGTATCAAATCATACATAAATAATAATAATAATATCGCAAAGGAAAAAATTCAAATTTATCTCTATTTTTGATCGGAAATCTAAACTTTGGTACCTGCAAGACAATTTATTCGATACACTTTGTAATTCAAACATATTTTTACGTGCGTGCGGGTTCAAAATGGTTTGAATGCACGCAAAGCCGATGATAGCTTGGCAAAATTCATTTTCCCCAAAACATACTGTTCTGGAGCTTCTCACACAAAAGTACTCGTACAGCTGTTCTCAGTACGAGCGAGCGCAATCAGTAGTTATCACTTCAGATTACTAAGATTGTTGAACACAATACAAAAAGCTTCAAATGCGTAAGCTCGCACAACTCTGAGCTACATTGATACTATCTCCGATCTTATACAGTTCTTCCCTGTTTGAAGAAAAATTTCCAGTACCTTCGCTTTCTCGATCGTTGATTACCATATTTCAGATTAAACTCTTATTATAGTCATTTTATACTTTTCCACCAAAATCTGTTAAAAGTTTGGAGTAAAGAATCACTTCCGGTTTCTTACATACCAGAGGATGATCATGTCAGTAAGAACCGAATGTTAGAATTCAAAAAAGCTCCAAACACGCTCTCATTTTTAAAAAAGGTGCTCGTATAAAAGTATAGTGTATGCATATATAATAAGTATACTGTATATGCACCAAAGACGCATACACGAATTTAAAACTCTAAATTTAGAAGTCAATTATTAATTAAACATATCAAAAACGTTAAGGAAAATAATAGGTTTCAGAGACATTAGGCTATTTCGAAGCAGGAGATATGGAAAATGAGCAACGTCTTCGCCAAGAATCGAACTATGGACTTCTGGAATACGCGCCCAGGGGGCTGACCACTACACTACGAAGCCATGCTAAGAAGGCGGCCGAAATACCTTATAAGGTGGCAATATTTGAATTTAGAACTGAAATCAAAAAAATCTGTTGCTTAATGTTACCCACAAGGGTTCGAAATCTCGTGTTAGCAAGGGATTTTCGAATTAATTTCGAAAAATAAATTGCCTAACGTTATGCATAATTATTTATAGAATTGATATATTTGTTTGTTTTGTAATTGTTTATGAATTTGTTGATGTTTATAGAAAATATTATGGAATGATATAAACGTATGAATATTATTAAAGAAAACCTGAAAGCGTGTGTAAGAAAACTTAGAATACAAAATACATTCAGATTCTATGAGGCTAACAATTCTAAATATACAACCCTAGATCTTTGCTTGTGGTTATTTATTATACAACTGTCTTGATGTCATCGAAACTTCTCGATACGCTTACGAACTTAAATCCTATAGAACATGTATGAAATGGGTAAGAGAAAATAATAATAAAACACGGTGAGTCTTCAAAAAGCTCTACTAAATTCCATTCTTGAGCAGGAATGGAGCAAATCTAACACTGTTACACGAAAACAAATTAGTTTAATCCAAGTCAAAAAGTATGAAAAGTGTAATCTAAGGATAAAGGAACTGCAAAACTGAATGTCTGGTTATTTGCATCTTTTTATTAAATATAAACTATTTGTTCAAAGCGTCCGTACACTTACGTGAGTTCATTTTGAGAATTTTTTCAATAAATTACTTTTCTTTGCCAAAAATAATTTGAATAACGTTTTCCAAACAAAAAGATTTTAAAATGGATGACCAATAGTACATGTGAAAAAATTAAAGATATTAAACTAATATTTAGTACTTGATATTTGCAAATGAAACTGAAAAACATTAGCGTTCGAAAACATAAGCGTTAAGTTAAAATATACTATCAATATCCAAAATCATATTCACCTACAAAATATAAATGGCATCCCCCCCCACACACACAACCGGCTAAATTACTTTGCATAAAAATTTCTTTCACTAAATAATTTTAAAAAGCGGAAGATAAATTTTTTTATTACAGCTTTTATCCAAAATGCTAAGCAAAAAAAAAAAAATAAAATAATTTCTTTTAAGATTAGAAGTCAGGTCGGCGTTTAGAAGCATTTGATTTATTATAGGTTTCTTTTTCCAAGCTTTTTAATATGCTACTAAGGTCTTCTTTATTTAGTTGTATAAAAAGAGTATCACTTTATTGGGCGTTTGCTTTCTTAATACAGCAAATGATATCTAATTTACTGAACAGCCCTTTTACCTCATTTTATAACACTAGAATTTAAGTTAGCTGAGAACCTAATTAAGATAATTTGTTTTCAGGTTACTGAAATATTTCTTTACTTGAACTATAGCGCATGTTAACACATTTTTTAACGATTTCGAGCCGTCTAGTTAATGTTTAAAATGTATATTTTTTAATTTTTTTTCTGATAGCCTTTTTTTCTAGACTGTAAGCCTACATCGTGATTTTCATGACAGAAGGGCTTTTTCCTAAAATCTCCATTCCTCTTCCACTAATTTACAGACTTCATCGATTGTGGTGGGTTTGCGATTGGAAAGATCCTATTTCCAGACACGAAAGGCCCAAAAGTCCATATGCGGAACATCAGAGGACTATGCAATACCTGTATCAGTCTTCATTTTCCCAAGGAATGCTTTAGGGCTTTTTGAAGTATGACTAGTTGCATTGCCTTCATTAAGTTTCACTCTTTCAATGTCACTGGGATAAAAAATGGAATTTTATCTGCACATATGGTTACGTAAGACTTTCTCTTGAGAGTAGAGTTGATTTCAACAAATTTCCCCCATTTTTGTAATTTTTAATTCACATTGTAAGAGAATGCTGTGACAATCATAAACACCTTACTGGAACATTATTTGCATTGCCGGAACCAGTTTTGTACATTTTCTTTTTGTTACCGTTTTCAATAGTAAATAGAATTTTGTTGTTGTTCTTGTTCTTGTTGTTGTTGCATTCTTTTAAATAAATTGACTCTTCAACGCATTTCCCTTTTAAATCCTGCTCAATAGTTTTCATACAGAGTTCCACAAACTGTTCTTTGTTGAGCCTCAGGAAAAGCTTCTAAACATTCTATGTTTTAGCCTTTTTTAAGTTGTAAACCTTTGTTTATTATTTTATTTATTGCTGCTACAGATGTAGTTAAAGATTTCGCGATTGATTTCAGCATCGGCGGATGTTTCTCTTGTTCCTCACGAATTAACTTGAGAAACATTCAAAAACGTACCTTTCTGGGGTATTCGTTTGGAGTCTCCATCCTTTCCAAACGAAGGAAAGATTGACGGTTTTCCCTTTCCAATTAATAATGTTGCTTATTTTTCATTTAAAAATTCTAATACCAAGCATTTCGCAGAGTTTTTGAATTATGCAATGGAAAGATTTCTCTTCGGAAAGAGCAGGACCAAAGGATATCCCTCCATCCACAACTTGTTTATTTGCGATATTTTGAAAAGAGAATAAAATTTATAGTAGCAAAAGATATTGTACATTTCAAGTAATAAGCTCTTGGGAGAAATTTTTATTAAAAAACATTTACTTTTTAAACATTCTTTATCGAAATAGTTCTAAAAATTTGTAAACACCATCTGTAATAATGGGACTCGTGACGTAGTTCCTTTGCAAAAGTAAAATATTATAGAATACAAAATAATGAAGTTAAATACGTAATTGTTGCAACACAGATAATTTTTCCTAATACTGGAAAATTTATTTACTCGTTAACTTAAAAACCTGAAAGTTAATAAATGCATACTTCGCTTGTTGCAAGATATACAAGTGCATACACTCAGTCAAAACACGATATCAAAAGCGAGTAAAAGCGGTCAAAAGCGAGCATGAAAATCAAAAAGTAATACCTTATAAATATCACAAAAAATTACTGCATTTTTTTCTAATTGATTATATGTTAAAATGCCAAAACTTTTACAGGAATAAAGAATTACTGAATCGATAATATCACGGACGACATCACAATTAAAACAGTCTAAGAATTAAATTCGTTGAGGGGGTTTTATTTACGAAGCTCGATGACTAATTTTCCAAATTTTTCGTCTGGCGGCGGTGGCCGCTTTAATCCTGAAGTAAATGTGTTATTTACATAATAAAATACAATTAGAAAAAGGCTTTTATACAATTACCTTTTATTTAAAATGGGCATGATAATTAATGCACTGAAAGGAGAAAAATAGTTTGTGGTATAGCAGATTAAATAATTATATTTACAGTTTAAAGGGTATAGCAGATTAAATAACTATATTTACAGAATTCATCTGCAGTTTTATACTATGAATAATTAAAAGCATGGACAACCGTGATAAATTCAAAATGATAATGGCTTATACATTTGAAAATGTAATTCAATTAATAGAGTTTCATTCTTTAAGAGTCCCATACTTTATTATGTGAAATTTTAAAAATTTGTATCCGATACGTTTTTAGACGTTGAAACTTTAAAATCAAGTAAGAACTTCAAGTAGCCTAAAAAATTGAGCGATTGTCAAACATTTTCCGAAAATTCAGAAATTATGTTAGAAGTTTCATTGAAAACATTTTCAGTTCTATTTGAGTGGACAAACATTCAGTTCTCAGTTCTCAGTTCGTTAAACGAAGATTGTCTGAATAATCGATTAAACATTAGAAACAGTCGCTTAATCACCTTGCATTTTCATTGACAAGCAGTTTGTATACGAAATTTGAACTCGATAGCTTATCAGGAAGCAGATTTGAAATCGATGGTAAAATTTCGCTCAGAGAAACACCACAAGTGAATTAAATAAAAGCTTATAAAAATAGATCTGATTCAAAGTTTCATACGTAAGCCAAAATTAAGTCTCTACAACACTAATACAACACTAAGTAAATCGGAAAACATGTAGAAAAATACAAGGCACTTACCGAATATTAATGTCATCATATCAGCAATGGCTAAGTTGAAAAGGTAGCAATTGGTTGCAGTCTGCATATACTGGTTCCTGGCTATCACCAGACAAGTGCAGACATTGCCTACTATGCCTGTAAGAAAGATGATACTGTAAACAATAGTTAGAGGTATTAACCAATTCAAAGGTAATCGTTTCGGTCCCAGAGTGTTCCTCACGAGCTCTTCGATATCTTCTTCAGTTGAAGTTCCATTTGAGTAGTTGATCCACGAAGCGTTCAGTGTCGCTACCACAACATCCTCCACCTCATTCATGCCGGTATCAGAATGAGCAGAAATCGCATTTCCAAAAAATTACTCTTTATTGCATCGAAAAGGCCTTCGCCTTCAATTAATTAAAGTATCACATTAAAAAAGTAGAAAAAAAACACGTCTTCTCTGCCGATGCAAGATCTTGTTCCTCTGCTACCGATAGCGAAATTTATCGTGGAGAGCGCTGTAAAAGTATTCCTTTGAAGGTCGTTTAATCCACTTCACTTTTAGCATGTTTTGTACACCTACTGTGATGATTCAACTCTCGCACACCCACAAAAGTACTAATTTTTCACTATCTTCAAATAATAAATATTTCCACTCTGATGTAGATTAAGCATAATTAACAAATTGAAGAACACATTCTGAATAAACTTTGAAAGGTAAATAAATAACTTGTGTAAATAATTTAACAAAACTTTATACCAAGTTAGATCAAGTTTTTGAAGTATGGAATGCTTTCGAACACATATATTTCATAACAGACACACAGGGAAGAAATACAGTTAAACTTCTTGCAGCAATGGAATGTGTTTCTTGTATTTACAAAGAAACTCTTACATCATTCGATAATATTTAAAATGTGACATAAAACGTTGAGGACTTTTAAATAGTATATTTCTTATATTTCTAAAAATTAATAATTTTGACATGAGAATAAAGGATAATAATACGTTCTCTCTGCAAATTTCAGTTTTCTAAAAGAAAATTCCACGTGAAAGTAACAAGTATTGAAATATAACGATATAAAATATGGTACTTAAAAACGAAATTTAGTCGGGAAATTTTTATAATGAACTTCTTCGACGTATGAGAAATTTATAGTGAAGAATATTATAAGAAATTTATATGTTCCTTTATTCATGCTACAGCAGATATTCGAATCAAATATTTCGTTTTTCAATTATCCTTAGAAAATCAAATTCTTTTTTCATTTCATTCATAATTCTAGGTGCTAAAGTTAATTCACAATTACGGTGTGCAAAATATCCAATTTGCTTAACTACGACCGCGAATTAAGCTCTAGAAATTTTCAGCGATTGAGCGCTCAAACGCAGACGACCACAACTTGCGCAAGGACAGATAGCGATTCGACAGAGAGTAGAGTCACAGATGCACTTCTCCGTGGGGGGCGAACGGCAAAGTCGGCCGTCGACTGAAGCGCCAAGCGAAACTGAGGGGATCGATGTGCATGGGAATGAATGGAAAACTCGGGTCTCTCATTGGCCAGATTTTAGGTTTTGCGGAGTAGAGGCAACGCGCCAAGGAGATGCGTGATGCCTTAAAGATCCGCCTTTTTTTTTTTATTTTCGTTTTTCAGGATAGAATCTTCTTTCGTTGCCAGCTTTCCCTCACCATTGTCCCGGGAGTTTAAAAGAGTTAATCCTTCTTTGAATTACGGAACTGTCTCTCATCTCTTCTCTATCATTATATAATGAAGAGTTTGTTTGCATGCATATATCCTCGCGCTGCAGGAAAACGACGACACCTAGAATCACCAAATTTTGAATATACATAGTGCTGGATAAGTGCACCTCGAAGCCCGAGTTTTGAATTTCGAATTTGTTTTTAATTTATTTCGCATTTTGATAATAATAATTTAATTAATTTAATGAACTTTTAATTAACAAACTCAGTAATTTGAAAGGAAGCAGGGGCAACACGGTTCGAAATAAAACATTTTTACTCAGGCGCGCCAAACTACTGCCATTTGGCGAAATGAAAAATACTTATCTTTCAATTTTAATGAATAAAAACAACTAATTAAATGTGTTGTCATTGCTTGAAATAAATTATATTTTTATCTTCTACTCTCTAGCGTCTTACATTCAGTAAAATTACTCCGACGGGAGTATTTTTCCTACTTCTCATTTTTCTTTCTTTTCCGGTTTTCAACGGAAGATATTTAACATTCAAATTTAAAGTCTATAAAAAATATTGAATGCTTTAAATTAGATATAATGCATTTTTATTTAAATAAATCCCATTAAAAATAAAATAATAATAATATTTTTAAGAACTATATACATTTATTGCTTTTAAATTCCATTTAAATTAGCGATTGTTAATTAATAACAGGCAGATGCAATTTGAAGGCTAAATATCTTATATTTTTCTGAACGGCATCAAACTCGAATGAAAAGTTAAACAATACAATATCATGTTTCGAGACTAATAGCCCTTTTAAGCTGAAGAAAAACTTCTCACTACGCTGAAAAATGTAAAAAGCGTCAGAAAAGAAAGAAAAAGAAAAATGAGAAAAGGGCAGGGAAAATACCCCCGAAGGGGTTAATTCCGGAGAAATTCAAACAAAGGGAGAGAAAGGAAATTGAAATCAAGCAGGAAAAGATCACAGTGAGTTAGAAACGGGAAAAAGAAATAGCGCGAATAACGGAAAGGATCGAAAGCTGGTATACACGCCATCTGGTGAGTAAACCTTGAAAGAATCCAATGAGAAATGAACAGAAAGAGCATATGAGTGTGGTGTGCATATTTATCGAGTATCTCAGTTGAGTCGATGGAATTCACTTACAAAAGGCCCAGATTAACCCCTTAAGGACCAGCGCCAGGAAAACGAAGCGCACTCACGGGACCGGACCCGCTGAAATAGATCCGGCCCGCTCCACCGGCCCGCACATTTTCAGCAGTTAAGCTTAATTTTACAAAAAAAAAAAAAAAAAAAAAAAAAAAAAAGTATAAAATCAGCATTTTGATATTATGACGTCAATTTCTGAAGTTGCGTATTTAATGTACTTGTTTTAATGTGTATTAATATAAAGAATATCACATTAATAGAAATAAATTAAACAGGCAAAATACTAAAATCATAATTATACACACAGAAATAAATACTATAAACATGAAAAAAATTACAAATACGAAATAAAAAAATAAAAAAAAAACCTAAAGAAGACTTATTTCTCATTTGTATGCTGTGAAGTTACCAACAGTTAAATTTGAATCATTCCATGCGGATGTAGAACAGTTTTAAAGTTTTTCGAGACAATTTAAATCTTCTGTAGACTATAACCCAAATCTTTCTGCCATTGATAAACACGTATTTTGGCGCGAAAAGGAAAAATCAATATCTTCGAACAACGACATCCTATCCCTTTGTTCGCCTTCTGATTCACTATACGCATATTATCCTACATCACTTAAGTGTTCGAATAGTTCTTTCTGAACTACGTTCTAATTATTGGATCTTGCAAGTTCGTGATGCTTTTAAACGGATACTTTGCAAATTCTTTGTAAACGGTCACAAACGATACCGACCAAACATAAGTTTCATTGCCACCAGAAAGAATGACACCCTTGAAGCCATTCACTACAATTGGAATAGATTTTGCTAGCCCTGTCTTTGTACGCAATACGCAACCCTTGAATACAGCGTATATTGTGTATTAACGTTCTCAACAACTCAAGCTTTGCATCTGTAGCTTGTTTTTGGACCTGAAATTAAGTTCATGATGGTATTTCAGAGGTTCATCGGTTGACGAGGATTCACTCATACTATCGATATTGACAATACCACCACCGTCAATGCCGCAAAGAATTGGTCTGTCTCTGGCATAACCTTAAGGACTAATACAGTCCAAACTTTTCATTCTACAAATTTCAATGATTGGAAATTTATTGTGCCACGGGTGGCTTGGTAGGGAAATTTGTTTAATAAAATTAACTAAACGATGTCTTAGAAAATCACTTGGTCATTTTTGCTGGATGAAGAAGCACGCTCTATTGCATTAGTAGGGGTAGAAGCTGCCCCGAGCAGCAGCTCATTAGTCGTATATGAGGAAGGAAATTACAATTCCGAAGAAACCTTGTCTGCAGATTACTGTCTAACTGGTCAGAAATTTACAACATTGTCATCGAAACCTGAATCCGAAAACACGAAATTTTAAGATGCAGCAAGATTTGTTGAGTACATTTTGGAAGAGATGGTCTAAAAAATATCTTCTGGAATTACACAGTTATCAACAAGTACGCGATATTCACAAATTACTTCCCATTAGGAAAGGAAATATGGTACTTCTGCAGGAGAATGTAAGGCCTCGGCATGTGTGGAAAAGAGCCCTTGTTAAAAGGGTAATCGAAGGCCGCGATGGAAAATGCAGATCATGCATACTGCGTATTAATCGCAAAGAAATAACTCGACCGATGCAGCTGGTCATACCTCATGAGGTGGGGGACAGACCAGGATAGGAAGACAGACAGTATCCTCTCGATAGATAGTGTTGCTCGTGATATCAGTCACTATTTTCCTAAGCGCGGAATTTGATTTAGTTTTTGAATCTGGCAACAGAAAATTATAAGAATGAAATACTTATGTTTAGAATAATTCCTTGCGTAGTAACGAAAATAAAATTTTTATATAAACGTAATAAACGGTTTATAACGCTGATGCTGTGCCTCTAATCCAAAGCGGGAACCTCTCCTCAAGGGAAATTTCGTAGTTTCAAATGGGAATGCTTTGTCGGGCGTTTATTTAGCTGTTAAATACTTAGTTTTAATGGGCTGGCAAGAAATTATTTCGATTTGCACAAAGGGATAGCCTTATGTTCGTTTTGTTATTCTTCTGCCAATCTCAATTTTTTCTTTTAAGATTTGGCAGCTGACACTTTTAGGTTCCAAGAGAAACAAATTTGTCTATTTTTGTTTACAACTATTACTTTACGATCAATTTTAACATTTTAACATGAGAGAAAAAAAAATTCACACACGTTACTTTTTTTATTTTTATAAAGGCAAGAAAGCGGCTGAATCTCGCAAAGAGAAATGTGAGGTTTATGATATTAATTGCTTAACAGAACACATGTGTCCCAATTGATTTAAAAAATTTCATTCTGCAGAATTTTTACTTGAAGATGATTTAAGTCCTGATTGACAATGTGAAGTTGATAATGATAAAATTAAAGCCAAGATTGAATCGAATCATCATATAACTGTGCGAGCAATTACAAAAAGGTTAAACGTATCCCACGCAACAATTGAAAATGATATAAGATGGACTTGTTAAGAAGTTCCATATTTAGGTTCCGCGTGAATTGAAAGAAGTTCCCTGAACACAACGATTCAGTATTTTCGATTTCATTTCAAATGTAATGCAAGCCATCCTTTTTTTAAACGAATTAAGAGTGGTGATCAATGAGCTCAGATGTTTATTGCCAACAGTTTACGAAAGTGGAGAAAGCAATCAAAGGGGAAAAGTTGGAATTGGCAAACCGCTAACGAATCATGTTCCACTACGATAATGAACATCCTCACATATATTTAGCAACATGTACGAAATTACTGGAGCTTGTTAGGGAAGTGATGTCGCCATCCTACATGTAGCTTCAACCTTGCACTATCGGATTATCATCTGTTTTGAAATTTACAAAATTTCTTAAATGGTAAAAATTTCAGTAATAACTCTGACTTCAAATCGCATTTGATTGAGTTTTTTGACGATAAAGACCAGAAGTTCTACGCATGCGGAAACATGATGTTACCAAAAAGATGTCAAAAGGTTATCGTACAGAATGAAAGATAGTATTTGGTTTATTAAAGTTTATATTTTACAGAAAAGAAAATTGAGTTTTATTTTTACGCTTAAAAACTGAAATTGCTTTCTTGTCAGTCCAATAGTATAAGATTATAAAGAACGGTTTTTATTCAAGTTTTAATATATTTACAAAGATTTCTATACTTTTTATTGTTTAATTTACAAAACATGTTAAAAATATTTAAATGTAGATAAATGCATATATTTATTTTTCAACTTCTGGAAATGAGAAGAGGATTTTCTAGTAATAATGAAACGGATGTATGAGGCAAAAAAAAAAAAGATTGAAAACCCCTGCCCTAAATTTTAATTATTAAAATTCTTACATGTCGTAGGGTATCCTCATTGGAAAAGAACTTGATGATGTAAAATTTTAAATTAGGCAAAAAAGCAACCTTAGTTTGGCTGGAATGTTTCCAGGTACATTTATTCCTACCCAAGGATGGGATTTCAGGAGCCGGGAAAAACAGTTTCCTATCCCCGGAAAATTTAAATAAATAAATTTTAAAAAGCTAAAAATCTGAAAGCTTTTTAGATGTTACATTACGTTTTTGACCTGTACATTTTACGTTTATCATTTTTGACGTTTTGTGCGTAACTTTTATTTATTAAATATCATCTTCTTCACACTTTAAACCATAAAATTCAATTCAACAGCAATATCAGAAAATATTTAAAAGCGCATATCTTCCGAATTTCCTATACACAGTCTCACGAGCTGGAGATAATTTTTTTTCTTACGTACAGTGTTGCCATTGCTCACTTCTAAATCATTGAGTTGTAGAGACATTAGGTTATTCTGAAGAAGGAGAGATAAAAAATGAGCGATGCCCTCTCCGGCACTTGAACCACGGACCTCTCGAATACGCGTCGAGTGTGTTGACCATTACACCATGAAGGCATGCTAAGAAGGCGGGAGAAATACCTTATATACTCCCCCTTTTAAAGGGTGACTGGGGATTAGGGGACCCAAGAGAATCATCATTCACCATCTTTTTTAGGTGCGCCACTGTAGATTTATTAAGTTTTGCGAAAACAGAGAGAAGAAAAAGAAGCAGTGCCCTCGCCAGGATTCGAACTATCGACCTCTCGAATACGCGCCGAGTGTGCTGACCATTACCTTACGAAGGCATTCTAAGAAGGCGGAAGAAATACCTTATAGAGTTTCTTAATCAAAAACTCAAATACTTTACAAAATATGAAATAGGTAATAAAATAAACTCCAGATTCCAAATTTGAGCTTCCAGATGCCCATATTCGGGTGGAGACGTGCGTTATTCAAAATTTGAATGGTCTAAGTACCGCTGTTTTATCACAATGCAAGAAACATACATACATTTATGCAGATTCTTCATTATTTAATTTCTTTAAATATAATACAGGACTCTAATATTTTGTGGCAAATTTAAAAAGTGATTTGCTTTTTATGAGTAATCAACGTAAAATGCCAAAACGAAATTAATAGCCCTTCTGGGTTAATAAATACCCTTTGGGTTAAAAACTCTGCAGAATTATTTTTGCTCCTAAAGAAAAGAACCCGTGTTTCATCGTTATCATAATCAGCAGAATTATTGAAAATCTAGGCTAAACTACGACTTTTTTCCTAGTTTAAAATGTTTGACTAAAATAGAAACGAGACTGTTTGGCGAGGATCTGAGTCGAAGATGCGGTTCTATTCCTTTATGGGCATAACAACAAATGTCTACCACCGGCGTTCGTCGTAGCGATTGGCCGCTCTTAGCTGATCCTCCTGGATGCCGAATCTGTAGTTAGAAATTGTTCAAAGTCTATGAACCACATAAGGACTCATATTTGGTCATCTGGTTACTTCTGTTTGACTTTGTCCTGCCTCTAGTCTCCCAATAGCTCTTCATCGTAGTTCTTCGGGCAAATGATGCCTGGAGGTTGTTGTTACGAGTTGGCTATCCTAGATTTCATATCTCAGTGTCACAGCGAAATTTACAGGCTTTCTTCAAACATGCAATTTTATGCTTCTCGCAGATTATGCATTCTGATTGCAGCGCCATTAATTTGGATACTGCAGTTTTACTCAACAACTCTTACTTGACAACACATTCAAATTTTATGCGTATAGGCTTATTTTTGGACGAGTTATCGCTATTTTTTGTGATTTTTCTTTAATTTTGGAAACCAGTGTATTTATGGATGAGTGAAGGCCTAACGAGCATCAAAGACGTTATTAAAATTAGTAAAAAAGGGCGGAAATGAGCTAGGATATACGGTAAATAATTACATTAATTACAACAATAATATAAATGCTCACAAAAATTATAAGTTTTACTTTTTAATGCATTAAGTTGTAGAGCCATTAGGTTTATTGGAAGCCGGAGAGATGAAAAATATGCAACTGCCTTCGCCGGGAATCGAACCACGGACCTCTGGAATACCGGCCAACGTGCTACCGTTACACCACGAATGACGCTAGGAAAGTGGGAGAAATATCTTATATACTCCCCTTTTTAAAGGGCGACTAGGGTTTTAGGTACCTACTCGCCAAATCCTGGGTACGGAGAATCATCATTCACAACCCTTTTAGTTCGGGCGCCACTGTAGCGTCATTAGATTTATTGGAAGCCGGAGAGATGAAAAATATGCAACCGCCTTCGCCGGGAATCGAACCACGGACCTCTGGAATACCGGCCCAGCGTGCTACCGTTAGACCACTAAGGACGCTAGGAACGTGGGAGAAATACCTTATAAAGTCTCTAAAAAATTATATCAGTTAAGTAAAGCAATAAAAAAAATTAAGGGTACTATTCCGTTTTGAGGACGGTGAAAAAATTGCAGCAAAAATGTATGTGCAAAAGCGCCAAATCTAGCAAACGCGCCCATTTAACAGCGCGCCAAATCTAGTGTACACGCTGATTTCAGATTGCGTAAGTTTATATAGTTCTATATTTCTTAAGACGTCATTGAAATACTAGTTTAATTTTTAAATCCTTTTTTCATTTTAAGTTCTATTTTGATATCCTATGGATTTAACAATTTGGGAACTGCCCATGACGAAAAGTGTGCAATAGAGTTTTGGGTAAAGTGCAGAATCCCCCACTGGTTGACGCGTTTTTAAGAATTGCACATACTCGGTATCCATGTACACATCGACCTATTTTCACTTTAAAAAAAATCCCAGAAATGCACAAAAATGGCACTGCGCACACCATTGACTTTATCTATGTACACATCGACGTATTTTCACTTAAAAAGCAAAAGAAAATTGACAAAAATCCAATTGTTTTTACCCTTGTAAAAAGTGGCAAACAAATAAGTGGGCGATTCTGGACTTTACCAAGAATTTTTTCAAAGAAAAGGCTTCATTCATTATAGAAAATTATGTTTGAACAATCAACGAGATGAAATTATGCTTTAGCGATAACTCGGTAGCGAAGTAGCGATGCAGGCATCCATTCAAAACATGTTTATGTTTAGCAATTTTTATATAAATTATAATAATGATCTTAAATAGTTATTTAATCTTATGCTTCCATTCAGTCATGTTTAGCTTTTTTTGATA
Source organism: Stegodyphus dumicola (assembly GCF_044657685.1). Taxonomy (NCBI): domain Eukaryota; kingdom Metazoa; phylum Arthropoda; class Arachnida; order Araneae; family Eresidae; genus Stegodyphus; species Stegodyphus dumicola. The sequence goes on from NC_140776.1 coordinate 122,938,644, forward strand.
CAAATTATAATAATAAAAAGTATTATAGGAAATTACCTTTCATCTAAACATCAGTCTTTAAATAGTTATTTACTATTATACTTCCGTTCTTGCGTTAGGGTTGCCGCAATTATTTTTGGCAGTACTGGCATCAACAATAGTTTGGCGATTTTTTACGACCCTCAAAACCGAATAGTACCAAATTAATATTCTGTTATTTGGTTGATCTTTACAATATGGTAACTGGTAGTTTGGCGACATTTTGGAGGCGATAAAGGTTACTACCTGGGACTTTGGTAATAATGTGAGCAGTACTCAGTTCCGATTACGCATTATTTTGTGTGAGGGAAATGAGAGATCATGGGATATGTCATGTGATATTAATGGACGAATTACGGTTCTTTAATCGGAAAAGGGGGGAAATCGGGAAAAAATCTGGAAATTTTGTATTTGGCTTTATTCTGTGTTGTGTGAAACAGTGTTGGTTAATTTTTGGATCCCATGGCCGTAACTAAAGTGAATTCGAAATGGGTATTTAGTGGTATTGAAAAGGGTAGTAATAAATGTTTGTTTAAGGTTGTGCGAGATAGAAGTGAAATATAAGTATCATTTTAAAGATCCTGAAACAGAAAGAAGAAAAGTTTATCGGACACGTAATCAAGATTCTGAAGAAGATTAGGTAAGTTAGTATTTTTAATTATTTGAGGATATTATTTTTATGCATTGTTCTAAATGTAAGGTGGAAAGGAATTTGGTATTATTGGGAAAATTGTTATTAGCAATGATTTAGTTTAAAGTAATTAGGATTGTAAGGTAATTTTTATTAATTTAATGTATGTGCTCATTTATATTTTAAGTAGTGTTTTTGAATTTAATTATATTTTAATGAAATGATAGTTATTTTGTGAATTTTATGTTTGTAGGAATTTGGTATACGTTTTAGTTGAAGTAAACGTGCATGGAAATAATTTAAATATCTGACACTAAGTATTTGTAATGCTTGCGGTATGAATTCGTTGGTGACGTGTATAATGTAATAGATGATTTAGAGGTAAAAGTTTTTGGATATTTTATTTATTTTATATGTTGAAATGTTCATATTTGGAAAGGGTAAATACTTTTTCACGATCAGGTAATTTCATATATGTTCTTTTTACCGGGTTTAAAGATTGAGAAAATTGTCATGTATTTTCGTGAAATTTTTCTAATTTATGAGAAAAAAGCAGTGTACATGGATATAGTGAAGAGTGTGCGCAATGCCATTTTTGTGCAATTCTGGGATGTTTTTTTAAGTAAAAATAAGTCGGCGTGTACATGGTTTATGTGTATGTGTTATTTTGAAAAACGCGTAAGGAGTATGGTATTGTGCACTTTTTCCCAATTTTGCAGTGAATATTTGTCATGATTAAGCAGTTTTGTTTGATAAAATTTCTAGCATAAGTGTAATTCGGCTAGTAGATTGTTGGAAGAAGTGTTCAGTAGATAAAAAGGAAAGAAACATGTCTTTACTTCGTGAAGACAAAATGGCGGCGGGGGAAAAAAATAGAGGGTTGCTGTAGGAGAGTTGGTTGCCAAATTTTCGCCAAAAAATCGCCAAGTTACCATAATGTAAAGATCAACCTGTTATTTTAGTACTGTAGCGTAACCTTACGACTTCAGAATTTGGGAAGATATTTCAAACGCTAAAATTAAATATGAATCCACATTTATAAAAATGTATTTAGTGCTCAGTTTGTAAAGTTGCTGCAGTGATAATTTGAAACATAAATTAAATATCTTATAGTACTCTGACTTAACCTGCGTTCTACGCTACGGTAATATTCCACGTAAGCAGTTTCAGTTTAGTCATCAGACGAGAAATCTTGAATTTTATTCTGCAGATAATTCGGAAAGACAGGCTCTGGACTTTAGCATCTTGAGTTTGTATATCAGAGTTTTGTGGGATAGTCAACGTACAAAAAATCATCAGCAACTTTAAGATTTGTGAGACAGTGAATGTCCAAAGGTCATCAGCATCTTAGAGGACTGTTCCGTGTCCGTAAATATTTCCGTGCAGAGAAGAGTAAAAATTTCTTTTGTTCCGTCAAATTCCAAATTCCAACCATCAAATTCCAAAAATCAAGTTTGCCGAACCGTCAGTCTCCTAAACGTGATGGGTTGTGAAGTGTAAGATGTTTTATATGGTGAAAAGTGCTATTAAGTGCCTGGACCATCCTCGTCCATAAAAACCTGAATTAACATCTTCATATTCCGAGTATCAAAGCAGTACGTCAAGTCTGCAAATCCACGTGAGTAAGTACCTGGGATTTTTATACTGCGGCAGTAAATTAACCTATTTTCACTTAAAAACACATCGACCTATTTTCACTTAAAAAGTCAAAGAAATTGACAAAAATCCAATTCTTTTTACTCTTGTAAAAAGCGCCAAACAAATAAGTGGGCGATTCTGCACTTTAGCAGCGAAATTGTTTCTAAGTGCTTATTAGCTAAAATCCCCATTGGAATTTTCCGCAAAATGTCACATTACATGTTTCATGATCTCTCATTTCTCTGAGACAAAATAATCTTTGATTCGAACTGTGTACTTCTCAGGTTATTGCTAAAGTCCTAGCTAGTAACCTTCATCGCCTTACCTTACTACATGTTACCATATTCTAAAGATTAACCAATAATAATAATAATCAAAATTGATTCGGAAGCAGTCAAAGCAGATATTTCGGTTGAAATCTGAAAACAGGAATTTTTCGCCAGTACAATATTTCCTTTATTTCCTGCAAGGAACTAAAAAGTCGCTAAAATTGCCAACTTGCAGCGATAAGTGCGTTTTACCAAATCTTTATTTTGCAAAAACTCTCTAAAGCACTGACCTTATTCCAGATAATACAGTTTGAATGTTATTGTAAATTATACAGAAACCTGTTATATTACAGCAACAGTTACTGTAACTGCATATTAAAATAATAAGATACTTAGAGCTGAATTCCCTTATCTTTAAAGCAGTGTAATCGGTTTTCTTATTGCGAAATTAAAGAATTATTTTGTAATAACATAAGTGCCTATAAACTGAGAGAGAAGAATATTTTTTCCCTTTTCACATAAATCTTTTTTTTTTCAGCAATCTATCCAAAGAATAATAATTCCTCCGTGAGCGATTACTTAAGGTTGACATTTTTCTCCAATCTCTGCAGGCTTATGACAGACTGTCAATCTTATCACCCCAGAATGGATTGTGCTCTGACATTCCATCGGTCTTATTGCAAGAATAATATATGTGTGGAAGAAAATTTATCTAACCTGGCATCTTTATCACACTGAGTGTGAAAGCTCTCTATTACTGTAAAAAAAAAATGCGTCAATGTTTTACTTTTGGTGGCCACATAATTGCGTAATTTCTTTGTTAGATATTAACATTTTAATCTCTTCAGGGCCAAATATTTTATAGCTGAAAGTTAAAAGAGCTAATCCTGTGAATAAATGCATCGTAAGCTTATGAAAAATACGGCTGTAAACATTATATGACTTTTACAACGTATCCTGAGTAGGATTTCGGCTACCTATTTCAACCAGGGCACTCTTGTGACATTTACTTACGTCAAATAAATATTAGATATATAACTAAATACATTATAATTTTAACTATGCAACCTGTATTAACATTACAGTATTTCCTTGCGTATTTGTCACTCTAGCTACTTAGCGCAAGGTCCTGAAAGTTTTTAAAATATTCGCATCGTTTCCACCTTCCTCAATGCGTTCATAAAAGAAGCTTTTCTAAATTTCAAACTGGCTTCGTCCATGTGATGAATGTGTTTTTCTATTTGCAAAGACAAATGTTCGCAAATTAACTGAGAAAGTCATGCCGAAACTTTTCCTTCTAACTGTTTAACTTTACGTGAGCCTAATACAAGAACAGATCCATCGTGGCGAAGTGAATACGAACCGACATCCACGTGATTTCCCCGAGTCAGCTGCACATTCGCTTACTCTAATTATTTACGGACGATTTGAGGCCTAAGGTGTAGCAGGCCTAGATTTAAGTTATAAAGAAATAGAAATGGAGCTATCGTATTAAATATTATAATGTTAATATTACTACGCATTCTTACTAGAATGTAGGTTTTTTTTTTTTTTTTTTTTTTTTTTTTTGTTAAAGAAATAACATTGTGATAGTTACGTGTAGTTTTTCATTTGTTATATTCTTATTGTAATTCTGTCCTTCGAAACTTATTCGCATAATTTTCCTCTCTCGATTTTTAGACGATAAAATGAGTTAAGAAGGGAGAAAATTACAATAACAGCTGAAATGCAGAGACCTCTTTAAGGAATAATTTTGTAAAGCAGATACATACATGTGTGCAATCGTTAAATATTTACTTCAGTGCATTATCTGCTGTATTTCGCTTTGCTTTATACGTCTCATTATTTTTTACTTGTCTAATTTGTTAACTGTAAAGCATACTCGAGGAAACGCGGTATTTTTTATTTTTTGTAAGAATCCATCAAACTTGCGATATTTCAAAACAAATTTTGAAAGCTGTCAAATAGGAGTGACAAATTTGCTGATTGTTTACAAGACTAATTGTTTATCTGTAGAATATTAGCAGCTACTTCTTAAAGTATTATTTATTTCCAGATGAATGTATTCACATAGATTGTTTTATGACAGTTTAGGAGTTCAAGACTAGAAGTTTCTTTATAATCCTTTCCTTTTCCAGTTGCCATGTAAATAAAACTTTTGAGCACAAGTATTTCGATCTGAGCGGGATTGCCTCTGTGACTGGTCTGATTGCAAGGTATTTTCGTACTTTTTCCCATACGCAATAAAATATGCTTTTCTTTTCTTTGAAAGATCTCGCGGAATTTGTCGTAATCAATAAACTATATAGAGTTAGGTATTGATATTGATATTAACTATACGATATTATTAGTTTAAACTAATATTAACATTTCAGAAAGAGAAGAGTAATTTGCAAGAAAGCCAGTTCTGACACTAGACTGAGTCCTGCATGATTTTCTGTATTTGTCAGCATGAAAAACTAAAAAGAGATGCATTTCGATATGTCTTCCGTTCTAGAAAATTCTGCCGATTCGTGTAAATTCTCTTTTCTCTATTTGATCGATGTTGTTTACTTAACAAATGGTTTCTTCTCCGTCCGTTTGAATTTGTTGCTCCTTCTGCGATTTATATGTCCAGCCAGGATTTGTCTTTGTCCTTGCGTCCGGTGCAATTATTTCTGTAGTGTCACAGTTTCGAAGATTTTGGCAGAATGGAAAAATACATTTTTTTTATGATAGATTTCTATAATATATAGAAGAAAAATTCTAACGCTGCTAAAATAAAATTGGTCCTACTATGAAATGCCATTCTTTACAGAACTTCAGTCACTAGCAAAACTAGAAAGCTAACTTTGCTTTATTAGCTTTTCTTTAGTTCACTCATAATATTTCACTATAGATGGAATTTTGTCATCGATTTTTAACTTAATTCCTGATAAACTGCTAAGTCTAAATTTTGTACAAATACTGTTGGTTGAAGACAATGCAATGAGGTAAAGCGGTCTCTCAAAATTCGATTTAGATTTTTTAAATTTAAGGTTTAATCAATTTTTCGTACATGTCTTCGTTTAATTAATAACGGAATTTTACTATTTGCACAATTGAATAGAGAGAAAAAAAATCATTTCAGAGAAACTACTATGAAACTGTCATTGAATTGCTCGATTTTTCAGACTATTTGACGTTTATGATGTTAAATTTCGCCTTCTAAAAATGTATCGGATATAAAGTTGAAATTTTCTCAGATTATAAAACAAAATTTTCGTTTTCTTTTAAAACAACAAGGATAAAAAAATTAATTGAGCTATTTGCTACATTTCTTTAAAAGAGTTTCTGGCAAAAAAAAATTGCTTTTGAAGCATTTAATATTTAATTGGCGATATTCGTTTCCTCACTTAAGCTTTAAGTAAAACATTCGTTAAGTAACATTATTGTTAATTAAAGACAGAAAGTATAAAACTAAAAACAGGAAATAAATTATAGTTTTAAAAAGGCTTTTATAGAATAAACTTTTATATAAAATGTACGATAACTGATTCATTCAAAGGAGAAATATAACTTTTCATATAGTTTAGTGGGAATAATTGATTCAACATTTCTATTTATAGGGTTCATCTACAATTTTGTATCGTAAATAATAAAAGAGTGTCGTGCCTGATGAATAACGAAACCTATTAATTGCTGCACTTGCTTTCTACTTTTCCGCCAGGCTGGACTGCCTTGTCAGATGGGAACCAAGCTTTTATTATTTGCGATATAAAACTATATAGGAATTCTGTGAATAGATTTATTTAATCTATTATTCCTATTAAACTAGTATATGATAAATTAATTTTATTCTTAGTGTATTAATTATAATATCCATTTTAAATAAAAGCTTTTGCATGAAACCCTTTAAATTGTGTTTTGATTATGATTTAGCCGTATAGAAATGAATATACGTTTATTAACCAAGGCATAATACAGAAAGCAAGTAAAATTTACAGTTAGCTACAAAGCATGCATGTCCCCTCTTGGGAAGAGGGCTTAACTTCATGTGAGGTGCCTCTGGGCTTTACATGAGGTCAATATCATCAGGCATTAATGTTAATATTATTATGTATTCTTATTGGAATGTAGATTTCTTTTAAAGAAATAATATTGTAATAGTTACCAGTATTTTATTTATGACTCTTTTTCAATTTTTATATTCTTACTGTAACCATATTCTTATAAAATTAAATTACTCGCATATTTTTCTCCTCTGAAGTTCCATACGATAAAATTAATTAAGAAAGGGAGGAAATACTTTTATTTCTTGCAATAAAAATACATCTCGAAGTTATTTAATTATGATAAAGTTTAACGCTATCAAAAAAGGGGGGAGATCTAATAGCAGTATCAAAGGCATTTTCTGTAAAACCCCTTAACAGAATCACAAAGTTTGGGTTTTGTTGTCAATACAAATCCCATTAATCCCTTTTCAGTTTTCTGGCCATTGACTTTCATTCGCACAAATGATTATGGGCTATTCCGCAGAGCTTACTTCTTTTGACGTGACGATTTAATCCCAAGATTAATTTCTTCGAATTCTTTTGCCATTTGCTGCGAAAGTTGTCAGATCGGAGACATATTTGTGAGCAAGAAAAAGAAATACTGCAGCCATCAAGAACTTAACAACATCCAAATTTTCCCCGATGGAAATCTCCTGGAAGTGTTGCTTCATGTATCATTTCGAAAACTGGGATTCTAACTTTAAAGTATTTCCTAGGAAACTTTTATAAGTAAAGTGGAAAGTGTTGCGAAAACTTTTATTCAACTGATTTTGCCCGAAGGCTAAATGAATAACTCAGAAAGAGGATTTTTTTCTTTTCGATGTTAGAAGTTTCACTAGAAACGTTTTATTATTCGATGCTTTTTGACAGCATACTATCAGGATAATATAAAGTGAATGTTATGTTAGGTCACTAATTAAGCCTTGTGGTGAGCCTAATTAAGCTCACTAATTACGCCTTGTGAATATATTCAGCAAGAAACAATAGTACACTTAAACTAATTATAGATTTTCTTTTTAATTCTTTCCTTCTTTTAACTTGACACCAAGGTAAAATTAAAATAATTTTAATTAATTTTATTATAAATATATAAATACACTGGTAGAAGCATATGCTAAAAATATTGATTTCTAAGCGGACGAGAAAAAGGTGGTCAGTAGAACAGTCCAAATTATAAAAACTGTCCTCACTTGAAAGACGTTTGAGAAATGCTGAGGTACATTATATAGAGGGTGTTAACACATTTTTTTAGAACGATTTCTGAGCCTTTTAATTAATGTTTAAAATGTAAAGAGTATTTTTTAAATGTTCGATCGGATAGCTTTTCTTCTGGACTATGACCTTGCGGCATGTTTTCCATGACAGAAGGGCTTTCCGTAAAATTTCCGGGGGGGGAGGTGATTTCCATTACTGTCCACAGTCCAGCTGTCGTGGTGCGTTTGCGCATAGATACAGTTCTTTTCGGAAGATCAAAGGCACAATAGTCCACAGGTTAAACGTCAGAGGACTTTGCAGGTAAATGTTAAAATCGCATTTATGCAGTACCTATATCAGTCTTCATGCAGTGGTAATTTTCGAGATATGGCTCTTTGTATTGCCTTGAAGAAGTTTCACTCATTGAAAGTCACTGGGATAAAGAAATGGAATTTTCGCTGTAAATATTAGATGTAAAACTTTCTGTTGATAGTGCATTGAGTTAATTATAATATTTGCTTTTCCCCACTCTTCTTATTTTTAATTTTTCATTGTAAGAGAATCAAAAACTTCTTGCTGAAGCTTTCTTTGCATTGACGAAATTAGGTTTGCAGTTTTTTCCTTCATTTTCGACTATAAATAGACAATTTTTGGTGGCAGTCATTTAGGTAGACCCATGCTTCGTCACAATGCATTTCCATTTATCTCCTGCTGAATTATTTTTGTAAAAGTTTCTACAAATCGTTCTGGGCTGAGCCACATGCCTCGGGAAATTCTGCCAATTATTGCGTTTCTTAGATTTTCAATTTGTAAATAATTATTTATTATATTTATTATTGCTACAAATGTATTTTAAGACTTAGTCATATACTTCCAGTTGCAGAAGTGTTTTAAATGACAAAATTGACTGGGATATTTAATTTCACAATTCGCAATTTTTCATATCATTTTTAACTTGCCGTAAGGAAATGGTTAATTAAGTTAGAATAATTCGAGGAAACAAGTTAAGTGCAGCATAAATGCAGAAGTGCTTTAAATGATGAAAATATTCATATTTTGGCAAACTCAAATTTAAAAAAAAAAAATTACTTGAGCACAAATACCGAAATCTCACTTTCAATACGGTCTCTCGGTTCCTGTACTTTATTTGGGAAGTTCCATACTCTTTATGAAAAAATAATAGTACAAGAAATTTGAATCCCTACGGCAAAAATTGATAAGGGTATTTAACTTCAAAATTTTCAATTTTGGATATTTTTTTTCAACTTCCCTTGAAGAATCGGTTTAGTAAGTTAGAATAATTCGAGGAAATAAGTTTAAATAAAGTGCAGAAAAAAAAATGTGTATAATTTAATAGGCTGTACAAGGAAGTCATGTAGTGTCCATACCGGATTTGGTACTTTTCCGTTTCACCGGCGCAAATCTCGCCAAGCAGACTGTTGTCTGCTGTGTACACATAAAAAATATTAACGAATGTTAATTCTAAGAATATTTTATTCTGAAGGCATAAGCATTTTAATATGGTTTAAATTTTTGTAAAATGCCAATAAATAAAGTAAATTTGTAAAAAGACATTAATTTAACAATTTACTATGCTTTCATGGTTCAACATCCTGATTCGCCGGTTTGTATCACGTGACCCCAAGTGATCTCATCTCACGTAAACTACGCTACAAAAATCTAATTCTCTCAGGATTTATCTACATTAATTTCAAGTTAAATTTTAATTTGGAATACAAGTTTAAATGCAAGAATTATTTCAATTCGTGGCCCACCAGCGGCCGAGCGGTAAAGTCTCTGAACACTGGTAGCTCGGTCTCAGGTTCAAATCCCACGAACGGACTGGCTGCATGGGTGTTTTCGTGGTTTTTCCCATGTGTAACGTGCATACAAGCCAGTTTCCCTTAGAAAGCCCTCCACGAAGCATCCCTCCCCTTAGGCAGATAGCCCTCGAGGCTTTGCCGTAATTAAATAACCTAACCTATTTCAATTCGTACGAACAGCTTGCTCAGAAATTATGTAAAACCGCAGTGCTTTACTTCGCTAGTGCATTCTCATTAGAACTGATGAATTTAACCCTTGACTTTGCCTTTTCTATATTTTCGCCTTCGGGTGAGCGGTGTGATTGCATTCTAATTGACTTAATTACCGCGAATAGTCTTAGGGCATAAAATTGAACTATCTTGTAAAAATTCTATGTAATTGTATGCCAGTACTGAAAGAAACAATCAATCTGATAAGAAATGGCTTCGACTTGTTTTGAAAATGAGGCGTAAAAGGTTACCAGCGAAAATATTCCGTTTGGCATCAGTTGTACCATTATTGGCGACTTTATCGTTTGCGCCGGCAAAACGGAAAAGTACCCCGAATTTTTTTCCAAAACAGATTGTAGGATTAAAATTACTCAGTTATGGCAAAGCACACGAGGGCTATCTGCCTAAAGGGAGCGATGCCTTCGTGGAGGACTTTCTAAGGGAAACTGGCCATTATACACGTTACACATGGGGAAAACCACGAAAACGCCCATGCAGCCAGCCCGTTCGCGGGATTCGAACCTCGGACCGAACTACCAGTGTTCAGTGTCTTTACCGCTCGGCCGCTGGTGGGCACAGATTGTAAGAATGGATTCAAATTGGAGTTTTGACGTCAAAATGACGTCTGTACGTACGTACGTTCGTATGTATGTCCCATAACTCAAAAACGATCAGCAGTAGAATGTTGAAATTTAGCATAGGGACTTCTGTAGTATCTAGTTGTGTATCTCCCTTTTATGCTGCTATTGGCACTACCGATACAGTAAAAGTATATACATAATTTTACTTCCCCGTTACCCTGCTTAAAATTTTTACCCGGCCTTTATTTTCGCAATCGTTGGTCTTAGTCATATGCTTCCAATTATAGAAATGTTAGAAATGACGAAAATATACACTTTTTGGCAGCATCAAATTTTTAAAAATTAATTTAGTACAAGTAACAAGTAACGAAAATATACACTTTTTGGCAGCATCAAATTTTTAAAAATTATTTTAGTACAAGTAACAAGTAACGAGGACAAGTAACGAAATCTTAGCTTTCTGTGCACTTTCCGGATTTCTATACTTATATTTGGGAAAGGTTTAGGCATAAAAAGAAAAAATAAAAATACAACAAATTTTACACCTGTACGACAAAATGGATCGCGATATTTAATTTCAAAATTTGCAATTTTTGATGTCAGTTTCAACGTACCTGAAAAAAATCGATTAATTAAATTGGAATAATTCAAGAAGGTAGTCAGGCATTAGTAATGAGGCCTTACCGCTACCTCCTATGAAGGAGGCCTGTCGCAGTCAGGCCTTACAGCTACTTTCTATGAAGTATCACCACCCTTCACAGGAGGTAGTGGTGGCCGCTTATTAGGTGCCTCCGCGACAAAATGGCCACCACTTCTGGCCTTAGTAGTAGCCAATGCCGTTATAGGTAAGTGCCCGCCATTGGAAAAAAAATTGTTGGCAACATTCTTTTATTTGTTTTATCATATATTTTTTTTTACAAATTCCCTTTATTATTTTTTTAAAGCTAAGACTTAATATTTGGTGGTAACATTTGAAAAGTGATACGGACAAAATGGTGGTCCAAACCAATGGGAGGATGGTGGTTCGGTAAAACCATCGAGGCTGGTCCTGTGAAAATTTTGGGAATATAACGCTGATTTTTGTTGTTTGACTTCTGAATTAACATTGCTATGCGTTTGGGACACTGACGTATAAATTTTAAATAAAATTAAATTATTATGCTAAGAAGACGTTTCAAAAATTTATCTTGAAGAAAAGACATGAAATTTATCTTGAAGAAAGTAGATAAACAGACCTACAAGTTAATATAACCAATCAGGGATAGAGTAGACTTTAAGGTACCCCTGTACTATGGCGAAGTTGTTGTTTGATTTATCGCCAAGTTGTTGTTTCATTTATGGTAGCCTGAGAAGTTGAATGTTATGGAAACCCTATTGTGACGTAATCGGGTGCATGATTCTGTGAAATTTTGAATCATGGGATATTTTGTAAGCGTTTTTGTGGTGTGTGTTAGTTTGATTCTTTAGATGGTAGAATGGCCGAATGTAGTAAGATTAATTTGAAGTTTCTGTGTGATTTGGAGCGAAAGGTTGTCTAGTCGAACGTAGAAACCGTTTAGATGGATTTGAATGGGTTTGTAGGAAGAAAGGTTCAGATGGTCACTATGTGAAGCGTTCGATCAGAAAGAGTGCCTGGTTTGAAAAACGTCATTTGAGTATGAATGATATTTTGATTTTTACGTGGCTCTGGGTGTACGAAGCGAATTCGAAAATCATGGTAAGTGAATATTTGCTTTTGGTAGTGCTTAAATGTATAACATGTTTTTCCTTTTTAATGTTATTTTATTGTTTGGTTTAAAATGTATTTTATTGAGATTATGTATTTTTGCTTGCCTAAATGTAGAATTTAGTGCTTCTTTGACTTTTTAAATGAAAATATATCGATGTGTACATGGACAAAGTAAAGGGAGTGTGCAATGCAAGTTTGTGCAATTCTGGGATTTTTTTTAAGTGAAAAATAGGTCGACGTGTACATGGATAAAGTCAAAGGAGTGCGCAATGCCATTTTTGTGTAATTCGGGGATTTTTTTTAAGTGAAAATAAATCAATAAGTCGATGTGTACATGGATACTGAGTTTGTGAAATTGTTTGTTTTGTTATTTTGGCTTTGTGTCACTTCGCAAGCCAAAATAACGAGTCAAAGAATTGCACGAAATCGGTGTCCATGTACCGCCAAAAATCGCCACGTTTCGCCAAGGGTACCCTGAACTATACTTTTACCCCAATCAGGCCTCTCAATAAATAAAAGCTAATTTTTTTAACCCAAAACTAAAAATTGGGATGCAAAAGTGCCACTGCTTGTTTTCAGATCGCTGAATTTGTTAATCAAGAATTCTTCAAATTCCTACAAAATAGGAAATAAATCAAATAAAATTTCGAAATTCAAAATTCTGGCTTAGAGTTGCCTATGTTCGGAAGGAGAACTACGTGAGTCCAAAATTTGGTACTCTAGGTGCCATCGTGTTTTTTTAATCCGAGGAACATACACATATACATACAAATTCTTCATTACTTAATAAAAGAGATTGAAACATAAATTTCTCACACATGTGTCGCACATGATAAAAACTTGAGCAACTACGGTAACAGAACTCTAACTTAAATAATAAAAATATGCATGACGAAATTAAATAACATGTAATTAATAATGTCACTTTAGTTCTTCATTCCTTCGTTTGAAAAATAATAATTAAAATTCAACTTTGATATCTATCTCAACAGCAAATTTGGAACACTTTAAAAAAGAAACACGAGATTTCATATGCGTTGAAATTAGAGAAATCAATAGTACATTGTAAAAGCTGTAATAATAAATTAAAAATTATTTAGAATTGTAGCTTTTCATATTTACTTAAAATTTTAAACTAAACGCTTAATTTCAATGTATTAGCGCAAATTAAACCTTCATGATAGTAAAATCACAAAATGTATTTACGTGTGCAGTACTTATAACCTGCATTCAGAATATTAGCTCGAAGTAAGTATCTAGCTGTGTTTCTATGAAGGTTTGTTTGTTTTCCTTTTATACAAATCTACATTTTAATTCTGATCTTTATGAAACTTGTCACACTTGACCTTTTAAACAAGAGGAAGATCACAGTCTACATAAGATCAACCTAAGATTTCTCAAAAACCAGTTCATGGGGTCAGCCCTCTTTATATATATATGCTTTACTCTAATTAAACGAACTTAACTAAAACCATAACTAAAAAACTCAGCGATTGAAAAGCTTTGCATTGCCACTCTGTCCTTGTTATGGTTTTTGTATTGATTTATTTAGTTTGTTGGTTAGTAGTTTCCAGAAATCAACAGAACTGCGACAAGAAGTTACTCTGTTTTTACTAGCTTACCGCAGTGCTGTCTACGAGACTACCGGCTATTCCCCATCTCAGATGCTTTTCGGTCGTGACCTTCGTCTTCCGTGTGATCTCTTGTTTGGTCGCCCTCCGGATGCGCCTTCATCGCCTGAGGAATACATTCAGGATTTCCAGGCCCGGTTTGAAGTGATGCACAACTTTGCACGAGAGCGAGTCAACTTGGCGACGGAGAAGATGAAGACCCGATACGACACAAGAGCTACTAGACATCAATTTTAATTTCAGAACAAGTTTCAAATTTAATCAGAAAACTCGACGATATAAAAAATTTGTGTTGCCGCTGGAAAAAAAGGAATTATATTAATATATCGAATTAATTAATCTATATTAATTCTAATTAATCTATATTATCTATATATTAATTCTCGAATTTAATAAACAAATTCGGCTATTTAAGGAACTGTGTTGCCACTGCCCAAATTAAAATATTATAAAGTGTATTACCAATCAGCAAAGTGTAAAATATTTAATTTTCCATGCAATTAACAAGCAGGCATTAACATGAGTGTTATTGCATCACACGCATTTTCGTCGCTTTTTGAAAGTGAATTTTTAATAGCATTTTGTAATAGAATTTTTCACAAAGCATTACTTTCTCTGCGACATCAGTTATGCCACCAAAACTCCATCTCCATCTCAACCATGAGAGAAAAGGGCATCACGAGCTTCAGAAACAAACGAACAAGGGGAAGCAAGACTAGAAAACTTTCGAGTACGCAAAGCTCAAGCCCGTTGATCTGAAACAGACGAGCAAAGGGAGGCAACACTTGAAAACGTTCGAGTACGCACTTCTCAAGCGCGTTCGTCTGAAACAGACGAGCAACGGGAAGCAGGACTGGAAAAACTACGAAGGCTCGATCCAGGCAAAAAGTACGAAATGCTCGATCCAGGCAAACACGGCAGCTGATTTAAATCTTGGTGCATTCCATTACGATGTTAATTATAATTACAATCTTCACCCAAGTTTGGTCTTTGGAAAGATAGATAAATTATGTGTGTATTGCAGAGCCTTCAGATTTAAGAAAAAAGCAGCAGGAATGTGCTATGCGAGTGGGAAAATGAAATTTCCAGAATTAAATTCACCACCCGAACCATTATTAACCTTGGTATCAGATGACACAAGCCAATCGAAACATACAAAACACGCATAAAGAAAAACATTCACACAAATACTTTATTAAGTGGCATTGCAACGCATACCAGGTAACAGCTAATATTTGATAAACATATTTAACATAAAAAGACATTAATTCACTGTCATAATTCACTAAAAACATAGTTAATGATTAAGTGAAATTGAATTTAAATCAAATAATTTCAGTTTATGCTGATTTTTTACAAAGGTTTGAATTTGAGTAAGGTAATTTATTAAGTAAAAAATTAGCTTCTTTAGAAAAATTCTATTTCATCAAATAGGCTATCCCTAAATTCAGAGCTGCCTATGCTCTTCAAATTCTAGTTAAATTTCTGTCCAAATTTTTTCAAACTTGCTACAAGCATTTACCTTAATTTATTAAGGCTCTGAATCTAACAGGAAATTGTTTTAGGGGAAAAAAGGATTACTGAAGTAAAACATAATGAAACTTAATTATCTCCGACTCCATTTTAGCTTACATTTATTAGTATGTTCTAGATGTGTCTTTCGAGTCAACGTTAATGGTATTTTTACCTGAAAAAAAAAAAAAAAAAAAAAAAAAAAGCTTTTCCATATTTATTAACTTGGAATTAATTTCATGTATAGAATGGAATACAAAATGAGTTTCCAATTCTCTTCAACAAATATTTTAAAACTATTTTTAATGCATCTCACATTTGCATTAGATTCCTATTGATCCAATCAAAGAAGGAAAAAATAATTATCTCGTAATCTCTGCTGTTACATAATGGATTGGATTATTTAATTATGGCAAAGCACACGAGGGCTATCTGCCTAAGGGGAGGGATGCCTTCGTGGAGGACTTTCTAAGGGAAACTGGCTCGTATACACGTTACACATGGGGTAAACCACGAAAACGCCCATGCAGCCAGCCCGTTCGCCGGATTCGAACCTCGGACCGAACTACCAGTGTTCAGCGTCTTTTTCGCTCGGCCGCTGATGAGCTCTGAATTACGTAATGAAAAGAATATTTGTCAGTTGTTTTTATGTTCCTCGCACTGTGGAAAAAGGGCGGCACCTACAAATTTTGAATACGTCTAGTCCTCCGCCCGAAAAGCTCGAACCTGAAATTTTGAATTTTGAATTTCTTTTATATTTATTTCACATTTTGTATGAATTTGATTAACAAGTCACCAATTTGAAAGCGATCATTGGCAACACTGTTCGAAATAAAACAATTTTATCTCCAGCACGCCAAACTGTTGTCATTCGCCAAACTGAAAGCTATTTATCTTTCAGTTTTAATCATAAATATATTAATACTAATATATGAGCACGTTAATCTCTCAAAGCATGTACTTTTGATTCCAAAAACACTTGTGGCATCTAGCATACGAGTGGAAAGAATTACTCTTGCAAGTGTTTAATTTGAAGTTTACACTGCATTTTGGAATCATTATTTTGAATTATTGCACATGAAGCAATGAAAATGCCACTATTTTCAAGTTTTGATAGTTTTTCCTATGCTAAAGTCTTGCGTTGCTTAGAGTTGCACCACCACTTTTAGAATGAAACCGGAATATCTTTCCATATGTTATTATCCTGAGCAAAGGTTTCATTAGTGATAGTTTGATAATTCATGAAAACCATTAATGTTATTTTAAAACATTTTCTCCCATACTCGGTCAAATAATAAATATCATAAATATTATTCTACATGTATTAAAATTTAAAATAGATGTACATCAGCAAAATTAAGAAATTCAAATAAATACATACTTTTTGATTATCTGCTCCTCGCTTTCAACATTCGGTAGAACTGCTCTGTTTTTGTCTCTTTTCGAGTATACACCATGAAGTTTAGTAGCAGTAGAGTTACTTTCTTCTTAGCAAAATGCAATACACCCGGCAACAGCCAACCCGCATGCGCGTACCATGCACGTGTTTTAGTACATGTGGATTTGCACGCTTTGTATTTAACTAAATAGTATTTGCCGGCTGTAAAAATATAAGTATCGGTGGCATAAAATTTTATTTCTTCCCATAAAGCTTCTTTTGGTACTTTTCCGTTTCGCCGGCGCAAATCTCGCCAAGCAGACTTTATTGGCGACAACACAGAGCATACACATATAAAATGTTATCAAATGTTGATTCTAAGAATTTTTTATTTTGAGGGCATAAGCATTTTAATATCGTTTAAATTTTTTAAAAAGCCAATGAATAAAGACAATAAATTTGTAAAAAGTCATTAATTTAAGAATTTACTATGCTTTCATGGTACAACATCCTGATTCATGTAACCCCAAGTGATCTCATCTCACGTAAACTACACTAAAAAAATCTAATTCTCTCAGTAATTATCTACACTAATTTCAAGTTAAATCTTAATTTGGAATACAAGTTTAAATGCAAGAATTATTTTAGTTCATACGAATAGCTTACTCAGAAATTATGTAAAACCAGAGTGCTTTATTTCGCTAGTGCATTCTCATTAGATTGGCCTTAGGGCATAAAACTGGACTATCTGTTAAAAATTCTATGTAATTGTATGCCAGTATTGAAAGAAACAATGAATCTGATAAGAAATGGCTGCGACTTATTTTGAAAATGAGGCTTAAAAAGCTACCAGCGAGGATATTCCGTTTGGCATCAGTTGTACCATTATTGGCGACTTTATCGCCTGCGCCGGCAAAACGGAAAAGTACCCTTCTTTTCTCTTATAAAATGCTACTTTTAATTTCCTTGTACAAAGTAAAGGAAGTATTGTAATAGTAAAAAATTTCGGTTATCATAAATGTCAATGAAAATATCCATTTTCACAATTCTCGAAGCCATTTAAAAGATGTTCCTGCTTGCAATCCGTACGCACGGGCATAATAAAGGATTCCTTTTCCCAAAACGGATTGTGAAAAGGATTTAAGATGGACTCAAAAGAGATTTTTTCGCGATTGATTGTACGTACGTAATTATGTATATATCTCTCATAACTCAAGACCTAGTAGCCTCAGAATGTTGAAATTTTGTGCATCGGGACTGCTATAGCATGTAGTTGTGCACCTTCTTTACCATAACTATATATGCATACATATTTATTTATGGTGCGGACTATATACCGAAAAAAAAGAGAATTTAAAAACACTTAAATTTTTACTGCCTTTTAGCACAACCTATTTGTGTTAACAAGGATTTTCTTCCATGTTATATTTGAAAAATAAATACAGAACAAAATTAAAAGTGGATGCTAAGGGAAATAGACCTTACGTATTTAATACAAATAGCCAATAGGTTGTGAAAATGGCAATATATATATATATATTAATATTTCTATTGAGAAATTGAAAATAATGATTGTAAATTGTAGTGGTAGTACTAAAGTTTTTCAATTTTTGTTTAGATGGTACGTGTTAGTCAAAAGGCTCAGAATCGCTGGTTTAAATGAAATACAGCACAAAATGTGCATAATTTAATAGACCATACAAGGAAGTCATGTGGTAACCATATCAGATTTTTATTTTAATCAATCAAATTAAAAAATCGAAAAAGTTTTCTTAAGAGCCGCGTACGCTTTACTGAATGGCAGCATGCTGGGGCGTATAAGACAGAAGTGTTTTCTTTCAGGCAGTGAGTGGTACAGGTCGGGGACACTTAGCCGGCAACCAATTAGCCGACAAGACACTTAACCCATACCAGTTAGCCAACAGGATAACAACAGCCGACACAGACACTAAGCCGACATGGACACTTAGCCGACAGGACATTTAGCCGACACGGACACTTAGCCGACAAAGAGAGTTAGCCGGCAAGATATTTAGCCAACACGGACACTTAGCCGACAAGGACACTTAGCCGACAGGACATTTTGCCGACACGGACAGTTAGCCAACAGGACATAAAGCCGGCAATGAGTCTCGCTCTTCCCAATGCTTTCAGATTTCTAAGACTTTCACATTTCATTAATACTTTATTCAACACATCACACTACATTCATTCCCGTATAAAGTCCTTTTGCTTCTCTCACTAATGAAATTCCCTTTCCCTTTCAGGAAGTAGAGTGATTCACCCTGCTCTTCGCCACACTAGAACTACTATTTTTTTTTTTTTTTTTTTTTTTTTTTTCTAAAATGCTATTTACACCCTCAGAATGCTATTTGCACGTGAGGCATCGTATATTTATTAATCTGGGATAGGGTTCCGGCGTGAATTCGTGCCTCATGGCGGCCACCTAACAGAAATAGGTTTGGTTTATGTAATTACGACCAAGCCAGAGGGCTATCTGCCTAAGGGGAGGAATACCTTTGTGGAGGACTTTATAAGGGAAACTGGCCCATATACATGTTACACATAGGAAAAACGACGAAAACACACATGAAGCCTCTCTGTTCGCGGGATTCGAAATTCGGACCGAACTACCAGTGTTGAGCGACTTTACTGCTCGGCCGATACTGGGTCTAATAGAAATAGAGTGGCTGTTTTACTTAGAACCGGTCTCTTCCAATGAAAATTGTCAATTGCCTTTTTAGGTTAAACCTTTATAAATGCATTCAGGAAAATGGGCCAAACATTTTCTCATTACCATGTAGCTAAACCAAAAGCGAGAAAGAGGAGGAATGAAAAAAAATAAATTAATTAAATTAAGGAAAAATGAAATGAAAATTTATAAAATTTTAACAGATATTGAGAAAATTTTCGTTTTATAAAAAAACATTAATATAACATATATTGAAAATTACACATCGCGACTTTCAAAACAGAGTACATAATATTACATACAAATAATTAGGAAAAGAGAAATTCCATGTATATTTTTACAGTGTACTAAAATATGCACCATTCAATTCTAGTAAATAATACTCAAAATGCATCCGCGCAACCCCAACACGATTCAACTTATGGAGTAGGCGCGATTAGAAAATAACAATGGAGTTGCATATTACCAACGTTTTCGAGATATGAAGAGTGAAAAATGTAGTTTTTGAGGAATGTATTCAGTTCTGAATTAAACAAAACCTTAAAGAATATTTTATCAGGGTCAATGTTCCTTCTAACCTTCTTCGGGAATATGCAAGGACCTGACTCGGAACAGAGAGCTTACTAAAGCTATGTTCAAAACTGTGGGAAGTAAACAGGATACACAAGAAGGGTATACAAAACCCTTTATTTTTCTCTATTTACAATGACTTCCGTACTTCGGAATACACCGACCCGCTACTTGGGGTCAAAACGTAAAAGTATAAAAATAAAACTAAACTCTAATTTAACTTTAGAATAATAAACGTGGAAGATTGGCCTTATATTAACAGGAAGCGTATGTAGTACAGGGAATTGTGAACACTACAATACGTTTAAAATTTATCAAGAGGATTAAAACCTCTGGCCTGGAAGGCAACAAGCAACTTCGTAACTTCTAAGGTAAGCGGCCTGCTTCGACTCACTGCTTCCTCTCTCTCGCTTGGCAAAAAGCCACAACTTAAATACTTGGCGTTCGCCAGACAAACTTTGCATAAAAACCTTAACGCTTATAATTCTGGCCGGAAGTAGAAAATAAGAAGTGATAGTAAAGATTTAAAATAAAATAAACGTTAGTAAAACTTACGATCCTTACAATTTTACTTCTAAATTAAACATTATGCACCAGTTTAGTGCTATAAGCATGTAAGGTTTATCCTAAGTTGTTAGCAGTTATTTTTAGTTAAAACCACGTTCCTTCCTTCCTAATTTCAGCTTATTTCAGCAAATTTCCTACCAGAATGTGTTTTCAGGTTGCGGTCACAATCGCAATTAAATGCAGATGAAGGAAGAGCAGTACTTAAAGTCGAAGTTCCACTGACTTTGTTAGAGAGCCAGAGATTCTGAATAGCGCGCGTTCGCCTTTTGGCTACACTCTCTCTAAGCTATTATTACGCTCGGCCATTTCAGGCTCTTGATAGCTTCTCAGTTTAGATAGCATTTAAGGGGCCAACTCCTATAGAATTTTAATAGCTTCGGCTATATCTTTTTAGTTAAGCATTAGTTAAGTTTTAGATCTTAGTATTCTTGTGTTTAAGCCCAATTGAAGGCTGTTCTGTACGTCCTGAGAAAGGGATATCTGTAAACTTTATTTTGAGCAATAAAGGGAAATTTTGAGCAATTAACCCTTCTTGAGTTACTGTTTTCTGAGCTAAAGCAATTATTTGCTTACCAGTTCTCAAGGTTCCACACAGCTGT
The DNA here is from genome assembly GCF_044657685.1 of Stegodyphus dumicola. Taxonomy (NCBI): domain Eukaryota; kingdom Metazoa; phylum Arthropoda; class Arachnida; order Araneae; family Eresidae; genus Stegodyphus; species Stegodyphus dumicola. Next base: position 122,959,699 of record NC_140776.1, read on the forward strand.
AAATTCTAGGTTGGAGCATTACAAACATTAACCTAAGTAAGTATTTTAAGCAAAAGACGGGGTCAATAAAATGTTACAGAATTTTTAGCTCAAGAATGATGGCATGAACTGCCTATTACAGAGGGTACAAATAATTTAAAGCTTTGCTTGTCTTAAAAATTCTTTTTTTAATTGTGTTTAATAACAAAATAAAATATGTTTTCTAAACTAACCCTTCACCACCAATGTTTCTATAAAAATTATAATTCAAGAATAACAATAATTTTTATTGCATTATTGAAATTTTTCATGACAGGGAAAGAAAATTTCAGTAGTGGAAGGAGCGAAACGATTTTATAAGAGAAAAAATGTAACATGATGTATTGAGTAAAATAGTAATGAAATGTAAAGGTATTAGAAATGTGAAAACATTAGGCAGAACGAGATTGGAAAATTAATATCATTAAGTAAACAAGAAAAATTATTAATGATGTGAATATGTTCAAAGGAACCCAGTTGATTAAATGAAGAAGCTTTACGGATAATGTTTGAAAATTCCATATTAAAATGTAATTAAGTGACCGTCGTACTTAGCTATTTTTTTTCTTTTTTTTCCTTTCGAAAATTAATTCATATTCCCTGACGAGAAATTTCAGCACTTTTTCAATTTGGCCAATATACACCAAACAACACGATACATATTGTTACATTTTTTTTCTGACACCAGTTGTTACGTTATTTTCTTCCTTCACGTTCGTACGGGGTTCGTGTAGATTTGGAGTGAATAACAACGACACTTGATGAAGTATCGAAACACACTTTATTTACCAATATTAATCAGGACAACTCCAAAAAAACACTTTACAGTCGTCGAAGATCTAATATAAGCACGCTGGAACAATCAACGACACAGACTTCACACTGTCAGGCAATAACGGTGGAGACAGCTTCACTGCAAAGCACCAGAGTACAGCTCCCGACTCTTCTCGGTCGTTCTCGGAACTCCACGTACTCTCGAGACTCTCCACGCTACAACTCGCGATGCACTCGACGACACACAGAGCACAGCTCCCGACTCTTCGGTTTAGTCGTTCCCGGAGCTTAACACACTCTCTCGACGATGCTGTAACCGCGGTACACTAAGAGACACTTCAATGCACTCGACGACCAACTCGGCGCTAGACTTCGAGACACTCGCTCAACGACTGACTCTCAGCTCGCTAGACGAGGCACACACTAACTGACTGCGGGCCAGCAGGGTTTATATACGGTTTGTGTTCGAGAACATTCTGGGCTAAACCGGTAATAATTCGTTCCAGAAGATTCTCCATCCGTCCATGGTATATCGTCAATTTATGTCGTCAAATGTCGCCAAATAAGCGATTTCTCGCCAAGTGTGGCAACCCTGCATTCCCTTGCAATTTTATGGCAACCCTAAAACTGCTTTGCGGGGGAAGCTATCTTACCGTACCTGTACATTTTGTAACAATATTAAACAATGCTAAATTACAAAAGAATTAAAAGCATATATGAGATTTCGAAGAATCGAAAAGTGAATTTTACTGATAAGTGGAAAAAATAACTTAAATATTGAACTTATGGAGAAGTCGAGAAATTTTGTAATTGATAGAAAGTTTAAACAATTATTGGGTACGTGTCAGCTAAACGTCACTGTCGGCTTAGTTCCTGTTGACTAAATGTCTTGACCAGTTATTTTTTTCTTGCGTAAAATCGGCTGAGAACCCCTGATATAGAGTTTACTTATTATAGTACATTGCGCCAAAACAATGGAGCAGTTCTTTTCTTCTGCTGGGCCGACTGACAAAATTCAACTTGCGTTTTTCACGCCTCAAAAGCGCGACTTCGGATATGTATTAGATTTATATATAGCATTGTTCTAATAGAGGTATTTTGACATAAAAGCGGACTTTTATGAAATAATATATCACTTTTATCCGTATTTCGTTTCTATGACTCAAATTATCCCAAATTGCCAAGTTTTGTAAAAATCGTAAAAGCAGTTTTTAAAAAATTAGCTCTCAAAATTTTAGCTCTTCAATGTTAATTGAGTTTGGTACATATTTGTAAGTATATCTTTTTTTAAACTTATTTGATTCTTCCTTTCATATTTCGAAATTTAGGTTCACTCCAAATAAAATTTGCGTATTTTTTTGTGATTTATTTTTTAAATTTGTATCTTTAAATAATTTTTATAAATTTTTCGTAAAGAATTTTGAATTATAAGCTATAAAATTTTTACCATTATCTTAAAGTAGATGTATTTCTAAGCACACCTGCAAAAAATTAGAATAATTCATTCAAAATTTTCGAAGATATACGTGAATATTGAACTTATGGAGAAGTCAAAATCGTAAAAAACAACCTTATATTTAGCGTAGGTATAATGATACACTCAATCGATTTCGAGGGCAGCTGAAGGTCCCTCCTCATCAGGAGAAAGAAATACATAGAAAGAAGAAAATAGGAATCACAGAAACACGTGGTGCTTATCAGCACTGCACGTGGTTATAACTAGATTTTAATCAGAGTTGCACTGGCCGCCTACTTTTACTGAGCCAGGCTGTCTGATCAAGCATAAAGAAATATTAGCGAAGTTAAAATAGGGAGCGAGGGGCAAATGCACATTACGCTCAAAATCTGAACTTCAAATAATGGATAGCAACCACTGAACGGATTTTTATACCCTCTGGTAGTACCAAGTGCGAGGAGGTAACGCCATCTATCGGCAAAAATAATTGAATTAAGACAGTAGAATTTTAAAGGCATTAGGAAGGACTGGATTGGACTTCAAATCATTAACTAAACTTTCTAAATCTTTGTGAATGTGAAAAGCCTCAAGAAAATCCAATTCGCCTATGGAAGAAGCCTTTTGTATGATTTTTGCAGACCCAAAATCAAAATTATGGTTAAAAGTCCAGCTATGATACGCTATTGAAGACTTGTTAATTTCCCCTTTTTTGACATAAGATTCATGTTCCTTGATACGAAACTTCAACGCTCTTTTTGTTTGGCCAATATATCTTAAACCACACTGACATGATATACTATAAATTCCCCAAGAATTCAAGACAGAAACGCAATCTTTTAGAATCGAAGGGTGAATTTTATTAATAGGGGAGAAACCGACTTGAAAATTGAATTTCTGGAGAATCCGTGCAATTTTATAGCTAACAGAAGGATAAAATGGAAGCACGACAAGGTCATTGATATTATTTCTAACAGTAGAATGTCTTCTTTGATGGGAATCTGAAAATTTTTTGACGGCTTTATCAATAATCACGGGAGAAAATCCACGGTCAATCGCAACTGCTCTCAAATAATTAAGTTCATTGGTAAGCAAAGATTCAGAGGAACAAACTTTTAGCGCGCGGAAAACATAATAGTAAAAAGAAGCCATTTTTTGCTTAACAGGGTGGCATGACTTGGCATGGGGTGGTAAACAAACTGCAAAGGGTTTACGGTACACAGTGGTGCTAAAATCGGTTTCATTGCGGATTATAAGAATATCGAGGAAGGGGAGGGAATTGTTGGATTCAATTTCAAGAGTGAATTGGATGGCTGGATCAATTGAATTCATAATAGATAGAATCTCGGATAAATCCTCTTTATAACCGTCAAAAAGTGCGAAAGTGTCGTCAACATACCGAATCCAAAGACGAAAAGATAATTTATCAAATAATTTCATCTCAAAATAGTGCATATAAATATCAGCAAGTACCGGACTGAGAGGATTACCCATAGCCAATACTTCAACTTGACGAAAATATGCATTTTGGAAAACAAAGTGGGTTTGACTTAGAGAAACTTTAGTAAGCGAAACCAACTCATTAATTTCAGTATGTGTGAAGTGAAATTCCCGAAGCCTAGTTTCAAGACAATTTAGTGCTCCTTCGACCGGAACATTAGTAAACAATGATTTGACATCAAATGAAACCATAATGGAACGAAGTGGGGAAATATTTCTAAGTTTATCAATCCTCTCAGTCCGGTACTTGCTGACATTTATATGCACTATTTTGAGATGAAATTATTTGATAAATTATCTTTTCGTCTTTGGATTCGGTATGTTGACGACACTTTCGCACTTTTTGACGGTTATAAAGAGGATTTATCCGAGATTCTATCTATTATGAATTCAATTGATCCAGCCATCCAATTCACTCTTGAAATTGAATCCAACAATTCCCTCCCCTTCCTCGATATTCTTATAATCCGCAATGAAACCGATTTTAGCACCACTGTGTACCGTAAACCCTTTGCAGTTTGTTTACCACCCCATGCCAAGTCATGCCACCCTGTTAAGCAAAAAATGGCTTCTTTTTACTATTATGTTTTCCGCGCGCTAAAAGTTTGTTCCTCTGAATCTTTGCTTACCAATGAACTTAATTATTTGAGAGCAGTTGCGATTGACCGTGGATTTTCTCCCGTGATTATTGATAAAGCCGTCAAAAAATTTTCAGATTCCCATCAAAGAAGACATTCTACTGTTAGAAATAATATCAATGACCTTGTCGTGCTTCCATTTTATCCTTCTGTTAGCTATAAAATTGCACGGATTCTCCAGAAATTCAATTTTCAAGTCGGTTTCTCCCCTATTAATAAAATTCACCCTTCGATTCTAAAAGATTGCGTTTCTGTCTTGAATTCTTGGGGAATTTATAGTATATCATGTCAGTGTGGTTTAAGATATATTGGCCAAACAAAAAGAGCGTTGAAGTTTCGTATCAAGGAACATGAATCTTATGTCAAAAAAGGGGAAATTAACAAGTCTTCAATAGCGTATCATAGCTGGACTTTTAACCATAATTTTGATTTTGGGTCTGCAAAAATCATACAAAAGGCTTCTTCCATAGGCGAATTGGATTTTCTTGAGGCTTTTCACATTCACAAAGATTTAGAAAGTTTAGTTAATGATTTGAAGTCCAATCCAGTCCTTCCTAATGCCTTTAAAATTCTACTGTCTTAATTCAATTATTTTTGCCGATAGATGGCGTTACCTCCTCGCACTTGGTACTACCAGAGGGTATAAAAATCCGTTCAGTGGTTGCTTTCTATTATTTGAAGTTCCGATTTTGAGCGTAATGTGCATTTGCCCCTCGCTCCCTATTTTAACTTCGCTAATATTTCTTTATGCTTGATCAGACAGCCTGGCTCAGTAAAAGTAGGCGGCCAGTGCAACTCTGATTAAAATCTAGTTATAACCACGTGCAGTGCTGATAAGCACCACGTGTTTCTGTGATTCCTATTTTCTTCTTTCTATGTATTTCTTTCTCCTGATGAGGAGGGACCTTTAGCTGCCTTCGAAATCGATTGAGTGTTTCATTATACCTACGCTAAATATAAGGTTGTTTTTTACGATTTTGATTGTCACATTAGCGTGTTTCTCTTCTAGTCTAGTTTATGGAGAAGTATTGGCGCGTTTTGAAATTTGACGTACTTCTTGAAAGCGATAATAACAGCAAATGCAGTTTAGGCACTTCGTTAAAAGTATTTGAAAGTAGGAACGAAGTGCCTTTTTTTCCGGTCATCCACAATGTGAAAAGTTAGGAACGAAGTGACTTTTTTTCCGCTCCTGCGCAATGGGAGGGAAAGGAAAATAGGTTGCTATATATTAAGAAGTTCGCCAAGTGAATTACTCTTGGCACAAACTGAAAAAAATGCGCCAAGTTAAATTTTTGGATTTCTCCGTAAATTTCGCACGAAATTTTACGAAAATTAATATCTAGGCATAATTTGAGTCGTAGAATCGAAATATGGAAATTGGCATAGGGGTGTTTCCACATGTGCAGTACTTGAGGAAGAAGTATTTGAAGATATTAAATATTTTAAAAGTCATGGGGAATACCTCTTCGGGCGCGGAATGTAGCTCTCTGTTCCATATCTACATAGCACTTCTCCGCTCTAGATTGGACTAGATTCAGTTATCTATGGATCAGCACGGCCTTCTGTTTTATTGAAATTAGATCCTATTCACCATAAAGCTCTGCGGATATGTTCTGGGTCATTCAGGACATTTCCGGTTCAAAGCCTTTATGTTGATTGTTATGAACCATCACTCCATTTGAGGAAAGAACAGTTATCTCTCCAATGTTATTTTAGCATAATATCTCAAGCCCATCATCCATGTCAGATTATTTTGGTTGATGTCACGAGTGACCGCTTATTTGGAGCACGGCCATCTTACGTGTCTTCCTTCCGTGTAAGGGTCCGGTCTCTTATAGGAAAATATTACACGGATGATTTGGTTATTCAGCCAGTGAAATACTTTAAGATTCGTCCTTGAGAGGATGCTCAGATTCTGGTTCTGCATATCTTCCAGCATCTTGAAAAATGTAACACTAATGAGATCATGTATAAACAAATTTTTCTCGAGCACAGAGATGAGTACAGCAGTTGCATACCTAGTTACACGAATAAGATCAAAAGCAATAAATCATGTCGGAGCAGCCTTCCTGATTGGAAACCATGCGTTTGGTAACGGAGGTAAGCGTTTGCACGAGGCATGCTCTCTGCTTACTTCAGAATTAACTGCTTTGTATTACGCACTTTCTTTTATATCCAAACAGTGTCAGAAAATATTTGTTATTTATACCTCTTTCAGTGATCCAAAAGCTCTAGAAGAAATTTCAGATGCTCGAAATCCACTGATTGATGAAATCCAAAGTATAAATCTAAATTTGAGGAGTCGAGGATATCAGATCCTCTACTGCTGAGTCTCTGGGACATGTGCGCATACAAGGAAATGAGCTGGCAGATATCACTGCAAAGTCTGGTGGGGAATGATCATGTCGACTTCCTCTACAGAGACATTACGGAAGTCATTAAGCAGAGGATCTTCAATAAATGGCAAGTATTCCGGAATAATAAGCTCACTAATAATTTGAGAAGGATAAAACCTCTAGTAGAATATTTGAGAGCTATTAGATACCGGAAAAAAGAAGTAATTTTAACCTGTCTTTAGAATTGGCCATTCTCGAATTACTCACAATTAATTACCTGTTAAAAGCCGAGAAAGAACCTGTTTGTGAACATTGTAATACTGTTCTATTTGTCCTTCACTTTTTAATAGAATGTCCATATTTTAACAATCTTCGACTCAAGTATTTTAATGACTGTGACTTGCTTTTTGATCGTATAATCGGGAAAGAAGCCAGTACCCATTTATTTCACTACCTTAAAGCGGAAGGTCTTTATAATTTAATTTGATTTTTTTTTATGTCTGCATATTCATATTTTAATATTGTGTATTTTAATGTATCTTTTGTAATTAAAGTATTGTATCTCCTATTCACATCTCATATCGTTACCTGTGTTTTATTGTTTCAGCTTAGCTTTCACCATCTTAGCATTTTTGTTGATTTTATAGGCGTTCTGTTGTTTTAAATTTGTATTTGTCTAATGTGTGTTTGTCAGTTATTTTGTGTGTGAGGACAGTACAAAACTTGTTTTCGGCGCATATAACCTGTCATATTTTGTGCCAGAGATATACCATCATACTCATACTCAAACTACCGGTTCTCAGAGTCCTAACCATTCGGCCACTTCTAAGCTTATATTAATAAGAAGTCTCTTTTCATATGAAATAATAGCAACAAATTTCAACATGTACTACATAAAATAAAATAATTTAATGTAAAGAAGTAGTATAAAGAAAAACGCACCTAGAATTAACATCAGTTATATTATTTCTTTACCTATCTTCATTTCTTTCGGCAAGGTGTTAAAACTTTTAAAACATTGAAAACGTGTGTTGAACTTGATTTCTGATTCTAGGTATCTTTTATAAATATATATCTGAAAACAGATTTATTTCTGCTATTTAAATAATGAAAAATATGTTTGTATGTATTGTATGTATATATGTTTCTTGCATTGCGGAAAATCGGCGGTCCTATACTCACCAAATTTTCAACATGCATATTCTTTCCCCTGAGTATGTACATCTCAAATCCCGAATTTTGAATTTCGAAATTGTTTATAATTTATTGTACAAGTATATTTTATACGACCTTAATGAATTTTTGAGTAACAAGTTCAGCGATTTGAAAGCTACCAGTGGCAACACTGGCTCGCCGGACTGTTACTGTTCCGTAAACTGAAAGGTATTCCAATCAACAAATTTTGGCTATTTTTTAAAAGCAGTTATCACGGCCTAAAATAAAATACTTTTATCTTCAACGTATCACTGCGTTGCCATTCAGTAAAGCATAAAATATTTAACATTTTAATTTCATCTGTGTGCTACTGAGTAAAAGACCCAGCGATTTTTAAAGCAACAAATATAGTTCTTAAGAATATTTTTCCTACTTTTTAATCTGATTAATTTAAATAAAAATGCATTTAAATCATGAGATGTCTTCTTAGAATTATTAAATATTTTATGAAATGACACTAGTTGGACTCATTAAAATCATCATATATTTTCCTTTTTTTTTTTTCTGATAGCTATTTTAGACGCAAGCAGCTTGTATTCCAAATAAATCCAGTAATGTAGGGTATGGTTGCTATTAATGGGCCGGCTCCTTCATTGAACCACCTCCATTATATTATAGTTACTGATAGTAGGCACTACCTTTTGACTGTTTAGTAAACTACATGAAGCTTGAAAATCGCCATCTTGACAGGAATTGATCCACGTTCAAACGAAGCTGATTTAGAAGAAGCTAAGATTTTTGTACTTTTTTTCTAATTTATCAATGAACAGAAAATGTAGAAATCGGTGAGATGATAATAGTGTTTTGTTGTTACAGATAACATTGAAACCTGTGTCAAATCAGCATTATTTGGCTGTATTAACAATGGTTTTTTTTTAATTCTGTAACCGAAATCACGGGCGTATTACATACCGACTGCTAGTTACCTTCAATGAGCCAGCCTGTGTTGCTATGAATGGGCTGATGGCCCAACCATTGAAATCATATCGAGGCTAATATTTTGTAACTATTTCAAGTTGAAGAATAAAATTTATTAGCTAAAATCTGATTTAGTTAAAATCTATCAGGAATAATTAAATCTGTAATTAAATAATAGTTTTACTTTCTTCATTATAAAACTTGACCTCTTGATGTTTCGTTCTTCAAGCCATTCAGCAGTTATTACATCAACGAAATGGAGAAATTTCTGCGGCAGAGAAGGAAAGAAAGGAAATTAGAAGTTGCTGCCTAGTTCCATATAGCAAGATTGTTTGGGAAAGGATATAGACAAGCAGCAACGGGACGACAATAAATGGTCTTGCTAAAACAGGAGTTTGGTCAGTGAACAAACAGGAGTTTTGCGACAGCCTAAAATAAAATACTTTTATCTTCCATGTGTCACTGTGTTGCCATTCAGCAAAGCATAAAGTATTTAACTTCTTAATTTCATTTGTGTGTTACTCGGTAAAAGACCCAGCTATTTTTAAAGCAACAGATGCAGTTCTTAACACTATTTTTTCTACATTTTTAATCTGATTAATTTAAATAAAAATGCATTTAAATCATGAAATATCTAATTAGAAATATTAAATGTTTTTAATGAAATGAAATAGGACTTTTATTTTGTTGCAGCACTGCAGTTTGAAACAAATGATGTTCCTGCTATAAAAGTTCTTGACACAAGTTTGATTGCTTCTGCTAGTGGATTGTTACATGACATGCAGGCTCCAGGGAGAAAATCTGCTGCCACGACCAGAACTGCACTCATTGACCAGTGGAACAGAATCAGAACGGCTTCTCTCCGATTTCAATCTCAGCTGGAAAAGGCTCAAGCAAAGCCCAAAAAACAATACTGATAACAAGTAGCCCATACAAGCAGATCCTGGAAGAGGCTTAAAAAAAAAAAAAAAAAAAAAGGAAGAAGAGGCACCGTTGTGAAAAGACGATTTCCAACTTCTGAACCGGAAGAGTAAAGGTTAGACATTCATTGCCTTCAGTAAATAGGCATATCAATTCCAACTAGGATTTATGGTTCTGTGCTATGTGTTGTGATGACTTCAAGGAAGACTATATCTATCGCGTAAAGTGTGGGTTCATAAGAAGTGTGCTAGTGTCAGAAAGGGTATCAAAATATATTATTGAGAAAAATGCAACTGAATTCTTCAAAAACGGATAACTGACGCAGTAATTTGTGTAATATCTATAGCATAATGTTAACAGTAGACTTAGTAATTATTTTATGCTATCTGAAAGTTTTCAAGTTATGGTTGCTATTCTTTTTATACTAACCTAACTATAAATTGCCCTCAAATTCTCATTTTCATTAAATTGTTTCTAATAAACGAAATTCAATGCTATTTCGTAGATTCTCACATTTAGCCTATTTTATGATTATAAAGACTAAACTAAAATCCAACTATTAATTTCTTGTGAGTAATACGAAGCTTTATATTATTCACAAGAAATTTCAATGTATCTTCAGTAGTCTGAGTTATGTTTCTAACCAGCACTTTTATTTACTAATCATGCTCAAAAATAGTTTTAAACATTTTATTGATTTGTATTGAAATGATAATGTATTAAAAAGCAAATAGCTACCAGCCCATTCATAGAAACTTCCCGGCTCAATGAAGGCGACCGGTTTCCTTCATCAGTAGTATCTATTTTTATTTTTCTAATATTTACTGAACATTTCATAATTATAACTTCTATTCCTAGATGAGTAATATGGAAATAATATTTACATTAACACGTACAAAACTGTAAAATTGCTGAATATGACGATTTTAAGCATCACTTTGTAAGAGTGGCTAATCAATAGCAATCTTTCCCTGCATTGATTAAGCTGTAATAATTGTTTTCATTTATTCCCTACGAACAAATAAATCTTCGACACGAGTTGGAACAGAATATATTTTTGTTTGATTTCGTGTTTCTAATTTTTTTTTTTTTTTTTTTTTTTTGCCTGATTACCTTTTTACTATCTTATCAGAACCTTGTATGTTTCCGACCACTACGTAAATATCACATATAAACGTTGCTAACGAACTGGCATTGTCCATGTCTTTGCTGATAACTTTTCCCCCCTTTTTCACTTTTTTTTTTCGGTGTCCTCTTTTCATTTTCCTCTTTACTGTCCTTTTGTTTTCTTTTACAAGCAGACTTATTTACAAAGATGGTCTAAGAAACACTTCTTTTGAAGTTTAATCAAGCTCTAAGGAAAAAATGAATGTTATATTAAATTCTGAGAAAAAACAGCCCATTTCATTGAATTCGAGTCAAAAACAATTCATTAGTTTGTAAAGTATGTTTTGTTAATTAACCGGTTTTTATAATTTAAATATTTACTATATGTTACTATATGTTTTTATAATTTAAATATTTAACTTCTGTTTTCCGTACTTCTCAGCAGAATGCAAATTAGCTTCTTGTGTATCTAAGCTGAGGGTTTTGAATCTTTAGATTTGTGTTTCTGGCAACTGCGTTTTGGTATTAGTGTTCTCGGCGGCTGTACTTAAATGTTGCATTCCGGCTTTAGCATTCTCAGTAGCAGAAGTTTTAAATACGTGCCAGTAACATATCTGAACCAACTTATTTTAGACCATTTAATGTTGTAGACTTAGACTACATTGTCAACGTTTGAACTTAATTGTCTGCTATTCTAAATTTAATATCCGCAAATACTGGAAGTTTCTTCTGTAGTGCCAGTTGTGGCTGTTCTGTTACGTTAAGACTGAATTAAAAAAAAGGTTATTTTAACCTTCTTTCGTGTTTTCTGAGTTCTTAAAAATGTAGCGATCACTCGCTATTTGTCTGTTTGCTCCAGCTTCCATTTATAACAGGAATCCTGCAGTTTTCATTACTGATATGCATAGAAAAAGATTATGATATATTTTATTTACTTGTGCATAAAATATTCACGCAGTTTTCCCCTTCGTCTCTACTAGCATTTCTTACATAGTGGGTCGCGACTCCAAATGGCTCACAAAGCGGAGTTTTGGGGGTCATAAAACTAAAATTCAGTCACATGAATTTAAAATATTAATACTAATAAATGAATAAAAATAAAATGTAAAAAACACGAATCGCAATACTTTATTATCTTTGATTTAATATGTTGCATCTTCTGTGCAGGAGAAAAGATTGCTATTATTAAAAGACAAAAAACATTATATTTTTAACCGAACAAAAGTCTAATCTTACTGCTCTTTTACGAAATGACTTATATCTACAAAAGACATTTATGAGGCACCAAATGATCTCAACTTGTCTATTCAAAGAAAAATTAATAGTATATTTACTTCGAGTGATGAAATTAAAATTGTTATTAAAATGATCAATATTTGAAAGAATGGGGTGGAAAATGATATAAATGTTTTCGACTATCGAAAATTTTATAATTAAAAAAGACACCACATGATTTCTTTGAACGGCCTCTTAAATTATATACTTTTCTTTCTGCACTTCATTTAAACTTATTTCCTCGAATTGTTGTAACTTAATCGATTCCTCGAGGAAAGTTGAAAATGACATTTAAAATTGCAAATTTTTAAATTAAATATCCCGATTAAATTTTTGCCGGGAGAGGAGAATCAAACTTTTTGTAATTTTATTTTTTCATAACGAGTATAAAACTTTCCAAAATATAAGTATAGGAACCGAGAGAGAGCATTAAAATTTAGATTTCGTTATTTGTCCAATTTTTTTTTTTAATTTGACATTGCCAAAACATGTTTATTTTCGCCCTTTCGTAATTTAAAGCATTTCTGTAATTGGAAGTATATGACTACGACCAACGATTGTGATAATAAAGGCCGCGTAAGGGGGTTTGCCATATGTATATATACTTTTTATGCTGCTGATTGCTCTAAAAAAGAGATAAACTCAATATGATACTATAGCAGTTCCATATGCAAAATTTCAATCTTATGGGGCTAATCGTTTTTGAGTATCATTAGATATATACGTAGGTACAGATGTCAAGAAAAAATCTATTTTACATTGAGTCGTGAAATAGAGTCCATTAGTGCAGTCGTCACGTAAAAAAGTATTCAAAATAGATTATTCCGTTTAAATCTGAAACCCGAGGTTTTTCACGATTAGGAATCGAAGCAAGCGTAGGATATCATTAGTTGTTGCATTAAAAGTTAGGTTACGTTATTTGCCAAAAATTAATTTATTTTATTTTAAATTACAGAAATAGGACTATTTTCGTCATTTAAAACACTTCTCTAATTGGAATCATATCACTATGAAAAACGATTTCAAAAATAAAGGCTGGATAAGGACGTTTAAGCCGGGTAAGGGAGTATGAGTATAAATTTTTGGTACTTCTAATTGCACTAAAAAAGGAGTTTAGTTTTGCCAAGTGGCAACACATTTCTTTATTTATCGCAGAGTTTTCTGACCAAATTCGAAATGTAAATATAGCATTTTGCCCAGTGCAATACAAAGCTTTTAAATCGCTGAATTTTTAATCAAAAGTCCATTAATTCTCACAGAATAAGAAGTAAGTAAAAAACAAATGCGAAATTGAAGATTCGGTTTTCGAAGTAACTTGTCCGGGTGGAAGACGACGTGTATTCAAAATTTGGTAGCTCTACGTACCGCCGTTTTTCCATAAAGCGAGGAACATACATACATAGACACATATTCTTCATTTTTCCATAATACAGTTTAAATAAGATTACTTTGTACCTGAATAAATACTCAGATATAAAATAATATACAATACAATAAAGCATCTAAATGTTTTTATATATTAAATTCAATTAATCAAAGGTATTTAATCTGCTTTTTATTCACAAAAAAATCCTTCTACAATTCAAAGCCATTGACTTCGAAATGCACTGTAGAAAATTATGGCTAAAGAAAGATATCCACAAGCCCTGAGTACCAGAAAGTGCTTCATTATGACAGAAACTTACAAAGGAACTTTCCGCGCCAACTTTTTATTGCATCTATGTCGTTAACTCAGTCCATAACATTTTGAATTCTTCTTCACTCTTTACGAGTAGTGCATTAAGTTTCCGTTAGACGTTCTATAACCCTCTTAAAAGTGGCATTTCATGCATCTAAGTACGAAGAATTTCTCTAAGTACAGCGAACTCCCAGTTATTTATGTTGCACCCACGGTTAACCTAAATATAATCACAGTTAAGGAAACAGCAGTTAAAAAGTACATAGTAAAATTAGAATAATCTACAGTGGCTAACATTTGTTTCGTAGTCTTGTTTTTTACTTCCTTGTTCGAACTAAAGGAAGTATTGTAATCACGAAAAATTCCGGGTACCATATTTCAACGAAAATATCCATTTTGACCGCTATCGATGTTTTTGCGTGACATCTGTACGTAACAACAGAATAAAGGACTGTTTCTCCCCAAACGAAATATAAAAAATTATAATTTCGAAATATAAAAAATTATAATTCGTTTGGGAGAATTATAATTTTTTATAATTCTTCGAAACAAATAATAATTATAATTTTCCCAAACGGAAATTTTTTTATAATTTTTTATATGTAATAAATTCCCCTTCCTCTACTCCTCCTCTTAAATCAGTTCAGAAGAGATTTTGTCGTAGCGTCTGTACATACGTACTAAGAAGTATATATGTATTTCAGATAACTCAAAAATAATGTAGCCTTAGATAGTTGAAATTTTGTATATAGGACTGCTATAACATGTAGTTCTACACCTCTCTTTTTGGTGGCAATCGGCCGTACCGAAAGTATATAAATATATATTCTATACATATATATATATATATATATACCCATTCTGTTACTCAGCGCCTTGAGTTCAGTTTTTTTATTCTTATATGTTAGCAAATTGTGCATTTTTTGCTTTAAAAATGATAGAATTATGTTGTTCTTATCTTTCGGTTAAGGCTTTTATGCTTTTAGTTAATCTGGATGCAATAGATATACAATTATCAATAATTTAAAAGTTGTTTCAGTGCGGTTAAGCCTAATTTTTTTTGGCGACTTTAAATATTTTTTAATATATCGTAAAATGCTTTTATGTTAAAATAATGTATCATTTAAAAATAATTTATATTAAAAAAGCAGTTTAGTTAGGCTTAAATAGAATTTGGCATCTGGCAAACTTGTTTACATGTGGGCTTTCCTTTTCAAGGCTGCACCGCCTGAAGCCGGTATAATAAGAAGGAGTAGGGGAGTGAGAAAGAAAGAAAAAAATCTGCTTCGGACCTCTCACCTTTCTCTCCTCAACGCCGTGTGTTTTATTATTTTTAATTCAGTCCCCCCTCCAGTTCTATGGTGATAACGAATTGAACAGAAGATTTTGGTTTGGTTTATTTAATTATGGCAAAGCACACTAGGGCTATCTGCCTAAGGAAAGGGATGCCTTCGTGGATGACTTTCTAAGGGAAACTGACTTGTATACACGTTACACATGGGGAAAACCACGAAAACGTTCATGCAGCCAGCCCGTTCGCGGGATTCGAACCTCGGACCGAACTAGTAGTGTTCAGCGACTTTACCGCTCGGCTGCTGGTAGGCTCAATTGAACAAAAGAACTTGGCAGCTTACGCGCTAGATATTGGATACCCAAACAGAGAAAGAAAGGAAATTCTTTCTTCTTATTATAAATATTGCTAAAAACTAAGAAATGGAAATGACTTAAAAATCAAAGCAACGGCATTTTTCTAAATAACAACACAAATAAATTTAACAGTAAGAGAACAAGACTTTCTTAATCAGAATCTGAAATGAAGCCACCGCGCAAAACGGAAACCTCACTGAAAAGCATTCCTCAATTAAAATGTTCACAATTAAGCAAAAAACAACAATGAATTTAAAACATTAACTGCCAACTCAAATAATTTAATACAAAAGCGCTAACCTTCTAAACGTGAAGAATCTCTTAAAGAATGGATATGCACAAAGTCATTTAAAAATAGAGACTTAGATTAAATGAGAATTAATTAAAAAAGAAATGGACATTTAAATAATTGATAAAATTTTCGTTAAAACTAAGATATGTAATTAAAAAGTTTAAGAATCGAATATAGTCTCGAACTTACGCAACCAATAGACAGTAAATTTGTGATGACGTCAGAGGTCATGTGAGCAGGCGTAACCATGATTTGGAGTTTGTAATTCTATTTTTGCTTTGTATGTATACATGCCAATAGCAATTTTTAGAACTTGCTTTTCATATGTTAAACTTTTTTATAAGTTGTAAATTAATGTTTATCTTTAAATTTTAGACGATTCCGGAGAACTCGAATTCCAGACCTCTCTTACACGTGTCAAGAGTGCTTCCAATTACACGCCGAGAACATACAAGAAAGGAGAAAGAAATATCTTATAAGTTTACCGGAAAGAGTTTGTTGATTAAAATTGAAAGATAACATATCTTACATTTTGTCGAATGGTCATTCGTCTCAAACAGTTCTGCCACTGCTCGTTTTTAAATCGCCGAATTTCTTAATCAAAAATTATTCAAATTATATTAACCAAATTCCTTATGTTCATACAAAATATGAAATAAACGAAAAATAAATTCGAAATTCTGGTTTCCAGATGCACATGTTAGGGTGGAGGATTATGTGTGTTCAAAATATGTTGGTTCGAAGGGCGAACATATACTATACATATGCGTATAAGTTCTTTATTATTTAATCATAAGGAAGATAAGGAGTAAGGTATGTTTTATTGAAATCAAATTAAAGAGCTTTAACCGTTCCATTGTGATAGTACTCATACTTGGGTCTCACACGCCACGCACTTTAGTTAAATATACTTCATTTAGCCGAATTACTAGTCTGATTTCTTACAAATAATAACGTATCATACACATTAACTATAATATACAACATGAATGTCTTTCATTTTAACTAAAAATATAATATCACAATTACAAGGGCAAGTAACGTTAACGTTTTCCCCAAATATTAACTTTCTGTGATTGAATAATTATATGTTTGTGGCAATAATTCTTATTTCTTATGTCGCGAAACAGCATCAGTCTCTGTAAATGAAACTGTTTCTGAATTTATCTATGGTTTATTTTTGCTCACTCGTTTCTTCCTTTTGTAATGCAATGAATAAGGAAGGAGAAGAAAAACTACCTGATTACTTTAGATCGGTAAATATTTCATTTACGTGACTGTACTCTTTGTCAAAGAGAGAAGCACGGAAATTCACCTGTCTTATGCTTTGAAACATTTATATTTGACTTAAGTTGATAGGAAGACAGAAAGGAAAGAAAGTTCAATCTAAGTATTACAATTTACCGAAATTTATTTAATCATTCCTGATAAAACGGGTTTTATTGTATCAAAGATAGTTTAGGGTTTTACATCAAAGATGCTTTTAATATTTGGAATAGTTTTACCAGCTTTAAAAAAGATGAACTCTTAAATTTAGAACAGAACTTGCTGTTAGTTTATAGCATCTTGCCATATTCACTTCAGCTACTGAACTTGAACTGTTATTTTCTAAACAAGTAACAATTTCCAAATGCAAACAATAATTCTTGTGATGTATTTTTATTTAAAACAAGAAATTATTACAAGAGACTTTGTCTACCAAAGCATTTGAATAAAAATTTGGAGTGCATCCGAATTATTATGCGAGCCATTGATAAGCACATTATTGCGACTTTTGGCGATTTGAAACAAACATTAGCCGCTTGGCCTTTGGCGCTTAGCCATTTAGCGCTTTGGCTTAATAACCTATTTGCTTCTATGTTAAATGGACCGGCCTTTGTAATCCTATTTTTCCAGTTGAGCTTCGCATTCTTGAGACATTTCATGTTACATTAAACTGAAAATACTACCATTTACATATAATTTCACTGAAACTATTTACAAAATTCTCAACAGTGGATCGCAGTTTCACTTGTTTACTTTAATTTTATTGTACTTTTTTGTGTTTTTTACATTTATTTTATACCATTCTTGTCGGTTTTAATGTACCGGGCTTTTACTGATTAGTTTTTAAATCCATTTTCACAAGCTATATTTCCTTTGAATCATTCGGGTATTTTTCCAAAAACATTTCGCTCTAAGTTGACTCAAATAGCTTTTCGTGTTTGCTCATTTTAAGCGAATCCTTTAACTCCTTAGGAAAAGTTTGCTTAGGCCAATGGATTTCATCAAGACAACAGAATTGAATCTTGTAATTTTCGAACCAGAAAGGATGGTAAACACTTATATGAAAGGATAAGTGTAGCATATTGTGTACACTATAAAATACTGTTAAAGGAGTGAACTAGACTTCGATTAATATTTTAGTCAGCTTCCCTAACTTTGCAGTTGTTTAATCGCGGGGCCAACGTTTTGCACAATTTAATCATTCAGATTAAACTGTGGAAAACGTCTGAATTTGAAATAAGTTTATTTCGGAAAAATTAGTCCGTATAATAATAACTAAATAATTTTTTCTGATTAAATCGTAACAAGATAAGTAACAAGGAATACTGCATCTCTATTAAAATATAGTTATTAGGATTATAAAATTGTATGTAAACTGATGTTTTAACGAAATCATTTTTGTTTATTGATTAACGAAACGAGTTAAACAAAAATTATCACGGAGGAGTTTCCTTTAATTTGTTTAAAGGCAAAATACCGCCATGATAGATAAGTTAAAATTAAAGCTTGCATCCGTAGTATCAACACTGCATTACTCCGATATGACCGTTAAATGGGCACTGCGTAGGATCGACGCGACGAGAATTAACCCTGCGCAGAACTGCATGGCATTGATACTGAGAAAATCCACATTGCTTAGGATCGACAATGCAGAGAATCAACATTCAGTAGATCAATACGGACAAATAGACTCTCTGAGTATTACCTCCACTATAGGACTGGCATGACACAGAATCGATATTACAGACTCGACCACTTCTTAGGATCGACATTATACAGGATGGATAAGGCAGAGAGAATCGACACTTTGTAGGATTAACACAGAATATTGACACTGCTTAAGATTAGCATGGAAGAATAACGACACTGAGTGTAATTGACACAGTGTAGGATCGATACATCAGACAATCGACAATGCTTAATATCGAAAATGGTTTTTGAGCTGCAGTATCGATCATCGCCGATATAGATACTATTCTTTCTATAACTGTCAATTCCGTTCCGCATTTCTAGAAGTCTGGGTCTACTTTACTTTGCGTTATCGCTGCTGACATTTGAATTTGATATGCCGGTTGAAAGTTCTGAACCAGCTTAAATTTCATTGTGTGGCCTGAAATTGAACTGCTACTGTAGTTGCATCACCACGAGTTGTGGTTGATATTGTTAGCGTAAGAAAACGTGCACTTATGTTCTAACTTCTATTTAGCAGAAAAGGTTATTAAAGCCTTTCCATTACTCGTAATTGTTTTAGAAACACAGCGATAATTCGCTTTACGTGTGATGGGTTGATTGGTTTATTAGATTACGGCAAAGCACTCGAGGGCTATCTGCCTTAAGGGAGGGATGCCTTCGTTGAGGACTTTTTAAGGGAAACTGGCTCGTGTACACGTTACACATGGGGAAAACCACGAAAACACATATGCAGCCAGCCCGTTCGCGGGATTCGAACCTCGGACCGAACTACCAGTGTTCAGCGACGTTACCGCTCAGCCGCTGGTGGGCTTACGTCTGATGGGATTAATAGCTTTCGATAAAATATGAACCCCATATAAGGGCCAACTAACGTACCTGTGCTTGTATGACGTTCAATAATCTGTCTCGAATAATTTTTGGCTGTGTTAATATTGATATTAACTCTAGTCGAGCGCACAGAAAGAGCTAAACATTTTTGACTGATGCTGAATGTTGATGTTAACTCTTTGAGTGCACGGAGAGAACTATAATATTTCGATTGCTCAACGATCTCTCTTAGATTGTTTTTTTTTTTTTTTTTTTTTTTTACTCTCATTTTCCTGAACATGACTATAAACGTAAACATTGATCAGCTAAGTGTGTCTGCAGTGGTTTAAAACCGAAATGTAATTCAGTTTCATTTTCTTACATATGCATATTTTTAAGCGTTAAAAAAAAACCCACCAGAACGTTTAAAACATTATTTATTATTGAAGGTCGTTTTTGAGTGCTTGTGTTTTACTGAGAAATGATGTAAGTATTATTTGTGGGATACCACCAGCTATAGCTACTCGTCCAAGCTACACAATTTTTTTTCTCTTAGCGTTTCCGAAAAAATTATAGCAACCAAAATGCCGATGTTACTAGTGATGCCAAGAATAATGATAAAGTAAAAATAATAACTAAATTAAACAATAACTAAAGTAGATAAAGCTCATCTATCTCTAATAGTTTAAATCTGACATACAAACAGTTAACACGATCACAAAACATGATCAAGAAAAAACATGATCACATAACATGATTAAGAAAAAGCATGATTGCAGATGGCAGATCGTAAACCTAGATCATCATAATAATAAAGCTTATAACATCCTACGAATTTTATTAATGGAATCTTAAAAGTCATATTTTTAAATAACATCTAACCTATTTCCCCAAATAAAAGTTTAAACCGTCGTATTTCATTTCAGATTCTTTATAAATCGTTGCCATCTACAGCTTCAAAACAAAAAATTAAGTTTTTAACCCAAAGGGGCAATTTTCCCAAAAGAGTTACAAATTTCGTTTTGGCTTTTTGCTTTGATTCACTATAAACGGCGAATCACTTTTAAATTATTTCCACCAAATATTAGAGCCCTGTATTATATTAAAGAAATTAAATAATGAAGAATCTGCATAAATGTATGTATGTTTCTCTCATTGTGATAAAACAACGGTACCTGGTGACATCAAATTCTGAATAACATACGTCTCCACCCGAATACGTTCATCTGGGAGATGAATTTGGAATTTGTTTTATTACCTATTTTATATTTTGTAAAGCATTTATGAGTTTTTCATTAAGAAACTCAATGATTTCAAAGCAAGCAATGGCAACACTGTACGAAAAAAAAAAAAAAGAACATTTTTATCTCCAGCGCGCGAGACTGTATATCGGAAATTTTAAAGCTATGCTCTTTTAAATATTTGTATTATCTACTTCATCTTTTGTATAACTTTGATGAATTTTTTATTAACAAACTCAACGATTTCAGAGCGAGCAATTGGAACACTGCACGGGAAAAAAGGAAAAAAAAAAAACTTTTTATTTCCAGCACGCGAGACTGTGTATCGGAAATTCTAAAGACATGCTCTTTTAAGTATTTTGTGATATTGCCGTTGAATTGGATTTTGTGGTTTAAAAGCGATGAACATGATATTTAATAAGGTAACACACAAAATGTTAAAAAAATGCCCTTTTGAGCGTAATATAAAATCTGAAAGCTTTCGGCTCCTTTTTCTCTTATATTATCCTTTGTTTTCAGGTACTGGATTAGTAATTTTGTGTGTTAACAGTTCGCATAAACTTTGTAAATAAACATGTCGGAAGATCAAATAAAGCTAAACAAAATTTAAAACTTTTTTTACGACACCAAGCAGTAAAAGTTTTTATAGGTGAAGCAATACGTAGCAAATCAATCAGATACTTTTTAGCAATTTGTATGCCAAATATAGCGAATTAAAAAAAGTATGGCAACGCTTAACACTCCGTTAACTTGAACATTGCATCTACGGCACACACATTCACCTTTTCTAATATACAATCTGATATGAAAATACTTGAGAATAAATTTTTATTATTTAGCGCACTTAGATTAACGAATTTTAAATATTAATGAATGCCTAACATTACTCTTGTCTCAAGCATTCAAATTCTGAATTGGATATTGATGACTTTTATTATGCTGTTAACTATTCACTGCAAACCCTTTTTGATTTCATTAATCACTTTTTTACTTTATTGGAAGTTTATTGCTCCATTTGGATATTGAGGGGGGGGGACTAACGATGATGCCACTGATATGTAAAAGCTCTCCAGTTTTCAGGAGTCATCACCTACGCTGAGTGCCTCTTTTCGGGAGTCATTGAACTCTTGCAATCAGTATTAGAGAAGCCTGAAACTGCTACCCTTACAAACTCGGCACAAAATATCGATATAAGGAGCAGAGTGGAGAAAATAAGTTGAAAATCCATGTCCTTAATCAAATATAGTATGCATAATTAAACTTAACGTAAGAGAAAGATTGTTAACGGTTATATAATTTACATGAAATTCTACGTTTCATAAAGACTTTAGGCTTATATATATTTAATAAAATAGTGCACAATTCTTCTCTGAATTAGTAGACGCCGAGTAATTATATATTGGAGCAATTCAAGATATACAGAATGCTTACCATTAGTGTTCTCCCTTACGAAAGTGTTCTATAGAATTCTATAAAAAAATCCAATGTTAAACTTCTTTACAATCTTTTAGAATTATGGTCCAATTTTTCTATAAAGTAGGTCAGAGGTCTACTATAGAAATCTATCAAATTTTATACATGGCTTCTATAGAGTTATATAAAAAGGTTCTATATAGATATGAGTAGATATTATGTAGAAATTTATACAGATATTCTGTAAAAATTATTACAGTTTTTAAAGGTCCCCAATATAAAATCCTACATGACATGTATCGAATTTAACTAATAGAATTCTACGGACAACATCAGATCCAGTTTATAGTAAACTGTAATTCTAAAGATTTCTAAACACTTTTCCTTATTTACATTTTCTGTAAAAGATCCAATAAAAGCTTTATAGTATTTAAAAGAGCTATAAAATCAATAATTTGGGAGGGCGGGGAAGATTAAAATAGAATGAATTAAATTTTCTTTATGGAATAAAATTTTGTAGTCTAAATTTTGAATTGAATGGTTAAGTAAAATCTTCTGAACAGATGTGATATTTTTCTGATTAAAATTCATTTACCCAAAATTAATACCATTAATTTCAGGGATTATTTTTTTGTAATTAGTTGCGTAAATTAAAGCTTTTAACTAATTTTATGTTTTAAAGTGGTTCTACGCTTTCAAAAGATTCTGTTTTTGTATTACATCAACAATACTGTAGGAAAAAAAATTTGCTCTGATTACAATTTAAAAAACCTTTGCAGATTTATGAAAAATATCATTCTTTATTCAAAACTTCATTGATTTTTGTAAAGCAACATAGTGTTATAGGAAAGCATTTCTATACAGGATTACCCATACAGGGTGTTTCGAAACTCATGTGCAAAAATTTAAGTGGTGATAAAGGTGCATATAAGAAATGCCTTCGCGAGTAAAGGTGCATTTATTCGTGAATAACACAAGTGCACTGAAATCAGGCTACGCTGCTAGCTGTTGCAAAAACCAACATGCAAACTCGTCACGTGGCTCATAATCTGCGGGTATCAAGGCTTGCACTTTCTGTATATTGTTAGGGGTGTAATCCTTCATCCCGTAGTACTCATCCAAAGAATTTGTAGAACTTGTACTGTACAAATTCTTTAGTATACCAAACAACTGAGTGGGGCCTATTTACGGCAGGGAAAACCCTTCTCGTGCTAATATCCGGACAATCTTTGCAGAATGCCCTCTACAACTTAATGGCGTCCGCACACTCCTGCCATACCCTGTATCATGCATGTTGGTTACAAAGCATCCTGTTTCACACAGGCACAGAGGCAGCGGCTCAAGCATTTTTCGGCCTCGCACATGTTTTCTCGGGAAATGCTGCCCATAATCTGTTTTTCTGCTTCCAGAACTGTTAAGCTGTTTTTCGGCTTCCAGAACATTCCCATTCACATGATCGTAACATAATATGCATGTCCCCCTTTTCTTGATTACTCTGCACGTCGACATGCCTTCTGAAATCCCCGCTAAAAAGGATGATGTGTAAGAAAACTCGCTGTTTATGCTTTCCATTACAACGCCATCTAGCCATTCACCGCTTGCTCTCCGCCCGTGCATTGTATGATGAAAATTGCTTGTTTAGATGTTTTCTATCGGCTCTTAAATTTTTGCCCATGAGTTTCGAAACGCCCTAATAAAGTTCTGTAGGATTTTCTATACAGCTCCAAAAGCTTCTAGAAAAATTTTTATAAAGGCTCTTACGGAAAATTTCTAGAGACTCACAGATATATGTAAAAACTTCTCTAGAACTTTACAGATAATATTCTACTAAGGTGCTTCACTGTGAAATTCTGTAGAAATTTTATAAAGCTTTCAGAGAAAAAAATTCCATAGAAATGTGGCTTTGAAATATCATTCAAAAATTTTATAAAGCCTTTTTAGAATTCTTCTCTGAATCCTATTATATATATATATGTGTGTGTGTGTGTGTGTGTAATATATTCAAGAGTAGGAATTTGGATGGCGTAGAAGCGTTTATCCATAATGACTAGGAAATAGGGAGGCAGATTAAATCTTCAGTTTTATTTTCAGCAACATGTTGCAGCTACACACAAGTCGGCACATTTAATGTGCCTGTTCCAAAAGGCTTACATTTTTGATAACTTTGTAGCAAGAAATCAGCAGCAGACAGACAGCAGTTTAGCTAGGCCAAAGCGTGGAAAACAAGTGCGTAATGTTCAGGATGAAATCTTAAGTCAAACTGAGTTAGTTTTGGTTCTCAAAGCATTTTGATTGGATAGTTAATATCGCTGTAAAATTATTATTGGCTGCTTGAGTTTTAGTTTAGTTTACATCACCAGAATTACGTAAGAGTCATATGACATCGAGTTTTCTCGAATTGATGCAGTGCAAATAGATGTTGCTATTTTTTAGAATAGAGAAGGAAAATTAATTTACGCTGCTAATTCAATCTTTTCTATAATAATTCTATCGAGGTGATGTAATGTCACAGACTATGAGCAATGCCAAATTAAAGGGATAAAAACCTTTATCTTTTTTAATTAAAATAGAACGAAAAAAAAAACTGTTAACAATCTAAATCTTCAAAGAAGCATATTTTTTCCACTGTCGTCTAATGCTGCTCGTCGGGAATTCGTTTTCACAGGGCGATCTCTAGAAGCGAAAGTCCTCTTTGACTGTTTTGTTTAACGGTGTCAAACACCAGGATACCTGGGTGTTACACACTATCCTTAATCAAATTAAACTGATAGTTACGATAAAGTTACGAATTAAATTCTGCCAATAACTTATATCATTAAGTAATAATTAAATATTAATATTTTTTGATTGAATTAGAATGACAAAAAGGAAAAACAAAAGTTACTGAGTTGATGTATAATTCATAAGGTAAATATTAATAATGCGAATGGTACGTAGATTAAAACCCACGGTTATTTTAAAAAGAAAAATGTTGACAAAATGTAATATCTCAAATGGCGCTTCTTTCCATTCATGTTCGCAAGGAAGGATGATGGACAAAACGGTGTGAAACTGAGGATAAGTAATGTTTGGTAAAAGCCTGAAAAGTTTTATAGAATACAGAAAGTCTTTTAGTTTGGGATATGTTCAAATCCCACCTAACGGAAAATTCGAAGAAATTGTTAAAAGAGTGTAACACAGACATGGCTGTTATTCCAGGTGGATTAACACCATTACTTCAGCCTTTACGTGTGTATATCAATAAAACATTCTAAGAAAATGTAAAGCGACAGTGAAATACGTGGATGTTAAAAAGCGAAAAAAACATTTACAAAAGGATGCAAATATGTCATGCCAGTCAAAGAACAGCGTGTGAGTGTATAACAAAAGCACGGAATGAAATTAAACCCGACGTAATTCAAAAGTCGTTTTAAAAATGTAGTATTTCGAATAATCTATTAGATATAACTGAAGATGATTATTTATTTATGGATCAGAGTAACAGTGATGGGGAAGATGAAACAGAATTCGATGATGTGCCTAAGATACAACGAAAGACGAGTATGACGAACTTTTCCTGTTATCCGGTAATGAAAATTTTCAAGTTCATAAGATATGTCATTTCTTACAGCACTTAGGTATGTGTAATCTAACTTTGTGCGCTCATTTTTTTCTTATTTTTAAATCTATCATTTTTATATCCGGGATATAGCGCGCACCCATAAATTTCTTTCTTAATTTTTGCATTAAAAGTGCACGTTACATGCCGGAATACATACCGATTCTTTATTATTTAATTTTGAAGTAATACATGGGGATAGCATTTTGGTGGCAAATATTTGGAAGGTGGTGCGGATAGAAAGTGACTCTCCAGACTAATAATACCATTTTGTGTCCATGAAAATCTTTTACTGAGGTGCAGAAATCATAAAATTGCTATAATAACTGATTTTTTTCGTAGCGCTGCGAATATTCTATCACACATTCACTCAATTTACGTAATGGGATAATTAAGAACTTCATGTTTCAAAAGAATGTGATGGATTATCATGAAACGGTGTGACTGGCTCGTAAAAAATAGGAAAGATCCTTATGAATATTTATCGTAAACGAAAATGGCGCAAATGGGAGGCCTGAGAGTTTTCTGATCAGCTTTTCTCCCGCGCACTTCATGCGAGGAACAACAAGCGAAGACCATCGGCACTTTCCTAAATGAAATTCTTCGTCATTTGCGAATTCCTGCAATTTAATTGCTGACGTCGAGCGCCGCACAGGATGTGAGAAGATCCGATCGTAATTCCTCCAAAGTGCAATCACCTTCCACCACGAAAATTTTCCAACGCCATAGCACTGCTCCTATTAAAATGAAGATGAGCTTTTTCTGGAAAGAATTAGAATATTCAAAAACACTTCTTAATAAAGTTTGATAAGCCATTTCAAACTGTACTTTTACGTTTTTCCTATTTTTCAATTAATAGATATTTAAAAATATTGTATATAAAATATTCTAAATATATTTTTAAATACTATGGAAATATTTATGTATAAAAGTTTTTTGCGTAGTATATACTTGCAAAATTTTAAGATTCGTCTTTTCTTGTTATGTAAGCCATAATAAACTATTTTTACGAATTTTGTATTTATGTATCGTTTCTCGCGCCCTCGAGCGTCCTCTCAAATGGATAAAAATTATTTACATAATTGTATTTATGTAAATAATTTTAGTTAAAGTATACGCAAAATTGTAGTATCTCTTGTATAATGTAACACGAGAGGCTTCAAGAGAACGAAGCTTCTGCGCTAAAATAAGGTTAAAGGGGGAAGTCAATATAACATTGACGAAATCTGCTTACGCCAAGCTGGCGATGCTTTTGGCGATTACCTTTTGTCCCAAAATTTGGCAATAAATCGCCAAAAGTCGCCAACCGTGGCAACCATCTGGCGACATTTTTATCCGATCTCTAACTGTAATTGCTTTAATCCGTATATGTAACTGTATCCGGCCTATATGTAATTGTAAATGAATATGCTTTCCAGCAATTTCCAAAAATCGAAGGTACTGAAATTTCTCGGAAGACCTGAGAAAACTATTTAAGATCGGGCAGTTCTCGACTTAGATTCAGAGTTTAGCTCAGAATATTGAGAATACTGAGAGATCATTCTGAATCAATACGAGCTTACTCGTTGAGACATTTTATATTGTTTTTTTATTATATTTTCTTAGTAGTTCGAAGTGGTAACTATTGATTGTCCTCTGCCATACTGAGAAGAGCTGTAAGGTTTTTTTTTTTTTACGTGAAAAGTTTAAAACCGTAAAGAGTTTTTTGGGGAAAAATAAATTTTATTAAGCTATCATTGGTTCTGTGCGTATTCAGTCCATTACGAAACCTTACGCACGTAACGATTTTGGTGTCACAAGTGGGACTGAATACCCGTGAGAAGAGCGATGGTTGAGCAACTGAAACAACTGGTGACAGCCTTTGCAGCATTTAAAGAAAAGATGAAATATAACCAAGAAAAGATGTAAGGAACCGTCAAGTCCATTAAAGGAAAAATGAAAGTAGGCTAAGTAAAGACTCGGGTCAAAAGACAATGAAAAGGAAAATTACTGCCGTAATAGAAAACAAATTTGAGGCTGTGGAAAGCAGAATAGACACGGCTGGAAATAAAGTTGAAGAAATCTAAGAAAGGGTTTCTGCTATCGCTAAGGAAGCTAGCAGCTTAAAGAAATCCATTGTGAGAACTGGACAGAATTCTGACCCACTTAAATTCTTGTCTTCTCGTCCTTCTCTAAAGCTATGCATGTATGCTGGAAGACCTCCTGGTAAGTGTACAAGACTAAGTTATCTATCAATGGCAAACGCAAATGGATAGCATTCCGAAACTAAGGCCTGCCATCTGACCGCTTCTCTGACAGCAGAAGCAAAGGACATTCTTCAAAATTTGCCCGAAAATGAGGCTGGAATTCGTCGGAGCTGCGTTTTAGTTAGCAGTGTTTAAATAACAATAGTAGGCTTTAGTTGAAATTTCGCCAACAAATTCCCACGGAAACTCGCCAGGAGCTAGCCACCGATATCGAAAGGCTCTTTCATTTCTTCTTTTAGGACTGCTGAACAGAAACAAGGGAAATCCTATCCATGTAGTGCTTTATCGAAGGCATTCGGGATCCTGAGATACAAAAAGCTCTGAGAGCGGGTGTCAAGGATCGAAAACGTTATTTAGGGTACGCCATTTTGGCAGCAACCCGTAGAGACCGCCAGTCTATCACTGCTCTTGTCCAGGCCAGGATAAAGTGACTGTTTGTTTAAGCGATTTAACGAGGCAAGTCAATTTGGAGTAAGAATGGGAAAAAATCTACCCTAAAGTTCAGTTGTGGAAGCAATGTACATAAGAACTGGAGAACATTGCAAGGCACGGAAAGTGAAACACTCCCAAGCAAAAGAACAGGAGACAAATCAGTGGCCATCTCGGAGGAGCGGATGTCGCAAAACATCGAAAAGTCCCAATTTAAAGCGCTTCAGATTTCTGCAATGAGTGGCAAAAGTAACGGACGCTTCATCATGCGACATATAAGTGGATTTCTTTGCAGGCATAGGGATAGGTAAGTGTATGCAGAACAACAGCGATGTGCCATGGGTCAGCTATAATGCCTTCCGATCCTAATTATTAAAAAATTCAAGCTTTATTAGAGTTTACAAAGAAAAATTTAGGAAATGGGCAACTGAAGCTTTCCAAATAATGTAGATCTAGAGTTTACCTATTATTGTACACTGCGCCAAAAACAATGAGGCAGTTCTTATCTCCTGCTGGGCCGATTGACAAAATTCAAGTTGCGTTTTTCATTCCTAAAAAGCACGACTTAGGACATGTATTAGATTTATACATAGCATTGTTCTAATATAGGTATTTTGACACAAAATCGGACTTTTTATGAAATAATATATCACTTTTTTCCGTATTTGATTCTATGACTCAAATTATGCCTAACTGTCAAGTTTTGTAAAAACCGTACGAGCAGTTTTTAAAAAATTAGCTCTCAAAATTTTAGCTCCTCCATGTTAACTGATTCTTATATATATTTATTAATATCTCCTTTTTATTAAATTTATTTGATTCTTCCTTTCACGTTTCGAAATTTAGGTTCATTTCAAATAAAATTCCTCCATTTTTTATGATTTATTTTAAAATGTAAATTTAAAAAATTTATATTTTTTAATAATTTTTATAAATTTTTCGAAAACGATTTTGATAAATAACCTATAAAATTTTTACAATCATCTTAAAGCAGATGTATTTCTAAGTATACCTGCAAAAACAGAGTTTTTATTCAAAATTTCCTAAGATACGCGTGAATTTACATATTGGCATGTTTTGAAATTTGGCATATTTGTTATAAGCGATAATAACGCATTTTATTAAAATTATTTGAAAGTATGAGTATGAACGATGACTTTTTTTCCGCTCGTCTACAGTGAAAAAAAGGAAAGGAAAATAGGTTCCTATAAATTAGAAAGTCCGCTAAGTGAATTATTCTTGGAGCAAACTGAAAAAAAAAATGGGCCAAGATAATGTTATTTAATACCTAGGCATAATTTGAGTCGTAGAATCGAAAAACATGATATGTTATTTCAAAAAAAAAAAGTCCGATTTTGCGTCAAAATACCTATGTTAGAACAACCCTTTATATAAATCTAATATTTAATCTTAAGTCGCGCTTTCGAGACATGGAAAACGCAATTTGAATTTCGTCAATCGGTTCAGTAGAGCGGGAAATATAAAACTGTCCCACCTTTTTTTTCGCAGTGTACATCGTGCAGTCCCACCGCACGCCCCGCATTCAGCATTTATTAAAAATAATGATTTAGGACATAAAGGGATTACAATATAGTCTCAATACAATTTGAAATTCACAACTAAAATTAAACATCTGTTTTGGTGTAATAAAAATAACAGATAAACGTAATTAGTATACTGATAAACATAAAGAGATAACTGTAATAAGTATTGGAAGCACATACTATAACGAACTGTAATAATACTACTAAAGAGGTAAATGTTTATAGGGTTATTTCAGTTATAAAAGTTTATTTTAGTTTATAAAGTACACAGGTTGAGTCATTTTCTACATATTCACAAAATGTAAAAATTCACTAACTTTATGTTGTATGAAAACGTATACTTAGTAAAGATCTAGGCCGTAGGAAGAGAGTCGTTGCATAATTGTTTGAAACTTCGGATATTGATATTTATCTTTCATTAGAAATCTTTGAAATGCCAGGAGATCAAGTTGTGGGAATTTTATATTGTTACGTTGTTTTCTTCCTTCTGACACCAGTTGTTCCGTTATATTCTTCCTTCTCGTTCGTTCGTGTGGATTTGCAGTGAATAACGACGACTCTTGATGAAGTATCGAAAGACACTTTAATTAGCCAATATTAATCAGGACAGCTCCAAAGTCACTTTTTACAATCGTCGAAGATCTAGTATAGAGACGCTGGAACAATCAGCGATACAGCCTTCACACTGTCAGGCAATAACGATGGAGACAGCTTCACTGCAAAGCACCAGAGTACAGCTTCCGATTCTTCTCGGTCGTTCTCGGAACCCCACGTACTCTCCAGACTCTTTACGCTACAACTCGCGATGCACTCGACGACACGCAGAGCACAACTCCCGACTCTTCGGTTCAGTCGTTCCCGGAGCTCAACACGCTCTCTTGACGCTGCACTAACCGTGATATACTACGAGACTCTTGCGGTGCACTCGACGACCCACTCGGCATTCGCTGCCCGGCTGTCAACTCGATCCACTCCGTAGGGACTGACTCGCTAGACGAGACACACACACTAACTGACTTCGGACCAGCAGGATTTATATAGCTTTTGGCTTGTGTTGGAGAACATTCTGAACATTCTGGACTAAACCGGTAAGAATTCGTTCCAGAAGTTTCTCCCTCCGTCCATGGTATATCGCCAATTTTGTCGCCAAATGGGCGTATGTGGCAACCCTGCCTTCCCTAGCAATTTTATGGCAACCCTAAAACTGCTTTGCGGGGAAGCCATCTCACCGCGCCTGTACATTTCGTAACACTGCTCCCTCCTAACGACTGCACGTCCCGGGCAGTACAATCCTTGGTCAGAAGCATAATTCGATACAAACAAAAGGCAATAGAACAAACAAATAACATAACTAAGGCAACAAACATTTACACTACATACAAACTTTACACAGAAATTAGACAAGAAAACTCATGCGCAAGAATTATGGGTACCCAAAAAATGAGAAGCAAATATTTATACTATGTTCAAGTTATACACAAATTAAACACATCACAATTTCAAATAATACAAATTAAAGTTCTGAATGAATTTCAGTTTCTGTCTTTTCATTAAAATATACCCGGGTGAAATACTTTTCAACTGCAGTTCTCAGATATATTTCTGTTTTGCATATCACAGTCTGGAGATACAGTTCTTTCAGGCTTTTCATCCACAGGAAAATCTAAAGCATTTCCTACACCACTCTGTAGATCATACACAGCCTGCGTATAGTTCACCTCGGTATCTTTAGCAGATGGTACATGCTTATTTACCTCTATTTCCTGAAAACCAGTTCCGATGTTTGCACCAGGGTCGCGAATAGAATCCGATCCTTTACAAGCAGACGTATACAGGTTTAGAATCAAGTCCTTATCCGCACAACCTGCACTATGAGGCACACACCCAGTTTGCGAGGTGGGTGAATTTTCTTGCAATACTAGAGCACAATGCTTAAGCTGCACATAGGCTTCCTCCATCTCTACATCACATGAACTTTCACATGGTTCAATACTTGATAACTGCGACTTCGTAACCTCACTATCATTTTTGACGAACTTAACAGTCTCATTTTCACTTTCTTCCACTTCAGGCACTTGTGAATCAAAAGCTTCCCGTCTTTTATTTCTTCATGTTTTCGTTGTTTTCCTTTAATCTCGTTAGATGTTTCATCCACCATGTCTTGATCTTCCTCAGACACTTCACCAGCTACTTCCTTCATTTCTTCATCCTTTGATTCTTCAGATGCCACTTGTCTCATTTTCGCATCGTCTTTTATGCCTCCAGTTTCTTCTGTAAGCTCTACTTTCACCTGTTAGAGTTGATTTCGCACCTTTTCTTGGCCGCCATTTATTTCTTCTCGTCGGGCTTTCTTCTCTTCCAGTCCAGCTTTCATTTCTTTCAGTTCAGTTTTGATCTCAGCTGTCATCTCTTTATGTCCAGCTTTTATCTCATCATATCCGGCTATTATCTCAGCCAATCCGGCTTTTATTTCAGCCTTCATCTCTTCATACCCAGTTTTCATTTCAGCCTTCATCTCTTCATATCCAGCTTTCATATCAGCCCTCATCGTAAAATATCTGGTTTTTAATCTAGGCTAAAATGTCCATCAAATTCTTCATTTCTTCCGCCATGGCTTTCCTCTACAGGCAGGTCACTGGCATTCACTCACAAATCCCACATCTGATACCAGTTGTTACGTTATTTTCTTCCTTCTGACACCAGTTGTTATGTTATATTCCTCCTTCTCGTTCGTACGGGGTTCGTGTGGATTTGGAATGAATAAAGACGACTCTTGATGAAGTATCGAAAGACACTTTTAATTAGCCACTATTAACCCTTAGCCTGTCGAGTAATTTTCTGCGAATCCCTTTAAAACTGTCGCTAGTTTTGGACCGAACTTCCCGTAAAATGTCGCGAAAATAACCTAAACCTCTGAAAATTGTCAAGCAGTTCTTTTGTTATTTCCCATCCCTCCCAGAATTTTAGATCAATTGTTCCGCCTAAAAGAGATTGATTGCACTGTAAACATTAGTAGATGCGAACTGTCAAGAACTTTGCGAATGAATAGCTTCTCTCTGACGGACCCTGGGAGTGCTCTAGGGTAATTGTCCACCAAATACTCATCAACATTTCATGGGTAAACGGTATCAGAACTAAAAGGATATTCTTTCATACAAACATCTCATTTTCGAATAAATTGCTTTTAAAATTTGCCTGTTTTCATTTTTAATTTTTATGCATTTTATAACCAAGTTACCCAGATTTCGAAGTCACTGATTTCATTGCAGATCGATTAAATTGCATTATAATTTATTAATAAAATCTGTATTAACTGATACATGTTTCGTTCCTTCTGTGACACTGTTACAACATTTAAATATTATTATTTATTAGTTCTTTTGAATGTTACATTATTTTCCGATTTTTTTAGCATAAATTAAAAATCTTTAAAACATTAATCTTTTTCTATATTTTTTATTTGCATGCAAATAATAATTATCTTTTAACAGTTCTATAATTCCTTATAGATATATTCTTTTTTATATTTTTAAGATGTTTAGCATAATATTCGAATAATTATTATAAAAAAATGGTGTTTTATGATTTCTGCAAGTTTAATCAACGGAATATGATGTGACTTTTAAAACTGCTTTTTAAAGAAACTGACAGTGAAAAATAAGGTATATTTTCAAACTTTAGGCTTCTCTTATGCTCAAATTCGAATCTTTTTCCGAAGGAATGGTGTTTTCTGGAAAATTATTTTTAATTTGTTTGTTTATAGTTGAAAAATTTATAGAAAAGAATTTTTAAACAAATTTAAATATTCACTAACTTTGTGACTTTGTCACTTTGTGACTAAAGGTCTAAAATTCAGTGTAAAGGAAAGCATTTTTAAAATTATACGTGGATTGCTGATTTGAAAGAGGATAGGTATTAAATATGACTTATTTAACGAAAACAAAGATTTGGATTATTTAAGGACAGTTGTTTGAATCTCAATGTAAACTATATCAGCCCCAAAATAATACACTCTTCTTTTTAAGGATTGCATTTTTAATGGTATTCTTGCAGAACTTAGAAATTCATGCAGCTTAGAAATTTATTATTAATTAATTGAGTTTATAAATTCTTACTTTTCTGTCACTGAAACACTAAACTTGATGTGAAATAGGATTAAAACATTACTTTTATAACTTGTAAGGTATTTTCTCACTCCTTTCTTTAGGCCTTCGTGTTGTAATCGTTAGCACATTGGGCGTGTATTCGAGAGGTCCAGGTTCGAGTCCTGGCTAGGGCATTGCACATTTTTCATGTTTCTTATTTCAAAAATAATCTAATGACTCTTCACTGGCACTCGAACTAAAAAAGGTGATGCATGATGATTCTTCACCATCCTGATATGGCGATTGAGTACCCTAATCCCCAGTCGCTCTTTAAAAGGGAGAGTTCATAAGGTATTTTTCCACTCCTTTCTTTATACCTTCGTGCTGTAATGGTTCGCACACTCGGCGCGTATTTGAGAGGCCCAGGTTCAAGTCCTGGTTAGGGCATTGCACATTTTTCGTTTCTTACTTCAAAAATAACCGAATGACTCTATAAACTGAAAGCTGCAAAGGAATTATGTAACATAATTAATATCACTATGCAATGTTTTATTACACTTTATCTAAGTTATTATGCATGAACTAAACAATGTTGTTGTTTATTAACTCACATAAGTAATATAATCGTTCAATATGGTATTTTTGTATAGAAAAGTAAAGTATTATTGTAAAGAAACTGTATTGTCGAATGTTTTGTAATAAATAAAGATTGCATTTAATAATTATGATAATGTGTTTAATAAAGGATATGAGTAATTAAATATATATTATGGGATCAGGGATTATCAGGGAGATATATATTTTTTTTCTAGTGATAATTTTCCCAGTATTCATTTTTTGCAACATTAAGCTCTAAATAAATGTCTTGTTTGAATATAGCATTAAGTATTTACACCAAACTCCTAGTCAAAGAAAATGCCATACAAGGAAGGATCATTAACTTTTATTTAGAACAAATATTTTTATTATTTTAATGCTGTTAATAATTAATATATAAAAAATAAATTAAGTTTACTATAGTGGATTTAATAAGTCTGCTGAACGTTGGTAGTTTGTGACGAGTTTGGGTCCTGGCAACCAAACTGGTTAACTGCTTGAGTCTTTATGATTTTTCTCATACGTAACCTGAATTTAAATCATTTTTATTTAGTTCAATTTCTATTCTTCCTTTCATGACTGAAGCGCGGAAATATCAATTTTTATTTCTATTTTTATATTGCAATTTATATTTCTGTTTTTCAGTACTTTTTCATTGTGAATTGAAACAGTAAAACCTTTAAAATCTTTCTTATTCTCCATTTATGTATTAGCAACAATTATTTTTACAATTATTTTTAAAAATACCTCTACAGTTTTCTTATTTTAATAAATATTATTACAAAATGCATAGCCTATGATTTGATGAATAATTACTTTATTAGTTACACTAAATTTTATCAACTTAATTTGATGTGAGATTTAAAGAAGTTAAATTTAAACAGTATTCAGAATTATAAATTGAGGAGATTAAAGTAATTTCATGTATTTTTTATACTGACAATTACGTCTTCTTTCAAAAGGAGGACTTTCTGTAGGAAACAAGAACAAATTAACCTTACATACGGGAAAAACAAACACGCTGGCATGCAATTCGCCTGGGTTTCAACCGAAAGTAAATCGAACTACCAATATTCAACAATTCAACAGTTTTTAACTTCTCGTCTACTGATGAGGCTTCGATCATGAGAAAAGTGCAATATTTTTTAACATCCTCACAAAATCTCAAACAGTGAGCGTAGAGGGATTCTGACTCTCTTGCTTTCATGTTTCATTTGAAAAGTAAAAGCTGCAGCACTAGATGCTAGCAGACTAATACGAGTTTTATGTGAAAATCACTGAGTTAGTATGTAAATTGATTTTAAGCTTCAGAATAATAAGTACACTTGCAAAAACATTCATTGCATTATCGTATTTTCATAAGAGATAATTTTATCACGTTTCTTATAGTAATATTGTATTTTATTATTCTTGGGAAAAATGCCAAAAGAAATACATTGTTGTTTATGTTTTTTTTAAAGCTTTGAGAGAAATTATATAATTTCAAGTCATATTTGTAACGAAAGTTATTTATGCATTAACAAGGCTTGTTGACTTGAATAACAATGTTACCTCTACACTTAATAATTTGTGTTATAAAAGATGCATTGAATGTGTATTATTTTTAAGAGATATTGAGAATTAATAGAATAAACCATGAAGTGATATGAGTATAATTTCATTAACTGGATTTTCGAATATAAATTTAAGCTATACTTTTAATGAAGAAAATCGTGGGCATATATACAAAACCTTACTTACGCTGATTAATTTTCTCCACGCATCATACAGAATCGTACTTCTAATTAGAAAACATTTTGAAATATATCGTATAAATACCATTTATTTTCTAAGGAGCTGTATACGCAATCGAATAGAAAACAGACTCTTTTTGTACATTTTTAAGTAGATTTATATATAGCTAATAGCCAACGTATTAGTAAATATTAGTGTATATTTTGCCATGAATAAAAAAGTATTAAACAGTTCTCATAATCCAAAGTATTTCAGTATAAGGTGTAAATATTCCCCTTATACTGAAATACTGTTATACTAGAACTGGTACAGTTTTTCCAGAGATACTTTTTCTGGGTGTATTTTTTACAAAACTACCTTTTTCTAGGAATATTTTATCCGGTTTTTTATTTTGTATGAAGAAGTAGCAGCGGTGAATTTTAAATAAATACCATGATCTAATGTAACATTCTGCTATTCAATAAACTGCCAAAATTTGTAGTAAAAAGCTCATTAAACAAAAAATTTACCGGGCTAATTTTCATTGTTCACTATTTTAATCCTTATTTATGATATACAAACAGTAATTTAAGACACCATGATTGAGTGAATGTGACCACTGAACACTGGTGGTTCGTCAAGATTTAATTCCTGGTATTAGGAGCGTAAAAAATATTTATTTGGGACTTGATTAACTTGATTATTGGATTTTATTTGGGACTTGAGTAACATGCTATGAAATCGCTTTCCTCGTCAGAGGGCGAGATCCAATAATCTCGAATGCTGTCTTTTTCAATACGCCCTGTGAGTAAGACTAATCCAAAAAATTTCTGAAGCTTATCTGATGTAACTGGCGTTCAGTCGCTTTTATGCTTCCTTTTTCCGCTTATATTTGGTGGCAACTCTAAGATTTGAGAAGCATATCGATTCGTTTCTCTGGTTAAAATTTTAAACAATTCATCTGAAAAGTATAATTTAAAAAATCAGTAGCAAGATGAGTTTCCGAAAATTCAGTCTTTATACCAGGATTACCACTAAATGTCAATATGTTAGCTTTGTCATGCTCATTTCGCTGTCTCCATTCAAATAAATTATTAGCCTTGCTTTTGAAGTCATCGGTAACTTTATCTTTATTAAAAGCTTGATTAAAATATATTTCTTCTGTATCTGAAAAGTCCGAATCTGTATCAACAAAAGTTTCCTCTTCTAAATCTCTTTAGAAACTTATTAATTTCGTCATGACTGGGACCTTTGACACGAGGTGCCATTATAAGAACTGAATAAGACAAGGAGAAAAAAAGTTACACTATAATCACGAGAAAAAGCTCTAATGTTTGAAAGAGAGATATCATCTGTTTTATTTTCAAGTACACTGGCATGAGACGAAACCTACGGTCTTCGCCAAATCGTAGCTAACCAGCTAAGAAACGGGAAACAATGCATAGCCAAGGGCTGCTCCGAACAGGAATTTGGACCACCTGGAAAATCTAAAGAAAAACGATTACTCGAAAAGGGGGAGACAGAAAGGCTGGTTGGACAGTTGTACCATAGACGGCTTGAAAGCAAATAATTTTCGCGGTACAATAGTTGTACCAAGAATCTATAGGTGAATAGATACTTTGATTGTACCGCCTGCTTTAGAAAGTTAACGTTACCGTCATATCTCTGGCCAGGGCTGAGTTCATTTATGAGATTAAAATATCATGATTAAATAGTTCAGATATCAAATCGCGAAAACATTCACTTGCTACCGATTTCAGGACAATGGCAAGTTTATAACAATTTCAGCAAACGCGATGAAGAAAAGAAATTAACATTTTCGTTTAAATATAAAATATGTGAGATAATAGTTATCTATTTTGATATTAACAAAAAAATTTAGTTTCTTCTATTGTCTTCTGATTTTTAAGAAAATAATCGCAAAAGTTAAGATAATCCCTACATGTTAACAAACAATTTTTTCCTTAAAGTGTCTCTTATATTGCACTTTCTTTTACTGTGGCAAAGCAAACTAAAGAGGTATGCTTTCGTGAAGAGCTTTCTAAGGGAAACTAGGTTATATCCTAGTTAAACATGGGAAAACTTCCAAAACACCCTTGCATCCAGCCTGTTTGCCGGCATTCGAAGCCGGATCGAACTACCAGGATTCAATGAACTTACCGCTCTGCCACTAGTTCGCCTTTTTACTCAAAGGACTAGATTTCTTTTGGAAAGTAATTTCATTTATGTTTTATTTTTCACCTAATTTAAATACTAGATTTGTTATTATTCTAATAAATTTCAAAAGTTAACGTAATTAGGAAATTTCATTAAGCGTTTAGTTTTCATGATTTCTATTATCTCTTTCCAGTACTACATTTTTATATCTCTCTTTCCAAGAAAAGTGCTGTTTAAAGCGATCCATATGTAAGAAAAAAGTAAGAAACATTGTTTCTACAGAAGCAGTTAAAAGAATAAGTGAAATGCAGAAAATAGTAAACTTGGAAATTTGCGTATAAAATACGAACAGGGGCATATTTTGACAAATATAAAAATAAATAAAGGAAATATGCAGAAGATCACTGCTAAAAATAATTTAATTATTTTGTAAAGAAAGTATATATTTGATAAATGATAACATGAACAGAAACTGCTCAAGAATACCTGCCTATGAAGATGAAGCTATTGTCGGCTCAGGCAAACTCGATGAGGTTCGCAAAACGGTGCCCGTGTGTAGACGCTATCCCAGCGTAATGATTCCGACTTTGGAATCTTTGTAATTTGTAATTAATAACAAAATATGTAGATAAAAGTTGCTGGTTATATGCAAAATGCAAGTATTATAGTAATATAAAAATGCTAAATATTATTCTCATGACATAATTTTGGAAGTCACTGCTTTTGCATTTCTCTTCAACAGATAATTAATATTTTCTGTCTTGAAATATCTGTTGAATATCTATTTTTCTCATAAAACCTGTAGTGTTTCGAATTTTTTTAGGCTCTCTGTTTTATACTACTAATATGTCATTGTATTTGGAACTGTAATGGAAAAAAAAATATGAAAAGGGGTGCATTACTTTTGCATTTTAATCTTATTTCTTAAACGTAAATGTTTTCGTACAGCTTTCCTAAAATCACTCCCGATCATATACAAAATCCATACTGTTAAAAATGGTTTACTGGGCTCGATTTACTTTAAATTATCTTTTCAATGAAAGCCACAACCTGGAAATATACCAACTTAACATTTTAAATCTGTTACGAGTTTGAATGTTTTTAGAATGCTGTGAACAAACAGAAACTGTTCTACGAATATCCTTACTTACAGAATATCTTGATAAGCATATCAGTTTTGAATGAAAATATTTTGTAAAAGCCACGAGTATGGCATTTTTATTTAAACGAACATTTGTACGATAATAAATATAAAAAATCTGATGTGTACAGCACATGACTTCCTTGTACAGAATATTAAATTATACGCATTTTTTCATGCATTTCATTTAAACTTAATGGATTGAATTAAATCTACTTCTATTGTGGTATCTTATTCTATTGTGGTTTATGCGCCGACAGCGCATAAACCACAATAGAATAAATGCATTCTTTAAAATTCACTCTATTTGTTTACCATAGCGACACTCTGCCGCGAGGTTCACTTAACAGTATTATATTTCGTTCATATTATAACTCAGAATACACAAAATTTATATTATTTAAAGAATTATCTAATCGTTGCCACATGTTCTATTCAAATACTATAATAAAGCTAGAACGATGTATAAAAGAAATTAAACAAACAAAACAAAAAAGAAACAGTTTTTCACAGACGATTGAGTACTTCTCATTGAATTAATTCAGTTCTCACTTCGCGACAAGGCAAAAATACCAAATATCTGTATTAAAAATTACGAAGTAAATCTGAAACACTTATTTCCTCGAAAAAATTCCAGAAAGGATTAAACATGATTTAATTCGCAATAATAAATGAAGGCGTTATCTTTGCTGTTGCGAAGATAAGTTTCTCTAGATTGGCAACAAATCCACTATTCTGCTGTTTCAAATGTAAACAAGCAATGACCACCATCAAAAACATTATTAGGCTTAGCGGCACTTAAACAACTTTAAAATTGTTGATTCTAAAAATATTGCATACAGATTTACTAAAGGCATAAAAACCTTAACCGGAAAATAAGAACAACATAATTCAATCATTTTTAAAGCAAAAAATGTACAATTTACAAACATATAAGAGTAAAGAACCTCAGATCACTGAACCGGGTAACAGAGTGGATATATATATAAATATATTTATATACTTTTGGTGCGACCGATTGCATCCAAAATACGCGGTGCACATCTACATGTCCTATATACTAGTTTCGATGGTTTTACCGAACCATCATCCTCAGCTGCAAAAGCGCAAATGAACGAGATAAGATATAATGAAAATTAGGTTGTGAAAATTTGAAAATATAACGCTGATTTTAGTTGTTTGACTTTCAATATAATGTTTGTTCGGCTTGTTATTATACCTTAATTAAACAAAGCAATGTTGTTACTTATTAGCTTACAATATAATTTATTCAGTATGGTATTTTTGTAAAGAAAGAGTGTTGCTGTACATTTGGTAAAGTATAAATAAGCATTTCATTTAATAATTATAAAAGTTATTAATTATTTAATAATTAATCATAAGAATATGAATAATTAAATATTTTTTCGGAGATATATTTTCCGGCGATATTTTTTTTCTAGGGATCCCAGCATACATTTTTGAAGCATTATGCTCTAAATAAATGTCTTGTTTGAACATAGCATTTATTGTTGACAAATCTCCAGCCAAAGGACATACCTTACTAGGGAGGATATTCAAACAAAAATTTTTATTAGAATAAATATTTTCGTTATTTTAATACTACTAATAATATACAAACATTAGTTCAAGTTCACTATACTTGAGTGAATAAGATTGCTAGATGTTGGTAGTATGTTGTTGGCAACCGAACAGTTTAGCTATTGTGGTCTTTATGATTTTCCCGATGCGTAACGGGAATTCAAGCCAATTTTATTTAGAAAATTGCCCACGAAGGTGTTCTCTTAAAGCAGATAACCCATGACTTCTTAAAAATTGTAAAATATAATCTGTGGATATTTTCCGTTATACGATAACACGAAGAAAATGATTTCCTATACGAAACATATGATCAGCGCTGTTATTGCCCGCCGTTTAATTAAATGCATCCATCTTATTCCTTACAATTAATTTCCTTTTTAAAAGAAAGTTTGATTTTAGTAAAATGTACTATTTACAATGTGTCATTTTATTTTCCTCGTTTTTTATGCAAATATTCAAATTCAGATAGATATTGCGTAAGTTCAGAAAGCCAACTAGTCTTCAAGCGGTAAGATAGCTGAGCACCGGTAAATTCTAGCGGCTGCATGGGAGGTTTAGGGGTTTTTCATAAGTACAATTGATTGTGAATTAACAGTTTGTTTCCCACAAAAAAAAAATTTACCCTGAAGACTTCCTTTCCCTTAGACAAATAGGGCCTGTGTGCTTTATCATAATCCAAAATCTTAAGCGTAAAAATCTTTTATCATAGCCGATGATGACGATAAAATATTTTCTATCTGATGTATCAAGTTAGCATAATTGTATATTTCTAACGAAAATTGTTTGGCTCATGTTACCCTATAATGAAAAAAAGATTCAAATCGATTTTTAGCTTAACCAGTATTTTCATTATTAATTATATCACGAATTTTATCAATAGTACTCTTAGTATTAATTGCAGGCATGTATTCAAGAATATAATATATACAAAGC
Organism: Stegodyphus dumicola; assembly: GCF_044657685.1. NCBI lineage: Eukaryota > Metazoa > Arthropoda > Arachnida > Araneae > Eresidae > Stegodyphus > Stegodyphus dumicola. The sequence continues at coordinate 123,001,914 of NC_140776.1, forward strand.
TGTGTCTAATGATTACGGCTAATTTTTATATAAAATTTTATAGTATAAAAATTTAGGTTCATAGGTCAGCCATATTTGAAAGAGTATTTGTGTATTATAAGAAAAGAGAGAGAGAAATTTAAGAATCAAAAAATTTACCCCGAAGTAGTATAAAAATGCAATAGAATACAAAATACAAAAGAGTACAATACTATTTCATGTTTTGTGGATATACTTGAAGACAGAAACATGTTTCAGCTGTATTCGTTCATCGGAGAAAAACTTTTCATATGAAGCTATTTTTTTCAAATCTTTCACTATACAAGTAATACAAAAGAAGTATAGGAATTTCTTTTCTTAATACCCAACCAAAGAGCTGACGGGACGTATAATGATTAACATACAATGGGTGCCTTGAATTATTTTGCTTTACATGCGGTTTCCTTATATATGTAAAACAAAATAAACTTTCACCCATTCCAAGATTTCAAGAACTCACAGAGAGAGAGAAATATCTATAACAAATTTTATTGCTGTCTGACTGATTGCTTCGTAAACAATAAGTCTTCCAACTCAAGCTTTCAAGCTTCAAGCTATTCAAATACGAACGCTTCTCAGCAAAGCCATTTGGACCGCATCTGCTTTGTTAAAAAAAACCTTTTGGGGGTAAAATCATCTACTTCATCGGGTTTTCCAACAAAGCAGTCAGTGGTCCTGTTACTACCTGCTGACCTAGAGAAATTTCTCAGAAACTTTAATTCGAAAAAAACGAGTTTTATATTTTTAAGAATTTCCATTCTGACATCAAGATTCTGTTATTTTTCATATATAGATGAAAAGAAACTAATTTGTTTTTAATAAAGAAGAAAAAAATTAATAAGCTTATTTAAATTTTTTACACAGCACCGAGTAAGAAGACGAAATTTAATTTTCTTTATAAATATTTTTCTCAGACAATACTTTAGTCTTTTTCAAATTACGAAAATAGCGCGTTAGTGCATGCATTTTCAAATCAGATTTATTTAATTAATATATATGGATATGCCGAACAAGCACACTTTCGCACACATACACTGTATATTATGTATAGTACATACATAAAAATATATATTAGTATATTTTTTATGTATAGTACATACATAAAATGAAATAAAATTTGAAAACAAGCAATTTAAAAACTACTGTATTGAAAAATTATTGAAAATTTGTTTTTACCTCATTTTTTTTTCCGTTATATACATTTACTTCAGTTTTTTTATATGTATTTACTTAATTTTATTTTCTTATATGCATTTACTTAATTTTATTTTGTTATATGCATCTGTTAGTCTTTTTGAAAAATTTTTAGATTTTTTGAGTATGGCAAAGGAAACGAGATCTATCAGCCGAAGGCAATGAATGTCTCCATGGACGACTTTCTAAGTAAAACGTAGTCATCTTCATGTTACACATAGGGGAAATCACAAAATTCAACCAGTTCGTTTGTTTGGGTTCGAATATGAGTCGAAATACCGATAATCAGATACTTTAGCCAGGAGGCCATTGATTGGGTTTGACAGATTTGGAAACCTAATAAATAGTATTTAATAAATATAATATTATTAAACGAATCGGATTTATATAAACCAAATAAAATTCTTATATCGAACACAACTAAAACTCGATATAACTTACACTGATAAACTGATGTGTAATAACACTGATAAATTAAAATACTAAACGGAATATACATTAAATCTACATAGATAATTTTTTGCAATGTATTTCGCTGGGAATGTCTGGCCGCAAAATCCTGATTATATATACCCTTATTTTAAGGTTATCACATATCTGATGGTTTGACTTTTACCTCAAAACACAAAGAATCCACAAAATTCAGTAAAATTAATAACTTTATTTCCCTGTTGAAAATTCTCTGAATCTTTTCAAATATAAAAGCACACGCGCCAAGCAGTTTGCTTTAAATAAATATATGCAGCAACGAGAAGATGCGCTTTTGACAGCAACTCGTTTCGAAAATCGAAAATTTTTCTAAATGTAAGAGATTTGTCGCTTAAATTTATTTTTCATTAAACAAAAAAAAAAAAAAAAAAAAAAAAAAAAAAAATAGAAAGGCATATTAATAACAGAATTTTATTGATAATTCAAATTCTGAAAACAAGAACATTGTTGTTATAAAAAACAAAGAAAAAATAAGCAACATATTTCATTCAACGGGGGCCAACTTTAGCGCATGAACTTCTCAACATAAAAATATTTGAAGCATGTTATGGATAAAGGTTTATTTGATTATGGCAAAGTACTCGATGGTTATTTGCCTAAGGTGAAGGATGCCTTCGTTCGAGGACTGCCTAATGGAAATTGGCTTGCATACATGTTACACATATGGAAAACTAAGAATATCATCCTGGCAACCAGCACGTTTGCCGGGATTCGAACCCCGGACAGAACCACCAGTTGTTCCGTTAGACTCCGCTCAGTCGCTGGCGGGCTGTCCGATAACGGAAAAGTTCAAAATTTCATGTTAGAGGAAAAGTGCTAGCATAGTATAATTTGAAGTTATTGCCATTTCAGTAATGTGAAGAGATTTCAAGAATGTTTAATTATTTTATTTAGTTTGTCATAAGCTAAATAACCCCGCTAAATCGCTTCTCATAACATACTGGTAGTTTGACCTGCATTCAAACCCCCCGTGAACAAGCTGATTGCATGGGCGTTTTTATGCTTTTAACTTTTTGTAGTGCGAGATTGTTTCCCTTAGGAAATCTGTCACGAAAGCATACCTCCCCTTAGACAGATCGCCTTCACGTGCTTAATAATCTAACAAGCCAAACCAAACACAACCCGAGCGAGGACTCGTAGTCAAGGCACGTCATCATGAAAAGCTAACTAAAATTGGCTCATATTCACATTAAACATGGGCAGCAAAAATTCGCTAAAACTGGTAAGCAGGCAATCCATTCGTCAGGATTTGAACCCGCTTCAAACTATTAGTATTCATTTTACCGCTACTTCGTTGGCGGCCTTTTGTAGTACCTATAAGAAAAGTAATCGCAAAGACCCAATCATTGCGTACCGACGGATGAATGAAGTTCGGAATTTAAAGAATAACTTTCATTCGTGCTATTGCTGTTAGCATTGACATTTGGACAGATGTTAATTTATTTTAAATTCTTTTAATGTAATTAATTAATTTATATCTTTAAATAATTGATCTTCTGACTGTAATTTTTTGTGCGGAGTATATCTAACCCTTCCGTACGCTAACTGTTTTAATTAATTTACACTCCATTAATTTTAAGAGATTTTATATCGATAGATTTCTTTCCAAAAATGTTTCAAGGATTACATATTTTTTTTCTTTAGATTTCAAAACATTTTGGATTTAAAATCTTAATAATAAAATTTTTAAAACAAATATTTCTAGAAATTCCTTCGGCGTATTCATTTATTCCATTTAGTTGAAGTTTCAAGTAGAATATCTTCCTTTTAACATTCATATAATTTTTATATGTCATTTCGCCATTTCTACGGAGCATAGAGCCACACATACGAGTACAAAACTCAGGCATGCTGAAAGCACAGTTTTAACATTTAAGAATGTAAAAAGAAGAATATACCATTATAATAACGCGCATTTGAAATACGAAGGCAAACAAGAAAGCTGGTTGCAACATTTTATATTTTTTCCTGACGAATCAGAAATTGTAATCCTTTTTCAATACAAAAATAAAATATTCGATTCTATAACATATAGACATAAAGGCGTCCTCCGTTACAATTCTTATTTTTTCTTGTTTCTACTAAAATTCGGCAATGTACTATAACAAGGTCGGATCCTGTTTGACTTTCATTTGTATAAAGTACCACAAGGCAAACAGTTGTAAAACGATTTATTTTCTTTCGCAAACTTTTAGTCGGCACATAGATAATATATACCTGCTGTCTGACAAAGATACTTCACTCTAAGGACTTTTTCCAAAAGTGCTCTTTTCAAAGAGACTTCACATCCTATTAAGACCTTTGTGTCAACTGACAGCCGCCTGCAGAAAGGTAGGGGAAGGAAGACCAGATCGCGTCGTCTAAACACGTCTTAAGCAATCTTCGCGAAATTCGGGCTTCGTGTATACACGTCTTAAGCATTTTTCGTGTGATTTGAAATTCGTGTAAAGACATCTTAAGCATTTTTAAAGAAATTCCAAAAACGTTTAAACACGTCTTAAGCGGTTAAAGGGTTAACCAGACAGCTCAGAAGTCACTTTTTACAGTCGTCGAAGATCTAGTAGAGAGACGCTGGAACAATCAGCGACACTGCCTTCACACTGTCAGGCAATAACGGTGGAGACAGCTTCACTACAAAGCACCAGAGTACAGCTCCCGACTCTTCTCGGAACTCCACGTACTCTCGAGACTCTCCACGCTACAACTCGCGATGCACTCGACGACACATAGAGCACAGATCCCAACTCTTCGGTTCAGTCGTTCCCGGAGCTCAACACGCTCTCTTGACGATGCACTAAATGTGATATACTACGAGACTCTTGCGGTGCACATGACGACCCACTCGGCACTCGCTGCCGGGCTGTCAACTCGATCCACTCCGCAGGGACTGACTCGCTAGACGAGACACACACACACTAACTAACTGGAGATCAGCAGGGTTTATATAGCTTTCGGCTTGTGTTCGAGAACATTCTGAACATTCTGGGCTAAACCGATAAGAAATTGTTCCAGAAGGTTCTCCCTCCGTCCACGGTATATCGGCAGTTGTGTCGCCAAATGTTCGATTTTTCGCCAAATGTGGCAACCCTACCTTCCCTTGCAATTTTACGGCAACTCTAAAACGGCTTTGCGGGGAAGCCATCTCACCGTGCCCATACATTTCGTAACAATATGAATATCCTCAGTGAAGGGGCATGAGAAAGGGTAATGGTTGCTTGAAAAGGGTTTTCCTTGTTCCCCTATGTATCCAGATATCGGATTTCGGCATATTTCTTGCTCAAAAATATGTAGGGAAGGGTCCTTGTCCTGTTATATAGTAATTTAATGAAGGATTCGGGTACAGATATACGATGCTTACATTAGGGATCAAGTTATATGTGCGACTTCCCTGTGAAGCATTATTCCTCAAATCCTGCCAAGAATTTGAAGCAAGTTGTTTTAGTTGGAATTTGAAATTTGAGAAAGGCCATAGAAGGGTGAAATAACCATTGCCACAGAAGCTAATATTAGCATCAAAGATTTGACTTAACAATTGGACGGTAAACGCATCTGGATGCCGCCCTGCGTTACTCTACAGACTATAACATAATCGACATCGGTGGGAAATTAAACGTTAACATCATGTTTAGAAAAGCCGCTTACCATTGCATGGCATGTGTAGCAAATATTAAAACCCCTTGCATAGTTGGATTATATTTTCTGAGGAAATACAATTTTTTTTTTTGGGGGGGGACTTTAAAAAACTCCATTCTGCAACTGATAACATAACCCTGTTTACCAAATCAAAGTTCAAGACGATATCACAGTACCAGCAAGAACAAAATCTTTACTTCCTGTATCCTTAGCTGAAGACGGACATTTCCAGTAGGACATAATGGAATATTCTAAGAAGTGTATCATTCCGTAAAACAGTACTAGCCTTGGCACTCGTCATTGAGGAGGATCATCTCGGTTAAAGTTGTCAACGTCAGTTATGAAGCAAAAGTCATTGGGAAGGGTCATGTGGTTGCAGCATGTACTCCAGCCACCAGTGTTAAGCGACCCTATAGACTGACATTCTCTGTGTCTTCGAAAAGCATAAAATCAGAATAATAAAAAATTGCGCAGCTGAGCGATGTAAAGAGGAATGCTGCAGAATATTTCATTCAAGAATTTGAAAATGTTTTCACCTGCACATCTTTTGATATAGGTCGAACAGTTTGGCACAACAGAGAATTGATGCAGAGGCTCATCCACTAATCGACATCAAGACGTCTACCGATTTCTAAACAGAAAGATATAGGAAAACTTCAAGAGGACATCCAAGAAAGCAGCGTTATCGAGCCTTCAGGAAATCCTTCGGCCTCTCTCATCATCATGGTTGTAAAAACAGAAGGTTCAACTAGATTTTTCATTAGATATCTTCGGCTGAACAATTTCACAAAGAAAGACAGCTATCCTCTTCCTGATTTAACGACATTCTGGACTCGAACAGGTCACTTCTGCCGAAGGTTTGTGTTACTAACCAGGAAAAGTGTTTGCACTTTAAGATTGGAAACGCCTTTAAAATGTATATTAGTTGGGAAGTTTCTTGGGGATATGCACCTACTATAGGAGACTTGTGGAAGATTTTCTTCCGCCGCAATACCCCAGCAAAATTTCATGTGGACAAAATAATGTGAGGTTACTATTAACAAACTGAAGGAAGTTTTATCATTTGCTGGAATCCTGATGTATCCTCAGCACGACAAACCGTTGACACAGAAGCGAACAATTAGAGTCTCAGTGCTGTTTTTTCGCAAGAAATATGTGGTTAAGAACGTGATGGGGCATACTGAAGCAAGCATCTATCTAAACCAAAGAGAAATACAGTGTCACCAGGAAAGAGTTGTTTGCTTTAATTAAAGCCATTGCATATTTCACCATTACTTCTAAGGCAGAAAATTTCTGACTTTATTTTGAATATAATTTTGAATTGTGTCTTCTTTGAGATGACGGTGGATATACGAATTTGGAATGATCCAAGATGCTTTGATAATCTGAGTGCTTTGTTTTGAAGAACTTCGATATGTTGAAGGTGAGTTTTGGCAGCGTGGTCCCAGACAGGACTAACGTAGAGTAATGCTGGTCGAAATATATATTCATATAAGATGAATTTATTTGATTTGGCCATATGACTTCTGCCAACGAGTGGTCGCATAATTGCAAGCGTGATATCAAACTTTCACAAAGTTTCAATGAGATATTTCTGAAATGTCAATTTTTTTTATTTAGAATGACTCCTAGGTATTAACTTCGTCAACGCAGTCAGTTTCTTCATCAAACATAAGAGGTCTTGGTGGTGTGAAATTTTTTCATCCTTTATGAAATATTACTGCTTTTGATTTTTTTAGTATCAACTGCAATCCTCCAAAGAGTGAGCTAATTTTCTAGAAGGTTCCGGGAATGTTGAAGAAGAAGCCAGACAACTCTAACTATTGAAGCTAAGGTTATAATTACGGTATCATCTGCGAGAACAGCCGTGGTATTTTTAGACCTTTAGAAATATCGTAAGTGTAAATGTTATATAAATATAGCGAAAGTACGGACCCCTGCGGCACTCCAGTGAAGATGTTTCTCGAGGTAGAAACAGTATTAATTTAATTTACATTGGTCAAACTAAGAGAGCTTTAAAATTTCGCGTTAAGGAACATGAGACATATGTTAGAAAAAAGGAAACACAGAAGCCTTCTGTTGCCCAGCATTGTTGGTCCGAAAATCACAGTTTCAATTTTTCTGCTGCCAAAATTATTCAAAAAGCGTCTTTGAACATCTGGTGAACTGGATTTTCTAGAGACATTTCACATTCAAAAAAATCTTTCTGTTCTAGTTAACGACCCTAATTCCAATCCATCTTTGTCTTCAGCATTTAAAGAAATTATGTCTTAGTTCTGATTTCATCAACAGGTGGCGCCAGTAGCTTATCTCCTGTCCAGACTTTTTATCTTATCTAATCATTATATCTTATCTCGTTCATTTGCGCGTTTGCAGCTAAGGATGATGGTTCGGTAAAACCATCGAAACTAGTCCTGTGAAAATTTGAAAATATAACACTGATTTTTGTTGTTTGACTTCTAAATTAATATTTGTTCTGCATGTTATTGTATCTTAATCATCAAATTTGGTTTAGACACTTTACTGAAATTATTTGGAAGTAGAAACGATGCGACTTTTTTTTCCTCTCCTGCACAATGTACACATGTAGGAACGAGGTGCCCTTTTTTCCGCTTCGGCATAATGGGAGGGAACGAAAAATAGATTGCCACATATTAAAGAAGTTCACCAAGTAAATTATTCTCGGCCCAAAATGAAAAAAATTGCGACAAGACAAATTTTTGAATTTTTCCGTAAATTACGCACCAAATTTTACAAAATTTAATATCTAGGCATAATTTGTGTCTTAGAATCGAAATATGGAAAAAGATAGGTATGTTATTTCAGAAAGAGTCCGATTTTGTGTCAAAATACCTATGTTAGAACAATGCTATACATAAGTCAAATATATATCCTAAGTCACGTTTTTGAGACATGAAAAACACAATTTGAATTTTGTCAATCGGCGCAGTAGAACGGGAGACATAGAAATGTCCCTCTCCCCCCCCCCGCAGTGTAGAATTCATGAATAAATAGAATCGATATAATTATCAGTTGCTAAAAAATTAAAAAATTTTTTATTTCACATTCAGTAGGAGATGCTAAACTTCAATTATTTGATTTATGACATTGTTCCATAACCTTTTCAGACAGAAAATTATTTTTAACACAAAATTCCTGTTAACGAATAGTTTACAAACATGTAACCTGTTAGAAAATTTCCATTTTGCAAAACATCATATGTAAAATTATAGTTACTTTTCTTCATATTGTAGGGTTTATATTTATTCTAACTAACATTTATTTTAAGTTTAAACTACCTTTCCTGTCAAGCCTTACTTTTCCCCTGGAACTGCCAATGCCAGAGTATGTAAATTTTAGTAGAACGCGCAAGGATTCAAATTATCAGTGGAAGTATTCTGAGTTAAATAGAAAGGAAACGAGTTCAAGGCGTGCTATTCTTACTTCACGAGCGCGGAGGTAGTTAGGCAAAAATTAAAGAACCCCGCATTTCGGCCTGTGTGCTTGCCTGGAAGTATTGTTAATCGTTCAACGTGATCTTCAACTTTGCTGAATTAGCAGTGGTATTGTAAAACGCTGTGAGATTAGTTACTTTTAGAGAGCCTCGTAGTTAGAGTCTTGTCTTTAGTTTCTTTTCAGGTTATTATTTTTATTTGGCCGCCGAGTTGGCGCAGTTTGTGAGCGTCAAGAGCACGCACTTGTAATTTATTATGTTGAATAAAAAGGGACTTAAACCCGTAACAAGACTCTGTCTTTTATCCAGTTTTCACAGTCACCTCTTGGTTGCGTGCAAGTTGGAGGCGCGCAACGCTACATTGGCGCCCGAACACTTATCGAACTGAAATGGCCGAAAATTGGATGGAAGCCGCTGGACAACACCAAGAAATAACAAGCCAATTGGAAGGATTTGGATACCTGGTCCAGACTTTGAGAGCGTCAATCAAGCCAAACGTCCATTTCGACGGAAAACATTCGGTGGCGGTATTTCTAGAAGGTCTAGAAAACCACTTTCAGCTATACCCTGTTCCTGAAAGACAAAAAGTTGCCATCGCCACATCCGCACTAAGAGGACAGGCCGCGCTATGGTGGAAAATATAGCAAATTTTTATTAGGGGAATTTGGAAGCCAGACATATACATTTAAAAATTTCAAAAAATCGTTAGTAAAGGCCTTCCCCATAGTGAAAGATCGAGCACGGCTGGAAGCCGAACTATATAGTTTCTATCAACGGGATATAGAAGATTTGACGGACTTTATTCTACGAAAAATTAAGCTGACGGATATGCTGTATGGGAAGAAACCCGATGCGGAGATTATTGAAGTAATCTTACCAAGATTGTTACCCGCTGTTCAAGACTACTTCGAAATTAGAAACCCAAGCACATTGCAGGAGCTCTTCGAATTGGCGGTGAAGTTTCAAAATCGCAGAATAGCGGAAAAAGCTAGAGAGGCAACATATTCTCAAAGTACCCGAAGGAAATCTTCAAATGAGGAAACCAGAAATGGAAATCGCTCGTATGGGGGAAAGGGCTATCAAGCTAACTCATCGAAACTCGAAGGTCAAGGCCCGGAAAGAAAATTCGAAAATAAACATCCGCGTACCCAGAAGGCACAGATTGAAAGGAAAGCTTTAAACGAGTAGAGGGGCCTGTGAAAGGGAGGGTCCAGACCCCGGAAGTTTTAAAAAAACCCTCAAAAAGACATTTAAATACGGTCATCGTAAAAAACTCACATCTACCAATTATACAAGTCCTGGTTGGCGATGTACCAGTAGAAGCCCTCATCGATACAGGAGCAGAAGGGAATTTTTTGAGCGAAATTTTCTTCAAAAAGAATTTTTATAGGGTACGATTATTTAAAACCAAAAATACGGAAATTATAGCGGCGCAAGGAAAAACATGTCAGTGCATCGGGAAATTATCATTAAACATACAGGTAAAAGGGAAAGCCTCAAAGTATTAATTTTTGTAGTGAAAAATCTGCAAAATTCTCTTATTTTAGGTATGGAGTTTTTAAGGGCCGCGAGGGCCAAATTGAATTTTCAAGACAGTTCCGTGGTACTGGAGATGGACCAGAGGGTGGTGGAACCTGTGGAGACACCGCAAGTGGACCTTAGCCATCTGAATGACCATGAAAGGCAAGCCATCCAGCAAGTGGTGAGTAATTTTGCTAACTTGTTTTCAGAAAAACCGGGAAATTGTCAGATAGTTACGCATAAGATACAAGTAACTGCCGAAAAACCTTGTAGGACTAAACCTTATCGGTACGACAAACAAAAAGACGTAATCATCGAAGAACATATTCAGGAGATGTTAAAGAATAAAATAATAACGCCCATAAATAGTGAGTACGCGAGTCCAGTCGTACTATGTAGGAAAAAGAACGAGTTTTCCCCTTCGGATAAAAGGCCTTGGAGGTTTGCTATCGATTACAGAAAACTAAATAGTATTACAAAATTTCCAGTTTACCCTTTGCAGGTTATAGAGGAAATCATTAGACAGATCAAATCGACAAGATACATGTCTACTTTGGACTTAACGTCTGGCTACTATCAAATAGCTATGAGACCCAAAGACGTACATAAAACCGCGTTTATAACAAAATCGGGCACTCATGCATTTTTACGCATGCCCTTTGGGTTGTGTGGGGCCCCATCAACATTCCAGAGAGCTATGGACATTGTTCTAAAGCCTGTCCTAGGAAAATCAACTTTAATTTATCTAGATGATATAATTATAACGAGTAGTACGTTGGAACAACACATTAATGATCTAGAACAAGTTTTTAAATTATTAAAAGAGGCCGGTCTTACAATTAACGCCTCAAAATGCAAGTTCGCAACTAAAGAACTTAAATATCTTGGTTATAAAATTTCGCAAAAGGGTATAGAAACGCAAGATTCAAAAATAAAAGCCATCAAGAATTTTCCACCGCCCAACACCGCCAAGAAACTTTCTTCTTTCCTTGGGTTATGTTCTTACTATCGGTCATTCATAACAGATTTCGCTAATATTGTTGAACCACTCTTAGTAATCAAAAGAAAGAAAGGTAAATTTACGTGGACAGCGGAAGCAAACACAGCTTTTGAAAGATTAAAAGAAGCGCTCATCAATGCCCCTGTTTTAAAATCCCTGAGGGGGACGAAAACCTGGAAATTGCAGCAGATGCGTCAGACTATGCGGTGGGTGCGGTTCTTATGCAAAATAGCCATCCTCTGGCATTTTTTTAGTAAAACATTGAATCAGACACAAAGGAATTATACAGCTACAGAGAGAGAAACATTAGCCGTATTAATGGCTGTACACAAATTTCGAGTTTATTTCGGCAAAGCGCCAGTAACAGTCTTTTCGGATCATGCGGCTGTTGGTAGACTTTACTCGTGGAAAAACCTAACGCCCAGGTTAATAAGATGGGCTTTAAAACTCCAAGAATATAATCTCATAGTTAAATATAAACCGGGTAAGGAAAACAATGTAGCTGACGCACTTTCTCGTATAAAACTGGACGATGAAGGAAATGAACTCAAATGCGCTGTGTTGACTTCAAAAATTTTAGATTCTAGAGAAACAATTATTGCTGAATTGAAAGCTGATCCTGAATTCGGAAGTATCTATGCATATTTGAAAGACCCCGAAAGCTTTGAGCACACAGATATCGATGCGATAAGAAATAGAGCAGAAAACTATGAAATAATGGATAATTTATTATTTTATACGAAAACAACAAACGAAAATCTCGAGTACAAACCAGTCATCCCATCCTCGCTTCGATTAAGCATTTTGAGGAATTACACGACGCGAAAACAGCGGGTCATTTAGGGGTCAGAAAGACTTTAAAGAGGGTACGCGAGGCGGTATATTTCCCGCAATTATACAAAATAGTAACGGCGTATGTCAGGTCCTGCAATCAATGTCAGTTAATAAATGATATTAATTACAGCCCGGCCGGGTACTTAAATAGCATTCGCGCTACATTTCCGAATGAAATTTTAGGCATAGATCTTCTTGGTCCCTTCCCCCAAAGCGAGTTAAATAAAAATCGTTTTCTTTTAGTAATAGTAGATATTTTTTCAAAATGGACAGAAATTGTTCCACTTAAACGCGCATCAGCCAAAACAGTCGCAGATGCATTCTTACACAGATACATTTTAAAATACGGTGCACCGATAAAAGTCATTAGCGATAACGGAAAACAATTCATTAGCCAAATATTTGAAAACATATGCAATGGACTTGGCATACGCCATATCAAAATGGTTCCGTATAGACCACAGGCAAACATAGCAGAAAGAGTGAATAAAAACATAGTAAAAATAATTCGCAGTTACGTGAGCACACATCACAAGCGCTGGGATGGCTACATAAATGAATTAGCTTATGCTTTAAGAACGGCAAATCACGAAACTACGGAAAACCCCCAGCAGAATTATTTTTAGGCAGAAAGTTAATTACGCCGTTAGATAAATTATTCTTTGTGCAACAAAGAGAGCAAGAGTTTAAACAGAAAGACGTGCAAAAACTGATTGATCAGGCGCTTAAAAGCTCGGATACGGCAAGAAATAAGCAAAAAGTGTATTACGATAGAAAACGCCGTGAAGCAGATTTTAAAGTTGGGGATAAAGTATTGAAGCGGAAATTTTCTTTATCAAGTGCCCCAGACAATTTTACGGCAAAGCTAGCTCCAAAATTTGAAGGTCCCTATGTAATTCAGGAAATCAAAGGTGTCGTATTATATCTTAAGAACGAGAGAGGGGAGGTCTGTAAAGCAAGTCCCGACCAGGTGAAAAAATACTATAAACAAAATGATTTTGAAATCCTTAAAAGTTTCTTGCAGGACTCAAGTCTAAACGAAGTAGAAGGTCCAGAGATAACAACAACTGTTCCACCACCCAAGAAGCAGAGAACTGAAGAGAGACCTAGCCCTTCTACAACCCGGACGACGGTATCAAAAAGAAAAAAGAAAAACTCTCAAGCTCCAGCATTTAAGAAAAACAAGAATACAGATGCACCGCGTAAAGAAACCGTGGTAAAGAGCAAAACACCACCTACAACGGATCGCAGAAGAAATTATACATCAAGGAGAACGCGCCCAGTGCCAGAGAGTCAGGTGCCAGCAAGGCCGCCGTTCCGGAAACTGAAACGGCAACAGGAGGAACAAAAATACCAGGAACAGAAGAAATTCAAGAAGGACTCCAGGCCGGAGTACGTCAAGACCAGCCGTCCCATGGAAAAACGGAAACGACAACAGCCCGACGATTACTCCGCCAAGAGGCCACCATGCAGAGAACGCAAAAGAAAAACTAATGTAGACGACACTCGGAGGTCAGTAAGGAGAACATTGACGTCCATGAAACCTATAACTTGGGAACAATATTGCCACAAAAGAATGACGGAGTTTCAAGGATCGAAAACTCAAAGATAAGTTAAAATCTTCTATAATTTTTTTTTCTCTTTTGTTCCGAAATGTTATGCATAAGTACGAAGTTCTATGTTTGACGAAAGTCACTATGTCTCGGTTGAGACTTAGTTTTGTTTTACTTTATTTAGCTAAGGCGAAAGTAGTATTTTCTTTAAGTATAAAAGCTAAGAACAAGCATTTTCTGTTGGTCGAAAGACTAATTCTGTTATGTTAAAGCCAAAATTTGGCCGAAGATAAAAATAACTTCGTATTCTTGTATTAATAAGAATTTTAGTTTCAGTGCCGCCAGCTTGGCGAAGAATGAGTAAAGTAAAAATTTATTTCTCTTATTCATTTTATGGTAAATTGTAAAAATCATATGCATTAAAATTTTGTAAATGTACGTAAATACTTGAATGTTATGTAAAAGTAGAATTTAGTCTAGAAGCTAGAGCGAAAGCCTGCATGTTTAAAGATGAATGAGGGGGAAGTTAGAATGAATGTGTTTTGTAGGGTTCTCCACCTACACTGGAATTTTTAAGAATGTTAAAGTAGCTCATTGAGTTGTAGAGTGTCGAGTAAGGTGTGTCTATTTGGTCGTTGAATTCTAACAAATCATGGTGGTTAGGGGAAGTGTTGTAAGACTAAAACACGAATATTCCCGTTTGACACCACACATGGTGGAGAGCCAGGGTAAAGTTAAATTAATGCTTGAAAAATTGAATGAATGTGAATTAAGCAATAACTAAGGAAAACGAATCGTTTAAAAAACAAAAATTTATTGTGTCAAGAAAGTGTAAATTATAATGTATTTAGAAAGATACTGATACTTATTCCTTCCAGATGCTGGAAGGAAAAGACCAAGATTGATTGATGAAGTCCAGGAAAAGTTGCTGTAAGAAGAGAGAGTTATAAGTATACACAGAATTTTAGTATACAATTTGTTACATAAGATTTTTTTTGTGTAAACGAGGTTCTCGGGAGTTAGTTCAGAATTATAGAAACTTACAACAGGTCGTTTCTAGGACCTGCTTCCAAGTTTTCCAAATTCTGGCAGCGGCAAATGTAGGGTTTATATTTATTTTAACTAACATTTATTTTAAGTTTAAACTACCTTTCCTGTCAAGCCTTACTTTTCCCCTGGAACTGCCAATGCCAGAGTATGTAAATTTTAGTAGAACGCGCAAGGATTCAAATTATCAGCGGAAGTATTCTGAGTTAAATAGAAAGGAAACGAGTTCAAGGCGTGCTGTTCTTACTTCACGAGCGCGGAGGTAGTTATCCAAAAATTGAAGAACCCCGCGTTTCGGCCTGTGTGCTTGCCTGGAAGTATTGTTAATCGTTCAACGTGATCTTTAAGTTTGCTGAATTAGCAGCGGTATTGTAAAACTCGGTGAGATTAGTTACTTTTAGAGAGCCTCGTAGTTAGAGTCTTGTCTTTAGTTTCTTTTCAGGTTATTATTTTTATTCGGCCGCCGAGTTGGCGCAGTTTGTGAGCGTCAAGAGCACGCACTTGTAATTTATTACGTTGAATAAAAAGGGACTTAAACCCTTAACAAGACTCTGTCTTTTATCCAGTTTTCACAGTCACCTCTTGGTTGCGTGCAAGTTGGAGGCGCGCAACGCTTCAATATATCTGCAGTTTTGGAAAGACCTGTCAGTGTCGTTACAAGATGTAGCAGCGGGTGAAAAACCGCAATTTAGCGTGAATGAGTCAATTAAGGTTGTAATTTTTATGTGGGTATGATGTCACATGGGTACCGATGTTTTTCACCGAGATGCAAGGAGTGTCAGAGAGTGCTAATAAGGCTATTACTGTGGGTTTGTACTGAATGTTGAAGTTTTAATATACTCTTGAATAGCGAACTTCTTCAATCTGAAGGTCTCTGTGAAGGTAGGTGTTTGGAATATACCAAGGAGCATTTATAATTTCTCATAAAATTTTATTTTGTAGAACTTGAAATTGTTTAATATTGGCTTTAGCTGCATTATGCCTCTTTTATGCCAGATCGGAGCTGCATAAAAGAGGGCTGGACGAAGTATAGAGTGATATAAAATTAATTTGATTGTAGTAGATAAGTTGCTTCTTCTACCAAGAAGTGGTCGCATACTAGCTGAGGTGATTTTACATTTTTGTACTATGGAGCGGAAGTAGGTTCTGAAGGTAAGTTTTTGATCTAGGGGTGACTCCAAGGTATTTGGTTTCCTTAATCCAGTCTATTTCTTCGTCAAATATTTCAGGGGGAGGAGGATAATAGTTCATGTTTCCCTCACGGAAAATTATTGCCTTGGTTTTATCAGTGTAAATTTTAATCCTCCGAAGGGTAAGCCATTTTTCCAGTTTTACGAGATAGTTTTGGAGTTTGTTTCTACGGCGACTGCTGTGCAGACTTTAAAATGTCTTCGGCTTTAAAATGTCTTTAAAATGTTCAGGCTTTAAAATGGCGGTGTCATCGGCAAAAAGTGCAAGATAAACAGAAGGGTCTTTAGGGATGTCTTCCGTATACATATTAAAGAGATACGGCGAAAGTGCCGACCCCTGTGAGACACCAGCTTTGATTACTCTGGTGGTTGAGTAAGCAGTACCAATTTTGATTCTGAATGTTCTATTGCTGAAAAAAGAGGCTATTAAACAATTAATTAAATGATCTGGAAAATTGAAAGTGATTAATTTGTAAATAAGGTCACGATGACATACCCTGTCAAAAGCTTCCGCGATATCGGGGAATATGGCACCGGTCTGAAGCTTGCAGTTGTAGCCTTCAATGATAATGTTGATCATTCTAAAAAGTTGTTGGCAAGTGCATTGATGATTGCGCAAACCGAGTCCTTCTGGGAGAAAATTTATGAATAGGTGAATTCTTTGGATGTGGAAAAGTAGAATTTTCTCACTAAGTGTTAGAACCCAGCCTCAGTTGTTATTTTTCTTTTCATAGTTTATCATTGTAAGAGTGGCAACCATCTGATCTTTGTTGTAGTTTGTTGCAGTTCTATGGATTTTGAAAATAAATATGACGCTGTAGAATTTTATATGTAAAGTTATTTTATTTTAAGTTTATTAGGAGAAAGGAGAACGGTTAGTTCTTGCAAATCTCGAACAATTTTGGTGACGACGGAAGTGATCGGCAAAACAAGTCAAGGTAATTTTATTGGTTTTATCGACTTTAATTCTATTTGACTGTAGTGAATTTATTTTTATTGAAATGGAATCGTTAATTGAGAAACGAAAACCTGTCAGAGCATCTTTTACGAGAACAATTAATGCAATTTTGCAAGAATTAGAAAAGGAAAGTCCTGATGCAAAATCTGTAAAAACGAAACTTGTTACTTTAGAACGTTTATCTGTTGAACTTAATGCATTTGATACTCATATTAAATTCGGAATTTTCTTCAAATGATCAGTTTTAAAGTGAATGGGAGAAAATTGAAGAATACAAAGAAAAATTAGATTTAATGCGAGTAGAAACGGAATTATTCTTCAATCGCCAAACGACACTATCCATAGGCAGTGTTCCGCCGAATTCGAACAAACGGAAACTGAAATTACCTAAAATTGAGTTAAAACAATTTGGTGGCGAAATTAAAGATTGGTTACCGTTTTGGGGGCAATTTCGGCGAATACATGAAGATAAAGAAATTCAAAACGAGGATAAGATGCATTATTTCGTTCAAGCGACCGTACCCGGTACGAGACCACGGGATATTGTAAACAGCTTCCCTGCAACTGCCGAAAATTATGAAAAAGTTATAGAAAGCTTAAAAAATAGGTTTGGCAGGGAAGAATTGTTGGTAGAATTCTATATTCGGGAATTATTAGGTTTGATTATTAAAAATGTCACTGATCAAAAGGGAAAATACAGTATATCAGAATTATTTATCAGAATATTACAAGTTAGAGTCGTATTTGCGTTCGTTGGAGTCAATAGGAATGACAAGCAATAAATACGCTGCAATGCTGTTTCCGCTCGTGAAATCTTGCATTCCCGAGGAAATTTTACGAGTTTGGATTAGAAATTATGCATCAATAATTACAGCAGAAAATTCTCACTCTGAGAAATTGAAACAATTATTATTGTTTTTAAAGAATGAAGTGGAAGGAGAGCAGAGAATTTCTTTGGCAAAAGCTGGATTTAAATTAATTGATTCGGGTGCCAAGAGAGAAAGTAGAAGAGATAAAAAGTACCAGAGTGAACATTTCGTGCCTACAGCAAATGATTTATTCTCAGGCCAAAATATGGCAACGAATTATAGTGAGAAGAATTCTTGCATATTTTATGAAAAATTTCATGAAAGTCGAGATTGTTTTGTTGCTCAGAAGATACCTCTGAGTCAAAAGAAGGATGAAATTAAGAAAAAGAATGGGTGCTTCTTCTGCCTCAAAATTGGGCACAGGGCCAAGCAATGCAAGACAAATGTACGATGTTTGATATGCTCGAAAAGACAATGGGGTGTCATGTGTCCGGATTTGCCCACCTATCAAAAGAGCAATGATGTTGAAAAGAATAAAGAAGAGGAAACACAAAATGTATCACTTGCGAGCACTAATTTCCTAGATGAAGTTTTTCTTCAAACACTATTAATTAATATAGACGCAAACAAAAAGCAGAAGACAGTAAGGGCACTTATCGATACAGGATCGCAACGTTCATACATATTAAAGAAGACTGCTGTAGACATAGGGTGCCACGCAATTGGATCTGAATCTTTAATCCATGCACTTTTTGGAAGAGTAACAACAAAGAGAGAAATTCACAAACGCTATAAAGTGAACGTTAGAAGCCTAAGAGGTGATTTTTCTAGACGACTAATCTTGTTGGAACAGTCGAAGATTTGTGGACCAGTAGTCAGTTTACAGCCTGGACCATGGGTAGAAGAACTAAGACAGAAGAATATCCATGCATCTGATGTAGGAAAAAAGGATTTGAAAATAGAAGTTCTTATTGGAGCTGACGTCGCAGGTGTTCTGTTAACCGGAAGAATTCAGAAATTAGAAAATGGGTTGACTGCTGTGGAATCAGTTCTTGGATGGACAATCATGGGAAAGATAAAAGATAACGTTTCAGAAAGAAACTCCTTGTCCATGTCTTCAACCATAACGTCGATGTTGACTCACAGCAGTGACAGAAAACTTGTGGAAGCTAGAAGCACTGGGAATTACAGATGCCAAAGAAAGTAAAACTGACTCAGAGTTAGAAGAAGCAGTGTGAGATCACTTTCACAAGATTCTGAAGAGGGTGGATGATCGCTATGAAGTCAGTTTACCTTGGATCAACGATAAAGAAGCTTTACCAAGTAGCAGAGAATTTGCTGAAAAGCGATTGATCTCCACGACAAAGAAGCTCATGTTGAAAGATAAATATGAAACATACAATGCAGTGTTCGAAGAATGGCTCGAATCTGGAGTAATAGAAGAAGTAACAGAAGAAGAGGAACGAGTTAACAATCATTATCTTCCCCACAGACCGATCTTCAAAGATAACTGTACAACAGCAGTAAGGCCTGTATTTGACGCTTCGTGCAAGCAAAAAGATTTCCTGTCACTTAATGACTGTTTAGCAAAAGGTCAAAATTTAATTGAATTAATAACTAGATTGCTTCTTGAATTTAGGCAAGGAAAAATAAGGATTATCTTAGATATTAAAAGAGCTTTTCTTCAAATATCTCTTCAAAGATCTGATCGTGATTTCCTAAGATTCCTATGGTGGAAAAACTCGGAACAAAAGGAAATAAGAAAATTTCGCCATTGCAGAGTAGTCTTCGGACTAAAATGCAGTCCGTTTCTTTTAGGAGCAGTGATCAACTCTCATTTAGACCAATGTGAACCTTCTTTGGAGGAAGTGGCTACAAAATTGAAAAATTCCTTCTATGTTGACAACATTCGAATGAAGAAGCAGAATACTTTATTGCAAAATCAACTCAGTTAATGGCAAGTGCTAACTTTGACTTATGAGGGTGGGAGCAAACAGAACTGAACAGTGGAAAATCTACATTGAGCGAACCATTGACAGTACTTGGTCTTCTGTGGGATAAATATGAAGATTCTTTGTTTTGTGACATCCCTAATATCAACTTGATTGATCTCTCAGTGACAAGACGAAACGTACTATCAGTTGTACAGAGAGTTTTTGACCCAATAAGTTTCACATGCCCTTTTACTCTCCTTCCAAAGTTATACTTGCAAAAGAGCTGGGAAACTAAATTGAGCTGGGGTGAAGAGCTACCTGAAGATATAAAAAGAAAATTCTTGAAGTGGGTCAAAGAATTACCCTTGTTATCCTCTGTGAAGATTCTCAGACTACTTTCATTGACAGAAGGACAATCGTTTAGTTTGCATACGTTTGCCGATGCTTCATAGGGATCTTATGCAAGTGCAGTATATTTGAGAAGTCAAAATAAAGAAGTCAAAGTGACCCTAGTGCAAGCCAAAGCACGAGTGGCTCCCTTGAAAAAAATAAGTATACCACGACTTGAATTGCTTGCTTGTCTTATTGGGGTGCGATTAGCATCATTTGTCAAGAAGAACCTTAAGGTCGAAATTTCAAAGGAATATTACTGGACCGATTCGTCAACAGCACTGTTCTGGATAAAGAACGTAGAAGTTTGGAGCACTTTTGTGAATAACAGAGTTTCAGAAATTAGAATCCTATCGGATCATGAAAATTGGCATCCTGTACCAGGTGCGGAAAACCCAGCCGATATGCCATCAAGAGGATGCTCTGTGAAGAAACTCATTGAATCAAGATGGTGGAAGGGCTTGGTTGGCACTGCCGGAAGAAGAATGGCCTCGTTCTATCCCAATCGATAATAAAGAAGAGGTTAATACTGAAAAACGTAAAGCAGTTATAGTTTCGTTAAGCAATGTTAGCGATATGTCTTCACAATTCTTTGGCTATTTTTCAAAGTATAAGAAAATACTTAGAATGATTGGGTGGATACACAGATTCATAGGAAATACCCGAAAGAGGAAAGAAGAAAGAGAATCAGGAGAGTTAAAAGTTTATGAATTGATAAGGGCTGAGATATCGTGAAGATTATTCAACATGATTCTTTTTCATCTGATGATATTAAGAAGCTGAAGTCAATAAGTGTGTTCAAAGATGACGAAGGCATTTTACGTGTCAGGTCTAGGTTGACTGAAAGGAAAGACCATGAAAATTTTATTTATCCGATGTTACTTCCTAAGAATCATAAGATTGTGGAGAAATTGATTATTGATAAACATCTCTCTATGTCTCATGCAGGAATTCACGTACTGATGTCAACACTTAGAGACGTTTTGGATCCTGAAAAGTAGAGCTACGATTCGAAAAGCTTTTATATGCATGTGTCAGGTGCAGGAGACATGGAGGTAAACGACTACAGACTGTGCCTGCTACTCTACCAGAAAACAGAGTTAGAGAGGCTCGTGTTTTCGAGATTGTCGGCGTTGATTTAGCTGGCCCATTAATTTTGAAGGATAAAAGAAAAGCTTGGATTTTACTTTTCACATGTGCTGTTTTCATGGCGGTCCATTTGGAACTGATTTTGTCTCTTTCAACTCAAGGATTTTTACTTGGTCTTAGAAGATTTATTGCTCGTAGAGGGTGGCCATCGATAATTTATAGCGATAAGGGAAGCAATTTTGTCGGATCCAATAATCTCTTGAGATCGATTAATTGGAATACCATTGAGATAGAAGCCGCCACAAACAAGATCGACTGAAAGTTCAGTTCACCCGCATCACCATGGTGGGGTGGCTTTTGGGAACGACTTGTTCAAATGATTAAGAAGCTTTTGCGTCGAGTCCTAGGCCAATCATGTCTGAATTATGAAGAATTGATGAGTGTGCTGTGCGACTGCGAAGCAATTGTGAATGCCAGACCACTCACTTATGTGTCAGAGGACTCTGGTGATCTCATCCCTTTGACACCGTCCTTGTTTTTAGGTGAAATTCCAGTCTTTGGAGTTCCTGACTTGGATCATCTTGATAAAGTTGATTACAACAAGAGACTGAGACATTTATAGAATTTACGAGAGCTCTTGAGAAAGAGATTTAGAAATGAATATCTCGGCCTGCTAGTGCAACGTCCATCTACAGTGCCGATTTCTCAACAGATAAAAATCGGTGATATAGTTCTTATCGAATGTGATGACAAACGCAAGGTGTTGTGGCCTCTAGCAAAAGTAATTGAACTATATCCCGGAAAAGACGGCAATATTCGAGTAGTTCGTGTCAAAACCATGTCTGGAGAATTAGTTCGACCAATCCAGAGAATATTCCCTCTCGAAATACCTTCATCTTTGGAGTCAGATGAGGCAAATGAAACTGAGACGCAGAGTGAAGACAGTTTAGTCTCAAAATTACCAAAGAATAATTCAGCTGCAGATTTATCAAAGGACATTAAGACTGTCGTGACTAGAAGTGGACGACAAATTAAAATTCCATCTAGATTTCTAACTTGAACACTACTTGAGTTATTTTAGAGTAAAAATTTAAGAACTTAATTTTTTCTTTTGTTTATTATTTAGTCTTAATATTTGTGTGGACAGTATTTTTTATTATATTTTGTTTTGATTGATTAAGTATATATCATCAATCAAAAGGTGGGAGTATTGTTAGAACCCAGCCTCAGTTGTTATTTTGCTTTTCATAGTTTATCATTGTAAGAGTGGCAACCATCTGATCTTTGTTGTAGTTTGTTGCAGTTCTATGGATTTTGAAAATAAATATGACGCTGTAGAATTTTATATGTAAAGTTATTTTATTTTAAGTTTATTAGGAGAAAGGAGAATCCACTCGAACACTAAGGCTGTTATCACACGGCGGTTTGTTTCGGAAGAACAACTGTTTGGAACAATTTTTCTGCTTTGTCACAACAGCCAATCATCATAGATCGCTTTGGGGTTAACACAGGAAAAACTGGTTCCCCTTTACAAACAAGCTGATAGCATTCGAAGCTGATAGCTGATTGGTTGAAAACGAACAACTTGCAAATTTTTTGGAAAGGAAGGAAAAAATCGCACGTCTTTCTTTCAATAGTAAACTAGTGAAAAAAATTGTCCGAAACAGTTGTTCGAGTGAAACAAACTTCGTGTGATATGGGCCTTACTTTAGAAAGATGGCTTAGTAAACTGATGGGGCGATAGTTCTGTGGGAAGGTGGGATTTTGTTGCGGTAGAGCAAAAACAGTTATTATAGCTTTGCTTCCATGGACTAGGAAAATGAGCGAATTTGATAACGTTCTTGATTATCTTATTAAGGCAGGTAAGAGCGTTGATCGGAAGATGTTTCAGTGCTTTGGTCGAGATGCCATCGTGCCCTGTGACATTCTTCGTCTGTAAGGAGCTGATGGTGTTGGCTACGAATGTTGGGGTTGTCAGGAAGGTGAAGTTGTTCGGAGCAGGTGTATTAAGGAAGTTATTGACAACCAGGCAGACCCGTTGAATATGGTTATTGTCGTATGGAGTGAGATTAAGAGTGAATGAATCTTTTATAGAGTCCGCAAAGGATTTAGCTTTATCTTCTTTTGTATGTGAAATTCCACTTGGTCCATAGATAGGTGGGATAGGTTTATAACGTTTCTTGAATTTGCAGGAAATGTCATCTAGGGCTAGCTAGATTATTTAGGAAATTGGTCAATTTTTGGTTTTTGAAGTTCTTGATTCTTCTGTTGATTTCTTTTTGCATAGACTTAGGTTCACGTTTGAGTTGTGGATCCCTGGTGGTTTGCCATCTTTTACGGATACGGTTTATCTCTTTAATACTATTTCTTATATCGGCAGGCAGGGGGAAGGAAAGGCTTGTTCACATAAAAAGTATTGGTGGCTTTCCTTAAAGCAGAATTGATGGAGTTGGTAAATTTTGAGACTTCTAATTCTTCTTTGTTGTTGATGCATGGGTTTCCTTGTATGGAATTATTTAGAATTTCTGAGTATTTGATCCAATTTGTAACTCCTATACTTCTGCCACTTGAGGAGGGTATTTATTTATGGAGATTTGAAACACAATGGGGTTGTGGGTGGAATAGAGGGTTGGAATTACAGAAATATTGCATCTCTTAGTAATATTATTTGAGATGAAGTCAGTTGTGGTGGCGCTATTGTACCCGTAATGGGTGGGCTCGTCTGAGGTATGAATGTTATAATTGTTTGATCGAATGAGGTTAAATATGTCATTTCCTTTCCTGTTTGCAGGTTCCCGCTTCCTCCTTCAGGCCCATCTACACGTAGCGATTTCTTCGGCCGACTTAGCTGGCCGACAAATCTGAGATAGCTCGCCTGTCCATACGGAACGATTCTCTCGTTAGTACAGGAATTAACTCAGCCAATCACTGTGAAAGGAAGTGTTCCCGCCCTCTACAGCGTAACATTGTCTACGATTTGTAAACAAAACTTACGGTGTTATCCAATAGTCAAAATAATGGATGACTATTTTTAAATTGCTACTATAACTACAGTTACAATTTTGAACTTATGTACAGCTGCAGAGGGGGAAAAAATGAAACGCGTTTGGACCAGAAATTGGGTCAAACGACGAGAAATTCATGGTGAGTGTAATACTCTGCTTTGGGAGTTGCGTATTGAAGACACGGCACAGTTCGGAAAGTATTTACGGATGATTTCGCGTGATTTTGATTTTTTGCTAAATTTAGTTTGCAGCAAAATTTTAAAAAATTATGCTTTTCCTTTGTGTAATGAATGCGCAGATTACTCCTTTTTTATTTTATTATTTTTTTTTAATTTCCTTTTCTGGTACTCCTATTTTTGCACTTAAATCTTGAAATAATAAAATAACCATGTTTCATAAAAAATAAGTTACTACTGTGCTTTAAATCAAAACCTTTATTAATGAATAAATAGACAAGAATGTTATGAAAATCAAACCAGTATGAGTAAAAAGTAATAATAAAGAATAAAGATTTACTACATTACAAAGCAACACTGTAATTTCAATGCAAAAATTGCAAATAAGATATATCGTAAAGGGGCAAAGTCTTAAGTAGTACATTTATTAAACATTAAAATATCAGCATAATTAAATAACTAATACAGTCTGAAAACTGTGATCATATGACTCTATCAGTTAATCAGCTAATAAAATTTAGCAATATCCTATTAAATTTTGCTGTAATTTGTTTACGCAAAACTCAATTAACACAAAACTAAGCTTGTGACTTGTGAGCGACCGAATCCGCGATCTCGACGTCCGGAGGAAAACCTGCCCTGCTGTTTACCACTGGTCTATGATCGCGCGTTCATGATATGTCAGAAAATCTATTACTTCGTCAAGTGATTAACTCCCATTTTCGGGAAAGTGAATGAGTCTCTGCACTGCTATGAATCCAGTCCTTAATTTCTCGACTGGAGATTTTGCTTTTTGAATTTTTTCAGTAAGTGCGACCATAGTTTCAAGTAGTTTCTGAATATTTTCATCTAGTACCCATTGCAGTGTTGCTTCAGTTCCGTCAAGTTTCTAATTAAATTTAGTTAAAGCGGAATGGCAAAACGTTCTAGTCTCCGCGAAGAACGAAGTAAACAAAGTTCGGTTTTCTGTCACGCGATTCAACGTGCATTTAAAATGTAAATAAATTTCATGAATAAGAATCTATAACTTCGTAAGGAATAAAATATTGGTTCTATTGGAGTCAGAGAAGTGTTATTTTCCTATATTTGCATACCAGACACTTCACTGGTGTATTCCGGCGTGATCGAATTCTACAATGGCTGACGAAGAGGAAACCGAAATTAAAGCAACAACCGAAATTAAAGCAACGTCTGTCGCCAAGGTAAGCGCTAAAGTTCCTCCTTTTCGGAAGCCAGATCCTAAAATATGGGGTGCTACTTTGGTAGACGGTTGCACGGATTTTTGACGATTTACGTTGGCGCAATTGTTGGCGCGATATTTACAAACGTCAGCCATCTTGAAAAACGCTGTTTTCACGTATAGTAAAGTATTCGAAACTAAAAAAAAAAAAAGAAATATCGTTAGAAGTAATGGATTAATTTTTTGTTGAAAATGCCGTTTTTTAAGATGGCAGGCAAGTGTAAATAAATGCATTTACTATGAGTATAAAACACTAAAGTAAAGTTATTATTACTTTCGGTTTTGGTTCGGTTATTACTTTCATATAGCAAAGAAGAGAATAAAAACACCGCTATAAAAACATTGTGCCAACGTTTAATTAGATTAAAATATTACTGAAATTGAATATCGAATTAAAAACCATCATCCAACATTTAAAAGAATTAGAATATAATTAAATTCAAATGCTTTAAAATACGTTATATAGAATATAATTAACATTAAAACATATGTGACAATAATTATCTCAGCAATTTTTAAAAATAGTGTATTAATTTTTTTTAACAAAAATTGAAGTATACAATTATAAAATGAAAGAAAAATATGTACTTACATTTTTTTTAATCATTTAATCTGTTGTTTATTGATAAGTACCAAAAAAATCGGAATCATAATTTAGATAGCAATAAAAAAAATTTGAAAAATGTAATATCAAGGGCAGAAATAACAAAATTAAAAAAAAACAAAAAAAAAAATTTATAAAAAAACAAAAAAATTTATAAATAGATAAAGCAATTTAGAGCCAAATTAATGGATCATGAAGATTAAAAATAACAAAAAAATTTGAAAAAAAAAATCCAATAATAGGTATCGTTTTTAAGATTTCGAAGATCCTTTAACCGCCCCTCCCTGAAGTACATGCCAATCATCCCAGTCTATGTCTCTAATAATTTCGAGAAATTTAACATATGGATACTCATTCAATGCAAAGCAAATTTTCCTAAACAAATACCAGGCTATGTATCCTTCAAAATCTCCTCGACGATTGTAAACCGGCAAAGAATTTTTGAAGTAATATGGATGATGCAGCAGCTATTTGGGGAGTAACAGTGTTTAATTCTCAAATCTTATCGGCCACTGTAGCCACTTTTGACAAATCTTCACCACTAACAGATATAATGCTACGCATATTAACGGGTAAACGTTGTAGCCACAATGTTTTTAGGAAAGTGTCTGTTACTTTATCGCCCGCCAAATTACGCATCTCACACAGCAATTGAGATGGCTTTTTGTCACCCAGTTCTAATTCACTCAGTAATTTTTGAGTCTTTTGAGTCTCTGAATCAGCATATAATGAAATTAGTCTATTTTTAATTGCTTGATATTTATTATCTTGTGGTGGAATTTCTAAATTGTGCTTCTAGTTGAATAAACCATATTTGGTGCTACTTTGGTAGACCGTTGCACGGATTTTGGCGAATTTTTGGCGATTCTTCTTTTGGCGAGTAATACAACTTATGGTAAACCCATTGCTGGATAAGTTATTTATGGTAACCGATACTTTGTTGCCATTTTATTTAAAAAATAATGTGTTTTATTGTGCATAAATTCCGTGGTTTAAATATTATTTATGGCTTCTAAATATTAAAAATCAATTTAATTTTGCATTTTTATTTGAAATAAAATTTTTTTTGTTTATCGTATTTTATGAAATTTTATGTTGTGGATGATGTAATCAATGACGTCACCTTACTTTAAAAGTAATTGATTTTAATATGTATAAATCTAATCTAATGTTTTAAACATAATTTATGGCTGCTAAATATTAAAATACAATTTAATTTTGCATTTTTTAAAAATGATTTTATTATGTATGAATTTTTAAACAAATTTAATTCTAGGCGTGATGTAATAAGCTCTCTGATTGGTTAAAGAATATTTGTGCATTTCCGCGCCATTTTAAAATTTAATTCATATCTTGGAATTCCTTCAAAGATGTCTCTCTCTTAGATGAATGTTGTTATTGGTAAGTACCAAGAATTATTGGTATTGAATCAAAAAATTGTCCTTTGAGACCTTATTTTGGCCAGCCTGGCTTTCCTAATCAAAGATTTGTTTACAAATTGTTACAAATGTCAGAGGAAATTTATTTTAAATTTTTGGAAGAAACCTCGCTAATTGCTTCTTCAATGAAGTGCGAGAAATGTGGATCACAGATGAAGATGGTTAAAAGAGCCGATTCCGAGGATGGCAGTATATGGTATTGTGGTCACGGTGGAAGAAATAATCGCTGTAACGGTAAAAATATTAGACATTCCTTCTTTTTTACCGGCAGTAAACTTGCAATTGCTGTCATTTTAGCTCTAGTGTACGAAATATTCATGGGTTCTTCGTACGATAGAATTCAATGTGAGCTTGGTATTCTTTCAGAAGCTGTAGCCGACTGGCGCAGTTATGTAACCGACGTTTTAATTAATTTTGTAGAAACTAAAACGGAGAAGATCGGAGGGCCAGGGAAAATCGTGGAGATTGATGAGTCCAAAATCGGGAAATGAAAGTTTAACAAGGGTCGATTCGTTGAACGGCAGTGGGTTTTGGGGGGAATAGAGCGCGATTCAGGTCGCTGTTTTTTAGTTGTTGTGCCAGACAGAACAGCGGATACTCTTCTCCCTTTAATTAAGGATTGGATCGAACCGGGAACCCAAATTATTTCGGACTGCTGGAAAGCTTATGACCGTTTGAGCGAAGAAGGTTTTAATCACTTGCAAGTTAAGCATTCGCTCTATTTCGTAGATCCTAAAACCGGAGCTCACACTAACACAGTTGAAAGACAATGGCGTGACTTCAAAAATTCTTTGCCGGTTTACAATCGTCGAGGAGATTTTGAAGGATACATAGCCTGGTATTTGTTTAGGAAAATTTGCTTTGCATTGAATGAGTATTCATATGTTAAATTTCTCGAAATTATTAGAGACATAGACTGGGATGATTGGCATGTACTTCAGGGAGGGGCGGTTAAAGGATCTTCGAAATCTTAAAAACGATACCTATTATTGGATTTTTTTTTCAAATTTTTTTGTTATTTTTAATCTTCATGATCCATTAATTTGGCTCTAAATTGCTTTATCTATTTATAAATTTTTTTGTTTTTTTTTAATTTTTTTGTTTTTCTTTTTAATTTTTTTATTCCTGCCCTTGATATTACATTTTTCAAATTTTTTTCATTGCTATCTAAATTATGATTCCGATTATTTTGGTACTTACCAATAAACAACAGATTAAATGATTCAAAAAAATGTAAGTTCATATTTTTCTTTCATTTTATAATTGTATACTTCAATTTTTGTTAAAAAAATAGCAGGTAAAAACGAAAGTGATTAAAAGTTTACAAAAACAGGTTAGTGAACTCAGCTTACAAGTTTCTGCTTTAAACAAGCAACGCCCCAGTCGTCCCTATTGTCGTAACCGATCGAAATCAAGAGATAGGAGTTACAGTGGTAACAGATCTAGTGATATTTGTTACTATCATAAAAAATTCGGTGATAAGTCATTTAAGTGTAAACAACCCTGAAACTACTCATCAACATCACAGACAAATAGTCCGGAAAACCAGCTCCCCGTCTCTCATTGACGACAGAAGGACAAGGGGTGCAGCTGAGTCGTCTTTTCATCAGCGACAAAGAATCGGCTACCCAATTTTTAATAGATACCGGAGCAGAAATTTCCGTCATTCCTCCCTTACCTGCAGATAAAAAATCTCAAAATTAGAACTCTTTGC
The DNA here is from genome assembly GCF_044657685.1 of Stegodyphus dumicola. Classification (NCBI taxonomy): domain Eukaryota; kingdom Metazoa; phylum Arthropoda; class Arachnida; order Araneae; family Eresidae; genus Stegodyphus; species Stegodyphus dumicola. The sequence continues at coordinate 123,031,205 of NC_140776.1, forward strand.
TGCAAATGGTACGAAAATCAAAACATATGGCCAAAAATTACTCAAGCTTGATCTTGGACTCAGATGATCATTCACATGGCCTTTTGTAATTACGGAGGTAAACAAACCGATAATAGGGATAGATTTTTTTGCAAATTTTAACCTTTTGGTAGATTCTAAAAATCGCAAGTTGATTGATGGTACTACATTCTTAACAACCAATGGAACTCCTTGTTTTCAAAATAACAATAATAATATTCGATTTTAAATGCCGTAAATGATCCGTATAAATGTATCCTTAACGATTTTCCGGATTTGTTAAACTGAATGATGTTAATAATAAAGTTAAAAATCTTAACATCGAAACCAGAACATTATGTCGAAACCAGAGGTCCACCACTTTTTGCTAAAGCCAGGAGACTATCAGCTGAGAAACTGAAAGCGGCTAAAAAGAAGTTTGAATTTATGCTCCAAATGGGTTTATGCAGGCCATCCAAAAGTAACTGGTCGAGCCCACTACATCTCGCTATGAAGAAATCAGGTGATTGGAGACCTTGTGGAGACTATCGAGTGTTAAACAACGTCACGATTCCTGATAGATACCCTCACCCATTTTTAACAGATTGCAGTTCCATTTTAGCTGGAAAAAGAGTTTTCTCATCCATAGACCTCATTCGAGCGTACCAACAAATTCCAGTTCGAGAAGAAGTTATACCGAAAACGGCCATTCTCACTCCCTTTGGCTTATTCGAGTTCCCATTCATGACGTTAGGCCTACGAAATGCGGCCCAAACGTTCCAACGTTTCATGAACAGTGTGTTAAATGGATTAGAATTCGTGTTTTGCTATTTGGATGACATTCTAATAGCCTCTCCAGATGAATAAACTCATCTACAACATATACGAGCAGTCCTCGAGAGACTAAACGAACATGGCCTGTGTATTAATGCGGCAAAGTGTAAATATGGTCAAACAAAACTTGCACTCCTGGGATACGAAGTGTCAGCTGAAGGACTTAAACCTCTTTCAACGAAAGTTGATGCCATCAAAAATTTCCCAGAACCAAAGTCATTTACTAGTTTAAGACGATTTTAAAGTATGGGGAATTTTTTATTACAGATTCATATCAAATTGTGCGAAACTGCAACAACCTTTAACAACATTGCTAAGTGGTATTAAAAGGAACTGCAGAAAAGAAATAACCTGGACTGCAGAAACAAGAAACGCCTTCCAGATCTTAAAAGATGCACTTATTCATGCCACAAACTTAACTCACCCATCCGAAAAGTTTGAAATATCGCTAACAACAGATGCTTCCGATACTGCCATTGGAGCCGTTTTACATCAGATTGTTAACAATGAAAAACAACCCTTAAGTTTCTTTTCCCGAAATTTGACATCAGCACAACAAAAATATAGTGCCTACGACAGAGAATTCTTAGCCATCTATACAGCAGTGAAACATTTTAAATACATCTTAGAAGGGCCACCTTTTGCGTTATACACGGATCACAAACCACTAACATTTGCCTTCCAACAAAATTTGGAAAACGCTCCGCCACAACAAGCTAGGCAACTGTCATATATTAGCCAGTTCTCAACCAATATCCGATTCATACAAGGGGATGAAAATACCGTCGCTGACGCTCTCTCTCGCATATACACCATTTCTGTACCATCTGTAATAGACTTACAAACTATGGTAGACTGTCAAGAAGATGAACGACTTGAAGATACTTAAAAACAACCCAAACTAAAAAATCCTACAGATCCCTATACCGGACAGCGACAAAAAAAATTTACTGTGATACTTCTACAAATTATAATCGACCATACATCCCTACAAAGTTTCGGCAGAAAATATTTTCTTCAATCCATAATTTATCTCACCCTGGAATAAGATCCACGTTAAAATTTATAACACGACGTTTCATATAGCCCAATATGAATAAAGACTGCCAACTATGGACTAGAGCATGTTTATCTTGACAAAGATCTAAAGTTCACAGACATACACAGTCATCTTTGGGAGAATTCAAAGTACCCCCACACAGATTCCAGCATTTAAACATAGATCTGGTGGGTCCGCTACCTCCTTGTAAAGGCTTCAAATATCTTCTAACCATCATCGATCGTTATACACGATGGATCGAAGCGGTACCGTTAGAAGATCAATCAGCAGAATCTATTGCTTTGATTTATACTTGGTTTTCACGCTTTGGAATTCCGAATCGCATAACATCTGACCAAGGTCGGCAATTTGATAACCAGCTTTTTCAAGCTTTAGGAAAATATCTAGGTTTTCATACAAACACTACATCTGCGTACCATCCACAGGCAAAGGCCTGATCGAAAGACAACACCGAACTTTAAAAGCAAGTCTCAAATGTCATCTACTCGAATCAAAATCATGGCCGGAAGCATTGCCTTTCGTTCTTTTAGGAATAAGATCTGCCATCAAGGAAGACTTAGGTTGCTCGTCCACAGAACTTGTATATGGAACCCCTTTAGCATTACTTGGTGAATTCTTTTCAACAGTACCTCATATGAAACAGTCTGAATTTTCTCAAAATCTTCAGAAAATAATAAGAGATATGAAGCCAAGTTCTACCACCACCCATGAAAATAGGACAGTCTTTGTGTCTAAACATCTTTCCAACTGTCCTCACGTATTCCTATACAACAACATTAATAATTCGTCGCTAAAGCCTGTTTATCTTGGACCGTATCCTGCAAGAGCAAGAAAGGATAAGTATTTCGATATTGAAATACAAGGAAATGTTAAAATAGTTTCAATAGACAGACTAAAGCCATGTTTCCCAGTGCAAGATTCTGATATTCCTTTTCAAAACTCCCATTCCAATAAAGCGGAACTTGGGGAAACACCTGCAATCAAGAACACTGAAGAAAATTCAGAAACTCATCATGAAACGAAGACTACTACACTGACTACCAATAAGTATTTGGCGGTCCAATTTCGATGTGCTTTGCACCACATTAACCGAGCAGCGCTGTTCGACTTTGTGATCAAAGCAGCACGACCATGAAAACCAAGCAGATGTGCTTCCTTACGGATGGTATTCATTGAAACAATACTCCCGGATGCCTGTTGAAACTCCTCGCGGATGAGGTTGGTCGCTCCATCGGTTGGGTGCGGTTCTTCCGAATTTCTCTGGACAGTGTTATATATGTAACTGTAACTGTATCTATTATTATCTTTAATTATAACTGTAATATAGAATAGTGGATGAGCAATGTAGGTACATTTGTAATCAACTGAGCACGTACTCAACACATATAAAATACAACACATGGCACAGCCCGTCGATGATTAAAAAAGAAAATCTTTTTTGAAGAACCATGCAGCCTCGGTAAAGATATTCTAAACAAAAACATGATGGGAAGTTCTTTACTGTGAAATCGAAACTTATATCTCTGGTAAGTGCGTTGTTTATTTTTATTGGACGTGGCTAAAAATACGTATATATAAACTATTTAAAGTCCTAAATTAAATATGGATGGATTAAAGCCACCAAGTAATCTAAGTTTCGAAGGTAATTTAAGCGAAAATTGGAAGAAATGGAAACAAAAATTCCAAATTTATATGTTAGCTTCTGGTGGTATTACTAAATCACCTGAAATTAAAGTAGCTATTTTATTGCATATCATTGATGAAGAAGCACTTGAAAAATTTCATATTTCTAATTTAAGTGAAGAAAATAAGAAGGATGTTGACAAAGTAATTGAAACTTTCGAAAATTTTTGCATACCGAAAGCAAACAAAAGTGTTGATAGACATATATTTTTCTGTCGAACACAACATGTAGGTGAATCGCTTGATGATTTTTTAACCGATTTAAAGAAATTAAGTAGCAACTGTGGATTTGCAGAATTAAAAGATAGTTTAATAAGAGATAGAATAGTAAGTGGAATTCTAAATAAAAATCTCAAAGATAGATTATTAAGGGAAGATCAGTTAACATTGGAGAAATGTATTAAAATGTGTAAAGCTTCTGAATTAGCAGAACTTCAGCTGAAAACTTTAACTGAAGAAAATAAAATAGAAGCTATCAAACGTAATAAATTTCGACCTTCAGAGGAAAAAAGTCAGCCTTGCAAGAAAGACTATCATGTAAAACAAAAGCAACAAAGTACTAAGTCTTCTTCAAACTATCAAGAAAATAAGTACAATAATCCAAAACCATGTAGAAAATGTGGAACATTTCATAAGTTATACAACTGTCCTGCTTATAATAAGATTTGCTTGTACTGTAAAAAGAAAAATAACTTTTCTAAAATGTGCACTTATAAAATTGTTAATGTTGTACACAATAATTTAGAGTTACATAATAATGGTAATGAATATATTTTAGGGTCAGTAGAAGATACAAATCCATTCTCTAAAAATAAAACCGAATGGTTTGAAAAACTAAAAGTAAACATATCTAAATATTTATTTGTTAAGTTGGATACTGGAGCTCAGTGTAATGTGCTACCATTGCCTAAATTTAAACAATTAAATTTAAGAGATAAATGTTTGACTGAATCAAAAGTCACTTTAAATAATTACAATGGTACTACAATTGTAGTTGGAAAATGTAAATTATTATGTGAAACATCGAAAGGGGACAAGGATGAAATAGAATTTCAAGTCGTAGCATGTGATAAAACTGTTCCAGCTATTTTAGGTTTACCTACATTGCAAAAATTAAAGCTAATATAAAGGATTTGTACAGTAAATCCTGATTCCAATGAAAAGTTATCAGAATCTTTAAAAGGATATCAAGATTTGTTTAAAGGAATTGGGAATTTAACTGGATATACATATCATATTAAATTAAAACCAGGAGCTGTTGGTAAAATAGAACCCTGTAGGAAAATTCCACTTAGCTTATTAAATCCATTATAAAAGGAATTAGCAAGAATGGAAAAAGATGGTATTATAAAGAAAGTTAACCAACCAACAGAATTCGTAAATTTATTAGTGGTAGTAAGGAAAAAGGATGGTAATTTAAGAGTGTGTTTAGATCCTCAGCACCTTAACCAAAATATACTGAGAGAACATTATCACATACCAACCTTTGAAGAAATTTCATCTCAAATGACAAATGCAAAGGTCTTTAGTATTTTAGATGCAAACAAAGCATTTTGGCAAATTAAACTGTCAGATTCAAGTTGTGAATTTACTACATTTAACACTCCGTTTGGTAGATATTGTTTTTTGAGGTTGCCATATGGACTGAGTTCATCACCAGAAGTTTTCCATAGAAGTTTTTCTGAAATTTTTAGTGATTTAGAAGGAGTTCAAATATATATAGATGACTTATTAGTTTGGGGTAAAGATAAAAAAGAACATGATTTAAGATTAAAGAAGTTGTTGGACAGAGCCAGAGAAAAGAATGTTAAATTTAATTTAAATAAATGTAAATTTGGGCTGAATGAAGGGAAATATATAGGACATATATTTTCTAAAGATGGTTTAAAACCAGATGAAGACAAAATTAAGGCTATTCTAGATATAAAACCACCAAAAAATGTAAAAGAATTAGAAACTTTCCTAGGAATGATTACATATGTTTCTAGATTTATACCTAATGTATCAGAATTGACATCATGTTTAAAAGATTTTTTGAAAAAACAAGTTGTCTGGAACTGGAATGCAACACATGAAAAAGCATTTAGAAGACTAAAAAATGTCTTAGTAAATAAACCAGTTTTACAGTATTATGATATAAAGATGCCAGTAGTTTTATCTGTAGATACATCTCAAGAAGGACTAGGAGCAGTCTTACTGCAGAATAATTTACCAGTAGCATATGCATCTAAGGCATTAACAGATACACAGAAGAATTATGCTCAAATTGAAAAGGAAACTTTAGCTATTGTATTTGCGTGTGAGAAATTTCACCAGTATATATTTGGAAAAAATATTACCGTGGAAAGTGATTATAAACCACTGGAATCAATTTTCAAAAAGCCATTGAATAAATGCCCTGTAAGACTACAAAGAATGCGTATAAGTTTACAGCCATATCAGTTTGAGATAAAATATAAACCAGGAAAAGAACTTTTTATAGCGGATGCATTCTCAAGATCATTCACTGATGAAGGATCTGATTTCTTTGAAGGAGGTATAGAAGCTCATGTTGGATTGGTTGTAGAATGTATACCAATGTCTAATGGTAAAATGGAAGTTTTTCAACTGGAAACAGAAAAAGATGAAGAACTACAAGTTTTAAAAAAATTAATTAAAACTGGATGGCCAGATGAAAAATGTATGGTTCCAGAACTGGCAAAACCATATTTTAACTTCAGAGAAGAACTATTAGAAGCAAATGGATTAATATTTAAAAATTCCTGTGTTGTTGTACCAAGAAGTTTACGAAAAGATATGTTAAGCAGAATTCATTATGGTTATTTAGGAAAAGTAAAATGCAAGAACTTAACAACAGAAATATTATATTGGCCAAGAATGTCGAAAGAAGTTGAAGATGTGGTACTGAATTGTCCAAACTGTTTAAGTTTACAAAAAGCTAATATTAAATAACCAATGATATAAAATAAGAAAAATAAAATAAGAAATATCTAAAGAAATACCTGATGGTCCATGGAAAGTACTGGGAACAGGTCTCTTTTATTTTCAAAGAAGGAATTATCTAATAGTTATAGATTATTTTAGCAAATATGTTGAAATTGGACATTTGAAAGATTTGTCAAGTGTAGCAGTGATAAAGCAATTGAAATCAATTTTTGCAAGACATGGTATTCCGAAAATAGTATATTCGGATAATGGTTCACAATATAATTACAAGAAATATAAAGATTTTGCAAGAAGATGGAATTTTGAAACCAGAACTTCAAGTCCAAATTACCCACAGTCTAATGGAATGGTTGAAAGACATATTCAAACTATCAAGCGAATGTTAGAAAAAGCTGTAGTTGACAACAAGGATCCATATTTAGTATTACTGGAATATCGTAACTCTCCTATTTCAGATGAAATTAAGTCACCTTCAGAATTTATGTTTGGAAGAAAAGTAAAGGGATTGATGCCTATAAAAGAGAATTTTGTCCAAGCTAAACGATATAAAGACCATAAACAACATTTACTGAAGAGCATGATTTAAACCTTACAAAAAAGTTATTATGATAGGAATGCAAGACCGCTAAAATCACTGAAAACAGGAGATCATGTTACATAAAAGAGAAAGGGAAAAAATTAAATGAAAGAGGGAAAATTATAGAAGAAGCAGAAAGATCATGTTCATATAGGATTATAAGAACAGATGGAAGAAGTGTAGAAAGGAACAGAAGAGACCTTCTTAAAGGAACTAATCAGGAAGAATTTGCAATACAAAACAACTATGAGAATGAAGTTATAGATGAACCCGACATACATGAAAATAGTAGGAGCACTACAAATTTAGATGTGCCTGTAAGTCCTTCAAAATCTTACAGAAGTGTTTTGTCACCAAATAGCGAAAGAGGTATAGTATCATCAAATTTTTCAAATGGACATAACTACGTTACTCGATCTGGTAGGACTGTTAAGAAACCTTATTATTTAAAAGAATATGTTTAATTTTACTACTATTATTATTTTTTATAAAAAAGGGAGATGTTATATATGTAATTGTAACCTTATCTATTATTATCTTTAATCATAACTGTAATATAGAATAGTGGATGAGCAATGTAGAATAAACGATGTTTGTGTACATCTTGTAATCGTCACTGAGCGCGTACCCAACACATATAAAATACAACACAGACAGCACTTGTCGGTCTCTATCTCCCAGTTTCGTTGGTCTGCCGACTCGGAGCACATTCCGTCAATCACCGCTCACCTTCCACTTCTCAATCACATAAGCCACTGTCGATTTTGGCTACTTCAGATCGCTAGATATGTCCCTTAAGGATCGGCCACATTTGCGATACCCGATAATTATACCTTTCTCGAAATCAGAGAGCTCCGAACTGCGAGGCATCTTGCATGCGACTAAAGCCGATGCTGTTTCCTACACGATATATACCAGCGGAGTCCGTGACGTACGTTAGGACAGCAGATATCGTCATTTCCATAGGTGTCCAAATACTTATTGGTAGTCAGTGTAGAACCAGCAGACATGTGAAGTTCCCCAGTCACTTTAAAGACTATCTTCCATAATCGCTGTCACTAGGAAGGGGGTGTGTAGTGTCGCTTCAATTTCGTCAAGTTTCTAATTAAATTTAGTTAAATCGGAATGGCAACACTTTCTAGTCTCCGCGAAGAATGAAGTTAACAAATTTCGGTTTTCTGTCACGCGATTCAATGTGCATGTAAAATGTAAATAAATTTCATGAATAAGAATATATAACTTCGTAAGGAATAAAATATTTGTTCTATTGGAGTCAGAGAAGTGTTATTTTCCTATATTTGCATACCAGACACTTCACCCATGACATGGCATCATTAATAGTTTTTGGAACTTTTCTAGGGGGAGTTAAAATAATTCCCCCCGGAATAGAAAATATTTGAATATATAAAATAATGGGGAAGACAAAGCTTACCAAAATAAGAGAATACCTTAATTTTTTATTTTTAAAATTTACATTGCTCGTGTCCTACAATACAACATTTTCTCTACAGAAATCTGTTAGTTGAAAAATTTAAGTTTCGCTTTAACGAAATACAGTCATGTTTATTATTTCAAATGAGGAGAAAAGCACGTGATCACTCAAGCAATCTTATTGGCTAGAGACTCCGATTTTAATGTACGCTGTGTTCTATCGCCTACTAAAGTGGTGCAGACACCAGGGTACCTGGGTATTACTAACCCTACCCCTCATCGGACAAATTATAGTATAGTTTCGAATATACGTGAATTATAACTGAAGGCATTAACGAACATATCTTAAAATGTTGTGGATATACATAATTATCAGGTAATGGTACATAATTTTAACAGCATATCTCCTATCGGTAACTTAAAGCAATAATCTGGATAGAAAGCCAGTCAAGCACAGAAGCTGTCGAGTGGTAGAGCTGGAAAGAGAACATAGACAAACATGGCAAAACAAAAGAGGTAAGTGCGCTACTTTGGTACCGCTAAACTGACAGCATGCATGATACTAAAAAATAATATATAATACAATAACAGTACAGAAATTTGTAGATTATATATGTATAATAATAATCAGTCATTACACACAGAAATTAAGGTAGGTTAACACACATAATGGCCCGCGGGCGCTTAATATTCATAGGATTATTTACATCATATCTATACTTAGTTATCGCAGTACTGTCAATAGCCTCCTGCTTGTCATAAAAATTCCGCGATAGGCGGCTGTAATAATCCTTGAGTTCCTCAAGTTTTAGCTCCTTGTGGAGCTGTCTATTCCTAACATACCAGGGGGCATTGCGAATTTGTCTAATTGCCCCATTCTAGGCTGCTTGCATTTTCTAAGTGATTTACAAGAGTATGCCCATACCGGGCAGGCAGAACCAACACCTCCTTATAGAAGGAAGCCGGGACACTGAAGCGAGGGGAAGCTCTGACGTCACAGGTAGTCGTCTCTGACTCACCTCGCTCCTTCAAACAAAATCAAAGCCCCGTAGTTGAGCCAAGAGCGACGAACGTGGAGCGGTTATTTGCGTTAGCGACAGAGTTTTTATATTGTCTCGTGCTTTTTTTATATATTGTCTCGTGCTTTTATAATTTCATACGATGCCTCATAAATGTGCTGTAGCCACATGTCGTGGTAATTATAAAAACGGACCAAAAGTGCCTGTATTCAAGTTTCCAAATGAGACTGAACTCCTGATGAAATGGATAAGGAGTCTACGAAGAAAAGATGGCTTTCAACCTACTAAACATACCAGAGTAAGTTCAATTTTACTGCATTTTTTATGTTTTGTATCTTTACATTTTTTTATTACTTTTATTGATAGGTATGTGATGTTTATGCTTACGATATTAGATTTTGATCTGTGGGTAAGAAGTTTTATGTTTGAAAGATTTTAATCTTGCCTGTTTTAATCATTTCAAAAAAATATTTTCCTTCAAAGTTTTATGAATGAAATAAAGTTCCATATAACAGGAATAATTCTAAATTTAGTAGTTACATAAATGCCAATAATTTGTAAATGCTTTCTAGTATACTGTGCAGGCAGATTCTGTAGTTATTCCAAATTTATCATAATTTATATGACAAGGAACTACTAAGTAATCATAATAGGTTTCATTTTAAAATTTTTGTAATGATATATGAAAGTTTGGTATGATGTATTTAAGGTAATTATTTGTATTTGGTAACCAGTGTTTGTTGTAAACAATTATCTCAAATATATAATTTTCTTTAAATGTAAATAAAGCTGTAATCATTATGATGAGCATTCCAGATTTTACAAATTACTTAAATTATACACGTAATTGAAATGATATTACTGGTTTTTTAATTCGTATTTATGTATCAAATTATTTATTTAAATCATAGGGCTTATTGACTTCTGTTACTAAATATTAACATGCATCTAACTTTTGTACTCACAACAAGTTGATTTTTGAATATTTTCTTTTATAGGTATGTGAATTACATTTTCGATCAGATGAAATAATACGAGAAATCGAAATGTATGATGAGAAATCAGCGAAGTTAATTAAAGCCCCAATTTCTAGGCCACGTTTGAAAAAAAGATGCATACCTTCTCAGTTCCCTGATGGCCCATCCTACATGTCATCAAATTCTGTATCGAGAATGTCACCAGAAAAGAAGAAAGCTCGTTTAGAAGAGAAATACCTGGAGAAAGCGATAGAAGAAAGTTTGAAAATGAAAGAACGGTATGATAATGAACGATCATTTGAAAGTTTAATTGAATTCAATAATTGCCTAGAACATCAGATTTTAGAAACATTTTGGACAATTGTACATACTGAAAATTCAACTATGTTACTTGATATTTTAAGTGACCCAGCTCCAGAAATTCAGAAATCGGTAGTAATAAATGAGGATTTAACAGTATGTGTTTATATTAAAAACATCGCTATAAAATCTATTGGTAAATTTGTTTTCCCTCTAAAAATTAGTAATGTAAATATGTTTCTAGAAGTACTAAAGGAAGTTGAAAGTCTGTCTCATAACTTACAAAATGAAGAATATATTAAGAATTCTATACAAATTGTGGATGATATGCTTTCAGAATTGAAAAGAGTGTTACCTGAAAAAGAAACTGAACTGAACTTCCTTTCAGAGCAAGTAAATAAACTAAACGTAAAGAAAGAGAAGTATCGATATACTCCAGATTTACTTATTTTTTGCAGTTTGTTAAACTCGATCTCACCACATGCATACAAGTTTTTACGACATTCAGGTTACATTTCTATTCCCCATCCACGTACTATTCGTAGAATTTGTTCAACGTTTTCTCTTAATCCTATTACTGAGCAATTTAATGATGACTTTTTAGGATATGTTAAACAAAGATGCAAGGATTTAGAAGAAAATGATAAAACTGTAATTATTATGATGGATGAAGTGCATTTAAATTCATGTTTCGATTTTAAAGGAGGAAATTTGTGTGGCATGGCCTACAACTATGAAAAAGCTGCTACAAGTGCTTATGTTTTTATGATACGTAGCTTATTATCACCTTTCAAGGATGTGGCACATATATTACCAGTTAAATCATTAAATGCTGAGGATCTGTATCAATATCTTAAGAAAATTATAATTGGTTTAGAAAATATAGGTTATAGAATTGTGGCAGTTGTCTCTGACAATAATTCAATAAATAAAAAAGCCATGTCATTATTTTGTATGCCTCCAAAAATTAGTATTGTGTATAAAAACCCTGCAGACTTATCTCGGCCACTATTTTTTGTTATTGACTCAGTGCACATCTTGAAGTGTGTCAGGAACAACTGGATAAATCAAAAAACTTCTAGGCAATGTTTATTTTATCCAAATTTTGAAAATTTTTCCAAGGTCGAAACAGCGGCATTTGCATGCATAAAAAGTCGTCTCCATTCATTAGAGGCAGGCAGAATTGTAAAATATAGTTATGGTTTGACTCTGAAAGCTCTGTATCCAACCAATTTGGAAAGACAAAATGTCAAGCTAGCATTACAAATATTTGACAGTCGTCTTGCAGAGGCAATAATGGTTATTGGTAAAGAAAATAGTATTTTAAATTACGAAACAACAGCTGAATTTATTAAAATTATATCTACATGGTGGTCAATAGTCAATGTCAAAAGTATCTTTAAAGGACACCATAAGATGAATGAGTATCAAAAGCCGTTAACTGTGCAAAATGATGATGTTAGATATATTTATTTAAATAAGTTACTTGAGTGGTTAGATCAGTGGAAACTTTTAGGCTGTTCTAGTGGTGGACTAACTAAGGAAACACATTTTGCATTAACACATACTAGCTGTTGAAAAAATATTTTCGCATCTAACAGTTACTGTTACACATTATTGTGAATTCCTTATTATTTTTTTTCTACTCATGTATGCTGTCTGTTTAACCTTGAGATCACTTGAAAAGTAATAGTAACGAAAAATTCATTTCTATGCATCTATGTAAATCAGTGTCTGGGTTGTATTTTAAGTGGTCCTTATTATTAATGTGGATATCAAATTAGTGTTAACATATGGTAAGATTCTTTATCATTATAATTGACTTGAAATATTGAAAAATTCATTTCCTTGCCCTTAATTTGTTGTGTAAAAAATTGTCTGCGTTATGTTTTTATGTGGCCACTACTTTTATCATTTGGGTATAATTTTGGTGTTAACATGATAAAATACTTTATCAAAGTAACAGTTATATGTTTCAAAATGCTTACAAAATGTTATGTATATAATAACTGCCACTGTTATACTGGTAATGGGTCATTATACTTTTGTTGATATGGACAGATATTGACTGTTTTACATTCAGATGACTTGAAATATTGAAGAAGGCATGTCCTTTTTTTAATTTCTCATCGCGTAAAAAAAAGTGTCTCGGTTTGTGTTTTAGTGCGGCCACTACTTTTATCATTTGGATATAAGTTTGGTGTTAACATATGGTAAAATGCTTTCTCCTGATAAAAGTGATATGTTTCAGCATGGGTACAAAATGATATGTATATAATAACTGCCACTGTTATACTGGTAATGGGTCATTATACTTTTGTTGATATGGACAGATACTGACTGTTTAACATTCAGATGACTTGAAATATTGAAGAAGGCATTTCCTTGCCTTTAAATTGTCATTGCGTAAAAAGGTGTCTCGGTTTGCGTTTTAGCGCAGCCACTACTTTTATCATTTGGGTATAAGTTTGGTGTTGACATATGGTAAAATGCTTTCTCCTGATAAAAGTTATGTTTCAGCATGCTTACCGAATGATATGTATATAATAACTGCCACTGGTATACTGGTAATGGGTCATTATAATTTTTTTGATATGAACATATACTGACTGTTTTATATTTAGATGACTTGAAATATTGAAGAAGGCATGTCCTTTTTTTAATTTGTCATCGCGTAAAAAAGTATCTCGGTTTGTGTTTTAGTGCGGCCACTACTTTTATCATTTGGGTATAAGTTTGGTGTTGACATATGGTAAAATGCTTTCTCCTGATAAAAGTGATGTTTCAGCATGCTTACCGAATGATATGTATATAATAACTGCCACTGTTATACTGGTAATGGGTCATTATAATTTTGTTGATATGAACATATACTGACTGTTTTATATTTAGATGACTTGAAATATTGAAGAAGGCATGTCCTTTTTACTTCCTTGTACGAAGTAAAAAGGAAGTATTGTAATCGCGAAAAGTTTCAGGCAGCATATTTCACCGAAAATATCCATTTTGACCGCTATCGAATGCAATTTAACGATGTTTTTGCACCATATCTGTACGTAAGGACAGAATAAAATACTCTTTTCCTTCAAAAAAATTATAAAACTGCTTAAAAAAACTTAAACTAAAATTAATTCTGAAGAGAATTTTTCGTGGCTTCTGTACGAACGTATGTACGTACGTTCGTGCGTACGTACATATCTCACATAACTCAAAAACGAGTAGCCTCAGAACGTTGAAATTTTGTATATAGGACTGCTATAACATGTATATGTGCACCTCGTATTTTGGTTGCAATCGGCCACACCAAACGTATATAAATATATTTATATGTATATCCACTCTATGACTTGAAATATTGAAGAAGGAATTTCCTTGCCTTTAATTTGTCATCGCATAAAAATGTGTCTGGGTTATGTTTTAAGTGGCCACTACTCTTATCATTTTGATATAATTTTTGTGTTAACATATGGTAAAATGTTTTATCGAGGTAACAGTTATATGTTTCCAGCATGATTAGAAAATTGTATGTTTATAATAGCTGCTGCTATTATACTGGGAATGGGTCATTATAATTTTGTTCATATGGACATGCACTGACTGTTTTATATTCAGAGCACTTGAAAGATGATAATATTAAAAAATTCATTTTCGTGCTGTTGAGTGTTTGCTGCATAAAATGGTATCTGGGTTGTATTTAAATGGCTACCACTTAATGTTTAGTAAGTGGTTATCATTTGGTGTTAACATACTGTAAAATGCTTTCTCATGATAAAAGTTGTGTTTCAGCATGCTTACAAGATGACAAGTTTATGGTAACTGCTGCTTTTATACTGAGAATGGGTCATTATAATTTATATTTTTTATATGGGCATGTACTGACTGTTTTACACTTAAAAATATTGAAAAATTCATTTCCTTGTCTTTAATTTGTTGTTGTGTAAAAAAGGGTCTATGTTGTGTCTTTAAGTGGCCATTACTTATATCATTTGAGTATAATTTTCATGTTACCATATGATAAATTACTTTATCAAGATAACAGTTATGTGTTTCAGCATGGCGACAAAATAACAGGTTTGTAATAACTCCTACTATTATTCTCGGAATTGGCTGAATAAAGGGTGTCTCTGATTAGGAGCACTCATTTCACAAACCTGTGATTTTCATGTGCATTTTGAAATTACCGGTGTCCCATAATTAAGACTGGTGGCTTTCTGGACAAATCATTTTGATATATTCTTTGCTTAAATTAAACAAGCCTGATAGCGAGTAACTTAGAAGATCACGATTTTAGCTTGGAAAAATTACAACAAAATTGTGTTGCATGTAGTGACCAGATACTTTCAAATTGGATACTGGTGCATAGGTAAAACATTTTTATTATTTTCTATATTTGAAACATTAACTGATAATCACTTCCTTTACACAACATCAATAAATGTTTTTACATATACTGGTGATGCTGACATCCATTTGCTGTTGAATGTATCTTTATATGCTTCATAAATAATAATAGCCATCGTATAAAATTTAATATCATTTGTGCACCTGAAGTGTTTTAAATGGTAATGGACGGTCTTCTCAAGTGTTTGCCCGATATTTATCCATATTATGGCAGTATCGTAATACATTTTGAAACTATTAATTGGCTGTTGTAAAAAGTTTATAACGGTGTTTGTAATTGCCAGACAAAATGGGTTGAAATTTAACGAATAGAAACTTGAACTTGCAGTATCAAAATTTAAATATTAAGGTCACATAGTCTCATCTTATTGTTTCTGATGAGACCCAATTAATATAGAAGCAGTTTTGAAATTTTCACACCTGTTAATAAATAAGAATTTATGAGATTTCTTAGTATGGCAATATGCTTAATGAGATTTCTGCTTCAATTTTTACAAGAAAGTTTGAATAATTTATTGATAAAAAGAGATCAGCTGGTTTTAACTTATTTGTATGTTATAACTTAGGTGTTGTGTTGTTATGCTGACTGCTTGCATAAAATTGTAAATAATTTTTTTTTATTTTTCACTTGTGAATCTTTATTTTCAAGTTCAGCTATATAACTAACACAATACAGTTAAGTACATATACAACTAATATTATTGGTTCTACAGATTTAAGCAATAATTTTAAATTGCACATTGAATTATTTGCTAAGCAAACCTCTGATATACTAATTTATTTGAAACTTGCAAGACACATAGCATATTATAGACAAAATTTAGTGCATTTTTATACCATTTTCTTTTAAAGACAAATTACTGATTGGAAGAAAAATGAAATGATAAGTAATAGTTTGTATGCAGATAATTTGGGTTTTTTTCATAAATATTAGAAAAATATAAAGCAATATTAAATTATGAGGGAAAAGTCAGAAATTCCTTTTTTGAGTTAGTATGGCTGATTTTTAACTTTTTAAATGCTGCTGTGAAACCTACAAGGAAGTATAATTCATTAAAGCCAAGAAATAAGAAACAAAAAATTCTTAAATTTATGTCAAATTTTATTGTGTTAAATTTTGAAGTAATTAAATTATTCATTATATATAATTGAATCTCTGAATAAAATTCCACCCAAGTATCTATATCAAATAGTGAAATCAACGTTAAGTACGGCACTAACGCGCAGGCTGTTTTGTTTCGTTGCTCTCTCGGGGTTTCGACATAGACGACTACGCGTGACGTCACAATCCAGTGTCCCGGCTTCCTTCTATAAGGAGGTGTTGGCAGAACACGCTGTGTTCTGAAATCGTGGCAGAGACCGATTTTTGGCGCATGCGCAGATCTTTAAAATTGTTGCTCTATGAGAAAGTCGGCCGAGAAAATCGCTTCGGGTAATAAGAGTTGGCGCCAATGATTTCCGAATCAGCAGATATACTTTCTCCTTTCAATCTTAGATTATGTAAAAAATGTCTTTGTTTAAATCTCTTAAACCAACCACGATTTGCGGAAAATGATACCTTTTTTCCATCTGACGAAGTCGACGGTGATTCATTCTTAAGTGCTTTTTAAATCTTTAAATTATTTTCTTATTTGTAGTAGCATTATTATCAACTGGAATCTGTTTTTGATTTTGGTTTTCTATCCATATCACTACTGCCTTTTCCATATTTTCCATTCTGTCATCTATTCATTCATTCTATCTATTCTAACCTCTTTGAAATCAGACTAGTGAAAGGAAAGCAATTGGCAAAAAGCTAATTTCCGGTGGCATCCGTGATGGCGTTTATTGGATTCATGCTTTAGATTTGCGGCAAAGGATTGATGTTTATTGACAATTAGTTACGGCTTTTTTAAAGGTAATATTGAATTATACTCAGAAATTTAATAATTTTTAATTTTGTGTAATGTGATTAAATATATATGTGTGTATGAAAAGTTTCATTGAAACAAAAATCTGAAACCAGATTTAAGAATAGGCATTAAAAAGCAACATTTTTGGTAACATTATTTTTATCGAAGTAATGATTTTCTTTCAGTATTGAAAGAGCAGTTTAGAATTTCTATTAAATGTTTTGATGTTTGCTTTTATAAGTTAACGTAAATTTATTGTTGTGTTTTATTTGGTATATTACCTTCTAAACGAGTGCTTCTTAATTGTGACATTAATCCAAATTGTCGGTAAAAGTTTACAATAGGGTGCCCCTTGTTTATTGGCGATTCTTTTTTGACACCAAGACAAAACCAAAATAAGAAGTCAAAGAATTACACAAGATCTGTGTTCATGTACACATCGATCTAGTTTTACTTAAAAAAACATCCTAGAATTGCACAAACTAGGTATTGTGCACTGCCTTAAATATGTCCATGTACACATCAATCTATTTTCATTTAAATAAAATCGGGAAGCTAAAACAAAGTTAAAACTATCGTGGTAACCAGAAGTGAGGTTTCATCGCCAAAATTTTTAAAAAATTGTCGCCAATCGAAGGGGCACCCAATTCTACACTAGAGCCAAACTGTCTACTAAAATCACAGCGTTTTGCCATTTTTTTTTAAAGCCAGTGTTAGTTTCTAAACAGACAGCTATCAGCTTTTACATATTCAGTTAGTGCAGTCATGTTGAATGTTCATTTATCCTTAATACATTACACTAATTGTTTTACCCACTAGTTAAAATGGTCTGCGGTTTAGATGCTACCTGTATTATTAATCTATTTTAAGCAAATGTAAATAGATACGTTGTTAAAAGAGGATAAGGTACTTGTCCATTATCCAGGCTTGAATATTTTTTTAATATTATTTACTGATACTAGGGAGAGATTTGGAATCTGAAAGATTACAATATTCCCATCCCTTTCCATTTGAATTCCGAAAAAGACTAGACCGTACAAACCAACTCTACAAAGTCGTTGAAACAATAGTTGAAGGTATGAAGAACGAGAAGATTACAGGTGAAATATTCGTAGACAACTCCAAGGCTTCCGATCGTGTATAGCTGGAAGCACTCCCGTATTTCCCAAATTACATCACATCTACCTGAGTGGTAGACACTTCATCATTCATGTCTTCGGCTCACATTCCACTTAATGCCCTATATTAGCAGGCGTAGCCCAGGAGTCTCTCCTGGCACCCAAACCTTTTAATATATACATGAACGACATTCATAAATCACCCAACATGGCACTCACGATGTACGCAGGTGATAGAGTGATCCTGACACAATGTGCATTTGTTGGATCAGTCATACTACAACAGTTACAAGAACACATAAACATACTTGAGATTTGGCTTCAAAAAATGGAAAATTCTGTTCAACGTAGACAAGAAACATGCTATCTTGTTTATAAAAAAAAAAAAAAAAAGGAAATTGGCAAACATTTTCACTTTTATGGAGCATCTATTACCTGGGCTAAGGAGGTCCTTTATCTTGGGTGATCCTCAGTAATTCTCTCACGTGGGCCCCACACATAACATCTTACAGAAGTTTCAAGCTCGTAAAGCAAATTCCCCTTAATTGCTCGAAACGACATTCTGTCTATGGACAATGAATTAATCATTTATAAGTCCGTATTGTGTCCTATGCTCTGTTATGCTTCCCCAGTATGGGTGTATTCTTGCAAATCAGTTACTGTCTGTCTGCGGTAAGAACACCTCCCGTCACGATGTCTGGCGGGTGGCGGTCGCTATAGCAACAGGGCTAGTATATTTCAAATAGGGACAAACCAAGGATTGCTAAATCCAGTCATTAAAATATGTATGACTTTAACAATCCTGCCAACGGCAAACGCCCCATGGCGATACTTAATGTAAGTACTGAGTGATGTTTTCTACTAGTACCTGTTTTTCACCCAGCACCTGTATTATATACTGTACCCATGATTATACTATGATGTATATGTCTCCTCTTTTATATGTATTTACCTTAAATGTGTTTATTTTGTATCTTGTTATGCCTTTTAAAAATACCAGTGTCCACTCAGTACATAATATTTAACTCAATGTATTCAAACTTTGTACAGTACGTACTTGCCCTTTAAATCTCTGCCCCTTTAAATGTTCTTGCCAAAGGAACGGCACTTACTTATTGCTTATATTTCCATGTGATATATGTCTCTCTTTCAGCTTATCAGCTTCCTTCCCCCATCACTCAACTCTGTTTCGGTTCATATTTTGATTCTTTTTCCAAATTAAAGTTATATTACCACTTTACCGTATTAATTAATTAACATCAACCACTAGATTTCAATAATTTCAAATTAACTTGATGTTACTTGTTGTACTGCCTGTTACTTAACTTTTTCTACCTTAAGGAATATTCACATGGTTCAATTAACTGTTAAAACTTTTAGGATTTTTTTGTTTTGTTAATACAAACAAAATTAGGAAAATTTAATTGTTTGACAGAGGTAGGGCCTTCGCCCCAGGTACTGAAGTGTATACACATCATTCTCCTATGAAACAATGAGAAATTTGAAGTTAGCTTAGTAATTCTGTAAAAACTAATCATGCAAGAAACAAGTCAGTGTGTTAATTTACACTGTAATCAACTGGATTTGCATTGACATAGTAGATTGGAGCATTTATGTCTATAACATGGTAACAAAACCCACAAAAAATGACCCCACTGGGATAATTGCCCACGCAACAAATACCCACACCTCTGAAAGCGCACATTGATAAAAGCCCACATAGGTATAAGCCCACGTTGCTAAAAGCTCACACTGACAAAAACCCATACCGATATATATATGCTACGTTAAAATGAATATTTTTTCCCTTTTTTTCTTCAGCAGCAAGTAGATTCATGAATGAAGATAAAATAAAAAAAATTAATTAAATGACAAATAATTGAACAATAAATTTAAGTAGAGAAACAATTTCATTTTGGGCTCCAGCTGAATTAAGAGAGTCAATCAAAATAATTGTAATTATAAACATATACATGTATGTGTAACTTTGTTATTATATTTACGCGACAAATGGAAGTGCCCTCTATAAGTCTGACAAAGGGAGGTGAAAGGGAATACTGGCCATACTGCTGCTTTGACAGAAAATCAAAATGCAGCATGTGTGTAACTAAGATGTACATGTTTTATTAAAAATATAGTGAGTCCTCTTTAACCCTTTGCGGCGCACTATACGTTAACGTCGGAATTTCAACAAAAAATGTTGTATGCAGTCTATTTAGTCCTAAAAGAGTATACAGGTAAAATTTTGTAAAAATTGCACTTACCGTTTTAATTCTGTGGGTGTTCCATGAGGTGGAACACTGCGCCGCCAGAGTTTTTAAAAGTGTGACTAAGCGAGCATTGCAGGGAAGCGTTTGTATAAGAATGAAAAAAAACTCTGTATTATGGCTGTATATATGGTTTCCTGGATATACACCATATTCTTGAATATATATGGATAAGTGAGATAAATATCTATATACACAAGTCCTATATACAAAAATATTTACAAATTTTCCTATTTCTTAGCTTTGTGAAATTGTTCAAAGCAAGTCACACCTTTTTGATGGAAGCACAAACCAACTACTATTAATATTAACAATAAAGAAAAATAAGCCTATAATATATACATACAGGAAAAATATCTACACAATTATTGAAAATAAACGGGAATGAGACTAAAAAGCAACAGCAAAAAATTCGCGCAGGTCTAAGTAAAGATGAGTCAAGCTACTAATAAAATTCCTGCCTAAAAACTACTCCCAAAAAATTTGAGATGCCAATATTAAGGCTTTCATATCACAAAACACACCTCACCCCTCAATACTGATTTGTTTGAATTCATTCCGCCCCAATACAACGGAAACAGAAAACGTAAACAACGGGTGTTCTCTCCTAAGCACAGATGTTCTGATTCGTAACAGCATGAGATTGCTAAAGGCACAGTGTTCCCGCTAATGGAACACCCGGGTTTATTCAATGATTCTGCGTATGGTTTTTGTATGAAAGATTAAAAAAAAATATAGAACAAATAATTTGGAGTACAGCCAGCAAAATTATGCCTAATTTTTTTTCCAAATAAAATTTATTATCCAGTTCTTTGATTATTAACTTGACTTTTTTTATCATTGCGTTTAGTTTATCTCTGACAGTAAACAGATAAACACTTTTTCCTTGTAATCTAAATTTAATTCGTTTAACTTTCCAAAAATATCAGCTAAATATTCTAAACGCACCAACCTTCATTCACTAAATAAACATTTTTGCAATTCAAATTTTGAGTCACTGAGGAAAATTTTAATTTCTGATTGAACTTTAAAAAGACTATTTAAAATTTTGCCTTTGGATAACCACCTTAGTTGGGGGTGTAATAAAAGCATTTCATGCTGACTGCCCATCTCTTGGTATAAAATTGTAAATATTCTTGAATTTTAAGCTCGGCTTTAATAAAATTAACAGTTTCACAGCTTGATTCAAAATGATTTTTGGAGATAGTTTTTTTGGCTACTAAAGCTTCACGATGAATGGAGTAGTGTAGTAAGTAAATTTAGTTTCAGGTGCAACTTTCTTTATTTCAGAAGTAACACCAGAAAGTTTTCATGTTAAAGCCTGAGCACCGTCACTACATGGTGAAAAGCACTAATTCCAAGGAATATCATTCTCTCACATAAAATTTTCAGTTACTTTGAAAATTTCATTTGCAGTTGCTTTATCGTGAAGAGATTCACAAAATAAATATTACTCTGTGGCAATTTGTTTATCTTTTTTGAAAGGTATGTAAACTAATAATTGAACAAAGTTTGTTATATCAGTACTTTCATCCCGTTTCAATGAGAAATACTCACTGTTTTATTTTTTGATTATGTGTCTCTTTCATGGAATTTTCTATTTCATGAATTTATCGACTTACTGTATCATTTGATAATGAAGCCGTATTAAGTTCATTAGCTGCTTTTTCCTTGAAAAATGTTAAAATGTTATCTTTAGCTGCCAGTAATATAAGGTTTTCTCCAACAGTGTGAGCCTGTCCAGTCTTGGCAATTCTTAGGCTTACTAGTTATGTTGTTAGTAGGTCAAAAAAGAAGAAAAGAGAATCATGTTATGAAAAATTTATAAAAGATCTGTTTAATAGTTCTTCTACATCAAATGTTGAACTTGTAGAAAGTCAAAGTGAGGATTTTGGTGCTGCTTCTGGTACTACACCAGAAAATCCACCTTCAATAGAAGAATTTTCAAGAGAACTTTCAAGTGAAGAACCTTCCAAAGCCTTTTCACTTTAAAAAAAACCTTTCATTACTTGTTTACTATTTTTGAACTCTGAGAATATTTTAAGAGGAAATATTCTCAGATTTATCCTCTAAATTGGCATGCTTGGACTCAAGATATTTTTTAAGAAGCGGTGGTTTCATACTTTGATTGGATAATAGTTCATCGTAAACATCACATTGAGGTTGAGGGTCCATTTCATCTTGATTCCAAGTAATGATAAATAACTTTTGTTATATTTTCTATAAACAATTTTTCTTTTCTTTTCACCTTAGTGCTAGTAGATTGCCATGGATCCATCACCTGTGAATCATCATTTTTCTGCTTAGTCTCCTACCTATTTTTTGATTTTGAAAAATCTAGGTTTGTTTTACTACTTTTTCACAAATACTTAAATGCACAATATATTACGAGTTCTTCAAAAAAACAAATGATTATATTCTCAAATCACATAGAAAAGTAAGGAACGGAAATAAAAAAGAAGACAAAATACCTGCTGTTAGCAGCTGCAAATCGAGGTAAAAGGAAATTATTCTAATTGAAAATAGAGCAATATGGCCCAGAAATGGTGGCAAGGTAAAGTGTAGATATGTTAATAAATCGATCACTTATAAAACAATTAATGAGATACTGTTATCTTTTTTAGGAACTTGTCTTTATTTCCTGTTAAATATAACATCCATTTATATTACTCCCTTTAGTAACACCATTTATGACAAAATTTGTTATGTCTATGGCTAAAAGAATATTTGTGAAAATGAAAAGGCATTATTTTATTTACATTAATATTAGTCTATGAACAGGGATTGACCTTGAACAAAGCTTAGGTCCCATAAATTTATAAAAGTTGGGAGGGGGAGGGAAATAAACAGGATGTTGGGGTATTTAATTCTTTAATTTAATAGTTAAAAATATTTTGTTTCTACCACCCAGATGATAATCACTGGGTTAGATGGTTTGAACACAATGATGAAACTAAAAACTATGCTAAAGCAGTCTAAACTCAAAATCTGCAGTCATTTAATTGTTAATCTATTAGCAACAATTATAGCAATCCTGAGAAAAGTTCACAGTAATATTACTATATCTGGAACTTTGTTCTTGAGGTTGTATTTTGCAAAAAGAGCTTGAAAGAACCAATCTTTGATGTCTCTGTTTCATTTTCGGTAGCAATAATAGAAACAAAACTCAGAAATGTTTCTCTTTTTATGAGGAATTCTTTCCTGTTAATATCATTGTGGTTGTAGTTTAATTGATGTTTGTATTTATCATTAAAAGTTTCGACAGAATAAAGAATGTGTAACAAGATTATGTAGCCTTTTGAATCTCTTTGTGATTTCTTTAAATACTTTTTAAAGTGTAAAAACCATTTTTATTAATTTAATTCCATATGGCAATTCAGAATCTTGCTATTTTTCACCTGCTTCAGTGATCCACATGACTACCTCTAATATGAAGCCCTAATGTTAAAATGCATGTTAAAATGCCACCCCTTCTAGCTATGCCACTGGAGCTGTATTCCTTCTTGCAAAGGCATTCATTTTGTATTTTTAATTTAGTTTAAAAACTGAATTTTTTTAATTCTGATCTTATTTATTTATACAGGTTAGTTATAATGAAAGAGAGTGATACTAAGTCATCGAGAAAAAGGAAAAGGAGTGTCATTATCAGTAATGATAAATTTGTAATTGTTAGTTTGGAAAAAGAAGAATTTCCACCAAGAAAGAAACGTCCCTCCGTTTCTTCTGTTAATCAAAGTTATGTTGTTAGTAGGTCAAAAAAGAAGAAAAGAGAATCATGTTATGAAAAATTTATAAAAGATCTGTTTAATAGTTCTTCTACATCAAATGTTGAACTTGTACAAAGTCAAAGTGAGGATTTTGGTGCTGCTTCTGGTACTACACCAGAAAATCGACCTTCAGTAGAAGAATTTTCAAGAGAAGAACTTTCAAGAGAAGAACTTTCAAGTGAAGAACCTTCAAGTGAAGAATCTTCAAGTGAAGAACCTTCAAGTGAAGAACCTTCAACTGAAGAACATTCAACTGAAGAACCTTCAACTGAAGAACCTTCAACTGAAGAACCTTCAACTGAAGAACCTTTAAGAGAAGAACTTTCAAGAGAAGAACCTTCAAAAGAAGAACCTTCAAGTGAAGAACCTTCAAGCGAAGAACCTTCAAGTGAAGAAGAAGCTGAGTGTAATGAAGAAAACAATGCTTTCACTGATTTTTTGAACTCATTTCCTACTTTACCTGATAGCGATAACGAAAAGGAACAACCTTCTGTTTGTGAAGACAGTGACGGTTCTGCAAGTCGTCGAAAGGGTAAAGCAAAGAAACAAGAAAGTAAATCAGAGGAGAATGATTATCAGTTATTCAATGAATCAAAAATGGTTGTGGAAGAAACAGATGAGAAGCAGGTACATACTTTTGTCAATTATTTCATTGTACAGTGCAGAGTCTGAAATCTGAATGTCCAGTATCCCGACATCCATTAAAAAACAAAAAAAAAAAAAACCCTTTACAAATTCTGAGAATATAATGACAAAAGGAAGCAGGTGTTCCATAACTGTGATTCTTCTGTAGACTAACTGAGATTACTGCATATCATTTTCAAATACCTGCTGGGTGTGAGTTGCAGCATGGCCAGTAACAATGCATTGATTGATGTTAGTTGGAATCACACTTTCAACCCTTGAGTGGTTGTGGGAGGGGGCAGTGCTAGGGCTATGCATTTTTCTGCTTGATGTAATCTTTGTTAAGTTTAAATTCTATTGCCCTGTACATCCCTAAATTCCTAAAATTTTGCCACAACTAAACTTTTACTTCCCAGTGCCTCTCCTAAATACTAAAAATTTTGCCATCCCTAATTTTTGTTTTTTGATACTGCTCTGAATTCTAAAATTTTTGCTACCCTTAAATTCTGATGCCTGGTTGCTCCTGTTTTGGCATTGACTCTGTAAGGGATTATCGTTTTATCTCTCTTACCTAAATTATAAATGAAGCCTCAATGTTGCCATGTCTAGATTTAAAGGATCGATTTAAAATTTGAGTCGTTGAAGTTCTGATCGTTCCGATCTCAGACTTTGTATTGTAATAGCATTTATCTTATTGAATGATCTGTTATAAAGAATTTATGAATGACAAATTTCACGTATGTGATGGTAATGAAGTTTCTGTTTTACTTCTTGTTCATTTCTTCTCTTTCAAGTATTAAATACGAGGGCTATCCAGAAAGTAGATTACGTTTTGGAATAAAAAAATAAACAAAGTATAGGAAACAAATTTTATTATATACAGATGAAAGCCACACTCAAATACTACTTTTCTACATAGTCACCATACAAATTAAGGCATTTATCGTAGCGATGTACGAGCTTGGAAATTCCTTCGTTGAAAAATTCGGCCGCCTGCGCCTTCAACCACTTCGTTACCTCTTCTTGCAGCTGTGCGTCGTCATCAAAACGCTGCATAGCCAGCCACTTCTTCATTGCTGGGAATAGGTGGAAGTCGCTCGGTGCCAGGTCGGGACTGTACGGCGGATGAGGAAACAACTCCCACTTAAAAGATTCAAGAACTTTACGAGTGACATTTGCCGTGTGGGGCCGGGCGTTGTCGTGAATCAACAAGATCTTAGAGCTCAACATTCCTCTGCGCTTGTTTTGAATTGCTCTTCTGAGTTTTTGGAGAGTTTGGCAATACCTTTGAGAGTTTATTGTAGTGCCTCTTTCCAGGAAGTCCACCAAAATTACACCTTTTCTGTCCCAAAAAACAGTCGCCATCATCTTCCTTGCCGACATTGTTTGCATGCATTTCTTGGGTTTTTGGGGAGAACTTGTGTGCCCCCACTGCATTGATTGCAATTTCGTTTCACAGTTCACATGTTTCACCCATGTTTCGTCACCAGTAATGATGCGATCGAGTAAAGAGTCACCATCCTTATGGTAAGCGTCCAAAAAGTTCAACGCTGCAGCCATTCGCTGATTTTTGTGGTCCTCTGTCAAGATTTTTGGAATCCATCTTGCACAAAACTTGTGGTAACCAAGCTTTTCGCTGATGATTTCGTGCAACAAACTTCGCGAAATTTGTGGAAAACTCAAAGAAAGTTCCGTTATTGTGAAATTTCGATTTTCACGGACTTTAGCATCGACTTTTTCGAGAAGTTCGGCGGTCACTATGCTGGGTCTCCCACTTCGATCTTCGTCGTGAACATTGGTTCGGCCATTTTGAAATCTTATGACCCACTGACGCACTCCACCTTCAGTGATAATGTTGTCCCCATACACTTCACGAAGCTGCCGATAGATTTCTATCGGTTTACAGTTTTTTGCAGTCAGAAACCTTATTACTGAGCGCACCTCGCAGCTCGCGGGATTTTCAATTAACGCAGACATTTCAAACTGTCACAGTATCTGAACGGAGCACAGCACGAACCTCTCACTAGCACGGCTAGATGCAGACTGAGCTGCGCAATGCTCTGACCCCAAGATGGCCGCGCTAGCCCCGCCCCTAGCGGACACAGACGGAAACGTAATCTACTTCCTGGATGGCCCTCGTATATACAATGTGCAATAATTATTAGAAATAAAAGTGCCTGTTTTAAGTTGGTTATTAGATGGGGGGGGGAGAAACTGACCACAAAATTATATTTAGAGCATTAGTTCCCACCTTTTTGACTAATGGTATCCTTTTTTTTTAGAAATAATTTCTATGGCGAAGACTTCATAGATGTTCCCCTGTTTCACCAATTAATGGTATTTAGGTGTAATATAATGGGGTAGGAAAAGGGGAAAGATCCTTTAGAATTGTAAGCTAAGGAGCTATCTAAAACAGTTAAGGCAAAAATGTCGCAGAGAAAACAGTACAAGGCAAAAACATTGTGGGAGACAAGAAAGAAAACAGATAACATCATCATTGAAAATAAAGTGTTTTGAAAACATTGTCATAGAAAAAATAGCATTAAAAAATAAAGCATATCTAATATTTTGTGCATTTTTCAAATCAGATAATGGTGGTTCAGTGAGTTCACTAATTTTAACACTTTTACATTTTTAACAATATTTTAATTACTATATACAGAGCGTATTCTTAGGCCGCCGCCTTCAACATAAACAAACTTTATTCTCAACTATGCGAGCAACAGCGCCCTCTAGCCTTTTCCTTCAAATTACACAACACTCCCCACTTGAACTTGGTGGAGAGTTCATCTTTCAATAATATATTCCAGAATATTCAATTAATATTTCGACAATCAATCCTAGAAAAATGGTTAAATATAACAAACATGCATACATAATTATAAGCACATAAATTTTACAAAATATTAAATGATACCCATCAGCGAGGTCAGGAGAATCAAACCTAAAAATACAAAATACAGTCAAAAGTCGTTAATCCGGACTCGTCGGGACTTTGGCGATTCCGGATTATAGATCATCGGTTTAAATCTGGTAAGATGGCATGCAGAAATTATAAAATTAAAAATATGAAACCTTAATTTATGAAATAAAGAACAATTATGATCTAAAGGGTATCAAAATTTACAAAAAAAAGCTTAATATTTATTTGTTTACTTTATTAAACATTTCTTTCAATGTAAGTCGTTTAAGTTGCTTCGTTTTTTATGTGATAATACATTCTCTTTAATTCTATAAACAGACCAAATTTCTTGTTCAGTTACAAAGTTCCACTGTTCAAGTCCTATAATTGCTGTGTCTATCGACTAATTTGTCAATCGAAATTTTTTCGTTTTCAATAACCTCTGTTACTTTCTTCGCTATCGGAAGCGAATTATAATGACAAGGAATTTGATTTAAATCATATAAAGGACGGAGTACACTAAGATGAAATACTACATTTAGTAAGGAATTATAAGCCAAATAAAATAAAAACATTTGCCCTGAAGATAAGGATAGTGCTGACAGATCAACTTTCAATTCATTGCGCATCGCGCTGTTAAAGATAAACCAAGTTTAGATAAACAAACTTTAAAGTTTATATAAACAAAGGATATGCCTTTATCCACTTTTTGTTTAATGAACTTTGAAACATACTTTCGCTTTGTAGATCCTTTACATATTAATAAATATATATCAGAAATTCTATTTGACATAATCGAAAGTTCAAGCTTACTTTTATAATACTGCTCTAACAGTCTGCAAAAAATAATAAGCCAGATCCAATTCGAAGATGAAGAAACAACGCAATCTGCAACATTAACTGAATTAGATAATTTTAGCTTAGTTTATACCGTCCATTATACATTAAACGCGCATTCGTAAACGTATTTTGCACATGCGCACACGGATATTCGCAGCCGTAAAGGTCTTACGCGCATGTGCAGAAAGTTTGTAGCTTTGAGGTCCAGACTATAGATTATTCCGCATTATGGGTGTCCGAATTAACGACTTTTGACTGTATAGTCAAACCGAAAGCTACGCGACACATTTGCATAATCTTAAAGGAGTCATTATTTTCATGAAACCAAAGAAATTTTAGAAATTGTCTGTCACCTTCAGCAATTCCTATCATCAAAAAGTCTTTTTCAACGTCTCCACAAAACGCTATCTTAAACTTACGAAAATTTAACATAATGTCTAGTATATTTGGATTTAGATTAGGTCCGGATTCAAGGCAGTCATTTAACGAATTCGTGTCCTCTGTCCTTGAGCTAGCATCGTACACAATTCTTACCTTAGTAGTTTCGCTAGGTCGTATCACTGCTTGGTGCGGCATAAAATATCCCAAATTTGTATCATTATTCGGGCATTCCTCTACAATTCCTTCTAATATCTGGTTCCCAATTATATTTTTATATTCCTGAAAAATCTCCGGAGTTTTACTTAGTTTATTGTGAAGGTTTGCGAATCGTTTCTTAGCTACCTTAAAATTGTTTCCTAGATTATTCGGACTGTATTTCCAGTTTAAATTTGCCTCATATCTTCCGTTTTTTAACTGCAAATTTCTTTTAAACTGGTCTATTATTTCGCAGTCAATATCGGAATAATCATCAGAATCATTAATTCCCATATGTTCTAATTCCCAAAAACCTCTTAAGTCTTTCAACACAATAGTGTTTGTCATTACCGCTAAATTTTCGGAACAAGTTTTATTTGTTTTATTTTTCTCGATTACTGCAGCAACCCATCCAAACACAGAACTGACTACGTACAACCCTTCAGATATTTTAATTCTTTCTGAATAAACTACATTCCAGAATTCATCCCTGTTAATTAATCTCTCAACATCTATGTTATTTTTCTTGAGCAGTCCGCGATCTGCAAAGCCAGATGCTCCATGAAGTCTGCAATTTGTTTACTAGGCACACTGATGGGCGCCGAGGAAATAACATCCGAGATCAAACATTCAATTTTTATTTTATTATTTTGTTTCCAATTCTGAATTTCGATTTCAATGACCGGATAGGAAGGATTCATTGCCTTGGTCACACCAAATGAATAAACAGAAAGTCTTTCATAACGGATTGGAGTAAGTTATAAAAAGTTGTAAATCGTCGGCCAATTTTTTCGTTATAAAGGATCTGTGACTGCCTTGATCAAGAATTAATCTAGTTAATTTTGATTTATACTTAGAACAAGCATAAACTGTAAAAGTTTGTAATAATATTTCCCTGGTATTACAGTCATTATTATTATCACCTTGAGAAACAGAAGCAATCAATTTTAAGTTTTGAACTTTATTTCTTTCCTCAGAATTCAAAGTCAGAGATTCAGTTTCATTTTCGGAGTAACCTTGTTCCGACTTTTTGTTTACAGGGGATTTATTAGTACAAATCGATTCATTGTGATACATACCGCCTCATTGATTACATTTAGTTTTATTTCTACACTTTTTTGATGTATGAAATTTTTTAAAACAAGAATAGCAGCGGTTTTCGGATCTTAGTTTCTTTAATTTATCAGAAACATTCACTTCGCATTTAAATGACTTGTGCAAATTATCACAAAAGATGCATTTTTGGTTAACTGCAGTCTGAAATGCAGCCGTGGGTGTATTTTTTACATATTTTCTAATTTCATATTTTGATTGATCGACTCGCGGAGGCACAGGATTTTTTCTTTCGTTTAATACTAGATTTGAAACTTCCCTGTATTCTATTTCCGTTTTAATAAATTGTGTTAATTCCGAAACTTCAACTTTATCTTTCGATCCTCTTTGCCGATTAAATTCTAAAACTAAATCGTCCGGAATTAATTTTAATAATATTGGGATTAGTAAATGTCCATATGAGCCAGAAGTTACTTCTAAAGTTTCCAAATTACGAATCGAAATTTCTAATTCGTCATACAATTTACGTAAAGCCTTTACGTTAGCAGAATTTTTAACGGCTTCTAAATTGAGTATTTTATTCATGAATGAATTAATGATCAGGTCTTTTCGACCATATCTGTCCTTTAGTGATGCTACACAACTATCATAATTACTTTCTGTTAACTCAAAACCTGACACAACATTCGAAGCTTGTCCCATTAAGAATGTTTTTAAGTATACAAATTTTTGTATTTTTGAAAGCATTTCGTTTTTATGTATCGAATTTTCGAAACTATTCCAAAATTCATTCCATTGTTTGGGGTCTCCCCAAAATTTATCAATCATTAATTTTGGTAATTTCAGCGTACTACTCCCACTAAAACTGGTATTTACATGCAAAATTCCATTACCACTAGACTGGTTTAAATCAGAACTTTGGGGATTCCTTGCTGGCGGTACTGCGGTAACCGCACCTAGAAACTGCTTAATTTGACTACAAGCAATTATACATTTGTCATTGTATTCTTTGCTTTATACTATAATATTTTTCAATTAAGTTAACATCAATTAACTCTTGTATTTCATCATCAAGCGTTCTCAAATTATTTTTCTTTTCGGTTAATAATTCAAACAATTCCCGTAATTCTTTAATCGAATTTTCCTCCCCTTCAATTTTTAATTTATCTTCAATCACTTTAATTAACCTAGTAACAGACAATCTCAGTGTGGAACCTTTACGTTTTAATCTATCTAACTTCTGTTCCATTTTATTTAATTTAAATACACCCACGACAGCAATAATAAATACTTACTAATTTACTACAAATAATCACTAAATAATTCATTTAAGATTTCCCTACCTTTATTTGGAATTCCATTGTCCCTTGAATATGAAATATCCTAAATCGAAACACTTAGATCGAACACCTAAAATCTTCACAAAGCCTTAATTCCCGGCCGATGCACCATCTAATATTTTGTGCATTTTTCAAATCGGATAATGGTGGTTCAGTGAGTTCACTAATTTTAACACTTTTACATTTTTAACAATATTTTAATTACTATATACAGAGTGTATTCTTAGGCCGCCGCCTTCAACATGAACAAACTTTATTCTCAACTATGCGAGCAACAGCGCCCTCTAGCCTTTTCCTTCAAATTACACAACAGCATATCATTTCAGGATGATAACATGGTAGACGCATTTACCAGGATTTAAAAGTTGTAAATGTATATTCACATGATGATTTGTGAATGCTAAAAGGAATAAGAAATATTTTTACATATATCTTACATACTTTTGAATTAACTAATAAACTTTTGCTGAAAAAGTAAGAAAATTTAAGCATTTAAAAACTCAAAATTAATGCTATGCATAATAGTTAACAGAATTTTTAAACTTATGTAGTTAACTATTAAAGGCCAATGTTTAGTCTCTTTTATGCAATTGTATTGGAGTTTTTATGAGAAATATAATCTAAAAAGTAATATCAGGTAAGTAAAAGAAAATTATTTTAAGATTTGGTAATTAAGCAATATTAACATAAGTAACCTCATGCAGTTATTCATTTTTCCTTTTCTGATTTTTTTAGACTATATTTTTTAAGAAAAATGTCCGATACAGCTTTATAAAGGAGTTAAAAAACTCTTTAATTGCTATGTATAGCATTTTTCTATTCTTTCAGTTTTTGAATGCTTAAGTTTCGTTGTTGCTTTTCCAATAAAAATGTATCAGCTTTTCCACAAATATTGTATATGTAGGTAAAAATAATTATCATTTCTCATGCTCACAAATCATTATGCAAATATACATTTACAATTTTTAAACCTGAACACATGTTTTTGATCTTATCATCATGTGATAAATTTCAGATGTTTTATTTTTTACCACAGTATTTTATGAGAAATGTTTTTTAACAAAATATATTTGATTTGAAAACTTTAAAATTTACCTTAATATTTCAATTTATTCTTAATTACCAATGATACATACAACGATGATATAGGCAAAATTTGGCCGCCTTTAAAAGTTCATTCAAATCTCAGTAAATCAGACTATGTGTGTGACAACAGATTGTGCATTATTAGTGAGAGCAATAATAAAAATTCCTAGCATAAACTCAATTCCTCCAGTTTCATAAGCTTTTTAATTCATAAGCTTTTTAATTGAACCCATAAATAACTTTTAAAGAATTTAGCATGACCTAATTTACAAATAATTTCTTTTCGCATAGAATAAATACTTAAACAGGTATGACTGTAGAAACAGAGAAATTTGATATAATTTTTATTTTAGCTGTGCACCTTGATAAAATTACTGTATTTTTTAAAATTACTATAACATTTCACAAAAACAGTTACTTTAATATATATTTTGAATAATTGTTCTGAAATAAAAATGAAATATGTCAAAATTCTTCCAAAAAAATGTAATGTTCAAATAAAGAGAGAGTGCAGTTGGACAATACCCACATTACCAGTGGTTAAACATTGGGTGTTCGCTGCACTACAACCTGAACCTGAAATAAAAATGAGATTTTTGAACGAGTTCACATCATGTAATTCCATTTTAAACTAATGTATAATTTATATGTTAGTATTGAAATTCATTTAGTTGTGTGAATGTGAAGTATGGACAATTTATTATTGAAATATGAGGACAAGGTTCTTTTCCTTAAAGAAAAATTTTTTGACTCTTCTGATTTCTCGTCTAAACCGAACTACTGAGAAATTTCCTTGGCATGATATGAAAATCATTCGCAAATAATATCGTATTTGATTAAATCGCTTTTGGCGTTGATAAAATAAAGTACTGAAAATACATGCAATCGTATGATGCATTTTTTACCTTAAGCAAAATACTTTCATTTTACTGAAAGTGTTATCGAATGAAAAGGTCCAAATGATATTTAATTATGAATATTTTAATGTTGTGAAGATGTTTTTATTTCAAAATTTCAAAATGGTTGGAACATAAAATTCTCAGAAGGTAAGAGTAAATATTTATGAAAAATAGTTGTTAGTAGAAGGAAAGTGTAAATAACTTTTTATAAAATCGTCGCAATCATTATACGAAGGTGGAAAAAATATGATGGTAATCTGGGTGATGCAAAAAATTTTTAAAAAGGAAATAAGAATTTCTGATTCTTTGTCAAGATTTAAAATGACACAATTAGATGCTCATATAAAGATAGATAACTTTAACTTTCTTGGAGGACTTTCCGGAGGGAAAACAATTTGTTATTTACGACTACAGTTAATTAATTAAAACAAAAAAGGCCTGTCTCTGTATGGGAAGGGATGCCTTCTTAAAAGACATTTTTAAAGAAAATCGGCTCGTATTCACGTTAGACGTGGGGAAAACTCAATTCCAGATCAAACTACTAGTGTTCAGTGACGTTACTGCTCAGCCACTAGTGGACATTATTTACGACTAAGGACTGATGAGCTATGTTAAATTAAGTACTGATTACCATTTATTTTTGAATTCATTAGTTAATACTTATGATTGGGGTTTTACTAAAAAGTCCAGTATATGTATGTAGTTCTTGAAATTAAGAACAAAATAGGTGTATTTAAAATTTAATATCTATGCTTCATTTGAAATATTTCTTTTGGGTTTGGTTAACTTGATAAAACTCTCAAGGTCTTTCTGCCAAAGGAGGGATGCCTTCATGGAGAACTGTCTAAGAGAAAATGGCTCCTATACATATTACACAATAGAAAAATCATGAAAACGTCCATGCAGCCAGCCTGTTTGCTCGGATTCGAACCGAACTACCCGTGTTCAGCAATTTCTTGGCCGTTGGTGGGGCTATTACCTTTTGAGATAATTATCATAATATTATGTTTTAATAGGCATCAATAACAATCTATACTTACTATTGTGATTTACATTTCCAGTGATGTTGATCTCGTAATTAATACTCTTGTGTATTTGACGGCTCTGTGCTTAAGAGCAGTAAAGCTTCAACCGGGGACTTTTTAAGCAGAACTGGCTCATATCCACATTATATACATGAGAAATCACAGTAATTAATACAAATGTGGGAATATTTTTCTTGTCACTGTCAATGATATCAATCGTACGATTTAATATTCATTTTCGTAGGAAAAATACATTGAGAAAGAAATCAATTTGGGGACAAATAAAAAGGAATTGATGAAATAAGTATTACAAAAAAGCAAATTTCTTTTATATTTTGGGTCATTTGTTACCATTTACTTTGTGTTTTAATATCTTTTCATATTTTATTTCATTATTGCTTTATTAATTCTTAAATATTCTGCAAAATGCGAAAAATTTGTGAAATTCATAAATTCTTTCAATTCTAAATATAATTCTCTTTCCCAGTTCTAAAAATATATTCTGGATATTATAACAAAAAGATATAGTATTCACTAAATTAATATGCAATTATCATTAGTTAAAGTGCATTTTGGTAGTAGATTCATGATAGCTGTAATGTGCTCATGCTTCAAAAAGATTGCACGACTAAACAATTTTTTCACAGTTCTGGGCAGAACCGTGGTTTCAGTTTCAAATACATAAATAAATATAAAATAAGCTTCCGCACAACGACAGTTTTTGACTCATTTTATTACAAATGTATGAAGCAAATTTCTTTTCGTTCTCCAAAAGAAATAAATATGTCAATGAATAATATGTTTCTCAGTGTGCTATTAGAATAAGAAATCCATACTCGTCTGACGCAAATTAACTGATATAGAGTTTTAATCAAAATTTTGCAGGAGAAATTTCAAATATTACTTTCAAGCACTAACTACACAGAAGCATTTTTAAGTTTTTAAACGCAGTTTTCGATAGTTTCAGCATCTTTTATAAGTGCTACGAACCGTCTTAATTCTCTAAATTTTCTTTAGCAAGGTAAGGAACAACACATTCAATGACACTTTTTTCGCACAATCGCTTTACAGACACTTAAATCTCGCATAGGTCTGTCATATATTCATAGCCAAAATAGTCCATAACTGAAAGCCTAACTTTATTCAATTAATTTCTTACATTAAAGTCATAGCCGCTTGCACTCTTTTTAAGATTTTCCGAATAAATAGATATTCGTCTAAAACAGAAATGGTAACATTTGAGATATAATTTTTCCTTCTTGAAACAAGCTATTTATTTTGCGAAAATATAATCATAAATAATTTTAGAGCCATGAAATAAATTCAAGAAGGGGAAGAAATATTTTAAAATTTATTCAGTTGTATAAGAAAGTAACGACAACACAACAGTATAATACGTCATCATAATATCAGCTGAGAGTTGTAAAAGAGTAAACACCTTCCCTTCCTACTAAATGGTTTATATAACTCTCCTTTCATAAAAGCTCGAAAAAGAGAATATAGTTTATATCATTTGCATTTGGTGAATTAACATACTGTTGTATATAATATAAGTATTTGCTTGTTATTTTATGAAATAGAGTGTTTGGAGCCCATTCAAATATCCTGTAGAATTTTAACAAATTATTTTATAGGATACAAATATGCGCATGCTTTTTATGAAATATTCAAACCCCATGCAAATATAATTCTGTTTTATTAAAATTAAGAATTATGAATTTTATTTTAATATAAGTGTATTACTCTATATAAAAAAACTGCAGCCATCTTTATTGCCCTTCTTTTTTCTTTTTCTATTATTATTTTATCACAAAAATAATAATAATAGCATTTATCTTACAATAAGCTAATTAGATTAGTTTAAAAATACGATCTGTGAAAACTTTTTATCCTCTTTGCTTCAGTTTTTCTTATGACAGTTACGCACTTTCTTTAACTTGATATAAGATCCATTTATTTTAAATACTTTTCTAAAACATTTTAGAAAGAAATAAGAAACTAATGCTAGAGCAGACCATTTGGTTGAAAAATTATGTAAAACTGGGTTCAGTACCCCAGAAATTAAATTAATTAAAAATGAAAACGTCCAAATCGGTTATTTTTTTATTTGCAGTCACATACATGTTTCGAGAGCATTTAGGTTAACGCCACTTTAGGGTAAAATATTTCGAAACAGCATAGCTTTAGAATTTCCGATACACAGGCTCGCACACTGGAGACAAAAGTGTTTTATTCCTTACAGTGTTGCCACTGCTTGCTTTGAAACTGTTGAGTTTTTTAATCAAAAATCCGTTAAGTTTTGCAGAATATGAAATAGACAATAAAAACGAATTCCAGATTCCAAATTCGGATTTTCAAGTTCCTTTGTTCAGGTGGAGGACTATGTGATCCAAAATTTGATGACTCTAGGTAACGTTTTCCACAATGCGAGAAACTTACATACGTTCATGTAGATTATCATTATTTAGGTTCTTTAAATAAATACAGAATGGTAATATTCGGTGGCAACAGTTCGGAAAAATGATTTGGGCAAAGTGATTAGATGCAAAATGGCGTTTCGAAACTAAAAGCCCTTTTGTGCTAATGCTTATTTGGGCTTTGAAAAGGAGTTATAAAATTAAACACATTGAAATAAAATCCAAAAGCTTTCAGATTTTATATTGCGCCCAAAGGGACATTTTTTGACGTTTTGTGTGTTATCTTTATTTATTAAATATCATGTTCTTCGCACTTAAAGCGCATTAATTCCACAGCAATATCATAAAATATTTAAAAACAGTATATCTTTAGAATTTCCATTATACAGTCTCAGACGCTGGAGATAAAAATGTTTTATTCCTTACAGTGTTGCCACTCTAGCTTTGAAATTGTTGAATTTTCTAATCAAAAATCCCTTAAAGTTTTACAAAATATGAAAGAGATAGTAAATTAAATTTGAAATTAAAAATTTGGGTTTCTAGGTTCCCAAGCTCGGGTGGAGGATTACGTTATGCAAAATTTGATGGCTCTAGGTACTGTCGTTTTTTTACAATGTGAGAAATATACATATATTCATGCAGATTCTTCATTATTTAATTTCTTTAAATATAATACAGGGCGATAATATTTGGTGGCAACAATTTAAAAGTTGATTCACCGTTTATAGTGAAATTACCAATACCCCATGGTACGTACGAAATCACAGACTACATACTGAACTGAAAGTTGACCATTTTAGGACTTTTTACTATCGCCTTGCTAAGAAATTCCATAAAGACCTGGAGTCCATTAATAACCCTGCAATTAAAATCTACGATATGACGTTAATTATCAATGTATCATCAAAAGGCCTATGGCCATTCTTAGTGACACTGTGGATTAAGGTGAATTGCACCTTGGCTACCTTCTGTATGGCGTGTTTTTGTATTGTATAAGTATTGTATATTACTGTTAGTTTTAAATTGTACTATTTAATTATGTTATTCTATGATTGTAAACGCATTTTCTGTTAATACTGCACACTGAGTCTTGCATTTACCAAATTTTTACATGATAATTATCATGTTGTACTATCTTTGTTCCCATTGGCTGGAAGGGCTTCGCAGCTTTTCTGGACGGCATTTTCATCATGAACCGTGTACGCTTTAATCTGCTACTGATATTTATCCTAACGTCTCTTATTAAGCCCATAATTAATTAATTCATTAAAAAATTATATATAAGAAAATAAAAAATAATTTTTTAAAGATATTCTGGGCATATTTATATATTACTATTAGTTAAACTTTGCATTGTATTTGAATTAGTATATTTTCGATTGGGGGTAGGGCATATGACCCAGGCATCCCGGTGTTACACCATCACTCGTTTCGTACTTCCGTTTATAGTGAAACGCTACAAAATGCCGTTTTGTGACTAACAGACCTTCTGTTCTAGCGTGCCTTTGGGCTAAAAAAAACTATGATTTTGATAAACTGCTTTGTATATACATGCATATATATATATAAGATCCGTTCTTAAATTTCATATATATTATGCACATATTTGTGATAAAATTGAAGCATTTTGCAGATTTTCCTACAGAATTTTACTCACAGAAATGCATTCTTGCATTCTGCTGAATTTCTTTCTCCTCCGATACTGAGAAATGCTTGGCCCCTATTTTTAAAAACAGATCAAGTATTTTCAAATAGGGTGCACGCTGAAAAGATGCGGTAAATATAAAACGAATAGAAGAAAGAAACAGAATATGCGTCGAAAATTAGAGGAGGGACGATAAGAATGAAAGGCAATGTGAATGGTCATTCCACGTATTATATATGGTACCTTTGATGTAAAAGACTTTTTTTCTGCTGTCCACGAGTAAGGACCCCCGGGAACATACATAACTATTATCTGTTTCTGTTCATTTACGGTGCTCACTTTAGTACTTTAGAACTTTCGAAAGAAAATTGTAAACTTTAAAACAATGCGAAAGAAAATTTGAAAGTGCAATTGACATTAAAATTTTTCCAATATTGATATTACCTGTTAATTGCATTAAAATTAGCTAACAACAGAAAACAAGAAATATAGTAAGACTAGCATTCTCTTAATTAAGACACAATAACACGCCAAATAAATACTAATTCAGAAGTCAAACAACAAAAATCAGCGTATTATTTACAAAATTTTCACAGGACTAGTTTCAATGGTTTTACCGAACCACCATCCTCAGCTGCAAAACCGCAAATGGACAAGATAGGAAATAATGATTAGATAAGATAAGAAAGCCTGGACAAGAATAAGCAAGTGGCGCCATTTGTTTCTGAAACCAGAACTAAAACATAATTTCTTTAAAGGCCGAAGGCAAATTTGGATTGGAATTAGGATCGTTAACTAGAACAGAAAGATTTTTATGAATGTGAAATGCCTCTAGAAAATCCAGTTCTCCAATGGAAGATGTTTTTTGAATAAATTTGGCAGCAGAAAAATTGAAAGTGTGGTTTTCGGACCAACAATGTTGAGCAACAGAAGACTTCTGTGTTTCCTTTTTTCTAACATATGCCTCATGTTCCTTGACGCGAAATTTTAAGGCTCTCTTAGTTTGGCCAATGTAAATTAAACCACACTGGCTAGAAATCCTATAAATACCCCAGAAATTTATATCCAGAAGGGGGGTCCTTGAGTATGGAACTCAGAATTTTATTGATGGGAGAATAAACATCCCGAAAGTTAAATTTCTACTAAATATGTGCAACTTTATAGCTAATTGATGGAAAGAAGGGAATGACAACAGAATTTTTGTAATCTCCTAAAGCAAGAGTGTGCCTTTTAGTGTGTTGAGATGAGAATTCTTTAACTGCTTGATTAATAATATTGGGTGGAAAGCCCCTGTCAATAGCTATTGCTTTTAAATAATTTAGTTCTTCATCAAGGGCTAGTTTGGAGGAGCAAACTTGAAGAGCACGGAAAACATAGGAATAAAATGAAGCTAACTTTTGTTTAGTCAGATGACATGATTTAAAGTGTGGTGAAAGGCAAACCGATGAAGGTTTACGGTAAACCGTAGTACTGAAGTTGGATGTGTTACGTGTGACCAGAATGTCGAGAAATGGAAGAGAATTGCAAGTCTCAAGTTCAAAAGTGAACTGAATAGCAGGATCAATAGAATTCATTGTTGAAAGAACTTTATTTAAATCATCTTTATTACCTTCAAACAGAGTAAAAGTATCGTCTACGTAGCGGAACTATGCCGGAAAGTTTAAAGTTTCAAACAATTTTGATTCATAATAATGCATGTAGATATCAGCCAGGATGGGACTGAGGGGGCTTCCCATGGCTAATCCCTCAGTTTGCTTGTAATATTTATTTTGGAAAACAAAATGTGTTTGTTTCAAACAGAGTGAGAGAAATTAGCTCATCAATTTTGATGCAAGAGAAAGGAAATTCACGAAGTCTGGTTTCTAGACTTTTGGCTTTCCACCCAATATTATTAATCAAGCAGTTAAAAAATTCTCATCTCAACACACTAAAAGGCAGACTCTTGTTTTAGGAGATTATAAAAATTCTGTTGTCATTCCCTTCTTTCCATCAATTTGCTATAAAGTTGCACATATTTCGCAGAAATTTAACTTTCGGGTTGTTTATTCTCCCATCAATAAAATTCCGAGTTCCATACTCAAGGACCCCTTTCTGGATATGAATTCCTGGGGTATTTATAGGATTCCTTGCCAGTGTGGTTTAATTTACATTGGCCAAACTAAGAGAGCCTTAAAATTTCACGTCAAGGAACATGAGGCATATGTTAGAAAAAAGGAAACTCAGAAGTCTTCTGTTGCTCAACATTGTTGGTCCCAAAACCACACTTTCAATTTTTCTGCTGCCAAAATTATTCAAAAAAGATTTTCCATTGGAGAACTGGATTTTCTAGAGACATTTCACATTAATAAAAATCTTTCTGTTCTAGTTAACGATCCTAATTCCAATCCAAATTTGCCTTCGGCCTTTAAAGAAATTATGTTTTAGTTCTGGTTTCACCAACAGATGGCGCCACTTGCTTATTCTTGTCTGGGCTTTCTTATCTTATCTAATCATTATTTCCTATCTTGTTCATTTGTGGTTTTGCAGCTGAGGATGGTGGTTCGGTAAAACCATCAGAACTAGTCCTGTGAAAATTTTGGTAAATAATACGCTGATTTTTGTTGTTTGACTTCTGAATTAGTATTTATTCGGCGTGCTATTGTGTCTTAATTATAGAAGCCCCAAACGGGCTTATTTTTTGCAAGTGGTGTGGCCGACATTTTGTGATTGCATGAGTTTCGGTAAGTACTTTTTTGCTATTTTCAAGTTATGTTTATATTTTGTATATTTGGATATTGTGCTTTGCTTATCTGATTTCATGCATTTTGCTTACAAACGTTTTGTTTTCTATTAATTTCAGTGAGGGATTTTTCTGCTGTTTTGTGTGTGCTTTATTATTGTTGAGTTAATTTAGCTTGATTTTCTGTATTGTTTATCATGCCTTCACCCATTAATCGTTTCACTAAATTACGCCTGAAACAGCAAAAATTCCTGTATCATCTTGACTTTTTACGTAAATGTAAAAAATTGATCCCCAATTTTATTCAAATCAAATCTAATCAAAAACCTTCGAGTCGCGTTTCAAGAATTCTGTTAAATTGCAAGCTTGCCTTACTTCAGTCTGTCATAAGGGATACACGTCAAGAATTGTCCAAAATTGAATGGGAACTCTATAAGCTTCATCTGGAACTCGCTAAATCATATCCAAAATTCACTGCCCTTGAACAAAAGTCTTGGTCTAGAACGGAGAATGCAGTTAACCGTCATAAAAACACCCTTGCAGTTAAATTCGAAAAACTTCTTACAATCTTCCAGCTCAAGTAGTTCAAAAAGTCTTCCCATTGTAAACATCAAGCCAATAGTTAATAATTCTAATGTTAGACTTTCAGAAGAACAAGAGAGAATTCTAAAATATAATTTTAACTTCTCACAAACCTGTAAACCCTCGATTCCAAAGATTTTGGCTCCTATCGAAAAAGCTTTCAAGATCAGTAAAGTTTCAGATTCACAGAAAGAAATGATTAGGCATCTTATCGCTCATAATGTGAAATTCAATAATAAACCTTTGAAACCAAATCTAACTGTGAGAGAAAGAGCTACATTGCGTGAAATTCATTCTAACCCGGATATTATTATTTCAAATGCCGACAAAGGTGGCCATAGAGTCGTCATGGATAGGAACACTTACATCGATGATGTCACTAAACTCTTAAACGAAGGACCATATAATCCGATCCCTAAAGATCCTTCACCTTCGGACTTGTCAAAAATAAAAACTGCGATCAAATCTTCGCAAATCATTTCAGGCAACTTAAAACATTCACTTATCCCATCTGTTGCGAATTGTGCCAGGTTATATGCTCTTCCCAAAATTCATAAAAGTGGTATTCCTTTCCGCCCTATTGTATCAAATTTAGGTACTGCCTTGTATCCATTAGCTAAATATTTAGTTTCTAGATTTTCAATTCTATTAGACAATAACATTTAGACCATAAAAAATTCAATAGAGTTTGTAAAAAAAGTTAAAAACATTTCTCCTAGTAATTTACTCATGGTTTCTTTTGATGTAAAATCATTATTCACCAATGTCCCAGTGGAGGGTGCATTAAGATGTCTAGAAACCAGACTTCATGAATTTTATTTCTCTTGCATCAAAATTGATGAGCTAATTTCTCTCACTCAACTCTGTTTGAAACAAACACATTTTGTTTTCCAAAATAAATATTACAAGCAAACTGAGGGATTAGCCATGAGAAGCCCCCTCAGTCCCATCCTGGCTGATATCTACATGCATTATTATGAATCAAAATTATTTGAAACTTTAAACTTTCCGGCATGGTTCTGCTACGTAGACGATACTTTTACTCTGTTTGAAGGTAATAAAGATGATTTAAATAAAGTTCTTTCAACAATGAATTCTATTGATCCTGCTATTCAGTTCACTTTTGAACTTGAGACTTGCAATTCTCTTCCGTTTCTCGACATTCTAGTCACACGTAACACATCCAACTTCAGTACTACGGTTTACCGTAAACCTTCATCGGTTTGCCTTCCACCACACTTTAAATCATGTCATCCGACTAAACAAAAATTAGCTTCATTTTCTTCCTATGTTTTCCGTGCTCTTCAAGTTTGCTTCTCCAAACTAGCCCTTGATGAAGAACTAAATTATTTAAAAGCAATAGCTATTGACAGGGGCTTTCCACCCAACATTATTAATCAAGCAGTTAAAAAAATTCTCATCTCAACACACTAAAAGGCTTGTTTTAGGAGATTATAAAAATTCTGTTGTCATTCCCTTCTTTCCATCAGTTAGCTATAAAGTTGCACATATTTTGCAGAAATTTAACTTTCGGGATGTTTATTCTCCCATCAATAAAATTCCGAGTTCCATACTCAAGGACCCCGTTCTGGATATGAATTCCTGGGGTATTTATAGGATTCCTTGCCAGTGTGGTTTAATTTACATTGGCCAAACTAAGAGAGCCTTAAAATTTCACGTCAAGGAACATGAGGCATATGTTAGAAAAAAGGAAACACAGAAGTCTTCTGTTGCTCAACATTGTTGGTCCGAAAACCACACTTTCAATTTTTCTGCTGCCAAATTTATTCAAAAAACATCTTCCATTGGAGAACTGGATTTTCTAGAGGCATTTCACATTCATAAAAATCTTTCTGTTCTAGTTAACGATCCTAATTCCAATCCAAATTTGCCTTCGGCCTTTAAAGAAATTATGTTTTAGTTCTGGTATCACCAACAGATGGCGCCACTTGCTTATTCTTGTCCAGGCTTTCTTATCTTATCTAATCATTATTTCCTATTTTGTTCATTTGCGGTTTTGCAGCTGAGGATGGTGGTTCGGTAAAACCATCGAAACTAGTCCTGTGAAAATTTTGTAAATACAGTCAAAAGTCGTTAATTCGGACACCCATAATCCGGAATGATCTATAATCCGGACCTCAAATCTACAAACTTTCTGCGCATGCATCGCTTTGACGCATGCACGTAAGACCTTTACGGCTGCGAATATGTGTGTGCGCATGCGCATAATACGTTTA
The DNA here is from genome assembly GCF_044657685.1 of Stegodyphus dumicola. Lineage (NCBI taxonomy): Eukaryota > Metazoa > Arthropoda > Arachnida > Araneae > Eresidae > Stegodyphus > Stegodyphus dumicola. Next base: position 123,075,419 of record NC_140776.1, read on the forward strand.
CGTAAGCACGTTTAATGTATAACAGACGGTATAAGCTAAGCTGAAATGATCTAATTCAGGTAATGTTGCAGATTGCGTTGTTCCTTAATCTTCGAATTGGATCCGGCTTACTATTTTTTGCAGACTGTTAGAGCAATTTTATCAAAGTAAGCTTGAACTTCCGATTATGTCAAATAGAATTTCCGATATATATTTACTAATATGTAAAGGATCTACAAAGCGAAAGTATGTTTCGAAGTCCATTAAACCAAAAGTGGAATTGCTGCAAAAAATGGGTAAAGGCATATCCTTTGATTATCTAATCATTCCGAAATATGTTTATCAATTTCACGCTGCTCTGCGGGGGAAGGGAAACGACACGGCGCGCAATGAATTGGAAGTTGATCTGTCAGCACTATCCTTATCTTCAGGGCAGATGTTTTTATTTTATTTGGCTTATAATTCCTTACTAAATGTAGTATTTCATCTCGATGTACTCCGTCTTTGATATGATTTAAATCAAATTCCTCCTCATTATAATTTGCTTCCGATAGTGAAGAAAGTGACACAGAGGTTATTGAAAACGAAAAAATTTCGATTGACAAATTAGTCGGTATTCTCAACACAGCAATTATAGGACTTGAACAGCGGAACTTTGTAACTGAAGAAGAAATTATGTCTGTTTATATAATTAAAGAGAAAGTATTATCACATAAAACAAAGCAACTTAAACAACTTACATTGAAAGAAATGTTTAATAAAAAAAAAAAAATAAATAAATATTAAGCTCTTTTTTTTTTTTTTTTTTTTTGTAAATTTTCATATCCTTTAGATCATAATTGTTCTTTATTTCATAAATTACGGTTTCATATTTTTAATTTTATAACTTCTGCATGCCATCTTACCAGATATAAACTGATGATCTATAATCCGGAAAAATCGATAATCCGGAATCGCCGAAGTCCCGACGAGTCCGGATTAACGACTTTTGACTGTACAACACTGATTTTTGTTGTTTGACTTCTGAATTAGCATTCTCTTATTGCAGGTGTCGAGTTTACTACTGCATGCGAATGAATTTTTTGGATTGGTTATGTCTAGTTGAACCTTGCTAATAGCCGAACAGTAAAATACTTGCTGAATACTAATAGTTTCATTTAGGTTCGAACATAGTGAATGGGCTGACTGCACCATTGGTGTTTAGTGCAATGTCAGTTTACCTTAGAAAGCCTTTCACGATGGCAGCCCTCATATGTTTGCAATAAACAGCTCTCTTATGCTCTGCAATATCCGAATAGTCTAAAGTATTTTTAGTTGAAAGTGACTAAATTATGCGTTTTGTAAAAAAAAAAAAATCTTGTTGAATTTTAGTTTCTTAGAGGAAAGAAGGAAAAAAAAGATAATATATTTATTTTTAACTGAGTAATGTAATTTTGCTTCCTTTAGTTGGAATTAAAAATATGTCATGCATTTTGGTGAATAAAAAGGGTTTTACACTTCAGTTTTGCTGTAGAACGTCTGTTTTGTATTTTATTTTACGGAAATTAAAATCTTAAATTTTTTTGTCGCAAACCCTAGGTGGGGAAAAAGTTCTTTATATTAAAAAGTAGCAGTCCCACATGTGCATAATAATAAATAAATATAAGCCTATAGGAAACAAACCTGTTGCCCAGTCATATTATCCCGGGTATTCGTTGAAATTAGTTGAATTTCTATTGAAAACCTTTCTTCTTCAATGCATGTTTGATATAATTTCTAATATTCGCATTTTTGAGCATATATATTAACACACAAATATTCTTGAGAAAACCTAACTGAAGGAAGATGAATCTAATCATGATCAGTTCTACAGAATTTTATTTTAAAATTCGTTATGATGTGCATTTTTTGAATGCAAAAATAATTTTTTTCTTTTCATGTTTCGAAACTTTCACCATTTACAACCTTTAAAAATAGCTGCAGATTATTAAACTGAAAAATAAAATTTAAGAGTGTAGTGAATTCTGGGAAACAATCTTAATTCAATGTATCAAAAACCGAATTATAAATATAAATATTAAAAAACGTATGTTTCTGTATTAGGTAGTTACTTTGAAAGTAATACTGATATAAAATGTTTAGTAAAACTGTGCATTACCTCTATTTAGCTAATTGCAGTCGGAAAATGGAAAATATTTTCCATTTTCCGACTGCACATACAAAAACTCATGTTGCATAAAACGCATCAAGTGCGTTGGCCCATCAGGCAGACTAGCAATAAGTTCTCTGAACACTGGTTATTTGGCCCAGGATTTGAGTCCCACGAACAAGCTCACTGTGTAGGCGTTTTCTTTGTTTTCCCCACTTGCAACGTGTATATGAGCCAGCTTCCCTCAGAAATTCCGCCACGAAGACATCTATATCTTTAGGCAAATAACCTTTGAGTGTTTTACCATAATCAAATTAAATAAAATTAAAAAAATAAGTAAGTAACAAAAGCATTAGACTAGTGTCTCTGTTTGATTCTTTCTTATATATAGAGAGAGAAAAAAATGAAAGGTATGGAGATTAATAAAACCATAAGATTCAATCATTCATCAAAATCCGAATTTTTATAACCTTTTAACACGCTGATTTCTAAGGGCAACTGTTTATTTGCTTTTAGGCTCCCCGCCCCCAAATAAGTAGTGGAATAGTAAAATATACTGATATTTTCTTAGATTTTAAAGAAAACAATATCATTATGTACAATTAATAAATTCGCGTCTTTCCTTAGTTATTGCTGTAAACAAAAGCGGAAAATTGCATGACAAAAATTTAGACGTCTGTGATTATGATTAGAAAATAAACAAGTTTTTTATTTCATGTTCAGTTAATTAGTTCTGTCATTATATCAAGTTGTGAAATATTATTTATATCCGTAGTTTCAAATAAACTCTGGATGAAAAATATCCAAAGCTGCAAAAATAAGAAATTTTCTAAGTTACCGAGATATTTTACTTTTTACTTTATTAAAAAAATAAGGAAAACATATCGAAAATCGTGTTGTTTCAGTGAGAAAATATTGCTTTCATCCTAGGCAAGCAATCATATATAAGAGGTGTGAGGTGTGTAAATTAAAGTGTAGGTTACTAGAAGCACAAAAATATTTTGATATTATGCCCGTATGCATATAGATTGCTCATAAAGAGTTAAATAAATATATATATATAAAAACACGTACACACACATATACATGCAGGTTTATGAACAAAAAAAATTAAACATTTATAATTCTTTTCTTTTAATGTCTTGATTTGCAGTTTTTCACAAAATTTAGATTTGTCAACATAAATCCCAACTTACTGTTACAAGTCGAATCACAAACGCTAACATATACCTTCTTGGAAACTACCAAAGGGCAAAGTTTTGACAGTGATTGATATTTTTACTGCCGACACTAATCTTAATCACTTGATGATTCTCCGCAAGTGTGGGGGGGATAAAAAAAAACTACTTAATGCTTTTCGTGCATTCTGTGAAAGAAAGGTTCAGCGCTTTTCAAAAGTTTTAGTTGCAAAGCTGGTAACGCTTTAGAAAACAATACCTTATCTTTCTCAAAACCTCCAGAGGGTTAATGAAACCTTATGAGTGCATTTTTGCACAATTTTCTTGTGGTGGGTTCACTTGTTGGTATTGATAGACAAAGGTCTGATTCTACATTTAAGTAACGTCTGTATTTTTTTTTTTTTTTTGACACCTATGTAAGTAGATAACCCCATTTTGCATAGTTAAAATATGAAGCAATGCAGCTTTCTCTGGCAATATTTTTAATTGATCTTAAATGCGATTAAAATTCCGATGGACTTTAAAATGGGACTTTTAGTTTAATATGACATGACAAATCTATAGTGATCTCATATTCCTCAAAGTTTAAGCTGGAGGAATTTTTATTCACACTTAATGCATTCAGTTGCTGTTTAAAGTTATCAAGAACCTTCTTTCAATCTATTCGAAAATAATGCTCAAGCAAATCTCTCAAAGCTTTGCATGAATGTTTCTCTGTACTTTTTTTTTAATCTTGATTTTATTAGGAATATAAGCCTTCATTTCCCTAATTGTCAGTGCCAGAATATTTAAATTTCGTAGCACGCATGAAGAAATGTAAATTTTGCCTTAAGGAGAAAAGTTTAAATACCGAGTTTTAGAAGGAAAGTTAGAGAGTTAGGCTATTGTTCTTACCTCTGTAGCTTGAGCTTCTATTTCTGCAGTTATTGCTGGTTTACGTGGCATAACAGCATTTACTTTGCTGCCACTAGTTTTGACGCAATTTTAAGTAACAGGAGTTTACTGAGCCCTGTAGCTTAATTTCTACTACTTGTGAGTATCTTCAAATTTTTAATTTAGTTCTGTCATTTCAGTTACCGCCCAAGTGAGGTGTAGTGTGTTAGCATCAAGATGATGCATTGTGAATTTTAAGGCATTTAATAAAGGGTACTTTTAACCCTTCTCTGTATTTCCTACACGAATTTACTACATGTACAACTGTCACTTAGAAGATAAGCAAGTGGTTCCTACAAGATAAGTGTGTATATCCCATTTTAACATGCGTACCAGTACTTAAGTTTCTTGGTGAAAGGTGAGACTGTAGTATTATTAAAAAAAAAAAAAAACTGTGTATTTTTCTTTGTAATGATAGATTCATTTTGCTGAAAATTTCGGCCATCTATGCCAGTTTGTGCAGATAGTCTTCATCCTTTAAAGCCATAACCAATAGAGAATTGTGGTCTAACGTTTTTCTGCCAAAAATTGTGTTGCAGTAGTTTGGGATTCGAATGTAAGTAACAAAAGCATTTTTATTAATATTTAATAATTACATAATTAAACCTTATAAAAAAGTCAGAGGCACAAAAAAATCATATAAAAATCAGTGTTATCAGTATTTAAATTCAGTGTGAAGTGACTCAGTTTTATTTATATGAAGTATAATTTCAAATTGAGAATGAGCAAGAAATTTCTCAGTTGTGCATTTTTAAAAAAATGACTCAGACATTTAGTTCTAGGAAGATCTGGGAATGGAGAATATAATAATACTAAAGGAAAAACAGTTTTTCTTCCCATTAACTGAAAGTCCTGCATATCACTTTCAAACACCTGCTGGATAGGGAATGGTACCATGGATAATGATAGTGCATTGATTAACACTGGCTATGATATGATCACATTTTCAGCTGTTATTGAATTGTGAGGAGTCTTCTGTTTGACATAAACTTTAGTGAAGCCCCAAGAGAGATTTGTTTTGAATGGGCTTATACTGATTTTCTTTTTTTAGCATAACAGAGGGGAAGAGAAAAAAAAATCCAGAGGAACTTAACTTCAATTTAACACTAGAATGGCGGTAGGGGTCATTTTGACCCCTGAACACAACCGTTGATTACTTTTGTTTTATTGTAAGAAATCGTTTGGAATTTTTTGACATTTGCTAAATAGATAACAATTATTTGTAAAAAAACAATTCAGCATGATTATGTTGTAAGTTGCTTCATTACTTAGAGTGTAAATATCGATTGTAAATTATGCAAATTTTCGTTTAAGAATGATTACAAAACAGGGAACATTACAATATATATTAGCTGAATCTTTATTAATTATACTTTCTGAGGAATAAAAGCAATTGCGTATTTACCATGCGTTCCATTCATATATACTTTAACAAATTAAAGAATAAATCCAGTTTAAATTACTGAATTAAAGTCAAAGAAATTATTATAAATAACCGATATTAAACATAAAGTTTATGAACAAAATAAACCAAAATGAAATGAAACAGAAGCAAATGCATTAAGCACGAACAAATTTCGGTAGCGTTGCAATTGTAAACAGTTGATAAGACCTACATGACGTGCAGGCTTGTGTATGGTTGCCCCTTAGTCGCTAGTATTTCCTCCCACGGCAACGGTAAACCACTGAGCATGCGCGGGATGCGAAATTCGTTAGCATTGATCAACTCAATGTGTGGTTTGCCATTTCGCATGGCGGATGGGGGTCATTTTGACCCCTTTACTTTTATCCCTCTTCCTGCTTGAGGCATTGTCAAATAACTCATGAAATACATTCACTGATAAGGATTTTTCGATTGCATTCATACTATTTCCCAGAGGGATAAAAACCTGGGTGGTCTCATTACTTTGTAATGTCTATATAAGTTGTTGTTCCTTTGTTTGCTATTATCTATTCGTTTGAAGAAAATACTGCAATGAAGGCAGATGCAGGGTTTTTTGTGCTTACATTTCTTTTCAGAAATACTTTATTTTACAGATGTATTTTCCCGTTTGTTAGTTCAGCTCACTTACTGCAGATGATAACAGTTAAGACAGATGTTTTCTTGGAAATCCCAAACCAATATTTCAGTACATATGAATTCTGCTGTCAAGTTCATTTTGAGAATCATATGCTAAAATATATTCCCTATCGTTTTCTGATAGTCTGATATCTTTCTACTTTTTTCAACTTTTACAAAATATGTCTAATAAGCGGGAAAGAGGCCTTACGAATGAAGAAATTAAAATATTGGTGCAGGAGCTATCTGGAAATGAATTCCAGACACAAACTATTAGTGAATCCGAGGACAGCGAAGTAAACAAAGAACTCAGGAGAAATAAATGGGCAATAATGGATCAGGGTATTTTCAAAACTGTTTTATAGCTCCTGATAACACTATATGGAATGAAATAAATTCCAAAAATTCAGTCTGCAGCCATGTTCCTCTTATAATGTTCTAAAAGAAACAGCAGGACCAACAAAGTCGTGTTTCTGAAGACAAAGTGTCTAGTGCTTTTAAGCTTTTTATTGATGATGATATCTTGCTGCATATAAAGAAATGTACAGAATCCGAAGCCCATTGGCAACTTGGAAATAAAGACTGAAAGTTATCTCTGGCTGAGTTAGATGCTTTTGTCGCTGTATTGTATGTTTGAGGAGTAATAGGATCAAAGGGCTTAGATTTATATTCCTTGTGGTCCGAAGCATGTGGAATACCATTTTGCTAAGAAACTATATCAAGAGATAGATTCAAAGACATAAAATGATTTTTAAGGTTCGATGAAAAGACAAGATCTACTCGATTACAGACTGATAAATTTGCTCTTGCATGAGACATGTGGAACAAATTTATTGAAAACTGCAAAACGTGCTACCAGCCAGGACAAAATACGAGGGCCATCCAGGAAGTAGATTACGTTTCCGTCTGTGTCCGCTAGGGGCGGGGCTAGCGCGGCCATCTTGGGGTCAGAGCGTTGCGCAGCTCAGTCTGCATCTAGCCGTGCTAGTGAGAGGTTCGTGCTGTGCTCCGTTCAGATACTGTGACGGTTTGAAATGTCTGCGTTAATTGAAAATCCCGCGAGCTGCGAGGTGCGCTCAGTAATAAGGTTTCTGACTGCAAAAAACTGTAAACCGATAGAAATCTATCGGCAGCTTCGTGAAGTGTATGGGGACAACATTATCACTGAAGGTGGAGTGCGTCAGTGGGTCATAAGATTTCAAAATGGCCGAACCAATGTTCACGACGAAGATCGAAGTGGGAGACCCAGCATAGTGACCGCCGAACTTCTCGAAAAAGTCGATGCTTAAAGTCCGTGAAAATCGAAATTTCACAATAACGGAACTTTCTTTGAGTTTTCCACAAATTTCGCGAAGTTTGTTGCACGAAATCATCAGCGAAAAGCTTGGTTACCACAAGTTTTGTGCAAGATGGATTCCAAAAATCTTGACAGAGGACCACAAAAATCAGCGAATGGCTGCAGCGTTGAACTTTTTGGACGCTTACCATAAGGATGGTGACTCTTTACTCGATCGCATCGTTACTGGTGACGAAACATGGGTGAAACATGTGAACTGTGAAACGAAATTGCAATCAATGCGTTTTGATGACGACGCACAGCTGCAAGAAGAGGTAACGAAGTGGTTGAAGGCGCAGGCGGCCGAATTTTTCGACGAAGGAATTTCCAAGCTCGTACATCGCTACGATAAATGCCTTAATTTGTATGGTGACTATGTAGAAAAGTAGTATTTGAGTGTGGCTTTCATCTGTATATAATAAAATTTGTTTCCTATACTTTGTTTATTTTTTTATTCCAAAACGTAATCTACTTTCTGGATAGCCCTCGTATTACAGTTGATAAACAATTATTCCCATCTAAAGCTAGTTTTAGATTTACACAATATATGCCTAATAAACGTGACAAATTTGGAATAAATTTTTGTTTATCTGTCAACATTGATACTAAATACATCTTGAATGGATTTCCTTATTTAGGAAAAGATGAAACATAAAATTCTCAATTACATTTGTCTGAAAATGCCATAAAATTAACAGAGTCACATCTAAACAAAGGGAGGAATATTACCATGGATAACTATTTTAGTAGCATTAAATTAGCAAAAATGCTAAAATAAAAAAATACAGCTATGGTCGGCACAATGAAAAATAACAGAAGAGAAATTCCTATATCTTTGAAAAATATGCGTAGTAATCTTTATTCATCGACAATAGTGTATCATGATCATATCACACTTATCATCTATCAAGGCAAAAGAAACAAAAGCATTTTTCTGCTTATTTTAAGCTTATTACATTCTACTGTAAAAAACTGAAGACAGTCTCAAGAAGTTGCCCGATTCAATAGCATTTTACAATGCAACAAAGTATGGTGTGTATATTCATGATCAGATGTGCCGAAAATATTCAGTTAAATCTGCTTCTAGATGATGGCCTGTACATATCTTTTTCAATATTTTGTATTACACAGCTTTAAACGCCTGGGTAATTTATATAAGCGTAAGAGGAAACACCATTAACAGGAGAGATTTTCTACTGGAATTCGGAGAGGAATTAAGAGTGGTACATATGGCTTCAAAACTCCCAAAGACCCTTCCTGAATCTTCAGAAAAAACACATGAAAAGAAAATGGATATAAAGAGAAAAAAGTGTTAAGTACAGAGATGCAATGGAAACAAATCTCAAGAATACTGTCAATCTTGTTCCAAAGTTGTTTGCGGAAAAGCACTGGAAAAATTGTTAAAATTTATTTTTGTATCAACTGCATTAATTTTAATATGTATATGTAATCTCTAATATTTTAAACATTAAATAGAATTGAAACAAAATGTTTTACATATTCCATTCAGCTACACATATAATGATATAACTGAAACATCAAAGAACATTTCTCATTTCTGGATTTAGAGAGTGAATCATCCTCCAAGTAAGTACATAAAAAATATTATTATATAAATTGTGTTTTATTTCAGTTAACATTAGTTTTTAACTGTAAAATCATTTATTTGAAATCAATTCTTATATCAAATTAATGAGTTATTTGAGTAATTGTAGTATGATCCAATTGTACTCGATACATTTACAGTATTTTAAAAAGTCAATAAATTATCGTATGATATTAAATATAAATTATGAAATACATATAAAGTATATATTTGTGCCAGTGTATGGCATTTAAAACTGTTTTACCGTTGTTATTTCAGTACTTTCATCGAAGGGTTAAAATGATCCCTTACCACCATTACAGTACGTAAGATTTTCCCGCCGTTCTGGTGTTAACATAGCAAATTGTGCTATTCTTTAACTTTTTAATTTTATCCAGCTTACTTTTTTTTTTTTTTTTTTTTTTTGCAAGCTATTATAGAAAAAAGTTTCTCTTTCTGGAGTTGTTGCAAGATCTGCATGGTGAAAGCACATCTCGATGCTAATGAAGGAAAAAGTGGAATTGATGAAAAAATTGGATAAAGGCATATTCTTCTCAAAATCATTTCAGGAGTGTAGTGTTGGAAATTTAACAGTATATGGTGTTAAAAAAAAAGAGAGAGAGAGAAAAGGAATTTTTTGCAGATTCTGACATCCCTTCACCCACTTGCAATAAATAGCAAAAATATCATTTGTTGTGTTAAAAATTGATCATCAATCGTGCAATGAGGATTGAATGGGTGAGATAGCACTACAGTGAGGGTGTGCCATTAACAAGTCCGGTGCTTAATAGTTCCAGTCAAAATATTTCATGAATAAATGCACTTAAAAACTGAATTGCAGATATTTGACAGGTTGGGTAACCAAATTTATAAATTGCCATGATATAAACAGCTAAAAATTTCAGAATAAAGCAGATGAAAAAATTTGCAGATAAATTCATCAAACTCATTAACAGCGAAAAGTTATCTCCAGAGCAAATAAATAAATTCTGACAAAACAGGTCTTCTGGCAATGTGTGCCTCGAAATACTTTGGCAGCCTCTACAGAATAGGCTCCAAATGGTGCCAAAGATTCCAAAGTGAAATTAAGGATTTTGGCATATGCAAATGTTAACTTTTCCTAATGAGAAAAAATACATGACCTCTGGCATTTTTAAAGGTGTAAAAATTTCCCCACCGTTTCTCATTCAGATAAAAGACTATGGTTGACACAAATATAAGTGAAAAGTGGTTTGAAAATTATTTTATATCTGTAGCTCAAAAAGTGAGGCTGCACTCTCTGAAATGCAGATGCAAAGTAGCATTTTTAAAATCTGTATTGAATGTTCTAAAGAGTGACAAGACCATTCAAGAATTTTTTTTTTTTTTTTTTTTTTTTTAATATCTTAACATAAAATCTAGTACATAGAGCATTGCAAGGTCATAAAAAGATGTGTCTGCAGATACTTTTTAAAATGTTTGGCATAATGAATGGTCAGCTACCATATTTCATGGTGGTGGTGATGATCACTGCAAGCTTGACCTTTGAATATGACCACAAAAATATGACTTTTTATGACCACAAAAAGTGACATTTTTCAATTAGAGAAGATAGTGTAGCAGGTTTTCCACTGTGATGACCATTGTTTTATTTGTTAATCAGCTTGCAAACAGCAAAATTTGTTGTGTGGTTTTTAAATCCAGATTGTTGCCAGTAATGAAAACAGCTTGAACAACTTATGTTGAAAGAAGTGTTTAATGAAACAAAAAAGTAAGCACTGAACTTTTTTTTATTATTATTATTTTGTAAATTTTAATTTCCTTAATGGTTATGAATGCTTCATTATTTCCTAAGCAATTATTTTATACTTTTAATTTTACCTTACTGTTAATTTTGAAACTTGATTGATTGAAACTTGAGATCTGAAATCTGTACTTGCTGAAGCTTTAGTGATTCCAGATTTTGGACTTTGCACTGTATTAAGTAAACAAAACACCACCACTATAACATAGATTATTCCTGCTAATAACAATTAAGAAGTTGTAAATTTGTTAAAGAAATGCTAAGTGTATGTAATCACCTGAATAATCTTTACCTGTATTTTATTCTTTGTAATCAAATATTGCTTTTATGCCATCCATATGAAATCCTTTAAAACTTATATGTATTGCTGAAGTCTAAGGACAGAGAAATCCTATATCCTTGATTTTAAAAATATATTCACTAACATATATAATCCAATTATTATAAAAACTGGGACTTTATCTGTTCCTCAAAAATGCAAATCGTGTACTTCTTTGCAGTTTTCATTCAATGATTGTGTTCTCTTCATCTGAATATTTTTTAATTATATGATGTAACTTTTTTTCTTTTTCTTCTAGGAAAAAAAAGAAAAGAAGAAACGAAAGTATACAGGAAACAGAATTCTCAAGCTATCTGATAGTGTCTGGTAATATTTTTTTTATTTGATTAGATAACATGTCTATGTATAATTTTATTTTTAACATTAATTGTATACTGGAGTCATTACTGTCAAAACAGGGTGAGTCTGAACAAGTGAGCAAAACTTTAGGGAGTGTTAGAAGGCAGCTATACGAGCAATATTCATCATAGAATGTATGGTCGGAACGCAAACGTTGAAAAGTTAAAGGGTAGTTTTCCACTGTCGCGTTTAAAGAACAAACACAAGAATGAGAGGAGATACTTCAGAAAACATTTTATTAACAGGAATGTAATGGATGTGCGTGCTCAAAGAAATTGCTGAAAACACCTTCCGGAAGCTGTAATGCAGGCTTCATATCTGCATGATAGGGACTAACGCACATTTGCGAAGACACTAGGCATTTCCCGAGTATCGCCAGCACAGCAGCAAACCTGATGATTAGATCCATATTCATTTCAATGGGGCATTCGTAGATTAGGCTTTTCGTATGGCCCCACAAAGAAAAAGTCCAAACATGAAATATCCAGTGTATGGTACAGATATGGCCAAACTATGGAACCACCTTGACCCATCCATTGCCATAAAAATTTTGTGGTTCATATAACTAGTCATCCTCTTGGCAGTCCACGGTAGAAAATGTCGTTGGGTGCGAGGACCGACTCTTTTTATACCATTTATAGTACCACCTAGCAGCTCGCCGTTTGTGCTCAACTATACATTCTATAATTAAGACACAATAACACGCCGAATAAATACTAATTCAGAATTCAAACAACAAAAATCAGCGTTAATTTACAAAATTTTCACAGTTGTGAAAATTTTGTAAATTAACGCTGATTTTTGTTGTTTGAATTCTGAATATACATTCTATGACGAATATTGCTCATATAACTGTTTTCTATCACCCTCTAATATTTTGCTTACTTATTCAGATTCACTCTGTATAGGCATATAGTTGAAAAGAATACTTTGCACACATATTTGCCTTTTATAATGAGAATTATTTTGGTGCTGTCTAATTGTTAGTCATTGTTAAGCTTCTCTCTGTAATGCAATAATAGGACACAATGGGTATGTCACAATGCTGAACACAATGGGTATGTCATAAACACATTGCACTATGGCAAAATTGCGTTCTGCAAAGTTAACTTTTAGTGAGAAAAATGGTTTAGGTATAGTTCAGATTTAAAAAGTTTGTTTAATTTATACAAACCTAAATATTATTATAATCAAAAGATAAAAAGAAACAAGTGAAAGAATTTCTGTCACTAGTTAATAAGCAGGTATACGGTATGATAATTTTTTTTTTTTTTTTTTTTTTTTTTTTTTAGTCCAAAGGGGCAATTTGCCCTCAAGGACTATTATTTTTGTTTTGGCATTTTACATTGGTTCACAATAAATATCCAATTCACTTTTCAAATTATTGCCACCAATATTATATTTAAAGAAATCAAAGAATGAAGAATCTGCATAAATGTCTGTAGGTTTATCGCATTGTGATAAAACAATGGTACCTAGAGCCATCCAATTTTGAATAGAGTACGTTTTCACCCGAATATGGGCATCTGGAAGCCCAAATTTGGAATTTGTTTTATTATCTATTTCATATTTTGTAAAACTTTAACAAACTCAACTATTTAAAAGTGAGCAATGGCAACACTCTACGAGAGAGGGGGGAATCTTTTTATCTCCAGCACACGGAACTGTGTATCAGAAATTCAAAGGATATGCTCATTTTAAAATTATTTTGCCATATTGCTGTTAAACTGAATTTAATGGTTTAAGTGCAAAAAACATGATATTTAATAAATAAAGATAACACACAAAATGTTTAAAAAAATGCCCCTTTAGACATAATTTAAAACCTGAAATCTTTCTTGGGGGGAGGTCTAATACAATTCATCAAACATTTTTGGGGTTAGCAGTGCAAAGTTTTTCAGTTTCGTTCATAAAGTCTCAGCTTCTTTCTCCATTACAAAATCAGATAGTTCTGGTGCCTTTTTTAGCAATTTGTTTAACTTCTTGTATGTTAAAGGCTCTTGATATTTTCACTGTCACTGCATTCACCATTAGTTGGTGTTATAACATCATCCAATTCTTCATTTGTGATTTCATGATAATTATTCTTGACTAATTCTTTAATTTCTCCTTTTTTCATATCTGGTATATTTCTTTTACAATTTGTATGATTTTCCTTGGCATCATTTTCAGTTGATGGTGATGGAAATCCTTTAAAATTGTTGACAGTTTTTGGCTAGTGCTGATACCAGTAAGTATTCACTGTTGAAAAATTCACTTGTTCCAATTGGAGTTTAATCATTGCAGTGAAGTAACTTATGTTGAATTGCTTTTTAAATGCCATTAGAATGGTGTATTCTTCATCTACTGCTTTATTTGCAGAGATGTAAACATGCCTAATGGCGCTTTTTTTTTTTTTTTTTTTAAATTCCTTGATCCATTTGTTGGATTTAGGAAGTGGTGTTCATTGGAAGGAAGGAAACCTCTACATCTGGATGCACTGTTATGAGGGCTTCATTACTATTTTCTGGAGCATTAATGAGAGTTAGGAGAGCTTTGAACCTCAGGTTTTGCTGTTCTAAGTAGTGTTTTTCTGTAATGAATGAATTTTCAAAACAGTTATTAAAGAGGATTATTGCAACGCTGTCGAAGCACTGCAGCATATGCATATAATTGAAATTCTCTCACTGCACAAATTAAATGGAGACAATTAGATAATGCATGTATGCGAAATCATTTTCTGTAAATCTGCAGGTTTACTGTATTGGTGCCTTAATGTGAAATTTTTGCATTTATCCCAAACATTTTGTTACGACAAAATGCATTAATTTATAACAAGTTATAAATAATGTGAATAAATTAAGAATTCATCTGCATAATCTATATTAGTTGTTGGTTTTCAGAATTTTATCCCCCTTGAAAAAGGAAATTCTTAATTTCATGGAGTACAGCAAACATTTCTCTACAATTGATAGAAATCTAAAGTTTTATTTTAGCATCAAGCATCACTGTGAGCCATCTAGGACATATTAGCCATTGAGCATAAATCAAGATCGAGGTTGTTATTTTGTTCCTCTTGTCACTGAGCTGTGTGAGTGCACATGCTTTCGAGAAATAGTTTAAGAAATTGCAACCTTTTGTTTTAGTTATATGTTCAAAAAATGTAAAATACTCATGTACTTGTCAAAAATCATACACAGATTAGTTTCCTACCATTGTTTCCTCATGGAAATGTAATACGATTGCGATGTGCACTTTTGTCGTTGTGATTTTTCGATTTCGCATATAGGAAGGGACGATATTCTCAAGCATGTGTTAAAAAAAGGCAAAAAAACAGTAACAACAAGAATTCTATCAAAAAAATTAAAAATTAATTTTTTCTTTGGAAAGAAAGCGCCAAAAAGTTATTAATGCAGAATGTACTGTTCGCATTTAAGAATTAATAACTTAACTTTCAGATATTAATAAGTAACTATTTAAAATTAATTCATTATTAAAAAATATATTTTTATCATTTGAAAAACAAAATATCCTGATTTTCAAGTGTTTTAGGTTAGCAAGTACATACCCCACATACCTTCGATAGTGTCGACAGTATAAAGCACAAAGTAAGCAACGTACTTCCTAACCGACATCCAACACAGAAATAAGCCCTGAGAAATATTCTCCTAACAATCAAAACCAGCACTATCACACATTGCAACCATTCATGTCATGACAGGCTTTTCAAAACATACACTAAAATACTCAGGTTACCATAAAAGAAACAACTCACCAATAACCCAAGGGGTACCCCAAAATAGAGACTGCTCTACCTTTTTAATCATTTAGTAAACATTTTTTTGAACTGTGTGTCTCTAAATTTGTGAAATGTTTTATTAATGAATAACTTTATGTCCTTGAAAAGAAATTTAAAGGTCAGCCCTCAAAATGTTGCATAACTGCTCTTTTCATAATATAACTGATAATAATAATTTCCAGTTAATATGTATTGTAAGGGACTTCAGCCTTCTTAAATCCATGCTGCTGTTTTTGAATTACATTAACACATTGCTATTTTTGAATTGCTGATAAAAAAAATAGGGGTCGCCATCATCCAGAGACTATTCACATGAAGATGGTTATTTATGTAGAATTTAGAAAACTGTTGTTTTAGGTAGTTCTAATTTTATGCTATCTCCTTGACATTTTTCCTTCTATTTTGACTGACAAACTACATTTTCTGGTGTCATTGCGAGCAATGATCAACTCTGTGAGAATTGTCTATGTATTCTTAGCTCGTGTGAAATTGTTTTACCCACTCATTCACTGTAGGGTAGGAAGGAGACATATCACCTTACATGTAATCCAAGCAGCTGTTTCTTTGGGATTAAGAGCTTCTTTAGTCACATATTTAATCTTAAAATGACTCTCAGTTTTATTTAAGAATTTCCTTGTAAAGCAAATCAAAGTCATAGGTTAACCATATATATAAATATATCGTGATTACTATACACATAGTCATGAAGAACCAATAGGTATAAAAAGTGGAATGCTATACACTAGTGTCCAGCTGGAAATCCTAAGACTGCGTGTGGCCTGTGATGTTCTTTTCTAAGACCCCTATCAGAATTAGCGAAACTTATCACAGTACAAAGTCCATAATCCGGACTCGCCAGGACTTCGGCGATTCCGGATTAAGGGTTTTTCTGGATTAGAGATCATCAATTTAAATCTGGTAAGATGGCATGCAGAAATTATACAACTAAAAATATTAAACCGTTATTTATGAAATAAAGAGCAATTATGATCTAAAGGGTATCAAAATTTACAAAAAAGAAAGCTTAATATTAATTTGTTTTGTTTACTTTATTAAACATTTCTTTCAATGCAAGTTGTTTAGGCTGCTTTGTTTTTTGTGCTAAACGCGCATGCGTAAAACATACAAAAAAAACATTTGTGGCTTTAAGGTCCGGATTATAGATCATTCCGGATAATGGAAGTCCGGATTATGGACTTTGTACTGTATTATTGATCATTAACATCATGATGCATATATATAAATTAGATCCCCCTTATAAACTGCTGGGCATATATACACAGATCTGAGAGGATCTATATGAAAACTGGCTTTAATTAACTTGCTTCCCAGGAATTATGGCCATATTGCTAAGATAATATCAGAATTTGTTATTCCATGAAGAAACTATATCACCATGAATTGTATTCATCCCAAGTACTCTACCATCAACTTCATAACTGGGTGTTTATAAAAAGTTGTATTATGTTCTAACTGGCATTTCAAAGGCATAAATCCTCAGAAAAATCACCAGAAATATAGATAAATTATATCAGTACTGTGGACAGTTAGTTTATCTAAGTAAGGGGATGAAATTGTGGTCAACATTTTATGAAAAACTATCTCATGCTTGCTTTACATGTAATGAAAATCATAAATAATTACACTCATTTACAATTGCCTACTGGAAACTAGATCTAGGATGAATTACCATTGTTTTACAACTTTAGTTGCTTGGTTTACATCTCATTGTGAAACGATTTAAAATAATTTTCAAAGAAAAAGTCTTATTACTCTTATTATTATTATATTGCTGTATACATCTTAACAAAAAAAAAAAAAAAAAAAAAAAGATTTTAAACAAAGTAGCAAATGACTTCCAAACCCAGTGAAATTTCCCATTTGCTATTCTTATAAAAGAAGTGTAGTGACCATTCATTTTGAAATTTATTCCATTTTGAGAGGTAAATGGTACAGTGAAAGTCCAGAAATCTGCAAAGCTTGGGGCTCGAGGTTGTGCGGATTTTAGGATTTTGTGGATTTCAGGACAGAAAAGATAAATCATAATATTCAGACTAAAAGTGCAAAATAAATAAGGCATATTAGATAAATTTAATTAAATTATTATATACATTATCATAATAATATGCATATACATTAATTTATTATTATGTAAATATATTTATTATATTATTTATATTAGTGATTACAAGGATATTTAAAACCATTAAGGACATATACAATAAAGATATAAAAAATATGGGATATTTATAATGCATATTGTTTTTTCCTGTATTTCAAAAATTTTTCTGATAGAGATTTGTTTTAAAACTTTGGGGTGCTCTGGAGTAAGTTTTTTGTAAATTTCATAGAGTCATAATCTCTTGCTCTGTCACACAGCTCTGTTCTAAAAATTTTAGGTATTGTTCACCATGTTCCAAACCCTCACTCATTAAAAAATGTTTTCTCACTCCTATCAAATTCACTACCTGTGTCAGTGTTGGAATCGTTTTCTTGCTGTGGCGATTCAAAACGCAGCCAATGATTTAATCATTTATAATCTGATATATGCCAGTGTTGGCTCATCCTGAACACATCATTTATTCAACGATATCTTCTTGCAAAGCCTCCTCATTTATTCTTTCTTTCAAATATAAAAGTAATTCTGTTGCTTTAGCCCTTGCTGCACTGACCCTAAAACCCAAAAATTCAGTGTCATCATTCTCTGTTTCAATAAAGAGAGAAGATGGCTCAAAATTTACTAAAGAAATTTAAAACAGAATTCTATGATTCAGATAACAAATAAATGCAGAATTTTTATTTATATAATCACAAAGTGAAATTAGAATGGTCACTTGAAATTTTTTTTTTCCAGAAACTCTTGATTTATATTGGCATTTAATAGTGGCTGTGTATTATGCCGTGGTCCATTGGTTGGATCAATGATGTAGTCCTTGGGGGCAAAAAGGGGGGCTCATGACATTATCACATGTTAAAATGTTTGCATTTGGATGTGCAAAGCAGTTGCCTAACAATAGCAAAATCTTACAATTTGATGGTAATTCCACACTGTTACATCTCTTCTAGCCTCTTTTTAGAAATGCTCCATGAACCATGGTCATAAGTTGTTTTGTGAACCAGGGTTTTTTATTATTCTTGTAAATCACGTGTAAGGATTTTACTCCTTTCAGAGCTCTGGGATTATTGCTCTTATGCACTAGCACTGGTTTGGTTTACATATGTAAATTCCAGCTGTATTGCTGCATACTAAAATAAAACTTTTTCTTTAGCTTCTTTCATCCAGGACGGTGTACTTTTATCGCTTGTCGCAAATGCCTTTCTTGGAAAACATCGCCAAAAAAGTCCAGCCTTGTCCATATTAAAAACCTGTTCTGCCACTAATACAGAAAATTTATCAATAAATTCTGCAGCATCTTTATCTGCTGAAAGTTTTTCCTCATGTGCTTTCAGATAACGTATACTGTGTCTCTGCTTAAATCTGCCAACTGCTGCTGAAATCGCACGCCTCCTCTATTTTTAAATCAGCATGAATCTGCTTTACCTTTTCTCTCAGAAAGGGTCCTGAAATGGGTACCCTATCACTCTGCCGCTGCCAGAACAACCCCTACAAGACAGCATCGAGGTTTACCGATTTTGCCTCATGCATAGATTTCTGGTTTTGGATTCCAGTGTTAGAATCACTGTTGCTGTAAAATTTCAACAGCTTTTCTTTATTTTTCCATGTATCATACTCAGTTCATGTCACAATTCCATACGATTCTCCTATAAACCAAGGAGTAGTACCTACCTGTATCTTTTGCAGAGTTTCCACTTTTTGCATTGCCGTCAGTGCAACGTGTTTATGTTTTTCATGAATGTGTTTCTTATCCGTCATTGTATTAAAAAAGCACTGAAATTTAAAATATTTTTAATTTATCCACAAAGTATCTGGATAAAAAAAAGGGCAGCCATTAAACAATCTTATGAAATAACAAAGCTAAAAAAATACAACAATGTGAATAGTGAACTTGAAAGAAAAGTTGAGTGAATCATCTGCTTTTTTACCTTGATGCAGATTGGAGGGAAAAATAATGTTCACCTTGATGTCAAATTTTTGTTATGACTTATTATTATTCGGTAAGTACTTTTTCTTCGCTATTTCGTTCTCCATGTTGCGGTTTCTGGAATATATATAGATTGATAATGTTTATACTTTGAGAGGCAATGCAAATTTCAGGTTGGCGGATTTTCGGTATTTGACTGTATTTTCATCTTTTAATAGAATATTTTTCTATGTACACATATAACAAGCTCAGTCACTAATCTTATAAAGCTATACTAAATTTGAATTTTAAATTTACATTTAGTACTTCTGGACAGTGCTAGACTAAGGGATGGTCTACATGAGTGTGTTCGAGAGCCACTAGATATAATGTGATGGCAAATATGTGTGCAGTTAATTTAACTGCTTGCCTGATTATCCCGAGTTATCTCGGGTTCGTATATATTGCAGTTAATTATTATCCCGAGAAAACTCGGGCGAACCAGAACTTGTTAGTACGATTTCTTTTATCACGGCTTTACTCGGTTTGGAGGAAATGAAAGGAAATATTTAGCTTTGATTGGCAGTTTGCCAAATTTTGTTGGTTGCGCGGTTCTTTTGGAGGGGCTGGTTGCTTGTTTCCCTATTGTATAGTATACGTTGGCTTGTGGATTAGTAATGTATAAAGAAGGATGCATGCGTTGGAAAAAATAAAATAATGGCGATGATGGAAGATAGCGAAAACGATGATTTTTCAGATAGTGATTATGAAAAGGTAGAGAAAAAATAATAATAAGGGGAAAAAAAAAAAAAAAAAAAATCAAATCCAACGAGACAGTGTACTCTGTGCTCCCGTGAAAGAGATTCCAGCAGTAAGCCAGTAAGAAAAAAAGAGACCAGATACCAGTGTAGAACGTCAGGTATCACTCTGTGTTGTCCTTTGTTTCAAAAACTATCATATAAAGATTAACATTTAACTTTTTTTCGTTTGCCCAAGATAACTCGGGATAGTAAACTAATATTAAAAATAAATGCTTTTACACCTTCAAAAAATTAAAAATTCAACTTAAAACCTACATATTTTGATTTGTTTCGTTTTGTTGTATTTAATAATAAAATAAAAAAATGTGATGATTTTTTGCTTTTTTTTTTTTCAAAAAAATTTGTAAGGGAAGCGGTTAAATTTGCTGCTTCTGAGATTAAATTCACTTCTGAAACTTTTTTTATTTGCTGTATAGTAAGTGAAAAGGCTGTTCCCTTGCCATGGAATCTGTTCTCATATATAGCAAAAACTGAGAAAATCATGTATAAACCTAGTTTCTTTGAAAAAAAGCTCAGTTAAAAAACTTCATTTTCTTTGCTAATTGAGATGTTAACAGGAATGTTCAGTAAAGATGTTAACAGGAATGTTCAGTAAAGATGTTAACAGGAATGTTCAGTAAAGTAAAGTAATGAATAAATTTCAAGATAAGCATAATGAGTGTTTAGTTTATTTCAAAATTAACATAATATCATTCCTTCAGCAATCCATTCTCGTGTGAAACAATAAACTAGTAAAATAATATGTACACCTAATTTTTTTAAAAAAAAAGGCTCAGTTTAAAAACTTTGTTATCTTTGCTAATCAAGATTCTGACAAGAATGTTAAGTTTATTTCAAGAGTAACATAATGTTAAATGTAATTATTAACTTTTTTAAAATTAGTTTCTATATGTTATTTGATTTTTCTTTCCAGTGTGGTTCGAATTCCATCCAAAAGCACAGAAGTTTTGCTACTAACTCATCCAGCATCTGCTAGTCTTCTGAAGCACATTACTGTCAGAGTGCTAAGTGGTGGAATTTCAATCTTTGGGTATTCAATGGACTGTCAGAGTTCTCCTGTGAAGTTGTTTTCTTCCAAAAAAACTGGAATTATTAGCCTAAATACTGAATATTCGGAGTCAATGTGGAAAAACAGAGATTTGTATAAAAGTGTGAAAAGGAGTTTGCAAGCTATTTCATCTACAGAGACAGCCATGGAAATTTTAGCTGAGTGTACAAATTCAACAGTGATAGTTGTTCTTGAAAGATGCCTTTATCCTTCCCCAATACAGTTTGTTAAATTGTATTTTTCACATGTGTTTCACTTTAAGACAAAACCTCAGAGGAATCAAGATCGTGCTTTTTGTGAATTGAATGGACAGGGATCTATTAGATTTAGTACATTCTGTGATAGCCTTGCTGAGAAAATAAATGAGTGCATTCGTAGGTCAAGTAAGTTTCCAAAAATTCACCAAGTTTGTTTGTTTACTAGTTTTTCTGACAGTATTTAATTGAAATATAGTTTATCAATTTGTGTGTTCTTTTGTCTCTATTCTAAATTCTGTGTACAGAAAAACTGTATCATCACTCTCAGTCATAACATGTATTTATACTAAAAATCATATGGGTTCTTATGTATTAACACAGCCACCTTATTATATTATGGTGATTTTTTTGCTGATCAAATGGTAAAAGTTACTTATCAGGTGGAAGTTGATGATTTTTGTAACTTTTTTTTTAAAGGATCCCAAAGTATTTATTTTAAGTGGCAAACATAATCAACATATGAAAAGGAAATATACTTTAACAAATTAAAACACAAATTTTAATCATTAAGTCAGCATTACACTGTACATTAACAAAAATAAAATACTTACATTCATCTTAAAATCTTCTGTAATTTTTTTATTCTGTTCTTCTTCCCAAGTACACATCAATTTGTTTTTGCTTTTAAAGGACACAGAATTTCAGAGACGTGGCATTGCACAAACCTCAGCTATAGCAATTATCTGTTCTTTTAAAAATATTTTCGGCGAAATTCTGTATTCCTGCAGAAATTTCACCGCATCCATTGCTGACAAATTACACAGTGCATATTAATGTTGTGGTTTGTTTATAAAAGCCATTGGAATACAACAAAAAAATGATGCATCCAGAAATGGCAACATTGCTTGACTGAAGGTTAGAGCATAGGTTCCTGAAAAGTGGTTATGTGTATGTTTGCTAGAGTTTGTTTATTCTGAAAATTTGGCGACTTCTGTTAAGGTGTTTACTTATAACACATAATTGCCTGCATGTGGGTGTTTTGTTGTGATATTTTATTTTGACCTGTTTGTACAGAATTTTAGATTAATGAAATAAATATATAAAATATTGGGAAAATAGGATGTACACATCAATCTGTTTTTGCTTCATTGTTCGCTCATTTTTTTAATGATTTTGCAAAGGTTTTATATATCAAACAAACCTTAGAATTTTTTTTCCTAGTATGTTCAATCTTACAGCCTCTTTGTTGAACCATCATATTACATCTTGATTTCAAAGATAAAAATTTTTGTACTTTCCTTATTTTAAGTTTTCCGTTATAAGAGAATCCAGTAATAATTATGAAACCTTTAGAAATTTTTCCTTGCTGTTTCTGTGAATCAACATATTAAGTCTTTTTCTTCCCTTTTTTTTTTTTTTAGTAAATCAACTTCTATTGCCATCAGATAAGCATATCCAAGCCTCATCAATTGTAACTATGTATTTCCATTTTTCACCTGTCAAATAATTTTTGTACAGCAATCTACACATAGTCTTAAGCTGAGAAACATGTTTCGGTGGTAGGCAATGGACATCATGTTTTATTATTATTATTATTATTATTATTATTATTATTATTATTATTATTAGCTTTAAATCAGATTTTATAATTTTAAGCTTTAAAACAGATTTTATAATTTTGTTCACAGTTCCTACAGAGATATTTAAAGATTTTGCAATAGCTCTTTGGGAGTTGAATTTTCCTTTAAAACATGAGATGCAAGTTTAGATTTAATAACAGGTGTGCGTACCTTTGTTGGGTATGCATTTGTTTGCCTTTCTCCCAGTCAGATGAAAACTTTAATTGTTCTTTCCTTTCATATTAAATATGCCACCTATTTTGCATGCAGAAATATTAAAAATATGCTTTTCACGTATTTTATAATAATTGAATAATAGTATTGCTCTTTGAACAGTGCAAAATAATAGTCTTCAATCCATTGTTATTTTAAAGAAAATAATATTTTTAATACTACAGATGATAACTAAACCTAATTTCAGTTTGATGCCAGTCATGCTTGTATTTAAAAATTAATATTGAAATTCATGGAGAAAATCAAAATCGTTACAAAAATGTGTAAATGCAAAGTAGCAACAGAAAATATAATGACTTATTATTGAATTAGGAGAATTTCTGTTTTTAGACTCTTTATATTACTATGCGAAAGAAATTTCAGTACTTATATGTTTAATGTGACACAGAATATGTTTACTTAGGACGAGGAATGTGATTTTTACCTAAATATGTCATCTTTGTTAAACTAAAAAACAAAGATGCAAATTTGATAAGTGGCCCATTTTTTGGATTTCTGCATCTGAATTTCTGATTGATTCGGGAGGTCTTATATCGAACGTTTCCAAACAACAGTACACATATTTCCAAGAATTTAAATGTGTTTCAAATTAGGTGCATGAAAAAGAAAAAGTTTTTGTCAAGTACCACTAGATATCGGTATATGTTAGAACTTGCCTAGCTTAGTTCTTCAGGTTTGTTCAATGAGCTAGCTCTTGAGGTTTGTTCAATGAGCTTTTTTTGTCCACTTTAGCAATATAATTTTTTTTTAATCTTCATTTCTCTGGTAGTGGAACTCAGAGTCAGCATATATAGTATTATTCCAGTGAACTGCAGTGCCAATTCGGCCTTTCAAGTTCTTTTTCACATTTATGTTTCTGTTAAGTTATTTGGTAAGTCATAGGTCATTTGTGATAAGGTAAGAGACTAATATTGAAGCTTTTTCTCATAATTGTTATGAATTTTATGCATAGGTAGATGATTTTAGTGCAATTATATCTTAAATTATTGTATATTTTTGTGTAATGTAACTTGAAAAAACTAAGAGAAAAGCTATGCTGAAAAAGTAAGAATACAGGGACAAGTGTATTTAACATTGAGTAAATGGGTAACTCGGTAATTTGACGAGAAGTCACCAAACTTAGTGACATTTTGGTCCAGTCCCTGTGTCACTGTAATAGATATTGTAATTGAATAAATGTAATTGATCACGATATTAGCTACAACTGTAATTCGACCGTTATATTACTTTCCAGTAATGTCGAGAAACAGGAAGTACTAGAAATATCTCGGCGGCGAGGGGAAAACTATATGTGGCCAGAGAGAGAGCATCTGCTTTTAATTATTTGTTGTTATTGTGAGTTGTTAGTGTAGCATGAGATCGGATTAGCTTTCTCTTTAGATTTTTTTTTTTTTCGTTAACGTTTAACATTCTTAGTAGTTTGAAGTATAACTACTGATTGTATTGTGTGATGCAGTGAACTTTTGTATGAATATCATCTATAATTGGCGCTAAAAAGTGCTATTTATCCGATCAGCAGGATAATACTCAAGTACCAAATACTTCTATCGAAAACTGCAGAGGTCTGAAATATTTCTATAGGTAAAAATAAATTATATTAATTCATAATCAGACTTTTGTGCATTTAGTCCATTACAAACCCATTTGCCTGCAACAATATATTTTCAGTTAGATTGCATAATTACATTTTTCACAACATGTTCAGTAAGGTAAAATAGCTGAGGCAGATTTTTTTGTGGGGGGAGGCCACATCAGTATATGTACCATCCACCCTTATTTTTGTTAATTTGTTTCAGTATTTGCATGTCTAAAAAAATAATTTTGAGCTCTATCAAAATGTATAACCATATTAGCTGTGTTAAGTATTTCAAACCTAGGCTTTTTAATCATTTTAATTAAAGATAAATTGATGGTCATGCAATAAGCAAGTGTTTCTTAAAATGTATTTCAGTGTTCGTACGGTCCTTAAGAGTCCTTAAATTTTTTGGAATCGATTCTTGGTCCTTAAAAGTCCTTAAGACCAAAATCAGCAGAAGGTCCATAATTTTACTCATCTGAAATTTCTGTCTGCTTCCACGATTGCCATTTTGAGTGTGAATTTCCATTTTGGAGGAATATGTTTGGCAATTCACTGACATATATGGTTATCTTTTGAATGGGTTCATGAGTTATATTTTGTTTCTATTTTTAATATAAGTGATGGGATACTCGAGTTTCTAAGCAAGAAGTAAAACAAGCATTTCAAAATTAATTTTTTTCTAATAAAGAGCCCTTAAACAACTTTTCACTTTTAGGAATGTGATTTCTTTTATTAAACGGCTCTAAATTTGGCGACCTAATCAACATTTTGGCAATTTTAAGATCAGTTTCTATAGAAAATTTTTAATTCTGAGATCTGAGAATTTTCCAACGATTTTTTTGTAAACATCTTAACATTGATAAATTTCATAAAAAATAATGGTAATATATTGAAATTATATTTAAAAAATAACATAAAAATAAATCATTTTATTTTTTGCTGTCATATTATAAAGTTTCATTTTGGCAACTTATACAATATTTTGAATCTTAATAATGAACAAGGTTATTTAATTACCTATTTTAATTATTTATGACTAACTGCTTACCCTTAAAAATTATCTCTACATATTAAAGCGAGTTATTGTCTTTACTCACTTCCCTTTATACTCACTGTAGTCACAAGATAAAACACAAAAATGTAAAAATTCAAGTAAAACTTATTCTTTGCATCTAGTGAGACTTAAAATAATATAACTTATCACTTCTGGTGCTTTAATGGCTTATTGGAGCCTTAAAGTATATTAACTGGGTTTCAACCCCTGGAACTCTACACGAAGCTGTGACCTTAACTGCATCAAACAGGGCCTGACTAACTTTCAACACTTGTCATTGTGTCTAAATCAGGCCTTTCAGGTTTGTTCTAATCAGCAGGTCTCTCTCTAGACAAGCAGCAGAGGTGACAATATTCAGTCTTTTGGTTATGAATCATGCTGATTATATCTTACTTCTCATTTTAACCCATGCTGTTTGACATAAAAATCTATCTGCTATTTACTAAACCGCTAGACTGACCAAGTTTGTGACAAAATGAGACATTTAATAAAAAAAATAAAAAATAAAAAAAAAAATAAAATAAAAAAATCGACATAAAGCTGTTAGTAAAATGTAAATGTCACTTATCTTCTTTCAAATATGTCCAACTATTATAAGTGTAAAATATTTAATGCTGCTTGATAAATTTCATAAAGTTTATTTTATGCCCAAACTTATTAATAATTGTGTTAATTCTTGTTCAGTAATAATGCATTCTACTTACGGATCTATTTTATTTTTAGGATGGTATTACAAAAGTGAAATTCAGGCATAAATAATATTTTTAATTGAATTTATTCAGTTATTTGCTCATAGGTCCTTAATTTTGTTCATTAATGGTCCTTAAAAGTACTTAATTTCCATGTGCAGAAGTGTGTACGAACCCTGGTACTTTTGTGAGTTTTGCATTAATTTGAGATGTTGTAAGTGGTTTGACATATAACAATACGTGCTAAATCCTGACTTTGGTGTGTTAAGAATGCAAAATTTGGAAAGAACCCAATGCAGAATATTTATATCATTAAATGTTCAGTTCATTTTCGTTAGCTTTCCTGTTTCTAGAAGACTTTCTGTGTCAAGAACTTGTGTGTGATTTGCTATATTCACTGTCTCATGTCCAGAGTATGGATTGGTTGCAGTTTATATAACAGTATTGTGAACGTCTGTAAGAACACGGATAGTTCTTGACACTTGTACTGATGTAAAGGACTATCAGTTTATCAGATCATTGCATTTTTTCAAATACTGTATCCCAAAGGAGATTATATACATCCTTTGTAAGAAAAGTTCCAGGACAATTTTCTTTTATTTCTAAGTGTGCAGTATTAAAAAAGGGACAAATGTTGTTTTTATATTACTTGGTATGTATTCTTACTTGATATAACCTTGGCCGTGTTTCCAAACAAACTTACTAGTGGCAGGACTGTGCTTAGCAACTCATTGTTCTGATTGTTGTTGCATTCATTAAGGTGATGCAATGTATGCTGATTGTGAGCAAAGAGTGAACATTAAGTTCTGTATTAAGCTCGGGAAAACCCCTAGTTAAATGGGGAACATGATTAAGCAAGCATATGCAAGTGAGGCACTTTCAAGAAGTCGTATTTCGAGTGTTGCAAAAGGTTTCGTTAAGGTAAAGCTTCAGTGCAAGACCATTCCAGAGGTAGTTGCCCATCTATAGCACATACCAATGCATACATGGAGCATGTAAGGCTGTTATTGCAAGAAAACTGTCATGTAACTGTAAAATGCTTGTTTTATGATATTAGAAAAATGAACTTGAAATGTGATGTGTGTCATCAGAATTTATGCGAAGATTTAGGGAAACAGAAACTTAAAGCAAGAATCGCCCCTCACTTACCAACAGTTGAACAGAAAGAGGAAAGTCCAAGAATTTCTGCTAAACTATTGGCTAGAGACAGACGTGATGCCACATTTCACATTCGTGTTGTGATCCCTAAGATGATTGTGATTTTTTTCATGTTTCCATGAGTGGAAAGGGGACTGAAAGAAAAGCTTCATCAAGATCATGCATTATGAAATGAATTGCAGATATCCAATGGGCTTTGAAAAATGAGCTTGCAAGCATCGCAGTTGAAGATTTCCCCACATAGACCACCAGAAATGTTGTCCTGGATCTTTTCTGACAAAGGATGTATGTATTAGAAGACAATGTTCTTACTCGCACTATAAAATTGGCAGTAGTTTAAAATTACACAATTTACACAAATTACATCTTCTGTGGCCTGCACAATCTCTTGATCTCAATGCTGTTGAAATTATGGGAGATAAATTAGTGGGCAAGATTGATATATATTTTTGTCATCCATTTTCTTAAAATAAAATAGCCACTGTTTCAATAGAATGACTAAAATACCATTAAAAAAAGACTAAAACGTTGGTCTTCTGTATTATATTATTAAAAAGTTACTGCAATCCAGATATAGGTGTTTTAGTTACATTGTTTGATCTGTATGTATATAGTGCAAATAATCAAATTTTCAGATGGTAAAAAGTAATTATTTTAATTTCATCATAATCATAAATTTCCATAGTGCAATTTAAATTTTATATTAGAACACACTTACAGCTTTGATATTTGCAGACAAAGTATCCATAGAATTCTTCCTAATTGTTGTGGCTACGTCTTATCAAAAACGTAATCTTGATGTCTTTTTCTTTTTTTTTTTTTTACCAGATCTCCTTTAAACTGAAAATAACAAAATTAATGTTTTTATATATAATGGCATAATATTGTATGATTTTTCCATGTTCAAATTTCACTCGAATTCTCATTCCACCATAATACATTAAAAATTCTTCATTGTTAAAGTTTTGTGTACTAGTTTTCCATATTTCCTTTGAGAATGTAGATGTCTAATCCATTCCATCACTTAGTGTGAAGTTTCAGAATTAACCATCATCTGCTTTTTGCATTGAATAAGAAACTTTTACAAATAGCATTTCACTAGTATATATTGGTAAGAATTTTCAGGTTTCGGGCAAAAACAAATTAAATCAAGTTATTCCTAAAAGTAAATGAATATCTTCTTCTTTCAGTAAGCATATCTACAGCATGATATGTATTATTCTATAATAGTTACATTTAACTTCATGAAGTCTCAGTATATTTTGATCTTGCATTTCTTAGGCTTCTTTAAATAGTGTTTCTGTAAGTGATGTGAATGAGTAATCTGATTTTCATAGTCATGTAAAACATTTTTAGCAATTAAAGATGAGCCTGGACCAAGGATTCTAGTTTTGGGACCGAAGAAATGTGGAAAATCATCATTAGTTCGTTTTTTGATCAATAAAACTTTGCATACGTGAGTACATTTTTCTTCTAGAGTTTTAGTATTTTTCACATTTACTGTTAGCAGCTAACAATGTATTTAATTCCTAGCTGCCAACAATCCCAGTTTTACCACTTAACTTGTTAATGACAATTTTTCATCACATTTCCCAGTAGTTTGCAGAATCTGCTAGTTTTTTTTTTTTTTTTTTAGCTTTTCTTAAGGTAAAGGTTTCTAAGCAATAAATTAAAGTAATGAAACTTAAAATTGTGCAAATTCCATCCACCTATGCCTAATGATTTTGAGCATAATTCTTCGCATTAAATTTTATTTAACCGGAATTGTCTTAATCTGCTATAGATGTCCATAGAATATTTTGTCAAACTTAATCAATGTTTAACCAGTTAATATTTCTATTTAATTTTTGCTTTATATCAGTAAATGTTACATTATTGTGCCTGCACAGTTGCTTGTATGCTAATTATTTGATTTTATTTGCATTGTGTTTGAAAGTACTTAAGATAAATTAAAGCTTACCTTCCCTATGTGGGATTTCAGCATAAAAGTGTAAGGAAATTGCAAAATGTAATTAGCCAATCGACATAAAATATCTAATAAAATATGAATGTATAAGAATCATATTATAAACAGTTCAATAATCAACCTTGCATTATAAAATGAATTTAGTCTTCTTTTAATCTTTTGAGCGGCATGGCTTTTTGTATCTGTGCAAGAAGACCTGTATTTAAACAACTTTTATTAGCTAATTTTATATAATTACTTATTTTAGTCTTTGTTTTCACATACTTGTGTTCATTAAGGTGGTATTTACATTATTAAAGAAAGAAAGAAAGGAAAATATTTTAAATTATAAGCCATTATGTATCAAGTGACAAAATCTCATAACTGGATGAAGGCAGTCTTGCTGCACAGAGAGTTAAAATGGCATCGCTGTGCAATACTGAAACCTCCTGGAAACTGCATCCCCCCCCATGTGAACATCCCAGTTTGGAGATTGACACCTATGGAGTTGTCTTAATCTATTGTAGACAAAGAATTTTTATGTGGAGATTCCACTAAAGGTTTAATCAGTTAATATTTTAATTTATTTTGTTTTACATAGTATACAATATACACTGACTACCAATAAGTATTTGGACACCTGTGATAGAAAAGAAAAACTAACTTTATTCAAAATCAATAGTTGGTAGAGCCTCCACGAGAGGTAATTACAGCGTGGACCCTCCGGGGTATACTTTCCACAAGTCTTTGTATGACAGCTAGTGGTATTTTCTTCCACTCGGCTTGGAGAAGACATAGAAGTTCCTTCACCGATTTTGCACGGGTAGTGCACCCCTGAATTCGGCGGTGCAACTTGTCCCAGAGGTTCTCGATAGGGTTCAGGTCTGGACTCTGGGCAAGCCAGTCCATTCGATGAACTCCATTGGCACCATACCAAGCCTTGGTTAATGTCGAAACATGACACCTGGCATTGTCATCCTGAAAGTAACAGGGGTCCAACCCGTAAAACTGCCACAACGTAGGAAGCACATTGTCATCCAAAATAGTGCCGTAGGCATCGGAGTTGAGCTTGCCATGAATGGGGACCGAGGGTCCCAGCCCATACCAGGAGAAACATCCCCAGACCATAATTCCACCTCCGCCGAACTTGACTGTTGGCACAATGCATTCTGGCAGGAGACGTTCTCCAGGTAGACGCCAGACCCAGACCCTGCCATCCGAAAGGTAAAGGGTGAATCTTGATTCTTCACTCCAAAGAACCCGTTTCAACTGATCTACGGTCCAATTTCGATGTGCATTAACCGAGCAGCACGGTTGGACTTTGTGATCAAAGGCTTATCGGCAGCAGCACGACCGTGAAAACCAAGCAGATGTGCTTCCTTATGGATGGTATTCATTGAAACAATACTCCCGGATGCCTGAAACTCCTCGCGGATGAGGGCTGTCGCTTAGGTGCGGTTCTTCCGAATTTCTCTGAACAGCACTCGTCGGTCTCTATCCCCCAGTTTCGTTGGTCTGCCGACTCGGAGCACATTCTGACAATCACCGCTCACCTTCCACTTCTTAATCACATAGGCCACTGTCGATATTGGGTACTTTAGATCGCTAGATATGTCTCTTAAGGATCGGCCACATTTGTGATACCCGATAATTATACCTTTCTCGAAATCAGAGAGCTCCAAACTACGAGGCATCTTGCATACGACTAAAGCCAATGCTGTTTCCTACACGATATATACCGGCGGAGTCCGTGGCGTACCTTGGGACCGCAGATATCGTCATTTGCATAGGTGTCCAAATACTTATTGGTAGTCAGTGTATTGCTAAGTTTTTTTTTTTTTTAATCTGCACAAAAGTATCAGGGTTGCCATGCTACCTGGAAAACCAGGAAGAGTTAGGGAATTTCAGAGTTGATCAAAAAGGTCACAGAATTTAAATATTTTAACCAAAATTTGGAATGGTTGAATTTCATACGGCAATCCACCCCCCCCCCCAAAAAGTGACTTTTGCAGCAGTACTGAAAGCGAATCACTTTCTTGACGAATTGTATATAGTACGAGCATCATTACATCAGCTGATGTAGAGCTAATTTTGACAGCATCAATCAGATTGTCTTTCAGAAAGGTAAAATAAGTTTCCAGTAACCTTTCAAATCCAAGAAGCATGACTTGCATGTTCTTGCAAAGAACAAGAAATGTATGCATGTTGAATGAAAGAAAATTCCACCTCTTGGTTTAGAGAGCTCTTTTCTGTCTTGTCATCTTCAGTTTAAAAAACCTGATAAGTAAAACTTTATAATCTTTTACACGTTATTAAATATTTTTATAAATGTGTGTTTACTTAACATTCTATCTTGTTTGTTTGCTTTGCCTCCTATTTTTTATTTGCCTATACAATTTTACGTTAAATTCCAAGAAAAATTGGTGGAGTTATTGCTCTAGTAATATCAAGTTAAAAGAAATCTATTGATGTTTATTGAATCATTATTGTGCATTATAAAAAAAATAATTGAACTGCTAAGCTTTTGAACATCGTTAGTGTTGTGGATATATCATGATTATCGAACTTTGAAATTACACAAGAAAATGTGATATTTTGTTTAGTTAAATGACAAAATATTTATTTATTCTGAATTTGATTTTTTGTTGTTTTGGTTTCTAGATGATCCAAATTCAAAATTTTATTTTCTGTTTTGATCTTTAGATAATCCAAACTAAATTTTATTTTCAAGAAACTAACGGTGTCGGAACTCGTGGCCAAATTCAGAAACAGATGTGTTAAATATAATAATGCCACCTTATACTCTTCATGTAGAAAAAGGGGATATTATTTAGCACAAAACAAAATCTTTTTTTCTCTTTAATAAATGCCTTTTTTTTTTTTTTTTTTTTGTCGTTTTGTGGTAACAGTTTTAAAAAGATAATAATAATCAGTCATCTGGTTAACTGTTTAGTATTATTATAACTCTAACGGTATTTGCCAAAATACCACAGATTATTGTAATTTAACTTTTGATTATTTTCAGTCTTTATATAAATTACTATTTTTATGTTATTCATGACATTTGATGTGGCTTTTTCCTTCTAAATTTATTTATTTATTAGTTAATAATATTTTGAAATTCCAGGCAATATTCTGTGATATACTTCTGAAGCTAATTCTATCGGTATGATGATATATCATCATGAAATTTAAAACACAGTTTTTACTTCCTCGTACAAAGATTATAATCACGAAAAATTTTAAATATCACACTACAATGAAAACATCCATTTTGCCGCTCTTGAATCCATTTAAGCAATGTTTTTTCATGACATCTGTATGTACGGACAGGATAGAGGAATCTTTTTCCCAAAACAGATTGTAAAATTAATTTGAAGTGGGTTCAAAAGAGAATTTTTTTTGTGTGTGTGACATGTGTACATACATACTTATGTATCTCGCATAACTGAAAAACAAGCAGCCTGAGAGTGTTGAAATTTTGTATATGGGACTGATGTAACATGTAGTTGAGCACCTCCCTTTTTGGTTGCAATAGGCCGTACCAAACATATATATTATAAGATAACTTAGAAAAAGCTGCAACGGATTGACAGTGGTTCTCTGCATTATAACTTAGAGATTTTATTGCATAGTTAGAAAGATGACACTTGATGGAGAGACTTGTAGACAGACGTGGCCAAATCAAATATAATTCTTATTGCTGAATACGAACTAATTATCAAAACATATTCTTCATCGCACATGATCATGAGAGCCATAGGCACCCCACAGTTTTTATATAGAATATCACATTTTAGATAATGTCATAGTTAGCAGCACAACAAAGCAAAGGGAGCAAAGTAGCATTTTCATTGCAAGGTAGCTGAAGTTAAAGTGCGCAATTAGCCAGTACGGAGGCTCACCAAGAGAAGGTTTTGATTTAGGTTAGAAATTTAATCTGCATGCAATGATTTTGGAATTATCAAGAAACTAAAAGTTGTTTAAGTGCTATTAAGCCTAACAAAGCTATCATTTGTATACATTTGAAATTCTTAGTAAAACAGGGAATTAAGTTAGTTTGTACACCAGTCTTTCAGTGTCTTTTTGCTTAGTGGTGTAGAGACATTAGGTATTTTTTCGGGGGGGGGAGCAAGCAAGATGAAAAATTAGCAACGCCTTCGCCGGTAATCGAAGCATAGACCTCTGGAATACTGGCTCAGCGTGCAGACCATCTCATCATAAAGGCATGCTAGGAAGGTGGGAGAAATGCCTTTTATATTCCCCCTTTTAAAGGGCAACTGGGATTTTTAGGGGACCCAATCGCCAAATCGTGGGTGCGGAGAATCATCGTCCAACACCCTTTTAGTTCGGCCGTCAGTATAGAAACATTAGGTATTTTTTGGAAGCAGGCAAGATGAAAAATTAGCAACGCTTTCGCCTGGAATCGAACCGGCCCAGCGTGCAGACCACCTCACCACAAAGGCACGATAGGAAGACGGGAGAAGTACCTTATAGCAGTAGCGAAAGTAAAGTTTTGTACATCAAAAAATTTCACTTCCTGCCCACTGGACAGATTGCTTATTTTTGTGTTGAAACTCTAATTCTAAAGAAAAAATGTTTTTAAGTGTATATGGTGCTTCATGTTTTTCTGTATTTTAAAATTTTTAATAAAGATGTCTTGAGTTTGTATGTATTATTGTCATGCCGGGAAGTGAGAATTAGTGAATTAATTGAATGAGAAAAATATATATATGTAATGAAATTGGAGGAAATAAGTTTGAATTAAATGCAGTTAAAAAATGTATATAATTTAATAGGAAGTACAAGGAAGTCGTATGGTGTCCTCGTCACGTTTTTTATTTATGTATGCTGCTACATAAATATAAAATACTTCAATTTATTGTAAACTATTCTTAAACAGGTTTATTTCTTTCCTTTAGCTGTAGAATGTCTGCAAAAAAATTTTTTTTAATTCAGATTGGACGGATTCTATTCTTAATCCTCAGTGGAGTCCATGGTTGCAGCTTATTGAAGGAGTATTAATTTAGAAGTCAAACAACAGAAAACAGCATTATATTTTCAAATTTTCACAGGACCAGTTTCAATGGTTTTACCGAACCATCATCCTCAGCTGCAAAAGCACAAATGAGCAAGATGAGATATAGTGATTAGACAAGATAACGTGAACAGGAGTCAAGCTACTGGTACCATCTATTGATGAAACCAGAACTAAAACATAATTTCTTTAAAAGCTGAAGGGAAAGATGCTGGAATTAGGGTCGTTAACTAGAACAGAAAGATTTTTTAAATGTGAAATGCCTCTAGAAAATCCAGTTCACCAACGGAAGATATTTTTTGAATAATTTTGGCAGCAGAAAAATTGAAAGTATGATTTTCAGACCAACAATGCTGGCCAACAAAAGACTTCCTGTGTTTCCTTTTTTCTAATGTATGCCTCATGTTCCACTAAAAGTTAACGTGAAATCTTAAGGCTTTCTTAGTTTGACCAATGTAAATTAAACCACACTGGCAAGGAATCTTGTAAATATCCCAGGAATTCAAATCCGGAATGGGGTCCTTGAGTATGGAACTCGGAATTATTCTCATCTCAGCACATCAAAAAGCACACTCTTGTTTTAGGAGATTATAAAAATTCTGTTGTCATTCCCTTCTTTCCATCAGTTAACTATAAAGTTGCATGTATTTTACAGAAATTTAACTTTTGGGTTATTTATTCTCCCATCAATAAAATTCCGATGTTCGTAAAACCCTCTCCACCATGCAGCACGTTCTGCAGTAAATTTCCAGCTGATCTTCTGGCAATAAAATCTTGAAATTTGGAGTCCTTCAGTATTTTTGAAAAATGCTCGAATTGTGGGTTTACCTTTTGAAAGGTTTTGGCATTATCCGAGTAAATTGTGTCACAATGTCCTCGTCTTGATACAAATCATCTAAAAGCCATCAAAAAATTTTCTGTTGACATTCTGGAGACTAGCTCTAAATGAAGGGCTCTGGTAACACAACAGGTGAAAGTAACTATGTACGATTTCTCAGTTCCGCTTGCTGATCTAACCCAAATAGGACCAGCAAAGTCCATTTCTGAAACAAGAAATGGTGGAGTCTGAACTATGACAGCTGTGCAGTCATCTGCTGAGCAGATTTTGCTGTCTACTTTCTACAAATAAGATAGTTTCTAAGTATCTTCTTCACAAGCTGTCGGCCTTTCGATATCCAGTATTCTTTTCGAAGGCTGGTTAAAGTGGTTGTAACTCCACTATGCATTAACGTATGTTCTCTTTCAATAATCAGTTTGGTAAATTTTGAATTTCGAGACAAGAGGATAGGGTGTTTTTCTTCAGTGCTGAAATTGGACAATTGTAATCTTCCTCCAAGCCGTAAGATTCCTTTATCATCTAAAAATGGAAAAAAGGAATATATGGTTGACTTCTTAAATATGTTTTTATAAGTTTCGAATGCCGAAATTTCCGAATTATATGTTACTCTTTGAATTCTACAGATCCAGAATTCTTCTGCGTCTTTAAGCTCTTTAGCTGTAGGAGCATCTGTCAAGTTTTCTAGCATCCTAGTTTTCAAAGTGAAGCATTTAGTCCAAGCTGTTATTCTTAATATTTTCATAAGTACTTGGAAATATCAAGTAATTCAGCCTTCTCTTGTACGATACATTTATACTGTTGGGCACAAGCTAACTTCTTTCTATATTCTAAATTTTCTTCTTCAACAACGTTTACATTACCAGAGGGCCAAAATTCTGAAGATTGTAAAAGCCAGGGTAGCCCATACCATCAAAGTTGACAATTTCTTAAATTAGCAACAGTAGTTCCTCGAGATATGAGGTCGGATGGGTTATCTTTCGCACAGCAATAATGCCAATTATTGCTTTCAATTAGTTTCTGAATTTCATAAATTCTGTTTTTGACGAAAGGTTTAAATCTTTCAGGAGATCTATGAATGCAAAAATAAGTTATTTGAGAATCAGTCCAATGGAAGGGAATTACTTCGTATTTTAAACATTTTGCGATTTTATCACTCAATCTGTCAGATAAAAGCGCACCCAAGAGGAAGTGTAAGTGATTTCAGAGGTGCTCTTGGAAGCAACAGAAACTTTTTGAAATGTTCCATTGTCCAAACCTATTCTTAGATATATCACACATCCATAAGCTTTCAAACTAGCATCAGAAAAGCTATGGAATTCTATTTGTTTCACGTCTACATCTAATATTCCGTTTAAATAGTAACTGGGAATCCTGAGGGGGTTCAGTTCTTCAATTTCTTCATACCAGGCTTTCCATTTATAACTAAGATCAGGTGGCAGTTCATCGTCCCAATCAATTTTCGCAGACCAGATTTCTTGAATCGGACACTTTATTCTTATAGTGAAAGGGCCATAAAATCTGACAGGATCAAAAATACAACCTGTGGTTTGTAAAAGAAAACATTTTGAGTTAACTGATGAAGAATCTGTCAAAAATTATTTGTGATACCAAATGTTGTTGAGTTCTTTTGAATTAGTATGCCACTTATGTAGTGACATGCTAGCTTCATTAAAAGTGTTCTCAATTTCTAAACTTGTTTTCAGGGTTTGTTCTAAATTTCGTTGATCACCAATAATGACATTAACATACAGTCAGTTTTTTAAGAGTTCTGCTGTTTCAGGATATATTTTTCAATATTTTTTAAGGTGATGCTTAATAGTAACAGCCAGCAAAAAGGGACTAGATTTTACTCCAAACAAAACTCTTGTAAATCTGAAGGTTTTCAAATTTTCATTGCTATTATCAGGATCATCTTTCCAAAAGAATCATGTAATGTCCCTGTCTTCTTCATTTAACTGTATTTTATCAATAAATCAAAAATATCAGGATATAAGTTTGGAGCAGTATATAAACAGTCATTTAGAGAAAGTGTCTTTGGTTTATGAGCTGAAGCATCATAAACTATTCTTATTCTGCTTGTTGCTCTATCATTTCTGATGACTGCCCTATGAGGTAAATAAAATAGGGTCTTATCATTTTGATTGTCTTCCTGAACTGGTTCAGTGACATATTTTAACTCGTAATTCTTTAAAACCTCTGTATATTTAATAAACAGAGAGTTATCTTAAATTTGCTACTTAATTTCGTAAACCTTTCAAGTGCTATATCCCTATTATCTTCCATTAAATGTTTTCAATTCGGTTTCCAAGATAATTTTACTTGGTATGTGCCGTTCTTATTTCCTGATATCAGATTCGAAAGATTTCTGAATTTCTGAATCAACAGTTCTGTTGTTTTGAGTATCACTTTCTAAACCTAAGTTTTCTAGCTTCCAAAACTGTTGTACTTGATCTGATATCAATTTTTCATTTACTGTTACTTTCATAGTTAATAATTCACCATGATCATTATTTACTTTACCTTGCAAACACCACCTAAATAAAGATTCTGTGGCTACTACATTTCTTGAAATTATTTTAATTTTACCAGTAATTCTAGAATAGTAGAAATCTACCCCTATGAGAATATCAATTTTGTCACTTTGTCTACAACAGTCTGCTAATTGTAAATTTTGTAAAACATTATTTGCCTTAGCAGAGTCCAAATCTGGAGGGGAGATAGCAGTACTGGATATATTTTCGGTTCAAGAAGCTCAATATATATATTAAGTTTGGGATCGCTAACATTTTCTAGTTTTGCTTTAATAACATTAAAGGTTTTTTTTTTTTTTTCTAATGCAGTTTTATCTCCAAATGAATAAACAGAAAATGATTCTTTTCTAACAATCGGAAGCTCCATTTTACTAGATACATCTTTAGTTATGAAAGATCTCATTGAGCCATTATTTTGAATCAATGTAGAAGCAGTTTTTAATAATATTTTATTAGATCTATTTTCATCAGAAATATATGACGAAACAGCGGAAATAATGCTCGTATCCGATGTTTTCTTTTCAAGTTTATCATTATCTTTTTTCTGATGGAATGAATAACAAATGGCTTTCGGGTGTTTATTATAGCAGAAGGCACAGTTTATTTTTTTGTTTGCAATTTTTAATTTGATGCTTTTGATTCAAACGTAAGAAACATCTGCCTTGCTTTTCAAAATCTCTTTTTATCTTTTCCACACTTATAATTTTGCAATCTGGGGACTTATAACTTTTGTTCCCGCAGAACTGACGCAAGTAATAATTCAACTGTAGATAGCTTGCTTGTTATGGTGGGAGAATGTTTAGATTTGAAGAGTAGTGACTTTTCTAATCATGAATATTTCTCTCTAGAGTTATAATTAACAGAAGCCATGCATTCTCTACTGAATACTTCGTTCCTCAAAAAGTCTAATAGACTTTTTAAATCCCAATTTTCGTCTATTTTTAATTAAGGTTTCTTACCTGTACTTCAGTGTGATCAAAATGTTTTCTTAATCCGTTTACATCATTTGGATTTCTAACAGGTCAAATACTTAAGAGTTGTTCTAAATGCATATTAATTAAGATGTTCGTTTGCCCAAATCTGGAATGTAACAGTTCAAGAGGCGCTTCATAATTATTTTCAATAAGAGCGAAACCAGAAATAGATTTGGCGGCTGAGCCAAGTTCAAATAAATTAATTTTTCTATTTTTGATAAATTCGGATTTTTATCAATCGCATTTTCGAACTGACCGATAAATTCTGACCAGTCCGAAGGATCACCATAAAATTTAGTGATGGTTAATTTTGGAAGACGAGTGAATTTGTTATTTTCACTTTTGGATTCTGTAACCGTTTCATTAGAAATTTCCCTACTTGCATAATCCAAATTTTCGAGCTTATTCAATTCCTTTAACTTTTTCTTTCCTCTAAATTGCCACAGTTGAATTTTTTCTTCATATCCCAAAACAGATGTGATTCCAAGTTCAAATTCATCCGCTTCGACTTTTAATTCTCATTCTATTTGAGAGTCTAAATCACTCAAGGTTTTTGATTTTTTGTTTAACTGGTATAAAATTTCTTCTAAGACATTTACATTTATACTGCTATCATCTTTACTCTATTCAGTTTCGATTTTCTTTAATACCTTGGACACTGCGGTTCTCGATACTTTTCGTTTCGATTTCAGTTTAACAATAAGATCTTCCATTATACCAAAAATAGAAAATACAGGCTTACCTTGGCAGTCTTTGGGCTTCAAAGTGCTAATCCAGAATTAAAAAACAAAAATTTTTAAACTGGCCAAAGGTCCATGGCACCGATGCACCATGTCACGAAAGGGGTTTTATTCTAAGACGAAACTTCTACCATTTCTAAAAATCTATGTTTCTGTATGAAGAACATTATATCTGTGATTGATCTATATTCGACAAGGTTAAGTTAAATATTTATTTACAATATGTACAGTTAATTAATCACTGTACGGAAAATTCTACAAATCGAAGGATATGGCTTAATGTGCCATTCCCATCTAACTTTTACTTCAGGTGAGAGTGCTACTCTCACGCTGTATGACATCATATTTCTCTACATTGGGGACATGCTACTTCTAGTAACGTTCTGAGAAGTGCTTTCTTTCTTTCTTTTTTAAATTATTCATTTAAGGAACTTTAGAACCAGATAAAAAGAAATTGTTCAAAGTATCTTTGAATGCACCAAATGTCAATCTTAAATTCGTCAGAAATTTAAAAGAAAATTTAACAAATAATAATGACTGTCATATATTAGATATTGGGTCATGTGGTTTGCAGGTCATTCATGGTGCCTTTAAAGCTGGGCATAGAACTACTGACTGGAATCCGAGTACGTTATTTGAAAACGTGCATTAAGTATTTAAAGATTGGCCTGCTTCAACGAGCAGATTTTATTACCATAACTTACTTTACGACTTTTTGAAAATTGGGGGAATTAAGATGGTGTGAAAACATACCTGTTGCTGAGAGAGCTACTGATATTTTTCCTCATTGGAAAAAAATATATAGAATTATCCGAACTGCCAAATACTGTACGAGTTGAAAGACTGAGAGAAGCCGTTAAAGATGAGCTTTTTTTGACAAAAATTTCTTTTTATTTCTGTTAAAATAATTTCTGACAGCTTGATCTTCTTTTTTGATACACAACTATCTATAACATGTTACACAAGCTTCTTTCAGAATTTGTCTACTGCAAGGAGCCAAAAACTCCTGGAAAATTGATAAAATCAGATATTCTGGATCGACCCATTCATAATAATGTTGCAGATGTAAATGTGGGTATTGGCTGATTGTGCGGGTTTAGCTGAATGTAGAGTGTCTGAACTAAAGATGAGAGAATTCAGTGCAGAACCCTTTTGGTTAAGCTTGCATCAAAAATAGTTAAGGAAGCCCATTTAAGTATAGCGTGGTCAAAGACATTTCTTCATTAGATCCTAAGCTCATTACATTTAATTAATTTTTATGTGAGAATAGTATGGAGCGGTTACTGCATGTTCTGTATGAAAGTGAATGGATAAATTCTGCAGCTGCAGGTAGATCAAAATCAATTTAAAGAATTGGTCTCATTGCATTCTATGGGTTTGTGGATTTAGAGTAATACATAATAACACTTGATGAAGAAACAAAACACAATTTATTCATGAGTGTTTAACAGGAGAGTTCCAAAGACATGTGTACAATCATCGAAAAACAATGATATAAACACGCTGAAACAATTGGTAACACAGCTTTCAGACTATCAGGCTATAACGGTGAAGACAGCATCACAGCAAAACACTAAAAGCAGCTCCCACTTCGGTTGATTGCTCTCAGAACATAACACACTCAAGATATTCTTCACGTTACACTGCTGCTCTGTGTGCAGGAAGGGTTTATATAGCTTTTGGCCTGCCTTTGAGAACATTCTGGGCCAAACCGGTAAGAATTCTAATGTTCTCACTCTGTCTATAGCATAGCTCCAATTTTGTAATGAAATGGGCATGCCAAATCAGGCAAGCCTGAATCCACTTTGCGGGGAAGCTATCTTACCGCAGCTGAGCACTTCTCAACAATGTTCAGACGTAAGAGTGTTTAAAACACTTTTATAAATTATGCTGCTGTACAGTTTGATCTTTTTTATAGAGGCTTGACTGATAATGCAGATCTTGAAGTGTTTTAAAACTAATTCTAATTTTATCAATGAGAATGCCATGGTAGAAAGAGTGTCTTGGTTAATAATGATATGTTATATTTAATTTGTATT
Organism: Stegodyphus dumicola; assembly: GCF_044657685.1. Taxonomy (NCBI): domain Eukaryota; kingdom Metazoa; phylum Arthropoda; class Arachnida; order Araneae; family Eresidae; genus Stegodyphus; species Stegodyphus dumicola. The sequence goes on from NC_140776.1 coordinate 123,117,383, forward strand.
ATATGCTTATATTAAAAGTTTTCATCAAATGTCTGTTAACATCATCTTTCTTATTTAAAAAAAAATTATTTATAATAAGTTTTATAATTATTTATAATACTTAGTTTCCGAATAATAAAATTTATTCGGAAACTAAGTACCGTTTTGAAAAAAAAAAAAAAAAAAATAGTAAAACATTTTTTTCGAATCCAATTTTATTTTTACATGAAAATACATGTCTTAAACTATTTTTCAACATAGTTTCCACCAATGATCAAACACTTGTCATAGCGGGTGACCAGTTTTTGTATACCATCGTCAAAGAAACTTCCCGTCAGTTTCGATAACCACGACTCTATAGCATTTTTCATGTCATTGTCAGATCCAAAGCGCTTGCCACCAAGCTCGCGCTTCATGTGCAGGAACAAGTGATAGTCATACGGTGCCAAGTACGGGCTGTACGGCAGGTGATCGAACTGCTTCCAATGAAACTGTCGAATTAACGATTGAGTGCCACCAGCAGTATGGGGCCGAGCATTGTCATGGAACAACACAATTCCTTTACTGAGCATTCCTCTTCGTTTGTTCTGAATGGCACGCCTTAGTTTTGTTAAAGTCTCACAATATCGTGCCGCATTAATGGTTTCACCTCTGGGAAGAAATTCAGTAAGCAAAATTCCTTTCCTATCCCAGAAGACAGTGCACATGATTTTTTGTGATGACATTGTCACTTTGAACTTTTGTTTTTTTCGGAGAATGAGTGTGTCTGCTCTCCATCGATTGTTGCTTCGATTCTGGTGTGAAATGACACACCCAAGTTTCATCACCTGTCACAATTTTGGTTTAAAAAGTTTTCTCCCTCATCACTGTACCGTGTGAGAAATGTCAGGGCACTACCAAGTCGCTTTGTTTTGTGAACATCAGTGAGCATTTTTGGAACCCATCGGGAACACAGTTTGTGATAATTCAAGCGGTCAGACACAATTTCGAACAAAACAGTACGTGAAATTTGTGGAAATGCCTCTGAAAGAGTTGTCATTGTGAAGCGTCTGTTCTCATGAATTGCTTCATCAACTTTCCTTACCAAATCATAGGTGACAACAGAAGGCCGACCACTCCGAGCCTCGGCATGGACATTTGTTCGACCTGCATTAAACATTCTTACCCACTTTCTCACCATTCCATCACTTATCGTGTATTCACCATAAACTTCTGTCACTTGACGATAAATTTCGGCCAGTTTAACATTCTTCGCGTTCAAAAATTTAATCATGGCACGAATCTCACAGTCAGCGGGAGAACTAATTGTCTTAAACATTTTGAATATGCACCGCAAACTGAAAACACAACATAGAGCAACCAAAATGGCGACAATTGAAAGTCAGTGAACAAGAAAGGCTAGTGTGCATGCGCGGGACGCCTACCACAGCACTGCGACGGCGCTAGAATGAAACGGTACTTAGTTTCCGAATACACTACGTATATGTATTTTATCTTTCAGAATTTAGCAACTGTTGTAATATTAGAGCTGACTGTTTGGCAGTTATGTATTATTTAATAGGATATATTAGAACTGCTTTCCCATTGCCATTTTGTAAACAGTTAACTTCCATTCCAGAATTTATTTTTAGTACTTTTCAAAACAATAAAGCTGTCATTCATGACAGTTTTATAACGATTAATGGTGGGAAAAAATTCAGTGTTTAAAACTTTATATGTAACATTGAAAAATTGATGAATTTCATTTCTGATTTCATTTATTACTTAGATGAAATGAATTGTATTTAATTTTTATTTTTAAATCTGTGTTTTTATGCATATAAAATTACGAGGATCAGTCAAAAAAATTATTTGCACTGCTTAAGAAAACAAAACAGGATAGAAATTTTACAATAACTTTATCTTAAAGTTCCATTCAAAATCTGCTTTTCAATGTAATTAACTCCATTATTTAAGCATTTGTCAAGGTGTAGTACAAGTTTTTTGATGCCTTTTGCAAAGAAATCCTGTCCAATGCCTGATAACCATTATTGGGTTGCAATTTTCACCTCGTATCCAAGTGGTATCGTCGCTTTGAAAGTTCTGTTTTCATGGTTTTGGGCTATAAGAAGGGTGATCCAACACTTCCCACCTAAACCTTTTCAGAAGGTCACACATTTGTTTTGCTGCATGCAGTCTTGCATAGTCATGCAGAAGCCCAATGCCTTTCAACAGTTTACTAGGCCATTGATTTTCAAGTGATATAGTGGCAATCATTTTAATTTTTCATAATAAGATGCATTAATTATGACACTCTTTGGCCATGAACCCAGACTGATTCCTCCTTTCATCAGACTATTCGAAATCAAACTTCTAGTCTTCAAACACCAGACGATGTTATTTTTACTACTCAAGAAATTCGGCAAGTCTTACGCCAACTCCCTAATAAGCGCGCACCGGGTCCAGATGGTGTTGATTATCGTATTGTCAAATTGATTATTAGCACCAATCTCAGTCTCTTCCAAAGCCTGTTTAATAAGCTATTCAATAGTGGAACTTTTCCTCAATGTTTTAAAATTGGCCAGGTGATCTTATTTTTAAAGAAACACCGTGATCCAGCCCGTGCCGATTCTTATCGCCCTATTTGTTTGTTGTCAGCTTTTGGCAAAACTTTTGAAAAACTTCTTATGGGACGATTGAGATTTCATTTGCACTCAACAAATTATCTGTGTCCTTTTCAATACGGTTTTCGCACCAAAAGATCAACACTGCACGCTTTAAAGGAAGTTCAAGATACCATCCTGCGCAATAAGTTCTCCGGCCACCACACAGCGTTTATCTCAGTGGATTTAAAGAGCGCCTTCGATACGTTGTGGTGGCCGGCAGTTCTATATGCATTAAGAGATGCAAATTGCCCCCGCAATTTATATAATACTCTTGCACATTATCTGTCCGATCGACATTTGATCATTTCCTATAATGGAGGCCTGGTACATAGATGTCAGACTCGAGGGTGCCCGCAAGGTTCATGTGCGAGCCCCTTTCTCTGGAATGTGACATACAATCTTATCCTTAAGCAGCCATGGCCTGAACATACAACTGTGGTTACTTATGCCGATGATACCGCATTCATAGTGCGAGGTAGGACTCGTGATCAACTTCAAGCAAACTCACAGGAGACCTGTTCTTTGTTTCAGACTAGATGTGAAGATTTTAAATTGCAAATCTCTGAAGAGAAATCGCAAATTCTGATCATTCCTAAGAAGGGTGGTTCTATGACTCATCAGCCGAGAATAACCATAAATGGCAAGCGTCTTCGTATTAAACGTGAACTTAAATACCTTGGAATTATTTTCGACGACAAACTCAGTTGGATTCCCCATGTGTTAGATCTCAAGAAGCGTACTGCTGTGATTGCTCAACGCCTTAAACTTACGAAGGGAATCCTCTGGGGCTTAAATCCACATCTTCTTAAAGTTTTATATGCAACAGTAACTGAAAAGATTGTTTCATATGGTGCTGCAATTTGGGCAGCACCAATGCAAGGACGCAAAGTCCGACATTTAAATAGTATACAGAGACCATTTCTCTTAAATATCACTCGTGCCTTCTGCACATCACCAACTAACGCCCTCGCAGTTGCAGCTGGAGTCTTGCCTTTACCTATTGCGGTTGAAAAGGACGCAGCTTATCAGTTGATTAGACAACTTGGCTGCTCAGTTCAGTTTGGAGATCACTCTTTCTCCTCCCATGATTATGAAGCAGCAATAAACAGAGAAGATCAACACCCCTCCCTCTATGGTACGGGAGTTAAAGTTAATCTCAAACCGAGTCATCAAGTTTCTCATGCTGATCTGGTCTTTTATACTGATGGCTCTAAATTGGAAGATCAGGTTGGCTGTGCATATATAGCCATACTGCAAGATCAGACAACTCTTCACCAGTGGAAATGCCATCTGTCTTCTTTTAACAGCGTCTTCCAGAGTGAGGCTATTGCTATTCGACAAGCAATACAAACAATCATTAATCATCGATATTCACATTCCTATGTTCTTACTGATAGTCTCTCCACATTGTATGCCATTTTAAATCCTCTGCATTCATCCCCCATTATTGTGGACATTCAAACTAGCTTGTCTCAACATAAAAATCTACACATTTGTTTAGAATGGACAAAAGCTCATGTGGGGAACTACGGTAATGAAACTGTCGATAGGCTTGCTAAAGAAGCAGCACAGAATCACGAGATAACACAGACCTTGACGGTTTCACGCCCAGTATCTAATCTAAAGCGTCACTTACTTCTCACAGCCATCTCCTTGTGGCAAAATGCATGGAGTTCGGAGGAAATTGGTCGCCGAGCATTTGCCCATGTCCCTAAAGTAGATTTAGACCGATTAATCATGCCACCACAGCTGATCTTCTACATTACGGGCCACGGGCCTTTTCCCTTATATTTCGAGAGACATGGACTCTCTTCCTGAGCACTCTGTAGTTGTGGACAACTGGGCAATCCAGAACACTATCTAATCGATTGTCCACTTACTACTGAATTCCATATTCCTTTTCCACCAACGGATAGGACTGCCTTTAGTCGTTTTTTGATTAAGCAACGGCATCAAGTCAAAAAGATAGTCCGTTTAATTGACAAACTGATGAATCTGGGACTTGATCTTTGTGCCTTATGATATCGACATATGATTCAACTACTTCAACTGCTTGTATATATTATAACCCATCTACTTTTATGCTCTGAAGTGTTTGTAACCATTGTAATCTATTGTAATCCATCTGTTATAAGTCACTGTGTATAGCAGCAGTCAAATATTTGTATATTCTCTCTCAGCATCTTTTTCTAAGTACAACCAGGTAATATTGTCTATAACAGCTGTCCTTGTACCTATGGTACATTTAATACCAGGTGCTGTTTAGTATCTGTATATCTTGCATTTGCCTATTTACCGACGAATAATAATGTTATCTTTTGCATATGCACATTTATTATCAAGTGCTGTTAAATATCTGTATATATTGAATTTGCATATTTATCTGTTGCATATGTATTGTCCTAATAGTCTCTTTGTTGTCCATAGCAGCTATCAATGTACTTATGGTACATTTTTTACCAGGTGCTGTTAAATATCTGAATATATTAAATCTGCATATTTACCTATGAATAATAATGTTATTGTCTTTATTTTTATCTTTTGCCCATGTATTATCAAACATATAACTGTCTGTATTCCCTCATAATGCACTATGATAATATCTACATTGAACGTATTTTGCGTTTTTCACTGTATAATAGTATATAATATCTTGGCATATCTAGTTGGGCGTATTAATGGTACATTGTTTGTCAGTTGCTGTTAAACATCGGTATACCATATACTTGCATATTTGGCTATACATTATACTGTTACTGTCTTCTTTTCATCAATTGCCCATGTAATATCATACATTTAATTCTCTGTGTAATAATAACACTGAATGTATTGGGGTCGCTAGAGATTTTCATTGTATAATATATCCAACCATTATCCATTATTTTAAGTATATCCATTGTATTTATACCAACATTGAATGTATTTTGTGTTTTTCACGGTATAATATATGTTCATAATTTGTGGCATACTTAAGTCTATATTTCATCCTTTGCAAATGTATAGTAACACATTTAACTGTCTGCATCAATTTATTTGCTGCATAAGGATCACAAGTGTCATGATAATTTTAAATGTATATATGTGTTACCAACACTGAATGTATTTTATATTTCTATTGTATAGTATTGTATAGTATCTACTGTATCGTATCGTATTATGGTATTGTTTTGTATTGTATAGTATCTTATATCAGTTGGCTTTATACAGGTTAAATATGTTAATTTTTATTCATTATAATTGTTTAATTAGCTTTTGTATTGTATTGTAGTATTGTATGGTATCTTATATAAGTTATCTTTTATGCAGGTAACTGCATCAGTTTATTTGCTGCATTAGGATCACTGGTATCATGACAATTTTAAATGTATTTTTGTGTCACCAACACTGAATGTACTTTGTATTTTCATCACTAGTGTCATGACAATTTTAAATGTATTTTTGTGTCACCAACACTGAATGTATTTTGTATTTCCATTGTATAGTATTGTATAGCATCTACTGTATCATATTATATTGTGGTATTGTATCTACTGTATCATATTGTATTGTGGTATTGTATAGTATTGTATAGTATCTTATATCAGTTGGCTTTTAGTACAGGTTAAAATATGTTAATTTTTTTTTTTTTTTTTTGTATTGTATTGTATTGTAATATTGTGTAGTATTGTATAGTATCTTATATTCGTTAACTTTTATGCAGGCTAAATATGTTATTTTTATTCCTCATAATTGTATAATTAGCCTTATTGCATGTTTTTCCCACAATACCACGTGATCAAGTGTATTGTACCGCTATTGCATTCTGTTACATTGTATTCTTTTACTTTTTATTTCTTTTGGTATATCCTCTGTGTATTGCTGTAATCATTTACATTCATTATTTCACTATGTTCTCTATTTTTATGTTATATTGTCATTAAGTCTAATTCTACTGTCTATATTTATTCATTTTATATTATTGGGCTGCCCAACATCAGACTGTACTTTAGCTTATGTATATTCTATATTTGTGTGTATTACACCTTTGTAAAATTTTTGCTTATTGTCCAAACTCGCCCTTTTTGGCCCTGCATGCTTTTGTTATTTTATTTAATAAATGTGGGGCCTGGGCGGTTGTTGGGACTGTCTTTCGTGGGCATTTGGTCTGTTGGACTGCCCCCGGGTTGAATTTGGCTCTGGGTTTGGGCGCGTGGCGTCTTGTAATTCCTCTTTAGGCTCTAGATATAGGTGGACGTGGTGCTATACCGATTAACCTTTTGGTAAAGGGACAGTGCCCACGTCCTCCGTTGCTTATCGCTTATACACCAAACCTTCCTTGTCTAAAATCAGCGTCAGCATCATCTTTCCCGCAGATAGAACAGTTCAATATTTTTTCCGAGTCGGGGAAGTGGGAATGTTCCCACTCGAGGAAGCTGTGTTTCGTTTCAGGTGAAAAGTGGTGAATCCAAGCCTTATCTCCTTTCACAGTTTTGTCCAGAAATTCATTTCCTTTCTTTTGGTAATGTTGCAGGAATTTCAACTCACTTTCAAAATGCTTCCCTTTATGTTCCTTCGTCAGTAGACGAGGCACCCATCAGCACAAATGAAATTGAGGCTCATTGGTAATAATTTTATGCACACTTCCATAAGAAATATCCAGTTAATTAAAGATTTCATCTTTTGTTATGAATCCGTTTGCAAGAATGCATTCATTCATACAAGCAGCAATTTCAGAATTGTGGCAGTTGGTCTTCCCTCGCACTGAGCGTCATCAGTATCGGTACGTCCGTTCTGAAACATGTTGCACCACTTCGATAGCTTGATGTGACATTGCATTTTCACCATAAACTTCATACAACTGCCGATAAATTTCACAGCAATTGCAGTTTCACCATAAACTTCATGCAACTGCCAATAAATTTCATAGCAGTTGCACCTTTTCGCCCACAAAAAAACGATTCGCTGCACACATTTCCAATTTGGATGCCACTTGCAGCTGTTGAGACATGTTTACAACTGATTATCAGATAAATTAAAATTGTCTCTTGAAAGCTGCTACATCACATGATACAGCTAAATGTCTGAAGTGTTGCTAGACAGTTTCATCAAAAGAGGCTTTGACAAAAATTTTTACGAAGAGGTGCAATTAACTTTTTGACTGACCTACGGAATGTTTAAGTTTTGCTTTTAACTAATTATATTTGTGCTGACATTTTATTATAAATGTATGTCAATGTCATTGACTGCAAATATTTTAGATGCATTAACAGTCACTTCTGGTATTATATACTCTTTTTATGTAATTAAAAAGGGAATTTACTTGGACTTAATTAATTTTGTGGTACAGTTGATTGCTGAAGAGAATGTTCGTTATAATGTAAATATTGTATAACAAGTTTTCTTAGTTTTGAAGAAAAAAAAATGAATTTGAAAATTACTGAGGGGAAAACTCTTATTATATTCGTAATAGTTATAATAATAATGCTTTGTGTGTTTGTAATAGCTTTTTTTAATCAAAATCTTGTAATTGCAATTTTTTATGTTTTCAAGTCATGTCATAATTAATTTGCCCTCAGCGCAGCCATGTGCACTTCATGGCTTCACTAGAATTTTCTTAAAAAACCTGTTCGAGTGGCAACCCTGTAGTATGTAGGTTAGTTATTTTTACTGTGTTTACTTGGACAAATTAAAGATTTCCTACCCTGCTCGGAGTTTTCTCATTGTAAGAAATTTACAATATGAAGTTAGACAAAGAACATAAAATTTAGATTATGTAATCATGCATTTTATATCCAGATCAAGTTATAAATAGTTGAATAAACTGAATCATGTGTTACAAAGTGAACTTAAAAGTTTTTTTTTTTTTTTTTAATGGCGTCACTGTGCAGTGTGAAAACACTGCCGAAATGCCAGGTTTGGGTTGCAAGAGTCTTCTTTCTGGTTTTTCATTTTTCGAGGTTGACAGCTATGTTACTTATAGTGTAATTTTTGTCATATTCGTGAAATATTGTTACGAAATGTACAGGCGCGGTAAGATGGCTTCCCCGCAAAGAAGTTTTAAGGTTGCCATAAAATGGCAAGGGAAGGCAGAGTTGCCACATTTGGCGAGAAATCGCCCATTTTGGAAGCAAAATCGGCGATATACCATGGACGTTTGGAGAACCTTCTGGAATGAATTCTTAACGGTTTAGCCCAGAATGTTCTCGAACACAAGCCGAAAACTATATAAACCCTGCTGTTCCACAGTCAATTAGTGTGCTTCATCGCGGGGGCGAGTCAGAGTGCCTCGTCTCAAGTGCGAGTTAGTTAGTATCAAATTGGTATCTCGTCTAGCGAGTCAATCCCTACGGAGTGGATCGAGTTGACTGCTGGGCAGCGAGTGCATCGAAAGAGTCTCGTAGTGTATCGCGGTTAGTGCATCGACGAGAGAGCGTGTTGAACTCCGGGAATGACTGAACTGAAGAGTCGGGAGCTATACTCAGGTGCTTTGCAGGAAGCTGTCTTCACCGTTGTAGCCTGAGAGTGTGAAGGCTGTGTCGCTGATTGTTACAGCGTGTTTATAGTAGATCTTCGACGACTGTAAAAAGTGACTTTGTAGCTGTCCTGATTAATATTGGTAAATAAAGTGTGTTTCGATACTTCATCAAGTGTCATCGTTATTCACTCCAAATCCACACGAACCTTGTACGAGCGTGAAGGAAGAAAATACCGTAACAATATTTTAATTAAAAGTATAAGTATTGTGTTTTGACCCACTTTCCTTCCCCCCCCCAATTGAAAAAATATTTTTGCAAATAGTATTAAAAATGTATTTGTATAGTTGGAGCATTTTATCTAGAATTGTGTTTGATAAAAAAATTAATGTTCTGTATATTTCTCTTAAAGAGAATGTTTAATACCTTGGTTCTTCTCATTTTATTTAAATTGTTGGCTGGTATTGTTTTCATTCCATTTAGATCACGGTTGGGGGGAGGATGAGCTGTTGCCAGTCTATAGGATTTTATTTATCTTGTTTATGTATGTTTTGTAGCTTTTATTATTTTAAAACATTGCTTGTCAATATAGCAAAATAAACTATTAAAAAGCAATCTGTGTTTTATTAAAGAACCAGTTTATGTTCATTGTAGGATTGCTTATTATAATGACGACTCTTCTACTGCAGCTAGTGCAAAAAATTCCCAACTGTTGAGAATATGTTAAATCTTCTTTTGAATTTAACAAACATTCTGTATTCATATAAAGCAAATTTAAAGTTAATTAAAATTTAAATTTTAAACTATGAAATTTTATATTTATTCATGTTTTTAGATACATGCAGTTAATTTGCATATGCTCTCAGAATTTAAATGATATTGTAAATTAGTTTGCAGCAATAATTAATCATTTATTTATATGCAATTAAAATTTCATAATTTAAAATTTAAATTTTAATTAACTTTAATTTGCTTTATACGAATAGAGAATGTTTTTTAAATTCAAATTTCATTCCTTGCAGCAATGGCGCAAGAGAATTATTTAAATTTAATTTAATTTAACTTTACTGTTTATTCTTTTGAACAATTAAATCATCTTTTGTTATAGTCACCACTGGTGTAAAGTGGATATAAGATGGGAGAGGCCATTATAACAAGCATTGATCTGTGGCGTAGTTAGGGTGTGGCAAGGGGGGAACATCTGTCCCCGGGCCCAGCATCCCATCCAGGTGGCATCAAATTAAAGCTACAAAATTTTTAATTAAGTTTTCCATTCTTGGCACACAGAAAGGGATGCAATTTCTTCAGTTGTCTCCGGGCGCTGGAATTCTAGCTACGCCATTGGCATCGACCATGCTTTCATAATTTACCATTTGTTTTTTCTTACTAAAAAGTTTTACTAAGACCAACCACCACTTTAAAATTTAAATGCCATTTGTTAAGCCTGCAGCAACACTGTCTTAAACACTGGTGTACGTAAAGGTAACTAGACTATCAATTTCTTCTTTGCTCACTCATTTTCCATACGTTGTAAGTCTTATTCCAAACAGTTTTTGAAAAGAAAGAAAAATATCATTTTTTGTGTAAACAAGGGCAGTTTTATATTTATTTTTCTTATTTTATTCTAACATGTTTTCATGTTGAATATTTTGTGGCAGAAATGTTTGACGTGGAAGAAAGCAAAATTGATCATTAAAATATATGTGTACCAAAATAAAATCTGATTCTGTACCAGTTATGGAGTTAGAAATATCTTTTAATAGCACAGCAGATGTTGGTAAAAGTTAGCTCTTAAATATATTATAAATTAGATGTAGTCTAATATATGTCAACTAAATACAAAGTATTTAATTGTATTATATTTATATGTATTTCAAGGAATTTGTCAAAAAGATACGTAACAAAAAGATGCATGATCATAATTTTATTTTCAGATGCAATACATGTTTTCATTGAAGAATTTTAATGCTACTATTTAATTATTGCTAGTGTACTAATTTATTTAATTTTGCCATCTTGTTTTTTGATTGTTGGAAATAATGTAATTTTTTTTTTTAATTTTAAGTATTTAATTTTTAAATTTGTAAGAATCCTAACTATACAATATGTAACATTAAACTGAGAACGATTCATAGCATTTCTGGAAATTATTTGATCTATGCTGTATTCCCTGATCTTAATGCTCGAAGGGCATCCGTCATTCAATAAAAGAGAACTTGCAAATGGCTGACTACATTTGGCAATGTAAAGATTCTTTTAATTATTAAATAATATTTTGGTAATATCAATTAAATTGTTCATGACAATAAGTGATGTATTTTTTCCACATTTTTATATCCAACAGGTGGATCTTCCGCAATTCAATAACACTATCTGAATAACATCAAATGCAATCGAATTAAATGCCATCTACTGGCTATATGTGAATGATAACATAAAATTTCTTGTACTGTATATAAATGCCCAAATCTGTTATCATACCTAATAAATATTAATTTAACATTATATGATTTTTATGACTGTTTTAAACTAAATTTTAGAAATCTATATTTAATAGGGAATTAAATTTCTTCATCTTTGAAAATTTCTAGGTTTCAAGAAGTTTATTATCTGGAATCCGATCCTGGCCAAACAGAATTTACTCCTCCAGGTGTAATTAGTTTGACTAAAGTGACCAAACCATTGCTGGGTAAGATAGCAATTTTATGTAGAAGAGAAATATATCAATATCAAATTAAAATTAATCTTTGATTGATGGAAATGTATGACAGTGCCTCATCGTACAAGTACCAACCCATTTTTCAATTTTACCATTCATTGTTCGTGAATACAAAATCCTTCTTAGTTCTGTTACAAAGTGTTAGGTGTATTGTTATTTGCATCCTTAGGGAAATCTGTTTGTATTTAAAAAAAAAAAAAAAAAAAAAAAAAAAAAAAAAAAAAAAACAGCTTTCTTGGAAGACCTGTCATCCTTCACTAGGGCTTTGATATGTAAATAAGGTTTTAGTTTGCTGTTGCAGTTAGTGGAAAAAATAAAAATCCTATTTACATAACTGTGTCTTAACATAAAATTATCACCTTTATGAGTTTTTCCCCCCAAATAAAAAATCTCATGTGTACACCACATGACTTCCTTGTACAGAATATTAAATTATACGCATTTTTTCTTGCATTTCATTTAAACTTATTGGATTGAATTAAATCTACTTCGCCGACAGCGCATAAACCACAATAGAATAAATGCATTCTTTAAAATTCACTCTAGTATTTGTTTACCACAGCGACACTCTGGCGCTAGATTCACTTAACAGTATTATATTTCGTTCATATTATAACTCATAATGCACAAAATTTATATCATTTAAAGAATAGAATTATCTAATCGCTGCCACATGTTCTATTCAAATACTATAATAAAGCTAGAACTATGTATAAAAGAAATTAAGCAAACAAAACAAAAAAGAAACAGTTTTTCACAGACGATTGAGTATTTCTCATTCAATTAATCCAGTTTTCACTTTGCGACAAAGCAAAAATACATAAAAACTCAAAATATATGTATTAAAAATTACGAAGTAAATCTGAAATGCTTATTTCCTCGAAAAAATTCCAGAAAGGATTAAGCATGATTTAAATAATAAATGAAGGTGTTATCTTTGTTGTTGCGAAGCTAAGTTTCTCTAGATTGGCAACAAATCCGATATCCTGCTGTTTCAAATGTAAACAAGAGCAATAGCCACCATCAAAAACATTATTAGGCTTAGCGGCACTTAAACAATTTTAAAATTGTTGATAATTCTAAAAATATTGCATACAGATTTACTAAAGACATAAAAACCTTAACCGGAAGATAAGAACAACATAATTCAATCATTTTTAAAGCAAAAAATGTACAATTTACAAACATATATACATATATTTAAACATATACAATTTACAAACATATTATAAACATATAAGAGTAAAGAAACTGAGATCACTGAGCCGGGTAACAGAGTGGATATATATATAAATATATTTATATATCTTTGGTGCGGCCAATTGCAACCAAAATACGAGGTGCACATCTACATGTTATAGCAGTCCTATATACAAAATTTCAACGTTCTGAGGCTACTCGTTTTTGAGTTATGCGTTTTGAGTGTTCGTACAGACGCCACGAAAAATTCTCTTCAGAATAAGTTTTAAAGCAGTTTTATAATTTTTTTGGAGAAAAGAGTGTTACGTACATACGTTCGTACAGACACCATGAAAAATTCTCTTCAGAATTAATTTTAAAGCAGTTTTATAATTTTTTTGGAGAAAACGATTCTTTTATTCTGTTCTTACGTATAGATATCACGCAAAAACATCGTTAAATTGCATTCAATAGCGATCAAAATGGATATTTTCGTTGAAATATGCTGCCTGAAACTTTTTGCTATTACAATACTTCCTTTTTACTTCGTACAAGGAAGTAAAAACTTATCTTGATAAAGATGTGGATATTCTTGTTAAAGATTCTGTCATGGTAAAATATAAGTAACTTATTTAAAGGCATAGGGCCATTCTTCCTAACCAGTTCACCATTTGCCCAGTGAAAGACTCATTCACAGGACATGCATATTCATCTGTTAGTAATGGCGGACTCTCATCATTAGGATAAAATTTGGATTGAACCATGACCTACGAGACACATTTGCCACATCATGTTTTTCCAACCCCCCCCTCGAACTAGTGAAACATGAAAATAGGTGATTGATGGGTTATTTGGTCCCACTTATCTCCTCAGCGGTGCTGCATTAGGATTACAGCGGGGCTGTACCAGCAAAGTAAAGGATGGGAGATCACTTTCTCTGAGTGAATACTCCTCAACACATCTCATTAGATCCACAACAAATTCCTTCCATTAACAAAAAAAGAGGTTTGAAGGTTTTAAATTATATCTTTTCAGTTCCTAATGATATAATCTGTATATTATTATCTGAACTGTGAATTTCATTGTAATGCTATACCTAATATGTGCATTTTATTTTATCACCTTACCTGCACAGATGGAAATATGATTTGCTTTAAATTTCATTATGTCTATGTTGTGCCGATTATGAATGACATTGTTGAACTGAAATTTTCAAAATTCATTTTTGAAAGCTTGAATTAGCTTGAATTATTAAAAATTTGACTGTTTTTTTATAAAGAATTTGACTGTTCCTGTTTAATTACATCACCACGAGCTGTAGTTGATTTTGTTAGCTTAAGAATGTGCAAGTTCTTTTTTAGGTAAGAGGTTTATTTAAAATTTTATGTGACTTTGTAAGTAATTTTAGACATGGCAGTAATTTGCTTCACATCTGACAGGAGTTTTGGACTACTTAACTTTTACCAACCTCATAGGTACACTGCCGAGAGAATGTTGAATTATACTATAAAGCACACAGAATGGGTTGTGTGAAGAAAGTAAGTCTAAGGGAGATAGTGTTAGGCTTGGTAGGGAACTTGGAAAAGGATGTTTTGAAAGTAGACGTTACATTATTGTTGAGTAGTTTAGAATCACTGAGAAATAGTAAAAGATCGGTGTTAAGTACAGCAGCTAAGGTGTTTAATCCAGTCAGATTTATTTCGCCATTTGTGGTGCAAATTAAGAGATTTAATGCGGGAAATATGGGAGGGAGGTTTGGAGTGGGATTCAGAGTTGCCAGTATAGAGTTACAGTACAAATGGATAAAGTGGTGTACTGAACTTAAGGAATTAAACGTGTTGAAAATAGAGAGGTACTACTTTGCAGAAGTTCTAAGTGAAGGTCATTCGGTTGAAGTTCATATTTTCTGTGATGCATCAGTGGTGGCATATTTTAGATATAAGAATGAGAGACAGGGTTCGTACGGTCCTTAAAAGTCCTTAAAATCCTTAGATTTTTTTGGAATCAAATTTTGGTCTTTCCTTAATTTTGGCCAGAATCGGCAGAAGGTCCTTAATTTTAATCATCTTAAATTTCTGTCTGTTTTTACGACTGCTATTTTCAATGTGAATTTCAAGGAATAGCGTAATTCTTTCCGGAATTCAGTAATGCTAATTTTCTGCTTCATAACATCTTTGTATAGAATCTAACTATTTACAAAACAGACTTGACGCGTAACGTGTTGAATGAATGCCTATAGGAATCACATTCCAAATGTAAACTACCTTCTTCTACAATAAGAATCACTGGCCCTACAATACCAGCGCTTTTAACTGCCGTGCGTGGCCTGAACGGGATTGCCTAAGAAATACGCATGGTGCTCAGCAGGTTAAAAGTCCTTAAATTTTTTGGAATCGATTCTTGGTCCTTAAAAAGTCTTTAATTTTGACCAAAATCAGCAGAAGGTCCTTAATTTTAATCATCTGAAATTTCTGTCTGTTTTTACGATTGCCATTTTGAGTGTGAATTTGTATTTTGGAGGAATATTTTTTGGCGATTCACTGACATATATGGCTATCTTTTGAATGGGTTATAATTTGTTTCTATTTCTAATATAAATGATAGGATACTTGAGTTTCTAAGCAAGAAGTGAAACATAAGCATTTCGAAATTCATTTTTTCTAATAAAGGGCTCTTAACAACTTTCACTTTTGGAGATGTGAATTCTTTTATTAAACGGTTCTAAATTTGGTGATTTTAAGATCAGTTTCTATAGAAAATTTTTAATTCTGAGATCAGAATTTTTCGACGATTTTTTTTAAAACCTCATAGCATTGATAAATTTCATTAAAATAATGGTAATATATTGAAATTATATTTAAAAAATAACATTAAAATAAAACATTTTTATTTTTCGCTGTTATATTATAAAGCTTCATTTTGGCAACTTATTATACAATATTTTGAATTTGAAAAATAAACAAGGTATAATGTTATAAAGCACAATTTACGAAACAGCTGTTAGCAAATGCAAATTTAGCTATGTAATTACTTTAAAATGTCTTCTTTTTAATTTTCATAGTAAGAGTTTTTCCCATGTAATTGTCTCAGAATATTATTAAAAATTCTGAGAATATGCATCAGTTTTTTCTATCAAATTAATTTTACACTTTTTCCCCAAGTATTTCTGGCTTTTTGCTGTTACAGAATTGGTAGGGATAATTTCTTTTTAGTTTTTTAGACATTGCAGCTTGGAAAGATTAGAAGGATTTGAAGGCAAGATTTATAGACATGTGACTGAAGAATGTTCGAGAACTATGTGACAAAACGAAAAATGTCTGCATGGTATTAACACATAATGGATGTATTTTACAGAAAGTTTGCAATGAATTTCTTACTTTTTGGAGAAGTCTGGAAGAACAATGGAAACATAATATTTGAATGTTTTACTTCTGATACTAGAATCTTTTTCTTAACGTCCCTTTATTTATCTTCTTTTCACTAGACATCACTTTCTATCTTTCCTTTATTTTCTCTATTTTTCACTGGACACAAGCATGGAAAATATCAAAAATGCTTCTAATCTTATCACATGGACAGGCATTATAGAAAAGAATTTTTTTATTAATAAAGAAATTGAAAACTTGCAATTTAAAAGATTCATCTAAATGTCTTAATGCATCATACACAAAGCTGGCACTAGGCATTTTGCCACCTGATGCAGTCTCTGTGGATCCTAAATTCTGCTTCCAATGCCTTCTCTAAATTCTAAAAGTTTTGCCACTTCTATGTTTTGTTGTTCGGTCTGTCAATAAATTCTAAAAATTCTGCCACACCAGCTCTGTAACCAGTCTTTATTATATATATTTCATATTTCTGAATGTTCATATTTTTAAAGAAATAAAATTAGCCACTTTTTCTATACATTGTAAATGCATTTAGTGTTTTTTTAGAATAACAGAAATCCTTAATTAAATCCAAAAATTCTAAAATGGAAAGGAAATATGTTGAAGAAAGAAACTGAATTCATAAAGAAAATTATTCTTCAAAGATATGTGCAGTTATTATTATGTAAACTACCCAATTGTTTTTGATTTCAGCCTTTACTATAATTTCCCATTTGTTGCCTCATATGATAGAGTTACTGAGCTAAATTAAATTAAAATTAAACTGTGTAATCTTTGACCACTAGTCCACATTTTTAGTTTGAATTAGACTGTTCTTGTTTAATTACATCACCATGAGCTGTAATTGATTTTGTTAGCCTCAGAACATGTCTTTATGTTCTAAGTTCTTTTCAAATAAGAGGCTTATTTAAACCTTTGTCTGATGTTGTAGTTACTTTCAGCCATAGCGATAATTTACTTCACGTCTGTCGGGGGTTTGGGACTATTTAACTTTACAGGGTGGTTCCCACTGGGATTAAGCTGAGCTAACAGAGTCAGTTTCCCTGTGTCGACTAGCTCAGCTATGTCTGCAGTTCAAATTTTTCAACTTGCTACCCTATGAGAAAAAAAAAAACTTTTGGATTTGGGTCGGCTACATCTATTGTCTCCGTTAGCTCAAATAAACCCCAGTGGGAACGGCCCTTATTAAATCAAGTAAACCCTCATAGCTACATTGTGGAGATGTTGACAACTTACACTTGCCAACCGTGCCTAAATCAGGCCTTTCAGGTTTATTCTAATCAGCAGGTCTCTCTCTAGACAAGCAGCAGCGGTAACAACATTCAGTCTTTTGTTATGAATCATGTTGATTATGATCTAACGTCTCATTTTAACCTATGCCAGTTGATATAAAAATCTACCTGCTATTTACTAAACCTCTAGACTGATCAAGTATGTGACAAAATGAGACACACACACACACACACACAAAAAAAAAAAAAAAAAAAAAAAAAACATAAAGCTAACTGTTAGTAAAATGTAAATGTCAGTTATCTTCTTTCAAATATGTCCAATTATTATAAGTGTAAAATATTGGTATTTTTCCATTTTGCCGGCACAAGCGATAAAGTCACTAAAAATCATACAACCAATACCAAACAAAATATCCTCGCTGGTAATCTTTTACGCTTCATTTTCAAAACAAGTCGCAGCCATTTCTTATCAGATTGATTTTTTCTTTCAATACTGGTATACAATTACATAGAATTTTTACCCAGGCAGTTTAATTTTATACCCTAAAGCAGTGTTTCCCAATCTTTTTTGTGCTATGCCCCATTTAATTTTTTCTAAAATTTTTAAGCTCCCCTAGCATATTTAAAAATTTAAATTTTCACGAAAGAAACTTGAATGATAGCTTTTAGGAAGAAATGACTACGAAATTTTGTGAGCAAACACAGTAAGTGAACTTTCAAAACATGGAGAACTGAAATTCAAGAAAAACTCATTTTAGTGAAAGGTTTTTATTTTAAGTATTAGTAATTTTTATTATTTAAATTTAACGAGTTCCTTGCACTTGATACTTGCTGCAAAGAAATTTTATGTCAGATTCCAATTTAGATAACTTGAGTCTCAAGTCTCCCAGTTTCATTACATCCAACCGATTTCTTTCTTCTTCTTCTTCCTTTTTTTTTTTTTTTTTTTAGCAGCAAATCATTTATGACACTAAATCCGCATTCAGCAAAATATGAAGAGGGAAACAGTAACGATAGTTCTCTTGCAAATTTTGCTGCATTTGGATATCTGATTCTGATTTTCTCACAAAGTTATGTCATCGCTCCTTTTATATTAAACAAAGTTTTAATTGACTCATCATTTTGCATTTCTGCGAGTTCTTCTTTTTACTGCATATTTGAAATAGCTAAATCCGCTAGCATTTCATCCAAGTTGGAAAATCAATTTGTTTTAAGTTACAAAATCTTTTAAATCAACCAATAAAATTTTAAGATGATCGACAATAACAGGTATAGCAGTAGGCACGTCATGTTTTTGGAGCCAATGAAACTTTTCAAAATTTTTGTGGTAAATAGTATATGCCTGACATAATTCAACAAAGATAATGAAACCAAATATCTTCCTTTTGCATCATAAGTTTTATTTGCTCCTTGAAGTTGTTTATTTAATATATTTAATTTTTCAAAGATATCGGCTAAATAACTCACGATTGCCTTGTTATCATCCATTAACGTATTTTTCATTTCAGGTTTGTCGCTTAAAAAATAACTAAGAGTATCAAATAGTTCCATAAATATTTCCAAGCAGTTCCCTTTTAAGCCTTCTTACTTCAGTGTGAAGTACAGGTCTCATATAGTCTTAATTTTGTTCTTCATAAAATAACTTGAAAAGACATTCACATTTGGCCCTAGTTTTAATAGCATTGATACACTTCATAACTGAATTTAATACTTCATTTAAAGCAGGCGAATTGTTTTTAGCTACCAGGTTTTCTTTATGAATAACACAATGCATTTCTGGATTCTCATCTTTTATCAATTTTAAGCAACCCTTTTTCTCATTCCGTGCTTTATTTTATTTTTCAACCATCATATTAGGAGCACGATCTTCAGTACACGATGTATTATATTTTTTATTGGTATAGTTTTTATATCTAAGTAATTTTTTAGCTTACTATAAATATCTTTGGAGGTAGTGGTGCTTTCTAATGATTTACAGAACATTTCTTCGGCAAAATCCCCTTTATGAATATATCTTACACAAGTTACAAGTATGGCTTCACTGTCTCTCAAAGTTGGTTCATCCATTTGCACCAAAAATTTTCTTGTTTTCAGCTTTTCAATAAGTTGTATTTCAATATCCTCACTTATTTAATCTTTCTTCTGCAAACAGTATTGTTATTTAGTGGCATAACTTTAACGTCTTTGTCATCTTTTTTTAGAACTGTTTTAAATGCTGATATTGATGGTTTGATTAAATTCTCCCCTATAGTATGGCTTTTCTCAGATTAAGCGATGAGTAATGAAATTTGATAAATAGCCTCAACAGCACGATTAACAGTTGGATTATGAGCAGTAAATAGACACTTTAATTTTACTCTTTTTTCAAAAATTTCAGGCATTATTGGCATAAAAGAACAAAAGTTGATGGTTTATGGACCGGGTATGAAACCAAATTTTAAATATGCCTCCGAATACCGACGAACGGTTTTTTCTTGCTTTCACCTCTCGTTTCACTAAGGGCTGAAAGAAAGAAATATAAGATCAATATAAACAATGCTGAAAGCAGCTAAAGGAAAGATTTCCATTCAAGGAAAGAATAATATATTGGTTGCCATTCCTACAGTAAAAAATAAAATAAATTCGTTGGCTGAAATGGACAAGAAACGTCTGGAAAGCATAATGTGTCAGTTATTTAAATGCCTTTAAAAGCATTTAAATGTCCATGTCTACAGCGAGAATTCTTTATAAAATATTTAAAATGCACCGCAATTTAAAAACATCTTTACGTATACATCACTTACATTTTTCTTTATTTTGGGGAATAAAAAATAAAATTTCAAAAAATTTTGACTTCATGAAACATATTTAGAACGTCCTTTGTCCCCTTAAACTCTAGTCGAGTCCATTTTTTAATTGCCCCCCTTAACAGTCGCATTGCCCCCTTTTGGGGCGTGGACCCCACGTTGGGAAAAACGGCCCTAAAGCCATTCACGGTAATTAAGTCATTTAGGATGCAATCACACCACTCACCCGAAGGTGAAAATATAGAAAAGGCAAAGTCAAGGGTTCAATTCATCAATTCTAATGAAAATTCACTAGCAAAGTTTTATATAAGTTCGGAGTAAGCCAGTCGTACGAATTGAAATAATTCTTTCATTTAAACTTCCAAATTAAGATTTAACTTGAAATTAATGTAGATAATTACTGAGGGAATTAGATTTTTGTAGCGTAGTTTACGTGAGATGAGATCACTTGGGGTCACGATATGAAATTGTGAATCAGGATGTAACTTGAAAGCTTAGTAAATTCTTAAATTAATGCTTTTTTGCAAATTTATTGTCTTTTTACAAAATTTTAAGCGATAATAAAATGTTCATACCTTCAGAATAAAAATTTCTTAAAAGTAACATTCGTTAACATTTTTTATGGTGTACTGTGTGTTGTCGCCAATAAAGTCTGCTTGGCAAGATTTGCGCTGGCAAAACGGAAAAGTACCAAAATATTTAATGCTACTTTATAAATTGCATAAAGTTTATTTTATTGTCAAACTTATTAATAATTATGTTAATTAATTCATGTTTATGCTTACTACTTAGGGATCTATTTTATTTTTAGGGTGGTATTACAAAAGTGAAATTCAGGCATAGATAATATTTTTAATTGTATTTATTCAGTTCCCATTTGCTTATAGGTCCTTAATTTTTTTCATTAATAGTCCTTAAAAGTACTTAATTTCCGTGTTCAGAAATGTGTACGAACCCTGAGAGAGGAGAGGTATATACATCATTTATAATGTCAAAGAGTAGGATAACGCTGTTAAAAAAGTTGTCCCTTCGTGGGTTGGAATTGATGGGAGCCATAGTTTGCAGCTAGGTTAGAAAAATATTTATTGAAAGGGTTTCGGATTTGGTATGTAAGTTAGTTCTGTGGACGGACTCAGAAATTTGCTTGTGGTGGATAAAAAAGTCAGCGCATGAGTAGAAGCAGTTTGAGTCAAATATAGTTGCGGAAATACAGGACTGTACTTTGCCTGATAAGTGGAAATATTGTTCAGGGCCGGAAAGCCCAGCCAATAAGTTAACTCGTGGTGAAACAGCATGTACATTGGGGGAGGATAATACCGTATTTGACGGCATATAAGATGCACTTTTTTTCCTAAATTTGGTCTCAAAAAAGTTACCTGCATCTTATACATGAAGGACACAGTCTTATAAATGAAGGTAATTGCAATCAATAATTGTTTATTTGGGTTTTACAAAACGTGAGAATATTGAAACTTTTTTTTCTTGTGTGTGGCCGTCTAAATGAGGGTGCGTCTTATATGCCGTCAAATACGGTAATTGGTGACATAGTTCATGGTTGAAAGTTCTGAAGATCAATGGCCTGAGCAAAAGTTTAAATTACAAACTGATATTCAAAATTTGGAATGTTTGAGCACTTATGTTCATGTGACTGTTCCAGTAGGGAAAACTGCCTTAAACATTACCAAGTTCAGCAGTCTGGAAAAATTGTTGAGCGTTACAGCTTGGGTAAAGTGGTTTGTCACCAAGCTAAAAAAAAAAAAATGTACCTGTGAAGAAGGTCCTTTTTACTGTATTGGGTACCCAAGAAGCTGGGGAATACTGCATAAAACTAGTACAGAGAGAGAATTATTTTTCGGATATTCAACAACTAGAGAGGAATAATCTAGTAAAACCTGATGCGAAGTTTATGGTTTAGCACCATATCTGGACAGTAGAGGTATTTTGTGTGTCAGAGTTTGTTAGGAACAAGCAGAATTGATAGATGACGAAAAACATTGTATTATGCTGTCTAAGTTTGCAGAACTAGTAATATTTAGTGAACACATAAAAGTATTCCATTCAGGAGTTATGACAACATTGTCCAAAGTCAGGAATAAATTTTAGGTACCTAAAGGAAGACAAGTAGTAAAGAAAATTATATTAACGCCTGTCTGGTGTGTAAAAAGTTCGCATTGAAGCTTGTCAAACAGCTAACCGGTCAGTTACCAAGGCTTCATGTAGTCCAAAATAATCCTTTCACAGTAGTAGGTATTGACTTAACTGGAGCTGTTACTGTTAGAAAAAAGGTAGAGATCCACAAAAAGGTGTACGTAGACTTATTTACATGTGCCGTCACTCGTGCTGTACACATTGATGTGGTTTCAGATATGTCAGCAAAAAGTTTTATTTTTTCGTTGTTACGTTTTATGGCTAGAAGAGGAAGCTGCAAGGTGATTTATTCTGATAATGCCAAGAATTTCTGTAGCACATGTGAAGTAATTAAGGGATTTAAAAGAGTCGACATAGATCCTATTGTATGAGATTTTCTGACATCTGAAGGAATTAGATGGAAATTCATCCCTGAGCTTCCCCCATGGTGTGAAAGGTTCTGGGAGCATTTATTGAGAAGCATCAAAGAACCTCTGAAGAAAATCTTTGGGAGAGCATTACTTACTCTCAAAGAGCTCTCTGCAATACTAACTGAACTTGAGTGTATGTTAAACAATAGGCTGTTAACATACGAGAGCAACGAGCTGGATGAACCTCGCTCGTGCACACCTTCGCAGTTTTTACTGCCAGGATGTTATGCATTTAACTTTCCTGAGCATTTTTTGGAAATTTTCAACAACATGTCAGACAAAGAAACTTTAACTAGATGGAAGCTTTATCAATCTAAGCTCTTAAAATTAATATGGATCGACTGGAAAGAGCAATATTTACTATACCGTAGAAATGCACATAACTTTGCTAATTTTTCAACTGAGCATAACCTTATGATCGGAGATGTTGTGTTGATAGAAGGCCCTCTTTGGATTTTCATTTTATAATTCGCCTTCAAGTTTTATTTAATTTTGTAACGCTGATCTGAACCCATTCTCTAATTTTTCTATTTCCTTCAACAGTTTCTTCGAGACGCATTTTAATTTTCAGATATAAATAGCATGCAAATAGAAATTATCTCACTCGGCTGGATTACAAAAAAAATATATGGCATTAAACCACTTAATTTGCCTCATACACTTTTCTTTAATTCTAAATCTACTTTATGAGGCAAAATATATTTACAAATATTTATAGATATGTTGGAGTACATGATAGCTGTTTTATACCAAACCTTTACATCACCACACCCATCCTCGCTGTCTATCTCTCTCTGCTGAAACTTTTTTTTTAACTCTATAACGCAGCACCCTTTATAACCTTCTCTATGGCATATGTAAGAAAAAAGGAAACACGAAAGTCCTTTGTTGCCCAGCATTGTTGGACCGAAAAATACACTTTTTCTCTAGCCAAAATTATTCAAAAAAAGCAGCTTCCATTGGTGAATTAAATTTTCTAGAGGCATTCCACATTAAAAAAAAAATAATAAATAAATAAATAAATAAATAAAACTTTCTGTTCTAGTTAACGACCCTAATTCCAATCCATCTTTGCCTTCAGCCTTTAAGGAAGTTATGCTTTAGTTCTCATTTCGTCAATAGATGGCACCAGTAGCTTAACTCCTGTCTAACCATTCTAATAATAATAACTTGGAAAATGAACTTTGTGAACTTTGGAGCAATTTTGTGCCTTAATATTTTAAGGGGGATAAGATTATCAAAATTTTTGGGGGGTAGATATCTTCAGAATTGCCAATGCAGTGTTAGAGATTGCCATATATATTTTTATATTCATTGTATTATTTCTTCAAAAACTAGCCACTCATGTGGCCAGCCATCTAAAATACAGTAGTTATTACTAAAAAGAGAAAGTAATAATGTAATGGGTCCAGCTAGTCTAATTTCATGAAAATATTTTAAATCTTTCTAATTAGATATCTCATTTTAATATGTGTTTGTTTAAATGAATCACATTAAGAGGCAGAAATTGCTTTTAAGGACCATGTTTATTGATTATAAATTGCTTAATTTCTTACTTGAGATTCCAGATTAAATTTGAAAGTATCTTATGCTTTAATGAATGCAACACACTGCTGTGTAGAAGATAAAATAGTTTTAGTTACGGCCACAGCAATATATTACTTTCTGAATGGCAATAGTCTTGTGCGCTGGAGATAAAAATGTTTTATTTTAAACAGTGTTGCCGCTGCTAGCTTTCAAATCATTAAGTTTGTTAATCAAAAAAATCATTAAAAGCTTTTTGCAAAATATGAAATAGATAGTAAAATAAATTCAAAATTTTGGCTTCCAGTTGCACATGTTCGGGTGGAGGACTACATTATTTAAAACTGGATGGCTCTAGGTATCGCCGTTTTTTCACAGTGTGAGGAACATTCATAGATGCAGATTCTTCATTATTTAATTTCTTTAAAAATAATACAGGGTGATAGTTTGATAGGCAACAATTTGAAAAATGATACACCATTTATAGTAAACCAATGCAAAATCCCATTTTGAGAAAACAGCCTGTTTTGGACTTACAATTTTCCATTTTTTCTTTACTTTCTGTTTTACCCTTTCCTCCACCCCCACCCCCACCCCCACCCCTTAAATACAGAAATACTCTTTAGATTCCTTCAGTTGATGAAAACAGGTAGTATTAAAGCTAAAATTAATAGGAAAAAAGTAAAATTAATCCTTCATAAAAGCAAAGCTGCATGAAGTTATTTTTAAAGCGCAGGAAATCCCTGTTATACTGTTTTGCAAAGTATGTTAAGTTGAATATAATATTTATTGTATTTTTGTTTTGTTATATTTGTCTTTAAAATGCAGATAAAGTTTTAGAGGTGAAAATTATGAAATTATGTTACAAGTAATTTTATTTATTTATTTATTATTATAACTTAGTAAATCTTACTCTAAAAATATCTTTCATTTTTTTCTCGTAGGACCCCCTTTTATGCACCTGAAGAAACCAAAGAAGTAAGTTTGTTTCTCTAGCGCTGTGTCTTTTTTTTTCTATATATATAAATTATTTCTTTGATAAAATTATTTTAAATTGAATGTATCATAAATGTGAAGAAACAACCTGTGTTTGGCGTAGATTTTTAGCATAGAAATTATCGATTTCGAGGGCGAACAAAGTCCCTCTTCATCAGGAGCAAAGAAATCTGCAACTGAAAAACCAAGTTACAAACATATTTATATCCTAAGGAAGTCAAGAGAGACAAGAAAGTAGTGCCATCTATTAGTGAAATAACGAAAATTGAAAAATTAGGATAATAGAGATTTAAAAGCTTTATATAGGACTGGATTAAAATCATTAACTAAACACTGTAATTTTTTGTGAATCTGAAAAGCTTCAAAGAAAATCTAATTCTCCAGTGGAAGAAGCTTTCTGGATAATTTTTGCAGATCCGAAGTCGAAATTGTGATTAATTTAAGATTAGCAGTTGAAGACTTGTAAATTTCACCTTTTCGAACATGAGCTTCATGTTCCTTAATGTGAAAGCTTAATGCTCTTTTGGTTTGGCCGATATATCTCGAACCACACTGGTAAGATATGCTATAACAGGGTTCGTAGCGGTCCTTACAAGTGCTTATAAGTCCTTATATTTGAAAATAAAATATAAAGGCCCTTATAGGTGCTTACTTTTCTTTAAAGCCCTTATTTTTTTGTCTTTAGTGCTTATTTTTTGCTTTTAGTGCTTTTTTTTTAAAATCCTTTGTTTTTAATGAACGCGCATTTCCCCCCCGTATCAAAGCCGAAACTAAATAAACAACTTTTCTTCCTTATATGCAACGTCAGATGGTGAATCATACTCCCGGAAATTGCTTTTCCCCCCTTCCTCTGCATTAACGTAACCTATGGTGCGCGAGAGTACAGACAGGTGCACGTCGTTCTATTGGCCAAAGAATTGCGAAAACGGTAGAAAATTACGGTACATTCGGTGTTCTTTTCCTCCCACCCAAATACTACACACGTTTAAATTTCTATCAAGATTTTAATAATTTGCATTCTCGTTCCGCGTGGTCAGTTCATATTCGCATTTATTGTGATCGTTATGCTTATATTATGAGCATATGTATGAATATTTTTAATAATATAGTTGCAGTAACTCCTGAAGTATAGATAAAATTCCAAAAATGGGGATGTTTTTACACAGATTAGCTTTCTAAGGAATAATATTCGGAATGGCTTAAATAAAAGGAAAGTAATCGAATAGTCAAAATAATTTCATTTTCTTTGCCAATACATTATACAGTACGGAGGTTGGGAGTTTCTCCGCAAAATTTCTAATATTGAAGCAGCGGACTTTTTTTTGTCATTGTCCAATCTGGATTGAATAGGACTAAAAGTTTTTGCGGTCTACCCAACCCAAGCGAAGATTGATTCTATTCCGGAAATTTAATACAGTCTGTTGAAAATTAGAATCAGAAACACCCCAGATTAGTAAGTCTCTTTCTTTTCCTTTATTTAGTTCTTTATTCTCCGAATACCAACAGGTGTTGATTCCGATTGCGTAATATCACATATGGAAGAATTACGCCTCACGTATTGCGCAATAAGGTTTGCGGTATTTTGCATTGATAATTAATTTTGATGTTCAGTCTGAGATTTGTTTATGAACACTTAAAAGAGTTTTACTGTGCTTTCTAAGCAGAATATTTCTGTTCCGTTTGTTTTTATATGATGCACATATCGAAATGTCAAAATCATTTATTTAGCCTAAATTTAAATCTAAAGAATGGCTACAATCTCCCCCACTCCTCTTTTTCCAGTTACTATCCGGAATATTCGGGAATTTCCGAGTATGCGGGTTAGTTAAGCTTTTACTGTTAAAGGATGACTGCATGAAGCAATTTCACGTCTTCTGATTTCAGAAATGTGCCTCTTTTTCACTTAAATTACTTTGTTTGGGATATATGTTAAGGGAAAACTGTTATGGAATGAAAATTTAGAAAATGTTCAGAATTTTGATTTAAGTTGAATTATTTAAATATTAATATGAGTGGAAAAATAAATTGTATTTATTATTAGATGCCAAACGAATACAATTAATATGGCTTATTATTATTTATTTTCTATATTTTCAGCTGAAATATCATCAGTAAATTTTGTAATATAGTTTAGTTCTGCATAGTTTTTTTTTTCTCTCATTGTAAACTAATTCTGTAAATTGAACTGTCATTTAAAATAAAAAAAAAAAAAAAGTTAATTGTTTTCCATTGTTGAAGTAATGCTCATTCTCCTAATAAATATTGCATTGCTCATATTTTAAATTACAAGTCTAACTTTTCTTTTAAAGTTATGCATTTGTGTATAATGTAATTAGACAGGTGCTTATTTTTTCCTTAAAATGTGCTTGAAAAGTGCTTATAGGTGCTTATTTTTTTAACTAAAATGTGGCTATGAACCCTGTATAAATTTCCCAAGAATTGAAGTCAGAAATAGTATCTTTAAGAACTGAACCATGGATTTTATTGATAGGCACGAAAATGACTTGAAACTGGAACTTCTGGAGAATTCTTGCAATTTTGTGACTGACAGAAGGATGAAAGGGAAGCACAACTAGGTTGTTAATGTTATTTCTAACAGCGGAATGTTTTCTTGGATCGAAAGAGGAAAATGTTTTAAGAGCTTTATCAATGACTGTTGGAGAAAATCTTCTCTCAGTGGTGACTAACTACTTTTAAATAATTGAGTTCATTATCAAGTAGAGATTTAAAGGCACAAACTTCGAGAGTGCGAAAAACATAATAGTAAAAAAAGAAGCTATTTTTTGTTTAGTCGGGTTGTATGACTTAGCATAGGGAGGCAAAACAAAACAGAATAGGGTTTACATTAACAGTATTGTTGAAATTAGATTCATTGCAGAATATCAAGGAAGAAAGTATTATCAGATTCAAATGTGAACTGGATGGTTGTGTCAATCGAATTAATAATAGATAAAATATGTGATGAGTCTTCTTTGTTACCACCGAAAAGCGTGAAAGTGTCGTCAACGTACCGAATCCAGAGATGAAAAGATAAGTTTCTCAAATAATTTGACTTCAAAATAGTGCATGTAAATGTAAACAAGGTGACTGAGCGGATTACCCATAGCAAATTGCACAAGGGAGAAATATCTTTAAGTTTATCAATGACTTCAAAAGAATTGTTATTATTAGAAAATAAAGGAGAATATACGGAAACTAAATATTTGACCAAAGATATAAGATGCTGTTCATGGGTTGGGAACTATAAGTCGAAAAGGAATTCCAAATTTGTGAACTTTGGGCAGGGCATGAAACCTAGCACAGTTAGCAATAGGTGGAATGATTGATTTGTTACATTGAGTGGAGAGTATATGAGATGTTTTAACAGCTATTTTAACTTTCGTGAGGTCAGAAGTTGAAGGATCTTTAGAGATCAAGCGATATGGGCCTTCACTAATCAGTTTCGTGACTTCATCAATTGTGTGTAGATTCCATCAATATATGTGTTAATATACACTGACTACCAATAAGTATTTGGACACCTATGCAAGTGACGATATCTGCAATCCTAAGGTACGTCACGGACTCCGCCGGTATATATCGTGTAGGAAACAGGCTTTAGTCGCATGCAAGATGCCTCGCAGTTCGGACCTCTCTGATTTCTAGAAAGGTATAATTATCGGGTATCACAAATGTGGCCGATCCTTAAGGGAGATATCTAGCGATCTGAAGTAGCCAAAATCGACAGTGGCCTATGTAATTAAGAAGTGGAAGGTGAGCGGTGATTGTCGGAATGTGCCCCGAGTCGGCAGACCAACGAAACTGGGAGATAGAGACCAACGAGTGCTGTCCAAAGAAATTCAGAAGAACCGCACCTAACCGATGTCCCTCATCCGCAAGGAGTTTCAACAGGCATCCGGGAGTATTGTTTCAGTGAATGCGATCCATAAGGAAGCACATCTGCTTGGTTTTCATGGTCGTGCTGCTGCCCATAAGCCTTTGATCACAAAGTCCAACCGCGCTGCTCGGTTAATGTGCACATCGAAATTGGACCGTAGATCAGTTGAAACGGGTTCTTTGGAGTGACGAATCAACGTTCACCCTTTACCGTTCGGATGGCAAGGTCTGGGTCTGCTGTCTACCTGGAGAACGTCTCCTGCCAGAATGCATTGTACCAACAGTCAAGTTAGGCGGAGGTGGAATTATGGTCTGGGGGTGTTTCTCCTGGTATGGGCTGAGATCCTTGGTCCCCATTCATGGTAAGCTCAACTCCGATGCCTACTGCACTATTTTGGATGACAATGTGTTTCCTACGTTGTGGCAGTTTTACGGGTTCGACCCCTGTTACTTTCAGGACGACAATACCAGTTGTCATGTTTCGACGTTAACCAAGGCTTGGTATGGTGCCAATGGAGTTTATCGAATGGACTGGCCTGCCCAGAGTCCAGACCTGAACCCTATCGAGAACCTCTGGGACGAGTTGCATCGCCGAATTCAGGGGTGCACTACCCGTGCAAAATCGGTGAAGGAACTTCTATGTCTTCTCCAAGCCGAGTGGAAGAAAATACCACTAGCTGTCATACAAAGACTTGTGGAAAGTATGTCCCGGAGGTTCCACGCTGTAATTACCTCTCGTGGAGGCTCTACCAACTATTGATTTTGAATAAAGTTAGTTTTTCTTTTCTATCACAGGTGTCCAAGTACTTATTGGTAGTCAGTGTGTATTGAATATATATTTAAACTTCTATGATGATGACAGGTATTTATATTTCTTTCCAGTTGAACTAATTTCATAATTATATATATTGTCGCATAGATGAGGGGATCCTACAAATGAACAGGCAAGTACAAGTCTAGACTCAAGACTTTTTATTAACTAGAACTGAATGAAGAGCTACTTATATACAGCTGGTGAACATGCTGAAACATTCCAGACTTGGAATGTTCTGGAAGAATAAGAAGGAAATTTACATAAATAAGATAACATTAACAACAAGGATATTTACATAAAAACCAATTATCAGGCATCTTGCCGTTGATGGGTTTCGAACCCGTACTTTCGATTTTCGAGTCCTGCCCCTTCTCCTCTAAGCTATGAGGAGCTCGGTCGAAAAGAGCGATTTTTGCTACATTTTTCCCTTCTTAGGAAGAAGCAGTGTCCCGCTGCGATCTGGTCTGGCTTCTTGTAACAGGTCTCCTGGAAACATTGGTCTTTCTCTCATCCTCTAGTTGTACTTTCGGATCAAGATAGGGCTTCAACCTCAACACGTGAACGATATCTTTTGAATTCCGTCGTTTCTTATTTTGTTCCATACTTTCTACTTCGTACGTCACGTCAGAGAGCTGTCGTGTTATTCGATACAGTCCAAAGTAACGTCTCAGGAGCTTTTCAGATAACCCAACCTTTCTTACTGGAGTGAAGACCCAGACAAAGTCTCCGATGTTGTAGCTGACAGGTCGATGTCTCTCATCGTATCGGCGCTTGTCTGTGGTTTGCGCTTTAAGAATATGGAGTTTTGCAAGCTGTCTAGCTTCTTCAGCTGTAGTGATCAGATGTTTCGCATAACTATCTTCGGGATCTTCGATACTGTATGGGAAAATTACGTCGAGAGTAGTCTGGATATCTCTGAAATAAATGAGAAAGAATGGACTGAATCCTGTTGTGTCTTGTTTGGCTGAATTATAGGCATAGGTTACAAATGGTAGAATAGTATCCCAATCTTTCTGTTCAACGTCTACGTACATGGACAACATGTCTGCAAATGTTTTATTGAATCTTTCAGTTAAGCCATTGGTCTGAGGGTGGTAAGCAGTTGTCAGCAGATGAGACGTCTTGCATAGATGAATTACTTCTTTAACAACATTGGATAGGAAGTTGCGTCCTCGGTCACTTATCATTTCTTTGGGGGCACCATGCTTCAGTACAATTTCTTCAATTATAAACTTAGCAATTTCAGTGCCCTCAGCTGTCGGTATTGCCTTTGTGACTGCAAATCTGGTAAGGTAATCTGTGCAAACTATAATCCACCGGTTCCCATTTCGAGTAACAGGAAAGCGTCCAAGTAGATCTATTCTAATTTCGGTAAACGGTGTGTCAGGAGGTTTTATCGGATGAAGCTGTCCTGGTGGACGTTGCGGCAATGATTTCCGTCTTTGGCATTCTCGGCAGTGTGATACATACTGCCGTGTGCTTCCATATAGTCCTGGTCAATGGTATTTCCTCCTTATTCGGTCGTAGGTTTTGGAAAATCCAAGATGGCCAGCGGTTGGAGCATTATGAAGACTTCTTAGAACCTCGCTACGAAGTTGCTTTGGATACCACCAAGAGCCACTGCTGTCCCATAGGATCATAGCTTCTTTTGTACAGTATAACATTTTTTATTTGATAATTTTGATATGCATCACCTCTCTTGAGAGTTGTAATGATGGATTTTAATCGTTTGTCCTTCTGCTGCTCTTTTCCATAATATACGATTGCTGCAAAGAAAGGGATGTCTTCGTTGTTCTCAATTATTGGCTCTATAAGAGGCTTCCTCGATAGTGAATCTGCATCGGAGTGTTTCCGACCGCTCTTGTAGACGATATTTATGTCGTACTCCTGCAACCTGAGAGCCCACCGTGCAAATCTTCTGGATGGATCCTTAACATTGTCCAGCCAACATAAAGAGTGGTGAACGGTGACTACCGTGAAAGGTTTTCCGCACAGGTATGGCCGGAATTTACTAATTGCCCAGATGACGGCAAGGCATTCTTTTTCGGTGGTGGAATAGTTCCTTTCAGCTACAGTAAGAGACCTGGATACATAGGCTATTGGTCTTTCTTTGCCATCCTGGATCTGAACCAGTACTGCACCGATACCATAGTCGCTAGCGTCAGAATGTATCCTGGTTTCTGCGTCTGGAATAAAATGTCTCAAAACAGTGCCACTGGTCAGCAGCCTTTTGAGCGTTGCGAAAGATTCAATCTGTAACGCGTTCCAAGAAAATTTTGCATCTTTAACAAATCGTGTAGGGGCTTTGTGATATCTGTGAAATTTTGGATAAATCGTCGATAGTAGGAGCACAAGCCGAGAAAACTTTGGACATCGGCGATATTTTTCGGAATAGGGAACTTTGCTACAGCCTCTACCTTTTGTGGATCGGGATATATCCCATGTTGATCGACTAAGTGTCCCAGTATAGTCAGTTTCTTTTTGCCGAATGAACATTTCTTGGAATTTAGCGTCAGTCCTGCTCTTTGGATACATTTCAGTATTTCCCTCAAACGCTTTTGATGTTCTTCGAAATTAGGTGCATACACGATTATGTCGTCGAGGTAGCAAAGGCAAATATTCCATTTGAGACCTCTTAGTACCGTGTCCATCATCCGTTCAAATGTGGCTGGAGCATTGCATAATCCGAATGGCATGACTTTAAATTCATAGAGACCATCTGGAGTCACAAAAGCTGTCTTTTCTCTGTCTTTATCTTTAACATCTATTTGCCAGTAGCCTTACTTCAGATCCATCATAGAGAAAAGTTTTGCACCAGCCAGGCAGTCCAAAGCATCATCGATGCGAGGTAACGGATAGATGTCCTTTTTAGTTACCTTGTTCAATTTTCTGTAACCGACACAAAAACACCATTCACCATTTTTCTTCTTCACAAGCACGACTGGAGATGACCATGGACTATCTGATGGTTGTATCACATCTTCTTTTAGCATTCGTTGCACTTCGTCTGCAATTACACGCCTCTCAGTGGCTGACACACGGTATGGCCTTTGTTTGATTGGTGCACTGTCACTTGTATCAATCTTGTGCTTCACCGAATTGCATCGGGATTTTTTCACAATACTGTTAAAGTCAAAAATGTCACTAAATTCATCTAGTAGACTCAATAGCTCGTCTTTCTCAGCATTGGTCAAATCAGTATCAAAAATCTCTTTTAAGTTTTCTTGAGATAACCTTTTCCTGGACCTATGTCCCTTGGAACCTGCTGGAGCCTGATCACTTAGGGAGCAAATAGCGTCGTTTTTTATGGTCGTTAAATAGCCGACATTCATCCCTTTCGGTATCAGTTGGGTTCGTCGAGAACAATTAGTTACCCATAATTTACCACAACCATCCTCTATAGTGACAATTGAGGCTGGTGTCGATAGTTCTTTTTCGCACATAAGAACTCTATTTCCAACAATCATAGCTTCATCTGCTTCCCGTAGCTCTGAATTCAAGGCACATATTCCCTTTGCGGTGTTTGCTTCAATTACATAATTGGTTGCGGCAAACAAGGAGAGCTGTGACTTATTTAAATATTAAATATGTCTGGAAGGATTTCTGCAAGTGTAAGTTCTTGATTTCCACAATCGATAACGGCATTGGTGGCACGGAAAACGTTCCATCCAAGTATCATTTGATGACTACATTCAGGAAACACAAGGAATTCAAACGGCTTCTTAGTCCCCTTCAAATCAACTTTCAATACACAGTGTCCCGAGGCAGCTACAGTTTTACCCGACACACAGGCAGTTTTCAATACAGGTCCATTCTCAGCAAACATAGGAGCATTTAGCTGTCGACGTAACTGTTCGGATATGACAGAATAATCAGCACCCGAGTCAACAAGAGCTTTCAAACACTGTCCGTTCATGGTGATAAAAGTGTTATTGTTTTCCAACTTGGCTGTTGTGTACGTCGGAAGATCTTCTTCAACTGTGGCCTCACCTGCTGTACAGGTCGCTTGAGCTAGTTTTCCTCATTGGTTCTGCGTGTGGAACGGCGTACTGGTGACTGCGATTGTCGGCGGTTGAGAGAGCATCGCGGATAAGGTGAACTGCTCCTTATTCGGAAAGAACTGGGTTGTGCATATTCGTCATCGAAGCTGTATGTAGATTCAGTATCCCTGTCCCATCGAGGGTTGGACGTCTTTGTGGCTCTTGCATTTTCAAATATCTGGCGTCTTTCCCTACAGTACCTCAGAACATGTCCTGGGCGTCCGCAATGAAAACAGAGAGGTACATTATCGTCAGTCCTCCACAGATCTGTCCTATGTTGTGGAGCACTTCTCTGGCTGGCTTCACGTCTTGGTTGCGACCTAACTGGAAGTGAACGTTGGGTAGTGTTTTTGCTTCTCCCTGCTTCTGTGAGTGGTGCCAGCGCCTCTATAACTTCTTCCCGGACCACAGATGCTATGTCATTCGGTGCTACGGGTTCCATTTCCGTGTAGCCCTGAACTTGCGTAAGGACCTTCTGAAGCTCTTTCCTGATGATGGTGCGCACTATAGACCTTAGTTCACTGCCGTCCGCATCGGCCAACACCGCGGAGACATTAGCCAGCCTCTGGAATCGTGATCAAGCAATACGTCTTCGTTGAAGGCTTTCTATGTGACGGCAGCGTTTCACGAAGGCATCGATGCTGTCATAGTCCTGGGACGACAGGATCTGGTACAAATCTTCAGCAATACCTTTCATGAGATGGGACACTTTTTCGTCTTCAGACATGGATGGATTTGCTTTCTGGCAGAAAGCGAGAACATCTTGAATGTGTGCTTCAGACGTCTCATCGATTTGCTGAGCACGTGTGAGTAGTACTCGTTCAGCTTGGCACTTTAAATCAGCTGCTCAGGAAAAGGTGTTCTTAAGAGCAGTCCTGAAAACAGTCCAACTGGTAAATGTATCTTCATTATTATCGAACCACTGTCGAGCGTTTCCGCCAAGGTAAAAAATGATGTTCGCTGGAGACATTTGATCATCCCAGTGGTTATAGTTGGCGATTCGATCAAAGTCCTTGAGCCATCTATTAGTATCTTCTTGGCTATCCCCGCTGAATATACATGGGCTTCTGGGTAGTTGGTACGTCAGGATCGGTATTGGTGCGATATTACTTGAAGCGGAACTGGCTGCTGGAGAACTCTGATTGGTTTCCTTCTCATCAACCATCTTTCTCGATCTTTTACGCAAATCCTGTAAGAGCCCAAACTCGGGAGGAAGTCCTCGAATCCACAGGCTTCGGCGTAACTCTGCCGTAGTAACTGAGAACTACCCAACGCCTCCACCAAACTGTCGCGTAGATGAGGGGATCCTACAAATGAACAGGCAAGTACAAGTTTAGACTCAAGACTTTTTATTAACTAGAACTGAATGAAGAGCTACTTATATACAGCTGGTGAACATGCTGAGACATTCCAGACTTGGAATGTTCTGGAAGAATAAGAAGGAAATTTACATAAATAAGATAAAATTAACAACAAGGATATTTACATAAAAACCAATTATCAAGCGTCTTGCCGTTGATGGGTTTCGAACCCGTACTTTCGACTTTCGAGTCCTGCGCCTTCTCCTCTAAGCTATGAGGAGCTCGGTCGAAAAGAGCGATTTTCGCTACAATATGAATAATTAATTAATGAGAAGTTTTTTAATGTGTTATTTTTGCTTTTCTTTAAATTTGTAATATATAGTCATAGGAATATCTTTCATTTGCATTATCATTGAAAAGTGAAGTGATTGTAATTTATAAACTTTTGTTTTTGAATTTCTTAATTCTTTCTTGCATGCAAGTGGAAAGGCTGATCGTTTGTTTAGTTACAGGGTTCGTACGGTCCTTAAAGAGTCCTTAAAAGTCCTTAAGTTTTTTGGAATCAATTTTTGGTCCTTAAAAGTCCTTAATTTCGATGAAATTTGGCAGGAGGTCCTTAATTTTAATCATCTGAAATTTCTGTCGGTTTTTATGACTGCCATTCTGAATGTGAATTAGCATTTTGGACAAATATTTTTGGCGATTCATTGACAAAATGGGTTATAATTTGTTTCTATTTCTAATATAAACGGTGGGATACTCAAGTTTCTGAGCAAGAAGTGAAACATAAGCATTTCAAAATTATTTCTTTTTTCTTTTTTTTTCTTTTTTTTTTTAATAAAGAACTGTTAAACATTTCGCGTTTAAGAATGCGAATTCTTTATCAGACACTTCCAAGTTTGGAGATTTTAAGATCAATTTCTGTAGAAAACTTTTAATTCGAAAATCTGGGAATTTTTCGGCGATATTTTTTTTAAATATGATAACTTTGATCAGTTTCATTAAAATAATGCTAATACATTGAAATTTTGATTAAGAAATAACATTAAAATTAAACATTTTTATTTTTGCGCTATCATATAAAGTGACATTACTTTCGATTTTGGCGACTTATTATACAATATTTTGAATCTATAAACAAGGTAATAAACGCTTTAGCACAATTTATGAAACAATTCTTAGCAAAAGAAAAATAGCTATGTAATTAATTAAAACTGCCTTCGTTGTAATTTTTTCTTGGTGAGAGTTTTTCCCATGTAGTTGTCTCATTATGCGTCAGTTTTCTGTATGAAATTAATTTTATACTTTTCCCATTGATTTTTTAAAAAAAATGTCAGCCTTTTTGCTGTTACAGAATTGGTTGGGGTAATTTTTCTTCAGGATTTTTTACTCTGCAACTTGCAAAGTTTACAAGGATTTTAAGGCAAGATTTACTGTCTGACGTATCTAGAAGATTCCAGACAAATGTTTTCATGGTATTAACACATAATGGATGCATTTTACAGAAAGTTTGTGATAACAGGGTTGCCACGCTACCTGGAAAATTGGAAAAAGTCAGGGAATTCGGAAATTGACCAAAAAATTCAGGGAAAAGTCAGGGAATTTAAGTCTTTTAGTCAAAATCTGGAAAAGTCAGGGAATTTCATACAACGATTCCGCCAAAAAAGGCGAGTTTTGCGCCGACCTCGGAAGAGATAACTTTTTTGGCGAATTGTGTATCATGTGAGTGTCATTCGGGCAGCTGGCATAGAGCCAATTTTCGCAGCTCCAATTTGATTGTCTTTTAAACAGGCAAAGCAAGTTTCCCGCAATTTTTGGTTTCCAGTAACCTCGAGAATCGGGAGAATCTTATGTGCAGTGCACGAACTAAAGAAAGTACCTATTCTCGTATAAAACAAAATGGGTTTAATCTTATTGTACAATACCATGGAGGTTAGAATCAAAGAATATGTATTGTAAAGAAGGAAAAGCTCTCTGCAACAGACGTGGCTCCGTTCCATCATAGAAGGAAACGGCTGTGCATGCGCGATATAACTGTCGCCAAAGCTCGAAACCGGTATTGAAGTTCGAAGGTCATGATACCAAGAGTTCATAAAATGAATATCGTTTAAAATTTCTTTAAACTCTAAAGGAAAAGAAAATATTTTTTGGCGCAAGTAAATTATTTCATGGATTAGTTATTTTGAGACAAAAAAAAAAAAAAAACTACGAAAATCCGTTTTTAAAATTATTGCGAAAAATCGAAGAAGAAACGTTCTATCCGAGAAGAAATGTTCTTTGATAAAACGTTTCTTCTTGGGTTTTTCGCAATAATTTAAAAACGGATTTTTGTAGTTTTCATTTTTGTCAAAGAACGTTTATTCATAACACGTGTTTCTCAATTTCCTGTACACATCGCGGAGAGGGAAATTCTGGCCGCCAGGTTCTGTCGCCAAATCCCTTGGCGAATTTCCCTCCACATTCTAGCGGCGTAATAGCATTACGTGTATGGAACCTTTTCTTTACATAGACGTTCTTTGGTTAGAATAATCTCCATGTATGGTACAACAGGATTTGGCGACATGATGATGAGCAGTAAACGGGTCATTTTGGTCTTGGCGACAATTTTCAAAATCGTGCCAAGGCCTTACCGTATACTAGAATTTTACCGCAAAATCTTTTTAAACCTTTTTTTTTTTTTTTTTTTCCTTCTTCTTTTTAATAAATATCTTGTCATTTTGCAGTAAAATAAAAAAAATAGTGATCAGTCATCTAGGCTAACCATGTAATATAACTATATTCGCTAAATATCGTTGATTATTCTAATTAAATTTTTAAGTAATTATTTTTATTTTTATGTTATTCATATCATTTCCCTCTAAATTTATTTATTATTAGTAAATAATATTTCCAAATTTCAGGAAATTTTCTCTGTCATAATCCTGAAATTAATTCTAGCAATATGATGACATACCATCACGAAATTTAATGCACATATTTTTTCCTTATGTATGCTGCGAAATAAATATAAAATACCTCAATTTATTAAAAAAATATCATTAAATAGATTTTTCATTCGTTTAGCTGCAGAATGTCTTCAAAAAATTATTCCAGATTGGGCAGATTCTAATCTCAATCTTCAGTGGAGAAAACAACTCCTATTATAATTATATTTATGTTTCCAAGTGTTAAGGTGCCTTTTAAGAAGACACCTCACACAAATTAAATTTACCTAAAATCTAACCTAAGTATTTAGCATTGTGTTGTGATTTATAAGGACTGGATTAGCCTGGTGGTGAACTGGTGATGATCATGAGTAATAATTACATAAAACATACAGTTGTTATCCAATGTATATATCTTAAATTTTATTAAGTTTCTTAAGTGGAAAACTAAACAAAATTATCAAACAAAGTATACCAAGAATAATTAAGAATAAATTACCTCTGGGATTTATTGAATAATTAATTTGCTACACAATACAAGTAATACCATAATTAATTTACCTCTTAGCACAGCCAACATACATTATGCGGATAGACTGGAATTTTCGTGAAACACACCTGGAAAACCTGGAAAAGGAATTTTATTATCCTGTTTGAGTGGCAACCCTGTGATAAACTTTTACTTTTGTGAGAATTTTCTGAAAAACAAGGAAAACTTAATATTTAAATGTTTTATTTCTGATACTAGATTTTTTTTCTTAATACGTTTATCTTCCCATGTTTTCTCTACTTTTCACTAGATACAGTCATGGAAATATCGAAAATGCTTCTAATCTCATCACACGGACAAGCAATTTATGGAAAGAAATTTTTCTATTAATAAAGAAATTGAAAACTGACAATTTAAAAGATTGATCTTATATGTCTCAATGCATCGTCAGTGGCGTACCTAGGGTGGGGCAAGGGGGGACATCTATCCCTGGGCGCAGCATCCATGGGATGCCAAATTTATGTTACAAAATTTTAGAATGAAATGTTTTTCATTCTTGGCATACAGGAGGGGGCGCAAAATCTTCAATTGTCCCTGGGCGCTGAAAACCTTAGTTACAGCCTTGTGCGTTATACACTACACATTTTCCTACTTGATGCAATCTCTCTGGATCTTAAATTCTAAAATTTTGCCATTTCTTAATTTTATTGCTCGGTGTGTCTCTAAATTCTAAAAATTCTGCTACATTGGCTCTGCAACCGGCCCATACCGTATATCATTTTATATTTATTCTGAATGTTCACATCACTAAAGAAATAAAATTAGCACCTTTTCCTATAAAATCTATGTGTATTTACATTTTTAGAATAACAGAAATCTTTAATTAAATCCAAAAATTCTAAAATGAAGAGGAAACGTATTGAAAAAAGAAATGGATTTCATAAAAAGAAAGAAAATTATTCTTCAAAGATATGTACAGTTGTTATTATGTAAATTAAGCAGTTGTGTATAGTGTCAGCCTTTGCTATAATTTTTCCTTTCCGTTTCCTCACCAAAATGAAAATCACCTAGATAATTTTTAAACTAAGGTTTTGGAGTTGTAAGACAGAATTTGTTTCTTCCCTCCGCTTACACCCTGAATTAATTCCTACCAGCTCTGATAATTTTTAATTATTCGTTTTTGTGTTATCGTTACCGATACTTGAATTTGTTATGAGATAACTAGGTTATGAGTTTGTTAAGGTATGTTACTACCGAGCCAGCTTAGATTAAAATTAAATTGTCTGGTCTTTGACCATTAGTCCACATTTTTAGTTTGAATTTTACTGTTTTTGTTTAATTGGATCACCATAAGCTGTAGTTGATTTTGCTAGCATAAGAACATGCCTTTATGTTCTAAGGTCTTTTTAAAAAAGAGATAGCTTTTTTTAAACTTTTATCTGACTTTGTAGTTATCTTTAAACATAGCAATAATTTGCTTCATGTCTATCAGGGGTTTGGGACTATTTAACGTTTACCAGATAAAGTAAAACCTCACAGGTACTTTATTGAGAGATTGCCAAGTTAGGAGATAAAACGTGATAAACTATTGAGAGTATTGTTTTGCATACTGAAACAAATTTCTTATAGTTATAAAAGATGCCTTTAAAAAGAAGGAAACTGATATAATAGAATGTCTGGAAAGGCTTGAAATTAAAAAAAAGACACTCAAATATTTTTGAGTACTGTTGCTACAAAACACAAATGTTTTGTAGCTTTTAATGTGTGTCATTTAATAATCAATGTCATAAATAACATGTATTTTAAACAGTGAAATGTTAATAGATTGTGATTTTAATAGTGCTTTTTTAACAAATATTTTTAAAAAATAAATAAATTTAATAGTAGCTATGTAAATCTATAATGACTAAGAACCCTTATCTAACTAATGTAATTATTTGTAACTGGTCACCCTTAAAAATTATCTGTGCATATTAAACTGAGTTATTGCCTTTCATTAATTTTTACCGTGGTGACAAGAAACAGCACAAAATGTAAAAATTAACGTGAAACTTAATTCTTTGCATCTAGGGAGACTTAAATTAATACAAAACAGCTTACCACCTCTGATGCTTTAGTGGCTTATTGGAACCTTAAAATATATAAACTGGGTTACAACCCTAGGAACTCTACACGAAGTTATGACACAAATTGCATCTGACAAGCCAGAGCACAACTAACTTTCAAAACTTGCCAAGTGGCCCTAGAATAAGGTTTGTTTTCAGGTTTGTTTTTTCAGCAGGCCTCTCTCTAGGCAAGCAGTAGCAGTAAAAATAGTCAGTCTTCTGTAAGGAATCATGCTGATTATAATTTTGCTTCTCATTTTAACGTATGCCGTTTGACCTAAAATCTACCCGCTATTTACTAAACCTCTAAACTGAGCAAGTACGTGACAAAATGAGACATAAAAGAAAAATATCAGCATAAAGCTAAATTAATAAAATCATTAATCTTCTATCAAAATATGTCCAACTATTATAAAGGTAAAATATTTAATGCTACCTGATAAATTTAATAAAGTTTATCTTATTTTCAAATGTGATTTATAATTGTGTTTATTAAATTATGTTTAATAATAATGCATTCTACTTGTGGATCTATTTAATTCTTAGGATGGTGTCACTTAAGTGAAGTTCAGGCATGGCATCTTTAATTCAATTTATTCAGTTCCCATTTGTTGATGGGTCCTTAATTTTTTCCATTAATGGTCCTTAAAAGTACTTAATTTCCATGTGCAGAAATGTGTACGAACCCTGTGTAGCAAACAAGATATACTACTAGGCTCAAGCCGAAGTTACTTATTCTCCAGCTATCAGGAGTGCTGTCATTTTTTTATTGTAAACAAATTTAATGAACCAGTTTATATATTCAGTAAAAGCAAGATCATCGGGCATTCAACTAACCAGAATATTTAAGAATTTTTAAAAAAAAAAAACTTTCTTCCACTGAAAAATTTAGTAAATTGCCATTACACTGCTTTTAATATTAATAAATATACATTGTCACCAAGCAATGTGTTTTTAAGCCAGTAATGTCTAAGCATAACATCACAAAACAATCATCAAAAATTCATTTTGGTTTAATGCAAATTTGATTAATTTTTTATAAGGCATTTAAATTGTAATTTTAAAAGAAAGGATATATGTTAGATATTTCCTTGCATTTCGAAAAAAATAATTAATATTTGGGTAGTGAAATGTTTTCAAAGTTACAGGGTGTATACATCAGAAAAAGCCACCATATGCGACTTATATATAAACAGCAACCACCATATAAACAGTAGCGATGTTAAGTGAAAAATTATGATACACAATCCATTATTTGTTTCTTTAAACTTCTAACAGAATGGGTGGTGACATCACTACCAACTTTCAGGTTTGGCAGGATTTTATAACATCGGCTTTCACGACTGAAATATTCTCCCCCCACCCCTAAGAACTTATATAATTTTAAATGTAGGCTTTTGATATTCAAGTTGTTAACAAATAAGATGATTGTTTTTATATTTTTTTAGCAGAAATTTTCCAGTTTTTCCCATTGATTTGTTTTCTCTAATGTGAATTTTGTTTCTTATATCGTCCAACTTTCTGAAATTTTCCTACTTCCGGAATTCGGCATTTTCCCAGCTTTTACTGTATATATGTGATAGTTTGGCTGTGTCAATCACAATTATAATAGGTGTTGTAGCACATGCAGAAGATCTGTAATGAAGAATAAATTCGTAAATTATGTAGATGCAAGAAGACGTAGTCATTGCAGATTTACATTATATTTAATTTACACTCATGTCCAAAATTATTTTTACATATCCAAAAATGATGATATTCAATGAAATATCGAATCAATGTGATCTGTATTTGCAGGGAATGTGTGAAAACCAAGCCTAATTAGCATTATCTAATCAAAAGTAATCAAACGGTTTGTGATATGCAAATCTAGGCGTTACGTCATCCAAGGGTGAATCAAGCGCTTTGCGCAAACTGAATATTTGAGTGAATTTCTGCAACATAGCGTTTGATTTCAGTGTGTAGGGACTCAAAGCGGTTTGTTATGGCTTCGAAGTATCATTTGGAAGAATCTGTAAAGTGGCGAATTATCGGCTGTTTAGAAGCAGGGCAGTCAATCTTGGAAACAGCCACATGTCTGAATATTTCAAGACAGACAGTCTCTAAGCTATGGAAACAGTTTCAAAATGATGGAAGTGTTGTAAGGAGGCCTGGACAAGGTCGGAAACGAATGACAACTGCTTTTGAAGATCAGTATCTTCTGTTACGACGGGCATTAACTGCCCGTCGTAACAGAAAGGCTACTGCTCGCCAGTTAAGTTTAGAGCTTGCAGCCGCCACTGGAACTGTTGCATCACGGCAAACAATATACAGAAGGCTTAATGAAAAAGGCCTTTATGCCAGAAAGCCAAGGGTATGTGTTTTACTGTCTTCACAGAAAAAGAGGGATCGCTTTAATTGGTGTAAAGAACATCAAAACTGGACTGAACATCAATGGTCCCATGTTCTCTTTACTGATGAGTCGCGGTTTAGTTTAACTGGTGATTCTAAACATGTTTACATCTGGAGGGAGTCAGGAACACGAAATGATTCTTCGAACATTGTGGAACGTGACCGTTTCGGTAGTGGAGGTGTTATGGTATGGGGTGGAATAATGATCGATGGACGTACGCCCCTACACGTGTTCAGCAGCGGATCTGTGACAGGCCAGATATATCGAGATGAGGTCTTAGATCCTTATGTAAGACTTTTCAGGGGTGCATATGGACCTGACTTTTTATTTATGGATGATAATGCCCGTCCACATCGAGCAAACCTCGTTGATGAATTCCTTGAAAGTGAAGACATTAAGCGAATACCTTGGCCACCAAACTCTCCTGACCTTAACCCGATAGAGAACTTATGGGACTACCTTGGAAGAGCAATTGCACGTATACATCCTCCTCCTAGAGATGTAAATGCTCTGAAGACGGCATTGCTGGAAGAGTGGAGATTAATTCCCCAAACTGTGGTTAACAACGTTATTTCCAGCCTTAAAACACGTTGTGATATGTGTGTACAAGTCAGGGGAGATCATATTCCATATTAAATTCGTAAAACTTAATTTTTTTTCTGAATCATTCCTGTTTTTCTTAACTCTCTTTGTCACACTTTATTACCATTTTTATTGTTTCATGCTACAATTTTATATCATATGAGGTGATCTTCAATTTTTTCTTTTGCATTTATGTGTCATCATGTTATGTATGATTCCACGAAAATTCATTAAATTATAAGTCATAGTCTCTGAGAAATCCATGAATTTATGCATGTAAACATAATTTTGGACATGAGTGTATTTTAATATTTTGTGGCCACAATTCACTTAGTTCTCTAATCATGCCTGTTTTAGAACATAGCATTTATAGTATTGATACTATTGCTGTAGGAAGAAAGCAGTGTGATCGTGGCAATAGAAATGAAGTGTGATGTGTTCAGGGTAAAGTATTCAGTTTGAATGACTTTCAATTTCAGTGCCATTTGACTGGATAATTAA
This sequence comes from Stegodyphus dumicola, assembly GCF_044657685.1. Classification (NCBI taxonomy): domain Eukaryota; kingdom Metazoa; phylum Arthropoda; class Arachnida; order Araneae; family Eresidae; genus Stegodyphus; species Stegodyphus dumicola. The sequence continues at coordinate 123,161,864 of NC_140776.1, forward strand.
TAATGCTCTAAAATTAGTATTGGCTCTATTTATGTCACCAGCATTATGTAAAAGTTATGTGGTATAGTTTAACCTGGAAGTGAATCCAGGAAAGGCTATTAGAATACAGATATATAGAATTTAAAATGCATATATAAAATTTAATGAAGTTACAGAGAATATAAAAGAAATTATCTCTTAGGAAATTTGGAATGCAAATGTGCATTATTGTGTTAAGAATAATTGCCAGTTTAGAAAGCTAGTGTGCTTTCTTGTGGTAATGAGTATGTATAAACAAATACACTGGAACTCTTTGACTTATCAAAGAGAAGTAACCCTCCCCCAAAACATTCGTAATAATTTGTGCTTTTAAATTCCATAATTTGAAAGTGTAAAATGTAGCAATGTGAAACATTTTCTGCAACTGCTTCAAGTTCATTTAATTTCTGAAATGTTCTGGTTTTTCATTGTCATCAAATTGATGCATTATTGTTGATTGATGTAAGTAAAATTGTTTGATGCTGTTGCTTAACTCTTTGTAATTTTAGTTCAACAGCTCTTAAGCATTTGCTTAGTCTACTTCATTGAAACCTAACTGATGTCTAATATCATCAATAACTGTATGCTCAAAAGAGCCTAGACAGGCATATTTGGAAAAAAAAAAAAAAAAAAAAAAAAAAAAAAAAAAAAAAAAAAAAGGAGTATCATCAATAACTGGCCAGATAGTGGCTACACCTAGCTTAAGCAGTTACACAATGACTCAAGAGTTTTTTTCTCTACAGCAGTCATATTCTGTAACTAAGGAATATTTTCATTTGCTTTTTTTGCATGAAATTTTCCACCAAAATCTGAGTTTTTGCTTTTAGTACCATATATTGTTTGTTCAAAAGTCAATTGTAGATAATCAGCCTAAAACATATAAAGATTCTTAAAATCCATATGTTGCAAAATAAATATCATGTTATGATATAAAAATTAACAATTTTAACATTTATTTGCAAATCAATTATGGCAGGAGAATGATCAGAGTTGTAACCTAAAAGTAATGAAATTTAATAAAAGCTCAGAACTATTTTTCCCCCAATACATTTTATCAGTCAAAAAAGGGAAGAGGAAAAAAACTGTCTGAAACTTAAAAGATGAAGACTTTCTTTGAGATAAAGCTAATAAATTGGAAAACATATGTTCTTCAGTTATAAATGTAATTTCTGAAAAATAACTCTCGATGCTGTGTAAAATAAAATTCACGCCATGTGTGAAACAGGGGGGTTCACTCATAAACCATCTTAAAAAACATGCTAATTGAAACACTATTGAGTGAAGGATTTTTGCTCTTTAATCAAAATTTCATCCCTATTCTTGTGACAGTTCCGGTAAGGTGCTAGGGCATTATGATTTTTTGTTTTAAAAAAAATTCCATTTTTAATCTGTTTGTATAGCTAATGAAAAACTGTTTGATTGTAGGATGATTTTTACTGGCTCAATTACTCCAGAAACTTCTCCAGATATGTATAATAAAAGCATATATCAACTGATGGAACATTACAATTCATCTTACTCTTTAGAACCATTATTTGTCAATACCATGGGTTGGATAACAGGTAATAACAGATTTATTATTTATTTCTTTGAATATGTTATAGCTTTTATTACTTTGTTCTTTATTTGTTGAGGTAAAACTTTGATCTGAAATATTGTGACAAATTCTTTGATTTTTTTTTTTTTTTTTTTTTTTTTTTTTTTTTAATAGGCATAGGGGCTGAATGTTTGCAGAATTTAATAAAAGCTGTAGAGCCAACTTTTCTGATTAATCTAATTCAAGTCAAAAGAGCTAGATTTGATTGCAGACAATTCTTAAATGAAAATGTGAAATATATTGAAATTAACATTCTAAAACCTCATGAGTAAGATTTTTGTAATCTTCTTTTTTATATTTACAAAAGATGTGTATTCTATGCATGTACTACCTACATTACATGTTAGCCCGTTAACCAAAAAATTGTCATCAATTGATATGGATAAGCATTCCGTTACAAAATTACTTTAACAATCTGTGTATGCTAAAATAATATATTTTTCATAATTTTTATTTCTTGATACTGCATTATAAATAGATCTACCAAATCACATGCATAGGAATATGTTATATAAAGCATATTTTTTATCCTCCTGTATCTAATGAGAATGAGAGCTGAACATGCTAAATTTTCTATTTTGAGATATTGTTATGTAGGGTAAGTTGAAGCAAAAGAATTGTTCATTAAAAAAATAAAATAATTTTTTCCCAGGTTATGTAATATGTGACAAAGAAACATCTTTCCAGTGATGTTGTGTTCTATCAGTTGTATATAATATAAGTTAACGGTATTTACATCAATAAGTATATTACAGTCAAAAGTCTTTAATCCGGACCTCAAAGCTACAAACTTTCTGCGCATGCGCATAATACGTTTACGCATGCACATTTAATGTATAAAGGACGGTATAAGCTAAGCTAAAATTATCTATTTCAGTTAATGTTGCAGATTGCGTTGTTCCTTAATCTTCGAATTGGATACGGCATATTATTTTTTGCTTATATAAAAGTAAGCTTGAACTTTCGATTAAGTCAAATAGAATTTCCGATTCTGGAGCTGCCAAACGATCTGCAAAGCGAAAGCATGTTTCGATGTCCATTAAACAAAAAGTGGAATTGCTGCAAAATATGGACAAAGGCATGAAGAAAGTGACAGAGAGGGGATTTGTTTCTCTAACCATTCCGAAATCTGTTTATCAATTTCACGCTGCTCTGCGGGGAGGACTTTGCGGCGCGCAATTAACGGGAAGTTTGATCTTTTAGCACTATCCTCATCTTCAACGCAGATTTTTTTATTTTATTCGGCTTATGATTCTTTACTAAATGTAGTATTTCATCTCGATGTACTCCGTCTTTGATATGATTTAAATCGAATTCCTCGTCATTATAAATATCACGAATACACATAAAATAGTTTTTTGGTTGCAATTTTCTAATTTCGACTATGCGTAATGTATGCTTTACGCATCCGCACGTTAAAAGAAATGTTTAATAAAGTAAACAAATAAATATTAAGCTTTTTTTTTTTTTTTTTTTTTTTTTTTTTTTTTTAAATTTTGATACTCTTTAGATCATAATTGCTCTTTATTTTATAAATTACGGCTTCATAATTTTAATGTTATAATTTCTGCATGCCGTCTTACCAGATTTAAACTGATGATCTGTAATCCGGAAAAACCGTTAATCCGGAATCGCAAAAGTCCTGACGAGTCCGGATTAAAGACTTTTGACTGTATTGAAAAAGTAGTTTAAATATTTTTATCAGCGGCTGTCAACATTTTTTGCTCAATGCAGCCTTTCGTAATCCCCCCCACACACACATACGCATCTTCCCAAACTAGGAAAATACATATACATTGATTTTAATGTAGTTTATTTTTAATATGTTTTTATAAATTAAACAACAAAAAGGTATAGAAAATATTGATAAATACCAACTTTTGTAGCCAAAGTCACTTTATATTCCAACCAAAAGTAGCTTTTTACATTTATAAACTAAAAGTAAATACTTAACAGCTAAATAAAAGTCTGCATCCTCCCTCTTTGAAAGTATGAAATTCACTCTGCAGAGGGGAATTTTCCCTAATTGAGAACCTGTGATTTATGTTGTTAAAAAGTGCATTTTTTTTAGTTTTAAATTGGTCAGTTTATTAAGCAGCTGAAATTTTAAAGCTAAAACTCTCATGTTATGCCAGATAGCAACATACTTGAAAATAGCTTGTTGGAAACAACAGTTATGAATTCTGTTGTTTTAATAAAATTATATGTTATATTCAGTGGCAAAACTTGCTAAATTGTTTGATTAAAAGTGGCAGAGCAGCGTAATGTAAAATAACATCACAGCCAAAAAATTCTGCCAAAGGGATTTGTGTCAAAATTTCTAATAAGTTGAAAATAATTTAAATCAGTTTCTTTTGTTTTAAATTTAAATGACTTATTAGTCAGGTTTTCCTGTATCCTAGAAAATAATATATGTTACTATGGCATATTTTATTGTGAGCAGTTAAGTGTAAATAAATTATTTCTTTTAACTTTTAGGAATGTGGGAGGCTTTACTGCTTTTGAAATGAGACATCTTGCCATGTTAGCATATCTTGGACGTTGTCAGAGCCCATTTCTGAGGCCTCTTTACTTAAATGAGATGCAGCCATACTGGTAATTTTTTTTTTTTAATTTTTGTTTAAGAAATATTTAAAAGATTCTATATTTAAAATACTTCTTGCAAAGGTACTTACTTGTAAATGCAGTGAATTTTCTTAATATGAAGTATTATTATTAAATCCCGATTTATATAGTTTTGAGTTTTGTATCAGTTTAGAACTTCTCATATTTTCGTGTCAACAATGAATTCTTACTCTAAATCACTTCTGTGAAATTTCTGAAGAATTTTAAAATTATGTTTCTGTAAGAATATTAAAAAGTTTTCAATTACCTCCACAATTCTTTAAAAATATTCATTGCATTGAATGCTTACTATTCATATGTAAGCTCAGAGGCAAATTTCCTATACATTTAAATTTCTTATTTTTTGAGCAGCAGTAAATCTTTTTGAAGTAATTAATGGAAAATCAGTTTTCATTCCTACCGATAAATATTTTTAAGAGAAACATGAATGTTTTACCATATGAAATAAAAACTGCCAGCTTTGAGTTTATAATCTGTTGTAATGACAAACACAGTGTAGTAAAAAGGAAAAAAGTTATAACTTAATAATTTGGCAAACTTATGAAATAATGTCATAACATCAAAGGGTCATGCTACTTTCAAAAGAAAATTTTTTTTCCAAATTAAATTGTAGCTAATCATTATATTTTTAATTAAATAAATAACAGTCCTTTCAGCTTCTAACTGAGCATATTTGATAAACATTTTTTGGTTATTGTTCTGCCTTCCTGGAAGTGTTCCTTGGAAATACCTGTAATATGATATTTAATCAGTTGACTACTAGATCATCAGATTAGTCTGCTTCTTCTGTTGCTCACAATTTGAAAAATTGTCATATAATCAGTAGCATGCAAAAGTGCCTTCATATTGAAACCACTTTACCTGTGCATCCAAGTAGGCATATTTGGTGTGGCCAGACCTTGCTAACTAAGCTTCCACTTAACTGCAAAGGAACTGCTCTTTTATTGCTAAGGATGGAATTCTGAGGAAAAACATCCTAGGGTGTGTTCCAAGAGTCTGGTACCCATCTTCCTGTACCACCAACCTCTTGAAAAAATTTTAACTCATATTTTATGTTTACTTATTATTTATTTACTCATATTTTATGTGCCTTATTACTACACAAACATTATACTGTGCAAATATCCATGTCTTCTCCAGAATTTAAACCCCGGCCCTTTGGTTCAGCAGTCAGGAACACTAACCACTTTACCATCTGGGGGTATCACTGTGTGTACATGCTTGAAATTATTAATGTGCAGAAATTCCATACTTTGGTGTGTAATATGAATTCTGAGCTCTAATCACAGAGAAGTGGCACGGCCACATTTATCCAGTCATGAAATTTGTTTTTGGTGTGAAAATATTTTGCTGTTATATTTTCTTTAATGATCTGGATATCAAGAAAACAAACATTCAAGTAAATCAATAAGAAAATCGTAGTAATAAATGCTATATCAGTCAACATTTGCCCAGCACTTCATGAGAAAAACTCATAAAACATCAGTGTTCATACATTTAAATATGTTTAAGTGCAGAAGAGATGTTAAGAATGATTAACATAATTGAAGAAGTTTCAAAAGTACAGTAGAATATTCTCAAATATGAGGAAATGTTTTTAAAAAGTTGCATAAGAAATAAGTGTTTGTAATATAGTCTTTATGATATATTTGTAAGTAAATTGTTATATCAGTTGTGGAAATTAATTTTTAATACAATTTTGAATATAATCATAAACTTTTTTAGTGTATGTTGGGACAAAATTGCAGTGTATGTTTTTAACAGAAGATTACCACCCTATAGACTGCTAGAAGCATTAAATGGAAGTATTGTAGCCCTGTGTAATGTTGATGAGTCTCTTGTAAGTGGCAGAGCCAAAAGTTTCTATGATTTTCTTTGTTATTATTTCAATACTAGTTACATACTGGAAAAAAGTTTATTGTTTAATAATGTATGTTATTTAATCTAGTCATTTATTTCAATCTGAAGTGCTGTGATTTTTATGTGTTTATTTTTTAGTATTAATTTTTTTCTTATATTAATTCTAAATAATTTTTTGTAGATTTTGGAAAGTGATATACCTGGTTTCCAGAAGACTTTAAAAAATGAACCAGAGAATGATTGTTTAGGATTTGGTAAATTATTTTGTCTTATATGTTCTTCTGATTTTAAATTAAAATGTCTTAAAGCTGTAGAAATCTTTCCTCATCCACAACATTCCTTACATTTTATTTTCTTTATATGAAAATAGACTTGAATGAAGTTATTCATTTTTGCTTTAAATTTTTCTCCTTTGTTGTGATATTCATTTTATTTCATTTGTCATCTTAAAATAATCCCGTAACAGCACAAATGCAATCAGTCAGGTTTAGATATAATCTAACTATAATGGTATAGTAGGCAGAGCTTGATATGGTCATCTTTATTCATGGCTATTAAATGATGAGGGAAAAAATATCCTTCAAAGCAGCAGTGGAATTTAATTAATTTAATATAAAATAACAAGAATGTGTACATAGGTTATTTTTACAGCATTTTAATGGGAAAATGTAAAAGATTATATTTGAGCTGTTCATAATGTTTCTGTAAATGATTTGACCAGTACAATACCCCTAATCTTAATATTCAGAAAGCATATCTCATTAGAAGAAAACATGTAAAATTGTAAATTAAACAAAAAAAGCAACCTTAGTTTGCCGTAGATGTTAATAGGAATTTTTTCCTCTTTTCTGAAATTCCTCCACTCCCTTTTGGAGAAGACATATGTTTTGTCACTATCAGTTCTGATAGTAGTTATTCAGAATATACATTAAACTAAGGTTGCTTTTTTTCTTAATGTTAAATGGATGACAGAAATCAAAACCAAGCTTTTGGGAATTTCAACCTTATTTGGTGAATTTGTCTCTTATATGACAACTTAAGTTTAAAAAACAAATGTTCTATAATACTTCTGTCATATTAACCAAATTGTTGATCACAATAAGCGTGTTTGTATACAAATGGGCTGGAGCTTAGGCAAATTGATGATAATATCAGAATAATATTAATCTTGGTCACATTAAATGGCATCTACTGTAGTATTAAATAAAAGTAAAAGTGACTGCTTAATATTTGAATAGCAATTGAAATTAAGAACAATGTTTTATAGCTCAAAATATTTAATGTAGATAAAATATTCATTTTGCATGTCAGACAAAAGAGAAATTGGTGAAAAGAAATATTTATTCTTGGGTTAAATATGGTTAAATATTAGTACAATGAAAGCTCAGATCATGAGCAAATTATCTGAACAAAAAAGGGCTCCAGATGTCAAATGGTGCGTTGAGTTACAAACATTCATGTTAACAGCATATGATTTTCAGAGGTGTTTTGAAGCAACATGGACAATGTAATTAATACTCAGGGACATCTGGAAACATCATTATTTGTGATATTATGTTTCTAGGCAAAACCATGGGCTAGGATGTAAACAATGAAGATGTAGAGAAGTTCCTAAAAACCATAAAAATGAACTCAGTACAAAAGAAGTACAGAAAATAACAAAAAGGCAATTGGGAATGTGAACAATGAAAATGTAAGTTCCTAGAGAGCCATAAAAATGAACTCAGCACAAAAGAAGTACAGAAACAACAACAAAAGGCAATTGGGGAAGAAATGTCGTCAGAGAAAGTTGAAGAAAGAAAGTGATAGTTCTCTAACCTGCAAAATCTGTGCAAAGTGGGATAATATACAATGTTTTCACATAACTGTTTCACCCTGGCAAAATAGTAGCAAGCTGTAGCATAAGCATTTTTAATCATAATGCCCGTGTCTCACTTTAGAACAGTGTTTCCCAAAGTGTGATACGCGTACCTCCAGGGGTGTGGGAAGAGTTTGCTGTGGATATGCACTGTACCGTCTTAGCTGTGCCTAATTTTATGTTCTCATGAGTCAAAACAGTCTTGTGAGGCGTGAAATGGTCCGGTGTGACAAGGTGGGAATATACCAAACTTTGTTAGAGAGACAACTAATAATTAATAGGTCATGGCTTCTCCAGGCGCCTGTGTATTTTTAGCTTTTGTGCGATATTTCTTTTAGGAAATGTGTCTTATGTGCTGATTTTGATTGTTTTTATAAAATATAATTTTTATCCCTAACATAGGTTATGGATCGCTGGTTGAAATCTGGAACTACTACACCGAAAGAAAGTTATGATTATAGTAGCAATCAACTAACAGGAAATAATGAAATTAACGACGAATCAACTTCGATTCTGAAAGAACATGAAACCATCCAACTTAAAGTGCCATTTTGAGACAAACCATAATCAGTACAAAGATAAACCCATAGACTTTTTTTTAAAGTAAACTTAAGGATTGAAGTCAGTCTTGAAAAGTAATGTGGGGTTTGACAGGAGGTGACAATCAAAAAATACTAGACACTTCATATCGCGTGTCGCTTTTAATTGCAAAATGTAGTGCAGCAGAAATCATCTCAATTTTTATTCAAGCCTGCAGCTAAGATAATGGCAGAAGTATTGATAGGAGATAGAGCGAGGTAAACTTTACACTGCCTTTCTCTCTCAAATAATACAGTTCATCAAAGAATCATTGATATGTCCAATAATGTGAAACAGATATTTTTATCTGAGTTTCTCAAAGTCGTTATTATACATTGCAATTCGGTGAGTCTACTGATATTGAGAATTTTTCAAATCTTTTGATGTTTGTTAGATACAAAAAAAAAATGAAGAAATTCATGACAACGTTTTATTTTGCCAGCCTTTAAAAAGTCACACAACAGGAAAAGATCTCTTTAATGTTATAAATAAATTTATGCAAGAGAACAAAATTGATTGGAATAAATGTATTGGAATAAGCACAGATGGAGCAAAAAGTGTGGACGGAATTAATAAAGGACTCATTGCAAGAATTTAAAATGTTGCCCCAAATGTAATATTGCATACTCGGAGAGTCTTTAGCAACACATAAGATGTCCGTTGATCTCCAGAAAGTTCTGGATGAAAGCTTGAAAATCGTTAACTACATTAAAAACTGTCCTTTGAATAGACAACTTTTTCACAAATATGTGAAGAAATCAGTAGTATTCATACCCAGCTTCTTTTTCATACCAATGTTCGTTGGCTGACTCGAGGAAAAATTCTAAGTCGATTGTTTGAACTTACACATGAACTTCAATGTTTTCTTAATGATAGATTTGAGTTGAGAAATTGTTTAGATGACTGGGAATGGCTTTTTAAACTAGCATACTTAGCACATGTATTCTCTGCTTAAATTGCCTCAACTTATCTTTACAAGGCAAGAAATTTCATTGTTTCACGTTCAAGATAAAGTGGATGCTGCCATACCAAAACTAAATTTATGGCAATGGAGTAGACTCGTTTCCCTATCTTTATGAGTTTATAACAAGTTTGACTACTAAAATTAATACTTATACTCTGAAATGCATAACACAGCATCAGCATTTGGAGAGTTTGCAAGTGGGCTTGAAAAACTATTTCTCTGATTTAAATAAAAATATTGAAAGGATAAGATATCTATTTAGCATTAACACAACATCCATGCGAGAAGATTTGTCACATGCGGAAGAAGAACAATTGTTGGAATTGGCTTCAGATGGATTCTTAAAAAAATAAACATATAGCATTTGTAGATACAAGTTGATACAAGATACAAGTTTTCAACAAGTTGAAAAAGAGTAACAGACTACTGGATGTGGAACCGTATCTCAGATTAAATTTAACAACTAGGGAACCAAATTATGATAAACTATCATCTGAGCACAAACAGTTTCATCTTTATCATTAATCCAAATGAATGTTATTTATAATATAATTTTTATTTATGTTTTATTATGAATAATTTGATTTCTCTTTCTTATTACTTTGTGTATGTCATAAAAAAAGAAAGAAAAACAAAATATATTTTGATTGTTATTAAAATACATCCCCCTTTTTTTTAACGAGGGGTACTCAGCGTTGCAAAAATTATAGAAGGGGTACACATATGTCAAAAGTTTGGGAAACACTGCTATAGAAACATGGAAAACATTGGCAGTTGCAAATAGCATTGGACAAACTTTTAGTTAAACAGAGGCCCAATGAGTCTGAAGCTGAATGAAGTAGCACTTAGAGGCAAAGAAATGATAAAAGATGATGCCCCCCTCCCAAAGACCATATTTTTTTATGGAAAGGAATTTTGCAACCAGGCAATTACATCTTCCTCATCATTTTTCATTTATGCCGCCCACTATCCTTTGTACAAGAGTAAATAAATCAACTTAGGTTTTTGTCTATTTTATCTGTTTATCTTTTTTGTTTTCTTTTTAATGATTTTCGTGGTTTGTGTGTTAAGAACATGTACACAAAGTACTATTATAAAATTTAAATAAGCAATCATCTGTTGTACAGGAATGAAATAAGTCCATTCTACATTAATTCACATGCAGAAAATTGTTTTGATTTATAAAAATTTCAATTAACAAAGAGCCTTCAGGAACGAATTCATGAACCAAGATTTCTGTGTATTAATAAAATCATTTCTGAAAATGATTTGGATCTGTATAATTGTGTATATTTATGTTCTGTCATTCATTTTTAGGGGTTGTCCGTGCTGTGGATGAAACAAATCATTTATTGTTTATTATCACTCCTTTACCTTTGAAAGAACTGAAAAATGTCAATGCAATAATGAAAGGAAACATCTTACTTCCACAAGAAGTTCTGCTTGAGCAGGTTTGTGATTTTCTATAATCATAATTATGCAATATATATGTGAATTGTCTTGAATAAGAAATATAGAAGTAGGGGTTTATGTGGCAGTATAAAAAAAGTTTGTCACTGTTTGAGGATTTAATATTTAATTTTATATTTAAAAAGTTCATACAAAGTTTAAAAAAAAACCAATATTTTCCAGAGTTCTTGGGGGGGACTTACTCTCAGTGCAGTTGTTAATTATATGTGGAATAGTTTCAGTAGCACTGAAGGTAATGCTTCTTTATCCTTTATAAGAAAAAGTAAATTCTGTAATTTCACTTCCAAAATACTTGTCGGTAACCAAAATACCCAGAGTAAGAGACTACAGAAATCCATTTTTTGGGGTTTAATCTGAATTAACTGGGACTGAGAACATAAGGAAGTAGCAATCCAAGGGAGATATCAAGTTTTTTCTGCACACAACAGGGTTAGCACACGCAATCAATACTCAACCAATCAAACAAATGGAATCCAACATCTTCGGCAATGTAATGAGTTTAGTAAACTTAAGGGTGGATTGTTGAAATAATAATTGGTGTTTCATTGCTGAAAAATGAATCAGCATCTTATATGTGATAATTACCTGATTTTTTTAAGAGACAGCTGAATGAAATTTTAGTCAAAATTATAATTATCTGTTGACTTTATGTATAATTTAATAATCACAAATTTTAGTTGATATAGTATCTTCTACTAGTTAAAGAAAGTTCAAATTATCTGAATTTAAAATTTATTTATCATGTAATAATCCACTTATTGTAAGCATATGGCTTGTACTCATACATGTCAGATAGTAACTAGTAGTAGTGCTATGACACCTTTATGTATGTTATGTTAGATTTTGAGGTGTTTGGGTTGTAACTTTACAGCTAGTTAAATTAGTTCTGCAATTAGGCACCAATAAAAGTTATTATAAAATATCAATGTTCATGCAGACATGAACACTGGATGAAATCCAGTTTAAATTTGTGTGTCTACTTAAGTTCTTAACAGAAAAGTTAATATGTCATGCATTTAACACAGTTCAGACATTTGAGTACACTATCCTTTATTTAGCACAGTTTTATTAAAGAATCATAAGTTTGAATAACTATGAAATCTTTATTTAATGAGTTAGCGTGTTTGCCTAACTTAAATAGAACACAAATAGAATACAAATCAAAGTTAACAGTCTTTACACACATTTAAATCAAAGTTTTGAAATAAAGAACTTTAAAAAGATTCATTTTTGAGTTTTAAATAGTTTCAGGCTTACCAGTTAGGCAATATTATCAGGAGTAGAGTATATGCCATAAAATGAAGGTAACATGCTGAAAAGAATGAAGCACAGGTATAATGCAAGTAACAAAATCTTAAGACTTTTGCATCTGAACATACATAGATTCCCCTCTCACCAATATATATTTTTCGGCCCTCGTTCGTTTTTGACGCTGCCAAGTTTCATTATGCATAAGTGACACAAATTTATTCTAACAAAATTACAATGCAGATAAGAATCTACTTGACTATGTATCAGAAGAGAATTTAAATATCGAGTAATTCACAGTTCAACTGTATTAACCCTTTCAGGATGGGCGTCCCATATACGCATTCCCTAAGAACGTCTCTTACAGCCCGGGTGTCCCATTCACACATCGCTAGAGCTTGCATTCAGAGGATGGGTGATGCGTATATGCATTTTAAGCTGGAAAGTTTTTCTGAAGGCCACTAGATGGCATCCTATGTGCTCTACTTTTGAAATGAACACAGTTTTAGGTTTATGACCTTGAATTTGATATATTCTGCCTGACTTTGGTATTTTACTTATCAACTGTTCCGAGAGTGGGGAGGAAAGCGTAAACAGAGGTGGGCTTTTTAAATGGCGGCGTGCTAGTGCTAATATAAACATTCGCGTGTATGATTATATCCAATTACATTTTTTATTCTATTTTTTCCCTCTACTATGTACGGTCTTTTAGATTTACTATGTGGAGTTTTGTTACGTTTTGCATCTCTTTCAGATATATTCCTGTTTCTTCTCTTTTTATTTCGGAAAGCCTCACCTCCAGTCTATTATAGTGGAAAGGCGCTATTTATCAGAGGAAGAATACCCTCATATAGTTAATTAACCATTTACTAATGCAGATGAGAGTGATGATTCATTTTCTAAAGAGTTAAAAAGTTAACTTTTTCTAAAAGTTAGAAGGTGATACTTCTCCGTGCTTCGAGATTTACGACACTCAATCTTCATTTTAAATTTTGTTACTTCTTACTGTAAATAGTCTTTATTGTGTTGTTTTATTAATTTTAAACTTTATTGATGGATTTATCAATTAAAACTTTGGAATAATTTGATTAGTGCTTCCAAAAATTATTTTACGAGATAAGCAATTTTTTAAGTATATTTTCATGTAAAATAAAGAAAAAAGTTAATGATACCAAAAATTATGATGCTAGACGTATAAAATTATGCTTAGTGATGCAAAACCTCCGGTCTGTATGGTGATCGCCTTCGAATCCCTTCCGTTTCGCATGAGCGTCTTAAACAAAGGTGCACTGTCATGAAAGGGTTAAGAGGAACTACAAATCTATATCTAATATTAAAACATTAAACTTTCAACTGCAGCTTATCTTTTTGGGGCCAGTACTGATGTGAAAGCTTATATAATGGCCGGGATTAAACAGCAAACATTCACCAACAGCTGTTTCACTTCAGACATGGCTATATGGTTTCATTCACTTGCTGTGTCAGATAAACCTAGCCACAACTCCTCAGATAACTTCTGCTGTTCACTTGCTGTGTCAGATAAACCTAGCCACAACTCCTCAGATAACTTCTGCTGTACAGAATAAACTCTATGATACTCCTACACTTGTCTCATAAAAATCTATATAATGCCGAAGATGCAAATTAGAACCAATGTGTTAGTTAAATAAACTAAATTGTCTCAATGATTACCAACATGCCTCATCCCTCCTTATGCACTTACAAACATCATATTGCTATGGAAGTCAGTTTAAATGAAATTTTTGGTTTGAATTTATGCTGGTGATATCACTGTTGTAGATTCAAAGGCTGAGAAACTAAAAGTTAAAAAAAAAAAAAAAAAGTGGGGATTTTGTGAGGCATATAGTAGTGCTGAACATTTTAAACAAATCATTACTAGTGCCTAGAAGTGGTGTTTTGCCAATAGCCCCAAAACAAACTGATAATAATCTGTTTATGTAAAAGAAAATTCTTTTAAACCGTGCAAACTTTCTTTTTGAAAATTAGATAAAGAATAAGGGAGGGAAATTTATTCTTGAAGCAGAAGACACTAAATTCCATGACATGCAAAATATACCCATTTCTTAAAAAGAATTCATTGCATTTATTCACTGAAGAAGTGGTGGCCCCCCCCTCTTCCCATAATGCACACTTTTGCCAAGCTTTTGATTCTTCCTTACGTGCTAAGTTTTACATCTTGTGGACTACTACTGTCTGGGATGACATTTTACATTAAAAAAGACAATTTTGATAAAATATCAAAAATTCAGAACAACTGAACAAGGGAATACAAAACTATTACTTTTGTGAAAGTATCTAGAAGCTTTATTATGAACTTACTTAGAAGAACGTAGCATTAGAATAAATGTATATAAAAGGTGATAAAATTACGTTTGTTTATCCCCCCCCCTTCCAGAAAAATTCAGTTCTTAAACTTTCTTAATTTATTCTTTATATAAGCCATCTGGTCCGTTTGAAATGTTGCAAGTGGAAATTTTCCTCTGTAAGTTTTGCAGTTATAGCTGCATTTGCCAGACTATACATTATCTCCATTACTGGTGTCAAAATCATGTTACATGTGTGATGAATGCACGATCTGAAAACATCTGATAGCTCAGAATTTTTTTTTTTAATTGAAAATTTTTTTTATAAAAAATTTTAACTAAATTTAAAACTTTTATGCTACATATTTGTCAGAACTTATATAAAGAGTAATAATAATGATGAAAAAAAAATGTTTTTTAATTTAAAATTCTGCTAGGAAACTTTGGTATCTGCAAAAAATTTCTGTTGATATTTACACTTTGTAATTCAAATGTATTGAGAGCTATATATTAAATTTTCAAACTTTAATTTATTCAATTAATTCTAATATGTTGAAGTAATCACCAAATTACTTATTTTAAGCTAAAAAGAATAAATGAATTAGAAAAGGCCTCTGATTGGGAGGGAGGGAATTTGAGAATAAATAATGCCAACCTAGTCTCTTTCTTTTATTTATTCCATTTTTATGATGCATACATAAAAAATGCATACTTGTACATAAATAGTTGTAAATTTCTTTATTTCTTACTACATTCAGCTTCAATACCTCAAAATTGCAAGTTTGTTACCTTGGAGAAAAAGAACTAGACAATATTGTAGTTATTCATTGATATTCTGGTACTCTTTTTAGATGTATCAATTTTCAACTATGGGGAAAAAACTGCTTCCAGTGTACTCCTAAACAAAGAGATTATTCTTATTACAAAAATTTGTAACTGAGGGGTATTTGTCTTTTGATAGGCATGAATAAAGTTAATCAAATCTGTATCTTCAGATCTTTGAATAAGATTTATATCACCGTGTAAAAATTAATTAGCTCCAATTATTTCTAGATTTTCTAGGAAAATTTGTTTTGTTAGTTGTGTTTGTTTTTTAGTAATGAAAATAATGTAGAATTGGACTACCAATCATTAAGATAATTTTTTTTCTTTAACTGCTTGTCATAATGCTAGATAATTTATGAGAAATGTATTTCACAGGCCATGTAAAATTGCTTCATGGGCTACCAGTTTGAGACCACTAATCTACAGCAAAGTTCCAATTAATTTTAATAAATGTTGCTTGTGTGGCTGTTATTATTATACATTGCTGAATATAAGCTGAGACATTATGAGACAGTATTTTTATAAAGATCATGGATATGTACAAGACCTGTCGCTGGGCTGCTTCTTTTAACATTGTCATTGGCAGAGCTGGATTAACCATTAAGCAATATAAGCACATGCTTAGAACATCAAAGAAAGGGGGCAATGAAAAATTTCCTATTGGTAAGTTTTACTGTGATTGCATGGTGCAGCTAAACCACTACCAAGAGCGAGAAGAAATGAAGAGAAAATTGGCATAAACATATGTGGGGGCACCAAAATATTTTAAGTGCTTAGGTTCTCTAAAAGTCTTAATCCGCTTTAGTTGTCAACAGAGGTTTATCTCACTATAATCACATATTAAAGGTGCTATAATCAGAGATCATTGGGTTTCAGATATAGAATTGGAAGTACAGTCAAAAGTCTTTAATCCGGATGTCCATAATCCGTAATTATCTATAATACGGACCTCAAAGCTACAAACTTTCTGCGCATGCGTAAACACATAATGTGTTTACGTATGCGCGTAATACCTTTACGCATGTGCGTTTAATGTATGACGAACGGTATAACCTGAGCTAAATTTATCTATTTCAATTAATGTAGCAGATTGTGTTGTTCCTTAATCTTCTAATCGAATCCAGCTTATTATTTTTTGCAGACTGTTAGAGCAATTCTATAAAAGTAAGCTTGAACTTTTGATTATGTCAAAAAGAATTTCCGATTCTGGAGCTGCCAAATTGCTGCAAAAAATGGATAAAGGCATATCATTTGTTTCTCTAACCGTTCCGAAATCTGTTTATCAATTTCACGCTGCTCTGTGGGGAGGGGGGGGAATGTCGCGGCGCGCAATGAACTGGAAGTTTAATCTGTCAGCACTATCCTTATCTTCAGCGCAGATGTTTTTATTTTATTCGCCTTATAATTCCTTGGTAAATGCAGAATTTCATCTCGACATACTCCACCTTTGATATGATTTAAATCAAATTCCTGTCATTATAAATATCACGAATACACATAAAATAGTTTTCTGGTTGCAATTTTCTAATTTCAACTATGCATAATGTATGCTTTACACATGCACACATTGAAAGAAATGTTTAATAAAGTAAACAAATAATTTTTTGTTGTTGTTGTAAATTTTGATACCTTTTAGACCATTATTGCTCTTTCATAAATTATGGTTTCATAATTTTTATGTTATAATTTCTGCATGTCATCTTACCAGATTTAAACTGATGATCTGTAATCCGGAAAAACCGATAATCCGGAATCGCCAAAGTCCCGACGAGTCCGGATTAAAGACTTTTGACTGTAATAGCCATTCTCTTCAAAAATAAGAGCTCTTTTTGTGAGAAGTGCAGGCTGGGGTAATTTACATGGCTATTTAAAATTTTATGTTTGCCTTTCATCCAAGATAGGAATTACCTTGCTAGCAAAATATCAAACACTAGTAACTTGTGTCAGAGTTAGTTCAGAAACAAAACCTTAAGTTTGGGATTACAAAATACAAGATCATTCAGTGGCTATAATTTTGATTAAAAACTTATCATAATCTAAAACTTAGTTGCCCAAAAAATGGGTTGAGTTGCTTTTAAATATTAGAAGCCAAATGTTCATTTATGATTGTAAGTTTCAGTTTTGAAAAGACAAGTAATTTATTGAATGTTTACTGCATCAGTTCTTATCTATTTCAAAATTAATTAAATATGTTGGGTCAAATACTGCAAAGAAACAAAGGAGTGCATATTTTATACATGCAGAGAAATCGATCAAATCTCGTAAAAGTCATATTGCTTTTATAAATACACATATTAAGCAGTTTTTCACAGAAATATATCTTCTCGGAAAATTTGAATGGCAGGTTTCTAACCACAAAATGTTACAACGATGTGGAAAGTACTTCAGTACTGCATTTGGTGTAGAGCAATAAATCAGAAGGAGGGTTCACATAAATCTCCTGATAGCCAAGATGCCTCAAAAAATTGCTTTTAATGAAATGATGAAGGAAACTATTGTCTGGATCGAGAGCAGTTAAATAATGCACAATTATGTTTAGTTTTGATGTTTATAATGATTTTTTTTTGTTATTTTTACTTTAATTATGTATGTTTACTTTCAGCATATTGATTATACTGCTATGCCATTTACTGATCACCCAACGGCAGTACCTACTGCATCTCGTAAAAGAATTCAGAAAAGGGTTCGTCGACAACAGAACTGAACAATTCTGTCTCTTTTTGGAAAAAAAATAGAGAGAAATGTTAAATATTCTGTTTCATCTTGTAATCTTCAAACATTCTATTTTTTATGAACATATTCATCACTTGTCTGTTTAAAAAAATAAAATTTGTGCCTGGAAATTTCTTGAGTATTGTCATTTTTAATCTTTTGACATTTCTGTGTAATGAAAAAGTGAGAAGTTACTGTAAGGGTACTGATCAAGAGAATACATTTCTTTGAAAGTATTAATTAATTGTTTATTAATTGTTAATTGTTTGGCCTGTTAACAAGATATTACTGATATTAATCTGAGAATTATGGTATTAAGAAGTGGTTATCTGTGGTTGTAAAATGCATTTTGCTGTCTTCTCCATGTATAATTGTATATCTTTATGATAAAATTTGTATGTCTTTTCTGGAATGTGTAGTACTTAGTAAAGACCAACTATTGTGCCACTGTACTTGCGTTCAGATTATGGATAAAGTATTAAATCTGTTTAGCATCTTTTTTAAGTCTGAGCACTTAAAATAAATCTGGCAATCTAAAAACCCTAGTAAGAAGTTGATGGTAGAGGAACAGAAGTATGAGCTGCTTAGATTTTATCTCTTAGGGTCTGAAACTAAGTGGAGAATAGTTCTGGGCAAAGTCATTCTATCACCAGACTTTTTAAAACTATCCATTATAGGTAAGTAACAACAATAGAGTATTCTGCATTGAAGTAAAAAAAAAAAAAAAAAACACTTAATGTACTTTTACCATTTTGCTGTGTTTTGTTTTTGGATTCTAAAAATGAAATTTAGAACAACAGAAATGTTTCCTGTCTTGAATTTCTAATGTCTGTCCCCCTTCCTTAGAACTGTTAATTATTCTATTTCTGTTTTGTAGTATAAAACAGAATTATGGTGATTTGTGTTTCAGCTGACTGCACAGAAATTTTAAAAACTGTCTGTAATATAAGTAGAATTTAATCATCTCCCATTTTTAGCATGCTGGAATTGTAATTTCTCTTTTATACATGTTGAACAAAATAATTTTCTTTAATTCCATTATGGTGCATGAGGTTTATTTGAAGAAGTATAACATCTCAAAAAAAATGCTTCCTTAAATCATTAATCTCAAAATATATTATTCTTTATTATGTTATATATATGTGTGTGTGTGTAATATTAGCACATTTTCAGTAAAGCATTGATGTAAGAACAGTGAGGTGTAGAACCGAAGAAATACTGATGGCATAGATACTTAGAGCGTCCATCCATTTTGATGAGGAAACAGTCGAACCAAATCAAATTCCATATTTATTTAAATTCAGAATGGTGGCCACAGTTCACTTGGCACTCTACTCATGCCTGTTAAAGAACATTTACAATTTTGATAATATAGCGATAAAAGTGTAATTGCAGCAGCGTCTGAACAGCATGAAAGTGTAAGCCAGAAGAGAGTGAGTGTCACAGTAGTAATGCAGAGGTAGAAGGTGGGAGGCAAAAGTTTCAGTTTTAAGTTTTGGTTTACAATTTGGTGATTGGTCAAGAGACATCTGCATTAAGCACTACGTAAGATCGCATGATTAATTTGAATGACGCAGTTTAGATTTGTAGCTCTATTTTTTTAGACAGAGAAAGGAAGTTCTCAAATTATATAATTAATAACCTAAAATACATTATAGACAATTAAATTTAGAAGTTTGCTTTCATATTTTTTATTTTTACACAGAGAGAGGATTTTCCCCAAATTAAATAAAACTAAAAGAGGTTGTAGACAATTAAATTTAGAAGTATGCTTTCGTATTTTGTATCTTAACATGTATATATGTACTGTAATTAAATTATGTTAAGGCATAAGTGAAGTGATGCCACGATCGAATGACTATTTTTTAACTAGAGTGATCTGGCAACCACGGGTAGAAAACAAAGCAGTGTGGACAGCTAGCAGCCATTGATTGATTATGTGCTCGTAGTTCGAGTTGGTAAGTGTATGTATGTGGATGCTAAGAGTGTCCATCCATGTAAGACTATGTAAGTGCTCATGTGTTTAATATTTGTTAACAGAAGTAAAATAAAAGAAATCTACAGACCATTAAATTCAGTGTTTGTATTTCATGAATAATTGTGTGAGTAAATTCTATTCCCAACCATTTGTGGTCCTAGCGAGCTGGTAGGAAGATTAGTGCCTATGGATATAAAGTGCTGGTTAAAAAGCTTAAAGGTCAATTGTTAAATTGATAAAAAATTGTGATACAGTCAAAAGTCTTTAATCCGGACTCATCGGAACTTTGATTCCGGATTATAGATCATCAGTTTAAATCTGGTAAGATGGCATGCAGAAATTATAAAATTAAAATTATGAAACCGTAATTTATGAAATAAAGAGCAATTATGATCTAAAGGGTATCAAAATTTACCAAAAAACAAGCTTAATATTTATTTGTTTACTTTATTAAACATTTCTTTCAACGTGCGCATGTGTAAAGCATACATTAAGCATAGTCGAAATTAAAAAATTGCAACCAGAAAACTATTTTATATGTATTCATGATATTATAATGACGAGGACTTTGATTTAAATCATATCAAAGACGGAGTACATCGAGATAAAATACTACATTTAGTAAGGAATTATAAGCTGAATAAAACAAAAACATCTGCCCTGAAGATAAGGATAGTGCTGAAAGATCAACTTCCCGTTCATTGCGCGTCGCGATGTCCTCCCCCCCCCACACACACACACACAGAGCAGCGTGAAATTGATAAACAGATTTCGGAATGGTTAGAGAAACAAAGGATAGGTCTTTATCTATTTTTGGCAGCTCCAGAATTGGAAATTCTTTTTGACATAATCGAAAGTTCAAGCTTACTTTTATAAAATTGCTCTAACAGTCTGCAAAAAATAATAAGCTGGATCCAATTAGAAAATTAAGGGACAACGCAATCTCCAACATTAACTGAAATAGATAATTAGATAATTTTAGCTTAGCTTATACCGTTCGTTATACATTAAACGTGCATGCGTAAGCGTATTATGCGCATGCATAAAGGTATTACACGCATGCATAAATGCATTAATGCATTTACGCATGCGCAGGAAGTTTAGCTTTGAGGTCCTGATTATAGATCATTCTGGATTATGGACGTCCGGATTAAAGACTTCTGACTGTATAAACTTCGCATTCATCAAGATAATTAGAAATTTCGGTTTCATTTGGATTACCTCAGACGGAGGTAAGTGAATTTGTTCATATAGTTTCGATATTATTAACATTAGTTATGGAAGCATTGTTAATTAAGAAAATAATTTTAAAGTCGAGTATAACGAAAGCAACTTCAGATTTCGAAAAATATACTTGTGAGTTTCAGCTACAACTTTTTGAAAATAAATGTGCAAAATTTAATAATGAGTGTTCAGATATTTTTGATAAATTATTTGAAGTAGTTGATGAAAAAGAATTTGACAAATATGTAACTAAACAGCAAACTGTTCAAGAGAGCATTGATACTTTATGGGTTAAGGTTAAACAGCAAAATTTAGTGTTAAAGATGCAAGAAATGTAAAGATTGGAAATATCAGTGCACAAGGTATGAAATTACCTAAATTAAACTTGCCATCTTTTAGTGGAAATATGCAAGATTGGTTAAGCTTTCGGAATTTTTTCATTTCAAGCATTCATAATAATAATGTATTATCAGATTCCCAAAAGCTCTCGTATTTGAAGTTATCACTTCATGGCGAAGCAGCTAGGATTATTCAATCGGTCATAATTTGTGAAACTATAAAATTACTGGGGATTTTTTAGAAGAGAGATTCTCCAATAAACGTGGTCAGGTTTTCACCCAGATAAAGCGCTTCATGTCAATTTCTCCCATATAAAATGAAAGCTCGTCTTCTATTTTAAAATTAGTAGTAATTTATTAGCTCAGAATGGCTATTAATTTCGTTTTGTGTCAAAACCTTTAAAAGTCTGAATCACTTTTCAAATTGTTGCCACCATATATTATAGCCCTGTATTATATTTAAAGAAATTAAATAATGAAGAATCTGCATAAATGTATATATGTTTCTCGCACTCTGATAAAACAATGACACATAGAGCCATCAAATTGTGAATAAGTCTCCACCCAAATATGGGCATCTGGAATTTACTTTATTATCTATTTCGTATTTTGTAAAGCATTTATGAGTTTTTGTAAGCATTTATGAGTTTATGAGAAACTCAACGATTTCAAAGCGAGCAATGGCAGCACTGTACAGAAAAATAATAATAATAATAATCTCCATCATGCGAGACTGTATCAGAAATTCTAAAGATTTGCTCTTTTTAAATTATTTTGTGATATTGTTCAATTGAATTTTATGGTTTAAGTGCGAAGAACATGATATTTAATAAATAAAGGTAACACACAAAGCATTAAAAAACCGTTTGGGCATAATATAAAATATGAAAAATTTCATTTTTTTCGTCCCATTAATTATCTTTTGAGCTCTTTCACACTCTTCAACAATTATACTTCGGCCATAGGCTTTTAACATTTTTAGAATTCTTCGCACATTAAATTTGGCATTTAAATTCATTCATGCGTATTAAACAAAAACATCCTGGGTAGTATTAATTTATTTTTGTTTAATTTATGTATTGTTATGAATTTTGTATCTGTGTAAATAAATTGAGTTAAATTATATGTAAAATTATAGTATCTCTTGTATAATGTAAGATGCAGCGTTTCAAGAGAGCTTAGCTGCAAAAAAAAAAGGGGGGGTTATGGGAGCAAGCTGTTTTACATTGAGGTAAATGGATATCTCACCAATTTGGTGATGGTTTTAACAAGTAAGTTTTCTCGCAAAGTTTGGTGAGAAATCGCCACATTTTGTTTCGAACCCTGTGTAACTATGTAACTGTAACTGTGTATACCATCCAGTAGTTTCGTGAAATTAAAGGTAGTGGAAATTTCTCGACAGCCAGAGAAAACTATATAAACCCGGAGAAGCATCAGTTTTGTTTTT
The DNA here is from genome assembly GCF_044657685.1 of Stegodyphus dumicola. Taxonomy (NCBI): domain Eukaryota; kingdom Metazoa; phylum Arthropoda; class Arachnida; order Araneae; family Eresidae; genus Stegodyphus; species Stegodyphus dumicola. Next base: position 123,184,931 of record NC_140776.1, read on the forward strand.
AGTTCAGAGTATTGAGAGATCACCGTTTAAGCTTTGTTCTTCATTACATTGTGTTTAACACTGTTAGTAGTTTGAAGTGGTAACTACTGATTGTGTTCGACGTACTGAAAAGAGCTGTAGGAATACTGTGAAAAGTTTCAATTGTAAAGTGAAAGAAATAAAAATAAATTTTAGCTAGCTATCATCTGTTCTGTATGCATTCAATCCATTAGAAACCCGTACGCATGTAATAATTTAGGTGTCAGAAGTGTGAATGAATGCCGATAACAAGAGCGATGGAGGAGTACCTAGGGCAAGTGGTGACAGCTTTTGCTGCATTCCAAGAAAAGATGAAAGTGGCTGTCAGGTCCGTTAATGAAGAGATGATAAGAAGGTGGAAGGAGCTGTCTAGTCAGTCCAAAATGTAATGCAAAGAACTGTCAAGTCAGTTCAAGTAGAAATGAAAACGGGCCGCCATAAAAAGATTGAAGCAGGTAAATGAAAAAAGAAATTACTGCCATAATGGAAAACAAATTCAATGCTGTGGAAGGCGGAATTACCACAGCTGAAAATGAAGTTGAAGAAATCGAAGAAAGGGTTTTTGCTATCGCTAAGGAAGCTGACCTCTTGGTAAGTGTACAAGATTCAGTTTTTGATAGTAACGGATGCAAATGGATGAAATTCGGAAAATGTAGCCTACCATCTCACCACTATTCCGAGTGCAGACGCAACGGATATCTTTCAAACTCTGCTGGACAACCAGAGGCTTAGACTCCGAAGCTTTGGGCTTTAAAGGGCTATAGCTGGCTTGAGTTAAAATATCGGCAGTAGAAGCCTGTGGAAAACACTTCCGGAGCTCGCCACGTCTTATTCCAATGGAATAATGTAACACCTGACATGCAGAAATCATGCAAATCTTGCGATGGTTGTGCGGGTTGGAAAAGACCAAAGAAACACTGCTGAGGGAAGCTGCAACATTACAGTGTAGGAGTACCTTCTGAACACATTGCGTTCGACATCCTGGGACCATTGCCCTGAACAGTTGGCTGCAACAAATACAGGGTGGCGCAGGGAAACGGGAAATTTCGAAATAACGTCATTTCCACGAATAAATTCATAAAACTAGTAATTTATTAACGAAAGTGCATTTATTCGGCGTGCCGTTTATGTTTTTACAATCAAAATGTCCTAAAGTGTCTCTTTACTTTTTAAAGATGACATTGGAAAGATGTTCTCCCATTCGACGTTCAAACTCTAACAGCCTGTTATGAAAACTGGAATGCGCGGTGTAGCAAATCTTTGGGAATGGCAGTGATTTCTTTTTCAATGTTCTCCTTCAGTTCATGGATTGTTGCAGGACGTCTACGGTACACCTTGCCTTTAAGATATCCTCACAGGGGATCTTGCAGACCATTCAATGTCACCGTTACGTGAAATAATGCGCCTTCCAAACAATTGACGAACTACTGCCATCGACTGTCGAGCAGTGTGTGACGTGGGTCCGTCCTGCTGAAACCACATGTTTTCGATGTTTAGATTAAGCTCGTACAGTCTCGGTATTAAGAATGTTTGAACCGTTGGAATGCCACCTGGAGCTTTCTTTTTCAAGGCAGATCCTGTTTCTTCAAAATCACGCACCCACGTTGTAATCACATGCGCAGATGGGACACGTCCAAGCTGGTAATGCTATCGAAATCTTTGCGCGGCAGTCGCACTATCACCATTTTTATAAAAAGCTCTAACAGCTACTGCGCGTTCCGTACCAGTCCAATGATCCATGATTACTAAATGGCAATGCGCTCACAACAATTGTGCAACCTTTCGAACAACTGCCGGCTCTACAGTGCTGCCAGTTATAACGTTCAAAATTTCCCGTTTCCCTGCGCCATCCTGTACATCATCGTTGTCATCGATAAATTTGCAGAGTGAAAGTAAAACTGAAACGTATCCTCTCTCTGATCAAGAGCTGTCACGGTAGCAGAGTTAATCATACAGCATTGGATTTCCAGGTTTCGAGTGTTTATTCAGTTACATTCCCATCAAGAAAGGAATTTTATCGCAGCTGCAACTAAAGAACTCTGCTAACTACAAGCCATATACAAAACCCAAACAACATGTTTACACCCAGAGTCAAACGGCATGGTAGAGCATTTTAATCGAGCAACAGCGATTTCTCGCTAATGATTTTTAGAAACCAACAGGATTGGGAACAGATGTTATCTCTATTCTCACTGGCCTATCGCAGTGCTGTCCTCTACACTACCATCTGTTTTCCATCCCAGGTGCTCTTCGGTTGTGATCTTCATCTGCCTTATGATCTGTTATTTGGTCACCCTCCAGATGCCCCTTTATCGCCTGAGGAGTACATTCAAGGTCTCCAGGCACAGTTTGAAGTGGTGCATAATTTGGTTGGAGAGCGAGTTAATGGACGAGTGACGGAGAATATGAAGACCTGATACGATACGAGCAGTGCCGGATTTACGTCTAAGCTGAACAAGCTATATAGCTTAGGACCCCCATTTTCTTTCCCCCCCCCAAAAAAAAAATATAGCATATCCCATATAAAAAAAATTGACTTATATGCCTTATAAAGGGCCCCATATCTCAAATAGCTTAGAATCTCAAAAATCAAACCCAAATCCGCTTCTGAGTACGAAAGCTGCAGGGCATCGATTCAATGAAGGTGATAAGGCGTGGTTATGGAATCCGACTCAATAGAAAGAACTTTCTCCTAAATCAGAGGTCAGCAAACCGTAACTCCTTGAGTGTGGTTGTTCCACAAAATAGCACGTGCGGCCTTGCGCACGTAAAAGCAAGAAAATCTTTAAAATACAAAATAAAGGCTGTCATATTTTACACAAGCATGAAAACACTTGATTTCAGTACAGTTGTAGCGACAAGAATATCAATGATGTCCGTATTCGATCGTGTCCCTGCCAGTTTGATACTTTTGTGGATATTCTGGCATACAGCAGATGTTCTATTTATTCTCTTTCCAGATTCCTTAGTGAGTCTCATCTGGGTCCTGACGTGTGTAAGAGATCCAAAGATAGTTCTTCCCACCTGTCTTATTTGTCAGGAAAACGTGGCTAAAAACAATAAATCAAATATGGAGAGACAGTTCCCATGTCATTTGGTGCCTAATATCCCGTCAGTGATGCAAAGAAGAAAACAGTTGAGAAACTTCAAAAGAGTCGAGAAAAATCAAGTTCTGTAATTAATTACTGGATACAATCTTTCAGTAATGTTAACATTGCAAGTTTTGTAATTAGTGAAGAGATTACTAAAAGAGGAAAACCATATAGAAACGGCAAATACATAAATAGTTTTTTTATATATGCATTCGAAGAGCTATTTCGAGATTTTAAGAACAAAGCGGATATTCTAAAAAAAAATTAGAGTTACCATTGTCTGCTAAAACAATGAAAGATAGAACAGTTAATATGTCTTCGAATATAACCAACTAGCAAAGACATCTTAAATTGGTTTCAACTTTATCAATAGCAGTTGACGAGGCTAGCGCAAAATGCACTTTTTGTACGATATACGGGTCCCAAAGAAATTTTAGGATTATTGCCAAGTGCGGCAATAATCCTAAAATTTCTTTGGACTTCAAACACTTGGAGAGGATACATCAAATACTGTAATTGATTATATTAAAAATCATCATATTCCACTCGATAAAATCGTCTCTTTTGCAACAGACGGCACGAAAAGTATATGATCGGCGTAAAAAAACGGGATTTGTTGCTATTTTAAAAGAAAAAAATCAATCGCGAGATACTTACTTAACCATTGTATCATTCATCAAGAAGCGCTTTGTGCGGATACATTTCCAGAAGAAATTTGCAAGGTTATGTCAACTCCATTATGGCTTAAGCATCGCCATTTAAAAGAATTTATAGTTGAAAGAGAGAGTGAATATGCAGATCTTCTGCTGCATAACAAAGTACGTTAGTTATCAAGAGGAAACGTTTCGCGTCCTTCTTTCCAGAAATTAAAGGATTTCTCCTCGAAAAGGGTGTTTATTATCCAAAACTAATGAACAAACCAATGGATCCAAAATTTTATTTCATGGTAGACGTTATGTCTCATCTAAATCTGCTCAATCAAAAACTACAGGGTAAAGGAAACCCAATTTTTTCGATGTTAGAAGTTATTTCATTTGAAAACAAATTATCTCTTTTTACTCAAGATTTTGAAGGAGAAACTTCCCAAGCCTGTTAAAACACCGCCAAGAAAATAATTCTGTTATTGACATTTGCTATTTCAAAACAACGGTTTTAAATATGAGAGAAGGTTTTTCTCAGCAGGTTTCAGGAAATCAGAAACAACAAAGCGATGTTAACTTTTATTTAAAAAATTTTTAATACTTCTGTAAAAGAATTCAATTTTTCTCCCTCTAATATTAACATTAGGAACTTAGAAATACAATTTCTGTATTTAAAAAACAAGAATTATGGAGCTCGAAATTTGAAGGTCTTAGCGCTGATGTAGAAACATTGGTGTTTACGAGCTCCATGATTTATAGTTGTCAACAATATTCAAAGGCCGTTGTTTTCCTTTTATTTTACACGTTCCTTTTATTTTACACGTCTTGTTTTTGTTATTTGGTAGCAATAAGAAATATTAGAATAAGGGTTTTTATTTCCTTAAATGTGTAAGTAAATAAAGTTTTTTCTTTCTTAACCAAGAAAATGTAATTGTTTATTTAAAATCTTTCTTTTCAAGAGTTATGGAATGAAGTCAGATTTAAAAGCGAGAACTACTGAATGAAATAATATTCAGGTAGCTTCAACGCAATATTAGTGGTGAACCGGGACTTCATCTCACTGGATTTTTGAATGTAAATATGGTTAAACGTTTAAGCATGGAATTATTAGTAAAAAAACGCTCACCTTTTAGAGCCAATTTTACTAAAACTTCTAATGCCTTGAGTGATTTATAAATCAGGATAAACCTAATGAGGTAGAAATTCGATCAAATTTTTGTAGTTTAAAAAGGATATATTATCAGCTTTCGAGTTTCGATTCTGAAATAAGTGATTTATTAGTTACAGATTCTGATGCAGAAAAATATGAGCGCGAGTATATGATTATTGAAGAATACAGTGAGAAGATGGATAGTACTCCAGTAAAAGTAGGTATTTGAATATAATTATAATCCTGGTCACGGCACCATTGTTGAGTCAAATTGCAAAGTTAAAGTTTTAAAAAGTATTAAAGTACCTTAATTTTCAGATATTCAACAATGGTGCCGTGACCAGGATACGATTGATTGTTCGATATGATATATGAATGTGAATGATGAATATATAGATTTTTTAGTTAATTTGTCCGGCACCATAAGTTGAGTCAAAGTGCAAAGTTTTAAAAAGTATTAAAACACCTTAATTTTCAGATATTCAACAATGGGCGACATAACACCCTGCTGCAGGTCGCGAACCACAGTTTAAGAAACTCTGTTCTAGAGAAAGTACCAAACCTCTTAGAGAAAATCCTTCCATTATTACAGAGGTTTCGGGAAAGATCGATTGGCATCATTTCGGACGTAAGAAAGATCTTCCTACAAGTTTCTGTTGCGGAAGAAGATCAAGACTATTTGAGATTTTTACGGTGGGAGAATTTTGAGAAAATAAAATTGGAAATTTATCGTCATAAAAGAATTTGGTCCCAAATGATCTTTGAACTCATATGCAGTCCATTCTTCTTAGCTGCTGTCTTAATTTTCATTTGGAAGAATGCCGTGATGATTTCCCAGAAACTGTGAGTAAGTTAAAAAATGCCTCTTATGTGGATAACTGTGTAATATCTGTATCTGATGAAAAGGAACTATTGCAATTTGTACATGAGGCTAACCAAATTCTACCTTTAGTATATTTTGACTTACTGGGAATATACTTCTTTAACAGGAGATAAAAGGGGAAAGGATTCTTTCGTTCTTGGATTATTGTGAGACAGAAATAAAGATGTCCTTTTTTGTAACTCAGAAAATATTTCCTTTGAGAAAGAACGTGTAACAAGAAGAAATATTGTTTCAGCTGTCAACAGTATTTTTGATCCCATTGGAGTATTGTGCCAGTAACCATCTGCATGAAGATACTAATACTAATACAAGAAACCTGAACTCTTAAATTAGGCTGGGATGAGGTATGTCCTGAAAGTGTTTGTAAAAGGCTTTCACCGTGGACGGAAGACCTTCATTTATTATCGGAAATTAAAATTTCAAGATATGTTGATTGTGATGGTTTTCGAGAAGGATTAAGTCTTCATACTTTTGTAGATGCTAGTAAATCTGCTCGCAGCGCAGTTCTATTTCTTCGTAAAGAAAACAGTGATGAAGTCAAAGTTCATTTAATTCAAGCTAAGAGCAGAGTTGCTCCCTTGACGAAAGCAACAATTCCCAGTTTGGAATTAGCCTGTTGTGTAAGAGCACGCATTATATCTTACATTAGAAGAGAAATAAATGTGACAGAAGTCCCAACCACATGTTGGATGGATTCTTCAACCGCTTTGTTTTTGATTAAGAATGAAGATGATTGGGGTACTTTCGTGAAAAAAGTATCACTTCAGTGGATTCATGGAAACATATTCCTTGCAGTCATATTCCGGCAGACTTCCCATCCAGAGGTTGTTCTCCAAATTTTCTCCTTATATCGGAATGGTTGTAGGAACCAAAGTGGCTAAAGCAGTCCGAAGACAACTGGCCCAAACCTCAGATTCAAACCAATAGTGAAGAAATTTACGAAAGAGCGGAAGGAAGGGAGAAACTGTTTTAGTTAACACTTCTGCGCCAGACGAGCGATGGTACTTACGAGTTTTTAAGTATTCAAAGATTTTGAGACTAATAGCCTGGGTATTGCTTTTCTACAATGACTATAAAAATTCGGAGAATATAATGAAGGGAGAGTTACCTGTACAACAAGTGGAAAATTAAGACAAGATACTCATGAAAATTGTTCAAAGGGAAGTTTTCAATGGAAAGTCTACGGGGACAAATTAAAAATCCTTAATATTTTCTTAGAGGATGATGGATTGAAAAGCAAAAATTGTTCGAAGAGAAAATTAAGAAAACTTCGTAAATCCAATTTTTTTTTTTGCCTTCAGATCATGAATTAGTGAAAAATAATAATTTATGAACGTCACCTGAATCTGTTACATGGAGTACAGTCGGTCGCAAAAGTATTCGAACACCGATATCCAATCAGAAAATTCAATAATTGCCCAAAATGGAATGAAACCTTAATGCCCAATCATGACATTTTTCTTTTTTGAGTAAATGAACCCCTTCCCCCAAGTTTGTGCCAGGGTATTCATCTTGGAAAAAGCGAAATAGATTCTACCATATCTCTTTTGTATTTGGGAAAACATTAAGCGGAGCTTGGGAAAGTGAAATGATTTTTCTCTAATTTTTTAATCTCTTTTAATTGAATACGCAAAGCTTGGAAAAGCGAAATTGACTCTCTGCAATACCTTCTCTTTTAATTTTATACATCAAGCTTTGAAAAGCGAAATGGAATCTCTATAATACTATTTTCTCTTTGGATACGCGAAGCTTGGAAAAGACTCTCTATAATACCTTCTCTTTTAATTTTATACCTTAAGCTTGGAAAAACGAAATGGACTCCCTATAATACTATTCTCTTTTAATTTTATACCTTAAGCCTGGAAAAGCGAAATGGACTCTCTATAATACTATTCTCTTTTAATTTTATATTTCAAGCTTGGAAAAGCGAAATGGGCTCTCTACGATACATTTCTCTCTTTAGATACGCGAATCTTGGAAAAGCCAAATGAACTCTCTACAATACCTCTCATTTAATTGGGAAAACATTACGTGAATCTTGGAAATGGGGAGAAATTGGAAAACACATTAAGCATAATCTTGGGAGGGGGACTTTGAAAAGATTATTCTTTGAATGTTACAAGATCCCAGATTGGTATATATATATATATATATATACCAATCTGGGATCTTGTAACATTCAAAGAATAATATATATATATATATATATAATTTTTTAATTATTATTATACAATTTACAAAATATAAAAAAGTATTATTATGATACTTCTGATATCAATACTGAAATACATTCGCATAGCAACTGCTCTTCATTTGCGGTTAATTTTTCCAAACAATCTTGCACACACAAATTTTCATCCATAATTAAGATTTTCGTCGGTTAAACAATCTAGGTCATAAAATTGTCCCATACATTAAAAGTTTGAGAAGGTTCCATGCTATAATTCATTTTTTCTACAGGAGGCTCTATCGAGTCTAGATGAGGTATTGAAGAGTTGATACAATGATTCATTTGCATCAGGACCGGATCGAATAGGTGCGAGACCCGATTGGATTTTTTTTTGGGGGGGGCCCGATTGGATTCTCTCAATATATTAAATATTTAAATAAAATTCAAATTCAGTATGTATATAAATATATCAAATGTCATGGATCATCAGACAGGTAAACTTCTACATAAATTAAAAAAAAATAAAAATGTTCAAAATACAAAAACATTTATTGAATTGTAGGGTTTATATTTATTTTAACTAACATTTATTTTAAGTTTAAACTATCTTTCCTGTCAAGCCTTACTTTCCCCTGGAACTGCCAATGCCAGAATATGTAAATTTGAGTAGAACGCGCAAGGATTCAAATTATCAGCGGAAGTATTCTGATTTAAATAGAGAGGAAACGAGTTCGGTGAGTGATATTCTTACTTAGCGAGCGCGGAGGTAGTTAGCGAGAATTGAAGAACCCCGCGTTGCGGCCTATGTGCTTGGCGGGAAGTAGTGGTAATCGTTCCAGTGAGCTTCAAGTCTGCTGAATTAGCAGCGGTATTGTAAAACGCGGTGAGTTAGTTATTTTAGAGAGCCTCGTAGTTAGAATCTTGTCTTTACTTTCTTTTCAGGTTATTATTTTTATTTGACTGCCAAGTTGGCACAGTCTGTAAGCGTCAAGAGGACGCAATTGTAATTTATTACGTTGAATAAAAGGGACTTAAACCCTTCACAAGGCTCTATCTTTTATACAAGTTTTCACAGTCACCTCTTGGTTGCGTGCAAGTTGGAGGCGCGCAACGTTATATTGGCGCCCGAACACTTATCGAACTGAAATGGCCGAAAATTGGATGGAAGCCGCTGGACCACACCAAGAAATGACAACTCAGTTAGAAGGATTTGGATACCTGGTCCAGACTTTGAGAGCATCAATCAAGCCAAACGTCTATTTCGACGGAAAAAATTCGGTGGCGGTATTTCTCGAAGGTCTAGAAAACCACTTTCAGCTCTACCCTGTGCCTGAAAGACAAAAAGTTGCCATCGCCACATCAGCACTAAGAGGACAGGCCGCGCTATGGTGGGAAAACATAGGAAAATTTCTACTAGGTGAATTTGGAAGCCCGACATATACATTTGAAAATTTCAAAAAATCGTTAGTAAAGGCCTTCCCCATAGTGAAAGATCGCGCACGGCTGGAAGCCGAACTATATAGTTTCTATCAACGGGATACAGCAGAATTGACGGACTTTATTTTACGAAAAATCAAGCTAACGGATATGCTGTATGGGAAAAAACCCGATGCGGAGATAATTGAAATAATATTACCAAGATTGTTACCCGCTGTCCAAGACAACTTTGAAATTAGGAACCCAAGAACATTGCAGGAACTCTTCGGATTGGCGGTGAAGTTTCAAAATCGCAGAATCGCGGAAAAAGCGAGAGGGGAAACATATTCTCAAAGTACCCGAAGGAAGGAGGAAACCAGAAATGGAAATCGCTCGTATGGGGGAAAGAACTATCAAGCTAACGCATCGAAACTCGAAGGTCAAAGCTCAAAAAGAAAATTTGAAAATAAACATCCACGTACCCGGAAGACACAGATTGAAAGGAAAGCTTTAAACGACTAGAGGGGCCTGTGAAAGGGAGGGTCCAGACCCCGGAAGTTTTAAAAAAACCCTCAAATAGACATTTAAACACGGTCATCGTAAAAAAATCACAGCTACCAATTATACAAGTCCTGGTTGGCGATGTACCAGTAGAAGCCCTCATCGATACAGGAGCAGAAGGAAATTTTATGAGTGAAAAGTTCTTCAAAAAGAATTTTTATAGGATACGACTATTTAAAACCAGAAATACGGAAATTATAGCAGCGCAAGGAAAAACATGTCACTGCATCGGGAAATTATCATTAAACTTACAGGTAAAAGAGGAAAATCTCAAAGTATTAATTTTTGTGGTGAAAGACCTCCAACACTCTCTTATTTTAGGTATGGACTTTTTAAGGGCCGCGAGGGCCAAATTAAATTTTCAAGATAGTTCCGTGGTGTTGGAGATGGACCAGAGGGTGGTGGAACCTGTGGAGACACCTGAATTGGACCTTAGCCATCTGAATGACCAGGAAAGTAAAGCAATACAGCAAGTGGTGAGTAATTTTTCTCATTTGTTTTCAGAAAAACCAGGAAACTGCCAAATCGTGACTCATAAGATTCAATTAAATGCCGAAAAACCTTGTAGGACTAAACCGTATCGGTATGATAAACAAAAAGACCTAATCATCGAAGAAAATATTCAGGAGATGTTAAAGAATAAAATAATAACGCCCATAAATAGTGAGTACGCGAGTCCAGTCGTACTATGTAGGAAAAAGAACGAGTTTCCTCCTTCGGATAAAAGGGCTTGGAGGTTTGCTATTGATTACAGAAAACTAAATAGCATTACTAAATTTCCAGTTTACCCTTTGCCGGTTATAGACGAGATCATTAGACAGATCAAATCGACAAGATATATGTCTACTTTGGACTTAACGTCTGGCTACTATCAAATAGCTATGAGACCCGAAGATATACACAAAACCGCGTTTATAACAAAATCGGGCACTTATGCATTTTTACGCATGCCCTTTGGGTTGTGTGGGGCCCCATCAACATTCCAGAAAGCTATGGACATTGTTCTAAAGCCTGTCCTAGGAAAATCAACTTTAATTTATCTAGATGATATAATTATAACGAGTAGTACGTTGGAACAACACATTAATGACCTCGAACAAGTTTTTAAATTATTAAAAGAGGCCGGTCTTACAATTAACGCCTCAAAATGCAAGTTCGCAACTAAAGAACTTAAATATCTCGGTTATAAAATTTCGCAAAAGGGTATAGAAACGCAAGATTCAAAAATAAAAGCTATTAAGAATTTCCCACCGCCCAACACCGCCAAGAAACTTTCGTCTTTCCTTGGATTATGTTCTTACTATCGATCTTTCATAAAAGATTTCGCTAATATTGTTGAACCACTCTTAGTAATCAAAAGAAAAAGAGTAAATTTACGTGGACAGCGGAAGCTAACACAGCTTTTGAAAGATTAAAAGAAGCGCTTATTAATGCCCCTGTTTTAAAATTCCCTGAGGGGGACGAAAACCTGGAAATTGCAGCAGATGCGTCAGACTATGCGGTGGGTGCGGTTCTTATGCAAAATAACCATCCGCTGGCATTTTTAGTAAAACATTGAATCAGACACAAAGGAATTATACAGCTACAGAAAGAGAAACATTAGCCGTATTAATGGCTGTACACAAATTTCGAGTTTATTTCGGCAAATCGCCAGTAACAGTCTTTTCGGATCATGAGGCTGTTGGTAGACTTTACTCGGGAAAAAACCTAACGCCCAGGTTAATAAGATGGGCTTTAAAACTCCAAGAATATAATATCACAATAAAATATAAACCGGGTAAGGAAAACAATGTAGCTGACGCACTTTCTCGTATAAAACTGGACGACGAAGGAAATGAACTTAAATGCGCTGTGTTGACTTCAAAAATTTTAGATTCTAGAGATACGGTTATTACTGAACTGAAAGCTGATCCTGAATTTGGAAATATCTATGCTTATTTCAAAGACCCCGAAAGCTTTGAGCATACAGATATCGATGCGATAAGAAATAGAGCAAAAAACTATGAAATAATAGATAATTTATTATTCTATACGAAAACAACAAACGAAAATCTTGAGTATAAGCCAGTCATCCCAGCCTCGCTTCGATTAAGCATTTTGAAGGAGTTGCACGAAGAAAAAACAGCGCGCCACCTCGGGGTCAGAAAGACTATAAAAAGGGTACGCGAGGCGGTATATTTAACGCAATTATACAAAATAGTAACGGCGTATGTCAGGTCCTGCAATCAATGTCAGTTAATAAATGATATTAATTACAGCCCGGCCGGGTATTTAAATAGCATTCGCGCTACATTTCCGAATGAAATTTTAGGCATAGATCTCCTTGGTCCCTTCCCCCAGAGCGAGTTAAATAAAAATCGTTTTCTTTTAGTAATAGTAGATCATTTTTCAAAATGGATAGAAATTGTTCCACTTAAACGCGCGTCAGCCAAAACAGTCGCAGATGCATTCTTACACAGATACATTTTAAAATACGGTGCAACGATAAAAGTCATTAGCGATAACGGAAAACAATTCATTAGTCAAATATTTGAAAACATATGCAATGGACTTGGCATACGCCATATCAGAATGGTTCCGTATAGACCACAGGCTAACATAGCAGAAAGAGTTAATAAAAACATTGTAAAAATAATTCGCAGTTACGTTAGCACACATCACAAGCTCTGGGATGGCTACATAAATGAATTAGCTTATGCTTTAAGAACGGCACATCATGATACTACGGGAAAAACTCCAGCAGAATTATTTTTAGGCAGAAAGTTAATTACGCCTTTAGATAAATTATTCTTTGTGCAACAAAGAGAGCAGGAGTTTAAACAACAAGATGTGCAAAAGCTAATTGATCAGGCGCTTAAAACCTCGGATACGGCAGGAAATAGGCAGAAACTTTACTATGATAGAAAACGCCGTGAAGCAGATTTTAAAGTTGGGGATAAAGTATTGAAGCGGAAATTTTCTTTATCAAGTGCCCCAGACAATTTTATGGCAAAGCTAGCTCCAAAGTTTGAAGGCCCCTATGTAATTCAGGAAATCAAAGGGGTAGTCTTATATCTTAAGAACGACAGAGGGGAAATCTGTAAAGCAAGTCCCGACCAGGTGAAAAAATACTATAATCCAAATGATTTTGAAATCCTTAAAAGTTTCTTGCAGGACTCAAGTCTAAACGAAGTAGAAGAATCAGAGACTACAACAACTATTCCACCACCCAAGAAACAGAGAACTGAAGAGAGACCTAGCACTTCTACAACCCGGACGTCGGTATCAAAAAGAAAAAATGATTTTCAAACTCCGGCGTTTAAGAAAAACAAAAATACAGATGAACCGGGTAAAGAAACCGTGGTAAAGAGAAAAACACCACCTACAAAGAATAGCAGGAGAAATTACACATCGAGGAGAACGCGCACACGGCCACAGAGTCAGGTGCCAGCAAGGCCGCCGGTCCGGAAACTGAAACGCCAGCAGGAGGCACAAAAATACGAGGAACAGAAGAAATTCAAGAAGGACTCCAGACCGGAGGACGTCAAGACCAGCCGTCCCAGGAACAAACGCAAAGGCCAACAACCAGACGATTACTCCGTCAAGAGGCCAGCATGCAGAGGACGCAAAAGAAAGAGCAACGTGGACGACACTCGGAGATCAATAAGGAGAAGATTGACATCCATGAAACCTCTAACTTGGGATCAATTCTGCCAAAAACGGATGACGGAGTTTCAAGCATCGAAAACTCAAAGATAAGTTAAAACCTTCTATAATTTTTTCTCTCTTTTGTTCCGAAATGTTATGCATAAGTACGAAGTTCTATGTTTTGACGAAAGTCAATATGTCTCGGTTGAGACTTAGTTTTGTTTTACTTTATTTAGCTAAGGCAAAAGTATTATTTTCTTTAAGTGTAAAAGCTAAAAACAAGCATTTTCTGTTGGTCGAAAGACTAATTCTGTTATGTTAAAGCCAAAATTTGGCCGAAGATAAAAATAACTTCGTATTCTTGTATTAATAAGAATTTTACTTTCAGTGCCGCCAGCTTTGCGAAGAATGAGTAAAGTAAAAATTTATTTTCTCTTATTCATTTTATGGTAAATTGTAAAAAGCATATGTATTAAAAATTTGTAAATGTATGTAAATACTTGAAGGTTATGTAAAAGTAGAATTTAGTCTAGAAGCAAAAATTGTAGATGCTAAAAGTGAATGCTTAAAAGCAATGAAGTCAAAATTTAAGTATTAAACTGCAAAGTCATGCTTTAGAGCGAAAGCCTGCATGTTTAAAGATGAATGAGGGGGAAGTTAGAATGAATGTGTTTTGTAGGGTTCTCCAACTACATTTGAATTTTTAAGAATATTAAAGTAGCTCATTGAGTTGTAGAATGTCGAGTAAGGTGTGTCTATTTGGTCGTTGAATTCTAACAAATCATGGTGGTTAGGGGAAGTGTTGTAAGACTAAAACACGAATATTCCCGTTTGACAACACACACGGTGGAGAGCCAGGGTAAAGTTAAATTAATGCTTGAAAAATTGAATGAATGTGAAGTAAGCAATAACTAAGAAAAACGAATCGTTTAAAAACAAAAATTTATTGTGTCAAGAAAGTGTAAATTATAATGTATGTAGAAAGATACTGATACTTATTCCTTCCAGATGCTGGAAGGAAAGACCAAGATTGATTGATGAAGTCCAGGAAAAGTTGCTGTAAGAAGAAAGCTTTGTAACGAGCAACAGAATTTTAGTATAATTGTTACATAAGATTTTTTTTTTGTGTAAACGAGGTTCTCGCCAGTTAGTTCAGAATTAGAGAAACTTACAACAGGTCTTTTGTAGGACCTGCTTCCAAGTTTTCCAAATTCTGGCAGCGGCAAATGTAGGGTTTATATTTATTTTAACTAACATTTATTTTAAGTTTAAACTATCTTTCCTGTCAAGCCTTACTTTCCCCTGGAACTGCCAATGCCAGAATATGTAAATTTGAGTAGAACGCGCAAGGATTCAAATTATCAGCGGAAGTATTCTGATTTAAATAGAGAGGAAACGAGTTCGGTGAGTGATATTCTTACTTAGCGAGCGCGGAGGTAGTTAGCGAGAATTGAAGAACCCCGCGTTGCGGCCTATGTGCTTGGCGGGAAGTAGTGGTAATCGTTCCAGTGAGCTTCAAGTCTGCTGAATTAGCAGCGGTATTGTAAAACGCGGTGAGTTAGTTATTTTAGAGAGCCTCGTAGTTAGAATCTTGTCTTTACTTTCTTTTCAGGTTATTATTTTTATTTGACTGCCAAGTTGGCACAGTCTGTAAGCGTCAAGAGGACGCAATTGTAATTTATTACGTTGAATAAAAGGGACTTAAACCCTTCACAAGGCTCTATCTTTTATACAAGTTTTCACAGTCACCTCTTGGTTGCGTGCAAGTTGAAGGCGCGCAACGTTATAGAATATAAATTTACATCACCGAATATGAATACATGAACTTACATATTTCTAAGTTTTTATTCTGTAAATTCTTCTAAAGTTGTTTGAAAATCTAATTTCCTTGCGTCTTCACTTTCAATTGACATAATTGCTAAACTATTTAATCTCTCTTAATTCATTGTCGATCTCAGAAAGTTTTTTATTAATTTTAGCCTGGAAAATCATCTCTCTCAAGAAGCAACGCTTACTGGAATTGTTAAGAATATTCGGAGATCAATTAACAAGTTTGAAAATGCCGTTGCTCTATCATTATCCGATAAAAATTTGAACATTTTAAACGGATTTTCAAAAATTCTGAATTAAAAATAGATTTCAAGGCTTCCATTTCTTCAACTAACATTTTCCCGTTTATATCAGCTTCTTTCACCTGTTAACTTAGAATCATTTTCTGTTAACTTAGAATCTGTTAGAAAAATTTCTAATTCAGCTGCATGTTTTTGAAGTACTTCTTTTTCCATATTTTGAAATTTTTCCAGAAACCCAAATAATTGATTATGATTTTTTAATTGTTTAAAACGATCTTTGAGTGATTCTGTAGGTTTATCTAAAACATTAAAAAAAGATATCTTGTATGCATATATCGGGTCTTCAATATGTTCATCATCGCCTTCATAATTGAAATGTTTCTTTCTTTTCCGAAGCCTTTTATTTTGAAAATCTGTTGATAAGTCGAACTAGTTGCGCGGGCATATACCTGCATAGTAGTTTACGTACGTAAAGTAGCTCACGTACGTAGTGCAAAATCTCTCTAATATAGGACTATCCCGATTAAATTCAATACATTTGATATAAACGTTTACGGCTATCAGTTTTCTATGTTATAAAGTATATATTATATAATAATAAACACATTAATAAATCTCATCCAGCAATGCGAACTTAAATTAAATATATTTTTAATTATTTGAATAATTCATAATTTATTTATTATCGTGAAAAGCAATTTGCTTTAAATTTCGAGATTTTTTTTTGTTCATTTTGATGGTAACGTAGGGCCCTTTCAAATGCGGGGCCCAATCGCTCCAATCGTCCTTTATCCGGCCTTGATTTGCATCATGAAATGATGGGTTTTTTTAGAAGAGTCTCCAGGATGAGTTGGAAGAGAAAAAGATTTCATTTCTAGCTAGACATAGGAAAGTCTAGCTGAGTTGGGGCCATGCCCGTTTGCAAAGAAAGTTCTGGAACAGGAGGTTCTATCGAGTCTAGATGAGGTATTGAAGAGTTCATACAATGATCCATTTGCATCATGAAAAGATGAGTTTTTGAAAAATGTCTTACAAACTCATCTTTTCATGATGCAAAAAGGATGAGTTAAGAAAGAAAAAGATTTCACGCCCATAGCAGAGTAGTTGAGTTAGGGGAGGGGGTCCATAATCCGGTTGCAAAGAAAGTCCTCTCACAGGAAGTTCCATGTAATGATCCGTTTGCAATGGAAGTTCTTCTGAAGGAGGGTGCGAAAGAGATTCCACGAAATGCGTTTCTTGATACGAATTGTTTTTCTTGGTGGGTAATGTATGAACTTACTGGAAAGGTTCCTCATCATCAATCAATGGTATTCACTTGCCGTGGTCTTCTGCCGTGGATCTAAGTCCAAACGTGAAATAACTCTTGGTCACAAAAATATTTTTCCATCGGTAGCTCATTCGAGGATGGGTATATTTTCTTTCTGTTTGAATACTTCTTAAAACTCGATCGATCCGATGCCAAGGAAATGGAAGACAATCTTTAGCTTCTTTACAGTCCAGTAAAGTTCTTTCGATATTTTGGGAGAACAGGTCCGACGATTCCGTTACGTGCTTGAACCAAATGCAGGTTTGGTTGGCAGGTAAATGGAGAATAAATTTGGCACAATAGTTGATAAAAAACACTTTCAAATTGTCAGTTTGAGTCAAAGTCTTTAAATCTTTCAGGTGAGAGATAAATTGCATCGGGATTACATCCAAGAGGGACATGGCTTCTTTTACACACAGGCATAAAACAAATGGCTCTCCTCTTCTCCCGCTCTCGCTTTTATGGTTGCACCTAAAAAAAAGAAAGACACATTTACGTCTTCCAAGAATTTTTCTTCTATCAATGACCTTGGTTCAGTTTTTGTTCAAATAAGTTCAAAAAAAAAAAAAAAAGGAAAGATTCGTTTACGTCTTCCAAGAATTTCTCCTCTATATATGACTTTTGTCCACTTTTTGTTCACCGCTCGAGTAGGTGGACGAAAAAAAAAAGATACGTAAATAGCTTTCAAGGATTTCTCCTCTATGACCTTTGTTCAGTTTTTGTTCACCACTTGAGTAAGTGGACCCAAAAAAAAAAAAAAAAAAAAAAAAAAAAAAAACCGAAAGATTCATTTACGTAAACAGCTTCAAGGAAATAATAGAAAAGTTCCAAGAATTTCTCCTGTATCGATAACCTTTGTTCAGATTTTTGTTCACCGTTTGAATACATCCAAGATTGGAATAACTAAATAATTCATGAAAGAATGGAGAGGGTAAATATATATAAATAGAGGAAGAGAAAGAGACACAGTTTTCTTTTTTGAGGAACCACATCATGCCAAAGCCTCAGATAACAACGTGCATTTTTTTTAATATAAAAATTATATAATTCCGTTTTACATCCATCATCCAAGGTGCAGTTTATTTAAAGCCTCGGATTTTCCTAAATGTGTGGGTTACAATTTAATTGGATCGATTCATGCCATGATGCAAACCCATCTTATAGACGACAATGTTTTAACTCGTGAGATTTCTACCTTGGCTGCGCAAATCTTGTTGATAAAACGAGCCAAATATCAAAACACTGCCGCCTTTTTTAACGCTTTCGCAAATGAATCGGATTATGGAGAGTTTTATGGAAAAAAAGGGTGCCGTGATTGATTTTAGCAATTGGTTGCAAAAAATCTTGCATGAATCTTTCTTGATTGTCCAGACCAGAACAGTAAATATTATATTCCCGCTAATGATCACATTACCAAGTATCCCGTCACGAATTTTGACAAAATTGTCGATCAAGGAATGATTGAATGTTTGAAGACCTATCCTATACCTTCAAGATTTTCCCTGGAGAAGGACGATAAGGAAAGACCTCTAGACGATTCTCGATGTCCCTCAAATCATCCGATGACTGGGTTAAAAAAAACCATTCAAGAAAAACCTCTAGATGATTTCCCATGTATCTCAAAATGATTCGATGACAGGGTTCATAAAAGACCCATTCAAGAAAAACCTCTAGATGATTCATCAAGATCATCGACTATTCAAAAAGGACCTCTAGATGACTTGTGTAATCCGAATAGAATTCAAAAAAAGACCTGTAGATGATTCTATTCCAACAAGAACACCGGATGATCAAGCTATTCCCAAAAGAGATATGGCTCGTGTAAACAACAAACTCTCATTCAAGAAAGACCTCTAGATTATTCCATCTCTCCATCGAGATCACGAGCTATTCAGAAAGGACCTCTGGGATGTCTTGTGTGGTCCGAATAGAACTCAAAAAAGACCTGTAGATGATTCTATTCCAACAAGAACACCGGATGATCAAGCTATTCCCAAAAGAGATATGGCTCGTGTAAACAACAAACTCTCATTCAAGAAAGACCTCTAGATTATTCCATCCCTCCATCGAGATCACGAGCTATTCAGAAAGGACCTCTGGGATGTCTTGTGTGGTCCGAATAGAACTCAAAAAAGACCTGTATATGATTCTATTCCATCAAGATCGCCGGATGATCAAGCTATTCCCAAAAGACTTATAGATGGCTCGTGTAAACAACAAGCTCTCATTCAAGAAAGACCTCTAGATTATTCCATCCCTCCATCAAGATCACCGGCTATTCAAAAAGACCCTCTAGATGACTCGCGTGATCCGAATAGAATTCAAAAAAGATCTTTAGATGATTCCATTCCCCCATGTAAAAGAAATGTGGAAACAGCAAGACCTCATAAGGATAGACTTCCATTTAAAAAACGATTTATTGAACTCTCGTGTAGACCGAAATAGTTTCAACAGACTTTTGAAGAGAAATGTATTCAACTGACCGTTTCATAATGACATTAATGATCGGACAATCTTCGTAGTCATTCTTATAAACAAATGGGAAAGACGTTTCATCAGCTGTGAAAGAGAGAAAATATTAGCAAAAAAAAAAAAAAAAAAAAAAAACTGATTTGAAGCGAAACTCGCGATGCTTATATAGATAACCATGAGTTCATTTTTGACAAATTTGCAATGTCTTACCGACTGGGAAAAAATTTCAGAGCTCAGAGAAAATCTAAAACACAAATTTAAAAAAAAACTTTCTTTTTCTTCATTTTAATGACAATGAATAGATTTCCAAGATTGGATGACTCTAATTTTCGAAACATGTCGTCTCAACAGGAAACAGAGGGGGAAGAGTTAAATCTATTTTTAGAAACATGTCGTCTCAACAGAAAAAGAGGAAGAGTTCATTTTAATGACAACTTTAAAATGAACAAAAAGGAAAAGTTTTTTTAAATTCTGATTCAGTTATTTTCTCTGAGATTGCACAGGATTTTATAACAAAATATATTTTTGACAAGTTATTCATTTTTATTCTTCTCCTTTAAATTATAATGATACTGAACCACTTTTTGAAAAGCGCAATTATAAAAGCCATTCGTACGATTAGGACACGCTATTCGTTCGTTGGAATTGTATTTCATAATCTCTTGAGCGGCTCCCAAAATGAGAAAAAAGGGTTTTTTAAGCCATTTTTCTAAAAATCGCTGTTTCGTTTCCCCTCTCATCCAAATGAGAGAAAAGGGTTCTGTCAACATGTATAATAGCTATGGGAAGTAACTATAAGGTATTTCTCCTTCGTACCATGATAAGCCGTGATAAGCCCAAACAGCCGTTCGTTTTCCTTTTTCGGTGAGCATATTATTTGGAAAAGGGGGTTTGAAAACAGATACCCCTCGTGATGTGCCATCGGAAGTGATGAAGGCTAATACTTTCACAATAAAAGATCGTTGAAAATTGTAGAAACCTTCAAAGTCGATCACAAATTCCATTTCCTCTTTCTCTTTTCAAGCTGACCTTTATTATTTATTTATTATGAAAGAACTCATCTCATGAAACGCGATATCAAAGTAATGTGACCTTTATCTCATGACAAGGTTGTTATGACCTTCATGATTTTAAGAGACACGTGCTCCACTGAGTATAAAAGAGGGTGTCATAGGGAAAGCGGTATCATTCCTTCAGGATAGAGTAGAAAGAGAATTTTTCGGGGTAAGTGATTTTCTTGCTTTCTATAAAATGCTTTTCTAAACTTTTGTATAAATGTTTAAAATGATAGGATATAAATGTTTGAAGATAATTCAAAGTCTCTATTCTTAAAGTTATTTTCTTTTCTGTTTTAAAATGATAGGTTCCCCTTCAATTGATTTTCAAAATGATTTCTGTTCCCCTAACGGGGTACTACATTATTCTCGACATGGAGTCGTTTCTCTATCATGATCAAGAGGATGGAAAAATATCTTTTATCGTACAGGAATTAGGTTATATCACTCATGATTCTTCATTGCGCTGAGAATAAGGTGAAGAATTTTCGATACAATTTAAAAAAATACAATTACGCTCTCCGGAAATTGCATTTGTATGAACCAGGGGCTACAAAGTAGAAGAAGAGGAGGAGGAAATGTATGACAAGAGTGGCGACGAACTTTCTATGAAGAACTGGGATGCCTTAGAAACGAAAGAATATCGGTCACGTCCTCAAACACGCTTAGATCTCAAGGAGAACAAGCCTCAAGAGGCTCCATGGTCGTCCAAAGAGGAGGAGAAAGTGTATGGCAAGTGCTATAATGACACGAGTGATGACTATGACGGACTTTCTATGAAGTGTTTGAGCTGGGACACTTTAAAAGCAAAAGAATATTGTTGTAATCCTCAAACACGCTTGGACTTCAAGAAGACTGACTCCTCAGGAGTACTCTCTATGGTCATCTAATAGTATTTGGTCTTGGAGGGATCCAATGGACGTAAAATAATTTTTTACTTCATTTTATGATCCATAAATGAAAGTTCTTTAAAGTTATAATATGTTTCGTTTGTCTAAATAGAAATATAAATAATTTGGTCCAATTAAAAAATGACAAGAGATACTTGAAGTTAACAACATTAATCGTGAGAATTCTATGAAAATATTCCATATGGAACATAACATAATTTATAGGAAAAGAGTTTAATGTAAGGTTAAAATAAAATATATATATATACAGTAAGACCCCGCTTAACGCGGGGAATACGTTCCATCAAAGTAGAGCGTAATGCGAAACAACGCTAAACGAGGCTATCTTTACATGTAAATATTGGGGTTAGGGAAAGATGGCTAGGAAATTGGTTAGGTATTAAATTTAAAAAGTATGTTTTTTAATAAAAATAAAACCAAACATTTATTTCTTAAAGCCCAAATTAATACCACATTATTATTTCTTGCAAAAATAAAAACAAAATATAAATAACAAAACGAATATTCTTAAAAAAACAAATAAAATTCTAAGTCAGTCATATTTAGTTAGCCTTCCGCGTTTTCAGTGTTCTGCCTTTTTGTGACAAAAGCATCTAATGTTGTTTGCCTTTTTCTTTTGCGTTGTTCTCTTAAAAGTTCTTCATAAACGGATAGAGCATCTCTAACACCGCGCCTTACTTTTGAGCTCCTGTCAAAATTCGGATCATTTTCAATGAATTGATCCATTATTTCAGTTATGGTAGACAAACTCCTTTTTACAAACGCCATCGAAAGTTCTTTTTGCTCTTCTTCTGAATCACTGCTGTCAACATTTTTATTTTCTTCTTGTTCAGTTAATTCCTTGAGCTCATCATTAGAAAGACTAGCCGCTGCTTCTTGAATTATTTCTTCGACATCTTCCACATTTACCCCTTCAAAATATGTCTGTATAATACCGCACCAAACAAGAAATACTAGTACACTCTTTCGGATATGTATTTGAAACCTATCGCTGCATAATAGTTCGGGAAATCCCCGTATGCTGCGAGCGATTTCGTGGAATCCCCGGGTTGAAATAAAAGAGCGCTAAACCGAAACAGCGCTAAACGAAACAGCGTTAAGCGGGGTCTTACTGTATATGAATTCTAGAAAACGTTGTAAAAACAAAACAGATCTTGAACACCGCTTTTACACGAAAAAAGAAATGTTTATATAAATAGATATGATCTCATTCTTGAAAAATGGAAAAATCCCATTTCTCGTCCTTAACAACAGTAGATATAAATTCATGCATCATTTTACAAATCCTTACAAAACTACCATGGACTGTGATTTCAACTTAACAGCTAATCATTCTAAAGAACCAAGAGTTATGATGATGTATGTTGAGGAAACATTAGAAGAAGAAGTGGAAAGACTTTCAAATAAACTAAGAGAATCAACGCGAGATTTGTTTAAAGTGTCTGAGGAACGCCTAAGAAATTTGAATGAACCTTTCTATTTTAATCCTTTACTCCAAAGACGGGTACCCATTGTTTTAAGTATCAAAGATAATCATTCAATAGCTAAGTAAATGTCTAGTCAAATGAACATTTCAGAAGAATCCCTAAATGTAAGGGGAAAAAATTTAGTTGAGTCCAAGAATATCTGAGTTGTTTCACTTTCAGACAAACAATATAAAAACACTCACTCTGAAGAGTAGATTAAAGCTAATAATTGAACCGCCATCAGGAACAGACGTTAAGTCTCTGTTAGAGAGGATTCATCTTCTTGAACAACAAGTCCAAGCTTTCACGGACGAAAAGGCTGACAAAGTTTTATTAAATATAATTTTATTTCCAAAGATGCAAAAGACCCTGTTCGTTGTGATCCTCTCGATGCAGGTATGGATTTAAAATGAGTCCATGATTGCTTTGTACCTGCAAGAGGAAGATCTTTCGTTCAAACGAGTCTTCAGGTAGAATTTCGAAAGGGATACTTTGGCAAAATTGAAAGCCGGTCTGGACTTTCTTGAAAACATGGAACTGAAACAGGGGGAGGAGTCATCGATGAATCTGATCGCGGTGAAATTGCCGTGATTCTGTACAACCATACAGATGAAATGTTCTATTTTTCTATGATATCGTAGAAATAGTATTGCAGAATGTAAATCGTCCCAATAAAAGGATAAAAATTAACGCAATAGCCATTGAGTCTATAACACTAGGGCAAGTAAAAGGTTCGTTCTCCGTGGATACGAAAGATGGCGTGTGATAAGGGAATAGAATTAGCAGATACTGGTACGAGTAATGAAATTCAAGTATTAATAGGTTCCGATCATATTTGGGAAATTTTAGGGAAACGAAACGTGAAGATTTGTAAAAAATTAGTCGCAACAGAAAGCACCTTCGGTTTCGTAATTCAAGGCAAGGACGGAGGATCAAATCAAGGAGGCAAGAGTTAATCATAATAATAATAGTTTTTAATTTATTACTGTTATATCATAACACTGAAACCTATTACTTTATTTATCTCATGTTTCTCGAAGGCAGTTCTGGCCCTGTTTCTTTAAATCTAACTCCCCTAACGAGTTCCCGCTCCCTCCTCTCTCCAGACCGTGACCTTCGAGAAAGAGAAGGCCATGACACTTTATAAACATGGCGGAGCTTTCAGTCCGATGTTATCGTTGGAAAGTCGTCTGGGTTTTTAAATTTTCGTCGGAAATATAACTTTATCATGCTGCTTAGTTAATTAAAATAGCTGAAAGAAAGGAGGCTTTATATACATTATTTTCTTTAGCTTTTTACAGATATTTTAATTAACTTTGTGCATAAATATAATTGAGCGAACCAAAGAACAAACGAACATGTTACAAAAATTTTAACGCTGACTGAAAATTGCCACTGTCATGATAAATTGGGAAGGGGTTCTTAAGATAATAATTGATATTTTACCTAGGCTCAAGTATTAATTTATTCGCATTTCAGAGCAAAATATAACCATCAACTTCTATATCTCCAACGTATGTAAATGAAATACTATATAAACTAGCTAATAAATATGATAACAAATATTTCGTTCAAGAAACGTACCTAAATCTTATAACAAAAAAGCCTTCCATCATTCATATTTGAAATGAGATAACCTAACAAACAACATACACAACTGACAATAAAAAAATAATAAAAAGCATATAAATGATAATCGTAATTCCCATTATCCTAAAATTAGAAGCTAAAAATATGTTTATACACCTGCATGTGATTGAAGGAAATGGTGTTAAGAAACATCAGCATTACTACTAAATAATATCGTAATTCCTAATTAATGCATTTTTAATCATATAATATTTAAAAAAACATCAAATTTTACATTTAAGTGCAAATTGCAGTTCTGTTATTTTTCTCTTGGAATTCGTAATACGAGGGCCATCCAGGAAGTAGATTACGTTTCCGTCTGTGTCCGCTAGGGGCGGGGCTAGCGCGGCCATCTTGGGGTCAGAGCGTTGCGCAGCTCAGTCTGCATCTAGCCGTGCTAGTGAGAGGTTCGTGCTGTGCTCCGTTCAGATACTGTGACGGTTTGAAATGTCTGCGTTAATTGAAAATCCCGCGAGCTGCGAGGTGCGCTCAGTAATAAGGTTTCTGACTGCAAAAAACTGTAAACCGATAGAAATCTATCGGCAGCTTCGTGAAGTGTATGGGGACAACATTATCACTGAAGGTGGAGTGCGTCAGTGGGTCATAAGATTTCAAAATGGCCGAACCAATGTTCACGACGAAGATCGAAGTGGGAGACCCAGCATAGTGACCGCCGAACTTCTCGAAAAAGTCGATGCTAAAGTCCGTGAAAATCGAAATTTCACAATAACGGAACTTTCTTTGAGTTTTCCACAAATTTCGCGAAGTTTGTTGCACGAAATCATCAGCGAAAAGCTTGGTTACCACAAGTTTTGTGCAAGATGGAAGGCAAGAAGAGGTAACGAAGTGGTTGAAGGCGCAGGCGGCCGAATTTTTCGACGAAGGAATTTCCAAGCTCGTACATCGCTACGATAAATGCCTTAATTTGCATGGTGACTATGTAGAAAAGTAGTATTTGAGTGTGGCTTTCATCTGTATATAATAAAATTTGTTTCCTATACTTTGTTTATTTTTTTATTCCAAAACGTAATCTACTTTCTGGATAGCCCTCGTATATCTCTTGGTATGAAGACGAGTGTTGCAAGTTATGTTTTTTAATTATTTCATTTGAATACATTCCCTTTTCATTGTTAATTTTTGCACATCCTTGTGATAGCAATAAAATTCATGATAAATGGGAAAAACCTTTTTGTTGTGTGCTATTTAATGAAGCGCAGATTTAAATGTGCACTTCTTACTATTGTGTATATTATTCAAATCATTTCTGCGCAGTATCCAAGGCAAAGTATCCAAAGGAATGTTATTGATTTGAAAAAATGAATAAAATGGCCATGAAAATCTGCCATTGTCTAAAACAAGCATATATATATATATATATATATATATTTACATATGATCGAAAGAAATGATGTTAAAAATCATCAGCACCGCTACAAATTATTATACTTTTAACAGCTTTCTATTTAAAAAACACTAAAGGATTTTTTATTTTAATTGGAAATAGTAGTTCTGTTACTTATTTCTGGTAACTTTCAAACACTGCATAGTTTATGTGTTTTTTTTTTTTAAATATTGCCACATACACTATTTTAAAATATTTAAAATATTTTTTTTAATATTTTAAAATAGTGTATGTTGTTTGTTAGGTTATGTCATTTCAAATATGAATGTTGGGAGGCTTTTTTGTTATAAGATTTAGGTATGTTTCTTGTACGAAATATTTTTTATCACATTTATTATCCTAATTTATATAGTATTTCATTTACATACGTTAGAGATATAGAAGTTGATGGTTATATATTTTGCTCTGAAACGCGAATAAATTAATATTTGAGCCTAGGTAAAATATTAATTATTATCGTAAGACCCCCTTCTTAATTTATTTTGACGGTGGCAATTTTCAATCGGCTTTAAAATTTTTGTAAAATATTCGTTTCTTCTTCGGTTCTCTCAATTATATTTATGCACAAAGTTAATTAAAATATCTGTAAAAAGCCTAAAAAAATAATGTATATTAAAGAAAATAATGTATATAAAGCCTCCTTTCTTTCAGCTATTTTAATTAACCAAGCAACATGATAAAGTTATAATTCCGGCGAAAATTTAAAAATCCTGATGACGTTCCGACGACAACATCGGACGGAAAGCTCCGCCATGTTTATAAAGTGTCATGGCGTTCTCCCTCTCGAAGGTCACGTCCAGACCCGAATCACTTGCGACGTGAATGACCGTTCGCGACTGGTTCCTTTCTCGTGATGTTAGCACCACAAGATCATTGATCAAGGAAATATCGAATCTTCTCAAAACTCATGATGTAACTCTTAAAAATTGATTCTGGCCCTTTATTCGATTTCGAATTTATTAAATTAAGTCTTCAAGTGTTTTTATTTTTTAATCTTTGATGATGTGGTGATAAAGTCATTAAGCCTGTGAGCCTCGTAATTGAACCCTTCCTTCATCCTTTATAGATGGAACGCCCAGGGCAGGATTTACATATAAGTTACACAAGTTATAGCTTAGCACTCTCATTTTTTTGGCACCCCTCCCAAAAAAATTTAAAATATAGGGTACTATTCGGTTTTGAGGGCCGTAATAAATCGCCAAACTATTGTTGATGCCAGTGCTGCCAAAAATAATTGCGGCAACCCTTACGCAAGAAAGGAAGTACACTCAAAAATCGTTAATTCGGACTCGTCGGGCCTTCGGCGATTCCGGATTATCGATTTTTCCGGATTATAGATCATCAGTTTAAATCTAGTAAGACCGCATTAAAAGAAATTATAAAGTTAAAAATATGAAACCGTAATTTATGAAATAAAGAGCAATTATGATCTAAAGGGTATAAAAATTTACAAAAAAAAGCTTAATATTTATTTGCTTACTTTATTAAACATTTCTTTCAATGTTGTTGTTTAAGTTGCTTCGTTTTATCCGGTTTATCGGAGTCGCGAACGGTCATTCACGTCGCAAGTGATTCGGGTCTGGACGTGACCTTCGAGAGGGAGAAGGCCATGACACTTTATAAACATGGCGGAGCTTTCCGTCCGATGTTGTCGTCGGAACGTCATCAGGATTTTTAAATTTTCGCCGGAATTATAACTTTATCATGTTGCTTGGTTAATTAAAATAGCTGAAAGAAAGGAGGCTTTATATACATTATTTTCTTTAATATACATTATTTTTTAGGCTTTTATAATACTTTCTCTTTAATTCTAATTAATTTAATTTTTCTTCTAATTAGTTTAATTTTTGAAAGTGATAATACTTTCTCTTTAATTCTATAAACAGACATAATTTCTTGTTCAGTTACAAAGTTCCGCTGTTCAAGTCCTATAATTGCTGCGTCGAGAATATAATTTGTCAATCGAAATTTTTTCGTTTCCAATAACCTCTGTGTCACTTTCTTCACTATCGGAAGCGAATTATAACGACGTGGAATTTGATTTAAATCATATCAAAGACGGAGTACATCGAGATGAAATACTATATTTAGTAAGGAATTATAAACCAAATAAAATAGAAAGATCTGCCCTGAAGATAAGGATAGTGCTGACAGATCAACTTCCAATTCCTTGTGCGCCGCGGCGTACCCCCTCCCCCCGCCGCAGAGCAGCGTGAAATTGATAAACAGATTTCGGAATGGTCAGAGAAACAAAGGATATGCCTTTATCCATTTTTTGCAGCAATTCCACTTTTTGTTTAATGGACTTCGAAACATACTTTCGCTTTGTCGATCCTTTACATATTAGTAAATATTTATCGGAAATTCTATTTGACATAATCGAAAGTTCAAGCTTACTTTTATAAAATTGCTCTAACAGTCTGCAAAAAATAATAAGCCGGATCCAATTCGAAGATTAAGCAACAACGCAATCTGCAACAATTACGGAATTAGATAATTTTAGCTTAGCTTATACCATCCATTATACATTAAACGCGCATGC
Source organism: Stegodyphus dumicola (assembly GCF_044657685.1). Lineage (NCBI taxonomy): Eukaryota > Metazoa > Arthropoda > Arachnida > Araneae > Eresidae > Stegodyphus > Stegodyphus dumicola. The sequence goes on from NC_140776.1 coordinate 123,213,344, forward strand.
GTAAACGTACCACGCGCATTCGCACAAGCATATTCGCAGCCGCAAAGGTCTTACGCTCATGCGTCAATGCGACGCATGCGCAGAAAGTTTGTATCTTTGAGGTCTGGATTATAGATCATTCCGGATTATAGGTGTCCGAATTAACGACTTTTGACTGTATAGTAAATAACTGTCTAAGATTTTATTATTTTAATTTAGATGAAAGGTTAATTTCATATAATACTTTTTTATTATAATAATTTATATTAAAAAGGCTAAACATAGCTGAATGGAAGTATAAGAGTAAATAACTATTTCAGATCATTATTATAATTTATATAAAAAAAAGACTAAACATAACTGAATGGATTCCTGCATCGCTATTTCGCTACCAAGTTATCGCTAAAGCATAAGTTCATCTCGTTGGTTGTTCAAACATAATTTTCTATAATGAATGATGCCTTTTCTTTTAAAAATTCTCGGTAAAGTGCAGAATCGCTCACTTATTTGCCGCTTTTTACAGGAGTAAAAATAATTGGATTTTTATCAATTTTCTTTTACTTTTTAAGTGAAAATAGGTCGATGTGTACATGGATAAAGTCAAGGGTGTGCGCAGTGCATTTTTGTGCAATTCTCGGATTTTTTTTAAGTGGAAATAGGTCGATGTGTACATGGATACCGAGTATGTGCAATTCTTAAAAACGCGTCCAGCAGTGGGTGATTCTGCACTTTACCCAAAATTCTATTGCAGACTTTTCGTCACGGGCAATTCCCAAATTGTTAAATCCATAGGATATCAAAAAAGGATTTAAAATCAAAAAAAGGATTTAAAAATTAAACTAGTATTTTAATGACGTCTTAAGAAAGAACTATATAAACTTACGCAATCCGAAATCAGCGCGTACGCTAGATTTCACGCTCTGTTAAATGGGCGCGTTTGCTAGATTTGGCGCTTTTGCGCATACATTTTCGCTGCAATTTTTTGACGGTCTTCAATACGGAATGGTACCAAATATGGTATTAAAATGTTGTATTACAGATTTATAAAGGGCTCCATATCTGAAATAGCTTAGGGCCTCATCAAGTCTAAATCCGGCCTTGGGTACGCGTTAAGGCCCGTCCTCGGCCGACTTAGCTGACCGACAATATTTGAGATAGCTCGCCTGCCTACAGCGTCACTCTGTCTACGATTTGTAAAGAAAGCTTATGGTATTGTCAAATAGTCAAAATAATGGGATGACTATTTTGCTTTAAATTGCTACTATAGCTACAGCTACAATTTTGAACTTATATACAGCTGCAGAGGGGGAATAGATAAAATGCGTTTGGACCAGAAATTGGGTCAAACGACGAGAAATTCATGATGCGCGTAATACTCTGCTCCCAGAGTTGCGTATGGAAGACACGGTGAAATTCGAAAAGTATTTACGGATGATACCGTGTGATTTAAATTTTTTGGTAAATTCAGTTTGCAGCAAAATTTTAAAAAATTATACTTTTCCTTTGTGTACTGAATGCGTAGATTACTCCATTATTATTATTATTATTATTATTATTATTATTATTATTTCATTTTCTGGAAAATTTTTGTGCGCTTAAATCTTGAAATAATAAAATAACCATGTTTCAGAAAAAATAAATGACTACTGTGCTTTAAATCAAAGCCTTTATAAATAGACAATAATGTTATAAAAATCATACCAGTATGAGTAAAACGTAGTAATAATGAATAAAGATTGCTACATTACAAAGCAAGAGTGTAATTTTAGTGCAAAAATTTCAAATAAGAAATATCATAAAGGTGCAAAGTCTTAAGTAGATATTTATTCAACATTAAAAAACTAATATCAGCATAATTAAATAACTAATACAATCTGAAAACTATGATCATATGACTCTCTCAGTTGATCAGCTAATAAAATTTAGCAATATTGTATTAAATTGGGCTGTAATTTGTTTAGACAAAACTCAATGAACACAAAACTGAGTTTGTGACTTTCTTTTGAGCTTTTACGCAACTACTGAAGTTTTCACCAGTAGATCTAAAACACGTGCCAAAGGCCATTCGAAAAAATAAAAATAAAGTTGTTAAAATTCAATAAACCCCACACCCGTAGGCGGAAAAAAAAATGATTTTTAAGTCATGCAGTTCGAATTTAGTGATCGAGACACGAAATTAAAAAGGCTTGTAGGCGCAGAAAATCCAAAAATTAAAGTGGGAAGTCGAACCCACAATCTCGATATCCGGAGAAAAACCTGCGCTGCTGTTTACCACTGGGCTACAATCGCTCGTAGAGGACTTGTCGGAAAAACTATGTATTTCGTTATTTGATTAACTTCCATTTTCGGCGAAGTCAATGAGTCTTTGCGCTGCTCAAATCCAGCCCGTAATGAGGTACATTCATGGACCTTACAAGGTCCATGAATACATTTCGGTGACGTCGGAGGTCACGTGATGTAAGAACTGATAATGTAAACAAACAAGCTTGTGCTGTGGTAGATGTGTTGAAAATTCGGAAATTTTGTTTATTCTTAATTAGTTATGAAATTTGCATTTCATCTTTAATTATTATTTCATCCATTAATTAACTGTTCATTCATTTGGTTAGTATAATTTTGGTAACTCTTATATGTTATTGTTATCTTCATGATACTCTTTTGTTCGCTGCTTTACCATGTTTTGATTGTTAATATTTATTTATGAATTCTTTCCTTGATCTAATAATTAATTCATTTATAAAAAAAATGTAAAAATGAATACATAAAATCATGTTTACATAGATTGCTCTTCTACACTGAAAAGAAAGTTACTATAAATATTTTTAAGTCATAATTTTATCAGCTTAACGAGCAGAAGAGTAAATATAAATAGTTGGTTTCTAAAAATCGTTATAGTCAAGTTTCCGGAGCACTGTAAATGCAGTTGGCTCTTAAATCGTGTAAGGATAACGATGCCAATTCATTCTGCGCAGTTCAAAATTAATATATAATTTTATACAACTTAAAATTTAATTTTTACAACTGACTATTATCCTATTGATAGTATAAACTGCAAATTAACACATTTTGTATACAATAATATAAATGCCATAAAGAAAGATATAGAGATTTGTGCAACTGAGTTCACTGCAGTACTAGCTGTGAAACTAATAATTTTTCTTAATACATTTTTCTTCATTTTATAATTATAAATAATAAAAAGTACTATCTGTAGACATTTTAAATATTGAAAAAATAAATTTGAAGTTATTTTTAATCTTGTAAGTTACATAATTTATGTGCAGAATGTTTTATTTTAAAATCATGTAGCTCAAAAAGATTTTCAAGTGTATTTATTGAAAAGATCAACCATAGGAAATAGACTAATATAATTCTAATGCATATACCTAAGGCACATGTTATCTCATACTATGTAAGGCTACTATAAAGGGTATCTCTAGTAGCTCTAATACTATGGACTGACACAACCACTGATTTTCAAGGACTAAATATACATTCTAATTTAATATTTAAACTAAAAAACTCAGCAATCCCCCATGAAAATTTAGAATTAAGTATAAATTCTTATAAAAGCATCATTTTATATTAAAATGCTTCAATATTACTGATGCTTCTAATATTACAGCTGTTGGTATCCTTAATATCTATAATGGAAGGTATTGTAATATCTTGTTATTTAATAAATAAATATAATTATTGTTGAAGTGGCAACGCCATATTTGTATCAAACCGTTACTCAGCAACGAGAGATATTGTTTTTAAAAAAAGATTTGGTATTCTGAAGATTTTGCAGCTAGGAGTAGTATTAAAATTTTGCCACTTAAGAATTGTATAAAATTTGTCTATCACCGAGAACTAGAAATAAAATTTATGTTCTACTAAGAAGATTGTCTGTTTTGTAAATTACTGCAAAATACATTACAGTCATAATAAATTGGAGGTCCCACCGAGATACTGGAAATTAGGAGTGCAATTGTCAATTTCGATGGTGCTGGTCTTCTAATCCTAGAAATTTGCTGAATTTTTTAGAACAAGTTTGCTAATACCAATTGCCGAGTTTGTTTATTTCAAGGAGAAATGGATGTAAGAAGTCTGCCGTTTTAAAGCCAGATTTGAAGCGGATCATTCAAAGGTTATCTTCTGTGCTTCTGTAACTTGAGTCCGAGCAAAAACTGTCAAAAATAGGATATTGCTGATCTCTGAAGATAAGATTAAATCTTGGTTTTCTTAAAAAAGCTTTTATTGAATTTTAATACTTTGTTTCAGAATTATAGTTTATCGTGTAAGATTTTGTTTAAAATAACTGACACTAAAAATATTCAGCTTAAATTTATAATTGGTATTTGTGGTAAAGAAGTATTTTGAAATTATTAGTTATGCTTTACTTTTATTTGTATTGAATTTTTATGTTGATAAATGATATGTGTAAGCCATCCCGGCATTTATAAAAAAAAGAACTGCTAGCTGAGTTTTTGAATTTGTTGCCAAGCAGGCGCGTGAAAATAAGTAAGAACGTCAAACTGACGTAGTGTGATTTGATTATACTGCTGAATTGGCAAAGATGTTTTCTTAGTTCTCGCCATCCAGGCGTGTGATAGATAGTAACGTTATCCCGACGTATTACAGATTGTATATTCTAAAAGTTGTATTGTCAAACTGGCAAAAATTGTTTTTGTTATCGCCAAACAGGCGTGGAGATAGATAGTAAAATCGTCAAACTGACGTTGGTAAAATTCCATTGTATTGCCTAACTGGCAAAGGTGTTTATATAGTTATAGCTCACGAGGCTTGTGAATATTGAGTTAAAAAGTCAACCCGACGTAGAATTATAGTATTTTGTGCCAACCTGGCAAAGTTGTTTAAATAAATCTCTCCAATTGGTGTGAATTTCGTATTTGAGAAATTAAGTCTCTCCAAAAATTATATATTTTTAATACAAGTACGAGCTTTTAGATTGTATTTCAAAAGGAAGCCTATTAAAGATAACTTGTGTCAACATGTCAATCTTAGCCAGGAGTAAAAAACAGGATTTAAAAGTATTAGCAGAAGAGTTAGGATTAACCGTGAAACCTGATTTTAAGATTGCTCAATTTCACAAACTGATTACTGAAAGTCCCGATTATGATGAGGAGTTTACTCGAGAACTACTGGCTGCAATTAGAGAAGAAAGGGAACGAAAAGAAGAATGTGAAAGAGAAGAAAGAGAAAGAGAAAAGGAACGTGAAAGAGAAGAAAGAGAAAGAGAAAAAGAACGTGAAAGAGAAGAAAGAGAAAGAGAAAAAGAACGCGAAAGAGAAGAGAGAGAAAGAAGAGAAGAACGCGAAAAGGAAGAAAGAGAAAAAGAACGTGAAAGAGAAGAAAGAGAAAGAAGAGAAGAACGCGAAAGGGAAGAAAGAGAAAGGGAACGCGAAAGAGAAGAAAGAGAAAAGGAACGCGAAAGAAAAGAAAGAGAAAAGGAACGAGAAAGAGAAGAAAGAGAAAAGGAACGCGAAAGAGAAGAAAGAGATAGAAAAGAAGAGCGTGAAAGAGAAAAGCGAATAAGAGCCTTTGAGCTACAGAAACTTCAGTTGGAAGCAATGGTTGCAACAGTGCAGCCGGTAGAAACTACGCAGTTACCTGAGCAGCCTTTAAAAATCAGAATTCACGATGTCATGCCACGTTTCAACCCTAAAGAAGATGAAATAAGTTTATTTCTGGTGTTATTTGAGCGTCAAGCTAAAATAATGAATATACCTGCTGAAAATCAAGTGACTCAACTTATTTCATTGCTGCCTCCCGACATTGTTCAGCTTATTGCTAGAGAACCAGAAGAAGACGCGAAAAAGTATGAATATGTAAAAACTTTACTTTTACAACGATTTAAATTAAGTGCGGAAAAATTTCGACAACTATTTAATAAACACCAAAAATCTACTGAAAGTACTTGGTATGATTTCTACTATGAATTAAAGAATTATTTAGAAGGATGGCTTAACGGATTAAACATTAAAACTTTTGAACAGCTAAAAGATCTCATGCTGGTTGATCAAATAAAAAAGCGTACCTCTCCTGATTTCAAAGAACATTTTATGGATCAATGGACAACCATCATTTCACCTACTGAAATAGTTAAGAAAATTGAAGATTTTGAAGATGTGAGGAAAACAATAAAACCGAAATTTTCTGTCAATCAGACTGAGAAAATTAACAAAGGATCATTTAAACCGCGTTATGATAATTTTGTGAAAAAAAATAGAGCATCCGCCTCATTTTAAGCATTCTGATAAATGGGACGATTCAAAATACCAGAAACATCACCGACAAAGAAGTCAATTTCAAAACAAGAACCAAGAAAATTTATATGACAAAAGGTATCGACCACGTTGTTTCGAGTGTGGATCATACGAACATTTTAAGCCTCAGTGTTCTCGCTTAAAACCAAATGAAAAGGTAAATTGCGTATCTTCGAATGATGATTTGTTAGAGACATATACAATTAACGGTTTAGTTAATGGGCATGAAATGCCTATTCTTCGAGACACAGGAGCCACTGTTGATGTTATTTCTCGGAAATACATAGATAACGCAAAAATGACTGGAGAACATGTCTGGGTACAATATCTTTTAAATGACCATTTAGTGTGTCTACCGTTAGCGGAAGTTGAAATTAATTGCGAACTTGGTCATATAAAGACAAAGGCAGCTGTTGTTACAAATGATCCAGGCAGATATGTATTGGGTAACAAAACTGCCCAATTGTTCAAAAGTAAATCATTCTTAAATTTAGAAAAAATAAATGTAGTTTTGACACGATCTCAAGTAAAAAGATCTCATGAAGATGATCGAAGCAGAGAAATTGAAATGGAGAAACTAGAAGAACTGAAGTTTATTAAAACTGACGAAGATATTTTACCTCAAGCTGATGAGGAAGACGAGGAACTCAAGAAAGTGATTAATGTTAATTCAAAGGAATTAACTGAATCTAAGCATCAAAGCAGAGATCTAGCGTCATTGCTTAACGAAGCTAAAAATGAAAATTCCAGCAAGACTAATGATTTCAAAGTAAAAGAAAATGGATTGTTGGTGAAAAGGAAAATAGATAAAAATGGAAATGAAAGGGAATTAATTGTTATTCCTGAAAAATATAGGGATCAAATAAAGTCATTATGTCATGATAGCACATCTGGACATTTAGGTGTCGTCAAAACTAAAGATAGATTAACAAGATACTTTTACCCGCCTAATTGCTATAAAGAAATAGAAGAGTATGTTAAAACTTGCGATCCATGTCAAAGAGTGGGAAAATCTAATGATAAAGCCAAAGCACCTTTGACTTTAGTACCAATTATTGCAGAAGTATTTTCAAAAATTAACTTTGACGCATGCGGTCCTTTACCAATAACACCGAATGGCAATAGACATTTAATTACAGCTATTTGTTTAGCTTCAAAATATCCGGATGCTGTACCTGTTCCTAATATTGGCACAATGTCAGTAATTGAAGCCATGTTACAAATATTTAGTAGAATAGGTTTCCGAAAGAAATACAAACTGATCAAGGTACCTCCTTTATGAGCAATCTAGCCATAGAATTTGTAGAAAAATTTGGAATAAAAGTAACTAGAAGCTCAGTACACCATCCGCAGAGCAACCCTGTGGAAAGATTTCACCGAACAATTAAACGAATTTAAAAAGTTTTATGTATCGAAGCAGCCCCTGAGTGGGAGAAGCAAGTTCCCGCAGCTCTATTTGCTTTAAGAACAATAACGCACGATAGTACGGTATTTACACCTGCAGAATTAGTATATGGTCGAAATCTTAGAACACCTGTAACATTATTATATGAACAATGGATGAATCCTGAAGACGAAGGAAATAATGTTGTTGAATACGTTTTTCAATTGATAAATCGGTTAAAAAGATGCAAAGAGCTGGCTACAAATAAAATGCTGGAAATGCAAACCAAAAGAAAGGTGTGGTACGATCGTAAAGCTATAAAAAGAGAATTCTCTGAAGGGGATTTAGTATTAGTTGTATCAACGAATAAACCAAACAGACTAGCAGTTGAATGGAAAGGTCCTGGGAAGGTTGAGAAGAAATTATCCGAAACTAATTATGTTGTGAGTTTCGAAGAAAAAAATGACTTTAACCAAGTCTACCATGTTAACATGCTAAAACCCTATCATAGACGAGCAGAATCGGTTAACCTTATGATTATAGAAGATCAGTCTGAAATTGATGATATGGAGGAAAATTTCCCAACAATTGACTCTGAACCAACATTGTTCGATTTTGAGGACATCAAAGAAAACAGCTCCTTAAGTGATAAGCTAAATGAACAACAGATTCAAGAATTACATGATATGCTGCTGAAGTTTTCAAAAATCTTTTCTAATAAACCTGGAAAAACTCATTTAATAACGCATGATATTCAATTGACAGAAAACACCCCAATCCACTGTAAACCATACAGAATGTCTCCTAGACAAACGGATATATTAAAAACAGAAATCGATAAAATGCTTCAGCATAAAATAATTGAAATAGGAGATTCAGATTACATTTCTCCTATGATTTTAGTAGAAGTAGCAGGGAGGGATCCAAGACCTTGTATCGACTATAGAAAATTGAATAAATTGACTAAAACACAATTCTTCCCCTTGCCTAACATCGAACAACGAGTAGAAACGGTAGCAGGCGCAAAATATATAACTCTTTTGGATTTAACAAAGGGATACTGGCAAATACCTTTAACACCTAATGCTCAAAGATTAGCCACTTTTGTTACAAGTTTTGGCACATTTAGACCTCTACGGATGCCTTTCGGACTTAAAAATGCACCATTTTCATTTAGTAAAATGATGGCCGAAATCCTTCACGGTTGTGAAAACTTTGCTGTTCCATATTTAGATGACGTGGCAATCTTTTCAAATACCTGGGAAGAACATCTAAGTCACCTGAAAGCCGTTTTGTCCAAAATAAAGGACGCTGGTTTAACTATTAAACCAATAAAATGTAAATTTGCTCAAGATAGAGTAAAATATCTAGGACATATTGTAGGTCGTGGTATAAGAATGCCAAGTGAAGTGAAAGTAAAAGCTATTCTTGATTTTCCAGTGCCATCCACAAAAAGTCAAGTCAGAGCATTTTTAGGATTAGCGGGATATTATAATCATTACATTCCCATGTTCTCATTTATCGCAGCACCTTTAACAGAAACTTTGAAAGGAAACTTAAAAAAATGGAAAATAAATTGGACAGAAGAGTGCACAAAAGCATTTGAAGAGCTAAAGGAGAAACTGTCTCAAAGGCCTATACTACATGCACCTGATTTCAATAAGGAGTTTATTTTGCAAACTGATGCGTCAAACTCTGGTATGGGTGTCATTTTAGCTCAAAAAGATGAACGAGACGATGAACATCCAGTATTATACCTCAGTAAGAAGTTTACAGAAACTGAAAAAAAGTACTCTACCATAGAAAAGGAATGCGCCGCCATAATATTTGCTGTAAAGAAACTTCAATGTTATTTAGACGGGCATACTAAATTCCTCATCATGACCGATCATAATCCCTTAGTTTGGCTCAAAAATAATGTGAGTTTAAATCCACGACTTATGAGATGGGCACTAGTACTACAACCCTACAATTACACGATCGTTCATCGAAGTGGTAAAAACCATAAAAATGTAGACGCATTAAGTCGTACTCCCTGGCCTGATTAAATAATTTGTTTCTCTATATAGATAAAAAAAAATATTTTGTTCCTTCTTCTCTTCCTCAGTGTATCTTATGTTATATCTTGTATTTTAATTCTGTGTTGTGCTGATATTATTGTTTTAAAAAACTGTAAGCTTTAATTTATAAAAATATAAATTAAAGTTTATCTGGAGGGGGGAGAGGTTGTAATATCTTGTTATTTAATAAATAAATATAATTATTGTTGAAGTGGCAACGCCATATTTGTATCAAACCGTTACTCAGCAACGAGAGATATTGTTTTTAAAAAAAGATTTGGTATTCTGAAGATTTTGCAGCTAGGAGTAGTATTAAAATTTTGCCTCTTAAGAATTGTATAAAATTTGTCTATCACCGAGAACTAGAAATAAAATTTATGTTCTACTAAGAAGATTGTCTGTTTTGTAAATTACTGCAAAATACATTACAGTATTAAAAAAATTAACATTTCGATATTTATGTGTATTCATTAAAAATCGATTACAACAGCTAAAATATTAAAACATATCCTGATGAAATTAATAAAATTTTAGCTGTATAAAATATTCTATGACACTAATTAATATTAATAAGAGAAAATTGGCTTTATATTTATGTTCTTGCAGATAAACAGCTCTTTCACGAATTCTGCTATTTCAATAATTTAGAACAACTATTCATGAACTATGAATATACTATTATTACACTTGTATTCAACAGTTTGGAAAGCGTTATTCAAGGTCTCGGGAACAGTTTTCAATTAACTGATATACACTTAATATTCTTAATCAAAACATTATTAATATTGGTAAGCATCATGCACAAGAAAAATTTATAAATCTTACCTCGTTTTCTGCAGAAATTTGCACAGATGTTTCATAATTAATTGATTTCTTTATTTCGGCCTTAACGCAGCTTCTTATATGTACCGTGATATCCACATTACTTTGAAAGAAATATTGTTCACATGTTTTCCCTTGAACATCAAAAGTCCCTTCTTTTTGACATCAAAGAAAGAGAAATCATTCCCAAGCATATTTTTAATTTCTCGCAATAGCCATAAATTTCTAAATTCGAAAAATCAATTAATTTCAGAAAAATGTCTGCTATCCACTCCATTGTAAACATAGCACATGCGGATGTTGTTGCTCTTAAAATCTTAAACCACGTGACCACATTTTTCCTCTTCTTCTCTTGCGAAATGTATCTCATTTCTCGACTGGAGGTTTTGCTTTCTGAATTTTTTCAATAAGTGCGACCATAGTTTCAAGTAGTTTCTGAATATTTTCATCTAGTACATGACATGGCATCATTAATTCCAAGACATTGGAACTTTTCTTGGGGGACTTAAAATAATTTTCACCCAGAATAGAAAATATCTTACTATATAAAGTAATGGGGAAGACAAAGCTTACCAAAATAAGAGAATCCCTTAATTTTTTATTTTTAAAATTAACATTACTCGTCTTCCACAACACAACATTTTCTACTCATAAATCTATCAGTTGAAAAATTTCAGTTTCCCTCCAACGAAATACAGCCATGTTTATTATTTATTTCAAAATGAGTAGAAAAGCATGTGATCACTCAAAGCAAACTTATTGAATAGAGACTCAGATTTTATCGTACGCTGTATTCTGAAATCTTGGCAGAGAACATGACCGATTTTTGGCGCATGTGCAGATCCTTAAAATTTTTGCTCTACCAGAAAGACGGCAGAGAAAATCGCTTTGTGTAGACGGGCCTTAAGTCACAAGGTTTAGGACGGCTGCTTTAGACTAAGGTTTCTGGAACTATGGTTCGCGGTACTTGCAGCAGGGAGTTGCCAAAAATTTTAGCAGTTTTGATATTTCTTTAACTTATTATAATAATTTTACAACTGCCAAATATTTTTACACAAAGTATCTGCAAATAGATAAAGATAAGACAATACAGAACCCCCCTCCTGTAAAAAAAGAAAACGTTTCGACGCATCCTTTTTATAATATAAAAGTTAATTTTCCTTGCTTTGTACGTGACGCTGTTACTTATTTAAAATTTTTACATTGTTCTATATCGTAAAATTAGAAATTAAAGTTAATGACCTAAAACTGCAATGGTATATTACAGTAAAAGTGAAGTAAAAAGCTATAAATCCTATAAATTAAAAAAAAATTAAAAAGCTATAAATCCTATAAATTAAAAAAAATTAAAAAGCTATAAATAAAATAAAATAAAAACGCTATAAATCGTAAATCTGGAATTTAGTTTAATACACAATATTACTAGGAACATTTTGATTTATGACTCTGCTTTTGTAGCATCTCTAGTATCTTACAAAGGAATCCTGAATTATAACTACAGGAATTTGTATACACACAGATCATATTTTATTCTCGATTTTCAAGATGTAGACACATCTTTTTACTAGGCTTCTGATAACAATCGTGAAGGAAAAGAAAGATTAAGTCGGAGGTGTGGGAGGGGGAAAAAGAGAGTCAGGTCCGCGCATGGAGGTAAGAAAGGAAGGAGTGGCCAACCGGCACTAGAAGTGAAGCACTGCTTCGAAGCTTCGGTCACCAGATGGGGTGTTCTTTGTTTACATTCAGAAGCTCGCTTGACAGTGTTCTGATAGTATTTTGACACACGACAGTTCCATACAAATCGAAAAAGGGACACTTTCGCATGAAAGAAACATTCAGTATAGTTTAGTGATAGGTTAGTGACATTTACGCAAAAATCACATCTTGGTTATTTTTCGATAACTAACAACAGTGATTTTGATTATGAATTTGTTTTATAAAATTCTAAGCTGTTGAACTACAGAAATATAGATTTTAACAAAAATGTTATGCTTAAAGAATGAAAAATACCTTATGGTACAATATTGGTACAATGAAAAATACCTTATTACCTATTAATTTTTGTACCTTAACCGAATAAAATCGAATTACCTTAAATTTTTTTCTAATGTAATTAACGAAAACTTGTGAAAATATTTCATTCAAATTAAACCATTCTGAGAAAACTGTTCTGTGAAAAGTATAGCATTTAATTCCGTTCAGAATGAAATGTTGTTTAAAAATATGTTGTTTTCATATACTTAGGACTCTGAAGTGTTGTAGAAAAAGAAAATATATACATTTATATGTATATTTACGACGTAATTACAAAATATTTACATCCGATCGCGTCAAAACCCATTGAACTTAATGGTAAGTGACCCAATGTTTTGGTCACCGCGTAGGGATCGCCAGCGCTTCAAAGCAGGGTACGGGAGAAACCTGTTTAGGGCCACTTCATCTTACTTCCTACCTCCATGGGTCCGCGCATGGAGTTCCTACCTCCATGGGTCCGTGCTAGCGGCAGTGAATGGGGGGTGAGGTCAGTGTCGTTACAAGATGTAGCAGCGAGGGACAGACCGCAGAGTCAATTTAGCGTGAATGAGTCAATTAAGGTTGTAATTCTTATGTGGGTAGGATGTCACTTGGGTACCGATGTTTTTCACCGGGATGCGGGCAGTGTCTGAGAGTGCTAATAAGGCTAGTACTGTGGGCTTTTACTGAATGAAAGAAGTTGGCCGCTAATCGTTTAATATACTCTTGAATAGGTTCGATTTGAAGGTCTCTGGGAATGTAGATGTTTGGAAAATACCAAGCAGCATTGATAATTTCTCCTAAAATTTTTATTTTGCAGAATTTGTAATTGTTTAATATTGGTTTTAGCAGCGTGTCCCCAGATCGGAGCTGCATAAAGGAGGGCTGGACGAAGTATGGAGTGATATAAAATTAATTTGTTTGTAGTAGATAAGTTGCTTCTTCTACCAAGAAGAGGTCGCATAGTAGCTGTGGTGATTTTAAATTTTTGTGCTACGGAGCGGAAGTGGGTTCTGAAGGTAAGTTTTTGATATAGGGCAGGGTTTAATTTCTAACAGTAGAAGTGCCGGAGCCCTAGTAGAAGACCGTCAGGAAAGAGGAACAAACGTTAAATAAATAAATAAAATAACTATTAAAATCATTAATAATTTTTAAATTATATAGTTAATGAGTATCAAATTAATTAATAATTATTTAATTGATATCAATAATTAATATTGATTAATTATTATTTAATTAATTCATAATTAATTGATTATTATTTAGTATCAAATTAATTAATAATTATTTAATTGATATCAATAATTAATATTGATTAATTATTATTTAATTAATTCATAATTAATTGATTATTATTTATTGAAATAATTTAAAATTAAACTCATTAAATGATTAACATTAAATAAAATGCAAAGAGATAAATTAAAATTGAATAAGCGAATTTTAATATACTTTTATCGCTAAAAATAAGATTTTCGAGATCAAATTTTTGCTGAAATAATTGTTCAGTCATATAAAAGAAGTGTCGGAGCCTTCTTATTTAGGACTCCGGTGCGCTCCGGCTAGAATTAGAATATACTATCTCAGAAACGAAGAAGTCTTAAGCTCTGTTTCGATGACATTTAAACTAATATATTTCACATAAATATGTCCTAAGCATTTATCGGAAAAGAAATTGTCCGAGGCTGATTTTTCGCATAAGTTAATAATGAGAAGGTATAACATGCATAAAGATGCATATATCTTCTTACTATGATTAGCAAAAATATATCGCGGCAATTTCGTAATTAAGCAAAAATTAAGCTTTTAATTATGAATACCAGAAAACCGATATATAAATATAACATATATGGAAATATAATAAAAATACTTATGACTACATGGGAAAAGCATGCAAATTTTAAAAATATAAAAGTTCGGGTTTTCTGATAAATTGATTTCAGCTTTGATAAACTGATTGCTAATAAGTTGTTAAGTTAAATTACTGAAGTTTCATCATCAATAAATATTCAATGAATTTGCTATTCGATGGTATTTATTTCTAAAGTAAAATATAATTCGAAAATTTAACACTTGCAGCATTTGTTAGAAAATGTGTCATCCAACAATACTTCTTCCAGAAAAGCAACTCGAATTTTGATTTTATACATATCTTTATCAAAACAATTCTTATATTTCGCGATATAGGAAAATTAATCAAACTGATTTTTTTTCAACGCATAAACCAAAGGAAGGTTAAGTGATATAACTATGCGTAACTATTGAAATAAATTAACATAAGTGGCATTTTAGCTTTATATTTTTGAGAAATTATACTTATTAGAACACAGAAATACAAAAGGTAATAAACATTTATATACGTTATGTGCATATTTATATTAATGTAGTGTATTTTTTCGCACACATTACAAATTAAGCAATTTTTCCCTAAGTTGTTAATAATAAATGCTAGAAATATGAAATATAAATATAATATGGAAACATAGTTATTTTATATCAGTTAACAATGGATAATATTATTTAAAAAAAATTTTAATGCAGACAGAATTCCGATTTTCAAATTTAGTCTGATGTTTTGTTAAACTGAGTTGTTAATAAGTTTAAAATTGTTTATCTTTAATTTTTCTAGTACTGATAATCAGTCACACGTACTAATCTTTTATGAAGAAGGTCATTCAAATATTTTCCATAAGGTAGTCAAATCCCGATCTTCTATTTCTTCTTTTCTTTCGTTTTGACTGACTGTCCACTACGCTATGATGAGCTGTTGCTAGCCACGAACGCGTATAAGTTGTTGGCTGAAAGTTTTTTAGTGAAGGGCCGACGAGTCTAATAAACATTAAATTAGAAAGAGTTTTGACATGAAGAGACGCGCGTTGCGGATTGCATATTAAGTTCATTGTCGAAAATTCTCTCTCGCACTCTGCACTAGAAACAGGTATGCAGTTTATTGATGACAAAAGTTTTCGCAATGCAGAATTTATTTCCGTTCCGTTAGTGTTTTTAAAAACTCTAAATTCCCTTAAAGTTTCTCGTTCATTTAGGTGGAACATTTTGCACAAATTTCCTATTTCTTCTCCATATGTATCAGGGGATGAAAGAGGTCAAAATTTCGGGTTGAGTACTTTTGCCTTTTATAACTTCTTCATATTCAGTGCCGATGTTTCGAGTACGAACAGACAGTATTCTACTTTTCATTGAATCAGCAAGACATATGTATAATTGACAATACTGAATTTTGGGTATAGATTTCGCGCTTTTGCTAAGGCTCACACCTTTGAACTTCCTATTTTCAACGGAATGTATTGCTTCGGACGCGTACTTTCCAGGTTTCGAAGATCTTGCTTCAAATAATTGTATTTGCAGACAGATCAGACGATGAGCATAAATAACAGTTGTGCTTCTGTTTTGCATCTCCAAAGATAGTTCCAATAATTCTTGAAGGGCATCATAAATAAATCCAAGATTTAAAACAAATGTATCTAAAATTTTTGCTAAACCTGAAAATTTAGATCTTTCTTTTGAATCTCGTTTTACGTCTTTCGAAGTACTAGAAAAATGTTCATATAATGCTAAATAATCATGCCACACAGCTTTCACAGAGCGAAAACTCGAAGCTACCCAGCGAGTATCTAGAATGTGACCAATTTTAAGGAGCATTTGCTCAGTATACGCAGCATATTCATTCAGTTCTCTTTGATTTTTTGGTGAATTATGATAAATATTCCTTAACTTCTCCAAAAATATTTTAAAGTAGCTTATTCCGCTAACAAGATTAGCAGCATCTCCAACACTAAGTTCGAGTCTATGGTTTAAACAATGCCATATAATAATATCTGGAAATTTGTCGAGTAATAACTTGCATAGACCATATTTTTTCCTCAGCATTATGGGTACTCCGTCGCAAGTAACAGCCACCAAACTTTTTCGAAGAATATTGTCGTCTATTTTATATCGAGTTCAAAATACCATTTCCAGTAGAGTTATTTAAGCACTTTAAACTTAAAAATGTGTTAACTGGATTTTCCATACTAAAACGTTACGTGCATATGTATATGATGAGACAGGCATCCTTGCTAAGCGTTGTAGATTCATCTAAAATTAAAAAAAACTTCTGATCCTCTTCTACAATTTTCTGAGCTAAGAACTCTTGCATTTTTTCGGAAATGTGATTAACTATATTCATAGCTGACACGTTTGAATGCCAAATCCTTCCCATATTTAATCCATTCAATATATGGACATCAATTTCCTTATGAAATTCATAGAAAGGTCTCTTTTGTTTTGCCAAATGATACGCTGTTCTAAAAATACGTTCCGTGATTATCTATTCATCTTTTCCCATAGCTGAAATAACTGTGCCGATTTCATCTATTCCTTTGTTATTTTTTAATTTTTCTGCTAATTTATGGGTTTTAGATGCTTTATGTTCACAAATTTTTTTTTTCTGCTAATTTATGGGTTTTAGATGCTTTATGTTAACAATTTTTTTTTCTTAGTGATTTCTGCTTTTTAAATTTCGAATCGCCATTTGGTCTGATACTGACACTGGCCCATTTGTTATCAACTGGAGAGTTCAAACCTTGGGATCTCATAGAACCCAAGTGTGACACTAATTGACAACATCGACATCCTAATTTTTTGTCCTTAAAAATTAACCAGTCTTTTTTTTTTTTTTTTTTTTTTTTTTCGAAAATTCTATAACTTGTTGAATTGACCAGCAGCTTGGCAACATTTCAGCAAAACTGCTTTCTCCTAGACTTAGTTCTGATTTCGAAAAAACGGAAGAACTATAATCTTTGTCACCTTCTGCATCACTAGTCATCTTCATGTCATAATCATCATCTGCAATATCTAAATTCGCATTAATAATATTACCTACTCTAGGCTTTCGACTATATTCGAAATAATCATTTATTTTACGTTTGGACATTATTTTATAATTTTCAATAACAAGTATTTCTAAAAATCCGTTTCACATACGTTATATATTTCGAGAGAAATGTGCTGAAGTAAGTACAAGTAAAACGAACGAAAGAGGTTGTCAGCGAAAGTAGTTTACTCTGTTGCTGTTCAGCCAATTAAAAGTGCTTTGGAAATAATAGTGCAGTGATCATTCCACATTTCAATGCAGCTGTTGTACCAAGCAACGGGGCCCGCCTACATCATAAATTTCTGTCCGGTGTCTTCTCCAGTGAGGGTGCCCCTTAACATGCCATTATTTGAATAGGTTCCCATATCTTATGATCTTTCTTCCAAAACGGTGTTGTTTTAAGCACCTGGGAATTTCTATAAAACATTTACGGTGTTAAGTATCCTGTACCTTAATGTGACACGCAGTATGATTTTTTGTTTTGTCCCTGGACTACTTTAAATTTGTATGCTTCAGAATAATGCTCACTTAATTTTGTTAAAAGTAAAGGTCATTTCATAATAATTTGAAGAGCTTAATTTTGCAATTTAAGGATTAATTAATAAATAAGTAGAAACAATTTGTATATTTAACATCTCCGATGTTTTGAATTTAACTATATAATACGAAATTAATGTAAAATTTAAATTATATATGACTTAGGTATTTCCATTCTCAACCGTCAGTTTGCTTGATCAGGAATTTTTTTAAACGTGTAATTCGGTGTGATAATATTTACAGTTATCGGACGATAAGTATCTACACATAGTTGCACAGGTTTAATAGATTTAAATGCCATGAAATGTACAAAATCTCAGTTTATCAGAAACAAATTTTCTGCATAATGGATGAATTAAAAGTAAAAATTAAAAAAGGAAAAGGCTGAAACTATATATAAAATGATATAGGTAATAATATTGTAGAGACATTAGGTATATTTCGAGGCCGGAAACATGAAAAACATGCAACGCCTTCGCTGGGAATTGAACCACGGAGCTCTCAATTACGTGCTGAGCCTGCAGACTGCCACACCACGAAGGCATGCCAAGAAGACGGGAGAAATACCTTATATATACCCTTTTAAAGGGCTTTTCTTTCTCCTTTTAAAGGAGAAATCCCTTTTAAAGGGCGATTGAGGCTTTTAGGGAATCCAATCTTCAAATCCTGGGTGAGGAGCATCATCATCCAACACCCTTTTAGTTCGGGCGCCACTGTAGAGATATTAGGTTAATTGGAAAAGCCGGAGAGATGAAAAATTAGGAACGCCATCGCCGAACCGCGGACCTCTTAATTACGCGCTGAGCGTGCAGACCACTACACCATGAAGGCTTGTTAAGAAGGCGGGAGAAATACCTTATAATATCTATAATCTAATAATAATACAACTTTTGCTGTTAAGCTTTAAGAAATAAATTTTAAAGAAATTTTTTTAAAAAGTCTGAAACTTTCATATTTTATATTACGCTAATACGGGCGTTTTCTTAACGTTCTGCGTGTGACCTGTATTTATTTAATGCCATGTTCTTCGCACTTAAACCATAAAATCCAATTCAATAGCCGTATCGCAAAATAATTTAAAAATATCGTATCTTTAGATTTTTAGATACACAGTCTCGTCTCGCGCGTTGGAGATAAAAATGTATTTGTTTATTTATTTATTGGGGGTACAGTGTTTCCGTTGCTCACTTTGAAATCGTTGAGTTTCCTAATCAAAAACTCATATGTGCTTTACAAAATATGAAATAGATAATAAAACAAATTCCAAATTTGGGCTTCCAAATGCCCATATTTGGGTGGAGACGTACGTTATTCAAAATTGGATGGCTGTAAGTACCTTTGTTTTATCACAATGCGAGAAACATATATACATTTATGCGGATTCTTTATTATTTAATTTCTTAAAATATAATAAAAACTAAACTAAAGCTAAACTGAGTGGCTTAACAGCCCTAATGGCTCAAGGCATGCAGTGCCCTAGAATATAATACAGGGCGATAATATTTGGTGGCAGCAATATGAAAACTGATTCAGACTTTTAAATTTTTCGACGCAAAATACCAAAACGAAACGAATAGCCTTTTAGGTTAAAAAGCTCAAACGTTGTATTTCTCTAACGTTATATAACGTTATATTTATTATTAAGATAATAAACCACGAACGCAATAACAGTATAGTTGTATATGTAACAAGTCGTTAAAATAAAATTTTTTATTGTGTGTGTGTGGGTGGAATTTAAATCCTACCGTATTGTTATATAAAATTATTATTTAGAAAATGACTTGATTTCGCAACAATATAATATTTGAACAATGGCTTCAGTTACTTGAAATTATGACAGTTTGAGTCCTTTTATGTTATGCCATTATGTCATTATATGACATATTATGTCATTTGATTTAAAAGAAAACAACTATTACATAGTGCATCTGTATTCGCGTGTAGTATGTTCCAAGGTTTGCCACATATACGTAAAAGCGCGAATAATAGCGAATATTATACATAATACAGGATATTCGTGCAGATTATGTAAATAGAATCACATTTAATTAATAAGTTATATAATAATAAAGTATACTTTAGGCTCCACTATGTTACATACTGTAGGACTTATGATGTGGTATTAATGCTTCAACGATGTGGTGTTGAACTCCAATGAAAACTCTAATGATGGAACACCGCATGAAAATTTTATTGAACGCCCAAAATAAAAGGCTACATGCAATGAACAAGAGAAAAACCTATATCTTTTTTTTTTTTTTTTTTTTCAAACCAATTCCAATATCTCTACATTTTACTTGCGAGGCGATACGTGGCACTCGAGCCTGCTTTTGAAACAATGCCAACATATTAATATTATTTTTAAAAGAATTAATTCAACTTAACTATTGAAAACGTATTCGGAAGTTAAATAATAATAATAATATTCATCTCATGCTCTCGAGACATCCTTGTCCATATTAATCTTCAGTTCCTTCTTCCTTTGTGTGACCTTATCACAACTCCTCCTCTCATAAAAGAATTTTTCTAGACTATGGAAGGAAGAATTCTAAATACTTTTCACTGCTTTCAAAACACAAGTGGTAACCATTTAAGTGATAATAGAGAAGCCAGTTACATTACCCTGCACTTATTTCTAGATAACATAAACGCAAAAATACAACAAAAAGATTTAAATTTTGAATCTACACAAGTATAATTCCAAAACGCTACAAAAATCATTTTCACCAATTTTCACTAATTTTTACCTTACATTGCATCCACTAGTGATATTCAGTCACTAGACTAGGGCACGACTCAAGCTATCTGCATTACCGTGTAATTTTTCTGGTCTATGAAGAATTTCAAAGTTGTACTGCTGGAGACAGAATGCCTAGCGAGTCAAACAAGAATTATATCCCATCATTTTGTTTAGAAAAAGTCAACGGATTAAGATACGTCTGGATCTTAAATTTTTGTCTGTCTAAGTAATTATTTAGTTTCTTCAGTCTATAAATAATGGCCTCTAATTCTCTTTCAATGGTGCTATAATTTCGCTCCGCTTTAATAAACCTTTTGCTAAAATACAGTATAGAGTGTTCCTCCGCATCCTGAATTTGAGACAACACAATACCTGCACCATATAAGCTAACATCTGCCTGCACAATAAATTCTTTAGAATAATCTGGTGCAAATAAAAACGGACTTTTTTCTAGTTTGATCTTCAGTTTATTGAAAGCCTCGTCGCACTCTTTTGCCCAAATCACTCTTTCTTTTTTGTTTTTCCCCTTCAAAGCCTCTTTTAAAGGTGCCGCAATACGCGCGTAGTCTTTTATGTACCTTGCATAGTAGCCCACAGTACCAAGGTAGCTACGTATCTGTGTTTTAGTAGTGGGGATCGGAAAATCTCTGATTGCTTGAATCTTGGCCTCACTAGGCGACCTTTTCCCAAACCCTACTTCATGACTCAAAAATTTCACATGGTCTTGGGCGAATTTGCATTTCGAGGGCTGAACAGTCCTCGAAACAAATCCTTCATATGCCTGTCTCAAGTCGGAGAAAAGACTGCGATGTCGTCAACATATGGTAGAACAAAATTGTCCAGCCCTCCTAAAACTTGAGTGATCAATTTACAAAAATAGAAAAGGGCATTTAAAAGCCCAAACATCATTTTCTTAGCGATGAAAGATCCAAAAGGCGTCACAAATGCGGCATACCTCTGTGCACGCTCTGTGAGTGGTATCTGGAAGTATCCTTCAGTTAGATCCATGATTGTGATAAATGAAGCTGTGCTGACTTTTTCTACCACTTCTTCAATATTAGGAAGAGGGAAAAATTCGGTTATGGTTTTTGAATTTAATTTTCTGTAGTCTGTACAAGGACGAGAATCTTTTCCTGGGACCTCTACTAAGATCATAGGCAAAGCATTATCAGATTGCCCGACTTCTATGACTCCTAACTCAAGCAACCGCCTAATTTCCTCTTTTAAGATGTCGGTTTGTCTCGCCGACATTCGGTAAGGCTGACTCTAACCGGAGTCTCATCCAACAATTTAATATCCATTTCGACCAAAAACGTACAGCTGAGGTCGGACGAAAACACCACTCCATAATTCCCTATAATTTCTTGGAATTTTCCTATTTCCTCTGCCGAAGCTCTTTCTTCTAGCTTACTATCTTCAACTATTTTCCAAAAATCTACCTGAGTTGGATCAGCCAAGGGATAAGGAATATCCACTTCTTCCTCAATATCTTCCATGACCTCCTCCATCCCAAGATTGACAAACTCGGGGCGCTGATGACAAGGTTTCATCAAATTTATATGATAACTGGTGTCACTGCTACGCTTACCCGGAATCTCTACCGTATAATTGCTTTCGGAAATCACACTAGTTACTTTACGTGACCCTATCCAATTTACAGTCATGCGATCATACCAGAGTTTCCTTTTACTCTGACACTCTTTCATCCTCTCTACAGCCAGCTCCTGACACTTCTTTTCTAAACTTTCTTCCTCTATCCAGTTTTCATACACGATCGTTTGAGGCGTTCTCAAATTTTTTCCATGTAGTAACTCGAAGGGACTAAAACCTGTGCTCTCATGGCTAACAGTTCTGAGGGCGAACAAAGCACATGGCAAACATTCTTCCCAGTCCTTCTCGCTTTTCAAAAGCCTTCAATACCCTTTTCAAGGTGGAATGTTACCTTTCAACAGAATTGCTTTGAGTGTGACACACAGAAGAGTGATACACCTTAATTCCGAATTTGCTAAAAAACTCAGATGTAAGTTCACTGGTAAACGATCTACCCAAATCACACTGAATTTTCTTAGGGTAACCTGATCTAGAACATATTTGCATCAAGGCTTGAAACACACTTTTAGAGCTTAAATTTTGTACAGGCATGGCATCTGGATATTTGGAAGCAACACAAATAGATGTAATTAAGTATTTATTTTCACGTGAATTAGGGATCAGAGGTCCTACTGCTTCAATATTTAATCCGCTATACACTTCTGATATAACGCGCACAATCTTCATTGGGACTTTCTTTTTATCCTTTATTTTGTAACCTACACGCTGACAAATATCGCACGTCCTCACAAATTCTTCAATTTCCTGGTAACAATTAGGCCAGAAATAGTGTGTCAAAACTCTATACTTGGTTTTTGTTACCCTAAATGACCAGAGATTTCCTCGCGGCATAACTTCAAGATCCCTTGCCTAAAAACGAGAGGCACACACAGCTGAAGCTTATCTCCCCCTTTTTTAGAACCTGCCACTCTGAATAGTCTTTCCTCGACAATTATAAACTCTTTTTCATTTTCACTTATCCCTTTCTTCCACAGGGCCGCTAAACTAGCGCAAGTTTTTTGTGCTTCCTAGAATTCTCCTGGCAGAACATCCGCAAGGATAGACCTTTCTTCTAAACTGATGTCTGGAATTTTAATAGCCTCCTCCATATTACTAATTAACTTCCTTTCTTCCGAATGCTCATTATTCACAACCCTTTCATTTTCTATATCTTTCTTTTCTTCCGATATGGAATCTAAGTCTTCTGCACTCGCTCTCTCTAAACTCTTGCGCGCATGCGCCTGACTACGAGTTTCCACAACATTCAAGAGAACCGGTCGTTCCTTAATTTCCTCCATCAACTGTGAAGTTTTATTTCCTAACAAATAGTACTCTTTATCTAACTCTACCGGAGTAACCGCTGCCTTTGTGTTAACCATACCAAAATCACCTTTAATGGTGACTTTCGCCAAAGGCAAACATTTACATTCTGCGTTCAAAGGCTGTTTCACCCATACAATTTCCTCTAATAAGTCACTAGTATTAATCAAAGTACTATTACCGCCCACCAGCTGCCGAGCGGTAAAGACGCTGAACACTGGTAGCTCGGTCCGAGGTTTCAATCCCGCGAACGGGCTGGCTGCATGTGCGTTTTCGTAGTTTTCCCCGTGTGTAACGTGTATACGAGCCAGTTTCCCTTCGAAAATCCTCCCTCCCTTTAGGCAGATGGCCCTCGTGTGCTTTGCCATAATTGAATAATCCCAATCCCAAGTACTATTACACAGATCTATTCCAGCTCCAGTATCTCTCAGATATTCTCTCTCTATCCATTAATTACTGCTTTCTTGAAATACAGCTCAAAACAGTTTCCTAAACTCTCCTTTCCCAGATTATTCACCAGATTAGCCTTATTCTTTTCCAGCGATGGACACTTAGGTCGGATATGACCATCCTTTCCACATTGATAACACCTTACTTTTCGCTGTTTCTTGAAACCTGCTTCAATGAAACCTTGCTTTATTTTAGGAGCCTGCACTTTTCTATGCTCCTCTGATATAATTCTTTGATGACCACTACGTTTCTGAGTATAAATACCATTGGAATTTACATACCGCTCTCTTTCTCAAATGGTTTCTTTAAGCTCGCTCTCTTCTAACTTTCTCGTATCTCTTCGCAAAGCCTTATAAAAGTCGTATTTCTCTGCTAAAATAGAAGCTGTTTTAAATTCTTCCCAATTGTCTAAGTAGTGCTCTCTTAGTTCTAAATGGTCTCGCCGCTTAATTTGCTCGGTGAGCATAAGTTCCTTAAGACTTTCAAAATTTTGAACTTCCACTGAATCCAACCAATACTATAAATACACTCTGAATTCATACACTAAATCCACCCATAACATTCCTTTTTTTCTAGAAAGTTCTTCAAATTTTGTTTTTAGTGCCCAAGAGCTAAGCTTGAATCTATGCATGAGTAATTTCTTAACATGCTGATAATCATCCCCTTTATCCGCTGGTTCTTTCATTATTAACTATGCTACGTCGTGAGGTAATAAAGGAATTAATTGCGAGACCCGATTAATATCCTTAACGTTCTCTTTTGGATCTTATTTCTCAAATAGCATAAAGAATAATAAAATATCTATATTACTCGGTTCAAAACGCGGTACTAGATCTTTCAAATTAACCTTTTTTTCTATAGAATATTCAACTGTCGAAACCGTGGAAGCTAGACTGTTAGTCTCAACCACATTCATCAGTTTTAACTTTTCCAATTAAAAAATTCGCTCCCGTTCCGCTCTCTCTTGTTCACGTTCCCGCTCTGCTCTTTCGCGTTCGCACTCTGCTCTCTCTCTCTTGTTCGAGTTCCCGTTCTGCTCTCTCTTGTTCGGCTATTTTTTCTGCTCTGCCGCAGCTCAAATTCGTGCCGTGTATTCTTCCGCCGTTTCTACTTCATAGTCTTAGGCATTTAGAATAGACTGCCAAATTTCTTCTACTCTATTTGCCTGAGACACATTTGTATCAAACTCCTCCGCTAACTCCAATAGCAGAGCTTTAGTAAATTTCCTCATAAACTCGCCCATTATGGAAAATTAAAGAAAAATAACCTACTAAAAATACAATAACACAAAAACAACAACAGGTCTATCTCTCAAAAACTGAATGATACCCTAATATTTCTGAACACAAATTGCGTTACAACACTAAATGATAATACCTATGCCTACATACAAAACATATATAAAAAATGCTAATTAAGAGGCAACCTTTTCCTGCTCTATTTCAACTATATAAATATTGTCCTCTAATTCTGGACTGTAAAAACAAAATTTTTCTAAAGCATACCGTTACAATACTTCCTACAATTTAAACAGTTGTACTTCTTATTTTACGTGCGAGAGCAATAAATGGCTCTCGAGCCTTCTTTTGAAACAATGCCGGCATATTAATATTATTTTTAAAACAATTAATTCAACTTAACATCTATTGAAAACGTATTCGGAAGTTAAATAATAATAATATCATCTTATGCTCTCGAGACATCCTCGTCCATATTAATCTTCAGTTTCTTCTTCCTTTATGTGACCTTATCACAGACTCTAATAAAGTAATGCAAAATATACTACATATTGTCTCGTACGTGTCGTTCTCATTTTGATGAATTAGTCTAATCCTCCAAAAGCCGAGTCGAAGGAAAAAACTTATTTTCTATACAATATAATGCAAAATTTCAAGGGATCGTTAGGGGGGAAGTTAAATATGCTTAAAGTATAGCTGATGGAAATTCAGATAATGCTAGAAATAAGGTGAAAAGAATGAGGACGTGAGAGAATGAGTGGGTGAAAACCAAAAAATTGAGGGGAATCTTGGTGAGAGAGAGCGTTCTCTTTGACCGCGGCCCTCTGTTGATATAATTATAGCCATCAAGTGGATGTATGTCAGGGGTAAAATGAGTCCTAAATCTGACTCCTAAGGATGAACGTGTTAGTTTCCTTTACCAGTTAAATTAATCACTCATAAAACGATAGTAAAAGACAAACAAACATTTATTTAAAGATAAATCTTAATAACCTAGACGTAAACGTACATAACATAACAAACGTACTTACTGCATCGTACCAATATACATTTCAAGCATACATCATCTGAATATCTTTTTAAAAATTATAAATAGAACGACATCCAGCGGAGTTTGCGCAATTATGTACAGCAAATGCGAAATGTGTACGGGAAGCAATTTTTACTTCCTCCCTAGAAAACGCAATCCGCGACTAAATTTGACGATTTGTCAGTCTTGGCGAAATTTTGAAACCAAGCGCATGCGCAAAAGGAAATAACGCTGTCGGTCTTTCAAATTTGTGATGGCTGCGAATGTGTCAAACGAAGTGGAAAATGAATTTTATAAAATTTTATTTGATGGATATTCCTACGAAGTAGTCCAAGTTCGGAGGAAAAGAGGATTTCGACTTTGAGATCAGATGTGATCTTAATATTGAAGATATATGGAAGAATTAAAAAATACATTTTGAAACTGTTTCCCACGTGCATTGGATTTCAATGCAAATCGGAAAGAGTAAAATTTATTTTTAAGAAAGATTATGTGTGTCAACATGCAAGACTAAATAAGAAAGAGGCTAGTTTCCGAAATAAAGAATATTTAGCTGCTTTACATGTCAGAACTTAAAAAAAAATAATTAGTATACAAGATGTGATGAGTATCTAAAAAAGAATCCGTGCACTTTTATTAAAGTTTCATTCATGTGATGTTGCTGAAGCGTGGAATTGCTTACGCCCAATTGATTCGCTGAAAGAAGTATTCACCAACTACTTTCGTGCCGGTAAAATAACAATTAATAATATAATATTTTATTCTGCTATACAACCCGCAGAGTTCACTGTTAGTAAATACCGTCAAAATGGTGACGATAAAGGCAGTCTCATAAACATGTATCTGAACATAGAATTGTTCTACCTAATGGAAAATATGTTTTATTACTTTTCGTTATATTCAAGTACCTCATATTTCGTACAATGAATTTTACTTAAGATATCGGCATTATTTTAATTGCCCTAGTTAAGAAGCTTTGAAGGCATTTTTTGCAAAAGCTGAAAGTACATTAGATTGCAATTGTTAAGTATATTAATTCATTCATTACATAATGGAATAATGAATAAATTTATAGTTACTATATGTATATTGAAATCCCAGCTTCAGAATATAAAATTATTCAGACTCGATAGAAGGAAAAATCACTTAACTAATTGATTGTTTAATAATAAATTAATTGAATGTTGAAGCAATTAATAACACATAGTAATTTAGATTTATTTAAATTCTAAATATAATCACAGACTCCTCTGATAGTAACATCAAGAACATCTTCGAAATCATTGACCAAGAGTGCACTTGGTTATGTTTGTCATGTCTGTCATTAGTTTAAACCTTGGACACATGATAGGTGACGATATGAATTTGCCCAGTTCTATCTCATTTTGAAACAATGACCAGGAGATAGATCCAAATATCATCTACCCCTCTTCCGTTCCCATTAACTCTTGAGGACTTATTGTTCCATGCTATATACCAGGGCTTAATTTCTAAAATTAGAAGTGCCTGAGCCCTATGGAAGACTGTGAGGCAGAAAAGAAAAATAAATAAATAATTAAAATATCTAATAATTAAATAATAAATTTAAATTAATATTAATTAACTTGATTAAATTAACTAATTTAATTAAATTAAGAAAAATGTAAAGATAAAGAGAAATTTAATAAATTATTAAATTAATTTTGAATAGTTAAATAGAAAAAAAAAGTATCGGCCCTTGTCTTATTTGAGTCATCAAACGGAATTACATTCCACTTAGATGCTAAGAAGCAGCTCAGGCAATCTCCGTCCGAGTTTAAGCCCTGATTATATATAAAATGTACTATTCCAAGGGATGACAAGTATCAGTCTTTTTTTTTTGCAGCAGACCAAGGAAAAAAGATAAAACGATAAAAGCTCCACTAAAGAGAATAGTGAGAATTCTAGAATGAGTATGAGGACATGGAAAGAAATTTAACTGAAAAGTGTAACTTTGAAGATAAAGAAGGAAGAGTTCAAGACTACCTGATCGCGATGCCCTCTCGATATAATTCTAGCCGTCCAGCAGAAATTTTCCCCGATTACTTTTCCAGAATACAATCTGAGAATAAATATAAGACTTCTCGGTACAAGTGGCAGCAGTGCCCCCCCGTTTGGTTGCATCATTCAGAAAGTCTACAGCTCTGCAGAAGGAAGTCACTAGCATGAAACGTGTACGACCAGGGTGTCACTTTTAGTTCTTTGAGGAAAACAAAATTTACCCGCTCTTATAAATTCATTGCATATCCTGGAGAATAAGCCTTTGACATATAATTGGGGGGCTTTCTTTCCTCAAAAGTCTCAACCTCTGTGCAATGCTTGAGTGCGATTGAAAGACAGGCTTGCATTCAGAAATTAGAATCGGATTTGTAAGACATGTTTACTATTAAAACAAAATTTCTGTGCTAAAATTGTGGTTCACTTGCATAAAAAAAGTGTCTGAGCCCTTTTATTTAGGGCTCCGGCTGAAATTATAATTTATCTCGAAAACTGAGAAGTACCGGAGCAATTTAAGCTGTGCTAAATACACATATGCCACAAAGTGAACAGAAATTTAAATGCCACCAACCTGCACCCCTTTAATTCTCATTCTCAACTTTTCAAAATAGATACAGATTTATCATATGAATACAGTGAATCAAAACAAAAATACATGTGGTACTCAATTTACCATAGATGATGGTAGAAATAAATTAAAAATTTTGAATGCAATCAATGGATGTTTTTCAAACGGAATCCACGTGGAAAACACGATTTTGCGCAAAGTTTGTTCTATAAACCATAAACATAATCACCTTACATTGCAATCAGGACGCTATTTCATTATTATAATTATTTTTCATGTTTGACTAAATCTTAATTCCTTAATCTAGTGTTGCAAATGGTTTTAAGAAAATATAAACTACAGATTTTCTTATCTTCGAAGTTGGAAATCGTAAGTTCATCACAATCAAATAAAATATCGAGCATATCCCCAATATGCTCTCTTTATTCTTGATAGGTTAATGAGTTTCTGCCGCAAGATGGACCAAAACGACGGCTGGTATACAATCCTGTCAAAAAACTAAAATGGTGGTGCTAAAACTTTGCTACACAAATTTGCCAAGAAAGTTTCGCTAATTCCTATGACAACCCGAGAGGATTTCGGTTAGAATAGAGACCCTTCTAGTGCTATGGGGCCCTAGTCTGGACACCGTCGAGATAGAAGAACGGGTCGTTTTTTGCGATCTACTCGACAGAGAGCGAGTCTGGTGTCATCGTCTCGATCATTACAGAGATCGACGCGTCGGAAATTTTTCCGTCAGCTGGACAGCTGCCGTTTAAGTTTCTGACTGTCGTTTTAGAGCTAAACTGAGGATGGCGGAGGTCACGGATTGTTTTTGAAAGTGTACGTAATAGATATTTTAATTTCTTAAGATTTGTGAAAAACTCGAGTATTTCGCTATAGAAATAAAGCATTTGATGCTGACGATTCTAGATTATTTATTTATTCTACATTACCAAAGCCTTAATTAAATTTTAGTGAAAATAATATATTTGGTGTTTTCCTATTTCACATATAAAGAAGGGGTGCATACTTTTAATTTAAAATTGTAATTTTTAAACTAATGTATATATCAATGTACTTAATTTCATGTTTTGATGAGTAATTTATAAATTTTGAAATTTTATGTTTTAAATTAAAATGTATTTCCCTCTACTTTTATTTGAATTTGTAGTATATAAAAATGTAATACATTAGACATGCATTAAAGACTATGCAGTATATAATTCAAACTATGCACATCCTAAATTCAACATTTACATTAAATTGCTTTGAGTTAAAAACATTATATAAGTAGTTTTAACTATACCGATATCAATGTCAGTTTCCAATAGTTTCTAGAATCTCCTGTATAAAACAAGTTAAATTCCTGTATAATTTTCGGTTAAATTCTTGCCAATATTATAATGCAAAAGATTTATAATTAGTTATCAGATTTTTTAATGTGGTCTACTTTTAGATATTACATCAGTTTTGTGTATATTTATTCAGATCTAAAAAGTGCTTAGTTTTTTTATGTAATTACGGCACAGCCTCGAGGGCTATCTGCTTAAAGTGAGGGTTGCCTTCGTGGAGGACATTCTAAGGAAAACTAGCTCGTATACACTTAACACATGGGGAAAACCACGAAAACGTCCATGCAACCAGCCCGTTCGCGGGATTCCAACCTTGGACCGAACTTCTAGTGTTCAGCATTTTACCGGTCGCTGGTGGGATCGATTTAAAAAGGGTATAAATATATATGTACTGCAATTTCTTTCACTGCATTTGTTAATATATTTATGCAGTTTTTTTTATATATATATATATATTTAAAACAGATTTTCTGTGCCTTAAACTTCTATGCTTCTGGAAGTTACCAATGATATATCTGTAATGACAGATACATTGGTAATGACGCCCATGCGTCCAGCCCGTTCGCGGGATTCGAACCTCGGACCGATTGATTGCGAAAACCGAATTGTTCTTCTGGGAGAAAATTCTTGGAAGGGCTAACGGGAATTTGCCCGTCAGTCGAGTGTTTTTACCTCGAGGTTGAGTGAAACCGCGTTAGCGAGTTAGGGATAAGTCAGAGAAAGTTTCTACATTTTTCTTCAAGTATTAGGGAAATTCAAAGAAGTTTCTTCGACACATTCCCCCTTTAAGATCCAACTGCGTAATGCGTGATACTTCCATTTAACAACTTCAACTATAACCGTTTATGTTGTGACGGGTGTTGTCTGTTTTGATAAAACTTGCGGCGAAAAGTATCAATAAAAATAAAGGACATGAGCTTTAACAGTTGTAACTGATGTAAATATAGTAAGTAGACAATTCCTTATCTTCATTTCGAAAGCGGTATGTCCACGAAAATAATCTGGAGTTTGTTATACTTACCTGTACAAAAAAACGTATTATCTGTTATCGGAAATGTATTTAATTTTTATATGTTAATGTCAATTTTTAATTTTTCCTGCTTTATGTTAAATTTTGAGAAACAGTGATTTTGTAAAAAATGACAGAGAATATTAAGTAATGTTTCAATGTCTGTTGCGAATTTTAACGTCATACTGTAGCATTCAAAATATATTTTATAAATATGATTATATTTTACAGTAATCCTTTTCCTTATTCTTTCTTCATTGAATTGAATTTTAATTTTAAACTTGTTAGGAGTGAGTTATATTTAATTTTTCTTCTATCTGTCACAGGTATAAGAATCGCAAAAATGATTCAGTCTGGGTAGTTAAAATTATGTTTCTTTTTATTATAAATTTTTAATATAAAAAAACACTGATGTTCAAATACATTCTTTCAAATATTTGAATGTGGAAAGGATCAAAACTTGCACAGTAGTCAAACTACTAAAATCTCAAAAAGAAATTTCATCTGATCTTTACTCTCATGTACTAACTTATAACACTTATCTGATCTTTAGAAATATTTCTGTACTCCAGATTTATTAGTCAAATATAGAAATATGTTGTTCTATTAAAGTATTTTTACTCGAAAGGATTTTTACCTACATTTCTGTTTTATTTTTTGCTACTTTAATTTTTGGCTTTGTTATCTCTCTTTTTATGTTTGTTTCATATGAAAGGTTTTTGAATACACAGATCTTAAAACGTGCAGATTGATAAAAAAGGTCAGTTCATTTTATATTGTAGTACTTTAGAATTCAGAGTTTGAAATTTTTCATGATACTCTGTATAGTTAAGTACTGAATTGTTACAGCAAATTCTTTCATGCAAATCAAAATTATATGCCATGTATTTTCATGATACTCTGTAGTTAAGTACTGAATTGTTACAGCAAATTCTTTCATGCAAATCAAAATTATATGCCATATATCAATTTTAAGCAAAATTTTGATGCAGAGGTTTGATAAACTACTGCTAATTATTTTACCAACCTTGATCACTTCATTCATTCTAAAACATTTTTAAATAATTCTTTTTTCATCTGGTATACCAGCTTAATAGGTCTTTTATTGTAATATAGAATTCCAGGAACTTGTTGACATGTTGCATCCATGCATTTTTGGGATTTCATACAGATCCTTTTGTCTGCCAACAACAATTAGAATGGAACCGATCAGTCTAGGCTACTTATTTCCAATCATCAGATGCCCAGCTTCTGAATTCCTGAACCCAGACAAGTTGCATGGCTTTTTATTATGTAT
The DNA here is from genome assembly GCF_044657685.1 of Stegodyphus dumicola. NCBI lineage: Eukaryota > Metazoa > Arthropoda > Arachnida > Araneae > Eresidae > Stegodyphus > Stegodyphus dumicola. The sequence continues at coordinate 123,245,876 of NC_140776.1, forward strand.
TCATCAGAGCTACTCTAAATGGTTGTCACTTTAAAGCCCATATAATGGAAGAAATATTCCACATTCTTCATGCTGTTTTTTTGCTGAGGCTCTAGTATTCAATTCCTGCATTACTTGAACATTGTTATGATCTTATTGCATGAAATTATTCTTTCTAATGGTCACATTTTCTGGTCACATTTGTCCTGAATCTTTTTACACCTATATTATTGTCAAAGATTTGCTAGAATTTTTGCGATAAACTTTACCAAAATCTTTGCAGCCAATAAATGCAATCCTGAAATAGTATGTGAAAGCCAACTTTGCTTCTCTTTCAAAATGGCAGATTGGAGGTGTATTTTTTAGACCACATTAAAAATTCCTTAAATTGTAAAAAGTTGCCATTCTCAAGGCAGAAAAGCTGTAGAAGCTTTCATAGATATTAATTACTTTAATGTGTGAAATCTCAAAAAGGAATTTCATTTGATCTTTACCCTTATGTACTAACCCATAACACTAACCAGTACTGTGCTATCATTTCTTTTATTGTAATTGATTCATAGCAATTTTATTCATTTTACCATAAGGGAGGATACAGTATTCATATGTTAAAAAGTGATTCTGAGAATTAGTTGACTGAAATTTGATCCAATTTTTAGAGTAAATTTTTTAAATATCTGGCAGTGTATCTCTTTCATATTTTTTAAGCGTTATAAATATTTATTTTCTATTTGCTAATGATATTAACTGTCATATAAATTAATAAATATTCTTCCATTAAAATATCTTTCGTTCACAGTCCAGTATAAATCATTTAGTGTTTAGTATTCTTTGTAGATTCCATGACTTAGATTACCATATTTTTGTATATGTTTACTGTATTTGATGTCTATCTGTTGTCCGCAGCTTTGGTTTTTAAAGTTTTAGACTTTTTGGGGGTAAAATATTTAGTAAATGACATCAAATGTTAAAAAAATACAGTTAATTAAAAATTAAAATCAAATTTTTCTATAATATTTTTCATAAGCTCTTGCTATCTAGTACTTGTTTTTCACTTTACCAGCATACTAATTTAAAATTTTCAATGTAGCCAAAGTTCAATTTTAGATGAACATTTGAGTGTTTTATAAAACTATTATCAATCTAAAGTTGAAGTGTTCCGATATTTTAATATTTTTTATTTGATTTCTTAGTTTTTAAAAATAAGCAATAATGGAAAATTTTGACGTCAATAAAAAATGAGATAATTTCTATCTGGTACCTGGTCACATTCAGGTTATTAAAAGTTTTATAACCATATTGTAAAATGCTCCAGTAGCAATTTAAAAAATAAAGATCTAAATACAGTCAAAAGTCGTTAATTCGGACACCCATAATCCGGACCTCAAAGCTACAAACTGTTATATATGTAACTGTAACTGTATCTACTATTATCTTTAATCATAACTGTAATATAGAATAGTAGATGAGCAATGTAAACGATGTTTGTGTACATCTTGTAATCATCACTGAGCACCTACCCAACACATATAAAATACAACACATGGCGCAGCTCCTTGTTGATTAAAAAAGAAAATCTTTTTTGAAGAACCATGCAGCCTCAGTAAAGATGTTCTAAACAAAAACATTATGGGAAGTTGTTTACTGTGAAATCGAAACTTATATTGCTGGTAAGTGAGTTGTTTATTTTTATTGGAAGTGGCTAAAAATACGTATATATAAGCTATTTAAAGTCCTAAATTAAATATGGATGGATTAAAGCCACCAAGTAATCTAAGTTTCGAAGGAAATTTAAGCGAAAATTGGAAGAAATGGAAACAAAAATTCCAAATTTATATGTTAGCGTCTGGTGGTATTACTAAATCACCTGAAATTAAAGTAGCTATTTTATTGCATATAATTGGTGAAGAAGCACTTGAAAAATTTCATATTTCTAATTTAAGTGAAGAAAATAAGAAGGATGTTGACAAAATAGAAGCTATCAAACGTAATCAAACGAAGCTGAAGAAAATAAAATAGAAGCTATCAAACGTAATAAATTTCGACCTTCAGAGGAAAAAAGTCAGCCTTGTAAGAAAGAGTATCATGTAAAACAAAGTACTAAATCTTCTTCAAACTTGATAGTTTGAAGAAGATTTAGTACTTTGTTTATCAAGGAAATAAGTACAATAATCCAAAACCATGTAGAAAATGTGCAACTTTTCATAGGTTATACAACTGTCCTGCTTATAATAAGATTTGCTTGTACTGTAAAAAGAAAAATCACTTTTCTAAAATGTGCACTTATAAAAATGTTGTACAGAATAATTTAGAGCATGAGTTACATAATAATGGTAATGAATATATTTTAGGGTCAGTAGAAGATATAAATCCATTTTCTAAAAATAAAACCGAATGGTTTGAAAAACTAAAAGTAAACATATCTAAATGTTTATTTGTTAAGTTGGATACTGGAGCTCAGTGTAATGTGCTACCATTGCCTACATTTAAACAATTAAATTTAAGAGAGAAATGTGTGACTGAATCAAAAGTCACTTTAAATAATTACAATGGTACTACAATTGATGTAGTTGGAAAATGTAAATTATTATGTGAAACATCAAAAGGGGACAAGTATGAAATAGAATTTCAAGTTGTAGCATGTGATAAAACTGTTCCAGCTATTTTAGGTTTACCTACATTGCAAAAATTAAACCTAATACAAAGGATTTGTACAGTAAATCCTGATTCTAATGAAAAGTTACCAGAACTTTTAAAAGGATATCAAGATTTGTTTAAAGGAACTGGGAATTTAACTGGATATACATGTCATATTAAATTAAAACCAGGAGCTGTTGGTAAAATAGAACCCTGTAGGAAAATTCCACTTAGCTTATTAAATCCATTAAAAAAGGAATTAGCAAGAATGGAAAAAGAAAGTTAACCAACCAACAGAATTCGTGAATTCATTAGTGGTAGTAAGGAAAAAGGATGGAAATTTAAGAGTGTGTTTAGATCCTCAGCATCTTAACCAAAATATACTGAGAGAACATTATCACATACCAACCTTTGAAGAAATTTCATCTCAAATGACAAATGCAAAGGTCTTTAGTATTTTAGATGCAAACAAAGCATTTTGGCAAATTAAACTTTCAGATTCAAGTTGTGAATTTACTACATTTAACACTCCGTTTGGTAGATATTGTTTTTTGAGGTTACCATATGGACTGAGTTCATCACCAGAAGTTTTCCACAGAAGTTTTTCTGAAATATTTAGTGATTTAGAAGGAGTTCAAATATATATAGATGACTTATTAGTTTGGGGTAAAGATAAAAAAGAACATGATTCAAGATTAAAGAAGTTGTTGGACAGAGCCAGAGAAAAGAATGTTAAATTTAATTTAAATAAATGTAAATTTGGGCTGAATGAAGTGAAATATATGGGACATATATTTTCTAAAGATGGTTTAAAACCAGATGAAGACAAAATTAAGGCTATTCTAGATATAAAACCACCAAAAAATGTGAAGGAATGATTACATATGTTTCTAGATTTATACCTAATGTATCAGAATTGACATCATGTTTAAGAGATTTATTGAAAAAACAAGTTATCTGGAACTGGAATGCAACACATGAAAAAGCATTTAGAAGACTAAAAGATGTCTTGGTAAATAAACCAGTTTTACAGTATTATGATATAAACATGCCAGTAGTTTTATCTGTAGATGCATCTCAAGAAGGACTAGGAGCAGTCTTACTGCAGAATAATTTACCAGTGGGATATGCATCTAAGGCATTAACAGATACACAGAAGAATTATGCTCAAATTGAAAAGGAAACTTTAGCTATTGTATTTGCGTGTGAGAAATTTCACCAGTATATATTTGGAAAAAATATTACTGTGGAAAGTGATCATAAACCACTGGAATCAATTTTTAAAAAGCCATTAAATAAATGCCCTGTAAGACTACAAAGAATGCGTATAAGATTACTGCCATATCAGTTTGAGATAAAATATAAACCAGGAAAAGAACTTTTTATAGCGGATGCATTATCAAGATCATTCACTGATAAAGGATCTGATTTCTTTGAAGGAGAAATAGAAGCTCATGTTGGATTAGTTGTAGAATGTATACCAATGTCTAATGGTGAAATGGAAGTTTTTCAACTGGAAACAGAAAAAGATGAAGAACTACAAGTTTTAAGAAAATTAATTAAAACTGGATGGCCAGATGAAAAATGTATGGTTCCAGAACTGGCAAAACCATATTTTAACTTCAGAGAAGAACTATCAGAAGCAAAATATTTAAAAATTCCTGTGTTGTTGTACCAAGAAGTTTACGAAAAGATATGTTAAGCAGAATTCATTATGGTCATTTAGGAGTAATAAAATGCAAGATCAAAGCAAGAGAAATATTATATTGGCCAGGAATGTCCAAAGAAATTGAAGATTTGGTACTGAATTGTCAAACATGTTTAAGTTTACAAAAAGCTAATACTAAAGAACCAATGATATCTAAAGAAATACCTAATGGTCCATGGGAAGTATTGGGAACAGACCTCTTTTACTTTCAAGGAAGGGATTATCTAATAGTTATAGATTATTTAGCAAATATGTTGAAATTGGACATTTGGAAGATTTGTCAAGTGTAGCAGTGATAAAGCAATTGAAATCAATTTTTGCAAGACATGGTATTCCGAAAATAGTATATTCGGATAATGGTCCACAATATAATTGCAGGAAATATAAAGATTTTGCAAGAAGATGGAATTTTGAAACCAGAACTTCAAGTCTAAAATACCCACAGTCTAATGGAATGGTTGAAAGACATATTCAAACTGTCAAGCAAATGTTAGAAAAAGCTGTAGTTGACAACAAAGATCCATATTTAGTTTTACTGGAATATCGTAACTCTCCTATTTCAGATGAAATTAAGTCACCTTCTGAATTGATGTTTGGAAGAAAAGTAAATGGATTGATGCCTATAAAAGAGAATTTCATCCAAGCTAAACGATATGAAGACCATAAACAACACTTACTGAAGAGACAAACCTTACAAAAAAGTTATTATGATAGGAATGCAAGACCATTAAAACGACTGAAAACAGGAGATCATGTTTACATAAAAGAGAAAGGGAAAAAACTAAATGAAAGAGAGAAAATTATAGAAGAAGCAGAGAGACCACGTTCATATAGGATTATAAGAACAGATGGAAGAATTGTAGAAAGGAACAGAAGAGACCTTCTTAAAGGAACTAATCAGGAAGAGTTTGCAATACAAAACAACTATGAGAATGAAGTTATAGATGAACCCGAGATACATGAAAATAGTAGGAACAAATTTAGATGTGCCTGTAAGTCCTTCAAAATCTAACAGAAGTGTTGTCACCAAATAGTGAAAGAGGTATAGTATCATCAAATTTTTCAAATGGACATAACTACGTCACTCGATCTGGTAGGACTGTTAAGAAACCTTATTATTTAAAAGAATATGTTTAATTTTACTACTATTATTATTTTTTATAAAATAGGGAGATGTTATATATGTAACTGTAACTGTATCTATTATTATCTTTAATCATAACTGTAATATAGAATAGTAGATGAGCAATGTAAACGATGTTTGTGTACATCTTGTAATCATCACTGAGCACGTACCCAACACATATAAAATACAACACACAAACTTACTGCGCATGCATCGCGTTGACGCATGCGTGTAAGACCTTTACAGCTGCGAATATGCATGTGCGCATGCCCAAAATACGTTTACGCATGCGCGTTTGATGTATAACGGACGGAATAAGCTAAGCTAAAATTATCTAATTCAGTTAATGTTGCAGATTGCATTGCTCCTTAATCTTCAAATTAGATCCGGCTTATTTTTTGCAGACTGTTAGAGCAATTTTATAAAAGTAAGCTTGAACTTTCGATTATGTCAAATAGAATTTCCGATATATATTTCCTAATATGTAAAGGATCTACAAAGCGAAAGTATGTTTTGAAGTCCATTAAACAAAAAGTGGAATTGCTGCAAAAAATGGATACAGGCATATCTTTTGTTTATGTAACCATTCCGAAATCTGTTCATCAATTTCACGCTGCTCTGCGGCGGGGGAACGCCGCGGCGCGCAAAGAATTGGAAGGTAATCTGTCAGCACTATTCTTATTTTCAGGGCAGATGTTTTTATTTTATTTGGCTTATAATTCCTTACTAAATGTAGTATTTCATCTCGATGTACTCCGTCTTAATATGATTTAAATCAAATTCCTCGTCATTATAATTCGCTTCCGATAGTGAAGAAAGTAAAGTAAACAAATAAATATTAAGCTTTTTTTTGTAAATTTTGATACCCATTAGATCATAATTGTTCTTTATTTCATAAATTACAGTTTCATATTTTTAATTTTATAATTTCTGCATGCCGTCTTACCAGATTTAAACTGATGATCGATAATCCGGAATCGCCGAAGTCCCGACGAGTCCAGATTAACGACTTTTGACTGTATATGAATTGAATGTAAGATTATCTATTTGCTGCATACTTTTGTAATACGTAATTTTACATAAGATATGTAAATAGGCATATGTGTACTGATACAATTCTTTTTGTCATATGGGTAGGAACTTGCTAATGGCAATATATATACTGATATGATTCTTTTATCTTCAAAAATGCATTGGATTTATTTAAAGTTTTATTCAAAATTGGGTGGAGTTTAAACAGATAGATCTTATAGACTTTAAGGTTAAAATTTAAATAAAGTAATCCATTTGAATTCATTACAGTAGTTACATTCATTTAACATTACGTTTCAAAGGTATGATAGCACAATATGTTGGATTCTGCACTTTTGATTCTGGATTTGAATTCCAAGGAAGACGTGCACATTTTTAAGACTGATGTGTCTTAACAGCATGGGGTGTTGAAAATATGTCAAGCTTAAAATCCTCTTGAAAAATTGGTGGTAAAAGGAGAGATGTATGAAAACACCAGTTCCATCCTTTGAAGAGCCATAGTCAAAACTAGGATAAATTCATTAAAATACATGGTTCATTAAAATACATGTTTGTTATAAACTTTTTATTTTTTACTACAGCTTGACACTTGATAGCATTTTGATTCTGATAAGGTTTGTAGACTTTAAGAAAAATTACTGGGAATTATCTTTATCATGAGTTGCAGATGTTCGTTGGTCAGTCGGGTTTTTCTTTTATTAATTTTTAATTATGAAAAAAACTGTTCACTTAGAAATGTATTCCAAAACAAAAAGATTATTCCAAATGCAAAGATTCATAACTGAGCATTATTTATGTTGTGGCAAATATTGATAAATATTAATTAGATCTGTGTCTTCAAATCATTGACTAAGGTTTATATCACTTTGTAAATTAATTAGTTGCATTTATTGATTTTGTGGCATGTTATCATTTTTAATGGTAACTATGATTTTAATATAAGCTCTTAAATAATTAAAATCATGAAATCTTTCCAAGGCTTTATTTGTCGCAAATACAGGTAAAAGTATATTTTAGGGTACCCCTTGGTGAAACTTCGTGGTACATGGATATTAAGTTTGAGCAATTTTTTGACTTGCTATTTTGGCTTTGCATAGTGGAAAAATCGCCGCTACGCAAAGCCAAAACAACAAGACAAAGAATTGCACAAACTTAGCTTCCGTGTACACATCGACCTATTTTCACTTAAAAAACATCCCAGAATTGCACAAAAATGGCATTGCGCACTCTCTTGACATTATCCATGTACACATCGACCTATTTTCACTTTAAAAAAATCAGAGAATTTCACAAACTAGGCGTTGTGCACTCCCTTGACTTTGTCCATGTATACATTGAACTATATTCACTTAAAAAGTCATAGGAGCAGCCAACAAAAAAATATACGAGGGTTGGAACTTTAATAGTGGCAACTATTTATTTACAAGGAATACAAAAATGATTCATGTCACCATGTTTTACAGTCTTTCAATATAGTCACCAGCATTGTGTACAACCCGTTTCCAACAATGTGGAAGTCGCAGAATACCTGTAGCAGCACCTGTTTTGTTGATAGTTTGAATGGACCGGTCTACTGCCGCAAGAATCTCAGGAACAGTTTGGAAGCGAGTGCCACGAAGTAGTTCCTTCATCTTAGGAATTACGTCATAGTCACAAGGGCTTAGATCTGGGGAGTATGGTGGATGGTAAAGCACTTCCCAGCCCCATCGCTTGAACAAATCAGTCACAGCTTGTGCTGCATGCAGCCGAGCATTGTCATGCAAAATGAGAGGAGCGTTCTGCAGAAAGTGTCGCCGTTTTTTTCTCAAAGCTGGCCAGAGATTGTGCTCCAAAAATGAGCAGTAATACTGCACAGTGACGGTCTGCTGTGGGGGAACGGTATGCGTTAGGATGATACCATCACAGTCGTACACGAGAATCACCATAACTTTCACATTGCTGGGGTTCTGACGAAATTTCGGACGTCGTGGTGACCCTTGATGATGCCATTCGTTTGATTGGCGTTTCAGTTCTGGCTGGTATGATCGGGCCCAAGTCTCATCCAGCATAATGATATGGCATAGAAAAGCATCTCCTTTGCGCTCATAGCGCTCCAGGTGGGTTCGGGCAGCATCGTATCGTAGCCATTTCTGCATTTCCGTCAACTGATGTGGAACCCATCGTGAATCAATTTTACTCATGGACAGGCATTCCTTCAGAATGTGCAGCACAGTCCTATGCGTTAATCCTGTTTGTCCAGCCAGCTGCCGAATCATTTGGCGGCGATCACTGTCCATTAGTTCGGCAACAGCTTGCGCGTATGCATCGCTGACACCCAGACGACCTGGCCGCAGCATGTCTGCCACGTTGGCATCCTTCATTGAATGCTTTCACCCATCTTGCTACAGTTCTGTAAGGCAATGCAGATTCCCTCCAAGCCTCTTGAAGCCCTTGATGACCCTGTCATGCTGTACGACCTCTAGCACATTCAATTTTTATCCAACATCGTTGTTCTTGTTTTGAAAACATCCTGACAACACTTACTTTAGACCTCGAGCTAATACAAGGATCCGTTCTTCGCGTTGCTCCGCATGCGCGCGACGTAGGCAGAACAAGTTTTTTTGCTGAGAGGTAAGGTAGGTATGTAGTTCACGTGTGGTTTACGCAATATTCTTTGGTTTTGTTGCGTAGCATTTTTTGATGCTAAAGCAAAGTTTAAAGTTTAAAGAAATTAAACATTTAGCAGTGGTAGCAATGATAGCTCCCTGAGTTATGCTGTGCAGACATTGAAGACAATAAAAGATTTTGAACTTAACAAATTTATTAACAATATAATAAAAAAATAAAAACACATAAAATAAATTTCAACAATATTAGAGTATTAGGCAAAACATAACATAATCATCATTCATCAAATATTTTTATCTGTACTCCAAAACACTGGCATTCTATACAAACAAATTTCAAAAAAAAAAAAAAAAAAAAAAAAAAAAAAAAAAGAAAATGTCCTAACTAGTGACTATGCAGCCTAAAATAAAGCAGGCTACCCATTCCATAAGTCCATAATCAATGGTCAAGAAAACACTTGAAAAATTTAAATGTGAAACCACTTAAAACCGGCCTAACGCCGTTTGCATAAGGAATCGTTGCAGCTCACGTATTTTTAATTCCACCCTCCTTGAAGAAACATGGACGCTGCCTACGGCAGTCACTCACAGGACAGCCCCCGGAACTAAAGAACTTCACTCTGGAACCATTATCTTGTAAACCGGAATCAAGGCATCCTTTCACCGGACTGCAGGCATCCTTTGGAAGGGGCTGGAAACCGCTCACACACCAGCCGGTAAACCAGGAACTAGAAGCGTTGAGCCAGAGCGACGCGAGATACTTATAGCAGAAGTAGGAATGACATCATCTCACGGCAACCAATCAGCTATCGGCACGAATCGGCTTTTCAGATGACGTAACATTGTTTCGTTTTTGCATCTCAATTAGGTTGAGACAGTCCGTTTTCAATGCAAACAGTGGCAGCAAGAAAAGTAGAAGTAATTACTATGTTATATTAAAAATAAGGACTAAACTAAATAAACATTTCAAGGAGGAGAGATGATGCATTAAAAATTTAAAAATAAGCTATTTTTTCTAACAAATGCCCCCCACATCATCATCTCCGACCTGAAATAAAAACCGAATGCCAGTATCTTTACAAAAATTCAAAACAAGAATAAATAAATATCACAATTTCATTCAGAAATTTCTAAGAACATTTTTTTTTTTGGGAAAATCTTATCCCATTATTCAAAAAAATTTTACCGTAACAAGAAAGTCCAACATGTTACAAAACAATACAAAGTCATATATATGATCATACGCTCAATACATTTACCCAGGGCCCTGGTCACTCATACTACATTTTACACTATACAATTTTACATTTACCTAATATCCATCATATATGACTTATAACATATTTTTCAAATTAACAAAACTCTTAATTTAAATACACGCAAAAACAAATTTCATAAGAAAATTGTTCCACAAAATTTAACCAGATTATGCTTAGTCAGCGGTTTTGTCATGGGATCAGCCAGATTATCTTTACTTGGGACATATTTTAAATCAAAAATTTCCCTGTTCAATAGATCACGAATGAAAAATAGTTTCACATCTATATGTTTTGTCCTCGAGTTTTCAATGGGTGATTTTGTAAAACATATAGCAGCCATATTATCAGCAAACAATATTGGCCTCGAAACATAGTTACTTGCAATTTTAAACTGAATGCATTCATCCAAAATGTTTTTAAACCAAACTAATTCTTTTGCTGATTCAGTCATGGAGATAAATTCAGCCTCCATAGTAGATAAACTCACTCCCCTTTCTTTAAACGTACGCCAAGATACAGGTGATTCTCCCAACAAAGCTATTTGTCCACCAATAGACACCATATCATCCCTGCTTGAAGCAAAATCCGAATCTGAATATATATTGAGCTTCAGTTCCTTGCATACCAGCTTGAGTTTGTGCTGTCTGGTATTGGAAACGTACCCTAAAAGTTTAAGTAATCCTTCCCAGTGAAACTTACCAGGATTGCTTTGGAACTGAGAAAATATATTAACAGCATAAGCTATATCCAGACGAGTACGATTGCAAAGAAACGATAGACATCCCAAAACATTTCTATAAGGATAATTCATCATTTCAGTCATTTCTTCTTGTGTACTGGGACTTTGAGACTTTGAGTATTTCACACCTTTAACTATTGGAAGGGAAGTAATTTATATTTTAAAAGACTTAAATCAATTAACTATGTCTTCTATATATAATTGCTGATGAATTAAAACACTATTTTTCTCATATTAAAATTCCACACCCAGCCTAAAATTTTCAAATCAAAATGTGAACTCAGGACTTTTAATATCCTTTTGGCCTGAACTTCACTTTTCCCAAACACAACTATATCATCAACATAAACCAACAGAATGACAAAATCTTTAAAATGATAGACACAATTACACCACTCAAACTTGATGAACCCTAGGTTACATAGTGTTCTATCCAACTCATAGTACCATAATCGGCCACTCTGATGCAAACCATACAAGGCTGTATCTAATCGACACACAAAAGTTTCTTTATCTCGCTCCACAAAACCCTGAGGTTGGGACATGTAAATTTCCTCTGATAAAGGAGCGTAGAGATAGGCACTTTTCACGTCACATTGTATATTTGCCCATCCTAGGTGTGCAACTAAAAGGGAGAAAAAGAGCCTTATTACTGAAAAGTTGACTACAGGAGAGTAGGTTTCATCATAGGTATCGTATTTAATTTGCCGATAACCCTGAGCCACTAAACGAGCTTTAAAACGAACAATGTTTCCAAATTCGTCACGTTTAATGTTAAAAATCCACCTGCAACCTAGTGGAGTCTTGTCTTTAGGAAGTGGAACCAGATGCCATACCTTATGCTTTCGCATGTTGGCCATTTCCTCTTCCATTGCCTCTATCCATTTAAGCTTTTCTGCAGATTTCATTGCCTGGTTATAAGTGTTTGGAATTGAAACATCTAGTCAGCTATCTCGGGTATACGACGTTGAAGGAGTACCAGTTGGGTCGATTTCACCACTATAAGTATTGCTTCCCTTGAAATCAAACAAGGTAGGATCATACTGAATATTATGTTCAGTGCAATACCTTTCTACATCATTTGGTGATCGTAGTCTTTGATTACACCCCCTCTCAAAATAATACACATCCGTACGAGTGCCGTCTGGCCTTGGAACAGGTTTACGAAGCCAAGTTACTTGTCTCAATGTAGATTGAGTGTCAGTGCCAATTATAGAAGAAGGTACATTGGTATCGGTTCTTTCCTCTATTTCAGGAAAATAGCCAACTGGAGTGTCAGTAGATTGGAACTCTACCCTTTCTTCAGATTCCAAATCAGGTAGGGTGCCCAGTGCAGCTCCACTGCCACTTTTCTGCATTCCAATCGACTCTTTAAAAGTAGCATTTAGGGTTTCCACTACCTTTTGTTCATTTTCCAACCAAATTTTGTACCCTTTTGTTCGTACACTGTACCCAATTAATCGGCCCTTTGTTGCCTTTGGATCAAGTTTAGAATTTCTTTTAGCCTTTGGAATTCCCACATAGGCAATCGTTCCAAATGCCTTAAGATGACGTACTGATGGTTTCCGCTTAGTGTATAATTCGATTGGGGTTCTATCTTGGCCCTTATGACAAATTCTATTAAATGAATATGCAAAATACATTACTGCATCTGACCAAAATTCAGAACTCATTCCACTATCGTGTAAGATTGCACGTACATTATTGAGAGCTGTTTGATTAAATCTCTCACAAACTCCATTCTGTTCTGGAGTGTAGACATCTGTAAATTCGTGCTTTACACCATTTTTATTACAATATGACCTGAATTGATCATTATCATATTCTCGCCCATTGTCAGTCCTAAAGTATTTCAACTTAAGGTTCAAAGATCTTTCTGCACGTGCTATATGCCTTTCAAATACTTCAAACACCTGACTTTTCTCCACAATGGGGTACACTACCACATAACGAGAATATTCGTCAATAAAGGAAACGAAATAACGTTCACCATTCCTACCTGGAATGTTAATAGGTCCCCATACATCAGAGAAAACCCTTTCAAGCGGTCTCTTTACTTGAATACCTTCTAAAGGTCTATAGGAGATTCGTCTTTGCTTATTAATTTGGCAATGTTCACAAAACAAATTAGGTGAGTGCTTTAACACAGGAAGACCTCGAACTGAATGTCTCTTACTAGTCCTGACAATAGTATCGTAATTTATATGACCAAACCGACCATGCCATAATTCACTGTTGTTATTCTGAACTGCGGATGCCTCAAATTTTACAGATTTGCCCCCCTTTTTGATTATTTTCGGGAACACATGATAGTTACTTCCTATCAACTTAGCCTTGTACAAAGTTGAATTCTCATCATCAGTAACTTTAATTTGCCCATTTTTACCATAAAATCTTGCTCCATTGATATCCACCCTAGGTCCAGATATTAAATTTCGTCTTAGTTCAGGTGAATATAACACATCTTTAAGCAAAATAACCGTATCCCCAAATTTCATTTTAACAGTACCCTTCCCATGAATTGGAAAAGTTACCCCATCAATAGCTACTAGCATATTCTCATTTTTCACAGGAGAAAAAGTATCAAACAATTCACGATTTTTACAAAAATGATGAGATGCAGCCGTATCAAAGATCCAACTATCATCATTTTCTTCCAAATTGTTAACATTGGCTTGAGCTATAAAATGGGACTGTGCATGGGAATGATTACTTTTACTCAACTTGGGTTTATTCTTACACTTAGAAGATGTTTTATTACTACTAGATACAGCTGAGGAAACAGAAGAAGCAAGTGAGGGTGATCTGGAAAAATTACCTCTCATTCTACAGTATTTTTGAATATGACCTGGACGGCCACATTTATAACACTTGAGCCCTTTAATCTGCTTAAATTTGGGTTCACAGTGAGTACTTTGAACTTCTATAGTCTTATTGGAGTTTTCCCTATCCATCTGTCTTAAATTAAGACGCGTTTCCTCTGCTAGAATTTCAAGTTCAACATTTTTAAAAATGAACTTTTCATCTGGCCACCTCAAAATATTCTGAACTACTTGATCAAATTTATCTGGAAGAAACCTAAGAAACTGGAAACATATATATGTAAGTCTCTTACAGCCTGATTAATATCAGCTAACTGTTCAGTTACTCGTTTTAATCTAGAAGAAAAGAAACTAATACTTTCATTTGGCTTGATTTTGCAATTTAAGAACTCTGAAAACAGGGACATATGTCTTGACCTATAATCTGGCTGGAAATATTTGGCAAGCGTATTCCATGCCACTACTGGGTCATCAATTTCACATATCAAGTTTCTATATTCAGGGCTTACATTCATATAAATTAACGATAATGCTAATCGACTTCTATTTTGAAAGTCGGCAATAATTTCTTTTGCAATGCCCTTAACATCATCTAAAACAAGACATTTCTCAACACCTTTGACCAAAAGCCATGCATTTTTTTCATTCAAGACAAACTTCATATCTTTGGACCATGTAAAATAATTACATGCATCAAGTTTAGCAATATTATGCATGACACTAACAGTAGCCATATTTGAATTTTAACAAAAACCGCCCCCCAATCTCTTAAGTCCTAAATTAACTTTAAACTTCAAAAGTCTGCACTAAAAATAACTCAGGAGCTACTGGGCCCATAACCAAAATGATGCTAAAGCAAAGTTTAAAGTTTAAAGAAATTAAACATTTAGCAGTGGTAGCAATGATAGCTCCCTGAGTTATGCTGTGCAGACATTGAAGACAATAAAAGATTTTGAACTTAACAAATTTATTAACAATATAATAAAAAAATAAAAACACATAAAATAAATTTCAACAATATTAGAGTATTAGGCAAAACATAACATAATCATCATTCATCAAATATTTTTACCTGTACTCCAAAACACTGGCATTCTATACAAACAAATTTCAAAAAAAAAAAAAAAAAAAAAAAAAAAAAAAAATGAAAATGTCCTAACTAGTGACTATGCAGCCTAAAATAAAGCAGGCTACCCATTCCATAAGTCCATAATCAGTGGTCAAGAAAACACTTGAAAAATTTAAATGTGAAACCACTTAAAACCGGCCTAACGCCGTTTGCATAAGGAATCGTTGCAGCTCACGTATTTTTAATTCCACCTTCCTTGAAGAAACATGGACGCTGCCTACGGCAGTCACTCACAGGACAGCCCCCGGAACTAAAGAACTTCACTCTGGAACCATTATCTTGTAAACCGGAATCAAGGCATCCTTTCACCGGACTGGAGGCATCCTTTGGAAGGGGCTGGAAACCGCTCACACACCAGCCGGTAAACCAGGAACTAGAAGCGTTGAGCCAGAGCGACGCGAGATACTTATAGCAGAAGTAGGAATGACGTCATCTCACGGCAACCAATCAGCTATCGGCACGAATCGGCTTTTCAGATGACGTAACATTGTTTCGTTTTTGCATCTCAATTAGGTTGAGACAGTCCGTTTTCAATGCAAACAGTGGCAGCAAGAAAAGTAGAAGTAATTACTATGTTATATTAAAAATAAGGACTAAACTAAATAAACATTTCAAGGAGGAGAGATGATGCATTAAAAATTTAAAAATAAGCTATATTTTCTAACATTTTTTCAGCTGTGTTGCTACTATTAAAGTTCCAACCCTTGTATAATCTGAGTAAACTACATTTTAAATCAAACAATGAAATAACATAACAAAGGAAATTCATCTTAGCATTACATGAAGGAAATATCCACTTACCTTATTTACGAATTTACGCATCTATAGTCAAACACAATTCTTTAACAGCATCCAAACACTTTCCAAAATTATCTGAACTAGAATCTGTGTACTAGTGTCGCTACATAAATTCACAAAAATAAGAGTAAGAGATATCCTCCATTTGAAAATATCCGATGTTCGACCATACGCATTTCCTTCCTCCAAACAGGACACTTAATATGTGGCTACTAAATGAACCTTTGTTTACACACTAATCAATTAATGCTTTTTTCCCTTTTGCTCCAAATCTTACATAAACTTCAAATTAATCGCCAATTTACCGTGTAAACCACAAAATAACAACGTACTAATCCATCACACACAAGTCCTTACCCAAAATCCACACAAGCCCAAGTCCAAAAATTCTATATGGTACATTATGTCTAAGAGTATGTTAAGAGTCTTCCATATCTAGGTCTGTTTTCAGTTGCCAGGGTTCGCGCAGGATTGCTTTCAGCTGAAAACACAGATTTTTTTTTTAATTGGTCTTACTAAATATCCACTGCTTGTTTTTACCTGTATCACTCTTGTAGCCCCATCTCTACTGCTGAAGATTTTCTACATGTTTTTATATGTCACAGTTAATTACACATTTTTTATTGTCTAGTTCTGTGAGGACTTCGTATCCCACCTTTAATTTCTGACATGAAACACTGGCCTTCTGCTACAGCTGGGCCAGATATTCCTTGTGGAAGCGACTTCTCAGTTCTTGTCTGATTGTATTGCAGTAATTTTCCTGCACATTCAATTTATGGGAATTAATGTAATCCAGATCTGTTACCCTCACTTGTTTTATGTCTTACAAAAATAGGGAAGGTGTCAGAGGTACGAGCTCTTCTGAATCTTCACAGATGTACATTAAAGGATGGCTGTTTAATGTGGATTCAACGTGAAACAGAATCGTTAGTAACTCCTTGAAATTCACCAACAATCTCCCTAAAATTCACACAAGATGGGTCTTGGTGGAACGAACTAAGTGCTCCTATCATCCTCACCACCACGCAGCCATAGGTAGGATAAATTTCTACTTTATTGGAAAACACTCATTTTCTGTGATTTTTTTCCAATCCAGGCATCTCAGAGCATTGCCTGTTCTGGTAAAATTGGTTCTATTATTGGAATACACTGTCACATGACGGTCTCATGTGGCATTGAACTGTCTCGGAACTTGTAGAAACATTTTGGTACTCAGAGAGGTGATAGGCTTCAGGTGAACTGCCTGGTACATGGTGCAGGTGAACAAGACAATACAAGCTTTACCCTTTGGTCTCGTAAAGGGCCACAGAGATAATTTTCAATTGTTTCAAAGACTGCCAAATTACTTACGCTGTCAAGGGGTAACTGGATCGGAGGAGTGGATAAAGCCTTAGCGATAAATCTCCTACATATGACACATTGGCTTATGCAAGATCTTATATTACATTTGGACAAGACAAAATGATCCAGTATCTCTCTTAATTTAGCTGCTAATATCTGCATTCCAGCATGGCAGTTCTTTTCATGATATTCTCTTATGAGGCCATTCAGTCAAATAATGGAAGCAGAATTCATCATCACGTTCAATGATTTTAGTTTTAACTCTGAGGACTTCGTCGTTGTCTCTTGCTACCAAGAGTCTGTGGATGGACTCTCCTTTCTCTTGAAAATGCTTCCTTTGCTCTAATCTCCGTAGAAGTGTTTCAGCACTAATTTTTTCTTCTACTGTTAGGGTATCAGAAGCATAGGAGGGTTTCTTTAGCAGTTTGTTAGCAAAGCCTAGAACCCAGAAGAATAATCGAACTATTTTATAAAAACTCAAAACACATTTATATCCCTTGGAATCTTCTAATTTTATGCTGAACTTGAGAATTGCTCCCTCTTAAATTTTTGCTCCCAGAGAATTTTCGTCTGGAGTAAATTCCAGTCTGGCCATTCTTCTGGGTTTTCCAGAAATTCGGGGCCTTCCCACCAGTTGCAGTGCCATAAATGTTGAGGAGTGAAGCCACAAGATGCCACATCTGCAGTATTCAATTTCCCTGGGATATGTCTCCAACATTCCTGTTTCGAGAGTTTCTGAATCTCCTTTATTCTATTATTTACAAATACGCCCCAGTTTTCCCCTTGTATTCATCTAAGGGCCACAGTAACATCTGTCTGGTAATATATTTGAACATCAACTAAGGACAAGCCTTCAACAGTACACCTTGCCAAATGACCTAGAACACAAGCTAGCAACTCCAAATGCAGAATAGGTATTTTCTTTAAGGGTAATATGCATGATTTTGCCGTGACGAATTTCATGAAAACTTTGTCTTTTTCCTTTCTCCTTAAGAAAATTACAGTTGCAGAAGCAGCTTGACTGACATCGCAAAAGACTTGTAGTATCCACAAATCCTTATTTCCGTAACCCATGCGACGAGTTAATTTAAGACAGGAAAGACTAAACAACCTCTTGTACCATCTCATAAATCTTGCTTGGGTAATGGCACGTCTCAGTTCGATTTTGTAGCCAAGTTTCTTGAAGTACTAATGTCGCAGATAATATGGCGGGAACAAAGAAACGCAGCAGGTCAAAAACTGCATGGATTAGAGATAATAGTTTTTTTATAAGTCTCTTTTAATAATTTCTCTTTGGATAGATATTGTAAGGCTGTCATCTCGTCTATCCCATTGCAAACCTAGAACTGCGGAGACTGAATCGCTATCTTCAGCTGCTAGCTCATGATCAGCATTGCAATTAAAAGTCCACATTCGAAGATCCATTTTGGCTTCTGCCCTAATAAGAAGCGACAGGCTCATAAAAATTTTCAGCTCTTCAGCATCATCGAATGACGTGACACGATTGTCAACATAAAATGATTTGCCAAGTTTTTTCGCAACAGCAACACGTGGCAAACGAAATGAAATCACAGCTGCCAATAAATAGAGGCTACTAGTTAACCTAAAAACAACCCTCTTGTGATGAAAGACTTCGATTCTGTAATTTACCCACCACAAAAACATTAAGTAGTTTTAATCCTCGCACTCTATCTCAATCTGTGAAGAGGCTCACCTAATGTCAGATGTTACACCAATTGCCTTTTCCCTAAATCACATTAGAATGGTTGAGATTTCTTCTACAAGATTTGGACCTTTTATCAAGCAACCATTTAGCGAAAGCGAACCAACGACTTTGCTCGATGCATTGAATACAGGCTTAATCTTGGTAGTGGGGCTACCTAATTTTGTTACTAGATGATGTGGTAAATAATGGCTCCTGTCACTCTTTACTGATTTTGAGACAATTTCTACGACATCTTCCAACAACCTCATTTGCTGAATACTGTACTATATTCATCATATTTATTTTATTTTCTCTTAGTAGTAATCTCTTTTCTGCAATGTGCCAGTTAGAGGGAATCTCGGGAGGGGGGGGGCAATTTTAAAACACAAGCTAAACTTCTTCATTTCTGCGAAGGCCCAAGAAACTGTTCTTGCGCTGTTTGGTCTTTTGCGACTTTTGAAATGCTCTGTACATCATCTGCAATGCCGATAGCTTCAAACTTCCACATAACGGATGGTTCCATGTTTTGAATAAGAAGATTGGTTATAATATGGATGGGGTACCCTCAAAACGTTAGATAATCTTTCCTGTTGGTCCCTCCACAATGTCCACCCCAGTTTAGTATCAATCCCTATGAGGATTTCTATTTTCTGGTGACCCTCAGCAACATCTGAAATTCAAATTCTGTGTCTTTTTAATTCCTTCAATAATGACCTTTTAGTGTGGCATCCCTCTACAAATGGTATTTTGATCCAGAAAACTAAATTGGTACCCAGTTTCCCAACTGGGCTTACAGAATATTGCTTGTGAATTTTTGACTCAGTCCTTGCTCCCCAAAATAGTGCATGAGTTAAATTCTCAGAGGAAGTACTTTTCAGATTGAAAGCCTCAACTGTGTATTGTAAAACATAAGATCATTGGGATCCAAAATCCAAGAGGCACCTGACCACCTTCTTTGCATTGTCTGCGACTACTTCAACTGTTAAAGTCGTAAGACTGACTTCATTCATACATAGGGGAGAGGACCTTGTACTTTGTACCATTAGTGACTCTTTTCACTTTGCTTTATTCTCAACATTATTCTCTGATACCTTGGGAACATAAAATTATAGGGTGAGATCGCTTGCACGGATAGCACTGAATAAACTGTTGGCACTGCTTTCCAAAATGTCCTAGTTTAAGACAGTGAAGACAGCATTTTAATTCTCTTAATTTGTCTAATCTTTCCTTTAACCACGTTGATCGAGCTGTAAAACATTCTTTACTTTCATGAGATTTTCTGCAAAAAAACACATTTTTGTTCTTTGACAGCAACTAGACTTGCTGTGTTCATGTTTGGATTTTTGGTCTTACATTTTACATCTCAAGAATATTTATCACACCAAGTAGAAGAAATTTCAAATCCAGACCTGGACAGTTTAACTCTCTGCTCTCCTTCGACCTTTTTATGCAAAAATTCCAGGAGATGAGAGACATGATCCCTCGTTACTGAACAGAATACTTCTCTGCGATACAAGCATCTCAGCTGACAGATAAGACTTGACAATGGAATATATAACTAGGATGCATTAATATCTAGGGCTAAACCTAAAGACTCTAGAGATCTGATGTGTGACTCGATTTTGTCAAAAAGTGACACTAGTGGCAACTGATCGTTCTCTTGTATGTTTTGAATAATTAATTTTAAAAATTCCCTCACATATATCTCAGTTAAAATTTCCTTGTTGCCAAAATGCTCTTTAAATACAGGAATGGCTTTTGGGTAATTTTCAGCTGTTAAAGGGTATCAACTCACTAGCCCGAGTTCCGGGTAACATTAATTGAACTAAATAGTAGAATTTGTCAGCGTCATCAAGTTCCTTATCCTCATGGATCTTCTTAAATTGACCCAAAAATGTAAGGTAACTTAATAATTGTTCATCGAATTTTTTAATTTGAATTTTTGAAAATTTGTACTATTTTTCATGTGGCATTTCTCTTGTGTTAGAACTTGTATTGACACTATGGTCATCTGCATTATCTTATACACTCTTTCACCCAATGATTAAGCATTATGAATTCATATGAATATTCCTCGCTGCTTATAACTTCGGTTTCTAGATCATCTTCAGCAACTTTGCCCTTAATCAATAAATCTAGTATCTCTGAATCATGAGATTTTAACTCAGCAATTATTATTTGTAACTTCACAATTTTATCTTTTAATACAGCTTTATCTGCATGAATATATTTATTAAGTTCATTCCTTAGAACATTAACCATTCTAGTGCTGTTGCAAGCCGTTTCTTTATCGACATCCATTTTTACCTTTAAATGCAGACCTACTTAAAACTCAAAATCTGTAGTTTGAGCATTCTGATAAAAAAATCTTCAAAAAATCTTTACTTGGTAATTGCAAAAGTATAAATCAATACAATAAAAATGAATAAAAAATAGTCATAACATTCATAATACAGCAAAACAAAATTATTTCTAATATCACTGCAGATGATTTAACGCATAACTTTTTCTACGTCCACATTGCAGATGATTTAACATATATTGCATAACTTTTCCACTAAAAATTTAAATTAATATTCTATTTATATATTAATACAATGCAGCTTATACAATTCTTTCTTAACTACAAAAGCGGGTCAAATGAAAGTGAGCCAATGCGAATATATGACAGACAGAGTACTTTATTTAAAGGTAGTCTCCATGAACATTGAGACATTTATCCCATTGACAAATGAGCCGCGTGATCCCCGTCTCATAAAACTCCTTGGGCTGTCGATTCAAAAAGTCTGTAACCGACTCCTTCACGGTGTCGTCCGACACGAATCTGGTACCCTTGAGATGTTTTTTCAGTTTCCTGAAAATGTGAAAGTCGCATGGCGACAAATCTGGGCTGTATGGAGGATGTTGCAGCGTGTCCCACTTGAACTTTGCCAGTTGTGTCTGGGACGTGGGGACGAGCATTGTCGTGTAGCAAGATCACACCATTCGTCAATCTTCCAGGTCATTTGTTCTTGATTGCAACACGCAGCCGATCCAGCATTGCACGATATCGCAAACTATTGATAGTCTCTCCACGTTTAGCAAATTCAATCAGTAATGGCCCCTGACGATCGAAAAAAAAAGTCAATAGCACCTTTCCCGAGGAAATGACAGCCTTTGCTTTCTTCGGGGGTGGTGAATTCAAATGTTTCCACTGTAAGCTTTGCCGGCGTGTTTCAGGTTCGTAGTGGTGGCACCATGATTCGTCTCCGGTCACAATTGCAGACAAGAAGTCGTCACCCTCATTGTGATACCGGATGAGATGAGTCAAAGCAGCGCCAAACCTCTCCGTCTTCTGGCGGTCGTTCAAAATCTTGGGCATCCATTGAGCACACAAAAGCCGATAACCGAGATGATCATGAATTAAGCCGTGACTGATGTTCCCACGCTCTGCCAGTTCATCGATGCTTTTCCTCCGTTCTTGTCTAATCAGCTCATCAACCTGTGCAAGGTGGCTTTGGCCCGGTCTTGGATCGTCTTTGCAACTTTCACGTCCTTCTCTGAACCGTTTGCTCCAACGCTTCACAGTGGCCAATGCGATGCGATGTTCACCGTACACAGCAGTCATACGGCGACTAATTTCATGTTGGGAAACACCTTCAGCTGTCAAAAACCTGACCACACCACGCTGTTCCTCTTTTGGAGCGTCCATTATGTCACGCTACCGTCTTCAACCCAGTGTAAGAGCGCCTTAAAGAACTTTAACCTCACACTTTCGCGCCACTTTCGTAAATGAAGGCTGTCTCTGTGCTACGCGGATGCGCCGCAGATGATGGACCGAACCATTCTGGCTGAGGAGGGGTTGGCTCACTTTCATTTGACTCGCCCTTATATATATAAATATAACTGGCTTTCCACTTTCTTATGTTGTAAGCAAAAATTCTTACTTTTCATACCTGAATGCAACAAGCTCCGACCTAGAATGTATACTCAACATCTACAAATTAAAATACCATTCTAGATTTTTTGTATGCATTTAAGAGAATTCTATTCATATTTATATTTGAAAATTATGTAGAACCACAATAACAGAAAATTTCACTTGTCTGATCCTAAAGGGTAAACCCAGTGTAATTTTTCTAAAGAAAACTTTTGTAATTTAAATACTGCAAACTTAAACATAAGAGTTCTCATTTTGTAAAATACAGCAAATTGAGTAATATCTCTAATATCCTCAGCAGATTTCATTTTATCCAAACTAGAACTCAATTTCTTAACGCAATAGAATCGCAAAAAATAGGCTGCATTAAAAATAAAAATGTATGGAATATCATCTGCTTGTTGCCATTCAAGCAATGCACAATTTTTTCTACTACAGTTGTTGCCAGACTTATTCTTGTAAAATGTGAGAGGCGCAACAGTATGCTTTTCCTTCACTGCAGCTTTTCGTATTGCCCTTCCAAATGCTTTCATTTGTATGTAGTTTTCCTTAATGGCCATTTTTTGCATATTTGCAAGGTAAAATGCAGTTTTCTTGGAAAAAAGATATACTTTTTTTTCTTAGTAAATCAAATACTTTAAATTTTTTAGAAACAATATGTGTTTACACATGGAATACTCAGAACTTCTGATGAGAGAATTGTGATTGTGAATTGTTATCATTTATGTGAAAAAAAAGGAAAATATAAGACATGGTTTATTCCGAGCTGTTCTCATCATAAGAAGATTATAAATGATCATGGTTAAGACAACCAACCATTTGATAGTGGTTTGCATTGACAGTATATCAATAATCTTGCCATCATTTTCAGATTGGGGGCATAATAATAAGGAAGTATCCTTTTAGTACTAGATAAAATTGCTTTCCTTCAATTAATGAATAATCCATATATCATTGTATTTATTGACAAATATACACACCAAAAAAAAAAAAAAAAGTAAGACTGTTAGGTTTCAGATTTTAAATTACGTCCAAAGGGGCGTTTTTTAACATTTTGTGTGTTGCCTTTATTTATTAAATATCGTGTTCTTCACACTTACCATAAAATTCAGTTCATCAGCAATATCGCAAAATAATTTAAAAATGAGCATATCTTTAGAATTTCCGATACCCAGTGCTGCGCGCTGGAGAAAAAAGTATTTTTTCTGCACAATGTTTCCATTGCTCGCTTTGAAATCCTGGAGTTTGTTAATCAAATCTTCCACCACAGCCTTTTATTTATACAACTAACATGGCAGTTCATTTAAGGGAGCTGCTCAGCAAATGCAGACAATGTTGCTCTGAAACTAAAATCATTTGCACATCATATTCTGCTTTGCAAGTCCTATAAGCTTTAGCTTATTTGCATGATTTCTTCTTTGTATTACAGATTTCAAATGATACAAGAGCTATATATTACTCTTCTTAACTTCTTGTTTTAATTGTTGATTTATTAACATTAACTTCATCAGCTGTATTGAGTGATGCTTGTTTTTATTTTGTAGGTTAAAATGTGGCGAGCAACTGTAGGTTATAATGTAAATGATGCAAAAAATGGTGATGGAGGTGATGATGATTGGGAAACTGATCCAGATTTCATTGTAAGTGTCCAAGTATCAGTTTTCTTTTGTGTTTTATATTCTTCACGTCATTACTTTAATATTTTATGTACAGTATTGCCAGAGGTATTTTTTAACTGATGATTGATGAGTTTTACATTACTAACTTTTGCTATTACTGACTTTTGTTGTTTAAAAATTTCAACCAAAAGATTTTATGTTATAGTTGAATGATTTTAGATTTTTCTGCTGAAATTTAAAGAACAATAAATAAAATAATTTGTTCTAAACTTCTCAGATTTATCTATCTAAGTTAACATCTCAGAAAGAGGAAAAAATGACAGGAGGCATTCTGTTCCAAATGGCCATTGGGGTTTAATGCTTAGATAGGCTGTTCCTTTTGTGACTTGGGATTTTTTTCGAAAAGGAATTTCAGTTGCAAAATGTAAATCATATTTATTCGTGTTTGTATAGTTTCTATTCATAACTATTTTATGCAATGTAGGACAATGATATGAGAAATAATGAACACAATTTAATAATTGTATAGTAATATTTCATGTGAATGTAAGATCTATAAATGACTTGCTAAGCGTACTTGGATAATTTGAAGGTAACGTGTTCAAATTAAAATGTTGTTTAAGGAAATCAAATGCCTTTTCATTTCTTTTTATGTCTACATTAAAATCTCCCATCATAATTATCGGTATGTTTGTATTTATATATAACTTTGAGTATCTCATAAGCACACTAGAGAGAAACATTTTAAAATTACCTGAATTAACTGACAGATGAATGTATACAGATGCCAATATAAAATGTGACTGTTCATTAGTTGTAGTATCAACCATATGTATTTCACTGGCCTCTGTTTCTTCTATCCTTCTTCTGTAGTTTAAAGTAAACTGAACTGGACTGCAATCTGCAGTGCTTGTTGGATTCCCGTAGCTAGCTGAACAATTGGCTTTTCGTTGTCTGACTTCAGAATGACTTTCAATGTATAGTGCTTTCAGTTCAAAACCATCCTCCTGTGAATAGGTTCATCCTCAAACCTCCAGACATCACAGTAAAATTGGACTGCTCTATTGTTTCATCTCTTATAAGATAGTTATAATATGCAGTCAAACTTTGAGCATTAAAATTAGTAATAATCAATTGTACAATTTCACTGTCATTGTCAATCATAATGAATTGCCTTGCTGATTCAGCAAGTGTTCTCTGGTGGTGTCAGTCAAGTGTCGACCGCATTCGAAGCTGAGCCAGAGCCTCCCACCAGTTGAGAATGCATGAGATTGGGGTTGTTTAGCTTCTTACTATCCATGTGCACAGCATATGACATCATCAGAATTCCTGTGATTTTCCCTAACTTTGTCACTCAGCTGTGGCTGAGCCATAATTCCAAATTCCAGAAATCTTTTTATAGTTTATAATGTACACCTTTGTCTATCAAAAGAAACATAAACCAACTCTTTATGTTTTGTGGTTGCGGAACTCTAAGCGTTTCCATAATCTGCAAAAGCGTCATAATTTTTCCTTTTCAGAGACCACTATGAGAGTATATAAGTCTGTGTTAAAAAAAATATGCTTTTGGAAACAGTATGACAATCTAATACTAATTATATCTATAAAATAAAGCCCTAAAATTCGTAATATGTTCTTTATTGTGAAAGATTAGTTAAATTGAAATATTACTTTATTATACTTTTAGAATGATGTCACTGAAGAAGAGCAAAGATGGGGCTCTAAAACTGTTGAGGGATCAGGAAGAACATCTGCTGCCATCAAGTAGGAAAATTTCTTCTTGAATATAATGCTGTTTACCACTGATATAGAAGGATTATTTATTGTGACTTTTCTAATATAAATTAGGCATATAAGCAATACAGATGTTTCCATTTATTAATTACATTCTAGTAAATGTTTGTTTTTGACTTTTTAACTTATAGCAAAAAGCATTGCTTTAAGTTACTTTACTAGTTTTCACTAGTTAAATTTTTATTTATAGTGTTCTTGTGATTTGTTAAAAAAGTATGCTTTTTAGATAGAAATGTTTTCTGATAGAAGAATTAAAAACCCATGTGTATCTTTGAAAAGCAGTTAATAAAGAAATAAATTGAAGTCTGTTATGGAAACCTGTAGAACCAGTACTAAAGCTGATTAGCTGGGAAGCAGTCATATAATATTAAGAAAAATGTTGAACATGCACATACAGTAAAGAGGGACCACATTATATGATTGAAAAATTGAGGTAACTTCTGTTGTATGCTGTTCAAATTACCGTTGCTCATAAGAATTCATTACATCAGAAAAGGAAAAGCAAAATTATAAATTTGGAGCATATATTGCTACAAAGAGCAGCTGTCGCATCATGTGATTGAAGAGATAGGCAACTCATCATGTGTATTGACTGAGCAATCTTTAAATATATAAGTTTCATTTTATCAGATTAAGAACATTAAGCTGTAGGGTAGTGTTTGATGGCTGAAACACTTTTGTCATTCTTCTGCAGATTTCTGTGCAATCTGCTATGAAAAAAATTGCATTCTCTCTCTCTCTCTATCTTTTTTTTTTTTTTTTTTTTTTTTTTTTTTTTGTGTGTGTGTGTGTGTGTGCATTTTTCAAGCTTCTTATGTAGTAATTGTTAGGATGGCTAAATCCATTGCACAATGACTTGGCTAACTTTCGATTATGTGATGTTACATGACCTCCCTATTGTGTTTGGGCATGTACATCATTTTCTTTATAGCTGTGCTGCTTTCCTTGGTAATAGGTGTTTTTGCCTGCCACATAGTTTACTAACAATACTCTTCAGTTTGTTTTTTGTTGACTATTTCTAGTGTACATAAAAGTATACATGTTATGATTGTTCTAGTAAGCATTTTTATAATCCTGGCTGAGTTTGAGTTTCTTTGGTGTTATGGAATTGATCTACTAAGTGCATTTTTCATAAGTGATATTGGCAATTCTGTTGGCTAGGATGGCTGTATAAAAGGCATCATTAATTATACTATTGCTGTGCCATAGCTGTAAAGGGAGGATAGTTCCACAACTTACCCCCAAGGTCAGTAGGTCTCGTGCCATGTGCTTTTTTCCCTAAGATGTATCTTTAGCATATGGCATGCAGCCATAAGTTAAATGACCTCAAAAAGTATATTATTACAGAGACAGTAAAAAGGGGTAAGAATTTGAATGTCATCTTAAGCCAGATCATTTAATTAAAAGAAGTCATTTAAAAGGCGTTTCGCACCAGAGTTTGTTTGAGCTAATTGAAACATCTGGCACAACCAGTACAGCTGCACTGTAATGGGGGGGGCTGTTTTACTTCAGTTGAAAAATCTCAACTTTACATATGGTGGGGTTAGATGACATATGGAACTGACTCTTTTAGCTCAGACAAACCCCATTGTGGATGGCCGTTAAACAGGTTTGCTATTACCTTTGATATAAATGACCATAGCTAGCGGCCAGTTGAGTTTTGTTTGCAGTATGTACAAATTTCTTTTACAATAACAATTTTTCATAAATTCCAGTGCAATTTCTGTGTCTAATAGTAAAATAAGGTTTGGTAGTATTAATAACAACAATTAATAGTTTTCTGTGGCTGTGGTCTTAATTACTGGGATTGGTGTTATTGTTGAATTTTTATTTTCAAACGTAATTTAGTAAATTTAAAACATGTTACATGGCACAGTGTAGTAAATAATAAAACTTTGTTTTACTGGCACAATGAAGTAAATAATAAAACTTTGTTTCAAGTAAATTCACAAAGAAACCAAAAAGTTTTGTTAAAACGAAAATATATGTAATAAATATATATTACTCTGCAATAAAGAATAGTATTTGCAAAATATTCTACATCCAGTCATGATTTTTTCCCCGCAGTCTTTGTACTCCTAAGTTGTTTGCTTTCTTCCCCTTCTTTTTGTTTAAAGTTGCACCTTTTTCCTTTAGTTCTTTGACTGTAGCCATTATGCTGATTTTTTTTAAAAATTTATTTATAAGAGAAATATGTTTTGGTTCCAAAATGTAACAAATGATCCTAATAAAATTTTAGATGTTTAATGTGTTGGCAAAAGACTATGTATTAACCACAATAACGAAATATCACAAAATAACTTAAATGCAAAAAATAACCACTATTCAGCAATGCTTGTAATATAGTGAAGCATTTGGTAAGTGAAAGAAATTGCCGCGAACATAGCTGCTGTTATGTGTGTGAGATGGACATGACTGTTATAGGAACTGGCTGCGGGAAACCTGGTAAGTGCACGTAAGCAAAATTAGGACAGTTTTTCTTTCATTTCATATATTACTTGTCACTTTCTGTTGAAATTTTTTTAAAAATAATTTGAAATTGTCATTTTGAAGCAAATATTAGTAGAATCTAATTAATATGCATAATTTTATTGACATCAAGACCTACTGTTAACTTTTTTTTAATAATTGATTTTTAGTACACCTTTATATTCAATATAATTTCAGTAATGAGACTTTATCTTAGGTTAAAATGTGTGCATTATTTTTATAGTATTCAAGAATTAAGGTCAAATGTCGTAAAAGATGATACCGAATTTAAAAAACAAGTATTAGAAAGTGGTCTCAAGTCTTCCTATGGGTATGGTGGAAAATTTGGAGTTCAAGCTGACAGAATGGATAAGGTATTATTTATGTTTTGTAATATTTATAAAGAGCTTTTGCACCTTACTTAATTTACTAATAGAAGTTTTATATATTTTTATTGCTATTTTCTTGTTTGAAGTTTCTCTAGAATTGATTGTTTTTTAAATTTAAATCCTGGCTATATAATTAAGGAAGAATACTAAAAATAAATTTCTGTTTTATTGCAGAGAAAGCATTTTTTACTTTTTTATTAAAGAAAGTATTCTAATTACGAAAAATTCTGGGTACCATGTTTCAAAGAAAATATCCATTTTGACTGCTAGCGAATGCAATTTAACGATGCTTTTGCATGACATCTGTATGTAAGGATTTGCTTTAAAAATGATTGAATTATTTTTTTTCTTATCTTCCGGTAAAGGTTTTTATGCCTCTAGTTAACCTGCATGTTATAATTTTAGAATTATTAAGTATTTAAAACTTGTTTAATTGTGGCTAAGCCTAATTTTTTTTGGCTTAGCAGCCATATTTGTTTACATTTGAAACTTAGCAAAATAGTGGATTGGTTGCCAGTGTAGAGAAACTAAGCTTCACAACAACAGTGTAACATCTTTATTATTGCGAATTAAATTATGCTTAATCCATTCTGGAATTATCGTTTAAGTTATTAAATTATCCC
Organism: Stegodyphus dumicola; assembly: GCF_044657685.1. Lineage (NCBI taxonomy): Eukaryota > Metazoa > Arthropoda > Arachnida > Araneae > Eresidae > Stegodyphus > Stegodyphus dumicola. The sequence continues at coordinate 123,275,570 of NC_140776.1, forward strand.
GGTAAAAGTATAGTTTAGGGTACCCCTTGGCGATTATTGGCGGTACATGGGTACCGAATTTGTGCAATTCTTTGACTCGTAATTTTGGCTTGCCGCAAAAATCGCCGCTACACAGAGCCAAAATAACAAGACAAACAATTGCACAAACTTGGTATCCATGTACACGTCGACTTATTTTCACTTAAAAAAAAATCCTCGAATCGCACAAAAATGGCATTGCGCACTCCTTTGACTTTATCCATGTACACGTTGACCTATTTTCACTTTAAAAAAAAATCCCAGAATTGCACAAACTTGCATTGCGCACTCTCTTTACTTTGTATGTACACATCGATATATTTTCACTTAAAAAGTCAAAAGAGCACCAAATTCTACAATATAGGCATACAAAAAATACATAATCTCAATAAAATACATTTTAAACCAAACAATAAAATAACATAAAAAAGGAAAAACATGTTGTACATTTAAGCACTACCAAAAGCAAATATTCACTTACCTTGATTTTCGAGTTCTCTTCGTACACCCAGAGCCACGTAAAAATCAAAATATCAATCATACTCAAATGACTTTTTTCAAACCAAGTACTCTTTCTGATCAAACACTTCACATAGTGACCATCTGAACTTTTCTTCCTACAAACCCATTCAAATACATCTAAATGGTTTTTACGTTCGACTAGACACATATCCTTCCTACATACAGGACACTTATAATGGCTACTAAGTAAACCTTCATTTACACACCAATCAATTAAAGCTCTTTTCCCCTTTCGCTCCAAATCGTACAGAAACTTCAAATTAATCTTACTACATTTGGCCATTCTACCTTCTAAAGAATCAAACCAACACACACCACAAAAATGCTTACAAAACATCCCATGATTCAAAATTTCCCAGAATCATGCACCGGATTACGTCACAATAGGGTTCCCATAACATTCAACTACTCAGACTACCATGAATGAAACAACAGCTTGGCGATAAATCAAACAACTTCGCCATAATACAAGGGGTACCTTAAAGTCTACTCTACCCAATTATCCCATATATTAACTCAGCATAGTGTCCCCAACAAATTAAATCAGTGTCTTTTTGCCGATTGAGAACAAAAGAAAACTTTCAGTTTTGTGCACCGAAAAATCTGCCTTCTTGCCTGCTGGCCGAATTGCTTGTTTTTTAGTAGAAACTGGAATTTGAATTTAAAAAAAAAAAAAAAAAAAAAAAAAATTACCCTCTGACCAGCCAGGTTATTTGCTAAGAAAGTACAAATTTCTCAAAACTACTATGAGAACAAATTATTTTCTTAATTTTAATGTAAAAACTCTTCTGGTATTTTATACCTGGATTTGTGTACTTTTAATATATTGCCTTAATTTTTTTGACTTATTTTAATATGCACGTATATATATATGTTCTTAGATATCACAAAAGAATTCTAGGCATATTCTAGGTAAATTCTAGGTATGTATATGGCCTTGCCATTAGAGGGTTAATTTTTTTAACTGTATTTGGTGTTTTATGTTTTTCTGTATCTATCATTTTTAATATTCTATATCTTTCAATATGTTTCAATTTTTAATATAAATATTTTGAGTTTTTGTGTATTTTTTGCCTTGTCGTGAAGTGAGAGCTGAATTAATTGAATGAGAAATATATCTGTAATGAAATTTGAGGAAATAAGTTTAAGTGAAATGCAGGAAAAAATTTGCGTAATTTAATATTCCGTACAAGGAATTCGTGGTGTACACATCAGATTTTTTTCTTTAAGTAATGCTTATTCTAATGCATGAAAATCAAGAGCTGTATAATTTCATGAAACACGTTGTGCAAAGGAGTAGTAATCCATTAACATATTTTAAATAACTACAGTAATGGCTCCCATATTTGCAAGTAAGGTTTATCATGGGTGTGTTAAGATGCTGTGTTAACATGATCTTCATGCAAATTATATGATCTAATTTAATTAATAAATTAAATACATTGATAATTGATATACTAAGCTAAACTATATTCATCCGAAGCAGATATTCATTGTAACAACTGTTGTGGAAAGAGAGTGGTAAATGGATTTTAGTTATACCATTTGTTTTCTTTGGACTTTTATTGTGAAATTGAAACCTTTGATCCCTTAAATTGAAAATAACTGAAAACTTTGTTACAATATCCAGGATACTGGAGCAAGACTGTATTTAAAAATATTGCAATTGCAAAATATATTACAAGAAAAAAGTGTGCTTTTTAGAAGAATTTTCTGGATATTGTCAAAAATATTAGTAGCAGCTTTGCTTAATACTGTGTGCTAAACAACAATCTGCATTAAGAATTAATAAAAGTAATTCATGTGATAATATGTTTGAAGTGTGAAACTGGTTCTCTCTAAGACATTTCTGGTCGTCAAAAAATGTTTGTGGATCAGTTTGGTTTGCTTATTAGAATTAAAATGCTTCAACATTGTACTGTTATATATATTGTTAAAAGTTGTTCGTTCAGGCACAATACCATTTGCAATCTATTAAAAATGGCTAAGTAAATAAAAAGAATGGTAAGTCATTTGTATAAAATTGCATGAAATATATGCTGATCATTTGATTAGTGAACTGATACCATAAATTCTAAGGCTCTAACAATTTTTCCAAAGTAACAGTAAGTAAAATTTTGTGTAATCATGTTGGTCTGGTCTGGTTTGGTTTATTGTAATTATAGCAAACCACATGAAGGCTATCTGCTTAAGAAGATGGAACACTTTGTAGTGGACTTTTTAAGGGAAACTATCTTGTATACACGCTACAGCATGGGGTAAACCACAGAAACACTCATGCAGCCAATCCGTTTGCTGGGATTCAAACCCCAGTCGAACTAGTAGTATTCACGGACTTTACCATTCAGCAGCTAGTGGTTTTTCTAATCACTTTGGAAGAAAGGTATTTGTTAAAAGTAATCAAGATTTGGTTCTGTTACAAAGTGACCTTGAATCATATAATATAAATGTTTGTTCTAAATATCAAATTCAAATTGGACAGCAGTATATTGTGTTATTTGTTAGACAAGGCTTTAATGCTACTGTAATTATGTTCCAAGAAGTGAATGAAACTGTTGGTAAGTTGCTTATGCAATTATGCTATTTTTTTAGTTGCATAATGATTTAAAGTAAGGATGTAAAGATGTTGCCATTGATGCAAGACCTAGCCAGACCTTCAACATACATCTAGGAGTGAACCAGCATTGTAATGTGACCATGCTGTATAATGAAGCACCTAAGAAACATTACTTGCAGAATGGATTCAATTTACATATGTGTTGTAGTTTCATCTGGTTGGAGCCACAAAAATGCGTTTCCAAAATTTTTGAATTTAGGTTGTTGGAAATTACACAACGTTCTGATATGCACTAACATTTTGTGGTAACTATGGATCCATCTATTAGTCTTAAACCATAATGCTAAGAACATTAGTCTTAAGCCATAACAATAAGTATTACAGTAAAAAGTCCGAAATATGGACTTACATTATACAGAATGATCAAAAATCTGGACATCAAAGCCACCAACAACGTTTTCTCGTAGGCTTTACGCATGCGCATTTGATTCCCCCCTCTGTGTATAATAAAACACGGGGAGAGTCCCAATTCTTAATTTGACTTCGACACTAAATAAAATACCTTGTTACTGAAGAAACAATTATTTTAGCATAAATTTGTACCATCAGTAATTTGGCTCCATTGCTGCGTATATGCTTGGCATACATCTAAAACCCAAACATTCCACATAGATACATCGTTGATCTGACGCCAACTTGGCGAATCATTATTTATTATACTTTCCTTTCAACACCACATGTTTATCAAAACATGATAAATTAAGTAATGACTCATGTAGCAATACATAAACAATTTTTTTATGTTAGTAATTGAACAATAAAGGAGTATGGTAACCTTTTATGTTGACATTACGCCTGGTGATGAATACAGATTTAAGTTAAATGCGCTAAAAAATGTTGACAAGGAAACATTTACCAAAAATTTCTTTTCATATGCTAAAAATAAATTTTGTTGATAATACTCATAGACTCAAAGATTACATTTAGGGCTATTTGAATCAAGAATAACTGATTTGTTATTCACATAAACCCAGAACCAGCACAAGGGCTCATATGGCTGCATCGAGTCAGAGAATTTAGGACTGACAGAAACTGCATCTGGTGGTAAGATATCTATCTAGCGTCAGCTCTCAATAAGGCTTAAGTATATGGTGGGAATTTATTTATTCAGAACTCTGATAAGCCTTAAACATGTACAAGAAATAGACATAAATATAATAACTAACTAATACAATTCAGGTTTTATTGGCTCTACGCGATAGAAGCAAGAAATTTAACAGAGCGACTTGTCATTAGTCGCCAAGCTCATGATGCATAGCCAAATATGTATAGTGAAGAATAACTAAATTTGATGATGATAGCCATTAATTTTAAAAGTTTTCGGATATCGCAAAACAAAGGTGAAATTTTCCAATTAACGGATTTTGTAAAGAAATGTGGAGAAGTGGTAATAAATGAAGATTATATAAAAAAAAGTTTTTAATTGTGATGATAATGCTTCTCAATCATCAATCAATTAATGAGGGGCGAAATCTGTAGTATGGTTCTAAATCCAGAAAAACTTCTACCGATAGTTAAGAAAGTGACAGAGAAGTTACTGAAAACGAGAAAATTTCAATTGACAGTAAAATTAGTCGGAATTAGTCAGACGATTAGATGGAATTCTCAAAATAGCAGTTACAGGACTTCAACAATGTAATTAAACAAGAGATTATGTCTGTCTACAGAATTAAAGAGAAAGTATTAGCACAAAAAAATGAAGCAACTTACATTGAAAAAAATGTTTAGTAAGGTAAGCAAATAAATATTAAGCTTTTGTTTTTGTAAATTTTGATATTCTTTAGATCATAAATACTTCATTATTTCATAAATCACAATTTCATGTTTTTAATTTTAAAATTTCTACATGCCATCTTACTAGATTTAAACTGATGATCTATTATCCGAAAAAATCCCAAATCTGGAATCACCAAAGTCCCGACGAGTCTGGATTTTGGACTTTGTACTGTAACAAATTTAATTCAAATACAACTAATATTTGTAGTCCATCATCTCAGCATTTCTTGGAAATTCACCAGGTTCATCATTTTCTTCTTCAGAGAGTTATCAATGGTATTCCTTGGATTTGTTTCAGAAAACGACTAATATCGTCTTCTGTGTTTGATGGTGCAGTCTGAATTTTACGGATATTTGTCATGTGAGGTATATTTTAATTTTATAATAGTTATTTTAATTTAGTTAACCTTAGCCTATCTTGCCTCATTTCAACTTGCAGCTACCTTCCAGAATGAGTTTTTTTAATCTTGTTGAATGCAAATGAGGAAGAAATAATATTAAAAAGGAAAATTCAACTTACTTCTGTGAGAAAGAACTAGGAATCCTGAGTAGTATGCGTTTGTCTTTGGGCTAAGTCTCTCTAACTGCTGTTATGCTGGGCCATATGTTACATGCCTTTTGATAGTTTGCTGGCTAGTTTTACGGGCTAACTACGTTAGAATTTTGTTAGCTTCGACTAAATCTCTTAGTTAGATATAGTTAGTTCTCATTTCTTATTTTTGAGTTATAGCTCAAGTGGAGGCATTGTTGTAAGCCCGAAGAAAGGAGCCGAATGTTCATCTTATTTTGAGTGAATAAAGGGTAATTAACCCTTCTTGCATTTACGATTTCTGTTCTTTGAACTAAGCAATAATTCACTTAACAGCTCATTAGTTTCCCTGACATTTAATTTAACAGAATAAAAGTGAGAACTTTATGGTCAAAAATATATTTTGGTACGAAAAAGCAAGGTTGTCTAGAATTCTGTTTCATTACTTGCTAATTCTAATTAACCCAGTTGATCTTTCTGAATTTGGAAAACTGGCTGGGCTCTTTTCTTCATGGTAGTCTTAGATCAAAATGAAGCTGCTTCACAACTTAATATGGCTTTGCAACTTGGCGATATATCTCTTTCACTTGGCAATTTCTATATTCTATTTTGACTTTATTTGGTGATTTTATTTAAGTTTAAGAAATTCATTGTGCAGTATTTTAATAACATTAATTGAATTGTTGATCATAACGCACAAGGGATGTATTTTCCATTTGTAGGCTTCCTCATATAAATTGGCAGGACAATTTGATTAGTCAATTGAAATGACATTAAATGGCACCTACCATATATGGTTATCCTCAAATACAATAATCAAGATACAAAATACAAGATCATATATGGTTATCCTCAAATACAATAATCAAGAAAATTGCTAGGAAACCCACCTTTGGAAAATCATTCTACCAGACCTATTTTAAATAACCACTTTTTATACCAATTGAATGTTTACTGATTGTGAATTAATGAAAAACTTTTTCATTCAAAATGTAGTTAAAAGTAAATTATCTGTGCAGTGAGCTATATGCTCTAAGATTATATTTTCTCAAAAAATTGCTTAATAGCTGCAGTTTTTTATGGATCACCTGTGAAATAATTTTAAAATATATGTTGCATTTCACAACATTTTCTCAATTTAAATTTTGTGAAATAATAATAACTTTAAATTGGGAGACAGCCTTGTAATGTCACCATGGTGTGTAATACTTGTCATAACTGAGATCTATGCAATTGTTTATGATATATGCATATTTTAAACTTAGCCATTTATCGCAATTATAATAAATTTATTCTAGTCTGCTGTGGGCCATGATTATGTAGCTCAAGTTGAGAAACATGCATCCCAGGTTGATGCAGTCAAAGGATTTGGTGGGAAATATGGAGTTCAAGCTGATAGACAAGATAAGGTAAATTATTGATTTGTTTTTAATATGGTACCATCTAACCCAAATATGACTAGACACTGGCTAGTGAGCCTTAGGCAGTTACTTCACTCATTCGATGCAGTTTTCATTGTCTTAAGTAGTAGTTTTTTTTTTTTTTTTAAGTATAGTTACAGTTTAAAACAGGTATTACTATCATATAATGAATTCTTTTAAAAGTCTCTAATTTTTTTAAACATACATTACGCATATAATAATTTTAGCATAGTTATAAAATATGCATTTTCCTGCAATCATCAAAGCAATGAGCAAATTCCATTTTTGTGACTTGATGCACTGGCTGTTTCATTTAGAAAGGTAATGGCTATATAAATAGCAGAAAAAGGCAAATGGTAGGCTGCAATGGTAGAGCATATTATTTATGACAAATACATAAATAATATGATCTACCATTCATATACCTGAAAACTTTAAAATGACATTCAACCATGGTGGAAGGAAAGGAAGCTGAATTGGTGTGTACCATTCACTTCTTTAAAGCTGTGACACTTTCTCCTTGTTTATGAAAACTTTCATTGACTGTAGGTTTTGACTTGTTCGGAGGTAAACTTTTTGTACTTATGTAAATATAAGTATAAATGTACTTATTTTCCTTTTCTACAATATTTCCTAAGTGGTGAAAGAATACATTTTTAAACAACATTTCATTTTGAAATGGAATTAAATGCTATACTTTTCCCAGAACACTTTGCTCTAAACAGCTTTAATTTGAATGAAATGTTTTCACAAGTTTTTGCTAATTACACTCATGTCCATAAATTAAGGATAATGCAAAATCAGGCAAAGGAAGAGTTAGAAGAAAAACAAATTTGACTTATTTGTAAAGCTTATTTATTAAACAAAAGGTAAAGAGCAAAAAAAGATGCTATATGTTTGATATTATTAAAAAGAATTAGTGATTTTTTTCTCCCTGGAGCAAATTACAAAAAAACCTATTTACAAGAAACCAATATTACATGGTTGGTATGATTGTTAATACATTGTATGTCTCCCAGACAATGCAATACAGTCCATACAATGCCTAGGCATGCTGAGTATCAAATTATTGATCTGATCTTGGGGGATATTACACCACTCAAAAAGCAATGCTCTCGGAAGTTCTGGTACACATGTAGGAGGAGGTTGACGGGCTGCAACTCGTCGACCAAGCATGTCCCACACGTGCTCTACTGGATTCAAGTCCGGTGAGAATGCTGGCGAGTCCATACGGGTGATATCCTCCGATTGAAGGCATTCGCTTATGATGTTTGCACAGTGAGGACGGGCATTGTCATCTATAAACACAAATTGTGCACCCATGGCGCCCCGAAACAAATGTACATGTTGTTCCAGAATGACATCCCGATAGATTTGGCTTGTCATGGTTCCAATTTGAACATGCATGTCAGTTCTGGAACCCAGAATAATTCCATACCAAACGAGCACTCCTGCACTACCGTAACAGTGTCGTTCAATGATGTTTTCTTGGTGGTAACGGGTACCTGGAGCTCTACATATGAAAGTCCGGCGAGAATCAGACTGCAAGCTAAACTTGGACTCCTCGGAAAACATCACACAAGCCCACTTTTTCGGTGTTCACAATGCATGCTCTCTACTCCAGGCTAACCGCAGGCGACAGTGAGTTGCAGTAAGTGGAACGCATCTGACAGGTCTACGAGCATATAGACCAATCTGTCCGAAGCGTCTGTACACGGTCTGCCTTGAAATTGTCGTACCAGTGGCTGAAGAGAGCTGACGAGACAGATCTCAGGCTGTGCTCCACCTGTTTCTTTTGGCAGTAACTGCCAAATACCGGTCCTCATTCGACATTGTAACTCTGGGGCGACCTGTGCTGTAACGTCTACTCACATTACCATCATCTTGTAATCGTTGCTAAAGCCTGGAGATGACATTCTGGGCAGTTCCAAATTCGTCTGATACTTCCAGTTGGGTACACCCACATTCCAGACGGCCGATAATTCTACCACGTAAAAAATCATCCAAATGAGTCCTTTGTGTCATAACTATTCAGTTATTGCACTGAAATGCTTATAAAGCGCCTGCGAAGAATTTTACTTCTTTGCCTGTATTCCTTATATATCACTCTCTTACACTCTCGTCATTGTGACGTACCATCGGTGTCATCTGGTTACTTTCTGAAATTTGCATATGATTCTTGAAGATGTGTGTAGTGGTTTTACAGGTGATATATTTATTTTAGAGTTCGATTTCCGCCTGACTCCGAATTATCCTTAATTTATGAACATGAGTGTATATTAGATAGAAAAAAGGTAATTCGATTTTATTTGGTTAACAATTAACAGAGTTTTTTGTATTATTAAAATGACACATTATTTCTTTTCTAGCTACAGAGCTTCTTTCTGAAATAATTCCTCTAATATGAGATGATGTTTATCTTCTGAGGCATCTTTTAAATTATATAGCATAGTCACTGTGATAATGCTGTGTTTGATTTACAGTGGAAGCTCGGGATATGATTTTAATTCGTTGCAGCATTGACCTCATATAGCAAATTTCTCATATCTAGAAACAAAATTCCCCATTGAAAATAATGGAAATCCAGTTAATCCATTCTGCGCCCTAAAAAATATCAACATAAAAATCAATTTTTCTAATGAATAACACTGGTAAATAATATAATGATAGTTCACCTTTATGGAGAGACCTGACTGGTGATAGGGATGTGGGGAAGACGAAATTGGTTACTGTGGGAAATGGCGAGTCCCCCTCTGATTCAGGAAGGCACTCTCTTCTTGGTAATTTTTAACCTACTGGAAGCAGGTTCTGGGTCAGAATGCCTTAACTTTTTTTTAGTTACAGGCTGCTTTACCAAAAACTTATTTAATAACGCTTGCTTCTCTCTACTTTTTAAGAGGCCTCTAAAATGTGACTCTATATTATTGTCATTATACAAGTTCATGAAGTGCCCACACACTGATTTATTAGGGTGATTTTCTTCAAAGAAAGTTTTCACTTCTTCCCACTTTGCAAAAGCTTCTTTAATCTTATTGAAAGAGGGGCCCTCACTCCTGTTCCCTCCTCCCCTAACTAACGCTATTCTACCACCTCTTGCTGCTGCTCCTTGTAAAGTTCTTTAAATTCATCCCTTGTAAGTTCTTTACTATGCTCCTCCACTAACTCATCCAGATCAGCACCATCCACAACCAAACCCATACTTTTTCCCAGAGATACTGTTTCTTGGATTAGCTGCACTGTGTTGTCCACAGGTTGAGGATCAAAACCTAATACAGGAATACTCTTAAGGCCACAGTTTTTTCTGTGTTGAATTTGGGATCCTCACTGAGACTTGGATGAGTAAGATGTTAAAATGATCCTTCTAAAATTCTCTGAGGGTCAGGCTTGTATTTTCAGCCACTTCAAAACACCTTTGAAACAAGGCCTTTGTGTCCAGCTTCTTAAAGTTGGAAATAACTTGCTGATTCATAGGCTGAAGAAGTGGAGTGGTGTTGGATGAAAGAAACTTGTATGAACTGAAATTCTTCCAGCGAATCACCTTCAAACCCTGGAGGATACGCAGGAGTATTATCAAGGACAAGCAAAGCCTTGAGTGGCAACTTATTTTCATGATTTTCATGAAAGTATTTCTTCACTGAGGGACTCAAAACCTTATTGATCCACTTGATGAAAAATTGCCGTGTTACCCAAGCTTTGCTGGTGGTTTGCCACATCACGTTCATTTGGTTTTCCTGCACCTTTCCTCTCTCAGAAACTCAGATTTTCTGAGTGGTAGATGAGCAACAGTTTGATTTTACAATCTCCACTTGCATTGGCACAAAACAAGAGAGTAAGCCTATTTTTCACTGGCTTGTGGCCAGGCAAAGATTCTTTTACATGATGTAGCTCCTGTTAGGCATTTTCTTCCAAAAAAAACCTGTGTCATCACAATTAAATACTTGATGGGGAAGAAAGCCCTCACTAGTAATATATTTTAGGAACTCTGGCCAAAATTTATTGCAGCCTTGCCACATTGCACAACATTGTGAACACCACTTCTCTTTTTAAAATTTTCAAAGCATCCACAGCTTGCCTTAAATGCCATCTCATCTTCAGTTGACGTACCTGGTGTTTTTTGGAGAAAGTCCAAGTACAGATTCTTAGCCTTAGCACAAATGATAGCTTCCAACACCAAATCACCTTTTAACTGCTTCTTGTTAATCCACACCGACGATAGCTTCTCAATATATTCTAGGACTTTTGGACAATGCTTGGAAGTAACGGTAATTTCTTTGGCCACATCTAGTTTCTTAATTTCTTCCTACTTCCTCAAAATAGTGCATATCATCGATGTAAGTCTTCGCCAAATCCATCACTCTTAACCATAATTACGTTTATCTGTAATTTCTTTCTTAATTTCAACGGCCATGGCTTCCTTCTTTTTCTTTGCAGCACTATCTGAGGCAGCAGTATTCTTGGGAGGCATCATGATATAATTATTTTAATGTTAAATGTAAAAAACAATTCACAAGCACACAAACACTTAGATCAAAGAACACTGCGTTCACGCAGTGTTCTTTTTTGATTCCCCGACTTGAGTCAAATCGGGAAATGGCGCCACGCACACATACAGCCTGTCTCATTGCTCGTTACTCGAGTCAGTGCTCATATTTAGAGACAAATATTTTGCTCATACTTTCCTCTTATCTCAAACTTCTCATATATAGAAACGCTCGTATCTCGAGGTTCCACTCTATTTCAAATTAGCATTAATAGTTAAATGTTGCTGCTCATCTTGTACTTAACTTTCTGTGAGGATTTCGGAAAGTGATTAAAGTTTTATGAGTATTATTTAAAACTTGTGTGAGAAAATAATTATTTTAATACTTATCAAAAATTTCTTCCGACACTTAAATTCAACAATACACAAGTAAAAATTTTACTTTGCTGTTTCCTTAAGTATATGCAGTAATATACTGTGCTTTCCAATACCTTTTGATAGATTCTTTCCCAGTACTAATAGTTTTATGAATACATTTACCACAAAATTTATTACCACTAGACAGAACAAGTACATAAAATATTCTGAAAATCTTAGGGAGAACTCTTTGAAATGATTTATTGTTATCAAGAACTCTACCTTCATGTAATTAACTTTAATTTCCCAATAAGCAAGGTAATTAACTTAAAAAGCCAATAGGCTAACTCATAACCACATGGATACAAATACTTTGTTAACTTATTTACAAGGTTGTTAATGTTTGTTTAGTGTGTCATAGATTATAAAGAAATGTGTTAGAGTTCTGTATTTTAATTATGCATGATTTAGAACTGGGATTCCCAGCTCTTTTTTTGCATTGATCCTCCCTTTAAATCAATCGTTTTCTCTGAAATATTACAGCATACAATATAATCAGAATACAAATAATGTCATGTAAATAATTTAAAGATAACAGTTAGATTAAGAATATGAACAAAATTTTTGAAGAAAATGGTATACTAATTTCATTACCATTAATAAGACCCACCAGCGGCCGAGGCGGTAATGTCGCTGAACACTGGTAGTTCAATCCGAGGTTCGAATCCCGCGAACAGGCTGGCTGCATGGGTGTTTTCGTGGTTTTTCCCCATGTGTAACGTATATACGAGCCAGTTTCCCTTAGAAAGTCCTCCACGAAGGCACCCCTCCCTTAAGGCAGATAGCCCTCGAGTGCTTTGCTGTAATCTAATAAAACCAAAAACCATTAGCATTCATATTTTTAGTTTAAATTTTACATAGACAGGTTTTCAGTAACAAAAAAATTTACTGATTCTAATTGCACAGAACTACGTGTTTAATTAACAGATGACTGCTGCAGTTTTTTTAGAATATGGCATAGAATTGCTTAATTCTGAAATCACTTCACTCTAAAATATTCAACCTTCTGTGTCTTGTTTTACATTCTAATTTTGCATTTATGTTTTCTTGTGTTTGCAAGTTATATTTTATTATATTGTACTTATTGCATAAAAAATTTATGTATTTAAAAATATATTAAATAAATTTAGTGCAACTTTTGATTTATATTTGTATATCATCTTCTTTACTATTACATGATATAGCTTTATATTGATAAGCAATTAACTGTTAGTTTCATGAATAAATTTTTTTTGTATTCAATGGGTTCTTGATTATACTAGTCAGTTGCTGGTGCATTTAACTGTTGAAGCCCAGTCATTCCCATAATCATCATTAATCCCTTTAAAATTTCATTGAACCCCAGTTGGGGGCAATACTGACCTTGTTAGGAAACTGTGATTAAACAGCTGCTTTAGCTCTTGCAACCAGAGCTCCAGTTATCACAACATCAAGCTGATTATTTTTTTATGTGAAAAAACATATTCTGAATTATTTGTAATTGTGCGTACATTTTTTTAATGATATATTTTATTTACACAGTGCCTCCCCCAAAAAAGGTGGTGGAGGGGACAATTTTACATCTCCCACTCTACTGAGCCGATTGGCAGAATTTCACTTGGTGTTTCTCATGTGTAAAAGCGCAATTTAGGATATATATTAGATTTATATAAGCATTTGTTCTAACAGAGATATTTTGACACATAATTGGACTTTTTCTGAAATAACATACTTTCCCCCATATTTCGATTTTACAATTCAAGTTATGCCAAGGAGCCAAGTTTTGTAAAAATTGTATGAGTAGTTTTTAAAAAATTAGCTCTGAAAATTTTAGCTACTCAGTATTGAATATTTTTAATATTTTCTAACTTTTTTTTTTTTTTTAATTAAACTTACTTGATTTCTTTTTTCACATTTTGAAATTTAGGCTCAGTCCAAATAAAATTCACACATATTTTCTAATTTATTTTTTACATTTGTATTTTTTTTAGAAATTTTTTAAAGTTTTTCGAAAAAAAATTTGAATAATAACCTGTAAAATTTTTGCCATTGCCTTAATCTTTTAAAACCTGGCCGAAATTCTCATAATATAGCCTTCAGACCGGCACAATCCAAAACACTTTTTGCCACTCTTCGATTTTCTCCTAATGAGAAAAGTCGTTAGAGTGATCATTTGTTCCCTCCATGGATGCAGTAAAATTTACATGTTTGTTGGACGCTGTTCCATAGTCTAGAATGGGTTGCTAGATTTGCGATTTTTTTTATGTTTATTTTTCTTTCATTTAATTGAAGTTCTAAATGAATGGTACACTGGATATTTATTTAGAATAAAATGTATTCAGTGTTTTTGTTTCATTTACTATTTCTGATCAATTTCGGCAATAATTTGTGAATTTTATAACTTTGTTTTCACATTTCACTTATATGCACATATTTTCTTATTAGAAATTAGAAAACAAGAACAAAACTTTACAAAATATAATAAATACAAACTAGCTTAGATAAGTTGGAATGCGATTTTTAATAATATATTTTCATTAACAAAATAATTTTAATGAGTAATTTAATGGAATAATAATAAATTCATTAATATTTATTACTACTAGATGATTAGAATGAGATTCAATACAATTAAATTTTGAGATGAATTTACAATGAATAAAACTTTAAATATCAATAACAAAGCTTTAAATCTGTTTATTTTTCGACAATTTTGTTATTATAGTATATAAAAAAAAAAAAAGATCAGAGATACATTAGTTGCATTTCATCATTTAACTTTAACAAATATTACATTGGACTATCAGGCAAAGGAGGTATATCTTTAAAGAGAATTTTTCTTTGTAAAATTGGCTTTTGTTCCTGTCATAGGCAGAAATTTCGTCTAAAACCATTGTTATATCCAAAAGATTGAAAGTCTATTTGATTTTCAACGAATATTCTATTTGAACATAATATATTTTAAATTTATTTTAGAAAGAGTAATCTTTCATGTTTTCAAAAGTATAAGGGCATACTAGGTGTTTACACTTCAGTGTAGTAAATCTGTTTTTCATATTTCTTCCAGTAATGAAAACGATTAACCTGGAATATTTTCAAAGCAAAATTAAGAAAACTGTTTACGCCAAATTTTGCATAAAGTATCTTCTCATGTATTTTTTATTTAAAGTGCGAAGTTTCCTCTTTGAAAAAATAAAAAATCATGAACAGAGCAAAATTAATTCATGAGAAATAACTTTGAAATGCAATAATTCCATCGTAATATGAAGTAGTGGAGAAAAGTTGAGGGGAATTATTTGTGAATATAGTGATAGTTTATTTATTCGCAAATAATCCCCCTCATATGCTTAATTTATGTACTGTCAATTGAGAAATATAGGTTAGTAAATTAAACTGGCTATTTCAATACTATTTCTTTATCAATTTTTTACAGGCTGTTCAGTAGAGTGGTAAAGGTGGTTGAAAACTTTTAGCTCTCTTGGGTTTGAATCCCGGCTAAAGGGTTGGATTCAAGGTTTTCTCTATGTGTAACATAAATTAGAGCCAGCTTCCTTTAGAAACAGCTTCCTTTAGAAAGTCCTCTGCAAAGTCATTCCTCCCCTTATACAGATAATTGTGGTGTGCTTTGATGTAATTCAGTAAGCAAACAAACTTAATCCAATCAAACAGAAACAGGTTGATTACCATGTGGAATTTTCCATCAGGAATGTAAATGCGAGCAATTTTCTCTTAAAAAGGTTTACGGGAAAGCATCCATCCCCTTAACCCATTAATCACCAAAACTACGAGGGCTATCCAGAAAGTAGATTACGTTTTGGAATAAAAAAATAAACAAAGTATAGGAAAAAAATTTTATTATATACAGATGAAAGCCACACTCAAATACTACTTTTCTACATAGTCACCATACAAATTAAGGCATTTATCGTAGCGATGTACGAGCTTGGAAATTCCTTCGTCGAAAAATTCGGCCGCCTGCGCCTTCAACCACTTCGTTACCTCTTCTTGCCTTCCATCTTGCACAAAACTTGTGGTAACCAAGCTTTTCGCTGATGATTTCGTGCAACAAACTTCGCAAAATTTGTGGAAAACTCAAAGAAAGTTCCGTTATTGTGAAATTTCGATTTTCACGGACTTTAGCATCGACTTTTTCGAGAAGTTCGGCGGTCACTATGCTGGGTCTCCCACTTCGATCTTCGTCGTGAACATTGGTTCGGCCATTTTGAAATCTTATGACCCACTGACGCACTCCACCTTCAGTGATAATGTTGTCCCCATACACTTCACGAAGCTGCCGATAGATTTCTATCGGTTTACAGTTTTTTGCAGTCAGAAACCTTATTACTGAGCGCACCTCGCAGCTCGCGGGATTTTCAATTAACGCAGACATTTCAAACCGTCACAGTATCTGAACGGAGCACAGCACGAACCTCTCACTAGCACGGCTAGATGCAGACTGAGCTGCGCAACGCTCTGACCCCAAGATGGCCGCGCTAGCCCCGCCCCTAGCGGACACAGACGGAAACGTAATCTACTTCCTGGATGGCCCTCGTACATGGAATGATTCTTTTTTCATGAAAATAATAACAAATATTAAATTAATCATTTATAAACATAAATTTACATTGAAAATAAAAAAAATGCTCTTACCTGTGGAAAAAGGGTTTGCGCAACGTCAGCGGAATAAGACTACAAATGTTTAGTGAATAGGATTGTACTCGTGCAATGTTTCCTTTGAGTAGAGCACTGGATTACTTTTTAGCTATATAACGTTTTATAAATTACTTTACAAATCACTTTACTACTTACAAATCACTTCACTACAAATCACTTTACTTGTAATTAATTTAATATTAAAATATACATTATATTTCTTTTACAAATACAGATTATCTCAATTGAAAGATTCAAGCATGAAAAGCTTCACTACAATCATGATGTAAAGCTACATTGCATACTTTGCATCTATAAACAGTCTGGCTATGGCATTCTTTACAACAAAGTCTTTTGTTATTATCGGACTTTATGATAAAATGGCTGCCATCTTCATGCAATGATTTTTGAATCCTGAATTCACTAGGTCTTCCTGTTGCTGATCTATTTCTGGCTAAATCTACATTCTCAATAGGAGTTTGCAAAAGGAATAATGCAACCTCGCGTTTGAAGTCTAAAAGAGACGTTTTATTTCCAGTAGTAGAAAGTCGTGATATTTTCCATTCATTTGTCAAGGCGACGTCAATGTAATTAGTAAATATTGGCCACCACCATTTTTTGCCATGAACTCTTATTCTGTAATTGGCTACTAAATTGTCACATAAATTGACTCCACCCATTTTGGCATTGTATTGTTCAATAAGATGAGGCTGAGATATAAAAACCTTCTTCCTTTGCGTTTATGAATAATGGAAAACATTTTTTATGGGTTGAATGTTTCCAAATGTTGAAACAACAGTTACAACCGAATTGTCGTTCCATCGGACAAAAATTATTTTGTTTTTCTCTTCATACTGGAAATCTTAATAACCTCTATCTTTCTTACGAACACATTTCACAGTTTCTAGTGGGCACATTTGTATGCGGTTTTCCTGAATTTTTCCTGTTGCATTGAGACCTTTATTTTATAGATGACAGAGAAGCTAAAATGATGTAAAAAAGTTATCAAAATAAATAGCATGATTGGCGGGAGTTGTAACAACACTGAGCAAATTTATCACCACACTTCCTCCAAGCCCAAATTTTTCATATTCTGGTAATTTTGGAGCTGTTGGCTTACCTGAATAAATATCGAAATGAAACACATATCCATCAGATGACGTCAGAGTCCATGCTTTGTATTCAAATCTTATAGGTTTCCCTTTTAAAAACATCTTTGCTGAATGTTTGCCTCAATAAGGAATCATTTGCTCGTCAATACTCAGATCATAGGAAAATATACCAAATGGTTGGAATTTCTTGTTCTTGTTTAGTAAGTTTAGATACAGTCTCACATTATATAATTTATCAGTATTGTCAATTTGACTATTGTCAGCTAAATGCAAATTCTGCTTCATATTCCTGTACTACAAACATGACATCGATTCTCGTACAATAGGAACAGAAATGTCCTTCCAATACATTTCTTCTTGAGGTAAAGAATGATATCCTGTAAGCAATAATATTCCAATAAGTCTTCTCATATAGGCTTCAGATGCAATAAATTCTGGGCGATTTTTTTGCTGAGCGTATATATTTGTCTGTTCAACGAGAAGAGAGTAAATATCTAAACCAAAAAGAAAATCGAAAATATCTCTACTAGTTTTACCTTGTATTTTGTCTTTTATAGTTTCTCTTCTATCTCTTTCTTCACTTTCTTCCTGAGACATAACTAACGGTTCCTTTTTTATCCATTTCAAGTTTTCAGCTTTTTAAACTTTTTCGTATGACTTTAAACTTTTTTGTTTCTTACTTCTTATGTGAATTTCAACTTCCCCAGCAGTATCATTTGGTAAAATATCATTATCATTATTTACAACATTGCCTTTCCCTTCTTCTTCATCACTAGCTTCTGCAATTTCTGGGGGGAACAACAACAATATCAGTTTCATTCTGGTATTATTAACATTATCATCATCTGTTTCTTCATCCAAAAATCTTTGAAGGGTTTCTTCTAATGTAAGATACCTCGTTCTATGTATTTTTTAAAGTAGCCAGAACTTGAACCAGAACATCGAAAGGAATGAGTTACCCGTTTACTTCGAAAGGAAAAGATTACCCGTTTCCTGCTGACGTTGCGTCAACGCAACACCTGTTTTCCCTGCCTTCCCAGGGGCCCACCAGCGGCCGAGCGGTAAAGTATCTGAACACTGGTAGTTCGGTCCGAGGTTCGAATCCCGCGAACGGGCTGGCTGCATGGGTGTTTTCGTGGTTTTCCCCATGTGTAACGTGTATACAAGCCAGTTTCCCTTAGAAAGTCCTCCACGAAAGCATCCCTCCCCTTAGGCAGATAGCCCTAGTGTACTTTGCCATAACTAAATACACCACACACACCCTGCCTTCCCAACACAAATATAAACATCTGATTGATGTACTGTTCTGATAAACGGTGACCTTGACAAAAAATAGATCACTCATAAAGACGGCAACTCTTTCGTGAAATATTTTCGGCACCGGTCGAAAATTTTGCTCAAAGTATGAGATTAATTATTATAAACAAAATGATTGTTGAAGGCAAATATTTTTTTACAGATTGCAAATTATTTAAAATTGCAAATTAAATTTCATCCTTCGGCCCAGTAGAACGAGAGATATGTAACTGTCCCTCTTTATTATTTTTTTTGTTTTTAATTTTTGTGCAGAGTGTACTATTTGCATCTCAGTATAATAATAATAATGTATTTCCTCATTTAGTCTGCAGTTGGATGGGATCATCATGAAAAACTTAACAAACATGCTTCACAGAAAGGTGCCCATTTTATTTATTTATTTTTATAAAGTGCATTTTAATTCAGTATGTTTTGTGTTATAGAGATAGTTTTGAAAATGAATACTTCAGCATTTTGAAGTTATTTTTTTTACCACTGTACACATGGGCCATATTAAATTTTACTGGCATAGTATACCTGACTATTAATAAAACATACAAAATTACCAATGTAATATACTAATCTGAAGCTGAATTCAATTGCTTTTGTTTTTCTTTCCTATATTAAGTTTAGCAAAAGTGTACCTTTTTTGCATAATATGAAAATCTGTTGGTTTCTTCTCATGCAGAAGAGGTTATTGGGGCCAGATTATTTTTCTAAGAAGAGAATCTATTTTCAGTGAAGTTTTATTAGTTATTAAACCTTTCATTCTTACATGTACCTATAATGTACGGTAATTTATGTTTTATTTTCTAGAAAATAGGTAAACCGCTTTTCATTGTTACATTGTAAAAAGCATGCATATTCCATACTGTTAATGGCTTATGTTCAATTAATTTATATTTAAACTTCAAAACTAAATTTAATAGATAATAAAATAAAGATTGATATTTCCAATTTTCTTATTTTGAAGTAATTAAGCATTTCAGGGATATATCTTCTTATTCTGACTTCCACAGAATTACTTGCTGCTAAATACCTGCAGTATTGCAAAATAGATATACATTGATTTAACATATAGGTTGTTTTCAATACTTACATGGTATTAAAAGTCACAAAATTTTCAGAATGTGCCAAACTCTGGCAATCATGCACATAGCCATTCTTCAGGCAACTCTGCTTATAGCAATACTTGTCAAGCAACTTCACAATTTTCATATGCATTCATTTTGTTGTATTCCAAGTTCCAACAGTTTTTATAAGCAAATCATGATATTTTCTGCCTTTAACTTAATTTTAAAATGCTCACTTGTGGAATTTGTTTGCAGTGGAAAGAAATTGTGGTAAAATTTCAGCAAGAACAATAGAATTCCACTGCAGAATTTCAAAAGGGAACAATGAAGAGATGTATTTGGTTTGATAGCCATATTAAATCACATGTTGTTGCTTAGATTCGTGCAATTAACCATCTATCATTGCCGAGATTTGTGTGATGTATTGTCTCTGCAGTTCTCTGATTTTTTTTAAGTATTTTCCTCCTTTCTGCATGGTTTCGTGGTGTAACGATTAGCACACTTGGCACATATTCAAGAAGTTCAGATTCAAGTTTTGGCAAGGGCATTGCTCATTTTTCATATCTCCTGCTTCAAAAATAACCTAATTACTCTACGGTGGCATCCGAACTAAAAGGTGTAAAAAGTGGTGGGTGATGATTCTTCACCAGCAGGATTTGCCTATTGGGTCTCCTAATTTTGTGAGAGAATTTTGAATCTTTCAAAACTATAAAGTAAGGAGATCAATATTATTATATAAGATTATTAAAAATATTTATAAAGATGCATCATTTTATTTTCATGCAGCAAAATAAAAAACATGCATTTTTTAAAATGTGGTATTTTTTTTCCCCAAGATCCCCAGTCAATTTTAAAGTTGTGTAAAATGTAATTTGATCTGTCTTGCATTATAAGCAATTAAGGATGTTCCTTAAATATATGATGAAGTAATCAACATTTTATGGTCTAGTGGTCAGTATTGCACTGTTTCGTATTGAAGAAGTGAGTTCAATTGGCATTAAAGATATTGAATTTCTAGAGCAGTGGTAACGTACTGCAGGCTGAATGTCTGAAAATAATCTGAAAACAATTGATAGGTCAAAATATTTTTTGGTCAAAATTTAAAATTATTTTTAACAAAGCAAAATGAATATTTATTAAAACATACATAAGCAACAATAATAATAATGCAAAGGAAAGAATTCAAATTTATATTTATTTTCTGTCTGTAATGTAAAGATTGGTACCTTCCAAAAATTTCTTTTGGTTATACTTTTTGATTCAAATGCATGGACAGTTAGATATTAAATTTTAGACTAAGATGAATTTCAGGTAATTCCAGTTTATTGAATTAGCCATTAAATAACATAATTTTAACCTTAACTGCAAAACCTGTAATTTATTAGAATACTGAAGTGTCACCAGCTGACAAACTGAATTCACATTCACTTAGTGGACCAATATGGGAAATTACTGGAGTCATGTGAAATGGCACACAGTGATAAAGACCCAACCTATTCATTCTGTCATTTTTCTTTCGATAGCAGTCTTGTACATAAGCACTCTGTCAATATCTTTGTCTCCCAAATTATAAGCATTGTATATCAATAAATGCATCATTAAAATATATTCATTGGCCACATAAAATTCGGAGATTGCGAATTTGAGATCACAATTCTAGAGTATTCTTCACTGCAAAAATTTTAATCTTCCTATAGGTATGGTTAGATGTTGGCAGGACACTATAATTTCATCATTGATTGTACAGGTACAGTCCCGCTGTTTTAATTGTGTAGCTCTGTCCCAGATTTGATGGAGAACATCATAGGGAATGATCTGTAGTGGCACCTGAACTAAAATGGTGTGTGATAATTTGTCGTAACCAAGCTGACCAGTCCCATCAGATGACTCAGTTCTCTTTGAGTAAGAAAGAATATAAATAATTAAAGACAATATCATCTTGCAGGGATTTGCATATTTGTGTGTCATATTAATGATATAGGTACCATGTCTGATTAGAGCCCCTCAGGCTCTCATTAGACACTGTATTTTTTGAGTATTTTTATCTCCACAATTAGGGAAGACTTCCTCCTCTCAGTTATTGTGTTCGTGGAAAGTAATGTAAAGAATTAAATACTTCTCCCCAGTATCATCTTTTAGTTAATTAACGTATCACTGCACCATAAGCAGGTTAAATTTCTGATGTGGGGCATTGTTCAAAATAGTTATCAGTCCATAAATGTTTGTTTGGTGTACAATGTATATTAAGTTAGGGCAGTGGTTTTAAAATGGTTGACCATTCGTTATGCAGTCCCCGAAGTAGTTTTTACCAGGCCATGAATATATTTCATGTAAATTAATTAATTAGCATTATTATGACAAGAATTAAAAGTAAAAGTTCAATATTTTAATGATTTGGAGTTACATTAATTTCATTACTAAAAATGAACATTGAATAACGCCCTAGAAAATCTACAGATGGAGCCAATTAATTTATGCTGTAATGTAAATCTTATTCAGAGATCTGAAGATACAGATTTAGTGAATTTTTATTTGCACTTGTCAAAAGATAAATATCCTTAATTATGAATTTTTGCTATAAGAATAATTGCTTTATTTGAGAGTGCATTTATATGTGAAAACTGTTTTCCCACAGTTGAAAGTTAATATATCTGAGAAATGAACAAGATTGACCAATTTGTATCTACAGTTTGTGATGAAGATAATTTTTAGTCATTTTTCTCCAAGCTTACATTAAAATTTTTAAAATTTTATTAGAATTGAAATGCTGTCAGGTCAAAACAGAAGAGAACATTGCCAAAGTGAAAGATAAAATTAGGAAGGCAACAATCGTGTCCTCTTCAGGAGGAGCAAAGAAATGTGCAAGGCTGGTGTGATATAATCTGCACTCAATACAATATTGTTTCCCTGCAAATTTTATGCCATTAGGTGTTGTATCTGAAAGCTAGTAAAGAATAAAAAAATTTATAATTATTTACATGCAAATATAGGTATTTTTTCTGTATGCGTAGAAGAAAACTTTACTAAATAAAAATGAATAAGTTGTCATTATTTATTCCTAAATTTTGTCTTAAAGAGTTACTATAATTTGTTTAAATTAAAAGTAAGTTATTACATGGTTAATTGAATGTATCAGAATTATTTGAAATAAATGTTAGTCTTAAAATTTAACATTTAGCTGTCAATCCATTTCAAATGCAAAACATAACAACTAACAAAAATTCCTAATGGATACCAATCTTTTAGATTTCAAACAGAAAATAAGTATAAATTTGAATTTTTCTTTGCATCATTATAATTAGAGTTTGTGTATATTTTAATAGATATGTAAAATTAAAAATTTAGTTAAAACATTTTATTTGTTTGGTAAAAAGGAAACCATTTAATTTTGTCAAAAATATTTCAGCCTGTCAGCTGCTTCCATATTGTACATTTGGCCCACATGCAGTTTGTGCTTGAGACCACACAGTTAGGGTATCTAATAACAGTGAATGCTTCTGTTTAATTATTCTTTATGTATTTTGAAATATAAACAATGGAAATGAATTACACTAGAATTAATTCTTGTATATATTGTGTTATTGTTTGTAGATTATGCATCTGGATTTGGTGGAAAATATGGTGTACAGAAAGACAGAGTAGATCGTAATGCTGTTGGATGGGATTACTTAGAAAAAACAGAAAAGCATGAATCACAGAAAGATTATGCCAAAGGATTTGGTGGCAAGTTTGGTATCGATAAAGAAAGGCAAGATAAGTCTGCTGTTGGGTGGGATTATCAAGAAAAAATGGAGAAACACCCTTCTCAAAAAGGTAGGTAAATTAAAAAATAATGACGTGTTCTGTTTATCCTTCATGCATTGTTACCTTATTTATTATTATATGCCTTTATATATATATATCACGCACACACACTATATGTAGTATTTATATAGCCTGAAAAGGCTATTAGTCTCAAAATGTGTTTCTGTGTAGTTTCACTTTTCATTCAAGTCTGTTGCCATTTGACAAAATATAAGATATTATTCTTTCAAATTTAATATACCTGTTATTGAAGAACAAGCTAAATTATTTGAAAACAATAAATGCAGTTCTTAAGAATAGTATTTTTTTACTTTTGAGTCTGATTCAATTAAATAAAAGTGCATGTAATTCATGATATATCTAAACGAAAACATTAAATAATTTGTAAAATTACACTATATTTTTTTCACTTTTCGAGTAATTTTTTTCACTTTAATGTGTTGTTTCACTTTTCATTCGAGACTGCTGCATTCTGAAGAACATAAAATAGTCTTTCATATTTAATCTTTCTGTTACTACAAACTAAACTGTTTAAAAGCAATAGATGCAATTCTTAAAAATATTATTTTTTTACTTTTTAATCTGATTGATTTCAATAAAAATAAATTTAATTCATGATGATTTCAATAAAAGTGCACTTAATTCATAATTAAAAGCATTAAATATTTTTATAGAATTTCATTACATTATTTTTTCACTTTTTAAGTATGCAGAAGATGTATAGCATTCCCATGTTAGTCTAAATGCATATTCATCTAATATCCCATAAAATGTTTTGAACTTCCACTTGGGCCGTATTTCTTGATAATCTCTGTTGATAAACCACATTAAACTTCAAAAGAGTTTTTGGGGTGATTGTTAAAATCTGACCAAACTCAAAGGTGAACTCAAACTTTTTTTTTGGAGTTAAAGTCTGACCATTTGAGTGTAGGAAACTTCATACCTGAGCACACATTTTAAACCGTTTGTTATAGTTCAAATTTATATGTGAACTTTGATAAACTAAATTTGATAATATTAAAATTCAGCCTTTTTCACTAACTCATTAAGATTTTATATATAAATTGAAAAAGCTGATTATTGTAATATTTTACATGTGTTATGTATTTAATTTTAATAATTGAGTAGTTGTAAGCAATTTATGCCCATAAAAGTTGATAATAACCACTTAAAATTGTATTTAAAAAACAAAGGGTTTTCAATTGTTTAATTCTAATTTTTTTTAACTATTAAAAGGACTGAATGCTTTTATTTTTTGAACCAAATTCTTTTTTAGCACAATATTAAAAACCTTATGTTAACTAAAATTTCTGTATTTTTTAAAAAACAAAATATTATTTGCGCATCAGACTGAAGTTTAATTTATTAAATATAGTGTTTATATAATAGAATTTATTGTACTTTTCCATTTTGCCGGCACAGGCGAAAAAGTCACCAAAAATGATGCAGTCATTGCCAAACGAAATATCTCAGCTGGTAACCTTTTAATTACAGAATTAAGAATTAAATTCTGTAAGGAGCATGAAAATCCTCTGATTTTTGCATTTTAAGGAAAGTTAATTTTTTAGATCTGATTTTAGTATTATATTAATGCTGTTAGGTGGCAGATATGCTGTTGGATGTGTCAGTGATATTTAAGAAATATGATGTTAAATATAGTTGTTGATCTATCCTAAGTAAAATCACTAATTAATAGTAAGAATTTTTTTTTGTCTAATTATATTGGAGTTTTTGTAAACTTTGTGATTGTAAAGCAATACAAAATGTACAATGTAATCCTTCTGCTATTGAAAGTAATGTACCAAATTAAAATTTTAGGGCAGATTGTAGAATTTTCTGGCTTTATTGTATTAAAATAGGTAACCAATAAGATAGATTCTATAACTCTGCTATTAATTATATGGAGAATTTTAAATTATTTATTAAATGGCTGATAAAGGAAATATGAGCACAGGAGAAATGAAAGAAGATAATTTCTTGACAGTGTTAGAGCAAGTTCTAATTATAAATTTAGAAAAAATCTGAGAATGTGTGTATCTGTCGTCAAAATAGCTTGGTCTAAATAAAAACTATATAAAGGGCAGAAGATTAATGCATCACTTCATATAAGCAGTGTTAAAAGATATACTCACATTATTAGTATCTCCCAAAACAAATATAATGTTTGTTTTCTTCCATGTTTTGCAATTACATGTTTACAGTTTAATATTTTACATGTTTGCAGTATGTGAAAATTTTAAATATTCTATTCGGTCTTGCAATAATCAAATAACAAGTGCATGTTTTTTGTGTGCATCAAATATTTAAATAAATATGTATCAGCTCGTTCGGCTGATTTATCTTTTTAACTCTTAAAATAACTGTGTAATTAGAGCAGCATCTTAATTAAGCTCTATAATAGTTTCTCAAGTGTATCCCCTAAACTTTTTAAGTTATTATAGAAGGTTTATTATGAGGCAAATAATGAGAAAAGAATGGTAAATATCATTAAGTAAACATTTAGAGATGGATTATTTCATACAGATGAAAAACAGTTTTTCCACTTTCGTAAGAATTTTTTTTAGCTTATTTTATTTTATATATATTTTTAGAATTACTTAAGGTAGTTGTATTTTTTGATTGTTTGCTTTCAACATGCAGTAAATAGTTTTTTCAAAATTAAATTTTTTATGCTTTTTTAACTTTGTAGTATATCATCAGTTTTTGTACAACAGTGGACGCAATGTTTTTCCTAAGTTTTCTTCAATTATTGTTAATAATTTTCACTTGCTTCACAGATTATACTTTAGGATTTGGTGGAAAGTATGGTGTACTTACTGATCGACAAGACAAGTGTGCTGTTGGGTGGCAACATATCGAAAAAGTGCCCAAACACCAATCCCAGATTGGTCAGTCCCATAAATATACTGAGACTTGTCTGATCTAGCACTTCAACAATACTGTGTAATTATAATGCTGCTTGTTTGGCTTTTGCCATTTTTTTAACAGAAGAAATAACATTGCATGGCTTTTTGTGAATTAGTTTTAATATAAATCTTAAGTAGCAGTTTCCTGAGAACGCCAAGGTGCTCCTAATTTCTGTTTGCTTTGCAAATGCTTGGAGATTAATTGTGATTTTGAATTTTTGATAGTGTGTGGTACAAAAGAAATAATAGTAATTGGAATAATTTTTAATTTTT
This sequence comes from Stegodyphus dumicola, assembly GCF_044657685.1. Classification (NCBI taxonomy): domain Eukaryota; kingdom Metazoa; phylum Arthropoda; class Arachnida; order Araneae; family Eresidae; genus Stegodyphus; species Stegodyphus dumicola. The sequence goes on from NC_140776.1 coordinate 123,302,446, forward strand.
GTCTAAATTTGCTGCTTAAGTCTTGAAATTAAAATTTTATCACTATCATTTGTGATGACTTTTACTGATTTAAAATACATTATTTTAATTTTTTAGAAAAGGTTTATGCTAAAAATGGTCATGGTATGAATTTGAATATTCATAGGAGAATTTTAAATGCTGAAAATGAGAATGAAATATTTAAGATGGCTAAAAATAAGATTGCGTGATCATAACATTATATTGATTCCATGAACTTTATAGAATCTTATGTGTAGCTGTTACTTCACTACTCAGAATTCTGAAGCTGCTTTGAAAGAGGAATTTTTCTTTCTAATTTTTAAAAATGTAGCAGGGGGTTATATAGGTCAATATTATTACTAATATTTTTTCATATTAAAGGATATCAATGATTTAATATTCAATTTGTTATATCTAATTTTATCTTCTTTTAAGTATTTTTTTAGTTTTCCTCGTTAATCTTCTGGAAATTATTTTTAGAAGTTATTGAAAGTTCACATAGATTTTGTTTAAACTGAAAAATGATAAGAAAACAATATTTTATTTCTGAGTTAGCAAAGCATGGGATTGATCTAGTTTCTGGAATAAGCAAAATTTATACAGATGATTAAATTTATACAAAATTTTTCATAGGTGTAATTTTAAGATTTTGGGGATAAGTATTTTCTTTGTTTTTAGAATCATTAAGTTTTATTCACAAACAAGTTCTTAGTAATTGACAGAATCATTCAGATAACAAAAATAAATCTTCTAAAAAAGTGTTCAATCCTTAATCTCATTCAGTCTTTTAACTACACTCCCGAAGAGTTAAAGAGCAAATTGAAAAATTGTAATAAATAGGCTAAAATTAATTCAAAATTCATGAAATTTGGATATATTACAAATAAAAACAAGCTACATTAAGTAGCATTATACACAAGAGTAGTGTTATCACTGTTGTATGTAAATACAATGCAACTTAAATCCAACTGTTTAGGAGGGAGTTGCTGTTCAATGCATGGTGGTATATTAAACAATTTCAAGATAGTTAAAGTATAAAAAATTAGTTTGTGGTGGCATATGCTAGCAGAATTGCATTATAGAGTCCTAGGCCGATGAGATGCAAGTCGATGACAATCATATGGTGCACCCACTCAACAATTTCTAACTACTGGTTCAGCATTTTGAAGATCTATTCAAAGGTAAGCCAAGAGTTACCACTTCTGTAGGTGACAAGTATTTTTGAGTTAGTGCACATCACAACAGGACTGCATAGATCAGCCTTCTCAGCTTAGATCCAGGCTTATTTTTGCTACAGGAAAGACAGTATCAGCCACAGCAGTATGTAGAAGACTGCATGGAAGCTGTCTGTATGCTCGTCGACCCCCACATTGTGCATCCTGCTTACCTCCTGCCACTAGAGGGAGTGTTTGAATTGGGTATAGTCATATAAACTGGACTGAAAATCAGTGGAAATCTCTACTGTTCACTGATGACACCCTTTTGCTTAAAAAGTGATTGTTGACTTGCTTATATGTGGAGAGAAGCAAATTCTTGATAACTACATTCTGACATACGGGAAGGGAATACCGATGCAGGAGGTAGTGTTATTGTAGGAGAGGAGTCTTTATGAGGACACAGATCTGTATGTGCTGCCACATAGAACTGTCAATGCTCAGAGGTATACAGAGACTTATATTTATACTGGGTGTTATTGTTTATCTGTATGTGATACCTTCAATCCCATTGGAGATCCCTTCATTATGCAAGCAGATAATGGCCGCCTTCACACTTATCTTCTCGTACATCTATTTCTTAAAGAAACTATCGTCCAAATGGAATGGCTAACACATTTTCCTGATCATAATCTCACTGAACATGTGTAGGACTTTCTCAAAAGGAGAGTTACTAGCCTCCAACCCTCTTCCCAAATCCTAGATGGGCTGCTGTATGTGATCAATGGATACTGCTACCCGAGCAACTCATTGACAACATCATAAATAACACGACTTATCACCCTGTATTGTTGTTCATGGTTCACTATTGAGAAATTTTTTTTTATGTGTGAATTCAAGAAATTTTATGTTCTTTTTGATATTGCAAAATGTAAATAATTGGTATAATATTTTCTTGTGTTTTTAAGTTACGAGTTTTGTAATAAGTATTATTCCATAATTTTGGAAGCCAGTATAATACAGTTGTAAAGAGTTAGCCAATTGATTAAGGATAGAGCCAGATTTAGACTTGATAAGGCTCCAAGCTATTTGAAATATGGGGCCTTAATAAGTCTGTTATAATATATTTTAAAGCTATTTATACTGCATTTTAATTTTTTGGGTGGCTCAAGAAATTTTTTAATTTTTTGGGCGGCTTGTGTAACTTATACGTAAATCTGGCCGTGATTAAGGGGACCAAGTTGTATTAAATTATATTAAAGAGGTAAAAACGTGAAAATGTAGTGTGTGATATGTAACTGTATGACTCCACTTCTGTAGGTGACAAGTAGGAAATTATAAAGTAAATTTAACAAATGACTAATATTTGTGTGTAGTGACCTTGAGAATATTAAAAACATTTTTTGTTCTTTCTGTGAGCTTTGGGTTTGCTTTTCTATAAGCTTTGTAGCAGTTTGAATTCTAAAATCATTAAAATTCTTTGTTTTAGTTAAGATGTACATTTTAGTTTTTATCCTACCTTCTTCCCAACCATTTGTTATTTTCTTTACCTATGTTGTGCACTAATTTAGTGTGCATAAGAAAATATATACAAGAAATAATTCCAGATATCTTGGATGATGTTTTCAGATAAATTATTAATCTTATATATTCTCACTGTGCTTGTAATCGTAACTGATTGCTGCTTAAAAGTGTAATATTTAATGTGCTTGATAATGCAAATATGCAATTAAACATATATTATAGGCTTAATTCTAGTTACCTATGTACTATGTTGTATATTGTTAGTGTGAATTAATTGCAATGTTGTTGGAGAAATCTGATTCAGAGATGTGCATATTTCATACTGCTTAAAATGTAAGGAATTCCTTTCATGAAGTTGTAATTCCTTTCATGAAGAAAAATTTATATTTTAGATATAAACTGAAAGATTTTGAGTGATATTTACTGATATTTGTAGTGTGCAGTCTTATATTTTTTGTTTGTATAGTGTGCATAATAGTCAATAATTTAGTTGACATTCCAAGGCAATTCTTTTATTCATAAACAAACCATAAGATTTCTTCCATTATTGAGAATGTTATAACCATTATTGTGTTTTTGTAAATAATTTCTTGCCTTTCAATGGTAGAATTTCTTCCAACAAATAAGTTTGCTTCTGACTGATTGCTATTAAGAATTATAGTAGAATATTCATTGTATACAATTAAAAAAAAAGAAGGAAAAAGAAAAGTTTCAAAATATTAGGAATTTTGTAATAATTAGTAGAAACGATTTCTGTAAAGCCTTTCTCTTAAGATACTGTCAAAGGTTTATGCTATTAAATATTTCTAATTATTACTATTTTTCTTTGGGGTTTGTGATTGGCTATTTCACAATTAGTATATCAGAAAAATTATTATCCATGGAAACTTGTTAAAAGTGTAACCGCTTGAAATGTTCTGCCTGGTGTTTTTTTTTTTTTTTTTTTTTTTTTTTTTTTTTTTTTTTTCCAAATTTGATAATGGTGTGTTTGATTTTATTATTATCATTATCACCATAGAGTAGATAGTACCAAGGATTGCAAAGGCAATATATGCACTTAAAATTGCCCTCTTTGCTCTAAACAGTTGAATATTCCTCAATGAGAGTTAAAAGGAATGAAACAGGTTGCACATTTTATTAGCCTTGTATGTGTTTGCTTTTGCCATGAGGCAACTGTAAGCCGATCAGCTCTAAAAATTGATTTTGATATGTTACAGCTTCTGAGCACTTACCGAGAAGCAGATGTCGGAAAAAGTGCTTTGACAGTTGCCAAGAGACACCTTTGTTATCTGTCAAAAATGATTGTAGGATAGGCATTTTTGGATGAATGTATTATTCAGGCTGATAAGGAAAATATGCTTAAAATTTCAGAAACCAAACCTGCAAGAAAAAGGAAGTGAAATGATTAGAAGGTAAAAACTTAATTTTTGAAGGAAGTTGACCTAAGCTACTTCGTTACTAATTAAACAAAGGCATTCTTTGAATTGTTTAATATCCACAATGGGACAAAATACTGCATTGATTTTCTAAGAAGTTGTGTGAATGCTCTTATGATAGGCAGTGATACCACAGAAAGAGAAAGGAAGTGCTCTGATAAAAAATTTTAATGAATCAATCAGAGATGAACAATAAAAACAAATCTTGTTGAGGGTAGTCGAGCATCACAGAAAAGTTTTTGCTAAGTGAACAAAAGAAGGGACTGCATTGTTCTAACACTTGTGTTGCCTGTCGCATTACCTGTTAATCTTAGTGTCTAGTTTTAATATTAATTTTTTGATTTCTAGTTTTCCCAATAAAAGTAATTACCATTGAATTTTCCCTATTTTTAAAGGTGTGCAACTTCTAAATATTATTCAATCATCTTGAAATTTGGCATCTATATCTTTTACATTACTGAGACTCGGGGAGTAAGCAGAGACTGCAAAGATTTTACATTTTATTTTTTGGCTTAAAATATGAAACACCCTAGTACCTAATTGTAATAATTTTTGTATAATAAATTTTAAACTAAAAAAAGACCTTCTCACACTGTATCATGCACACTGTATAAATTAAAATTTAATAATAATGAAAAAAATTCCATTTTTTGGATTCTGTTTTGAACGTGCATAATGGGTGTTGGTAAATTTCAATTGTTTCTTAAATGTAAAGTAGATTTACATCTATAAAGTCTGTAATTCTAAGCTTCAGTTATTTCTAATCATTTGTCTTCAACTTCATATTAAAATTCTCCTTTAGATTATGCTAAAGGATTTGGTGGCAAGTTTGGAGTGCAAGAAGACAGGAAAGATAAGTCAGCACTAGGTTGGGAAGAAGTAACAAAAGTCGAAGCACATCCTTCACAGACTGATATGAAGAAAGGTTTTGGGGGTAAATTTGGTGTAGAAACAGATAGGCAAGATAAAGTTAGTATATATCAAGTTTTTTTGTATACATTCTAAATACCTTTCTGTTATTCTTCCAAATTCCAGATACTTTCTGTTAACAAGGTACAGTTTAGCACTATACATAAATGGTGGCAATCCTAACAATATGTCAAGCTTCATAAAAAGAATAACTTTAAAAATTGAGGAAAATACAAGAAATAAAGTATACAAAAGTACAAAATGGACTTTTAACAGATTATCCTAGAGGCATAAAACTGGTGATTTCATTTAAGGTTGCAAAAGCATTTGCACCTTTTCATGCAATCACTGCCAGATGAATTCAGTTAAGTAGGAATCTAAATAAGGATGGCCAGTGCAGTGCTAATGTTTGTTTTGCCAGCATTGATATTATGTGCGATTTTATTGCTTTTAGTTAATTGTTTATCAGAGGCCACAAAATGCTGTTCTTAAAAATATGAAAATAAATACAAATAATTAAGAATGCATGGAAAATTATTCCATTAGTTAATTTAATACTGTATTAAATTTTTAACTCCATTAAATTTAAATTGCTTCTAACTTTATATAACAAAAGCAGAAGTCATTTAACCTTTTAACTGATCTCGGGCACAGCACTGGTGTTCAAAAATGTCACGCCCGAGTATTTCTCGGGGTAATTTTTTTTTTAAGTGCATCGTATTGTTATACCCGAATATATATTGGGAGACGTTTATTTCGGCTTCATCTCTTTGTCTAATCCGACTGTATCTCGGGAAAAGTTAACGTGCGCTCAATTCAATAGATGACAGCACTTTACTGAAGATTTCAAAGGTTAGAGGTTATAAGTTCTTTGGTTCAAAGTGCACGGGATCTTTTTGTTGTAAAATGGTGTCTTCTTCTTTGAAACGTTATATAGATTTAGATTCTTCAACCGAAGATGAAGGATGTGTGTTTGATGAGCAGTATTTATGATACTTCCATGGTCAGCCTCAAAAAAAAAAAAAAAAAAAAAAAAAAAAAAAAATGAAGATATACTCAAGCCGAAGATTGTTTCTGACTACAGTCTAACTATGGGTGGTGTAGGTCACTGTGATCAGGAAATATCCTCTCATCCAACAATCCGAAAACGTCAGAAAGAATATTATAAAAAGATATTTTTACATTTACTAGACAAGATACTTTGGAACTCATATTTGCTCTATAAAAATGTAGTTGGGAAACGTATTACATTTTTAAAATTTCGAATCCAAGTTGTAGAAGAGCTTTTACATAAATATGATGATGCAGCTTCTGGACAAAAGAATGTTGGCAGACCACCTACAATAGATAACCCTGCCCGTCTTACTGAACGACATTTTATTTCCCATATTCCTCCTATTCCTGTGAAACGTGAGCCTACAAGACAGTGCAAAGTGTGTTGTTCAAAAAAGGATAAAAATGGGAAAAAGATAAGGAAGGAAACACGATTCTGGTGTAGTGATTGTGGAGTTGGTTTGTGCTTGGAAAAATGTTTCCAGTTGTACCACACAAGACTGAATTACTAAACTACCAATAGGTATTCACTTTTATTTATTTTCTTCATTTATTTATATTTTAGAAAATAATTAATTTTTTTCCTTTTTAGAAAATAATGCTCCACTAGAAGCGAATTTTACAACTGCCATGTTGAGTGGCAGCCGCCCCAAGCAAATATGCGTTGGCTACACGCATATTTGCTTGAGAATTATTATACATTATTACTATTACAAAACTTTAAAAATTTTACCCATGTACTTCAAAATATCAATTTTTAACTCCTTAAGTATATTTTATTTTGTATTAAACATTTGATTTTTCGAATAAAAAAATTTGACAATTTGTGTACCCAAATCATCAAAATAACTTGACAGTTAAAGGGTTAAAAGAGCTATTTTTATGAGTTATTCAGCTGTATACACTATAAATGTAGCACTGCATGGAAAGAAAAAGTCATCACTTTTATTAACAGATCTCTAACATGCTTCTATGAGATAACATGGAAATACTTATGATGCGGTACTGTACATGTTGCTTAGGATCTTGACTTTGAAATTCCCTCAGCATGATTCATTTGTTTGAGTATTGGTACCATCTGCAGGATTAACGAAGTTCTTTTAGTGATTTACAGTTTATTGATTGTAGGATACAATTTCAAAAGTAGTGCATTGAAGAGCCAAAAAATGGGCTTAGGTGTATATATGAAAATAACAGTATGGAATATGTCATGGAATCGATCACAGTAAAGCATGGCAGACAGCTGCACCTATGTAAGACAAGTGGCTGGCAAAGTTGTTAGATCAGTTACTGCTGCTACAATGGCAGGTTATCAAGATTTAAATAAGTTTGAACGTGGTGTTATAGTCAGCACATGAGAGATGGGACATAGCATCTCTGAGGAAGCAATAAAATTTGGATTTTCACATATGACCACTTCACAAGTGTACCATGAATATCAGGAATCCGGTAAAACATGAAATCTCCGACATCGCTGAGTCCGGAAAAAGCTTGTGAAAGAACAGGATCAATGACAACTGATGAGAATTATTAAACATGACAAACATGCAACCTTTCCTCAAAGTGCTGCACATTTCAATGCTGGAGCTTCAACAATTGCCAGTGTATGGACTGTTCAACAGACCATCATTGATATGGGCTTTTCTGAGCTGAAAGCCTCTTCACATACTGTTGTTGATTATATGACGCAAAGTTTTATGCCTTGCCTGGGCCCACCAACATGGCTATTGGATTGTTGATGAATGAAAAGCGCGCATTACGTGCATGAAAAGAAATTATGATTTAAAGGGTATCAAAATTTACAAAAAAAAAAAAAAAAAAAAGGCTTAATATTTTTTGTTTATTTCATTAGACATTTCTTTCAATGTAAGTTGTTTGCTTTGTTTTTTGTGCTAAACGCGCATGCGTGACACTAAACGCGCATATGTAAATGCATTACGTGCATGTAGAGAAATTATGATCTAAAGGCTATCAAAATTTACAGAAAAAAAGCTTAATATTTATTTGTTTACTTTATTAAACATTTCTTTCAATGTAAGATGTAAGTTGTTTAAGTTGCTTTGCTTTTTGTGCTAAACACGCACGCGTAAACATTAAATGCGCATGCGTGACATTAAACGCGCATGCGTAAATGCATTACGTGCATGAAGAGAAATTATGATCTAAAGGGCATCAAAATTTACACACACACACAAAAAAAGCAGCTTAATACTTATTTGTTTACTTTATTAAACACTTTCAATGTAAGTTGTTTACTTCGTTTTTTGTGCTAAACGCGCATGCGTAAACATTAAACGCACATGCGTGACATTAAACGCGCATGCGTAAACGCATTACGTGCATGAAAAGAAATTATGAAGTAAAGGGTATCAAAATTTACAAAACAAAAAACAAAAAAAAAAAGCTTAATATTTATTTGTTTACTTTATTAAACATTTCTTTCAATGTAAGTTCTTTGCTTTGTTTTTTGTGCTAAACGCGCATGCATAACACTAAACGCGCATACGTAAACGCATTACATGCATAAAGAGAAATTATGATCTAAAGGGTATCAAAATTTACAAAAAAAAAACCTTAATATTTATTTGTTTACTTTATTAAACATTTCTTTCAATGTACGTTGTTTAAGTTGCTTCGTTTTTTTGTGCTAAACGTGCATGCGTAACATTAAACGCGCATGCGTAAACGCTTATGTGCATGTGTAAAGCATAAAAAAAATTTTTTGTGGCTTTGAGGTCTGAATTATAGATCATTCCGGATAATGGACTTTGTACTGTATATCCAATACTAATACAGTACAAAGTCTGAAATCTGGACGTCCATTATCTGGAGTGATCTAAAATCCGTACCTTAAAGCCACAAACTTTTTTTTTAAATATATATGCTTTACGCATGCGCATTTGATTTTTCCTTCCATAATAAAACATGGGGAGATTTTCACGTAAAAATTTCGATTCTTAATTTCACATAAGCACTAAATAAAATACCTCGTTATGGAAAAACTATCATGTAAGCATAAATTTTTTAGATTAATAATTTGGCTCCGTAGCTGAGTATCTGCTTGGCATACATCTCAAACTGAAACATTCACCTATTTTATATCCCTGATGCAGACCTGGCAAGTCATTATTTATTATATTTTGCTTTCAACATTGCATGTTTATCAATACAGGACAGCTTCAGTAATAATTCATGCAGTGATGTCTAAACTTTTTTTTTATATTAGTAATTGAATAACAAGAGTATGGCAACCTTTTATGCTAACATTACGATTGACGATGATTATAGATTTTTAAATGCTTTAAGAAATGTTGACGAGGAAAAATTCAACAAAAATTTCTTTTCATATGCTAAAAATATATTTGTTAATGAAACTCACTAAATGCAATCTAATGAAAATTTCACTAAATGTAAATTTCGTTAAATGTAATCCAGGCCAAAAGATTACATTTAGTGCTATTTTAATTAAGAATAACTGATATGTTATTCACCATAAACCCAGAAGTGGTGGCAGAATATGTCGGCACCAGACGTCAAAATTTAGGGAAGACTAAATTTTTGGAATTTGGAGAAGCACCGAGCGGCAAACTTAAGGGATGCAAAGTTTTTTATGGTTTAGGGAAAGCACTGGGATGCAAATTTTATGTGCGGTGAAAATTTAGAACTTAGGAAGGTGCTTTGTAGCAGAATTTAGGACCCGTAGAGACTGCACCAGGTGGTATTTACTGCCGGCCCTAGATAAAGCGTTAAGTATATGTGAGAGTTTATTTATACGAGACTCATATTAGTTTTAAGCATGTGCAAGAAATAAACATAAGTATATTAAATAACTAAACTAATACAATTCAGGCTTAATTCAGTACGCAATAGGAGCAAGACAAAATTTAGCGAAACAACTTGGCTTTCTTCACCAGTCTTGTGATACACAATCAAGAATGTATAATGGATGCTATTAAGCTAGGCTAAAATTATCTTTACTGATTCTAAGGCATTTGAGTTATTGTAGTGGACTGTGCTGCTGTCTAATCTTCTAGTGTGATCCAGCTTATTATTTTTTGCGGACTGTTATTATTACAGCAATTTTATAAAAACTAAGCTTGAACTGTCAATTATGTCGAAACGAGTTTCCAATTCTGGAGCTGCCAAAGGATCTACAAAGCAAAACCATGTTTCGATGTCCATTAAAAATGGATAAAGGCATATCCGTCTCAAAATTATGGGAGAAGTATGGCATTGGCAAGTCAACTGTATATGACACAAAAGAAAAAGGAACTTTTTGAATTTTTTGTGGAAGCAACTTAAACAACTTACATTGAAAGAAATGTTTAATAAAATAAACAAATAAATATTAAGCTTATATATATATATATATATATATAATTTCTGCATGCCATTTTACCAGATTTAAATTGATGATCTAATATCCGGAATCGCCGAAGTCCCAAAGAGTCCAGATTTCAGACTTTGTACTAATCGTAAATTTTCTATCCTGCATACCTTCAAAGAAATAGTTAATATAAACAACTGTGGGAAATTTAAACCTTCTGGGCTTGAATAGTTTTCAAGAAGAGCATATTCCTAATAGTTCCATTACTTTATTGCCACTTTGTACACTATCATTAAAACATATTACCACATCTAAAAAACCTAATTTTAATATGATGACGCTCACAAAAACACTTTCATTCAGGTTTTGAGTTCTTTCGTAACAGTAGGTTTTTTTTTTTTTTTTTTTTTTTTTTTTTTGTTTGTTTGTTTGTAAGAGAGACTTTTTAAATACACTTCTAACAGCTAATGAAGCAGGTTCTGGCAAAGAATGTTTATGGGCATATTTTTTACCAGGTGATATGCCTTTATCTTTATTGACAACTGTAGCCACACTAGACATCTATCCCTTTTAAACTGATAGGTGTGCTAGTGCTTGTTTACATTTTTTAATGAAAGATTTCGGTCTTCTAAAATTTTGAAACATGCATAAATTATATATTTTTGGAATCATCTCAATCTACTTTATATTTTTAGCCCAAAATTAAAAATTTAAAAATTTTTTATGTCATATGTCCCCATAATATATTTAAGTATGATATCTTTTGGTATGTGGGTGAACTGTAAAAGAGCTACTATTCTTTTTTGAAGAACTGGCATTCGCTCTCTCAGAAAAGTGAAATGGCCTTTGACCTTTAAATCAATTATAGAATAAATTAAATATCTCTAATAAACTGCTATGATTTAAAGATCATGCGAGATAGTGTATTAAAAGACTCATATAACGATGCTTCAAATTGTTAAGCGTAAGATACTTTTTAGGATAATTACTTTTAGACAAAAATTAATTTCATGCTTCGATTTCAGTCGGCTCACTCTTTCTCAGAAGTTGAAAAACCACAATCATCATATCAGAAACTTCGTTCGGAATCAGGTAAGCCTGAAATGTATAAACATGATTTTTTTTTTACATTATCTGTACATGTTTAAAGGAAACAGTTATTTCCCCAACATTTTTATTATTTTTAGTGGGTTCGGCTAAGGCTAGCAGTCTAAGAGCTCGCTTTGAAAATATGGCGAAAGTTGAGGAAGAAGAGGCAAGGAAACGAGCTGAAGAGGAGAGGAAAAAACGTTTAGCTCGTGAGGAAAAAGAAAAGGAACTTGCTAAGAAAGATGAAGAGGTTTGTTCTGTAATATAAACTTATCTCATTGACACTGCTGCATGCTTATTTAAAAATGAACTCTACTTGAATTTTTTACACTTTTGCAAATCAATATAAGTAATGTTTCTAGATGTTGATTCCATTTTCCTTTACTGAAAGTGAAAAGTAGGCATTTATATTGAAATTTGATTTAATTAAATAATCTGACAAATTTACATAGAGGGAAATGGCCGAATAATACTTAATTCTAAACTTTACAATTTCATAATTTGCATTCATTTTTAAAGCAATGTTAAATTGGGGTGAATGATGAGTATTGCCTTCCTGAGAATAACCAGTTAGGCAGTTTTGCTCTTAGCAGGTTCGGGTATACTGCTTATTAGTATATACATAATATGCAAGGTAGTCAGATGTATTGTTTCTGTTTAAGAGATGTCTAATGCATCACATTTTTTATAGTTTGACCTTGTTAAATGCAGCCTTAAGTGGCATTATGCCAAAATACTTACGATTCTCCAGAAAGGGTTTTAATTACCAGCCTCAGGGAGAGTAGGTCACATGAGAATTTATTACTGAAGGAAGGAAAGTCGCTTTATCATGAGGTGATCCTGTTGTCAGTTGTCTTTCGTGCCTTTATTTTGTATTCACAAAAATAAATGTGAACCTTGGCATTGATGTGCAATGCTGGAAATAAAAAATGTAGAAAATTTTTTTTCATAACATGTGATTTTTATGTGAACAGTGCATATTTCATTACTTACTTTTAAAAGTAAGTCTCTTAAAAATAATGGAAGTATAATTTTTAGCAGAAATATATTTTCTGCAGTTAAAATAATAATACAGTCAAAAGTCTTTAATCCGCACGTCCATAATCCGGAATGATCTATAATCCGGATCTCAAATCTACAAACTTTCTGCGCATGCGTAAATGCATTAATGCGTTTATGCATGTTCATAATACCATTACGCTTGCGCATAATACGTTTACGCATGCGCATTTAATGTATAACGAACGGTATAAGCTAAGCTAAAATTATCTAATTATTTATTTCAGTTAATGTTGCAGATTGTGTTGTCCCTTAATCTTCTAATCGGATCCGGCTTATTATTTTTTGCAGACTGTTAGAGCAGTTTTAGAAAAGTAAGCTTGAACTTTCGATTATGTCAAAAAGAATTTCTGATTCTGGAGCTGTCAAAGGATCTACAAAGCGAAAGCATGTTTCGATGTCCATCAAACAAAAAGTGGAATTCCTGCAAAAAATGGATAAAGGCATATCCTTTGTTTCTCTAACCATTCCAAAAACTGTTTATCAATTTCATGCTGCTCTGTGTGTGGGGGGGGGACGTCGCTGCACACAATGAACAGGAAGTTGATCTTTCAGCACTATCCTTATCTTCAAGGCAGATGTTTTAATTTTATTCAGCTTATATTTCCTTACTAAATGTAGTATTTCATCTCGATGTACTCTGTCTTTGATATGATTTAAATCAAGTTCCTCATCATTATCATTCGCTTCCGATAGTGAAGAAAGTGACACAGAGATTATTGGAAACGAAAAAATTTCGATTGACAAATTAGCCGGTATTCTCGACGCAGCAATTATAGGACTTGAACAGCGGAATACACATAAAATAGTTTTCTGGTTGAAATTTTCTAATTCCGACTATGCGTAATGTATGCTTTATGTATGCGTGCATTGAAAGAAATGTTTAATAAAGTAAACAAATAAATATTAAGCTTTTTTGTAAATTTTGATACCCTTTAGATCATAATTGCTCTTTATTTCATAAATTACGGTTTCATATTTTTAATTTTATAATTTCTGCATGCCATCTTACCAGATATAAAATGATGATCTATAATCTAGAAAAACCGCTAATCCGGAATCCCCGACGAGTCCAGATTAAAGACTTTTGACTGTAATAATAATAAAAAGTCAACCCCATTTAGGTGGAGACTTCTCTGATCATAGTTGATTTAATGTGACATTTGAAAATATTGGGATCTTTTATGCAAGAATTATTTTTGTTCTTTTTTCCCTTAAAATAAGTTTGATTCTCCTCATATCAATTATGTATAATAATGCATATAGACTAAAGCCCTAAAAGCCAAAAAGAAATGTAATTATTATTATTGGAATTAATTAAATAACTACCATAATCATTTATTATCATATGATTATTAGAACTAATTATTAAGAAATGTTTTCATTGCATATATTTTAGTTCAAAGATAAAAAGATATATAATAATTATTAATTATAGTAGTATTATAATGTCTTAATTATTATTATATTAAAATTCATTATAATAAAAATTATACACCATAATATTTAAATAATTATAGTAACTATTTTTAGAGTCATCAGGCTATATTGATTGCAGGAGTATGAAAAATATATAATGCCCTCACTTGGATTTGAACTCTGAACCTCCTGAATATGGGTTGAGCATGCTTCCAGATACACCACAAAGTCATTGCTGAAAGGAAGGAGAAAATACCTTATATACTCTCCTTTCTAAGGGGCTACTGGGAATGAGGGGATCTAGTCGCCAAGAGGAATTATCATTGACCACCTGTTTAGTTTGAGTGCCACTGTAGAGTTTCTTTAGAATTTTTTTATTCAGAGAACTGAATAAATCTGATTTGCTCTCACTGAGATTTCAACTTTGGACCTCCCGAATGTGCAATGAAACATACTTCCAGTTATACTACGAAAGTATGCAGAAATGCCTTATTATACAATAATAGTTATTTATTACACTTTATCATAAAATTATGTATATATAGCAAAATTAAGTTTTGAAAATGCTCGTATTTTTGCCAATATATAAATCATAAAATTAAATGCAATATAATCAGTTAACTGCAAATGATGATAAGCATATTATTCTTAGATTACTTGAAAGTAATTTTCTGACTCCTTAAATTTGTGCTGTTTGAATGCAGTGAAAACACACAGGGAAAAAAAAAAGAATGGAAAAAATTCTTACTACATGATTCATATTCCGTCCACCCTAATTTATGAATAAATCAATCTGAATTGTGCATGTGTGTTTTTGTTCATGATCACAATTAGCATGGTTAAACTATATAAATGCCTTCTTGCAAGCATCTGGTAACCTATTGCTCATGTTTGCAAATATTTCAAAGTGGTATTCAACACCCCCACATAATTCATTCAAATGTTGACAAACATGAGTATGTCAGTTACAGCACTGAAGTTTGCTTTTATTTGCTAGTGGTCTCTTTTCAGCTACTTTGGGTAATATTTTTACGATCTTGGTACACTTGTCCATCAAAGATTATGGCCATCCCCCCAATTTTTTTAATGATGACAAAACTGTTAATTAAATTTTGAGGCTAGCTAGCATCTGCAAGAAATTTCTGATACTTCTGATAGTAATTAAAATGTATGGACGGTTAAATATTAAATTTTCAGGCTGATATTTATTCCAAATAATTCTATCTGTTGAATAAAATGCTAAAGAACTTATAATTATCTTAATCTAAAAATTAAAAAAATTATGAAAGTTTTCCAAGTTATACAAAACTTGAGAATAAATAATAACAATGTATTCTTTTTTAATTATAGTTTTGCATGATGCATAATAGAAAAATACATATGTTTGTACATAAATAATTATAAACTACTTCATTTCTTACTACAGCTTTAAGTTACAGCAACACATAGTTTTTCAGTTTTGCTAAAGTTTGTAACTTTAAAGAAAGATAACTGGAAATTGTCATCATCCTGAATTACAGATGATGATTGATCAAACTGGTTCTTTTTTAGACTTTTCAACTGCATTAAAACAAGATTGTTTATATATAAATGTACTCCCAAACAAAGTGATTTCTTATTTAAAAAATTTTGTAAATGAGGATATTTAGCTTTTGGCAAGTATGAAAGAAAGTTGAACAAAACTTTATCTTCAGATATGCGAATAAGATTTGTATCAGAGTGTAAATTAATTAGCTCTACTTGCAGATTTTCTTTGGCATTTAGTCATGTTCATTTTTAATCATATTGAAAGTAATTTAAAATTGACCGTGAAATCATTGAAATCTGAAACTTTTTTTTCCCACATTCTTATCACAGTATTGCTAATTAATTTATGGAAAATGTGTTTGCGGACTGCATGAAATTGCTCCTAAGTCCCATCAGTTTGAGATGACTTGTGTAGTACATATATTGTATGAAGTGTGTTGAAAAAGTCATTTTAAAGAGGTAGACTTTACAGTTCTTAAAATGGGTTATGGGTTTTGTAACTACATTGGAAGCTATATTATGTTCAAAGCATCATGTTTGTAAGTTTTCAGATTGTGTCTTGTAGACCAGTAATGTCACAGCCTACAAAGCAATTTTATGTGGTATGTGAATGCATTTCATTTATGTATTTGTTGCAGATAATGATGCTTAGAATATTAAAGGTATAAATATGTGAATGAGTTTATATATGCAAATGTTGTGGAAGGAAAAAAGAATGAATAGGTTGGAGCTTTCTCTTTGTCACTGTATGCTTGTATATAAGGTCATGTGACTAAAGTAATGTGGGAGGATTTCTAACGTTGCTACAGTCAATAAATTTAGTTTGCTATCAGACAGCTGGTGGTGCTTCAGTAGTCTGAAATTTCTAATTTTCTGGTTAATTCAGTATATTGGAATAACCTTAACTAAATGTCAAAAATTTTATATTTAATTGTCCGACTTGCAGGTCCGAGTCTTTAGACTTATAAATTTGAATTTTTGGTGTTCTGCCCCTTCAGCTGTTTTCAGATTGATCGATCTATGTGCAGTTCAAATTTGAGACTACTGTTATTGGACACTTTGCACTCGAGAGGTGACTCTCATTCACTAGGTGATTTGATACCGGAACTTGAGAGGTGACTCTCACTCACCATGTGATTTGATGCCGCAACTCGAGAGGTGACTCTCACTCACCACTTGGTTTGATGCGAAAACTCAATGCACAGCAATAACTGTTTACATTTAGTTTCTTCAAAGTGAGTTCCTACGCTCTTTCTGTATAATCGTATGCAGTGTAAAATGATACCCCTTTAAATGGTGATAAAATTTTCTTATCTATCACAAAGTCTGTTCTCTGAGAAATGAACCCGAAAAAAGGCATCAAAAGATATATTATTGTAATACTTGCTCCGACAATCCGGGCATGAATCTTGGGAATTGTTACATGAAATATCATACACAGAAAAATTGCAGAGCTTAATATTTAAGAAATTATGTTTATGAAGGTGTAAAATATATAAAATGTTAAAATATAAAAATTTTATGTAATGGTTTGTG
The DNA here is from genome assembly GCF_044657685.1 of Stegodyphus dumicola. Classification (NCBI taxonomy): domain Eukaryota; kingdom Metazoa; phylum Arthropoda; class Arachnida; order Araneae; family Eresidae; genus Stegodyphus; species Stegodyphus dumicola. The sequence continues at coordinate 123,319,479 of NC_140776.1, forward strand.
TGTGTAATGATTTTAAGTTACTGGTAAAAAGTGCATCAAAAAGACTGTGGAACGTCCTGAGTTGCTGGTGTGTCATGCGAAAAAGACCTGAGTGCAAAGTGTTAAAAGGGAAAGCTGTGCACATTATAAATGTCACGAGAGACTGTCATAGGTGCAGCTGATGAATGTTCAGCTGCACCAGCCATATTCAACTATGATCAGATTATCAAGACATTGGTAGACATTGAATCAGGATGATCTCCAATATCTTTTGACACTGCATTTCTTATTAACTATTTGTTAACTGTGCACTTTATGCCAGTTTTGCTGTTCTGGGCAAACACACATGTTGAGCCATTGGTTAAGTTGTCTTTTGCATGGTTCTCAGCCCTTGCAGGAAGAAAACTGTCATATCCAATATGTGCTTTTATGCTATATTTGGATGCTGTCAACATTTATATGAGCACATATATTTTGCATTGCATCATATTTATTATTATTTATGCGTGCTATATAATAAATACTTTATTAATTTAAATCTGTTAATCTTATAATGTATATGTTTTATTATTTTGTTTCATATCATATATTTATACAGGAACGTCAAAGGAAATTGAGCTTAAGAGAAGATTATGATGATTATGATGATCAGAAAGAATCTGTATCTGTTCCGACTGTGCGCACATCATCAGTGGGTGTACCAACTCCCCTTCTTCAAGCTGCAACTACAGCCAAAAATGCATCACCAGAACAATCATTCCAATTTGTTCCTGCTCAACCACCACCTCAGTTTGATGTAAAGTCCTTCTGTTTATTTCTTCTGAAGTTTTATTTAAATTAATCTGGTGCTTCTGTACCTTTTCAAGTTGATTACATGATTTTTATGGATTTTATCATCAATTTAAAAAGCAATCTTTACTTGCTTTATTCCATGAATTATGAAAGCTGTTGAAATGGAAATCATCTACAAGAAACATGCTGTATTTCAAAACTCTCCAAGTGGCTAAGGGTTCAGCCCCATACTCCTAAATTTCCTCAAAAGACTATGAATAAGATCTTAATTAACTCCAAAATAACCCTTCCAGTTTATACCTTGACTTTTTTTCTTCTGATATGTGTACAACTTATGACTGGATGCATTTCAGTACGCAAAAATGTCAACATTAAAATTTCTTACCATATATATGTAGTTAGCCTGCTTAAAAGTTTAAGGTAGAAACAAATAAATTTGCTTACCTTTTCTTGGATTTTGTGCATCGGGCAGCTAATAAATCATCTTATTCTGATAATTCAGTGATGATCCAAGTTGCATAAAACAAAATTTTATGATGGCATTCTCAAACATGCATTATGTAAAGGAATATGCTTAAGTTAATTGTTAGGAACTACTGCCTCCTACATTGTTTAATGAAACTTTTCAAATGCATAATGCAGTCCGCAATATCTTTTCACTCCTTCGACATGCTGTATATTCAATGTACCATCCTGTTTCAATAATATCATATTGACATTGAACTGTTTTGAATTATGACATTGCATGACAATTTCTTTAGGTTTCATTTTTATTGTAAGAATTGTTGATTCATGCAAGTATTATATGTAAAATGGAAGCAAAATTTGTATTGCAATATCCAGAATCATGGGATGTTAACACTGCTTATAATTTCTAAAAATGTGTAGAAATAGTGTCTAGATATTCTGCTTTTATTATAGAAATTGTTTAACAAGTCTAACAATTCATTTGTCATATTAAAAGTTAGTTTTGTGTCATTTTATGCATTGTTCTGATGAGATATACCAAAAGAAGAAGGGGGGGGGAACTCATTCTGAAACCAAAATGGAAAAAGTATTTAATTAGTAATGTTTGGGTCTGTGGAAGTGTATTGAAGTGCTATTGATTTTTATAGGCATTGTTTGTAATTATAAGTAAAGTAATTTTCAAATTTTTGAACATGTGAATTTTGGAAGAATTTTGGAGCCTTAAAATATTTAAAGCTTGGCATTATTTTAAAAAATGCAGTCAAATTTATTTTACATTTTTAAAATTTTGCTAAAAGTATGAGTTTTATTAACTGTTGCTGAAGGCTTAAGTATGCTTAAGACTTTTTTTAAATAAAATAATAATACAGGAACATGTTTATTAACAAGTTTATAAATTAGCAAGTTCATAATTAACTAACTAGAGAAATCAGGGAATACTTCAGATATTAAGTTTTCAAGAAGTAAATCTTTTGCAGACTTTTTAGTTTGGCAAAATCCAGGTATCATGACATGACACTGCAGCTTTAGAAGCCAGTAATTGTATCTTTCTTAGTAAAATATATAATATAGTCCACTTCTTACACAGACTCAATATTGGGTGAAAATTTACACCCCAGAAATATCATTAGAAACCAAAACTTTGTAAATGTTTAAAAGTTAGGTACTTTCTGATTATTCATACATCCACTGAAGAGTCACAAAATGATTGGCGACTTTCTTGAGAAGTTCTTTTCACAGCAGGGTATCTTTTGGTAAGATTAAAAAATTTTTGCCAAGCTAATGCAGCTGCTATTTCTGAATGGCAGTGCACTACAAATTACATTGAAGATCAATCAATCAATAAAATTAAAAAAGCTAGGAACATCAGTGATAAAGCAGTTACCCTTTTTTGAGAAATCCTTCTGTAATTTTTTTTTATATATTGTTGTTCTGTGAAAATATTAGAGAATTGCATGGATTCAGTATTGCATATGGTCTTAAAAAACAGATGTGTGCTATGCACATATCGGGGTTGCCACATAAATGCTTTTTAACAGTATCTCCTGGCTTGCCACATAATAATTTTGTTGACATACCACATCACCTTGTGAATACTTTTTGTGAGTTTTTGATTAGGGCATGGATTAGTTGAGAAAATACCAAACATTATATTTACACCTCAAAGGAGTTATATTCTAATATATGCATTTATTTAATATAAATATGTTTTTTGCATAATGTGCTCTTTCATTGAATCTCAAAATTTCACTTATTGACACATTTTAACAGGGTTTGGGTTATAGCATGTATGTGTGAATATATTTGAATGCACAAAAATCATTAATTTTAAATGTGGGAACAAAACTTTAATAATTTTCATTTTGCAGGATGCACACACTGTGCCTTCAAAAAAAGTAGAAGAACCTGCTTTCCAGCCATTAGATGAAGATACAGAATCAGAACTGTTTAGGCCTCCACAAAATTATGCTGAACCTGGTATGTGTGTGATATTTCTTATACTGCTATGAAATTGCCAACATTTAAAAATAATTTTGATTGAATTCCTAGATAACTTATGTGCATTATAGATCGAATTTAAGAAAAGTTCAAATGTGAATCTCTTTTAAAATATAATTAAACATATCATAAATTTTTGAGATAACAATACTGTTTAAAAATGTATGTTGCAAAAAAATGAAATTCAGACGAGTATTGAAGCAAGTATACATATAGAAAACTATTGTCATTTGTATAATGTTGAAAGTAGATATAAACGGTATATGTGAGGTTACATAGCAGTTTGTAATTGCTGTTTGGTAACAGGTAATAATCTTCCAAAATAGAAAAAGTTTCAGCAGGAATATTCAGTATTTCAATTTTTAAACTTATCAAAAATAATCATTCATACTGATTGTCACATCTTTAAAATTAAGCTTCTCCAAATTGCTTTATTTTGTAAAATTCTCTTACAACATGAGCCATTTTTTCCCCCCCCCCTGTCTGTGATTACTGATTTTTAGGCAATAAGGTTGCACTTTTAGTATGTTTCAAATTTTGGTTAAAATTTATGAATGTATTTGTATCTTTTAATTTATAGATTTATTTAATACCATTTTGAGTAAATGAGATTTAATTCTTTAAATAAATTTAATATTACTATTGTTATGTAGAAAAAAGAGAAAAATTAAAATTACTTTTACAATTTAATTATTAAACTGACTGCTCAGACTTCTACTTTTTGGCACCACAAGAAAAAGAAACAAAACTCAATATTCAAATTAATTCTAAGTACACTTAATTACTTTCATAATCAAAATAAAAACACCTTTTATCAAAGAAGGAAAGAATCATCCCTGATGTCTTGATAGAATTAAAGATTAATTTTCAAAACAAAATTCGAAAAGCCATTTCTGCAACAGAATCGTAAACATCTGCTATCTCTCACTAAAATATAACTAATTCAAATCTCTAACCTGAAAACACATAAATTTCAATACAATATCTAGAGATAGCCTTAATTGTTAAGTAGAAACAAAGGAAAATTACTTTTTCCATTTAACTAATTTAAACTGACTACTTTGACTTATCTTTTGGGTGCCGCGACATTAAAAAAAATACACAACTCACTCTAAAACTAAGTACTTACATAATCATAATAAAAACACTTTTTATCAAAGAAGATGAAAGATTCATCCCTGGTGTCTTGATAGAATCAAAGATTAATTTTCAAAACAAAATTCGAAAATGGCACTTCCACAGCAAAATCTTTAACATGCTATCTCTCATTAAAATAAAGCTAATTCAGATCTCTAAACTGAAAACACAAATTTCAATACAAATCTAGAGATAGCCATAAAACACTTAGCATGTAAATTACCACTCAGATCTCTTCAAAATACCAGGGAAGGATTAATCACACATTTAAGAAGTCTACTCAACAAATCAAAATAAATTAAGTAGCCGATTGTATAGTCACAACTCTTAAAACTGATTTTTCTACTACCGCAATATGGTTACCCAGGTTTGATAAAATAATCATGTTTCTGTAAGGAACACATCTGTGACCTACAGTAGACCACAATCAAACTCAAAGAAACATACAATAATAAAAATAATAAACACATTTATTAAATAATTCAAATCTTATAATTTAAGATAGCTGGCCAGACTACCCGTACAAAACATAATCTTAAAATTTACTTATTATTTCAATCTAATTTTTTACCATAATTCAAGTCATACAACATCATAGTGAAACCCCTCAAAATTAATCTTTTTAAAACAGGAACTCAAGAATTAAACTCATGATAATAAAACATTTAAAACATAGCTAACACTTTCTCAACTATTTATCATTCATAACACTTTCTCAACTATTGATTGATTGATTAAAATAGTCGAATTTTAATCTACAAAAAAAAGAAGAAAAAAGGTCAGCTAAGCTTTAGAATTTATCACTTCAAAATCCGAAAAATTACTTATAAAAGAAAAGCAGAGTAAAAATTAAAATGTTTGCTCACAGAATCCACGTATACTAGTCTGAGAGCCTCGGGGAGCTGCCGGGATCCAGTCACAAAACGTCAAAAACATAACAGCCAAACATCATCGTTGTCCGAAAAACCGATACTGATATGTGTTCATAGCATAACGGGAATTCTCTCATAGCTCCCGCACTACTGGTCCAGTAGCATTTAACTCCAAAAAAATAATAATAATCAGCCTTCACTTTTATTTCAAAGACCCTCTGAAGATAACGGACAGATATTGACAACAAGAGAGGACGACTTCCCACTTTTTCCATATTTTCCAAAGCAAACTGGAACTTCAGCACGAGCAATTCAGACTCAGCTCTTCCACACATGGAAAATGTCAGAGACATGATTAAGACGCTGGATCTTTTGCCAGTTACGCCGAAATTTAACTGCAAGGAGCCAGCGATGAGTTTGGACCGATCCCCGCTGCCAGTGCCATGGAGATCACCAATATTAACCGTAACCGCGGTCGCCCCCAAGGGGTCGGCGGGTAACGCTCCTCTCAAAATCGAGCAAAACTGGACCAAATTCACAAAAACCTCGCAAAAAATTTCCTCTTCTTCTCCCTTGCAACGGCTTAAGAAAACTCCATTGACAACCACCAAGAAACGCCTCAAAATTACTATTGGCTCAAACCACACTAAAATTAAAAATTTAACCAATCTTAAAGAAACTTGGACTCCCTCTAGCCAACTAGGAAAAAGGTAATAAATAGCCTCTAGAATTCTCAGAAATTCATAACTTTCTACAAGATGACAGACCCTTTCATTCCCACACACAAAGAGGAATGTTACCAACCTATAACTCTGTCAAAAATTGCTGCCCCTTAGAATTGTTCGCCTCTGAACGAGCAAAACACATGTTTTTCAACCCCTGCGAAAAGAGGAAAATGCAGCTGGCCGCAACTGACCACCTCCTTGAGAAATGGAAGTAACAAGCCTCCCCCTTTTTTCTCAATCGCACTCTTCAGCTAAATGTAAAAGGAGCTTTGCTGTAATTGAGTCAAAGTTTAAACAATCTTAAATATTAAACATTAATTCTATAATAATAACAATACAAATTCATTAAACACTGTGAAATAATATAATAACTAGAATACCTTATGCACAGTAAAATAATACATAACAGTTTTTCATAACACTATTAATAAAATTTAATATTATTGCCCAAAACTTGGTACATGTTTGGAAGATTTTAGTGAACACTTTAAAATTCTGTTGTGGAAGAGAAAATTCAATTTTTACATTTATGCAAAATCTTGTATATGATAGTGGTTAAGTATTATAGTTTTTCCAAATTCTTTACATTTAATACACATTCCCCCTTAATTTGTTTCATTTATGTTTCTTGATTTTATTAGAAATATTATTATTATTCCTTACTTTATGAAGAAAATAAAAAAGTAAGCATTATGCCATTTTAATGTGCTATTTTCCCAAGTTTATTAATCTATGAATCATTAAGGAATAATAATTAAATCATATGGTTATTAGGATATTGCTGTTTTATATATATATATATAATTGATAGATAAATGCAATCAGGATTATATTTATTATTTGGTTAGTTAGAACATTATTTTCTGATTTTGTTTTCATTAGGTCTATACTGGGATCTCTTTCTAATACAACTACCCTTTGGTTCTATTAAATTTTGGTCTTACGTATAAGGTGATTGTCTTGGAAATGTAATGATCAATATCATTGCTTATGTTTGCTTTTGGGCCTCAGAGGCCTCCCTTTTTGTGAATATGAGTATGGCGGTTTCAAGGTGCTGCTAAGAAGATTAAGTTGCATAAGGAAGATCAGTTGATTGGCACAGAATATGTGACCCTGACCTTTCAATTTGCATGATCTGCCAAAGAATATTAAGGCTGGATATCATAATTCCTGTGTAGAACTTTATATTCCAAACACTCTGTAATGCTTCCAATACCAGCATTTTGGCCATTTTAAGATGTCCCCTGGTGGAAACCTGACTTGCACTAAATGCTCTGTGGTTGGCCATGATAGTGATAATTGCACCTTTCTGCCAATATGTATTAATTGCTAGGGTGAGCACTCAGCATTTTCCCATTTGTGTCCAAAATGGAAGTTGGAAAGGGAAGTTCAGGCAATTTGTTTAGAAATGTTTAATATGCTGAAGCCAGGAGAATAGTGGAGAGTTCGCAGCTACGGCCAAATACATTTTTTGTCAATAATGTAAAAGTGCACCTAGCATTCCATTATCTGAATTCGGTCCGAGGTTCAAATCCCGCCAACGGGCTGGCTGCATGTGTGTTTTCGTAGTTTTCCCCATGTGTAACATGTATACGAGCCAGTTTCCCTTAGAAAGTCCTCCACAAAGGCATCCCTCCCCTTAGGCAGATAGCCCTCGTGTGCTTTGCCATAATTAAATACACCAATACACCATCATCTGAAACCCAAACCAGTGCAGCTGAAAGAGCCAGCTCACTAAATACTGAAAAATAAAAATTTTAAGGCAAACAGAAAAATATCTCTTAAAAAACTGTTAACAAAATTCATAATCAAAGTAATAGTTCTATGGTGGATATGATGTCAAACTTCTTTGAAAGAGGGGTTAAAAATTCTGAAAAACCTCCTCCCTCAAAAACAACAGAAAAAAAAAAAAAAAATTGCACTAGAAAAACAAACATTAAGTATGAAGGCCATTTTCATATTGTGGAATTATTCCAGATTCCTATTATGATAAAGGCTTCTAGCAGCTGCTCAATTAGGTTATCCACATGTCACTGATAGATGTGATCATTTGGCAGCAAATACACAGAAATGGTAACCAAAATGCGAAAATTTGTTTGTACAGCGACAGCTTGGAGGCATGTTCTCAAGTGAAAGGTATTTGATGAATAATCAGTAAGGGGAGGAGAATCACTCCTCCTTTAACTCACTCACCAACAGAACTGTCTTTTGTGACTAAAACATACCTCTGAGACTTTGCATATTGTTCTTATTTCAGCATCATTTTCCTGCAGTGCAAAGCATACAGGCTCCATGATATTAATGATGTTTATCTCGATCTGATGAATAATCAGTAAGGGGAGGAGAATCGACATAAACATCATTAATATCATGGAGCCTGTATGCTTTGCACTGCAGGAAAATGATGCTGAAATAAGAACAATATGCGAAGTCTCAGAGGTATGTTTTAGTCACAAAAGACAGTTCTGTTGGTGAGTGAGTTAAAGGAGGAGTGATTCTCCTCCCCTTACTGATTATTCATCAAATACCTTTCATTTGAGAACATGCCTCCAAGCTGTCGCTGTACAAACAAATTTTCGCATTTTGGTTACCATTTCTGTGTATTTGCTGCCAAATGATCACATCTATCAGTGACATGTGGATAACCTAATTGAGCAGCTGCTAGAAGCCTTTATCATAATAGGAGACTTCAATAACCACAGTCCACTCTTGGAGAGTAAAGTCACAAATCCTTGTGGTAGACAAATTGAGCAAGTAATTGAAGACCATTAACTTAATAAATAAACGGGATACCCACTTCCATGAGCGAACATGAATCTTTCATGCTGCTGATCTTGCCATCTGTTCACCATCTATTTGCCTTTTTGTACATTTAAAATTGGTAGTGATCCTTACAACAGTGATCATTTTTCCATTTTGTGACTCTCAAATGAGAAGGAATAAATCTCATATCAAAAAGCCATCATTTAATACTCGATAGGGCAGACTGGGAATTCTTATCTCTTGCAGAGCTAACAGAAGGAATGGTAAAAGATGTGCGCTGTCGATGATGCAGTGAAAGCTGTTAATGATACTATAATTTAGGCAGCTAGACTTTCAATTTCTATTACATCAACAAGGCTACCAGAGTATTCAAAAACCGGGGTAGGACAGTGATTGCCAGACTGCAGTCAAAGAAAATCTAGGGAAATCTTTCATCAGTACCCCACTTTGCCTAATCTTATAGCTGTAAAAAAAGCAAAGGCACAGATGTCAGGGCCAGAGGGATTCATTAATCTCATATGTGTCATTGATAACATCCTCTAGAACAAGTAAAGAGTTAAAAAAACATGCAGACTATAAAGATCACTTACTTTCCTTTCTGGAAAAAAATGGCTGAATGATTAGCACCACAGAAGAAATTACAAACACTGTTGGTGAGGCAAGTACTACTGTTCTTGCCTCACCAACAGTGTTTCATTTCTTTTTGAAAAGCACCACTCAGAGAATATTCCCGTTATATATGATTCTTCCTTCTCTCTTAGCTGTATAATGGTGAGTTTTCCATGCTTTAGCAAAAGAGGACTTAACTACAGACTCATAGATCTGCTTCAGGTCCAGATAGCAGCAGTTATGAAATACATAAGCATCTTTCCTGTAAGTCATTAACTGCCCTTCTTACTGTTTATAACTGAGTGAGTAAGGAGTATAGTTGTCCCGGTGCATGGAAGATAGTTGCAGTCATTTGCATATTTTGCAGGAAAGACCTGAAGAGTACCTCAAACTACAGAGGCTGTTCACACATTTTTTAGACGATGTATATTGTATTCACAAAACTAAATTACATAAAATTCTTGTGTTTTAAATGTTCTGTTTGACATCCCTTATTCTGAACTATCTTTTGACACCGCAATTTCCAGAATAATAGTGCCTTTTGAAGTGGCAGAAGAGGTATTCTATCCCATTCCTCCCGAACAGCTTTCCAGAGTCCTGTTAGGATTTTGGGACAACGTTTGGATAATGCAGTTTTTAAAAGTCCGAAAACACAAAAATCCATAGGTGACACATCGGGAGATTTAGTAGGGATATCAGTGAAGGGTATGGCCTTGATATCAGTTTTTTGTTCCATTTCTTTTAGGAAATTTACAGTGGATTTTGATGTGTGATTGCTAGCATTGTCCTGATTCAGTCTCACAGATTGATGGCACTGTGGGTAAAGCGATGGTTTTTCATTCAGAAAAATTGGTGATAAAATATGTTCCTGATAATATTTGAAGTTAATCTTGAAATTTTTTTGCACTCTTTTTATTTTTTACTTGCCATTATAAGAAAAACCAGCAACAATCATGAATCTCTTAGAAAAACTTTCTTTCGATTCTTTGAACCATGTACTTAAATTTTTTTCTCCCCTTTTATGATAATAAATGGCTCTTTTTTTGTTACAATCATTTAAATACACCCATGCTTCATCCATTGTGACAATTGTTTTCCATTTTTCTCTGGATAAGTGTTTCTCATATAGAATTCTGCAGCATGTCCTGCGTTGAGCGATATGCTTTGGAAGAAGACGATGCACATTGAGTTTTTTTTTTTGCTTCCTTAAGATTTAAATCAACGTTTATCATTTTGTTTACAGTGGACACCGAGCATTTTAATGATTTTGCAACTGTCCTTTGACTAGGGGGATTTTCTTTTAACATTAAACAACGTACCTTTGCAATAGTCGAAGATGTCCATTTTTTCCTTGGATAGTTGTTTGGAATTTTTGTCCCACTTGAGGCTCCAATTTGACCTCTTTTTCCTTTCTTGTTGATGATATTACCTATCGACGCTTTAGATATCACAAAACCATGACTCTCACATCGTTTTTGTATAACAGAGTATGCATATTTCTTGTCCGAAAGAACGTAAATGTAGCCTTCGAACCACTGCTTTGTTAAATTTGCCATTTTGAATAAAAACAAAACTTTCAAGCCACAGACAATAATTTTGACTTTTAAAAACATAGTACAATTGCAATTCTTTTGCAGCAAACGATTTTTTATTACTGCTTACCAAAATTGTCTAAAAAATGTGCGAACAGCTTCTGTATTGCCATCATATTTACAAGCCATATATATAAGCTTTTTGAAAGAAATGGTAAACCACTACCTAGTCTATTATTTAGGGGGGGAAAACATAATTTTGCCTTACCAGAGTGGCTTTCTCAAAGGAAGAATAGTCGTTGACAACGTGCTCTATTTGGAAACCTCAGTTCATAAAGCCTTTGTGAAAAGAAATCATCTGGTTTCTGTGCTTTTTGACTCAGAAAAAGTAAAATAAGGCATGGAGATACAATATTTTGCATGGTGTTCATACTGTTGGCTTGCACAGTAGCGTACCTATTTCCATATATAATTTTTTTAGGGCTAGAACTTTTCAAATAGGGAATGGCTTTGTCGCACTTGATAGATTTTTGTCAAGAAGAAGGTGGACCTCAAGGTAATGTTTTTAGTGTTACACTTTTTAGTTAAAAAGTAAATTCTGTCCTAAGAGAAATGCTTCCAACTATTTCATAGTCATTATATGTTGATGACCTCCAGATTACTTGTCAAGATGCAGGCAGTGAGATTTATAAGAGAGACAACTACAGGTTTTTCTTAACAGGATTCAGAAGCGGTCAGATAAGCATGGATTTGTATATTCTTAAAGGAGATGTCTTGCATTCACTTTTGTAGAAAGTGTAATCTTCATCCTGAGCCTGAAATTCACCTACAAGAGTCATTAATTCCAGTTGTTTCAAACTGAAGTTTCTATGAGTAGTGTTTGACAAAAGGCTGACCTTCCTTTCACATGTCCATTACATGACAAAGAAGTATTTTAAAATATTAAACATCTAAAAAGTTTTAGTGAACACTTTCTGAGGTGCTACATGTTTGCAGCACAACCTCTTTGCGACGTCTGTTCCTCAAAAAAAAAAAAAAAAAAAAAAAAAAAAAAAAAAAAAAAAAACTAGTTATTAACTGAAAAATATTGCATGTCCAGTATAAATACCCAAAGAGTGAAGCATCTAGAAATCCCACCCTAGGAGACGTGCAAATTCAGCTTGTAGATGTTTTTTTTTTTTTTTCCAGTTTTGATAAGAGAAATACCAGCCAGATCATGTACAAACAATTTTTTGCCAAGCACAGACATAAATACACTAATTACATTCCTATGAATCTAAATCCAGAAAACATGTTGGATTCTCATTTGTAATTGGAAATCTCATGGAGGGCAAATGGTTGCATGATACATGTTTCTGTGCTCATTTTGGAATTAGCTGCTATTTATTATGCACTTTATTTCATATATAAGTTATTCCAGAGGAATTTTTTAGTTTATACCGACTTGTATAGTGTTCTAAAATCATTGAAAAAATTTTATGTCACATGGCATCCCTAGTTGTCGATGTTGTGAAATTAAATCTAAATTTAAAGGCTCATGGGCACAAAGTTCTTTATTATTGAGTTCTTGAACATACAGAGACAAAGGGCAACGAGCAGATGCATATCATAACAAGCCTGCTGTGGGTCCATCCAGTGATGTAGTCCCTTTTAATAATATCAGCATGATCGTTCAAGTTACGATTTTTAGTAAATGGCAAGAATTATCAGATGGTCAGTTGAATAATAAATTAAGGAGTGTAAACCCGGTAACAGAGTATTGGGAAGTGAATAGGAATTGGAAGAAGGAGGTTTTGTTAATTCGTTTAAGAATCGGCCACACCTGAATCGCTCATAGTTACCTATTAATAGTGGGGAGTGAGCCAGTGTGTCTTACTGTGATAGTGTTCTATCTGTACCTCATTTTTTAATAGTGTGTTCTTATTTTAACGGATTGTGTTTGAAGCATGTTAATGAGTGTTACTTGCTTCTTGATCATTTAATCGGTGAAGAGGTTAATACTAATTTTTTTCAATAACTGAAAGAGGTTTTTTTCTACCATTTTATTTGATTTAGCTTTAAATGTGTGCTTGTATATTAATATTATTTATTCTAATATGTCTCATGTTTTCAGTATCATTCTGTTGTTCATCGAAATCATTATCTGAGTTTTTACAAATTTCTTCACCACAGCATTCGTGATTTGTTTATTAACTTAATTTTTAAATCGGCCTTTCTTTAAACTTCTGTTTAAATTATTAAGTGCTGTTTCTATGTCTGATTAATTGCCTTTGAAATTGCTAAAGTTTTGTTCAAAATCTGCTCCAACCTAAGGTTACTTTTTGTTAATTTTGAAAACTAGAGGTTGGTATTTTAGGGAGTTCATGTTCCATCACATTGGCTGAAAGGTAAAGTCCCTAAGCACATTCAAATCCTGGTAAAGAGGCTCTTTGAATGGGTATTTTGTGGTTTTCCCATGTGTGATGTATTTGCAAGACGATTTCCATTAGAAAATATTCCATCAAGGCATCTTTCTCCGTAGGCACATAGCCAAGATAGATTATTTTTTTAACAGCGGATGATATTTCCTTGAGACAGTGTCTGATACAGTTCATTAAATGTTTCATGGTAAGAAATGCTAAGTTTTTTAATACCTCTTATAATCTATCCTTTTCATTCTTCATTTTGGTCAATCGCTATTCCAAAATCAGTCATTTCTTGTGCCTTTTTCTAACTATTCATCTAACTTCTTGTAAGTTAGATGAATATTCTTCATTTTCACTGCTTTCACGGTCTGCTAGTGTTATGAGATCATCCAATTCTTCATTTGTCATTCCCAAATGATTATTTAATTAATCAGTCTTCCATATCTGAAAATTCTGAGCCACCCAATGCTTTTGCAGTTTGACTTGCAGTCCTTGGCTTCATTTTTAATCGATGAAATTTCTTTAAATTTGAACTTTTGGTCATTTATTATTAATGAATTCACTTGTTTGCATTCAAGTTTAATCATTTCTGTGCAGTATCTTACGTTAAATTGCTTCCTAAATACCATTAGTGTGTCATGTTTTCCTTCATCTAATGCTTTATATGTAGAAATATGAACATGCCTGACATATAGACTTTGAATATTTTTATGATTCTGTGATCCATTGGTTGGATTAAGGAAGTAGTGTTCAGTGAAAGGAATAAAAGCTTTACATTTGGATGCAATGTTGTGAGGGCTTCAGCTCTTTGTTTTGGAACATTACCAACAATTATGAAAAGCTTAAAATTCTGGTTTTGCTGTTCTAAGCAATGTTTGGTTTCTTTAATGAATGAAATTTCAAACCAGTCATTAAAGAAGACTATTGTAATATGGCTGACACTCTGCAGCATAACATGTATAATTTGAATTGGACAAATTTAGTGAAGACAATTAAGATAAGCACGTATATGCAAAACAGTGTTCTGTAAAGGTTTACTATATATTTATTTTATTTTATTTTATTATATATATATATATATATATATATATATATATATATATATATATTTTAACATTTATTCTGAGTTAAAATGGTGTAGCAGCTTGATTTTCGGAATTGAAAAGAAGCTAAAATAGATAATCTCTTATTTGTTTGTCAGTCTTTTTAGCTCAAAGGGCGTTAGCCCAGAAGGGCTATTAATTTTGTTTTAGCATTTTGCATTGAATAACTATAAATGGCATATCACTTTTCAAATTGTTGCCACCAAATGTTAGAGCTTTGCATTATATTTAAAGTAATTAAATAATGAAGAAACTGCATAAATGTATGTATGTTTCTTGCATTGTGATAAAACAATGTTACCTAGAGTCATCAAATCTTGAATAATGTTATCTTCCAACGAATATGGGTATCTGTAAGGCCTAATTTGGAATTTGTTCTATTATCAATTTCATATTTTGTAACCTTTAACAAATTTTTGATTAACAAACTCAACAATTTCAAAGCGAGCAGTGGCAACACTGTATGAAAAAAAAATTTTTTTTATCTCCGGCGTGTGACACTGCATATCGGAAATTCTAAAGATATGCTTATTTTAAAATTATTTCGTGATATTGCTTTTGAATTGAATTTTATGGTTAAGTGCAAAGAACATTAAATTTAGTAACTATACGTAACACACAAAACGTTAAAAAAAGCCCCTTTTGACATAAAATCTGAAAGCTTTCAGATTTTTTATTTATTTCTCTCTCTCTCTTTTAGCATATGAAACATTGGAGCAGGTGCAAGAAGAATTGTATGATGTATCTAATGGCTCTTCCTTAACAGCAGTAGCATTGTATGATTATCAGGCTGGTAAGTGTTGAGATTCAAAACTTCCTTTGCTCATTTAAATTAGTTTATAATTAAAAGTATATTTTATCTAGTAATTATTTGCTGCCTGTTAACTTCTGTAAACTCACCATTGTATTCTCTTTTACCAGCTGATAGTGATGAAATATCTTTTGATCCTGATGATATTATTACAAACATTGAAATGGTATGTAATCTTAAATTTTTCATTTTATATTTTTATTTTAATACATAAGGATACAAAAAGAAGTAATTAAATTCAAAAAACTTAATTTTGTGTTTAATTTTTATATTATCAAGTTAAATCATTTTAGTAAATTTAAAAGAGATAAATATAATCCTTTTACTGTCAAACACACTGAATTGATTCAAAGAGGAATTTTTAATGTATATAGTGTCTTTTTAACTTGTGGATGAAACATTTATAAAAGGTATGAAAATATTACTGAAATGTTATGCACAAAAGACAAAATATTACTTCTTAGTAAGTATAACAAATTATTACCTCGGAATAAGTATAATTTGTTTATTAAGTTTTTAATGTATTCAGTAACTATATTTACTAGAATTAAAGACTACAAAAAGGGTTTATACATTATCAATGTATTGGGAAACTCGCTGCAGCTTTGCTTATGTTTTCAGTCCATTCTTCTATCCTGACAGAGTGAGGAGATGGTGCCATCCGCTAGATAAAAGTGGTGCAATTAGGGATATAAATTGGTGTTCTCCGTGCGCAAGCTGAACTCTACTTGCTGACTTGTCTGGGTAGACTCTGGAATGGAACCTCTTGAAAATAAACTCTCCCATTTCTTTACTCAACATGCTTCTTCTGTTCAGTTCTTGATTTTGTTTTCAACTAAGACTTCGGTGATGTTTTTTGGCCAGTGTTAGAGAGGTTAGCATGTGTGGTTGCTTTAAGGTTGTTCCCTTCTTAACTCATCAGCTAATTCATTCCTGTGGATATCAGCATGACTTCATATCCATTATAGGTGGATGATCCAATCATCAGTGATAAGTTTGACAAGGATTTAACATTCATTAGGGGTCCTATTGCAGTTGGTGGGTGTGTTGCTTATAGGAGTGGGGATAGCTGTTTGCGAATCAATGAGGAATACTGCATGTCAAATGCAGATTTGGTCCTGCTATTTTCTTAGTTATTCAGCTGCCATGTGGACTATATAATCCCCCTATTATAGAAGCTGGTACCTGGATCGACTGTGGCACAGCGGTCAAAGAGTTTGCAGTCCACCTCTGCTCCTATTCCAGAGCTGCTTAGCCTGGAACCATCAGTATAAACATGTATAGCCATTCGTCTTCAGGATACCTAGTGTGGATCAGTGTACAAGTTCTTCAAGGATTGCCATAAACTTAGAGACTGTCTGTTGCAAGAGGGAAGTGTGTTTTACAGGCAATACCGGGAAGACAGCTTGATGATGTCTGAGAGGCTCTAGTGTGTGCATGGGCGTAGCCAGGATAGGAGCTAGAGCGAGGTGCAAATGGTGTTAGACCGAGAAAACAAAACTATGATATGGCACGAATTTATTAGTGGTAGAGTAGATAAAATTGCTAAGCACCAGTAATTTGATTTGAAAGCAAATTAATTGGTTAACTGCATGAGTATTTTTGTGCTTTCCCCCCCCCTTGTGTATTATAAACTGAATATGAGCCAGTTTGCCTCAGAAAATTCTAAAACACCTTTCCTTCCGAATAGCCCTCACATGTTTTGCTACAGTTGAATAAACAAGCAAATAAAGAACGGAACTGGAAATACATGGATTTAAACAGATTGTTCAAATATGGGAGATAGGAATAAAGAGAATTCCGAACATTTTTTATCTGGTCTTTAATTCATGTTACAATAATTTTTTTGCTATCTGAAATAAATCGATTCTAAAACTTTTCTGTTTCTGTTCTTGTTTCTAGAACAAGCTTTCGATAGACACTTAACATACACAGCCCATTTAAGCAATTCTCTCTCATTGTAGTGCGCAATCAAGTTTTTTCTCTACGCAGGGTACTAAATGAGCACTAAATAGTACACATAGTACATGGTTGAGACAAAGATATAAGAAGAGCACGTTTCATTTCCGGGAAAAAAAATTTGTCGCTTCTTTTACCAAATCTTCCATAGTTAATTCCTTCATGTTGTCGAACTCTAGTTTCTTCATTTTCCAGAAATTATACCAGAGTTCTCTCTCACTGTCAAAATTTTTCGAATTCTAAAAATCGCAAAAGCAGTCTGAGTTTTTGGTAAATTCTTCCACTGGCATCTTTAGCATAGCCACAGGATGTAATAACAACAAAGAAAACGCTGGTAAATTATTGCTGGAAAATATTTCTTCCAGTGATAGTTTTGAGGAATCCAGATAAGGGATAATAAGAGACCTTTTCCAGAATTCATTGGTTGTAGATGCTGGAGGATTTAGCAATGTTTTTGCAGTTTTACAATTCTCAGTGCTTGCAATTCGGTGCCCATGCTCTCAGCCATAGCACTTGCAAAAGACATAATTTCCTGGTGTAAAACATCTGTTGCTCTATGGTGTTCTTTGACAAGCATTAAAATTCTGTTTATGTGGTCTACACATTGTAGCAAATTTAAATTTTTATGCTGTAAAATATTAGCCTCAGGTTCTAGCAGAGCTAAATATTTTGCAATTAGTCCTATGTTCACGATAAATTCAGATTTTGGTTGCAATGTGATTAGAAAGCAGTTTTCTTGGTAGATGCATTACCTTCTTTTGATAACTTTTCCAGTCCCAGTACTATGTTTATAAAATGCTCTTTAAATATACTAATACTTCTGTATTTCTGAGAACAGAGGGTGTCACATAAGTTCGGAATATTTTCTATATATCTTCTTCTTAGAATGGATTCACGAAAAATGTTTACCACATCCATTACTGCAGCAATAGTATTTCTGATATGCAGTTTACATTGTTCACAACTAAGTTTGGTTTGTGACTGGCACAATGGAAAAACAAAACTTCTTTATAATTCTGTTGCATTATCTTCTGCACACCACTGATATTCCATGCCATAGTTGAACATCCATCGTAACCCTGTCCAACACATTTATGTGGATCAAAACCTTTCCTTTTCAGAAAAATGTCTAATTCAAAACGAGCATCCATTGCATTTAGTTCAATAAATCCTAGGAATTCTTCCCGGACAGCCATCCTTTTCTGCATCAAAATATTGAATACCAATTGAAAATTGCTCCTTCCCAGATATATATCGCTTGTTTCGTCTGCTATTATGCTGTAAGCAGAAGCTTTTATTGCATCTCATACTATAGTGTCTTTCATTACCAATCAATACAAATTGATCAATTTGTTTTTGATCTGAGGTGACATATAAGTAGCATTTTTACCACCTTTTTGGAAATGACTTTGCAAATTTTTATCTCTTGCTTCGATTCTTAGACAAATCAGGTACTGATAATTTCCTTCCTGTTTCGTCTTACCCCTTAGGTCATGGTTTCCACAAAATGTGATTATGGAAATTATTGACGCTATTACGTTTTGATTTTCTTCCATTACTTTTTTGTGCCCAGAAACAGGTTCACTTTCTAGAAAATTCTTGGCAGCGATTACTGATGCTTTGTGCCATTTATTTGAAAAGTGACTTTTACACACTTCATGCATGACATGATAATGAGTTAATGGCTTAATAATGAAGGAACCCCAAGCATCTTTCACTAATGCAGAAGCAAGGGGGGAAGAACACAGTACAAGCATAATGCTCCTTTTACACTTTTTGAATATGCGAGCCAAGAAGCATAAGTCTTTAGCTGCTCATGTCTAAACATTTTTTCGAATGGGTAACATCTGCTGCAAAATCATAATTTTCATCAGGTATCCAAGAACATTTTAATATTTCCATCTGTAGATGTGTGGCCATTGATGATGAACACCGTAACCATCTTCCCAAATCGTGGCTGCAACCTTAAAGAGTAATACAATACAAAGTCTGAAATTCGGACGTCCATTATCCGGAATGATCTAAAATCCAGACCTCAAAACTACCAACAACGTTTTCTCGTAGGCTTTACGCATGCACATTTAATTCCCCCCCTCCACGCATAATGAAACATCTGGAGAGTCCCGATTCTTAATTTTACTTCGACAGTAAGTAAAATACCTTGTTATTGAAGAAACAGTCATTTTAGCCTAAATTTGTACGATCAGTAATTTGGCTCCGTTGCTGCATATTTGCTTGGCATACATCTCAAACATTCCACACAGATACATCGTTGATCTGACGCCAACCTGGCAAATCATTATTTATTATACTTTCCTTTTATCACCGCATATTTATCAAAACATAACAAATTGAGTAATGACTCATGTAGCGATGCCTAAAGAATTTTTTATGCTAGTAATTGAATAATAAAGGAGTGTGGTAACCTTTTATGTTGACATTACAGATTTAAAATAAATGCGCTAAAAAATGTTGACGAGGAAAAATTTCTTTGCATGTGCTAAAAATAGATTTTGTTAATGATGCTCATAGACCCAAAGATTACATTTAGGGATATTTGAATTAAGAATAACTGATTTGTTATTCACATAAACCCAGTACCAGCGCCAGGGCTCATATGGCCACATTCAATCGCAGAATTTAGGACCCACAGAGACTGCATTAGGCGGTAAGATAACTAGTGCCGGCCCTCAATAAGGCTTAAATATATGTTGGAAATTTATTTATTCAGAACTCTGATAAGCCTTAAGCATGTGCAAGAAATAGACATACAGTGGTGGCCAAAATTTTGGACACTTTTGGAAATTTTTATGTTTTTGAACTTTGTATGCTTATAGAAAACATTACGTTTCACAAAATGAAAACTTGTATATATCATTTTAAAGAGAATTTAATTCTGAATTCAATACAAAACACAAAATTCAATTATTTGCAATACAAAAAAAAGTTAAACGATAATAGTTATCGATATACATTAGATAGTGATGATTGCAGTGAGTTATCAGTACTTAGTAAGGTACCCTTTATTTTTGATTACGGCTTCACATCGACGTTTCATTGAGCTGACAAGAGTTTTAAGCTCTTCTTTCATTATTACATGATGCCAGGAAACAACTCTGATGGAAGGTAGAAGTTTGGTTCTAGAATAGTATCAATGTATTTTCTGGCATTCAGTGTCCAATCGATGACATGAAGGTGACCAATACCATCTGCTGACATGCATGACCAAATCATAACACTATCTGGGTTCTTCACAGTTGCTTGAATGCAGTCAGGATGTAGCTCTTCTCCTATTCTATGTCTTACATATTTTCGCCCATCACTACCGAATAACGATATCTTAGTTTCATCACTCCATATAACTTGTGACCACTGATCATCTGTCCAATTAATGTGTTCCTTTGCCCACTGTACTCTTTTTTTTGTTCCTGAAAGTTAAGATAAGGCTTTTTTCATGGAATTCTACCTCTCAGTCCAACATCTGTTAATCTCCTGATTGTTCTTGAACTGACAGAAACACCAGCATCATTCAGATCACTTCTGATGGCCACTGATGACATTTTTCTATCTTGGAGACATAGTCTTTTTATTCTTCTGTCATCAATAGATGTGGTGCATCTTTTTCGGCCTTTTCCTTCTTTGTTTTTTATTGAATTTGTCTCCTGATATCGTAAACAAAACTTTCGGACTCCAGATGTAGTCACTGAACCATCCACCTGTCTTGCAATTTCAGCATAGGAAAGACCACTTTCTCGTAACACAATAATATTACATCTCTTTCTAGGTGTCCAATCTACTCTTTTATTTGATGTCATTGCTTCTTGACTAAATATTAAAATTTTTTACAGAAATTCCTACTTGTAATTGCAGTGTATAAGAAACAGGTCCTCCTTCTACAGAACAAAGCAAAATAATGAATTGTTTCAAGTGTAAACATGATGTCAGCTTCTACTGGCAGTTACTAACATTTGATTGGTTATTTCTCAGAACAGTGATTGTCCAGGAAAGCTAGACATTACAAACCACTTCATAACTGTGTGTTTTATTTCTATTAAAGTACATATAACTTTTTTTGTATTGCAAATAATTGAATTTTGTGTTTTGTATTGAATTCAGTAATAAATTGTCTTTAAAATGATATATACCAAGTTCAAAAACATAAAAATTTTCAAAAGTGTCCACAATTTTGGCCACCACTGTAAATATACTAAATAACTAAACTAATACAATTCAGGCTTAATTGTCTCGGTGCACGATAGAAACAAGCTAAAATTTAACTGAACAACTTGTCATTAGCCGCCAAGCTCATGATGCATAGCCAAATATATATAGTGAAGGATAACTAAATTTGATGATGATAGCCGCTAATTTTAAAGGTTTTCAGATATTGCAAAACAACTGTGAAATTTTCCAATTAACCGATTTTGTAAAGAAATGTGGAGAAGCCATAATAAGTTAAGATAATGTAAAAGAAGTTTTTATATCATGAATGGCGAAATCTGTAGTATGGTTCTAGATCCAGAAAATACAGTCAAAAGTCGTTAATCCGGACTCGTCGGGACTTTGGCGATTCTGGATTATAGATCATCAGTTTAAATCTCGTAAGATGGCATGCAGAAATTCTAAAATTAAAAATATGAAACCGTAATTTATGAAATAAAGAACAATTATGATCTAAAGAGTATCAAAATTTACAAAAAAAAAAAAAAAAAAAAAAAAAAAAAGCTTAATATTTATTTGTTTACTTTATTAAACATTTCTTTAAATGTAAGTTGTTTAAGTTGCTTCGTTTTATATGATAATACTTTCTCCTTAATTCTATAAACAGACATAATTTCTTGTTCTGTTACAAAGTTCCGCTGTTCAAGTCCCGTTAATTGCTGTGCCAAGAATACCGACTAACTTGTCAATCGAAATTTTTTCGTTTTCACTAACCTCTCTGTCACATTCTTCATGTCTTTATCCATTTTTTGGAGAAATTCCACTTTTTATTTGTTGGACATCGAAACATACTTTCGTTTTGTAGATCCTTTGGAAGTTCCAGCATCGGAAATTCTATTTGACATAATCGAAATTTCAAGTTTCTATACTATTAAAATCTGTGCGCGTCTGTCTGTGTGTTTGTGTGTTTGTAACATCATCTCCTCGGGAACGGCTGGGTGCAGAACTTAGCGGAAGGTACCGTTGGATTCGGAATTCCCGTGGCTCGCTATATTGACCATCGGCATCTTCGTGCGACCTTAATTAGCCGAGATATTAATTAAAAACTGCTTTTTCCCCTACGTTTTGCACTTTCTTTCACGGGTTTCCCCTATTTTAGGGATTTGGCTGAGTGCCAAATTCGTTTTTCTGGAATATCTCGGGAACGGAGAGGAGTTGGACTTCGAAACGCATATCACCGTATTCGAAAAAAATCAACAAATCCATCGATACCGGTCCCATCTTACGACAATAATCAGCGGAATTATTAATTAAAAACGGCGAAAACGTTACTTCATTTTTCGGAGTGGCAACTGTCTCCGAATTAGATAAGATAAAAATACTTTCTGCAAAGCGCCGGGGGGGGGGGGGACAATTGCTTCCGCTCCAGATTTGTGATGGCGAAAGGTCACGTGTCAATATCTTTTTTCTTAAATAACTATGGAACGGTGCTGAGTTGGAATTCGAGACAGGTATCTTCGGATTCTAAAAAATTCTGCGAATCCATTGATACCATTCTCATCTTCGTAGGACTTTAATCTGCTGATATATTAATTAAAAACTGTGAAAACGCTAATTTTTATGCTCATTTTTCTTGAACGGCCGGAAATAAAAATCAAGGTTAATATTCTGAAGTTGAAGCACGCGATTGCATGTTAACTCACTGTATTTTGAAAATATTTCGTTAATGTAGGTATTTTAAATAAACTGCTGCTTTTTGCAATTTTTTTTATGTCTGGTGAGGATAATTGCGGCGGTAGGTTATTTCCACATTATTTCTTTTACTGATATTGTGTAAAAGTTGTTATATTACATTAAATTTAAATGATGACGTTCTTGAAGTTGTACAACTTTAATTAGCTGAGATATTAATTAAATAAACCTGAAAGCGCTATTTCTTTTAAATATGTTATTATTTTTTGGAATAATAAATTATTTTTTTCGAATAATATATTTTTTCATGGCTTTAGATACATCCACTTAATTTACATATCCTGTTTGAATTTAAATGATATTGTAAATTAATTCGCAGCAAAAATAATAATTATCTTTTTTTACAATTAAAATTTAATTGAATATTAGCTTTATACGAATAGAGAATATTTCTTAAACTCAAATTTCATTCCTTGCAGCAATGACGCAAGAGTTATTTAAATTTGATTTAACTGTATTCTTGTGAAACAATTTTTTTGTAATTTTGTGCGGATTCTGTTGATGTTTAAAAAAATGAATTTTCATAAAGAATATTCTCTTGGAATAATAAACCCGAAAATATTCGTGATTATATTTCGTACAACGGCCCATTAGCGGCTGAGTCGCTGAACACTGGTAGTTCGGTCCAACTTTCGAATCACGGCGCAAGGACTGCCTGCATGGGTGTTTTCGTGCTTTTCCACATGTATATTGTGTATGCAAGATATTGGGGGCGCATACATTAATAAAGCGGGCGCAGCCTGCGCAATACCACTGAACACTGGTAGTTCGGACCAACTTTCGAATCCTGGCGAGCGGGCTGGCAGCATGAGTGTTTTCGTAATTTTACGCAAGTGTATCGTGTTTGGAGTATCTTCTGGATGAATACGTGAATATAATGCTGAAAACTGGTAGTTCGGTCCAACTTTCGAATCCCGGCAAGCGGGCTGACAGCATGTGTGTTTTCGAGATTTTCTGCATTTTTAACGTTTATGAAGTATCTTGTGGATGCACACGTGGATAAGGCGGGCGCAGAACACTGGTAGTTCGATCCAAATTTCGAAAACCGACGAATAGGCTGGCTGCATAGGTGTTTTTGTAATTTTACGCATGTGTATCGAGTACGCAGTATCTTCTCCATGCATATGTGAATAATACGGGTGCAGCCAGCGCAAATCCGCTGAACACAGGTAGTTGGGTCCAACTTTCGAATCCCGGCGAGTGGGCTGGCTCCATGGGTATGTTCGTGATTTTCCGCATGTGCAACGTATATGCAGTATCCTGTGTATGCATACGTGAATAAAGCGGGCACAGCACGGGTAAAATCGCTGAACGCTGGTAGTTCTGTCCAAATTTCGAATTCCGGAAGACGGGCTGGCTGCTTGGGTGTTTCCGTGATTTTCCGCATGTGTATCGTGTATGCAGTATTTTATGCCTGCATACCTTAATGAAGAGGGCGCAGCCCAGGTAAAATCGATGTACACCGGTAGTTCGGTCCAACTTTCAAATCGCGGTGAGCGGGCTCCTTGCATGGGTGTTTTGGTGATTTTCCGCATGTGTATAGTGTATGCAGTATTTTCTGGATGCATAGGTGAATAAAGCGGGCGCGGCCCGCTGAACACTGGTAGTTTGGTCTAACTTTCGTATACCCGCGAAAGGGCTGGCTGCATGGGTGGTTTCGTGATTTTAGCCATATGTATCATGTATGCAGTATCCGCTGAACATATGTATCATGTATGAAATCCGCTGAACACTGGTAGTTCGGTCCAACTTTCCAATCCCGGCGAGCGGGCTGAGTGCCTAAGTGTTTTCGTGATTTTCCGCATGTGTATCATGTATGCAGGATGGATCTTCAGGATGGATATGTGAATAAAGCGGACACAGCCCGCTCAAAACCTCTAAACACCGATAGTTCGCTCGAACTTTCGATCCCGGCGAACGGTCTGTCCAACTTTCAAATAAAGGCCAATAACAGCGGGCTTCAGCCCGCTCAGCTGGCGGGCTTGCCCGCTAGTACTTTTATAAAATTGCTCTTAACAGTCTGCAAAAAATAATAAACGGGATCCAATTCAAAGATTAAGGAACAACGCAATCATTAACATTAACTGAAATAGATAATTAGAGCTTACACCGTCCGTTATACATTAAAAACGCAGGCGAAAACGTATTCTGCACTTGCGCACACGCATATGCGCAGTAGTCAAGGTCTTACGCGCACGTGTAAAACGCTTGTGCGCATGTGCCAACGCAGCGCATGCACAGAAAGTTTTTAGCTTTGAGGTCCGGATTATAGATCATTCCGGATTATGGGTGTCCGAATTAACGACTTTTGACTGTACCGCTAACGATACTGAGGAAAGTGACAGAGAAGTTACTGAAAACCAGAAAATTTCGATTGACAAGTTATTCGGAATTCTCGAAATAGCAGTTACAGGACTTTAATAATGTAACTAAACAAAAAATTATCTCTGTCTACAGAATTAAAGAGAAAGTATTAGCACAAAAAATGAAGCAACTTAAAACAACTTACATTGAAAGAAATGTTTAATAAGGTAAACAAATAAATATTAAGCCTTTTTTTATATAAATTTTGATACTCTTTAGATCATAAATGCTTTATTAGTTCATAAATCATGATTTCATATTTTTAATTTTATAATTTCTACATGCCATCTTACTAGATTTAAACTGATGATCTATTATCTGGAAAAATCCCAAATCTGGAGTCGTGCCGAAGTCCCGATGGGTCCGGATTTCGAACTTTGTACTGTAGAAACCGAAACAGAATAATATAAAAAAACCTTGTTGGACATTGAAAATAATATAAGAAACAGAGAAAACCTTTTGCTAACTTGTTAGTTGAACTAAAAGAAAGAGTTCCATTTGTTTAGGAGGTTGCAACTATACCTCCCTGCACCCATGGCTACGCCCCTGGGTGTGTGTGTGTGTTAAACTTGTACTTCATTTTTAACTGTTTAGCATGTTGGTTTATACAGCAAGTAACTGTTATTTTTAACTGTTCACAACTTCATTTTTAACTGTAGTGTGGGGATCATTTGAGTTTTGAGTCTGGCACTAGCTGGTCTGTAGCTGTCCCAGTGTATGTGATCTACATGTCTTGTCTTTTACCAGAATTTAAGAGTGAACTTTTCTTTTCTTGTTTCGAGAGGTTCGGTGCTCATTTGTATTTCCATTGCTCTTATTGGAGTTAAAAAAGTGCCATTGGTTTTTAAGCCTCAAGGCATTGTTCTAAACCTTGTCAAGCTTTTTAAGGTTGGGATTTGCTGGTCATAAAGATCACTCTTCATGCATAGATCATAGTTGGTCTCATGCTTGTTTTATAGGCGGTTGCCAGAACATCTTGTGTGCAGCCTGATCCCAATGAGCCAGGTTTTTTTAGGCTAACCATCATTTCATCATGTTATTTACCCCTGTGCAAAGCCTTGTCTTAGTTGCTTATACAGTAATGTTGCATTTAGGAATTTTGTTTGGATGAGGTGTTGCACTTTCTGAGGTTTGCACAATTTTTTATCCTTTTCAGCATGTTTCCGTCACCCCAAGTTCTCTCAGCATACATAGGAGGGGATCTCTCCAGACTTTTATCATAGGTTCCTATGAAATTAATCGGGACAACCGAAGTGCGATGGAATCCGTTCTTGACCACCTGTGTGAACTTGACTATTTGGGCGACAGTTGAGCAATGTTGGTGGAAATTTGCCTGCTCACTGATTGTCCCCTTTGTCTCGAAGAAGTTTTGTAGCCGAAGCTCAACCATTTTTTCTGTTATTTTTTAACATGTACTGGTGAGTAATATAGGCCTGTAGCTCCTGAGGTTATTTCGTAGCTTGCCTTTCTGACAGATAAGGATTATTTCAGCCTTCTTCCACTAACTTGGAATCAATTTCTGCCAGGTTAGTTAATGAGTTTCAAAAACTATCCTTGGCTGCATCCACTAGGTTCTTGATAAATTCCAGAAATATTCTTCCAGACTGGCCTTTTTTTTCGGGGGGGGGTTCTTTGTAGAGTTGATGGCAATATCAAGTTATCCCATAATGAATGGTTCATCCATTGCCAAGAATTCTGAAGTTGCTAGATCGCTTCTTTTATATATTTCTCCTCAGGATTTCAAATCGATCCTTTATCTAACTTTCTTAGAGACAACAGAGGCTTAGTATTTGCATTTAGAATTGGCTACTTTGGCTGGGCTGGTCAGGGTTTTGCCATTTCTCACACCATAATCTTGTGTTCCAGAGCAGTTTGTACTTCTTTATGAAGCCCTGGCTTGCACCTTTTGGCTGCTTTGATGATCCTTTTTATAAATTCTGCTGCCAACTGGTTTGGGTTGCTGTTTCTCAAGCTTGGTGGAAGATCTGCATCTGAGATTTGGTTGTGTTTCATTAAGTCTACTTTTTTGAAAATTCCTTCTTGTTAAGAAGATGATGGTGTTGCCTTCCTTTTACTGATGTCCAGGAGGAGAGTGTTGATGCCAGCAACCTTCAACTGTGTTTTCTAATTTGAAAGTAGACCTCTTTCTAAGCCTTCCTGGGCCAGAGTAAATCAGGCATGCTGTTGTGGCCAGCGAAAGATAAGAAGGTGGAAACAGATGCCATCTGGATCAAACTTGTGGTGTCAATCAAATTTCCAATAGCATGGCCTGGAGGGTTAGTGCTGATATCCCTAGCAATGGAAGTGGGCCTTAATGTCTCTGGGTGCCATGGATCTCTTAAGTCATGCAGTATCAGCAATGTGTTTGGTGTTAATTGTTGTCTAGGGGGGTTGTAGACTCCCAGAATGTTGTAATGGTGTTTGTTGTTCCTTTGCTTCATGAAGGTTGGTTCATGCTTTTCGCTTTCATCCATGTTGTGGAGTACTTTAAATTTGCAAGCTAAGCTGTCTGTAGCCCACTTATAATGCCTAAGGCCATTTGTCTTGATCTGGATAAGAAAAAATTGGTTAAACTTGTAATATCATGAAATGTAGGAAAATCTGTTGATGCTTCAGCCTCAACTGTGATGAAAACATCTGCGTCCATTTTATAAATAATAGTTTTGAGTAATTTAGGCCGCCCACATTCCAGAAGAGTATGCAGAGTCCTTCCTCGGAGCTCTGGGAAGGACTGTTCCTTTGTATGTCATGTCTGCTCATTTTTGTTTAACTCATGTAGCATAGCTTCTTTGTAGCAGATTTGGCGTTACCCGGTATGTAACACATAAGAGGCCTGCTATGTTACACCCCATGTTTATAAGTTAAATAGTTGGTGACGAGAGAAAATCTGTTGATACAGAAATCAATTGCAAAGTCCTTAAATACACCTGCAACAACAATAAATAAAATATTAAATCAAGATTTACAACTTAAAAAAGCTAAAAATCATAATATTTATCAGCTTTCGTCAAGACATATGGCTCAACATAAAATAATCTGAGAACAATGTATGAAAACTGTTTAGCAGGAGATAAATGGAAATATATTGTGGTTTTTTGTAAGATCTGTCTCTTCTTTTTCACATAAATTTAATGAAATCCTGCAAATGAACCTGGAAAACTCTTGCACAGGCATGGAGTAAATACCAGCACAAAAGAAGGAAGAAGATAATCCTTTATTAATTCCAACTAAAAACAGAAAGACACGATCTTTGTGCTTTACAATAACACCATCAACTTGTTGTGAAACTTAAATGTAGAACATAAATCAATTCAAAGTCTAACTAGAATAGTGCTGGATTAGTGCACTAAAGTATGGCTAACTTAGGTTGACTCAACAAAACCTAACAGGCATGACAATTATCTGAAATGGCCAAGGGGTGTACTAGCATAACAACAATATAGCAATGAAAGGTGCGCTGCCTAGCTGGAAACACACTATGAATAAACTCAGATTCACCCATTTAAATATTCACTTCACTTAACTTTAAATTTACATCCTGGTGAGGAAATGTGAAGGGAAATTGAAGAGTTCCGGGATGGTATTAAACTGAAAATAATTTGTTATGCAAAATAAAGGAAATCCTACAACTTGATGAACTATGGATTTACCTAAATAACTGCAACAAAAAAAGGTCCTTTTATTATCGAAAGTGAAGAAAGAAAATGTACTAACCTGGTTCCAGCCATGCAAAAAAAGTTTCAATGAGGGATTTGTGATTTTCACAGAATTCTCTTACAATGGAAAATTAAAAATAAGAAGAGTGGGAAAAAATGTTAAAATCAGCATACTATGAAGTAAAGCAACTAGCCGTACTAAAAAATTCCACTGCATTCCTTGAAAAAGTGTAGACTGATACAGAGAGTGCATACATACCTTTTCAGTGTATTCCTGTAAAGTCCCCTGACATTTCACATATGGACATTGTGCCTATGGTCTTTTCAAAAACGTTCTTTCGAAGCACGAACCTTCCACGGTTATGGACTCTGGAAAGTAGTGAAAGAAGAACGGAAATCACTACCCATGGAAATTTTATCATGGAAGCTTTTTTACCATGGAAATCATTATGCAGAATTACAGTGCAGAAAAAGGGCTATACACCATGAGGTGATGTAGAAAGGGGGGAATACCTTCAGGGTTGCCACGCTACCTGGAAAACCGGGAGAACCGGGAAAAGTCAGGGAATTCGAAAATTGACCAAAATATTCAGGGAAAAGTCAGGGAATTTTAAGTATTTTTGTCAAAATCTGGAAAAGTCAGGGAAGTTCATACAACGATCCCGCCAAAAAAAGCGATTTTTGTGCCGACGTCGGAAGAGGTAACTTTTTTGACGAATTATGTATCACGTGAGTGTCATTCGGGTAGCTGGCATAGAGCCAATTTTCGCAGCTCCAATTTGATTGTCTTTTAGAAAGGCAAAGCAACTTTTGGTTTTCAGTATTCTCGAGAATCGCATGTGCAGTGCATGAACTAAAGAAAGTACCTGTTCTCGTATGAAACAAAATGGGTTTAATCCTAGTATACGGTACTATGGAGGTTAGAATCAAAGAATATGTATTGTAAAGAAGGAAAATCTCTCTGCAACAGACGTGGCTGTGGCTCCATTCCATCATAGAGGGAAACAGCTGTGCATGTCTGATATATCTGTCACCAAAGCTCGAAACCGGTGTCGAAGTTCGAAGGTCACGTTATCAAGAGTTCATAAAATGAATATCGTTTAAAATTTCTTTAACCACTTGCGCTAAAAAGACGTGCCACGCACGTCAAGATGCTTTTGTCTCAAACCGCGGGCGACGTGAACACCACGTCGATAAGCATTTATCGCAAAAATGAAAATAACGTGGTGCACACGTCGCCTAACAACGAGATTGTTTATTTCTCGAGTTACTGCTCTGGACTGCACTCGCAGATGCGGAGCGGCGTAAATGAGACACTTTACCGCTTGTTATATTGTAGCGCACGGCACCGCAACCGTGAAGTTTAGTCTTAGCGCAAGTGGTTAAACTGTAAAGGAAAAGAAAATATTTTTTGGCGCAAGTAAATTAATTCATGGATTAGTTATTTTCAGAGAAAAAAAAAAAAAAAAACTACGAAAATCCGTATTTAAAATTATTGCGAAAAATCCAAGAAGAAACGTCCTTTGATAAAACGTTTCTTCTTGGATTTTTCGCAATAATTTAAAAACGGATTTTCGTACTTTTCTTTTTGTCAAAGAGCGTTTCTTCTTAACACGTGTTTCTCAATTTCCTGTACACATCGCGGAGAGGATAATTCTGACCGCCAGGTTCCGTCGCCAAATCCCTTGGCAAATTTTCCCTCCGCATTCTAGCGGCGTAATAGCATTTTACTTGTATGGAACCTTTTCTTCTTTACATAGACGTTCTTTGTTGGTTAGAATAATAATGGGATTTGGCGACATCTTGATGCGCAGTAAACGGGTCATTTTGGTCTTGGCGACAATTTTCAAAATCGTGCCAAAGCCTTACCGTATACTAGAATTTTACCGCAAAATCTTTTTAAACCTTTTTTTTTTATTATTTTTTTTTTTTTTTTTTTTTTTTTTTTTTAATAAATACCTTGCCATTTTGCAGTAAAATAAAAAAATAGTAATCAGTCATCTAGGCTAGCCATGTAATATAACTATATTCGCTAAAATATAGATGATTATTCTAATTCAATTTTTAAGTAATTATTTTTATGTTATTCATATAATTTAATGTTGCTTCTTCCCTCTAAATTTATTTATTATTAGTAAATAATATTTCCAAATTTCAGGAAATTTTCTCTGGCATAATCCTGAAATTAATTATAGCAGTATGATGACATACCATCACGAAATTTAATGCACATATTTTTTCCTTATGTATGCTGCAAAATAAACATAAAATACCTCAATTTATTAAAATAGATTTCTTTCTTTCATTTAGCTGCAGAATGTCTGCAAAAAAAGCCTTATTTTATTCCAGATTGGGAAGATTCTAATCTCAGTCTTCAGTGGAGAAAACAACAACTATTATAATTATATTTGTGTTTTCAAGTGTTAAGGTTTTAAGAACATACCTCACGCAAATTAAATTTACCTAAAATCTAACCTAACTATTTAGCATTGTGTTGTGATTTATAAGGACCGGATTAGCCTCGTGTTGAACTGGTGATGATCATGAGTAATAATTAAATAAAACATACATTTGTTATCCAATATATATATCTTAAATTTTATTAAGTTTCTTAAGTGGAAAACTAAACAAAATTATCAAACAAAGTATACCAAGAATAATTAAGAATAAATATCCTCTGGGATTTATTGAATAATTAAGTGAATTTGCTACACAATACAAGTAATACCATAATTAATTTACCTCTTAGCACAGCCAACGTACATTACGCAGATAGACTGGAATTTTCTTGAAACACACCTGGAAAAGTCAGGGAATTTCATTCTCCTGTTTGAGTGACAACCCTGTACCTTATATACTCGCCCTTTTAAAGAGAGGCTGGGGATTAGGGGACCCAATTGCCAATTCTTAGTGGTGACGAATTATCATTATCTTGATGGTGATGAATTACCCACCTTTTAGTTTAGGCAGCACTTGTCATTTAGAATTTTTTCAAAGTTAGGAAACTGAAGAAACTCGCAATGCCATCGCGAAAATTCGAACTCCAGACCTCTCTAATATATGTCGAATGGGCTTCCATGAAGGCCTGCGGGGAGAAAATACCTCATGTAAGCTAAGCTTTTAATGTGTTTTTTTTTTTTTTTTTTTTATCTGAATCATATTTTAAATGGTTCAGTAACCTCAGTCATGCATCCTAAAGGGAGTTAAAGGCAGTTTGGGTTTTTTCTAGCATAATGTCACCGCATAGCATGAAAACCTTCCAGGAATTCCTGGTTTTTCTTATTTCAAGATGAGCAGCCATGTGCTATGTATCATGTATGAAATGGTGGCTGTGACTATTTCTGTTTATAAAACTTTTAAGTAAGGTGAAGATTTTTGTGTAAATACTCTCAGTACTGTGAATAAAAAAGGTTTGTTTTTTTTATGTTGCTAAGTCCACTTAGATACGTTTAATTACTTAAATCAAATTTAAATAGCCATCATTATAATTGATTGAATTGTTATGTGGGCTATTTAAATTTGTTTAATTAATAAATAAATTTAATGCTTAATGCTATTTTATTGAAGATAGAGCCATTACTTTCCCCCTTTTTTTTTTTTTTTTTTTTTTTTTTTTTTTTTTTTTTTTGATAGCCACTTTCTAACCCAGTGTTTCTCAAACTTATTTCTTCTACCGCTCCCTTTGAAAATCAATTATTTTTCATCGCCCACCATTTTTTATACACTTCTAAAACTTAAAACCACAATTTCATTACTTTAATTAATTTAGTTATAGTGTGCTATATTAGTCGGTTCTGGTGTTTAAACTTACATTCTAAACTAGAAATTTTTACCAGTGAGAGCAATTAAAACGCAACTTTATAATATTAATAATATATTTTAATCAAATTAGAAGAAACAATATAGATAGGTAATCAATTTTGGTTTTTAAACTAATCTAATGGGATGGATGAATTTGATGATTTTTAACAAGTTTGTTGGTATCAGGTTCGATTTTACTCAAAAACAGTCGTAAGTCACCGCATTTGGTAACTTGCAAATGATTTCTCTTTTTAGTAAGCAGTGTTGTGACAGCGCTAAATCCACGTTCACACAAATATGACGATGGGAATGATATCAAAAATTGTTGAACGATCGACCACAATCCAGGGTACAACTGCGGAATTGACTTTTATAGTCAAAATTGTTGGTAGCCATTTTTAAATTTGCTTTTTATTTCCTCGTTCGTTGTCAGTTCTATAAGTTCTTCTTCCAACTGGGGTGATATTGCTATGTTGACTTTTGAAAAAGGATCTAACACCCAGTCTGGTATTTCCAATTTCAAAATGTCCTGGAATCTTTCAATAAAATCACTGTGAAGATTTTCCAAATGTTGGCAGTAGACGAGCAAGTTGTCGTTGCAGGATACTGATAAATTGGGAAAATTATGGAACTCACGTCTGCCGATATTCTTCTTGTGTAAGAGCAGCTTGGCTACGAAAGCAGCGACGATATTTTTTGTTTTTATTAAGTTCAAGTCATTGCCTTGAAGTTGGAGATTCATATCATTAAACAATGTATAAAGGTCTGTCAGGTATGCGATATCATTCTTTGATGTGATGAGATTTTCGCGCAATGCTGTGTCTTTGTTTTCCAAGAACTCTATGACAGAATCAAACAGATTGTAAAAACGAGTCAGACAGTTTCCTTTTGATAGCCAACGCACTTCTGTAACACAAAGCTGATTAAATAATCTGTCATTTAAAGAGTTGTTTTGGATTTTATTGACTGCTCTGATGACATGTTGCAATGATTGAAACAGTCGTTCACTTAAATTTCTAGCAACCAAATGCTGTCGATGTATAATGCAATGTACAGCAATCACATCAGGAATTTTGTTTTTTAAGTATGACATGAAGCTTTTCTGAGACCCTGTCATAGCTGGAGCATCATCTGTAGCAGCTGATATAATATTCTTCAAGGGAATTTCTTTTTCATCACAAAACTTTTCCAGTGTTTTAAATATGGTTTCTCCTTTTGTGTCTGTCTCTAAATTTCTAGCAAATAAAAGTTCTTGACATATTGTTTCATCTTTAATGAACCTCACATAAGACAACAACAATGCTTCATTAGTTGGTAAAGTGGACTCATCCAACTAAATTGAAAATTGACTAGTCTTCAGATGATTGCACAATGACTCTTCAATGTTTTCAGCCATTTCATCAATTCGTCGTTGCACAGAATTATTGCTCAAAGGAATTTTTCGAATTATATCTGCTGCCAGTTTATGGAGCACAGTAGTTATAACCTCTTTTATCGCTGGCAAAATTAACGTTTCTCCGATGGTGTGTGGTTTACCTGTTTGAACAATTAACAGAGAGATATTGTATAAAGCTTGAAGTCTGTCATCGTCTTGCTTAGCAGCCATCGAAAAAAGTTTCAATACACTTGGCTGGGCATTATGCTTCTTTTCCAGATCTTGAAAATAGGCTACATTTTTGTCCTTCTTATCTGGATGCATTTTATTTAAATGATCTTGAAGTCTTGAAGGCTTCATCGCTTTGTTTGAAAATGTTTTTGAACAAAGAAGGCACAAAGGCAAAGATGGGTTTGTCGAATTTTCTATGAATCCATATTTAATATATTCTGCACTGTATTGCCGTTTCTTCTTTTTTGCTTGCAACATGGCTGTTTTTTTTTTTTTTTTTTCCCCAAAAAATATGTAAATAAAGTGTTGAACTTAAATACTTGTTTAAAGATAGCGCGCGAAACCACTAATGAAAATATAAGAAAAATTACGAGCTTTTATATAGGATTTAAATACAGCAAGCACCTACAAGAATAAGACAAACATGCACAAACTCGTTTATCTCTTTCGACGCTCAATCGTACTGAGCAAGTAGGACAAGTATCGATGAACCAGCCGATTGCTATCACGTACAGTCCGTTTTCGTATTGCAAAACCGCCACCTGTCGACGATTCTATTCTGAAAAAGGGTGATACGGTGAGATGGACTTTTTACTCAGACCGGTTTTTCAGAAGCACGGAAGCATGCATGTTAAGTAAACATTTCTCTTTTGTCTCAACTCTATTTTGATGAACTCGAAGCAGACCTGATGCATGCGTAAAAGCGCTGAAGGTTTCTCCAAACGAAAACGGACAGTACATCTACGGAGCACAACATCATAAGTGCATCGGCTCCCACAGTTAGTCTTTTCCCCCAGAATGTTTGTCACATTTGGCGATTCATGCATTTACACAGCTGTATGCTTTTCGTCATTTTATAACGTACGCACATACGGCGTGTGGGCTATCCTACGAAATCTATGTTAAGTATTTATACCATCATACAGGGTAGAAATATAAACTAAGTATTCGTTATTCTGTAGTAGGTAGGTTTTAATTCTAGTGAAATTTAAAATATAAAGTAAATCAAATTACAAATCTGCCATCGCCCCCTAACCCACGTCAATGCCCCCCTCTAGTAAAAAAAAAAGAGGGGGGACACTTCTATATCTTTTGTTCTACTAAACTGATTGACGAAATTCAAATGTGTTTGTCATGTCTGGAAAGCACGACTTAGGATATACATTAGATTTATATATAACATTGTTCTAACATAGGTATTTTGACACAACATCAGACTTTTTTCTGAAATGACATACCAATTTTTTTCCATATTTCGACTCTACAATTCAAATTATGCTTAAATATTAAATTTGGTGAAATTTGGTGCAAAATTTACTGAAAAATTCATGAATTTATCTGGGCATATTTTTTTCAGTTTGCACCTAGCATTTGGTAAACTTCTTAATATATGGCAACCCATTTTCCTTTCCCTTCCATTGTGCAGGACTGGAAAAAAGTCACATTGTTCCTAGCCTTTTACATAGTGCACAAGCAGAAAAAAGTCACATCGTTCCTCCTTTCAAATAATTTTAACAAAGTGCTAAACCATATTTGATGTTATCGTTTTCAACAAATATGCCAAATTTTAAAGTGCGCCAATATATAAATTCACGTATTTTTGAATTCACGAAATTTTGAATAAAACATCGTAATTTTTTGAAGGTATGCTTACAAATACATCTACTTTAAGATGATGGTAAAAATTATATAGGTTATAATTAAAAATGTGTTTCAAAAAATTTATAAAAATTATTTAAAAATAAATCATAAAAAAAGGGCAAAGTTTATTTGGAATGAACCTAAATTTTGAAACGTGAAAGAAAGAATCAAATAAGTTTAATAAAAAATGAGATATTAATAAATATATGCCAAACTCATTTAACCTTGAGGATCTAAAATTTTGAGAGCCAATTTTTTAAAAACTACTTGTGTGATTTTTTACAAAACTTGGCAGTTTAGTATAATTTGAGTGGTAGAATCGAAATATTGAAAAAAAATTGGCATGTCATTTAAAAACAATGATCGATTTTGTGTCAAAATACCTATATTAGAGCAACGATATATGTAAATCTAGTACATATCCTAAGTCGCACTTTCGAGGCATGAAAAACACAAGTTGAATTTTATTAGTCGGCTCAGTAGAACGGGAGATATAGAACTGTACTCCCTTTTTTTTCACATTTACTTCCATTTACAGTATTCAGGGTTAATATTTAGAAGAATATTAATCTCATAACAAGCTTTTTGGAGCACCTTATATATGTGCATAACTTTCAGTTTGGATCTGCTTGCAGTTTTTTTCATTCGTTAACATATTCAATTGCAGCATTTGAATTGCAATTACTCTGTAAACCTTCATTTCAATTTCTTTGATGTATTTTAGATAGATGAAGGGTGGTGGAGAGGAGAGTGCAGAGGACAAATAGGACTTTTTCCTTCCAATTACGTCCAACTCCTACAGCAATAATTGTGTATTTTGTAATTTATACTTTTTTCAATGTTCAATTGTAGACTGATTATATATTTAAGATATGGCTTTGGTTACTATTAAGATTTTAACATTAATTTTTCCCTACTAGAAATTTATCAATTAACTGATGAATCAGAAATATTAGTGTGCTAAGTATATGCAGTATAATTACTAGGTTTTCAAGTGTGTAAATGATGCTCATTTTCTTTCTTTTTTGCTGCATACTTTTCAATGTTTTATTCTTGTTTGTTTAATTCTCATTAATGTATAAAAAATATTTCTCCTCTCTTTTTCTTTACAAAATAGTAAAGTGTTTAAGTAGTTATATGTTTATGATTATTATAATATGGAAAGATTTCTAATAATGTGTAAAAAAATTAGCATATGTTTTAATGTTGAAGATTGCAGTTTAAAGAATTAGTGTTTATTGCATCAGAAAGACTTATAAATCTGTGATATTACAATTAGTTACCATTAGAATTAAAAAAAATAATAATTAATACAATTTGACTTCGAATAGAAATGAGTACTTAATTATTTTGTTTTGTGATAAAAAAAAATAAAATTCTGATCATCGATTAAATCTCTTTTAAGAGGAATGATGGCAACAATGTTAAAACATTTTATACATGTACTTATTGATACTATGTCAATTTTAATTTGCAAATAACAGATTTATTTACCTGGTCATTTACTATGGATATCAGTTTTGCTTTATAAAATCTTTCTGTATAAAGTAATATTTTGGCATTTTTGTCTTCCATGCTTTAACAAATTAAATAAATTAAAATAAAAAGGAAGTTTGGGGAATTTAATGTAAGGCAAAATTAAGTTTTTTCTGAGAGATAGAAAATGATAAAAAATTAACACATTTGTAAAAGGTAATATATATTCCAATTTTTATTTTCTGATCAATTTATTTAGGTATATCAAGTGCAATAATCCTGTTTTGTCATTATTTTCAATGAAAAAAGCAATGTTTACCACCAATTTTTTTTAATGTAGATTGAGTGTATGCTGACAGTGACATGATACTATTGCCCAAGCCAATCAGTATTTTATTTTTTAAATTCTAGTATAATTTACACTACTTATAGAAACTAATGTGAAGGTAAAAGTACGATGTTGAAAGTTACTAAAATTTTAGTAATATATTGATGATCTGGTTTTCAAAGTATTCAACATGATTCTGATTACAGCTTCAATAATAATCTGAATCAATATTACTTTTTTGAAATAGTGGTTTAGATTGCTCTTTTAATATTTGCCTTTCATAGATTTTTTTTTTTTTTTTTTGCAAATCTTTTACTGTTCTAATAACTGTCATTCAATAAATCATATTTTTACATCATTGATTATTCTTCTTTATCTGTTCCTTACATGTTGCAGATGAAATGTTAATTACATGTCTTGTATATGTATGATTTGATGCTTGAGGTATTCTGGTAGTATATTTTAGTAGCTTTCGAGTGAATGTAACATTTTTCCCATTTTGGGATCGTATGCAATTATAAATCAAATTTGATTAATTATATCTTCTTTTTCTTTCTGTGTTTGTGCCCATGTACATCAGCAGTATATGTTATGTTCTGCTAGTCAGTAAGGAAAATTTTTTTATATTTGCAGTAATTTCAAATATCTTCTGTCTGTTTCCATTTCCACAAATTAACTTATGAAGTTGTTTAAAACGTACTGTGCCAAAATTTTTATTATGTGTATTAATCATTGTAGAGTTGTTTTATACTGTTGAAAGGTTTTCGTTAAACCTGTGTTATGTCATACGTTTTTTTAATATCTATCTCAACATTGATGTGGAAATGTTTGGGGGTTTTATAACCTCATCAAGATCAAAATAATTCCAGTTTTATGAACTTCACAATCATTTTGTACTTTAAAGTTATTTCTCTAACTTTTGCTTTCCTGCTATGTGAACTGAAACAACATTCCAGTTTTTGTGTACTTAGTAATGTATCATAAGGTTGGAATTTTCACCTGCTATTAATTGACAGTTTAATTATGTATGTTTGGAGTTGTGAGTCAAACAAAAAATTTTTAAATAGTATTAGAATAATTAAAAAGTAAGTGTATGGTAGGAAATAAATTTCAGTCATAGAATAAAATATAGCTGCCATACATTTTTTTATTAATAATTTATATTTTAATTATTGAATTTTAATAGTTTTATTCTCTTACTAGTGTTTAAAAGGTATGTAATGTATCATATGCATGAAGATTTACATATACAAACAAGTGCAATTTGTAATGAGTTTGAATGTATGTGAGCATCTATAGAATATCAGAGTAGCGAGTTTAGGGATAATTAATATGGAAAAGCAAAATTATGAAATATGTAAAATTTATCAAGCAAATGTTAAGGTATGACTTTCTAAATTTTTACAGATATTGATTATTTTAATGATTAAAGGAAATTAAATTGCAAGTCATGCCATTTTTTTTTTATTTGTAATGAAATACTTTTATTATTTATGATCATCCAAGAAAATTTTGATGAAATAGTTTATGAAGCATTATTAATCTCAGTTAAGGAGTCAAATTTCATGTCTTTTTAAGTTTTTGTTAATTATCACTAATTATTTAAAGAATAGTCTTTGCTTGACATAATTAGAATGTCATACTTATGTGAACTGTAAATTTTATTTGCTTAACTGCCACTCATGTCTTTTTTTAAATTCTTATAATTCAAGGTACTTTAGTCCAGACATTTATGAATGTGTTTACCACTTATAGAATCTCTCAAAGAATGCATACTATATGTTTTATGGTGAGAGTGTGTTTAGTTTTATTTCATATTTCTAATACTATTCTATTATCAGAGTAATTAAACAATTACCTCATTTGAGTTCAATAAAAACTATTCAATAAAGTTTGAATTAAATTAAAAAATTAAAACAATGGTTGAAAAAATTGCCTAGTTTAATTATATGTACTTATGTGTTAATATAATCAGTTTTCAATTTGGATTGTAACAGTATGTTTTTTCCCTTTACTTTATATTACACTGAAAATGCTACATTGTAGCTTCTCAAATTAAATTATAAATTTATAAGTATCATGATGTGATGTATAAAAAACAAATTGAACTGAATTCTATTTTTTGTACTTTTGATGCGTACTTAGAACTTTTCCTGTCCAAATAAATGTAAAATATTGTATTGTTTCAGGATGTGTACAGTTTCATATAATCATGAGCCATTCTTTAGTTTTATTTTCTTTCAAGGTCTTCTTGTGTAAAATTCACCAATAGAAATTTTAAGAGCTTTAAAAACCTCAGATGGAAATTAAATGTTGTCAAAGGCCTTAAGCACAACTAAATGAAGTTATTACATGTTACAACTGCCTTATGGGAACTGTGTAACTGTTGTGAGATGAACTTTTTAGCCATTGTTGTAAGTTCTGATAGAACAGGATTTTTTTTGACAAAATGATCAAATTTCATAGAGAAAAAGTACAATATTTTTTTAATTATCATTGTGATTGTATTTATATTTGTTTTCATGCGTGTAATTTAAATTGCAAAGTTCATAAATAATAATAGCTTTTGAAATAAGAGAAGTTTACATTAAACAAAAATTCAGTGCCTGCTTTCCATTAAAAAGTCTGTTATGTTTATAATGTAAATGCAGTTTTTTAAAGTATGCTAATAAAGGTGGTTATACATATATAAGTTTTCTGTGGCAGGTTTTGCATTTATGTAATTTACTTTGAAAATGATGCTTTGGAATTTTTCAGAAAATGTGTAAAAAATTCTGCACAGTGAAACCTCACTTCACAAATTTAATTTTTTCTTGAAAGCTGTTTGTGAATTGAAACAATTTTCCTCATAGGAATTGATGTAAAATAGATTAATTCATTCCTGGACCAGAAATGATTGTTTATTCAAACTTTTCAATAGTACTTTGTAAGCAAATTCATAGTTTGTACCAATGGAAACATTAAAAACAACAAAATGAATGTAACATTAAACAGTTAAAAATAGATGAAAACTTGATTTAATTTTTCAGTACCTGCATGAAGGCAAGAGGATGGCATAAGTGGGAAATAATAAGGAAGAAGTTGTTGTTTGGATTAGGTGTCCCTTTTCATAAAAACATTAGATAACTGTCTTTGGGGATAATTTCTTTTATCTTTTTCTTCGAACACCATTCCACTCTGTCTGGGATTCACTAAGCCTTAGT
The DNA here is from genome assembly GCF_044657685.1 of Stegodyphus dumicola. Classification (NCBI taxonomy): domain Eukaryota; kingdom Metazoa; phylum Arthropoda; class Arachnida; order Araneae; family Eresidae; genus Stegodyphus; species Stegodyphus dumicola. The sequence goes on from NC_140776.1 coordinate 123,360,620, forward strand.
TTTGCTCAAAATTTGTCCTAGTGGTTTGTTGTTGCCTATGTCTTAAAATGTTTCTAAAGTGAAACCTGGCATTGTTCTTGAAAATGCTTATGCTGTAGCTTGTTGCTGCTTATTAGGATGATATCATTAGGTTAACCCTTTGATGCGCGCAATATTGTTTTTATAATTTTTTAAACTAAAAACTGTAGAAATTGAATATTATGATCATAAAGACAGAATATATGAATTTTAAAAAAATCTGCTCTTGCCCATTGTTCTGTGGGTGGTTGTCGCACTGTGTGGCCGCACGTCTAGGACTTTGAAACTTACTGAGGGAGTAGGAAAAAAAAAAAACTTTCTCCATGCACGTTTCCAATAAATGACGAAATTTACGAATTTTTAAAAAAATGTAGGTAAGAATTGCATTATATATAAATTTTTACATTATTTTATAAAGTGAATCGTCAGAAAAAATTAAAAAATAAACATTTATGTAATTTTTCTGTAGCATTGAAACTATAAGTACCTAAATAATGACATTTGGATAAATGGATAAACAAACTCAGTAAAATAAGGATTAAAAAAAAAAAAAAAGACTTATTTTTGTTCGCCCCTTCCCCAAAGAACAATTTTTTTTGTGACATCAAAGCATGTTTTGTCTTTTTCGTACATGCATAGATCCACATTGCACATTTCGCACATGTATCTTCTATGAGGTTTCTTCCTTGTGTTACAAAATGTACACTGCCTAGATCTAAATTTCACTGGTATATGTCCAGTGTTATTTAGTTTCTTTTCATCTGGCATATGAAATTTGCAGTTTTTTATGTTAATTGGGCGGCACTTGGTCTTTTTGGCTTTGGTACGGAAAATTCGTTTCCCATTTATACTTATTATATTCGTATTTCATCCCAAAATATTCAGAAAATATTTTTAATTTAAATAAAACTTTAAGCGATTTTTATTTTTAATTATAGAAAAGTATATTTACATTAAATTTAAACCGCAGGAAATAATTTATAAAATCACAATACTAGCTTGGGGAGCAAGTGTGTTGAGGTCAGAGAAAAGTCTTTGGAAAAGAAAGACCTTTTTACTGAGCAGGTGCATGTATTGTTTAGTAATAAAATAACTCTTTGGTTTCAAAACCCCTTATCTATATCCGGGTAAAAATAAACATTTCTATTTGATAAGCAAGCAAACGCCATTGTGAAGAGCAGTGGTTTCAAGGCACGACCACTGAGCCCACTTGGGGCAGTGGTCGCACCCTGAAACCGCAAAGCAAGTGCCATACATATAGAGGTTTATATATATATATATATGCAGTTTAATTAATGCTACTTTTTATTGTTTATGATAGAAATCATGATGTGTGATGAATAACTTTTTTTATATTAATAAAAGGAATTTATTTTGTCTCATTGAAAACGAATTTTAAAAGGCATCTGATTTGAAGTACTAAGACTTAAAACATGTATAATTCTGCAGTCATTTTGTGTTATTTAGAGGTAAAAGATCAATAATCAATCGATTTTCACTCAAAAATTTCAGAAAGAGGAGGAGAAAAAAATTCAAAAATTAGTGGTTTCAGGGCGTGACTACGCGCGTCAAAGGGTTAAAGCAGTCATCTTACTCCATGGTGGATTAGAGAACTGGGATCATTTTTCATTCTTCCTCTTCCATTTCTTCCACAATTGTCTTTTATTGCTGCTTATAAAGTCATAGTTTTTTCATGATTAGCTTATTTTCATGGTTCTGTAGTAACTTCTCCACGTCTTCATTGTTTACTTCCTTAACCAATGGTTTTTGCCCAGAAACAGAGTATTGTAGATAAGAAAAGAAGTAAAAAATATTAAAGCATTCAAAGTCTCTGTATGCATTCCAATTTGACCATAATTTCATTCAGGTGAAATTCACAGAACAGTAAGTCACTTGCTGCCAGTCTGCATTAATGAGGGTTAAGCAATGGAAAATATTAAAATGATATTTCCAAACATCCCTGATTGTTAATTATGTGGTAGGGATTATCTCAGAAACATACATTGCTGACTTGAGTATTCATAACTGTCATGTGAGTTGATTTTATGTTGATGAACTGAATTGTTTGTGAAATGAGGCATTCATGATCTGAGATTCCACTATATTTCTCAAATGCATATTATTATTTAAAAAAAAAAAAAAAAAGACTCCAGTAAAACATATATAAAAATATGTTTTTGAATCTCTTTTATGGGGGATGAAATAAACTTTTCTTATTGCAAAAGCCCCTTTTTATAGAGACAAAAGTGTATCAGATGGAAATATTTTCCAGAAGTAGCTGAAAGGCTATATATTAGACTAAAATATTTTGCAAAAGTACTGAAAAGCTGACTTACTGACTTGATATTAGAGGTTAATATTATTCCTGATATATATATGCATCAAAGGATGAATGTTAATTCAATATATAAGCTTAACTTTGGCATGTGAAGTTATGCTTTGTAATTGAAGTAATCTTCTTATCAATACATATGTTTCATATAACTGAAGTAATCTTGTTGTTGGTGTTCATTTAATGTATTTTATAGTCACAGTAATAGTAATGTATTTTTCTTTTATTTCTAGTAATGTTAATTTAACATATAAAAGTAATTTGCTTGAGCGTAATTTCAGAAAGGCGAAATCTTGTTTTAAATTCTAAAACCCATTTTGCACTCTTTCCAGCAAACTGTAAGAATTCATACTTTATGTTATTACTTTAATTATGTGTTATGGAGAAAAGTTACTCATGCATGACCACTTGTATGTTTAGTGGAGTGTATGGATTGTATTGTACAGAAGTTTATTTTGCTAGTGTCATAAAAAATAACAATGTTTATTGTTAAAGAACTGGTTAAGTTTGAAAAAATTTAATAAATGCACAAATTTCAGATGTAAAACTAGTTAGTGTTAAAGTTTTTCAGTTGTGTACTTTATAAGTTTTCTAAATTTCTCTCCCCCCCCCTTTTGATAATTTATTGATTAGAACAAATTCTCTTTTATCTTTGTGTATTTTGCCTTCTATGATTGAAGTTACACCTCTCTTTGTGTTTGAAACTTGTATAAAAATAAATTAAATATTTGTTCTTTTTTGCTTTTGAATTTATTTAATTTATAAAATTTTATTATGTAATTTATCAAAACACTAGTGTATAAGGGGGAAGAAAAGATGAAAGAAAATATCCAAAAAAAGTTTCATTTTATTTTATAATCGACTTGAAGTGTTACTAATAATGACAGTTGAAAGTGTGTTGTTGTTGCTAATGCTTACTTGTCTGACTTATAGTCAGCCCAAGAAATTCCTCGTGACAAGGAGCACACGTTTATGCCTGTTGTTGGCAACAGCCTTAAGCACTTTACAAGTGACAGTGCAATTTAGCTCAGTTGCACCCCCCAATTTTGATGGAGAGCACTCTAGGGGACGGGTCCGATTATCTCCCACCCCTATTACTCTACCACCAACCTCCTGAGAGGACTTTCACGTATTTAGAATGCCCCCATGCTGCACGGACACTATACATTTACACAGTGGCGTAACTAGAACTCTTTGACCCCTATGCAAAAATTTTTCCTGGGGCCCCCCTCAATAAATTTAATGTGCTTAAAAATAAAAATTTAAATTTTTAAATCAAGGATTAAAAGTTAAATCAAGGATTACAGTTAAAAAAAATCAAGGATTTCACGAGCCAGTGTTTTTATGATGAATTTTATTGCATCTGGATTATTTTTTAAAAAATAAAAGCACATCCTTAGGGAACCAGTTGAAAGGTAAGTAACATTAAGAAAGAATAAAAAGGAAAATATTTTCCCTTGATCAAGTGTGAAATTTGCTTTAGTCTGGGTATCAGATGATTTTAATCAGTTATTTAAGACTTTTTGTGTGCGTGCGAGAGACAGACTTTTCTCTCCTTTCACTGAGATACATACTGATAATAAATGAATAAGTCTATATAAAAAAAGGAACATGTCACGTAAAGTATAGCATTAAGAAAAGTAAGAAAGCTTAGTTTTATGGAGATTTTTATATAAAATCCAAGAGGTTTTACATACAAATATGTTTTGAATTTTTATATAAAATCTGCACCAATCTAAGTTTTTTTTGCTTAATTTAGCAAACTTAAATAATTGGTTATATTATAAAACATTGAAAACAATATATTCTGTGAAAATAGAAGAGAAACACGCTGAGTGAAACAAAATTAGTAACACAATAACCTTAAGTTTGGTGTAGATTTATGTTAAGATCTCAAACAATTTCTAGGGCAAGCAGGTTTAAGACCCTCTTCGTCAGAAGTAAAGAAATCTACAAGACTGAAGCATAGTCATATTTTTCAATTGCGCCAAAATATGTGTAAATATTTATTTATGAATGATTTTTTTACCAGGGTAACAACTTTTATTTTATAACATTAGCTATAATTTTATAAAAGCTCCTTGCCTTCATTTCCAAAAACTCTCGAACATAGTCAGAAAGATCAATTTCTTTAGGTGTATCTTGCTCTATAGAAATTAGAGCAAGATTTGTCAGCCTAGTCTCCATCATAGACGATCTTAAACAAGTTTGTATGTATTTTAATTTTGAAAAATATCTCTCTCCACTTGCAACTGTTATAGGAAAGGACAGCAAAATTCAAAGTTCCACTCCAGTATATTTGCAAAACATTCAAGATTTTATAGATATTCTAAAATGACAAGGGGCTCCGCTCCAGGAACTATGTATTTTGACAGATCTTCCAGTTCATCACAAAATTCCGAAGCATTCAGATTACTCGAATGTTTATTTGTGAGTTTCAATTTCTAGTCTTTGCGTCTATTCAGAAGTTCTCTGAAAGATGTTTGAGGATTCCTACGTCGTACAGGAAACTGTACCGTAGTATGCTCCGTATTCCCGAGTAAGTTAAAATCTTTCTTCTACAGAACGAATAGCAATGTCTAGTGTAGAAATACAGTTCTACTTTAAATTCCTCTTCCAAAACTTTGTATGTTTTCATATGAAGCCTCGTACCCAGCAATATACGTCGCCTTAGGGTATGATGGACTGGCTAAAGGAAGGGTAGATTTCTAACGTTTCTGCCATTTACTTTTCTTCGGAAATGAAATCTATTAAATTATTATTTAAATTATTAAATTATTATTATCACTTCTACAACTTTCTAAAAATGTTTTCTCATTCTGCAGAGCTCCGACAGCTGACTGCAGATTCGTCTTTATACTTTGCAGAATTTACTCGCGTAGTTTACATGAACGAGTATATCATGCCAAATAGCAACTGAGACGAGAAATTTTAAATTTTGTCTGCCAAGGATGACGCCAAATGCCATAAGAAACTAGAATAAATATTTTTAGCAAGCTATAATAGTACAGAATAAATTTCCTCCACAAATAAAAGAAATGAAAATGTAAACAGTGATTTGTGTTAATTTTTATTTACTTTTTGTTTAAACCTTTAAAAAATTTTGCAAAATTTGTAAAAAAATAGCTTTTTCTGTAAAGTTATTTTATTCGCAATAAAACACCGAATAAGATGAAAATAAAAGAATAAGAACAATTAACTTAAAAAAATTCCACTTAATTAACCAAACGGACAAAATATTCTGCTTCTGTGCTATGATTCGGGGGAGGGAGCGCCATATAAGTTATCCATGAAATAAATATATAATGAAAAGGAAAGGAATAATCAAGCCAGAAACGAGACAAGGGTAAAGCCAGTGAGAAACTTACTGCAAGTAAATGGGTAGAGGGGCAAAATTAGTTCATACGAAATTTACAAAAAAATCTTAAAGTTTTCAGGTTTTACGTTATGCCCAAAGGGGCATTTTTTTTAAAGTTTCGTGTGCTACTTTTATTTATTAAATATCATGTTCTTCCAGCTTAAACCATTAAATTAAATTCAAGAGCAATATCATATCGCATGAGCATATCTTTAGAATTTCCGATACACAGTCTCGCGCACTAGCGATAATTTTTTTTTTTTTTTTTTTTTTTTTTTTAATTTCCATTGCTCGCTTTGAAATCGTTGAGTTTCTTAATCAAAAACACGTTAAAGAGTTATAAAATATGAAATCGATAATAAAACAAATTCCAAATTCGGGCTCCAGATGCCCATATTTGGTGCAAGATTACATGATTCAAAATTGGATGGCTCTATGTACCATTGTTTTACTCCAATGCGAGAAATATAGATACGTTTATGCAGATTTTTCATTATTTAATTTCTTTAAATATAACACAGGGCTGTAATATTTAGTGGCAACAATTTGAAAAGTGAAACGATATTTATAGTGAACCAACGCAAAATGCGAATGTTTCAAAAAAATGAAGTTAATAGCCTTTTGGAGCTAAAAATTTAGAACTTTTAGTGTGAAAAATCTAGCGCAAATGTAGCTAAGATTGATCAAATTTAAATTTTTAAAATTTATTGTTTATACTATCAGGAGAGAGTAATATGCTTGTGAAAAAGCTTATTGCAACCAGTATAAATATTTAACGAATAAAAATTAAGCAAAATAAATTAATTTTTTAGTCCAAAAAAGGTGCAATTTGCTCTGTAGGACTATTATTTTTGTTTTGGCATTTTGCGTTGGTTCACTATAAATGTCCGATTCAAATTATTGCCACCCAATATTATCGCCCGGTGTTATATTTAATGAAATTAAATAAGGAAGAATCTGCATAAACGTATCTATATTTCTTGCATTGGGATAAAACAACGGTACCTAGAGCCATCCAATTTTGAATAACGTACGTTTCCACCCGAATATGGGCATCTGGAAGCCCAAATTTGGAATTTGCTTTATTATCAATTTCATATTGTGTAAAAATTTAACGAATTTTTGATTAACAAACTCACTAATTTAAAAGTGAGCAGTGACAACACTCTACGAGGAAAAAAAATCGCGCGGAACTGTGTATCGGAAATTCTAAAGATATCCTGATTTTAAAATTATTTTGCGACATTGCTGTTAAACTGAATTTTATGGTTTAAGTGTGAAAAACATGATATTTAATAAATAAAGGTAACACACAAAACATTAAAAAAACGCCCCTTTAAACGTAATTTAAAATCTGAAACCTTTCAGATTTTTTTTTTCTGAATTAATGCTATATTAAATTTTTAACTCATTTTATTTTTTAAATGTTTTTATTATATTAATTTCCTGAACTAAAATCTGGAAGGATTAATGTAAAAATTCATTACAATAAGTTTCTGATTAACTAACTTCTGTAATGTATGTAGTTTCTGTGTGATTAATCTTTGCCGGGATAATCTGAAAAAGCATACAAGTCTTTAGAGGTTAAAATTATGCACATTGATATTTATTAAACCTGGGCTTAGTTTAGGAACTAAAGGTCCTACTATAAGCCATCAAGAACAGTGAATGAAAAATGATTATAAATTAAACAAATAAAACAAGGAATAATTAAAATGAAATAAAATGTAAAGTTAAAAGGTATGTTTTAATTTTAAAATTAATGGTATATAAAGAAATAATAAGTAAATCGTAAAACTTATATGAATATTGAAACAAATAAAAAGTAAGAAAATTAGTAAGATAGGATACGAAAGACAAAAGAAAGGAAGATATTGAATACACACATATACATGCAAATACACACATATACAAGCAAAAACATATCTCGGGCAATTTGGAATTTATATTTTGTTGACTTTTACGCCTGTTATCGAATTTAATATTGCTTTAGTTTAGTTTTTCGCATCATTTTAAAAATCAACGATAATGCAAATTTAGAGTATTCAGAAATAAACTCTTTAATTTAATGATAACAGAATGGATTGGATTGGGTTATTTAATTATGGCTAAGCACACGAGGGCTATCTGCCTAAAGGGAGAGAAGCCTTCGTGGAGAACTTTTTAAGGGAAACTGGCTCGTATACACGTTACACATGGAGAAAACCACGAAAACGCCCATGCAGCCAGCTCGTTTGTCCGAGGATTCGAACCTCGGACCGAACTACCAGTTTTCAGCGTCTTTACTGCTCGGCCGTTGGTGGGCAATAAAAGAATGAAAGGACATAAGAAAAATTTGTATTTTAGGCAGAATTACAGCTATAAAAACCGAAGATAAGGGAATTACAGATATTTAAACATACATAAGCACAAAAATTGACAATTAAAACTTTTATATAATAATCTTAATATTAATGTATTGCATTACTTTCCTGTCAATTACAATTTAAGCTGCAGTATAGCTTTCATTGTTTCTAAGCCGTATAATTAAATTCTCAAATAAAAATGTTTCAAAAATATTTTAAATGTATGCAATAAAACACGAAAAGCATTAATATAAAAAAGTTTTCAATAATTTCAGACACTTATTTCGTTTGTTAAACGAATTGTTTATGTTTTGAATTATTGGAGTTCAGATTTGCCTATGAATTTGCAGTTCGAAGACATTACATATCAAGAACTTAAAAAATAAATAAATAAATAAAAAATTTTAAAAAAAATCATGTTTGCATCATCTCTTAGACAAAACGCTCAGAATATGTAAACTATTTCGGAAATCACCCAATTTTTGAGTGTTGTTTAAATGACAATTTGGTTTAAAGTACATTTGCTTTGCTCTTTATTTGTAATTGCTTTTGAATTTCGGATTTGCATATGATGGCTTTAAACCAATTTGGTTTTTTTTTTTTTTTTTTTTTTTTTTTTTTTTTTTTTTTTTAAAGTCGATTTGCATAATGAAAAGTTTTATGATTTTTTTTGAGTAGTCAATTTGGCACAATGTTATGTTTTATTCTTTTTTCCAAGTGTTTCGAAAGCGTGTAGAGAAAATTCTCGTACATTTCAGATTCGATTTTTCGGTTTTATATCAATTTTAATGTCTTAAATGAAAATTTAATTGATTCTTTTTACGGTTTTAGATCTCAAATGAACCAGGACAACGAAATATGTTTTCAAAACATATTAATCGACTATTATGAAGCTTTAATTCATTTTCTCCTGATGAGTTCTGAATTGGCGTTTCAGTAAAAGGAGAATAATTTTTATAATTCTGTATGTTTTCCCTTTTGCACTTTTATTTTTCGAGTTTGTGCTATTTTGAATCCTTATTTTAAATTTGTTTAGATATTGTGTTAAACCTCTTGTACACGGTTGCAGTTATTTATAGCGTCAAGGAATTGCCTTCCTTTGATTCCAATTTAATTTTAACTTTAGATGCTTTAAGTTTATTTTACTTTAATCCTGCAGCTATAGCGCAGGACAAGTTAAAAAAAAAATGTTTTTTATTTTTGTCCCGTCATTATGTTTCTTAATGTATGGAAACATATATTTATATTTCATATTTATCATAAAAATATTTCATGTTAATATAACAATATTTAATATTAGAAGACATTTGCATTGTTAATGGTAATAAGTTTGGATTTTTAGGTAAATGGATTAAAAGTTTAGTTAAATTGAGTTTTTAGTAAGTTTGAAATTATAAGAATTTAGTTTATGTACGAGTAATATTACAAATCAATAACTTACCTTTATAATGAAGAATTTATATTTGAGATCCCTTTCAAATTTAATTTTAAAGAAAAACTTCTTTATGCTCTCGATGTAGTGATGTAGACTAGAGAAATGTCATTAGAATACGAGCAAGTTCAGTTTACTGTTCTGAGTCTCATCAGCCAATTATAAGTATACTGAAGATAGCATTTCACACTTCAACGCAGCTGTTTAGCAAAGAAAGGGACCCCGCCTCCACCATAAATTTCCAGTGTCTTCCCAAGTTGAGTCACAGTAAAACTTTCATCTAAGATTTTACTACAAGATGTCCACTTTCCTTTCTAAAAAACTGAAACATCTGTGGGTTTTTTTTTTTTTTTTTTTTTTTTTTTTTCAGTCAAATTCTACTATTATTATTGTCATATTCCAATGACACGTAATACATGACCTGCAATATCTTTTAGCATTTCCTCTGTACTATAAATTCCAGTTAATGTATAATTATTAAATATTTAACAGTAAAAATTATGGATATTCGAATAATTTTAGGAAATTCTTCACACAAGTTTAGGATGAAATAATAAACAAATTTCATTGACCTGTATCCAAAGAGTTTTGAAGGTGACTGTGTAATATGTGAAATGGAAATTTTAAAATTAAACCTTCCAAGTTTCAGGTTTCCAGAAATGTTTAATAATTTGTAGTGAAACCTATTGACACTAACATATTTGAAGATGAGTACTCTGTCGCATAGATTCTAAAATTAGCATAAATAAATACTTGTTTAGGAAACAAGTATAAAGTTTCTTCATAATTACTAAAAATAAAGTTGTATGAAACAAGTTTTGCGCACTTCTTAGAGAAATGCGAAAAACATCTTTTAATGAAAATAGATTTTTTTTTACCACAGGTGGATCAAAAAGCAAAAATCAGTTAGGAAAACAAAAATCACGATATATTTTAGGAGCATTAATATTCTTGATTATTTTTATATTTTTTATTTACGTCTTAAAACAACTATTTCTAGCTCAGAAATTAATTACGTCAGATTTCCAGTTTTTACATTGCTTATAAATTAAGCCGTATCATTTTTATCTTAAACATTTAATTTATTAATGACAAAAATATGAAAAATACATATAATGTATGGGAACATATATTAACGGAACCTATTTATGTCTTAGAAAAGCTACGCAGTGGTGCCAAAATGAAAGAGAATAATGCGAAAAGGGATTTTATGAGTGAAAATAGCATCATTTTCCACTAAAACTTTTTAACTAATTTTTTTTAATTGCGAAAATTATTGAAATATTGCAATAAAAGTGGGAGAATTCTTTTCCATTCGTCTGTGTAGTGAACATTGTATTGTAATTCGTGTTCTTTCAGATGTTGAAATGCAACTTAAAACTATTAGGTCCAACGCTGCCATTGATATGCTTAATATTTTCAGTAATTAATTTATCGAAATTTACGAAGTAGTATGTACTTTTAATTGTATGATGTCATTTTATTATCATTATTATATTATTATTGATGATTTCACGTACTGAATGCTCTGTGCAAAGTAAAAGTAGAATAAAAATTAAAATAAATTAAAAGCAAAAGTGTAAATTTTAAAGTTTCATTTCAAATAACGGCCCACTAGCAGCCGAGCGGTAAAGTCGCTGAACACTGGTAGTTCGGTCTGAGGTTCGAAAGTTCGAAAGAAGGTCTGAGGTTACCTTAGAAAGTCCTCCACGAAGGCATTCCTTCCCTTAGGCAGATAGCCCTCGAGACTTTGCTACAATCAGACACACACAAACTTTTTCATTTCAAATAACGATTAGAAAGTACTCCACGAAGGCGTTCTTCCCCTTGGGCAAATATTCCTCGAGTGCTTTATTACTGTATAATAATTCAATTCAATTCCGTTTAAATAACGTATAAATTATTGCGCATTACTGAATTCTAAGCTTAAATGTTTCACGTTGTTAAAATGAATTGTAATTTATTATAATTTTTCAAACGAAGGGAAATTAAAATATTTCTTTCAAAACAAATTTAATATCTTCAGAATTATCTTTTACAGATTAGTGTGAATTTTTGGTAGATGAGTAATTTACAGACTAAGAAACACCACAGCTGTTCTCTTTCCTAAAGCAAATCAATTTACGAGTTCTATGCCTTCAGATTTAATTCTCGTTTAGGAATTTTAAAGAATTCTTAACCTGCACTTTATCTGCAATGTGAGAATATTTTGTAAATTTTGATATGAAAAATACGATAAGTATTGATTTACTCATTATTTCAAGTAAAAATATTCATCCATTCCATTTCCTCTCCCCATAAGTGAAGAAGAAGTCATGAATTTCGATAAATTTAAGGATAAAAAATTAACTGGAATATTTGCCGCTTAATGTTTAAGCAACCAGAATGAAACTTTGTGTTCTTTCTTGAAACACAACAAAACCCGTTGAATTGGGATTGCAAAGGGAGTTAGCTTTGTAGCATAAAACATGCCCCTTTTTTCTTTTACCTTGAATTCATTCAAAGATCCCTAAGAAACGGGAAATCTCTCTTTTCTAAATGTGGTGTAATAAATTCTTTGCATTTCCTAGACGAGGACACCATTTCGACATGTGGGTGGGGCAAAGTCCTTTCATGCCACAACTGCTCAACTTACGTCAATGATTTTGTGTCCTTAAGAAAGGAAAGCATACATTCTGGAGTTAACAATTGATACTTACGAATGATTTCCCCCTCCAGATTATTAGTCTAGAAAAGAGAAAAAAATCAATCCGCCTTTAACTTTGCCATTTTTGGAATGTTTCATACTTCTAAAACCAAAATTTTCCAGTCCCTATACCCTGCTTTCTGGTGCGACTGCACCGTCGTTTTTTACATTGTGAGAACCATACATTCAAGCATTCTAGGTAGCGTTGTTTCGTCATAGTGCGAGAAACATACATACATTTATGCAGATTCTTCCTTATTTAATTTTTTAAAAAATAGTACAGGGTGAAATTATTTGGTGTCAACAATTTGAAAAGTGATACGCCGTTTATAGTGAACCAACGCAATACATGTTATATTAAATTGTAAAAATCATTCACGTTAATAAATTCAATTTCAAGCTTAATATTAGTCCTGATTTTTGGACTTGGTTTTAATGGAAGTGCTAGTAACAGATTCAATATATGAACAAAATTAAACGCTTCGGAATGACATATTATGAAAATTTCGAAATGCAAATAATATACCACGTTTCCTCTTAATTTGCAAAGGTCATTCGAAATATTAAGTACCAGAATCCTGTTTAGTTACTTCTTTATTTATACTTAGAAAATGTGTCTATTAATTATTCGATCATAATAACAAAGTATATAGAAATAAATTAATATACAAAATAATTACATTATAATAAATAGTTACAATTAATTTTCACTTCCCCCCCTGTTGAATTGGGATTACCTTTCCTTCAGGGGGTCGCCGTTAAAAATTTTCCGGTAAGAAACTAAGAAATACAAAGGAACTTTTCCTATTTTCTGCTGACTCCTATGCCTGAACTGAGGTAGGTCACGAAGTTACTATTTGATAGTCGAATGATGGAATATTGATTTTTGCAAACACTGAATTTAACTGTTTCATGTGCTTCCAAGGGCCCCTTTTCTGCGTCTTATACGGAACTGCGTCACTGCACCATATAGGAAGGGTGTGCGGAAAAAATGTCACCCGGAAAAAAGGGAAAGAATGTCCCAGGAAAATAAGGAACGGAAAAAATGTCACTCGGAAAATAAGGAACGGAAAAAATGTCACTCGGAAAATAAGGAACGGAAAAAAAGGAACTCTAAAATGTCGCCGATTGGAGATGGGAAAACCTGCTAAACGGGCAGGGTTATAGCGGGCTCTCTTGAGGGAGGTTTAGGAAGAGGGTCCTTAAAAACTTAAGACGAATTCTATTATATTAAAATATGAATTCATAGTAGTATAAACTCTAAAAATAAAAATGAAAAGCGAAAGGAAAAAAGATACTTTTAAGTTTAAACATGTAAATGTAGTTCAGCAGGACATTTAAGAACCCCTAAACCTTCGGGCCCCTATGCGACGGCATTCCTTGCATACCCTTATTTACGCCACTGCATTTACAAACATCTATGCCTTCTCCGGGATTGGAATCCGGGTCCTTCGGCAGGGCAATCAGCAACGCTAACCGCTATTCCGGCTGGGCACTTAAGTGTAAATTAATAAGTTTACAGTGTGACTCCTCCTAGCTTACTGGGCCCACCAAAATGGCCAAGTAGTAAAACCAGTGAATGGTGGTAGTTTGACCTGGGTCCAAATCCTATTGAATGGGACATGACTAGACATGGAAAGTTTTTTGGTTTTTCTAGTATGTAATATATATAATATTAAGGCTCGGTGGCGCAGAGGCTAGCGCATCGCGCAGCAGTACCACAGTTCTGGGGTCGGGATGGCAAGGTTCTCGGGCTGAGCAAGGTCGACTCAGCCTTTTATCCCTTGATTTCCATTACTTGGATCAATAAAATGAGTACCAAGTTCACTTGGGAACTAAACACCTGGGGTACTGCGACCCAAGCTGACCACTTGTTCAGGGTATATGCTTATGCACCCCGGGGCCCATGGTCAAGAAAGCAGATTTTCGGGCACTGCAGGCCTTGGCCCATTAGGGCTGTTATGCCACTAGCTTTATAGTTCATGAATTTAATATGAAACTAATTAATAACACCTTTATTTAAAAATATTTCTTAATTCCCAGTGCAGTGATATCTCAGTATGCATCATTAATCCACTGCAGATCCTTGAATGTAGCCAAAACAAACTTTCCAGTAAGAAATAAAGGGAAAATAATTAATCTGTTGTTATAAAACAATTCATATGCATATTATAACTCAATTTAGTACTAAAATACAAATGCAGTGGATGAAATTTAGACCGTACATAAAAAAGCATTGCACGTGATAAAACATTGATAAACAGTACATAAATATTTTTCTGCTATCCAGATCAAAAGCAATTCTAAACAACTCTTTGCCACGACCGAAATGGTTGAAAAATTCGTGAAACGCTTTTACGAAGTCCCCCAAAAGTAACTTGCCGTGTAAGTTCTGATCTCGAAGTAACTGAACTCAGTGCCTCATGTAATGGTGTAGACTGTGTTGCGGAAACATCTGCAATTCTGGCCATACACTATTGAGATGGTGCAGGCGTTAAAACCTTCCGACAAACTGCATTCTGTGAAAATTTTGCAAGACAAGCTGGAGGTAGATGGGTTAGAGAACAGACTTGTGTTTACAGATGAAACGATTTTTCGCATTTCTGGCAAAATTCATCAGCATAATTTACGATTTTAGAGCATGGAAAATCCACATAATGTAGTGGAACATGAGCGTGATTCTCCAAATGTGAATGTTTACCGCGCCATTTCCAACAGTTGGTTTAACGAATGTATTTACCAAGATATGCTATCAGAGGGATTGTTCTGTCAGTTGAAGGAAGCAGTTTCCGGATTATTCTGCAGGTGTTTCGCCAAATTGGCATAAAAACGTACTTGAATGATAGTCTAAACCAGGATTTCTTAAACTGTGAGTGACCCTCAAGGAAGTCGCCAAAAATTTTAGCAGTTTTGATATTTCTTTATCTTAATATAATAATTTTACAATTACCAAATATTTTTTCACAATGTATCTGAAAATAGATAAAGCTAAGACAATACAGACAAAGAAAAAATAAACGAACGCGTTTCGACACATTCCTTTTATAATACAAGCGTTCATTTTCCTTGCTTTGGACGTGACGCTGTCATTTTGTCTGTTACTTATTTAAAATTTTCACATTGTTCTAAGTCTTAAAATTAGAAATTAAAGTTAATGACCTAAAACTTCAGTTGTATATTACAGTACAAGTGAAAAAATTGACAGTTTCACTCACGTGTGTGTCGGATTTGCACAATATTTATGGGGTCCCACAAAATTTTTGTAAACATTATGGGTTCCTGGGGTCGTGAAAAAATTTCAGTGATAAAAAGAGGTCGTGACTGAAAAAAGTTTAAGAAACCCTGGTCTAAACCACAGATGGACTGGCTGTTGTTGTGTCAAATGATATTCTATTGCTTCTTCTCCCGTGCTACTGGGCCGATTGACGAAATTGAACTTGCGTTTTTCATATCTCGAAAGCGAGACTTAGGATATGTATTATATTTATATATAGTATTGTTCTAATATAGGTATTTTGACACAAAATGTGACTTTTTCTGAAATGACATACCAATTTTTTTCCATATTTCGATTCTATGACTCAACTTATGCCAAACTGACAAGTTTTGTAAAAATGGCACAAATAGTTTTTAAAAAATTAGCTCTCAAAACGCTTTGTGGATGTTGAAGACATCAAGAAGAACGTGACGTCGACATTGAAGAGCCTTCGGAAAGAGGACTTTAAAAATTGTTTCCACAACTTATACAGCCGAACACAGAAGTGTGTTACGGCAGATGGGGATTACTTCGAAACGTATTAAAAGGTTACGTTTTTCACATCATCTGTTCTGGTTTTATTAGAGCAGTCCTGAAAATTAATAGCCACACCTTGTAGAACTGTCCTATTTTTTGTTTGTTTGCTCGATGTATATATCGATATCAAATATAAAAGCGCAGTTTTACTGCTGGAAAAGGGAATGCTTGACATAGTCTCCCTTCAAATCAATTTTTTTTTTTTTTTTTTTTTTTTCCATTCTGGCGTGTCCCAGTTTTCTTAGTATCGCGACCTGCGAGCTGTTTGGAAAAAGGGAACCTCTGCTTTCTAGAAATTCTCTAGAAAAAGTTGCTCTTTATGAAAGAAAAAGAAGGAATTCAGAAGAAAATAATATTATAATGGATTAATAATAAACAAATATGAATAACTATCAGTTACATTAAATAACAGTTGTGAATAAATTCATAAATTAAATAATTGTCAGGATTTCCAGAAATAATTCACTTCAAGATGACGTGGAACTAATCGGAAATGTACCTGCAAAGGAGGAAGAGGATGATGAGAAGGGGGATGATGTTAAAGACGGTACAGTGAGCAAGAAAGTTACGTGGAAGGAATCTGGCAAAAAATTGCTGACTTTTATAAGATTATCCGAGAAATGCTCGTCTATGTCCATACATGATGTTATGAAACTTCACTGTATACACAGTAATTTTTTTTTAAAACTACAGTGAAAATCTCGTAAGCAAGCAGACATTCGAAGTTATATGCCTTTATGTTAAGAAATTCTTTAATTTTCAAGTGATAATATATGAAAATTTTAAAATATTGTTTAACTTTGTTTTTCTGAAATATAATATTATGATATGTATTTAAATAATCAGTAAGATTTCGGATATTATTTATTTATTTAACTGTAGCTGATAGATCAGAAACACCACCGACGGACTTCGCATGTTGCAATTTCTGCAGATGACATCGCAAAACATGAGCAAATACCGTTTTTTGCCGGCGTATAAGATGCACTCTTTTTATTTTTATTTTTTTTTAAATATGTCTGAAATATGGTGCATCTTATACGCCGATACTCAGTGTTTGATTATATTCATTTCTGGAAATTAGCTTTATCCGGAGTTATGCGATTTTTTTCTTGTTTCCTTGCTGAGTGTGTGAATATTACAGTTACGCAAAGTTCAGTGAATGCGCATCCGCTGCCATCGACGATCACAGCTGGGTTCGTTTAAACATTCCAATTTTTGTAAACGACTTTTCAGTGTGTGAAATTTCTACTGTTCAATTTTCTTAAATTTGTTGGCAAATTACGGCTCAAAAACAACGTCGGCATTACTATAACATAGCATACAAGCTACATGTGATTGCATATGCTAAAGAACATGGAAACAGGGCTGCGGAGAGGTATTTCGGTCCACCCCCAACTGAGAAAATGATAAGAACTTAATAGAATCAGGAAGAGGATCTAAAAAAACCTCATAGATTGGGTATTTGCAAAAAGTATTACTTTATATTTAAAATACTGTAAATTCATTATAATGATAAGTAATACATTTTAATCCTTCAAAAATGTGTATGAAAAAAGGGGTGCGTGTTATACGCCGGCAAATACGGTAATTTCTAGTAATATGTATTAAACTATCCCGAAAAATCTCTTATCCGGATTCGAGGCGGTTTCGGTTAAAAGGAATGTTTCTACAATATATTTAAATATACGTTTTTGTAAAAATTTGGCAAATAGGATGGCTTTAAAGAAAATCTAGGGTACACCTCTGTATGACACTTTTAGGCGTAATCTGAGGAATCGAGCAGCATGTTATTGTTTTCCTTTTAAACCGAATTTTAACCATTTCATCATTTCCTCGAGACAGACTCGTCGATTTGAATAGTGTCGTCAGATGTCAGCGACGAAACACACTCATCGAGACTGAATGTGGTCTGTATCGTTAACCCCGATAGAAACTCGGTGATTCGTCTTTTTCAACCTTCGAATGTAGCGAAAATGAAAGAAGAATTACTGCTCGTTTGAAAAAGCATACCTTTAAGGAATCATCTTTGTTAATTTTCATATAAGAGACTGGGGAACACAAAAAAAAAAAAATAAATAAATAAATAAATAAATAAATAAATAAATAAATAAAATTCCTGCGCAGGTTGACGCTATTTAACATCATTTTTGACAGTGGCTAGTCAGCCGTTGAGACCTCAGCTGTTGCACTCACAACAAACACTTCCATAGCATACACATTTATCTACACCTATATTTCACCACGACGTGACCCCGTACGGGTCACGGATGACTTAATTACTTACAATTGGAATACATGAAATTTTAGGTGAAGATCTAAATGCACGGCACCGCGCATGTAACTGCTTAAATTCTAACAGCATAGGCACCGTAATCTACAATTTAGTCAATTCCATGGCAGGGTTACGAATTGCAGCTCCAAAAACCCTATACTGCCGGTTCCACAGAATCGTAGATTTCTTCTTTCTCAGAAACACCAGTGTTCCACTGGAGGTTTGTACGCTGGATGAACTCTCATCCGATCACAACCCAGTTCGGATACTCCTGGATATCAGTAGTTATACGACAACAGACAAAAGAGCCTTTACTACTGACTGGCGTAAATACGTCAAAGCTCTAAACAACATTCAATACACACTTCTAACAATACAGTAAGGGAATGACATTGACAGTTTAGTAAAGAGCTTTACAGAACAAATTCAAGCTGCATATAATGGAGCAAAAAAAGTGAAATTAAAGCCAGAAACAGTCGTACCAAGAAAAGAGTGAACTCATTAAACGACGAAATACAGCTCGGAGAAAATTTCAACGCACCAGATATCTTGTAGAAAAACTAGATTTAACTAATCGTGTAACCCAGTCAAATCTCAGACTAACGTACAAGCACAACTTGACTGGTCCATCACTCTCCTCGGATGATAATTCGCTGTGGAAAGCTATCAAAAGGTATAAGAAATGCTACAACAACATTCCGACCCTTAAAGGCCCCCATAGGATTCATTACATTGAAACTGAGAAAGTAGAACTTATTGCTCAGCATCTGGAATCACAGTTTCAACTTCACAACATACATGACACAACAACAGAAAAGATTATCACTAGCTTTCAGAACAATTACTCTTCCCATCCGCGCATTGACAACATACACCCAATTATACCATCGGAAGCCCTTAAATACATTCAACGACTGAAGAAGAAGAAATCCTCCTGGCACGACAAGATCTCTAACCATATGATCCAAAAATTCCCAAAAAAGACTATTCGTCGTCAAAAGCTTTAACCTGATCCTGAAATGGCAATATTTCCCTCAAGGAAGCTTGCTACAATAACCCCGATATTAAAGCCTGGACAACCACCAAACAAACCAGATTCTTACAGGTCCATCAGCCTCCTGCCATGCTTAAGCAAAATTACTGAAGCAATCATTCTTCAAAGAGTGAACAAGCATCTGGAAGATAATAATACCTTCATCCCTTTCCAGTTTGGATTCCAAAAGAACCTAGGCACAACAAACCAACTGTACAGAGCTGTTGAAACGATTACTGAAGGAATAAAAAACAAGATCACAGGTGGAATTTTCTTATACATTTTCCAAGGCTTTCGATCGCGTATGGTTGAAAACACTCCTCTACAAAATACACAATCTGGGTTTCCCAGATTACATCACAAACATAATTGAATACTACCTGACTGGTAGAGACTTCGTCGTTCATGTTTTCGCCTCGCATTCTATACAACATCCCATATTAGCAGGCGTAGCGCAGAGGTCCCTCCTGGCACCCACACTTTTTAATATGTACATCAACGACATTCCTGCAACTCGAACACGACACTCGCAATGTACACAGATCACACAGCGATCCTGACGCAATGTGCATTTGTTGGATCAGTGGTACAACGGTTACAAGATCACATAAGCATACTTGAGCTTTGATTGCAAAAATGGAAAATCCTTAATGTTAATGTAGACAAGATGCATGCCATCTTGTTTACCAAGAAAAAGAAAGTTAATAAAAACTTGTATTTCTACGGAGCATCTATCACCTGGGCTAAAATGGTTCCTTATCTCGGAATGATCCTCAGTAATTCTCTCACATAGACCCCACACATAACATCTCTTATATAAGTTTCGAGCTCGTAAAGCAACACTATTCCCCTTAGTTGCTCGAAACAGCGTTCTATCTATAGACAACAAGTTATTCATTTACAAATCCGCATTGCGTCCCATGCTCTGTTATGCCTGCCCAGTATAGGCATATTCTTGCAAATCGAATAGAAACAGGCTCCAAACAGCCCAAAATTGTATATTACGTCAAATTTCAAACTCATCGTGGTACATACGTAATAACCGTATTCATTTTGAGCTCATAATGGACCAACATAAAACTATATGCTGTAAATTAGCAAGGAGTTTTTTCAAAAGCCAAAAAAATATTCAAAACCCTGCCATTAAAATATGTAATTACGACATTAATAATCCTGCTAACTGCAAACGCCCTATGGCCATACTTAATGTAAATATTGATTAATGTTTTCTTACTGTTACCCGCATCATTACTCATCACTTATATTATATACTGTATCCATGCTTGTTATATATGTATATGTGATAATAAAAGCAAAGGAAAAGACGGAACACTGTAGATGCGTGATTAGACCCATATTGAAGAAGATTTTGATTGCGTAGTATGCTAGTAATGCTAACTTAGTAATATCTAAAGAACTTGGCAGTTGAGGCAGTTTTAATTCCATTTTTATTTGCAACTGATATTTGTGGCCACAATTACTTGGCACTCTAATCGTGCCTTTCCACAGAAGATTTACATTTTTGATATTGTTGAGATAGAAAGCAAGCCAGCGAAATTACATCTTAGCACAGTAGAGAGCAAAAGCTGAAGTGCGTAATTATGAAGGATGGAAGCACGGCGAAGAGAAAAGTTTTGGTTTATAAAGGCAGTTTCAGTTCCCAATTATTACGTTATCAGAGCTGCGCGGGCCATAGGATGATCTAGAAATGACGCAATGCAGAGAAGTTATTACGGTTTTAGAATATAGAGAGGAAGAATTAATGTTTATAGTTTAAACTATAATTTTGATTCATATATTTTTATCTTACATATATATCTCTTCCCATATATGCACATATTTTGTAGCTTGTTATGCCTTTTGACAGGACCAGTGTCAATTTAATATTGACAATTTGCTATTTCAAATTGCTCAAACTTATCCATTATTTACCTGCCTTTTAATTCTTTTCCCTTTCTAAATTTTTCACCGACGGAGCTGCACGTATTTCTTGTTTATTTTTCTATTTGCTGTATGTCTCCCTTTCAGGATATTAGTCACCGGCTCGAAAGGCCTGTCACCAGATGCGTCCCCCCATTAATCGACTCTGTTTCACTACATCTTTAAATTCTTATCTCATATTAACTTGTTATTGTGACTAGTCAGCGCTTCAGAAACAAAAAGTATGCTTGGAGGAAAAACGATAATAAATATTTCAGTTTTTTTCGACGATGTAGTTGTTGAATAAAGAAATAAGAATGGTATAATAATTGCAAATGATTTATTGAGGATATAAGGCCAGTGTAATGCTTTGCAAATAATAAAAAAGGTTTTAATAAAATACAAACTAATACATATAACGAGTAGTTAAAACTGTTTGTAGCTTTCCAAACAATCAGAGATTTGGTTTGGTCACAGATGTCTTCAGCCTAATGCCAATGTTGCCTTCAGCGTCACAGCGTTGTGTAAGATAGCGTGATGCTCTTCTCAGAAGAGTATTTTCATAATCTTCGGGTGTAGCACAATGCGCCTGCAGCACAACGCTGATCTTAAACGTGCTATTGACCCAACGTACGTTGCAATCGCAGTGTAAAGGATTTCCTATGGGAAAAAATAGATAAATAAATAAATAAAATTGCAATCCAAAATTTCAGTAAGCCAATTCTTACATCTTTTGAAATTATTTCAAGATTGTGCAAAATCTTTTAATTCTTTTATTTATGTTTCATACTGTTTAATACTTATGCTGCATTTTTTGTGTTATTCAGAAATTTCGATAGCTACCTCTTAACTCTATAATTAACCAACGAAGAATCTGTTTGTATGTTCCTCGCACAGCGAAAATAACGGCGGCACCTACAGCGAAATACCCCCATATGCGGTCAGGTCGTAAATTTACAATCCCCTTTTTTCAGGGGGAGAGCTGACAAGGAGGGGACGATCTTGCTCCGGATCTTCAGAAAATGTGGGGGTTGTTTAAACATCTAACTTCTCTACATTCAGTTTTATACAGATGAAAATACAAATTGAATTCTTCGAATGAATGCAATCTTGTGCAATGAAATTGTATTACTTAACGATAAACTGTAAGATAAATAGCATCTTTTTTTAAAGCCATAGGTGTAGAAAGACAGATATTTGTTACACGAATGAATTTGTAGTAAATATTGAGTTTTTCATTTCGAATGCTATGTTCCATGTATGCGAAGTAGCTGAGTATGTGAGATAATAGTCATAACCGAATGGCTTTCAACCTTTTCACGGCTAAGGACTGTTGCTCAATTACATTGTGGTCGCTGCTTTTTGGTTAATTTTCTAATGACATATAACCAATAATTGTTTTTATTTGAGACTTATGAATAAAATGACGCAAACTAGACTGCAGAAAATTCTTAAGAATGAAGTTAAATAATACTGAAAAATACATTATTGATGCACTTTTGGGTATATGTAGTAGTATTAACTACTACTATAATCCTTAAACGGAATCCTTAAATTATATATATATCTATGTATAGGTATATATAAATGGAATCGAATATAGAACAAGGTATAAAATATCTTTATTATACAATGTTCATTACCATACGTATATTTACGTAATATCAATATAAATAGTTCGTTAAGTTTCGTACATATATAATTAATTTTTATCCGACTTTTCCTTTCTTTTAATCATCATATATATTTAAATACTACTTGATAAGTATACATAAAATATAGCAGTTTTTTAAGCTACTTATTTATATATCTATTGTTTGGTCTGGTTTGTTTGATTATAGCAAAGCATTCGACGGTTATTTGCCTAAGAGTAAGGGTGCCTCGTGGAGAACTTTCTAAGCAAAACTGACTCTTATGCACGTTACACGTGGGGAAAACCTCGAAAACGCCAATACAGCCATCCCCGTCGATCCGGATTCGAACCCCGGATCGACCTGCCAGAGTTCAACGACTTTACAGCTCAGCCGCTAGTGAGCTACACACACATCCACACATATACATTAAATAGTATTTACATGTCGTTTATAAAGTATAATTGAGTGCAATTTAATCATAATGAGTTACAAAATATTCTGGAATTACTTCACTTCGTAGACGTTTTGTTAAGCTTCACCATATTTCTTAAAGAGAATCTCAATGCTAGTTCCATTTCCAAGCTGTTTATGTACCTTATTTTTCATGCTTTGAATTATATTTAGAAAATTATTTCACTTGGTTATAGCTGAAAATGCAGTTTTTTATTGAAGAATTTAAGGGTAAGAAGAGAATTATGTCCTTTTCTAATTATTCTTGAAGCATTTAATTTTTTTTTTAAAAAAAGCGCGCATTAATACAGATCACTGAACTAAAGTGCTCGATACAAGACAGATTAATTAGCTATTAAATTTTCATTTTCATTGAGTAAAAATGAATTCATCTGCATTCTATAAGAAAGTAAATATTCAAAAAATTTTTTTTTTCTATTCTCGCAGTCATAATATTTTTTCTTAAATATTTAGCTAATTCATATTCAAATATTCCAATCCATTACAATTAGTAATAAATCACTACAGTAAATAAATAATTAAATCAATTAAATGGAATTTTAATTGATTTTAATTGCCATTTTCCCTCTGATAAACCCCTCTTTAGAGTTCAATAGCAGTCGATCAGCTTTTGTTGGGGGTTCATTTTTCTTTATGGTATGCTTACGTTATATATGTATGTATTATGCATTGCTCATACTCGTCAATTGCAGCTTTTAATATTTTTTTGGAAAAAAATCAATATGAGAATCCAGAAAATGATTCTTAGCGACGCTAAAACTATTATTACTAAGCACTCTCATGCCACAGTGTTAAAAAAAATCCCATTGTTTAAAGGTAGGTTCTATGCTCATATTTTAGTCTAAAATTAAAGGCTGCGAGTCAAAATTAAGGGGGTTGATCTTAGAAAGCCTCAATTAGAAGTAGTTATAGGAAATGTTAATCAATACTTAGAATCTTACGGATTAAACACTTATTTCCTATTTGATCACGTGTATGGCAAACAGATATTCGTGATTCATAAAGAAAAGAAAGGTGAATCAAAATGAGTTATATTCTTGTTTTTCCAACTGCAAAAACATCTTAATATACTATCGGATTTAATCTTTAAATTATTCCAATAATAATCAGAACAATGGGGGCCATTATTCTTAACTATAATTTACTAATGCAAATCCTGTTTTGGTTTCATATGGCTTTCATTAATTACGTTAATGATATACTGATACTGAATGAGACCTAAAAACACCTTTTTTTAAAAAATATATCTTCCCTTATGATCCCTGACACAGCCGTTTACTTTCCCCTTCCGTAATTAATGTCAGTCTCCTGCTCTTGACCGCATTTGCCAAGCCACTCCCACAGCTACCACATTTTAAACACACAAAACAAAAACACAACTCTCGCTTGCTAACAAAGACAAAACCTCGCACAGCTTTTCTAATTATTTATTGATGATTCGAGGCCTAAAGAGTAGCGGTGGAAATATGAGGCGAGATTCTAGGTACAAAGAAGTAGAAATAGGGATACTTATTAAATTATGCAACGTTAATATTGCTATGTATTCTTATTGGAATGTAGGTTTCTTTTAAAGAAATAATATTGTGATAGTTAACTGTAGTGTATTCAAGACTATTTATTATTTTAGTTCTTACTGTAACCTCGTTCTTCGGATATTAAATGATTTGCATAATGCATAATTGTTCCTTCTCTGTTTTTGGGCATTAAGATTATTTAAAAAAGGGTACAAGGACATATGACATTTTTTTATGTTTATCTGTTTCAATGAAGAAGAAATAAGAAACATATTTGTGACCACAAACATTTTCTCATAATTCAAAGGAAGATCTATGGAGGTCCTCCCATTGCATTTCTGACGCGTACTTTTGTTCTTTACAAGGTCAGATAATTCTTTGCTCCTCTTGCTCAGAGTGTGACCTTTACGGTCGGGATAAAGGTCAGAACAAAGACGATCATCGCCAAATAATGCGTACTTTTATCAAATGAACATCAGATTAAGTAAAAGAAAATAATCAACGCCGCGCGGACAAGAGATAAACAGGCGTGCAAATATTGGTTCCTTACGAAAGTAAATCATTAATTTCGACACCATTTTCTTTTTAATTATAAGACAGAAGTTGTATCTAAATCATTCATTTTATAAATAATCAGCCCTTATGAAAATATTTTATAGAATTCTATGAAAAATATCCACTGTTAAATTTCTTAAAATCCTTCAGAATTATGCCCCAATTTTCGATCAAGAAAGTCAAAGATCTTCTGTAGAACTCTATAAAATTTTATATATAGGTTTTACACAGTTATCTATATAGATTCTATGGAAATACATATAGTTATCCTTTAGAAATTGATGAAAAGATTCTATAAAAATCTGCACATTCTAAGGGTCACATATATAGAATCTAATTTAAGGTGTACAAAATCGACTAACAGAATTCTATAAAATTTTACTTATTACTTCTACACAGTTACTTATAGATATTTCACAGAGATTTGGGCAGAGTCTATAAAAATGTATAGTTTCTAAGATATATAGAATATAATATAATCTGTACAGAATCAACTACTAGAATACCATGGAAAATATCTGGTTGTAAAGGAAGTTTTCCACCAGAAAAAGTTCTTAATAGTTTGAAAAAAAAATCATGAAAGCAGTACCTTTAGTGCGGATACTATCACCAGCTAAATCTATAATTTTTTGCCAACGTTTAGTAGTTTCAAAGCCTTCGGCCCAAGAACTTGGGGGTCGCGAATCCAAAAACAAATCAACCTCATTTCTGACGTCCTGCGTAGAATGGATGATAGCACCAGCAAGACGTAGCTGCAGGTGTGAAAGAAGGTAGAAGCTTCTATAGCTTTACAAAACTTCTGTAGAATCTTATAGAAAACCATAAGGCGAAGGGGAAAAAGTGTCTCTATGCTGTTGACGTAGTCAGCTGATCTCGTTTGCAAGGTGTTAAGTGTTGCCATACTTTTTTTATGTTAGCTATACTATTTATATTTGGAATGCAAATTGATGAAAGTATTCGGATACTGAAGATATTCGGATTTCTTCCACATATTTTCATGAGTAAAAATTGTTACAGCTTGGAGGTGTAAAAAAAGGGTTCATATTTTTGGTTAATTTTTTTTTCGCTCTACTGGCATGTTTATTCAAAGTTTATACGAACTGTAAACACACAAAAATACTAATTAGGTAATTGAAAACACTGTAAGATATCAAACTGTTTAGTTTAATTATTCTTTGTTTTGAGGCTGTGAATGGCAATGATTGTTTGGATGTCTTGAAATGTGTAATGCGATTTAAAATGGAATTCTAAGTTTTGAAACTTTTATTTTGGGAAACTGGTAACATTTTATTTTTATGTATTTAAAACTGTTAATTTTAAGATTTTAGTAACACAATCAATAGGACATTATAGCTCTATTACTAGGATTTAATTTTATGATTTGCATTCTGCGAAGTGTTTTGATGTTAGTTTTAAGATATTATGAGACGAATGTATTTTAAGGCATGAGTAGCCTACTCTAGTTATGGTTTACTTTAGTTATTACTAAGTGTTGCAACAGTTCTTATTTCTAGCATTAGCGTCTGGGTAGACATCAGTGTCTGGGCTAATATGATTTATAGAGGCGAAAAGAGAGGGAAAAAAATGTATGTAACGTGGACGCACACAGCTGAATAAGGTTTGCATTTACAAGTAATGTTTTCGAAAATCTGTGTAATCAGAAGTAATGTGAGAGAGATTATTGAGAGTCAAAAAATTTTTATTTTCTCCGAGAGCTGGAAGTGTTAACATGAGCATTGAACAGACATAAAACTTTTGTTATCTGTCTGCGCTAGACGAGTGTTAACATCGATATTAACGCTGTAGGGTTTGTATTTATTTTAACTAACATTTATTTTAAGTTTAAACTATCTTTCCTGTCAAGCCTTACTTTCCCCTGGAACTGCCAATGCCAGAGTATGTAAATTTTAGTAGAACGCGCAAGGATTCAAATTATCAGCGGAAGTATTCTGAGTTAAATAGAAAGGAAACGAGTTCGAGGTGTGCTGTTCTTACTTCACGAGCGCGGATGTAGTTAGCCAGAAATTGAAGAACCCCGCGTTTCGGCCTGTGTGCTTGCCTGGAAGGATTGTTAATCGTTCAAGTGATCTTCAAGTTTGCTGAATTAGCAGCGGTATTGTAAAACGCGGTGAGGTTAGTTACTTTTAGAGAGCTTCGTAGTTAGAGTCTTGTCATTAGTTTCTTTTCAGGTTATTATTTTTATTTTACCGCCGAGATGGCGTAGTTTGTGAGCGTCAAGAGCACGCACTTATAATTTATTACGTTGAATAAAAACGGACTTAAACCATTAACAAGACTCTGTCATTTATCCAGTTTCAACAGTCACCTCTTGGTTGCGTGCAAGTTGGAGGCGCGCAACGCTACATTGGCGCCCGAGCACTTATCGAACTGAAATGGCCGAAAATCGGATGGAAACCGCTGGACAACACCAAGAAATGACAAGCCAATTGGAAGGATTTGGATACCTGGTCCAGACTTTGAGAGCGTCAATCAAGCCAAACGTCAATTTCGACGGAAAAAATTCGGTGGCGATATTTCTAGAAGGCCTAGAAAATCACTTTCAGCTCTACCCTGTGCCTGAAAGACAAAAAGTTGCCATCGCCACATCCGCACTAAGAGGACAGGCCGCGCTATGGTGGAAAAATATAGGCAAATTTTTATTAGGGGAATTTGGAAGCCAGGCATACACATTTGAAAATTTCAAAAAATCTTTAGTAAAGGCCTTCCCCATAGTGAAAGATCGAGGAAGGCTGGAACATACGGCTTTAAACTGAGCATACACTATTCAATTTCATTAAAATTTGTAGCATAAAATAATATAGGTTAGGTTAAGTTATTTTAATTACGGCAAAGCCTCGAGGGCTATCTGCCTAAGGGGAACGATGCCTTCGTGGAGGATTTTCTAAGGGAAACTGGCTCGTATACACGTTACACATAGGGAAAACCCCGAAAACACCCATGCTGCCAGCCCGTTCGCGGGATTCGAACCTTGGACCGAACTACCAGTGTTCAGCGACTTAACCACTCGGCCGCTGGTGGGCCACTGAAACAATATAAGTTAATGTTTCTTCACGACTAATAGAAAGAAAATCATGCTTATCTATTAATTGTATAGAGTGAAACAGGTAACTAGTTTTGAAGAATGTTGTCTAATTAGATAGAAAAATCTTTTGTCAAATAAAGAGTTGCATACATTTAATTATTTACTTACAAAAAATACGAAACACTTGCATGCAAAGATTGTTATAATCGGATTTAATTATCTAAACTAGAATTAAATACAAGATTTTGTAAAACTTCATATTTAATGATTTACTTTATATTAAGTGAATTTTAAGAATATCAGGCATGAACTCACAAAAATTTAAGTAGCGTATTTTTTCGCACTGATATCAGAAACAAAATTGGTATTAGTTACAGAGATATTATTAAGATTTTTCAAGGTCTTCGGATTTTAATAATTATGCTGTTCCTGTGACAAATGTATCGAGATATTTAAAGGCAAGCATTTTGCAACATACAAATTGTATTTACAATTTTGAATTTTTATTAATCCTACATTTAATTTAATCCTATTTTTAAGTCACACATTTGTTTAATTTACTTAGCTTGGTAAATGATGCTATTTACTACAAATTGACTAGCATGATGATAAAGAATGCCATCTGCTATAGATTGACCTAAGAACAATTTAGTTAACAAATTCTTGTAATTTGAATTCGAATTTCATGTAACTCAGAAAATTTTCTTGATGTCAGAATGACGTCTGATAGTATGGTTTCTTATGGAAGCATATTGTTGAGCTTAAAACTCTGTTCGAGGTATACTGGCTTTTGTGTAGATGTATCTATGTACAAAATTCGTAGCTCTGGGTCTATTAGCTTACACGCAGCATGAACGAAAGAAATACACACAGAAACTTCCTTTATAGTATGAGTACAGTTATATATCAGAACATCTTTCATTGCTACATATTCAAAGTATCCTTTTAATAACATTTGTAACAATCAAGTTACTAATAATTGTTTTAGGCTTTTGTCGAATTACAACAAAGTTAATGAACACTTTTTTAACAATGCTAATAAACCATAATCATTAGAGATATCAAATCTAGTGGTGCTAAAATTTTACGTGTGGATCACATTTGCTTACATTTGTTATTTTTACTGCTGAAAACGAATTCGGGCCATTTTTAGAAATGGGCTTCTTTTTGTTGACAGTATTATGTTACGTTTTTATACCAACACCGTTTATCGACAGCCTATTGGGCATACTTATTTGTTTTGCGTTTGCCTTCATTTTGTTTCCTCGAAGAGAAGAGAAAACTCGAAAACGTAACGATGAAAATACCATTAACCTTATTGAACACAACTATAGTGCCGGAAAGAAGGTACAAAATTTAGATTTCTTTGATTCATGTGCTGATATTCATGAACATAATGTCGATTCCTTTGATCTGGATATAGACAATGACACCCATCTCCTCCAAGTTCCTAACGAAGCTTTTGATAATAATGTTCTAAATTTGCATATTGATAGTGACACTGACCACATCGAACGTTTTGCCAAAGATTTCAATAATAATCCCACTGAAGTTTACCATATAATTGATGGAAATCAATTGAATTACCTCCACGAAGAAGCAGAAAGGAATTTTGATTACCCAAAACCTGATAACTCAGGTAATCAAACAGGCATGAATAGCAGTATAACCATCTTCTACCAGGAAGACCCCAGTTTGCATGCCTCTATTAAATCATTGGATGCTGAATGCATTGTATCGCATACCGATCTTGGAGCACAAGGGGACATCAATTTCGGCAATCTCATCAACACAAATAATAAACCAGAAATAAATAGCAAAATGGATCAAGTAGACAGAATAGAAGTGAAACCAATTCAAGAATTTCAAGAACGCCTTATTGATATCGTCGTTGATACCGTCGCTGTTATCTACGTTGATGACGAGAATACTCAACATCCTTCATCACATTCTAGCAAGCGTTTCACAATGTCAAAATTAAGAAAAGCTTTACTTAAATATTTTCGCTTTAAAAAAATTAAAAATAAACATAACAGTTTAAAGCATCATATCAAAATCTAAGTTTACATAATTTCAATTTATGTTCGTGATGAATTTGTTCGAAATGACACCAATCTAATTGACTGACTAAAAATTGTACATTGACTGACGAGAGACTGACTAACTGACGATCACACTAATTGACCAGTGACTGAAGTGACTGAATAAATATAGGAGATTGACTGACTTTGACTAAATAAGTGACGATCCCATTGATTGAATAAAAAATTGGACACTGACTGACCAGGGACTGGTCATGTGATGATCTCCTTGACTGACTGAATAACTGAGCTCATAAGCAGAACCTATATTTATTTAATAAAAAAGAGACTAATTGGGGAGCCAAGGAAGTGGCTTAATTATGACTAAACTGTGCATTTTGCCAAAATTAAGGCTTTTAATTAAACCTTAAGAATTATTTTTATTATATTTTTGCAATTAATGCATTTTTTACTATGTTTATATCATATTCCCTTTTAAATGCTATTTTATTTTTACTTATTTGTTTATTAATATTTACTTTTATGTTTTTTTGTGTTTTCTTATTGTTACTTTTTAAATTTTATATTTCTTTTTTCTTAATATTTTATTTTTCTTAGCATTAATTTTATTATTATTAATATTATTACTATTATTATCTTAATTTTGTATTTGATTTACTTATTTCTAAATTTTTTATTATAGTTTTTATTACAATTTCATTTATTATTACCATTTCAAAAAAATTTCGAACCCGTTATAAAGTTTAGACTTGTATTAAAAATTAAATGTAAAATTAACACTTTTGGCTCTCGAATAAAATTTTAATCATTCGTCTTGTCATCTCATTTGTATTAAAGACTTTCGTTTATTATTATTCATTTATGATTTATTATAATATTCAAAGCTTTTTTCTTGAAAAACTGCATGAATCATAAAATATTGGCATTTGAGGCAAAACTAAGAGACTTCATACTCCGCCCTAAGGGTTTCCATTTCTATATCCAGATCCCAGAGAATGATTTTAAATAAAGAATAGTTTAGTTAACAAATTCTTGTAATTTGAATTCGAGTTTCATGTAACTCAGAAAATTTTCTTTATGTAAGCGACCTCTTTAAAAGGAGATTTATTGTTATATGTTTACAATTTGTATTTTTTCCCTTTCGCATTTTTATTTTTCCAGTTTGTTCAATTATAAATTCTTATTTCAATTTGGATAATTTTTAATATTGTGTTAAAACTCTTCTACAAGTTTGCGAAAGACGCGCTTTTCCGGTACGAAAAATGCAAGCTAAATTTCGTTAATCAGCCCTGTAGAATGGAAGATACAAAACTGTCACCTTCTAATTCCTTGTACAAGTAAGAACTGTAATTGCTCAAAATTTAGGGTACCAGGTTTCAAGAAACCTCTGTGGTTGTGACCCAATTTAACCCACTATAAATCAATTGAAATGATTTTTTTTGGCATAGTATCTGGACAGAATAAATATGGAGCTCTTTTTACCAATAACGGATTGTAAAATGAATTCAGCAAAGAGATTTTTCGGTATTTGCAAGTATTTTCGTTTCAAGAAATACGTATCTCGATTAACTCGAGAATGAGTAGACGTAGAATGTTTTAGTATATGGGAGTGCTATAACATATAGTTGTACTCCTCGCTTTTTCGTGGCAATCGGTCACTTAAACATGTATAAATATCTGTCCTGTTACTCCCGCTTGTTCAGCTCTGTATTTGTGTTCTTATCTATTAGTAAATTTTGCATTTTTGCCTTTTAGAGGGGTAGAATTATGTTGTTCTTATGTTGCGGTTACGGATTTTACAACTTTAGTGCATGGGATAGCTATCAATTTATGAGCAATGTAAAAGTGATGGTAGGCGCAACGAGGCCATTTATTTGCATTTCAAGGAGTTAGTAGAGTTAGTGAATTAAGTCATTTGGTGCGCCAACTTTCATGTCCGTTTGCATAGGGAGACTAAACATTAACTTTCAATATTGTATACCAAAATTTTGGTCTGTCTGCCTGTTGGCTGATTTGCTTGTTTGGATGCAGAAACTCAAATTTTAATTGTAAAAATTCTTTTTAACTGTAATAAACGTTTTAGATTTTTATATATTTTACAGTTATTAATGAAGGTGTTTTAATAGTCCTTACAGAGAAGTCGTGTGGTGGCCACAACAGATATTTTATTGGGTGCATGTACCTAAATTAAATATACGTTCATGTTAGGTAAGTGGTGAGCGAAAGTGTTTATGATTTTATATATAAATAAAAATCAAAAGATTTGAGTAGGAGGAAAAGGGATGTGAGACCTTTAGATCGAATATAATATTCTGAAAACAATGTACTGATTTTGGAGAAAAGACAAAAGAATAGTTTATTTAAACTCCCACTTCTCTTAAGTCTGTGATTGTGACCCAATAAGCAGTGAAGATAATAAAGATTTCCATTCTAAGTCTCATGAATTTTTTCAGGCATGTGTATAAGTGTTAGAAGAATGTTCAGCCAACAGCATTAAGCAGACGCATAATTTAGCTCTATTGGTTCACCGAAGATGAAATATAAGTCACTTTCTCGTTTCCGCTCTCTAGTCATAATCTGTTGGATGAGAAAATGACCATCGCACGAGCTACCTCAATTCCATTCCCTCAATCCCTTAGTAAGGTAAGCGTTCTGAAAACGCCATGTTGTCTCAACTTATTATATCTTAAGACACAATAACACGCCGAATAAAAGTATTTATTCGGCGTGTTATTGTGTCTTAATTATAGAAGCCCCAAACAGGCTTACATTTTGCTTTCTTTTTTGCACGTGGTGTGGCCGCCATTTTGTGATTGTAGGAGTTTTGGTGAGTACATTTTTGCAATTTTCAAGTTATGTTTATGTTTTGTACATTTGGATATTGTGCTTTGCTTGTCTGATTTCATGCATTTTGCTTACAAACATTTTGTTTTCTATTCATTTCAGTGAGGGATTTTTCTGCTATTTTGTGTGTACTTTATTATTGCTCAGTTAATTTAGTTTGATTTTCTGCATTGTTTATCATGCCTTCATCCGTTAATCGTTTCACTAAATTACGCCTGAAACGGCAAAAATTCCTGAATCATCTTGACTTTTTACTTAAATGTAAATGTAAAAAATTGATCCCCAATTTTATTCATATCAAATCTAATCAAAAACCTTCGAGTCGCGTTTCAAGAATTCTGTTAAATTGCAAACTTGCCTTACTTCGGTCCGTGATAAGGGATACACGTCA
The DNA here is from genome assembly GCF_044657685.1 of Stegodyphus dumicola. Classification (NCBI taxonomy): domain Eukaryota; kingdom Metazoa; phylum Arthropoda; class Arachnida; order Araneae; family Eresidae; genus Stegodyphus; species Stegodyphus dumicola. Next base: position 123,394,306 of record NC_140776.1, read on the forward strand.
ACAATTGTCCAAAATTGAACATGAACTCTATAAGCTTCATCTGGAACTCGCTAAATCATATCCAAAATTCACTGCCCTTGAACAAAAGTCTTGGTCTAGAACGGAGAATGCAGTTAACCGTCATAAAAACACCCTTGCAGTTAAATTCGAAAAACTTCTTTTACAGTCTTCCAGTTCAAGTAGTTCAAAAAATCTTCCCATTGTAAACATCAAGCCAATAGTTAATATTTCTAATGTTAGTCTTTCAGAAGAACAAGAGAGAATTCTAAAATATAATTTTAACTTCTCACAAACCTGTAAACCCTCGATTCCAAAGATTTTAGCTCCTATCGAAAAAGCTTTCAAGTTCAGTAAAGTTTCAGATTCACAGAAAGAAATGATTAGGCATCTTATCGCTCATAATGTGAAATTCAATAATAAACCTTTGAAACCAAATCTCACTGCGAGAGAAAGAGCTACAATGAGCGAGATTCATTCTAACCCGGATATTGTCATTTCAAAGGCCGACAAAGGTGGCCAGATAGTCGTCATGGATAAGAACACTTACATCGATGGTGTCACTAAACTCTTAAACGAAGGACCATATAATCCGATCCCTAAAGATCCTTCACCTTCGGACTTATCCAAAATAAAAACTGCGATCAAATCTTCGCAAATCATTTCAAGCAACTTAAAACATTCGCTTATCCCATCTGTTGCGAATTGTGCCAGATTATATGCTCTTCCCAAAATTCATAAAAGAGGTATTCCTTTCCGCCCTATTGTATCAAATTTAGGTACTGCCTCGTATCCATTAGCTAAATATTTAGTTTCTAGATTTTCCACTCTATTAGACAATAACATTTACACCATAAAAAATTCAATAGAGTTTGTAAAAAAGGTTAAAAACATTTCTCCTCGTAATTTACTCATGGTTTCTTTTGATGTAAAATCATTATTCACCAATGTCCCAGTGGAGGGTGCATTAAGATGTCTAGAAACCAGACTTCGCGAATTTCATTTCTCTTGCATCGAAATTGATGAGCTAATTTCTCTCACTCAACTCTGTTTGAAACAAACACATTTTGTTTTCCAAAATAAATATTACAAGCAAACTGAGGGATTAGCCATGGGAAGCCCCCTCAGTCCCATCCTGGCTGATATCTACATGCATTATTATGAATCAAAATTGTTTGAAACTTTAAACTTCCCGGCATGGTTCCGCTACGTAGACGATACTTTTACCCTGTTTGAAGGTAATAAAGATGATTTAAATAGAGTTCTTTCAACAATGAATTCTATTGATCCTGCTATTCAGTTCACTTTTGAACTTGAGACTTGCAATTCTCTTCCGTTTCTCGACATTCTGGTGACACGTAACACATCCAACTTCAGTACTACAGTTTACCGTAAACCTCCATCGGTTTGCCTTCCACCACACTTTAAATCATGTCATCCGACTAAACAAAAGTTAGCTTCATTTTATTCCTATGTTTTCCGTGCTCTTCAAGTTTGCTCCTCCAAACTAGCCCTTGATGAAGAACTAAATTATTTAAAAGCAATAGCTATTGACAGGGGCTTTTCACCCAACATTATTAATCAAGCAGTTAAAAAATTCTCATCTCAACACACTAAAAGCCACACTCTTTAGTGTGTTTACTCTTTAGTGTTAGGAGATTATAAAAATTCTGTTGTCATTCCCTTCTTTCCATCAATTAGCTATAAAGTTGCACATATTTTGCAGAAATTTAACTTTCGGGTTGTTTACTCTCCCATCAATAAAATTCCAACTTCTATACTCAAGGACCCCATTCCGGATATGAATTCCTGGGGTATTTATAGGATTCCTTGCCAGTGCGGTTTAATTTACATTGGCCAAACTAAGAGAGCCTTAAAATTTCGCGTCAAAGATCATGAGGCATATGTTAGAAAAAAGGAAACACAGAAGTCTTCTGTTGCTCAACATTGTTGGTCCGAAAATCACACTTTCAATTTTTCTGCTGCCAAAATTATTCAAAAAACATCTTCCATTGGAGAACTGGATTTTCTGGAGGCATTTCACATTCATAAAAATCTTTCTGTTCTAGTTAACGATCCTAATTCCAATCCAAATTTGCCTTCGGCTTTTAGAGAAATTATGTTTTAATTCTGGTTTCGCCAACCAATGGCGCCAATTGCTTCTTCTTGTCCAAGCTTTCTTATCTTATCTAAACATTATTTCCTATCTTGTTCATTTGCGGTTTTGCAGCTGAAGATGATGGTTCGGTAAAACCATCGAAACTAGTCCTGTGAAAATTTTGTAAATTAACGCTGATTTTTGTTTTTTGACTTCTGAATTGGTTATTATATCTTCTTATTGAGGAATGTAGAGAATTGAAACGATATGTTCTATTCACTCGGTTTTAAATGTTCACAATGTCTGTTATGATGGTCGTATGAAATGTCGTCGCCTGATATGATGTCAGAATGACGTCTGATAGTATGGTTTCTTATGGAAGCATATTGTTGAGCTTAAAACTTTGTTCGAGGTATACTGGCTTTTGTGTAGATGTACCTATGTACCAAATTCGTAGCCCTGGGTCTATTAGCTTACACGCAGCATGAACGAAAGAAATACACACAGAAACTTCCTTTATATTATGAGTAGAGTTATATATCAGAACATCTATCATTGCTACATATTCCAAGAATCCTTTTAATAACATTTGTAACAATCAAGTTACTAATAATTGTTTTAGGCTTTTGTTGAATTACAACAAAGTTAATGAATACTTTTTTAACAATGCTAATAAACCATAATCATTAGAGATATCAAATCTAGTGGTGCTAAAATTTTACGTGTGGATCACATTTGCTTAAATTTGTTATTTTTACTGCTGAAAACGAATTCGGGCCATTATTAGAAATGGGCTTCTTTTTGTTGACAGTATTATGTTACGTTTTTATACCAACACCGTTTATCGACAGCTTATTGGGCATACTTATTTGTTCTGCGTTTGCCTTCATTTTGTTTCCTCGAAGAGAAGAGAAAACTCGAAAAAGTAACGATGAAAATACCATTAACCTTAATGAACTCAACTATAGTGCCGGAAAGAAGGTACATAATTTAGATTTCTTTGATTCATGTGCTGATATTCATGAACATAATGTCGATTCCTTTGATCTGGATATAGACAATGACACCCATCTCCTCCAAGTTTCTAACGAAGCTTTTGATAATAATCTTCTAAATTTGCATATTGATAGTGACACTGACCACATCGAACGTTTTGCCAAAGATTTCAATAATAATCCCACTGAAGTTTACCATATAAGTGATGGAAATCAATTGAATTACCTCCATGAAGAAGCAGAAAGGAATTTTGATTACCCAAAACCTGATAACTCAGGTAATCAAACAGGCATGAATAGCATTATAACCATCTTGAACCAGGAAGACCCCAGTTTGAATGCCTCTATTAAATCATTGGATGCTGAATGCATTGTATCGCATACCGATCTTGGAGCACAAGGGGACATCAATTTCGGCAATCTCATCAACACAAATAATGAACCAGAAATAAATAGCAAAATGGATCAGGTAGACAGAATAGAAGTGAAACCAATTCAAGAATTTCAAGAACGCCTTATTGATATCGTCGTTGATACCGTCGCTGTTATCTACGTTGATGACGAGAATACTCAACATCCTTCATCACATTCTAGCAAGTGTTTCACAATTTCAAAATTAAGAAAAGCTTTACTTAAATATTTTCGCTTTAAAAAAATTAAAAATAAACATAACAGTTTAAAGCATCATATCAAAATCTAAGTTTACATAATTTCAATTTATGTTCGTGATGAATTTGTTCGAAATGACACCAATCTAATTGACTGACTAAAAATTGTACATTGACTGACGAGAGACTGACTAACTGACAATCACACTAATTGACCAGTGACTGAAGTGACTGAATAAATATAGGAGATTGACTGACTTTGACTAAATAAGTGACGATCCCATTGATTGAATAAAAAATTGGACACTGACTGACCAGGGACTGGTCATGTGATGATCTCCTTGACTGACTGAATAACTGAGCTCATAAGCAGAACCTATATTTATTTAATAAAAAAGAGACTAATTGGGCAACCAAGGAAGTGGCTTAATTATGACTAAACTGTGCATTTTGCCAAAATTAAGGCTTTTAATTAAACCTTAAGAATTATTTTTATTATATTTTTGCAATTAATGCATTTTTTACTATGTTTATATCATATTCTCTTTAAAATGCTATTTTTTTTTTACTTATTTGTTTATTAATATTTACTTTTATGTTTTTTGTGTTTTCTTATTGTTACTTTTTAAATTTTATATTTCTTTTTTCTTAATATTTTATTTTTCTTAGCATTAATTTTATTATTATTAATATTATTACTATTATTATCTTAATTTTGTATTTGATTTACTTATTTCTAAATTTTTGATTATAGTTTTTATTACAATTTCATTTATTATTACCATTTCAAAAAAATTTCGAACCCGTTATAAAGTTTAGACTTTTATTAAAAATTAAATGTAAAATTAACACTTTTGGCTCTCGAATAAAATTTTAATCATTCGTCTTGTCATCTCATTTGTATTAAAGACTTTCGTTTATTATTATTCATTTATGATTTATTATAATATTCAAAGCTTTATTCTTGAAAAACTGCATGAATCATAAAATATTGGCATTTGAGGCAAAACTAAGAGACTTCATACTCCGCCCTGAGGGTTTCCATTTCCTCGTAATCCATAAGTATATCCAGATCCCAGAGAATGATTTTAAATAAAGAACAATTTAGTTAACAAATTCTTGTAATTTGAATTCGAATTTCATGTAACTCAGAAAATTTTCTTTAGGTAAGCGACCTCTTTAAAAGGAGATTTATTGTTATATGTTTACAATTTGTATATTTTCCCTTTCGCATTTTTATTTTTCGAGTTTGTTCAATTATAAATTCTTATTTCAATTTGGATAATTTTTAATATTGTGTTAAAACTCTTATACAAGTTTGCGAAAGACGCGCTTTTCCGGTATGAAAAATGCAAGCTAAATTTCGTTAATCAGCCCTGTAGAATGGAAGATACAAAACTGTCACCTTCTAATTCCTTGTACAAGTAAGAACTGTAATTGCTAAAAATTTAGGGTACCAGGTTTCAAGAAAACTCTGTGGTTGTGACCCAATTTAACCCACTATAAATCAATTGAAATGATTTTTTTTGGCATAGTATCTGGACAGAATAAATATGGAGCTCTTTTTACGAATAAGGGATTGTAAAATGAATTCAGCAAAGAGATTTTTCGGTATTTGCAAGTATTTTCGTTTCAAGAAATACGTATCTCGATTAACTCGAGAATGAGTAGACGTAGAATGTTTTAGTATATGGGAGTGCTATAACATATAGTTGTACTCCTCGCTTTTTCGTGGCAATCGGTCACTTTAACATGTATAAATATATATATATATATTCCTGTCCTGTTACTCCGGCTTGTTCAGCTCTGTATTTGTGTTCTTATCTATTAGTAAATTTTGCATTTTTGCCTTTTAGAGGGGTAGAATTATGTTGTTATGTTGCGGTTACGGATTTTACAACTTTAGTGCATGGGATAGCTATCGATTTATGAGCAATGTAAAAGTGATGGTAGGCGCAACGAGGCCATTTATTTGCATTTCAAGGAGTTAGTAGAGTTAGTGAATTAAGTCATTTGGTGCGCCAACTTTCATTTCCGTTTGCATAGGGAGACTAAACATTAACTTTCAATATTGTATACCAAAATTTTGGTCTGTCTGCCTGTTGGTTGATTTGCTTGTTTGGATGCAGAAATTAAAATTTTAATTGTAAAAATTGTTTTTATCTTTAATAAACGTTTTAGATTTTTATATATTTTACAGTTATTAATGAAGGTGTTTTAATAGTCCTTACAGAGAAGTCGTGTGGTGGCCACAACAGATATTTTATTGGGTGCATGTACCTAAATTAAATATACGTTCATGTTAGGTAAGTGGTGAGCGAAAGTGTTTATGATTTTATATATAAATAAAAATCAAAAGATTTGAGTAGGAGGAAAAGGGATGTGAGACCTTTAGATCGAATATAATATTCTGAAAACAATGCACTGATTTTGGAGAAAAGACAAAAGAATAGTTTATTTAAACTCCCACTTCTCTTAAGTCTTTGTGACCCAATAAGCAGTGAAGATAATAAAGATTTCCATTCTAAGTCTCATGAATTTTTTCAGGCATGTGTATAAGTGTTAGAAGGATGTTCAGCCAACAGCATTAAGCAGACGCATAATTTAGCTCTATTGGTTCACCGAAGATGAAGTATAAGTCACTTTCTCGTTTCCGCTCTTTAGTCATAATCTGTTGAATGAGAAAATGACCATCGCACGAGCTACCTCAATTCCATTCCCTGAATCCCTTAGTAAGCTAAGCGTTTTGAAAACGCCATGTTATCTCAACTTATTATATCTTGTTATTGAGGAATGTAGAGAATTGAAACGATATGTTCTATTCACTCGGTTTTCAATGTTCACAATGTCTGTTATGATGGTCGTATGAAATGTCGTCGCCTGATATGATGTCAGAATGACGTCTGATAGTATGGTTTCTTATGGAAGCATATTGTTGAGCTTAAAACTTTGTTCGAGGTATACTGGCTTTTGTGTAGATGTACCTATGTACCAAATTCGTAGCCCTGGGTCTATTAGCTTACACGCAGCATGAACGAAAGAAATACACACAGAAACTTCCTTTATATTATGAGTAGAGTTATATATCAGAACATCTTTCATTGCTACATATTCCAAGAATCCTTTTAATAACATTTGTAACAATCAAGTTACTAATAATTGTTTTAGGCTTTTGTTGAATTACAACAAAGTTAATGAATACTTTTTTAACAATGCTAATAAACCATAATCATTAGAGATATCAAATCTAGTGGTGCTAAAATTTTACGTGTGGATCACATTTGCTTAAATTTGTTATTTTTACTGCTGAAAACGAATTCGGGCCATTATTAGAAATGGGCTTCTTTTTGTTGACAGTATTATGTTACGTTTTTATACCAACACCGTTTATCGACAGCCTATTGGGCATACTTATTTGTTCTGCGTTTGCCTTCATTTTGTTTCCTCGAAGAGAAGAGAAAACTCGAAAAAGTAACGATGAAAATACCATTAACCTTAATGAACACAACTATAGTGCCGGAAAGAAGGTACATAATTTAGATTTCTTTGATTCATGTGCTGATGTTCATGAACACAATGTCGATTCCTTTGATCTGGATATAGACAATGACACCCATCTCCCCCAAGTTTCTAACGAAGCTTTTGATAATAATCTTCTAAATTTGCATATTGATAGTGACACTGACCACATCGAACGTTTTGCCAAAGATTTCAATAATAATCCCACTGAAGTTTACCATATAAGTGATGGAAATCAATTGAATTACCTCCATGAAGAAGCAGAAAGGAATTTTGATTACCCAAAACCTGATAACTCAGGTAATCAAACAGGCATGAATAGCATTATAACCATCTTCAACCAGGAAGACCCCAGTTTGAATGCCTCTATTAAATCATTGGATGCTGAATGCATTGTATCGCATACCGATCTTGGAGCACAAGGGGACATCAATTTCGGCAATCTCATCAACACAAATAATGAACCAGAAATAAATAGCAAAATGGATCAGGTAGACAGAATAGAAGTGAAACCAATTCAAGAATTTCAAGAACGCCTTATTGATATCGTCGTTGATACCGTCGCTGTTATCTACGTTGATGACGAGAATACTCAACATCCTTCATCACATTCTAGCAAGTGTTTCACAATTTCAAAATTAAGAAAAGCTTTACTTAAATATTTTCGCTTTAAAAAAATTAAAAATAAACATAACAGTTTAAAGCATCATATCAAAATCTAAGTTTACATAATTTCAATTTATGTTCGTGATGAATTTGTTCGAAATGACACCAATCTAATTGACTGACTAAAAATTGCACATTGACTGACGAGAGACTGACTAACTGACAATCACACTAATTGACCAGTGACTGAAGTGACTGAATAAATATAGGAGATTGACTGACTTTGACTAAATAAGTGACGATCCCATTGATTGAATAAAAAATTGGACACTGACTGACCAGGGACTGGTCATGTGATGATCTCCTTGACTGACTGAATAACTGAGCTCATAAGCAGAACCTATATTTATTTAATAAAAAAGAGACTAATTGGGGAACCAAGGAAGTGGCTTAATTATGACTAAACTGTGCATTTTGCCAAAATTAAGGCTTTTAATTAAACCTTAAGAATTATTTTTATTATATTTTTGCAATTAATGCATTTTTTCCTATGTTTATATCATATTCTCTTTAAAATGCTATTTTATTTTTACTTATTTGTTTATTAATATTTACTTTTATGTTTTTTGTCTTTTCTTATTGTTACTTTTTAAATTTTATATTTCTTTTTTCTTAATATTTTATTTTTCTTAGCATTAATTTTATTATTATTAATATTATTACTATTATTATCTTAATTTTGTATTTGATTTACTTATTTCTAAATTTTTGATTATAGTTTTTATTACAATTTCATTTATTATTACCATTTCAAAAAAATTTCGAACCCGTTATAAAGTTTAGACTTTTATTAAAAATTAAATGTAAAATTAACACTTTTGGCTCTCGAATAAAATTTTAATCATTTGTCTTGTCATCTCATTTGTATTAAAGACTTTCGTTTATTATTATTCATTTATGATTTATTATAATATTCAAAGCTTTATTCTTGAAAAACTGCATGAATCATAAAATATTGGCATTTGAGGCAAAACTAAGAGACTTCATACTCCGCCCTAAGGGTTTCCATTTCCTCGTAATCCATAAGTATATCCAGATCCCAGAGAATGATTTTAAATAAAGAACAATTTAGTTAACAAATTCTTGTAATTTGAATTCGAATTTCATGTAACTCAGAAAATTTTCTTTAGGTAAGCGACCTCTTTAAAAGGAGATTTATTGTTATATGTTTACAATTTGTATATTTTCCCTTTCGCATTTTTATTTTTCGAGTTTGTTCAATTATAAATTCTTATTTCAATTTGGATAATTTTTAATATTGTGTTAAAACTCTTATACAAGTTTGCGAAAGACGCGCTTTTCCGGTATGAAAAATGCAAGCTAAATTTCGTTAATCAGCCCTGTAGAATGGAAGATACAAAACTGTCACCTTCTAATTCCTTGTACAAGTAAGAACTGTAATTGCTAAAAATTTAGGGTACCAGGTTTCAAGAAAACTCTGTGGTTGTGACCCAATTTAACCCACTATAAATAAATTGAAATGATTTTTTTTGGCATAGTATCTGGACAGAATAAATATGGAGCTCTTTTTACGAATAAGGGATTGTAAAATGAATTCAGCAAAGAGATTTTTCGGTATTTGCAAGTATTTTCGTTTCAAGAAATACGTATCTCGATTAACTCGAGAATGAGTAGACGTAGAATGTTTTAGTATATGGGAGTGCTATAACATATAGTTGTACTCCTCGCTTTTTCGTGGCAATCGGTCACTTTAACATGTATAAATATATATATATATATTCCTGTCCTGTTACTCCGGCTTGTTCAGCTCTGTATTTGTGTTCTTATCTATTAGTAAATTTTGCATTTTTGCCTTTTAGAGGGGTAGAATTATGTTGTTATGTTGCGGTTACGGATTTTACAACTTTAGTGCATGGGATAGCTATCGATTTATGAGCAATGTAAAAGTGATGGTAGGCGCAACGAGGCCATTTATTTGCATTTCAAGGAGTTAGTAGAGTTAGTGAATTAAGTCATTTGGTGCGCCAACTTTCATTTCCGTTTGCATAGGGAGACTAAACATTAACTTTCAATATTGTATACCAAAATTTTGGTCTGTCTGCCTGTTGGTTGATTTGCTTGTTTGGATGCAGAAATTAAAATTTTAATTGTAAAAATTGTTTTTATCTTTAATAAACGTTTTAGATTTTTATATATTTTACAGTTATTAATGAAGGTGTTTTAATAGTCCTTACAGAGAAGTCGTGTGGTGGCCACAACAGATATTTTATTGGGTGCATGTACCTAAATTAAATATACGTTCATGTTAGGTAAGTGGTGAGCGAAAGTGTTTATGATTTTATATATAAATAAAAATCAAAAGATTTGAGTAGGAGGAAAAGGGATGTGAGACCTTTAGATCGAATATAATATTCTGAAAACAATGCACTGATTTTGGAGAAAAGACAAAAGAATAGTTTATTTAAACTCCCACTTCTCTTAAGTCTTTGTGACCCAATAAGCAGTGAAGATAATAAAGATTTCCATTCTAAGTCTCATGAATTTTTTCAGGCATGTGTATAAGTGTTAGAAGGATGTTCAGCCAACAGCATTAAGCAGACGCATAATTTAGCTCTATTGGTTCACCGAAGATGAAGTATAAGTCACTTTCTCGTTTCCGCTCTTTAGTCATAATCTGTTGAATGAGAAAATGACCATCGCACGAGCTACCTCAATTCCATTCCCTGAATCCCTTAGTAAGCTAAGCGTTTTGAAAACGCCATGTTATCTCAACTTATTATATCTTGTTATTGAGGAATGTAGAGAATTGAAACGATATGTTCTATTCACTCGGTTTTCAATGTTCACAATGTCTGTTATGATGGTCGTATGAAATGTCGTCGCCTGATATGATGTCAGAATGACGTCTGATAGTATGGTTTCTTATGGAAGCATATTGTTGAGCTTAAAACTTTGTTCGAGGTATACTGGCTTTTGTGTAGATGTACCTATGTACCAAATTCGTAGCCCTGGGTCTATTAGCTTACACGCAGCATGAACGAAAGAAATACACACAGAAACTTCCTTTATATTATGAGTAGAGTTATATATCAGAACATCTTTCATTGCTACATATTCCAAGAATCCTTTTAATAACATTTGTAACAATCAAGTTACTAATAATTGTTTTAGGCTTTTGTTGAATTACAACAAAGTTAATGAATACTTTTTTAACAATGCTAATAAACCATAATCATTAGAGATATCAAATCTAGTGGTGCTAAAATTTTACGTGTGGATCACATTTGCTTAAATTTGTTATTTTTACTGCTGAAAACGAATTCGGGCCATTATTAGAAATGGGCTTCTTTTTGTTGACAGTATTATGTTACGTTTTTATACCAACACCGTTTATCGACAGCCTATTGGGCATACTTATTTGTTCTGCGTTTGCCTTCATTTTGTTTCCTCGAAGAGAAGAGAAAACTCGAAAAAGTAACGATGAAAATACCATTAACCTTAATGAACACAACTATAGTGCCGGAAAGAAGGTACATAATTTAGATTTCTTTGATTCATGTGCTGATGTTCATGAACACAATGTCGATTCCTTTGATCTGGATATAGACAATGACACCCATCTCCCCCAAGTTTCTAACGAAGCTTTTGATAATAATCTTCTAAATTTGCATATTGATAGTGACACTGACCACATCGAACGTTTTGCCAAAGATTTCAATAATAATCCCACTGAAGTTTACCATATAAGTGATGGAAATCAATTGAATTACCTCCATGAAGAAGCAGAAAGGAATTTTGATTACCCAAAACCTGATAACTCAGGTAATCAAACAGGCATGAATAGCATTATAACCATCTTCAACCAGGAAGACCCCAGTTTGAATGCCTCTATTAAATCATTGGATGCTGAATGCATTGTATCGCATACCGATCTTGGAGCACAAGGGGACATCAATTTCGGCAATCTCATCAACACAAATAATGAACCAGAAATAAATAGCAAAATGGATCAGGTAGACAGAATAGAAGTGAAACCAATTCAAGAATTTCAAGAACGCCTTATTGATATCGTCGTTGATACCGTCGCTGTTATCTACGTTGATGACGAGAATACTCAACATCCTTCATCACATTCTAGCAAGTGTTTCACAATTTCAAAATTAAGAAAAGCTTTACTTAAATATTTTCGCTTTAAAAAAATTAAAAATAAACATAACAGTTTAAAGCATCATATCAAAATCTAAGTTTACATAATTTCAATTTATGTTCGTGATGAATTTGTTCGAAATGACACCAATCTAATTGACTGACTAAAAATTGCACATTGACTGACGAGAGACTGACTAACTGACAATCACACTAATTGACCAGTGACTGAAGTGACTGAATAAATATAGGAGATTGACTGACTTTGACTAAATAAGTGACGATCCCATTGATTGAATAAAAAATTGGACACTGACTGACCAGGGACTGGTCATGTGATGATCTCCTTGACTGACTGAATAACTGAGCTCATAAGCAGAACCTATATTTATTTAATAAAAAAGAGACTAATTGGGGAACCAAGGAAGTGGCTTAATTATGACTAAACTGTGCATTTTGCCAAAATTAAGGCTTTTAATTAAACCTTAAGAATTATTTTTATTATATTTTTGCAATTAATGCATTTTTTCCTATGTTTATATCATATTCTCTTTAAAATGCTATTTTATTTTTACTTATTTGTTTATTAATATTTACTTTTATGTTTTTTGTCTTTTCTTATTGTTACTTTTTAAATTTTATATTTCTTTTTTCTTAATATTTTATTTTTCTTAGCATTAATTTTATTATTATTAATATTATTACTATTATTATCTTAATTTTGTATTTGATTTACTTATTTCTAAATTTTTGATTATAGTTTTTATTACAATTTCATTTATTATTACCATTTCAAAAAAATTTCGAACCCGTTATAAAGTTTAGACTTTTATTAAAAATTAAATGTAAAATTAACACTTTTGGCTCTCGAATAAAATTTTAATCATTTGTCTTGTCATCTCATTTGTATTAAAGACTTTCGTTTATTATTATTCATTTATGATTTATTATAATATTCAAAGCTTTATTCTTGAAAAACTGCATGAATCATAAAATATTGGCATTTGAGGCAAAACTAAGAGACTTCATACTCCGCCCTAAGGGTTTCCATTTCCTCGTAATCCATAAGTATATCCAGATCCCAGAGAATGATTTTAAATAAAGAACAATTTAGTTAACAAATTCTTGTAATTTGAATTCGAATTTCATGTAACTCAGAAAATTTTCTTTAGGTAAGCGACCTCTTTAAAAGGAGATTTATTGTTATATGTTTACAATTTGTATATTTTCCCTTTCGCATTTTTATTTTTCGAGTTTGTTCAATTATAAATTCTTATTTCAATTTGGATAATTTTTAATATTGTGTTAAAACTCTTATACAAGTTTGCGAAAGACGCGCTTTTCCGGTATGAAAAATGCAAGCTAAATTTCGTTAATCAGCCCTGTAGAATGGAAGATACAAAACTGTCACCTTCTAATTCCTTGTACAAGTAAGAACTGTAATTGCTAAAAATTTAGGGTACCAGGTTTTAAGAAAACTCTAGGGTTGTGACCCAATTTAACCCAATATAAATCAATTGAAATGATTTTTTTTGGCATAGTATCTGGACAGAATAAATATGGAGCTCTTTTTACCAATAACGGATTGTAAAATGAATTCAGCAAAGAGATTTTTCGGTATTTGCAAGTATTTTCGTTTCAAGAAATACGTATCTCGATTAACTCGAGAATGAGTAGACGTAGAATGTTTTAGTATATGGGAGTGCTATAACATATAGTTGTACTCCTCGCTTTTTCGTGGCAGTCGGTCACTTTAACATGTATAAATATCTGTCCTGTTACTCCCGCTTGTTCAGCTCTGTATTTGTGTTCTTATCTATTAGTAAATTTTGCATTTTTGCCTTTTAGAGGGGTAGAATTATGTTGTTATGTTGCGGTTACGGATTTTACAACTTTAGTGCATGGGATAGCTATCAATTTATGAGCAATGTAAAAGTGATGGTAGGCGCAACGAGGCCATTTATTTGCATTTCAAGGAGTTAGTAGAGTTAGTGAATTAAGTCATTTGGTGCGCCAACTTTCATGTCCGTTTGCATAGGGAGACTAAACATTAACTTTCAATATTGTATACCAAAATTTGGTCTGTCTGCCTGTTGGCTGATTTGCTTGTTTGGATGCAGAAACTCAAATTTTAATTGTAAAAATATTTTTTAACTGTAATAAACGTTTTAGATTTTTATATATTTTACAATTATTAATGAAGGTGTTTTAATAGTCCTTACAGAGAAGTCGTGTGGTGGCCACAACAGATATTTTATTGGGTGCATGTACCTAAATTAAATATACGTTCATGTTAGGTAAGTGGTGAGCGAAAGTGTTTATGATTTTATATATAAATAAAAATCAAAAGATTTGAGTAGGAGGAAAAGGGATGTGAGACCTTTAGATCGAATATAATATTCTGAAAACAATGCACTGATTTTGGAGAAAAGACAAAAGAATAGTTTATTTAAACTCCCACTTCTCTTAAGTCTGTGATTGTGACCCAATAAGCAGTGAAGATAATAAAGATTTCCATTCTAAGTCTCATGAATTTTTTCAGGCATGTGTATAAGTGTTAGAAGAATGTTCAGCCAACAGCATTAAGCAGACGCATAATTTAGCTCTATTGGTTCACCGAAGATGAAATATAAGTCACTTTCTCGTTTCCGCTCTCTAGTCATAATCTGTTGGATGAGAAAATGACCATCGCACGAGCTACCTCAATTCCATTCCCTCAATCCCTTAGTAAGGTAAGCGTTCTGAAAACGCCATGTTGTCTCAACTTATTATATCTTAAGACACAATAACACGCCGAATAAAAGTATTTATTCGGCGTGTTATTGTGTCATAATTATAGAAGCCCCAAACAGGCTTACATTTTGCTTTCTTTTTTGCACGTGGTGTGGCCGCCATTTTGTGATTGTAGGAGTTTCGGTGAGTACATTTTTGCAATTTTCAAGTTATGTTTATGTTTTGTACATTTCGATATTGTGCTTTGCTTGTCTGATTTCATGCATTTTGCTTACAAACATTTTGTTTTCTATTCATTTCAGTGAGGGATTTTTCTGCTATTTTGTGTGTACTTTATTATTGCTCAGTTAATTTAGTTTGATTTTCTGCATTGTTTATCATGCCTTCATCCGTTAATCGTTTCACTAAATTACGCCTGAAACGGCAAAAATTCCTGAATCATCTTGACTTTTTACTTAAATGTAAATGTAAAAAATTGATCCCCAATTTTATTCATATCAAATCTAATCAAAAACCTTCGAGTCGCGTTTCAAGAATTCTGTTAAATTGCAAACTTGCCTTACTTCGGTCCGTGATAAGGGATACACGTCAACAATTGTCCAAAATTGAACATGAACTCTATAAGCTTCATCTGGAACTCGCTAAAACATATCCAAAATTCACTGCCCTTGAACAAAAGTCTTGGTCTAGAACGGAGAATGCAGTTAACCGTCATAAAAACACCCTTGCAGTTAAATTCGAAAAACTTCTTTTACAGTCTTCCAGTTCAAGTAGTTCAAAAAATCTTCCCATTGTAAACATCAAGCCAATAGTTAATATTTCTAATGTTAGTCTTTCAGAAGAACAAGAGAGAATTCTAAAATATAATTTTAACTTCTCACAAACCTGTAAACCCTCGATTCCAAAGATTTTGGCTCCTATCGAAAAAGCTTTCAAGTTCAGTAAAGTTTCAGATTCACAGAAAGAAATGATTAGGCATCTTATCGCTCATAATGTGAAATTCAATAATAAACCTTTGAAACCAAATCTAACTGCGAGAGAAAGAGCTACAATGAGCGAGATTCATTCTAACCCGGATATTGTCATTTCAAAGGCCGACAAAGGTGGCCAGATAGTCGTCATAGATAAGAACACTTACATCGATGGTGTCACTAAACTCTTAAACGAAGGACCATATAATCCGATCCCTAAAGATCCTTCACCTTCGGACTTATCCAAAATAAAAACTGCGATCAAATCTTCGCAAATCATTTCAAGCAACTTAAAACATTCGCTTATCCCATCTGTTGCGAATTATGCTAGATTATATGCTTTTCCCAAAATTCATAAAAGAGGTATTCCTTTCCGCCCTATTGTATCAAATTTAGGTACTGCCTCGTATCCATTAGCTAAATATTTAGTTTCTAGATTTTCCACTCTATTAGACAATAACATTTACACCGTAAAAAATTCAATAGAGTTTGTAAAAAAGGTTAAAAACATTTCTCCTCGTAATTTACTCATGGTTTCTTTTGATGTAAAATCATTATTCACCAATGTCCCAGTGGAGGGTGCATTAAGATGTCTAGAAACCAGACTTCGCGAATTTCATTTCTCTTGCATCGAAATTGATGAGCTAATTTCTCTCACTCAACTCTGTTTGAAACAAACACATTTTGTTTTCCAAAATAAATATTACAAGCAAACTGAGGGATTAGCCATGGGAAGCCCCCTCAGTCCCATCCTGGCTGATATCTACATGCATTATTATGAATCAAAATTGTTTGAAACTTTAAACTTCCCGGCATGGTTCCGCTACGTAGACGATACTTTTACCCTGTTTGAAGGTAATAAAGATGATTTAAATAGAGTTCTTTCAACAATGAATTCTATTGATCCTGCTATTCAGTTCACTTTTGAACTTGAGACTTGCAATTCTCGTTTCCGTTTCTCGACATTCTGGTGACACGTAACACATCCAACTTCAGTACTACAGTTTACCGTAAACCTTCATCGGTTTGCCTTCCACCACACTTTAAATCATGTCATCCGACTAAACAAAAGTTAGCTTCATTTTATTCCTATGTTTTCCGTGCTCTTCAAGTTTGCTCCTCCAAACTAGCCCTTGATGAAGAACTAAATTATTTAAAAGCAATAGCTATTGACAGGGGCTTTTCACCCAACATTATTAATCAAGCAGTTAAAAAATTCTCATCTCAACACACTAAAAGCCACACTCTTTAGCGTGTTTACTCTTTAGTGTTAGGAGATTATAAAAATTCTGTTGTCATTCCCTTCTTTCCATCAATTAGCTATAAAGTTGCACATATTTTGCAGAAATTTAACTTTCGGGTTGTTTACTCTCCCATCAATAAAATTCCAACTTCTATACTCAAGGACCCCATTCCGGATATGAATTCCTGGGGTATTTATAGGATTCCTTGCCAGTGCGGTTTAATTTACATTGGCCAAACTAAGAGAGCCTTAAAATTTCGCGTCAAAGAACATGAGGCATATGTTAGAAAAAAGGAAACACAGAAGTCTTCTGTTGCTCAACATTGTTGGTCCGAAAATCACACTTTCAATTTTTCTGCTGCCAAAATTATTCAAAAAACATCTTCCATTGGAGAACTGGATTTTCTGGAGGCATTTCACATTCATAAAAATCTTTCTGTTCTAGTTAACGATCCTAATTCCAATCCAAATTTGCCTTCGGCTTTTAGAGAAATTATGTTTTAATTCTGGTTTCGCCAACCAATGGCGCCACTTGCTTCTTCTTGTCCAAGCTTTCTTATCTTATCTAAACATTATTTCCTATCTTGTTCATTTGCGGTTTTGCAGCTGAAGATGATGGTTCGGTAAAACCATCGAAACTAGTCCTGTGAAAATTTTGTAAATTAACGCTGATTTTTGTTTTTTGACTTCTGAATTGGTTATTATATCTTCTTATTGAGGAATGTAGAGAATTGAAACGATATGTTCTATTCACTCGGTTTTCAATGTTCACAATGTCTGTTATGATGGTCGTATGAAATGTCGTCGCCTGATATGATGTCAGAATGACGTCTGATAGTATGGTTTCTTATGAAAGCATATTGTTGAGCTTAAAACTTTGTTCGAGGTATACTGGCTTTTGTGTAGATGTACCTATGTACCAAATTCGTAGCCCTGGGTCTATTAGCTTACACGCAGCATGAACGAAAGAAATACACACAGAAACTTCCTTTATATTATGAGTAGAGTTATATATCAGAACATCTATCATTGCTACATATTCCAAGAATCCTTTTAATAACATTTGTAACAATCAAGTTACTAATAATTGTTTTAGGCTTTTGTTGAATTACAACAAAGTTAATGAATACTTTTTTAACAATGCTAATAAACCATAATCATTAGAGATATCAAATCTAGTGGTGCTAAAATTTTACGTGTGGATCACATTTGCTTAAATTTGTTATTTTTACTGCTGAAAACGAATTCGGGCCATTATTAGAAATGGGCTTCTTTTTGTTGACAGTATTATGTTACGTTTTTATACCAACACCGTTTATCGACAGCCTATTGGGCATACTTATTTGTTCTGCGTTTGCCTTCATTTTGTTTCCTCGAAGAGAAGAGAAAACTCGAAAAAGTAACGATGAAAATACCATTAACCTTAATGAACACAACTATAGTGCCGGAAAGAAGGTACATAATTTAGATTTCTTTGATTCATGTGCTGATATTCATGAACATAATGTCGATTCCTTTGATCTGGATATAGACAATGACACCCATCTCCTCCAAGTTTCTAACGAAGCTTTTGATAATAATCTTCTAAATTTGCATATTGATAGTGACACTGACCACATCGAACGTTTTGCCAAAGATTTCAATAATAATCCCACTGAAGTTTACCATATAAGTGATGGAAATCAATTGAATTACCTCCATGAAGAAGCAGAAAGGAATTTTGATTACCCAAAACCTGATAACTCAGGTAATCAAACAGGCATGAATAGCATTATAACCATCTTCAACCAGGAAGACCCCAGTTTGAATGCCTCTATTAAATCATTGGATGCTGAATGCATTGTATCGCATACCGATCTTGGAGCACAAGGGGACATCAATTTCGGCAATCTCATCAACACAAATAATGAACCAGAAATAAATAGCAAAATGGATCAGGTAGACAGAATAGAAGTGAAACCAATTCAAGAATTTCAAGAACGCCTTATTGATATCGTCGTTGATACCGTCGCTGTTATCTACGTTGATGACGAGAATACTCAACATCCTTCATCACATTCTAGCAAGCGTTTCACAATGTCAAAATTAAGAAAAGCTTTACTTAAATATTTTCGCTTTAAAAAAATTAAAAATAAACATAACAGTTTAAAGCATCATATCAAAATCTAAGTTTACATAATTTCAATTTATGTTCGTGATGAATTTGTTCGAAATGACACCAATCTAATTGACTGACGAGAGACTGACTAACTGACGATCACACTAATTGACCAGTGACTGAAGTGACTGAATAAATATAGGAGATTGACTGACTTTGACTAAATAAGTGACGATCCCATTGATTGAATAAAAAAAATTGGACACTGACTGACCAGGGACTGGTCATGTGATGATCTCCTTGACAGACTGAATAACTGAGCTCATAAGCAGAACCTATATTTATTTAATAAAAAAGAGACTAATTGGGGAGCCAAGGAAGTGGCTTAATTATGACTAAACTGTGCATTTTGCCAAAATTAAGGCTTCTAATTAAACCTTAAGAATTATTTTTATTATATTTTTGCAATTAATGCATTTTTTACTATGTTTATATCATTTATATCATATTCTCTTTTAAATGCTATTTTATTTTTACTTATTTGTTTATTAATATTTACTTTTATGTTTTTTGTGTTTTCTTATTGTTACTTTTTAAATTTTATATTTCTTTTTTCTTAATATTTTATTTTTCTTAGCATTAATTTTATTATTATTAATATTATTACTATTATTATCTTAATTTTGTATTTGATTTACTTATTTCTAAATTTTTGATTATAGTTTTTTTTACAATTTCATTTATTATTACCATTTCAAAAAAATTTCGAACCCGTTATAAAGTTTAGACTTTTATTAAAAATTAAATGTAAAATTAACACTTTTGGCTCTCGAATAAAATTTTAATCATTCGTCTTGTCATCTCATTTGTATTAAAGACTTTCGTTTATTATTATTCATTTATGATTTATTATAATATTCAAAGCTTTATTCTTGAAAAACTGCATGAATCATAAAATATTGGCATTTGAGGCAAAACTAAGAGACTTCATACTCCGCCCTGAGGGTTTCCATTTCCTCGTAATCCATAAGTATATCCAGATCCCAGAGAATGATTTTAAATAAAGAACAATTTAGTTAACAAATTCTTGAAATTTGAATTCGAATTTCATGTAACTCAGAAAATTTTCTTTAGGTAAGCGATCTCTTTAAAAGGAGATTTATTGTTATATGTTTACAATTTGTATATTTTCCCTTTCGCATTTTTATTTTTCGAGTTTGTTCAATTATAAATTCTTATTTCAATTTGGATAATTTTTAATATTGTGTTAAAACTCTTATACAAGTTTGCGAAAGACGCGCTTTTCCGGTATGAAAAATGCAAGCTAAATTTCGTTAATCAGCCCTGTAGAATGGAAGATACAAAACTGTCACCTTCTAATTCCTTGTACAAGTAAGAACTGTAATTGCTAAAAATTTAGGGTACCAGGTTTCAAGAAAACTCTGTGGTTGTGACTCAATTTAACCCACTATAAATCAATTGAAATGATTTTTTTTGGCATAGTATCTGGACAGAATTAATATGGAGCTCTTTTTACCAATAACGGATTGTAAAATGAATTCAGCAAAGAGATTTTTCGGTATTTGCAAGTATTTTCGTTTCAAGAAATACGTATCTCGATTGACTCGAGAATGAGTAGACGTAGAATGTTTTAGTATATGGGAGTGCTATAACATATAGTTGTACTCCTCGCTTTTTCGTGGCAATCGGTGACTTTAACATGTATAAATATATATATTCCTGTCCTGTTACTCCGGCTTGTTCAGCTCTGTATTTGTGTTCTTATCTATTAGTAAATTTTGCATTTTTGCCTTTTAGAGGGGTAGAATTATGTTGTTCTTATGTTGCGGTTACGGATTTTACAACTTTAGTGCATGGGATAGCTGTCGATTTATGAGCAATGTAAAAGTGATGGTAGGCGCAACGAGGCCATTTATTTGCATTTCAAGGAGTTAGTAGAGTTAGTGAATTAAGTCATTTGGTGCGCCAACTTCCATGTCCGTTTGCATAGGGAGACTAAACATTAACTTTCAATATTGTATACCAAAATTTTGGTCTGTCTGCCTGTTGGATGATTGCTTGTTTGGATGCAGAATTTAAAATTTTAATTGTAAAAATTGTTTTTAAGTGTAATAAAAGTTTTAGATTTTTATATATTTTACAGTTATTAATGAAGGCGTTTTAATAGTCCTCACAGAGAAGTTGTGTGGTGGCCACAACAGATATTTTATTGGGTGCATGTACCTAAATTAAATATACGTTTATGTTAGGTAAGTGGTGAGCGAAAGTGTTTATGATTTTATATATAAATAAAAATCAAAAGATTTGAGTAGGAGGAAAAGGGATGTGAGACCTTTAGATCGAATACAATATTCTGAAAACAATGCACTGATTTTGGAGAAAAGACAAAAGAATAGTTTATTTAAACTCCCACTTCTCTTAAGTCTGTGATTGTGACCCAATAAGCAGTGAAGATAATAAAGATTTCCATTCTAAGTCTCATGAATTTTTTCAGGCATGTGTATAAGTCTTAGAAGGATGTTCAGCCAACAGCATTAAG
Organism: Stegodyphus dumicola; assembly: GCF_044657685.1. Lineage (NCBI taxonomy): Eukaryota > Metazoa > Arthropoda > Arachnida > Araneae > Eresidae > Stegodyphus > Stegodyphus dumicola. The sequence continues at coordinate 123,415,901 of NC_140776.1, forward strand.
CAGACGCATAATTTAGCTCTATTGGTTCACCGAAGATGAAATATAAGTCACTTTCTCGTTTCCGCTCTTTAGTCATAATCTGTTGGACGAGAAAATGACCATCGCACGAGCTACCCCAATTCCATTCCCTGAATCCCTTAGTAAGCTAAGCGTTTTGAAAACGCCATGTTATCTCAACTTATTATATCTTGTTATTGAGGAATGTAGAGAATTGAAACGATATGTTCTATTCACTCGGTTTTCAATGTTCACAATGTCTGTTACGATGGTCGTATGAAATGTCGTCGCCTGATATGATGTCAGAATGACGTCTGATAGTATGGTTCCATATTGAGCTTAAAACTTTGTTCGAGGTATACTGGCTTTTGTGTAGATGTACCTATGTACCAAATTCGTAGCCCTGGGTCTATTAGCTTACACGCAGCATGAACAAAAGAAATACACACAGAAACTTCCTTTATATTATGAGTAGAGTTATATATCAGAACATCTTTCATTGCTACATATTCCAAGAATCCTTTTAATAACATTTGTAACAATCAAGTTACTAATAATTGTTTTAGGCTTTTGTTGAATTACAACAAAGTTAATGAATACTTTTTTAACAATGCTAATAAACCATAATCTTTAGAGATATCAAATCTAGTGGTGCTAAAATTTTACGTGTGGATCACATTTGCTTAAATTTGTTATTTTTACTGCTGAAAACGAATTCGGGCCATTATTAGAAATGGGCTTCTTTTTGTTGACCGTATTATGTTACGTTTTTATACCAACACCGTTTATCGACAGCCTATTGGGCATACTTATTTGTTCTGCGTTTGCCTTCATTTTGTTTCCTCGAAGAGAAGAGAAAACTCGAAAATGTAACGATGAAAATACCATTAACCTTAATGAACACAACTATAGTGCCGGAAAGAAGGTACATAATTTAGATTTCTTTGATTCATGTGCTGATATTCATGAACATAATGTCGATTCCTTTGATCTGGATATAGACAATGACACCCATCTCCTCCATGTTTCTAACGAAGCTTTTGATAATAATCTTCTAAATTTGCATATTGATAGTGACACTGACCACATCGAACGTTTTGCCAAAGATTTCAATAATAATCCCACTGAAGTTTACCATATAAGTGATGGAAATCAATTGAATTATCTCCATGAAGAAGCAGAAAGGAATTTTGATTACCCAAAACCTGATAACTCAGGTAATCAAACAGGCATGAATAGCATTATAACCATCTTGAACCAGGAAGACCCCAGTTTGAATGCCTCTATTAAATCATTGGATGCTGAATGCATTGTATCGCATACCGATCTTGGAGCACAAGGGGACATCAATTTCGGCAATCTCATCAACACATATAATGAACCAGAAATAAATAGCAAAATGGATCAAGTAGACAGAATAGAAGTGAAACCAATTCAAGAATTTCAAGAACGCCTTATTGATATCGTCGTTGATACCGTCGCTGTTATCTACGTTGATGACGAGAATACTCAACATCCTTCATCACATTCTAGCAAGTGTTTCACAATTTCAAAATTAAGAAAAGCTTTACTTAAATATTTTCGCTTTAAAAAAATTAAAAATAAACATAACAGTTTAAAGCATCATATCAAAATCTAAGTTTACATAATTTCAATTTATGTTCGTGATGAATTTGTTCGAAATGACACCAATCTAATTGACTGACTAAAAATTGTACATTGACTGACGAGAGACTGACTAACTGACGATCACACTAATTGACCAGTGACTGAAGTGACTGAATAAATATAGGAGATTGACTGACTTTGACTAAATAAGTGACGATCCCATTGATTGAATAAAAAATTGGACACTGACTGACCAGGGACTGGTCATGTGATGATCTCCTTGACTGACTGAATAACTGAGCTCATAAGCAGAACCTATATTTATTTAATAAAAAAGAGACTAATTGGGGAGCCAAGGAAGTGGCTTAATTATGACTAAACTGTGCATTTTGCCAAAATTAAGGCTTTTAATTAAACCTTAAGAATTATTTTTATTATATTTTTGCAATTAATGCATTTTTTACTATGTTTATATGATATTCTCTTTTAAATGCTATTTTATTTTTACTTATTTGTTTATTAATATTTACTTTTATGTTTTTTGTGTTTTCTAATTGTTACTTTTTAAATTTTATATTTCTTTTTTCTTAATATTTTATTTTTCTTAGCATTAATTTTATTATTATTAATATTATTACTATTATTATCTTAATTTTGTATTTGATTTACTTATTTCTAAATTTTTGATTATAGTTTTTTTTACAATTTCATTTATTATTACCATTTCAAAAAAATTTCGAACCCGGTATAAAGTTTAGACTTTTATTAAAAATTAAATGTAAAATTAACACTTTTGGCTCTCGAATAAAATTTTAATCATTCGTCTTGTCATCTCATTTGTATTAAAGACTTTCGTTTATTATTATTCATTTATGATTTATTATAATATTCAAAGCTTTATTCTTGAAAAACTGCATGAATCATAAAATATTGGCATTTGAGGCAAAACTAAGAGACTTCATACTCCGCCCTGAGGGTTTCCATTTCCTCGTAATCCATAAGTATATCCAGATCCCAGAGAATGATTTTAAATAAAGAACAATTTAGTTAACAAATTCTTGAAATTTGAATTCGAATTTCATGTAACTCAGAAAATGTTCTTTAGGTAAGCGATCTCTTTAAAAGGAGATTTATTGTTATATGTTTACAATTTGTATATTTTCCCTTTCGCATTTTTATTTTTCGAGTTTGTTCAATTATAAATTCTTATTTCAATTTGGATAATTTTTAATATTGTGTTAAAACTCTTATACAAGTTTGCGAAAGACGCGCTTTTCCGGTATGAAAAATGCAAGCTAAATTTCGTTAATCAGCCCTGTAGAATGGAAGATACAAAACTGTCACCTTCTAATTCCTTGTACAAGTAAGAACTGTAATTGCTAAAAATTTAGGGTACCAGGTTTCAAGAAAACTCTGTGGTTGTGACTCAATTTAACCCACTATAAATCAATTGAAATGATTTTTTTTGGCATAGTATCTGGACAGAATTAATATGGAGCTCTTTTTACCAATAACGGATTGTAAAATGAATTCAGCAAAGAGATTTTTCGGTATTTGCAAGTATTTTCGTTTCAAGAAATACGTATCTCGATTAACTCGAGAATGAGTAGACGTAGAATGTTTTAGTATATGGGAGTGCTATAACATATAGTTGTACTCCTCGCTTTTTCGTGGCAATCGGTGACTTTAACATGTATAAATATATATATTCCTGTCCTGTTACTCCGGCTTGTTCAGCTCTGTATTTGTGTTCTTATCTATTAGTAAATTTTGCATTTTTGCCTTTTAGAGGGGTAGAATTATGTTGTTCTTATGTTGCGGTTACGGATTTTACAACTTTAGTGCATGGGATAGCTGTCGATTTATGAGCAATGTAAAAGTGATGGTAGGCGCAACGAGGCCATTTATTTGCATTTCAAGGAGTTAGTAGAGTTAGTGAATTAAGTCATTTGGTGCGCCAACTTCCATGTCCGTTTGCATAGGGAGACTAAACATTAACTTTCAATATTGTATACCAAAATTTTGGTCTGTCTGCCTGTTGGTTGATTTGCTTGTTTGGATGCAGAATTTAAAATTTTAATTGTAAAAATTGTTTTTAAGTGTAATAAAAGTTTTAGATTTTTATATATTTTACAGTTATTAATGAAGGCGTTTTAATAGTCCTCACAGAGAAGTTGTGTGGTGGCCACAACAGATATTTTATTGGGTGCATGTACCTAAATTAAATATACGTTTATGTTAGGTAAGTGGTGAGCGAAAGTGTTTATGATTTTATATATAAATAAAAATCAAAAGATTTGAGTAGGAGGAAAAGGGATGTGAGACCTTTAGATCGAATACAATATTCTGAAAACAATGCACTGATTTTGGAGAAAAGACAAAAGAATAGTTTATTTAAACTCCCACTTCTCTTAAGTCTGTGATTGTGACCCAATAAGCAGTGAAGATAATAAAGATTTCCATTCTAAGTCTCATGAATTTTTTCAGGCATGTGTATAAGTCTTAGAAGGATGTTCAGCCAACAGCATTAAGCAGACGCATAATTTAGCTCTATTGGTTCACCGAAGATGAAATATAAGTCACTTTCTCGTTTCCGCTCTTTAGTCATAATCTGTTGGACGAGAAAATGACCATCGCACGAGCTACCCCAATTCCATTCCCTGAATCCCTTAGTAAGCTAAGCGTTTTGAAAACGCCATGTTTTCTCAACTTATTATATCTTGTTATTGAGGAATGTAGAGAATTGAAACGATATGTTCTATTCACTCGGTTTTCAATGTTCACAATGTCTGTTACGATGGTCGTATGAAATGTCGTCGCCTGATATGATGTCAGAATGACGTCTGATAGTATGGTTCCATATTGAGCTTAAAACTTTGTTCGAGGTATACTGGCTTTTGTGTAGATGTACCTATGTACCAAATTCGTAGCCCTGGGTCTATTAGCTTACACGCAGCATGAACAAAAGAAATACACACAGAAACTTCCTTTATATTATGAGTAGAGTTATATATCAGAACATCTTTCATTGCTACATATTCCAAGAATCCTTTTAATAACATTTGTAACAATCAAGTTACTAATAATTGTTTTAGGCTTTTGTTGAATTACAACAAAGTTAATGAATACTTTTTTAACAATGCTAATAAACCATAATCTTTAGAGATATCAAATCTAGTGGTGCTAAAATTTTACGTGTGGATCACATTTGCTTAAATTTGTTATTTTTACTGCTGAAAACGAATTCGGGCCATTATTAGAAATGGGCTTCTTTTTGTTGACCGTATTATGTTACGTTTTTATACCAACACCGTTTATCGACAGCCTATTGGGCATACTTATTTGTTCTGCGTTTGCCTTCATTTTGTTTCCTCGAAGAGAAGAGAAAACTCGAAAATGTAACGATGAAAATACCATTAACCTTAATGAACACAACTATAGTGCCGGAAAGAAGGTACATAATTTAGATTTCTTTGATTCATGTGCTGATATTCATGAACATAATGTCGATTCCTTTGATCTGGATATAGACAATGACACCCATCTCCTCCATGTTTCTAACGAAGCTTTTGATAATAATCTTCTAAATTTGCATATTGATAGTGACACTGACCACATCGAACGTTTTGCCAAAGATTTCAATAATAATCCCACTGAAGTTTACCATATAAGTGATGGAAATCAATTGAATTATCTCCATGAAGAAGCAGAAAGGAATTTTGATTACCCAAAACCTGATAACTCAGGTAATCAAACAGGCATGAATAGCATTATAACCATCTTCAACCAGGAAGACCCCAGTTTGAATGCCTCTATTAAATCATTGGATGCTGAATGCATTGTATCGCATACCGATCTTGGAGCACAAGGGGACATCAATTTCGGCAATCTCATCAACACATATAATGAACCAGAAATAAATAGCAAAATGGATCAAGTAGACAGAATAGAAGTGAAACCAATTCAAGAATTTCAAGAACGCCTTATTGATATCGTCGTTGATACCGTCGCTGTTATCTACGTTGATGACGAGAATACTCAACATCCTTCATCACATTCTAGCAAGTGTTTCACAATTTCAAAATTAAGAAAAGCTTTACTTAAATATTTTCGCTTTAAAAAAATTAAAAATAAACATAACAGTTTAAAGCATCATATCAAAATCTAAGTTTACATAATTTCAATTTATGTTCGTGATGAATTTGTTCGAAATGACACCAATCTAATTGACTGACTAAAAATTGTACATTGACTGACGAGAGACTGACTAACTGACGATCACACTAATTGACCAGTGACTGAAGTGACTGAATAAATATAGGAGATTGACTGACTTTGACTAAATAAGTGACGATCCCATTGATTGAATAAAAAATTGGACACTGACTGACCAGGGACTGGTCATGTGATGATCTCCTTGACTGACTGAATAACTGAGCTCATAAGCAGAACCTATATTTATTTAATAAAAAAGAGACTAATTGGGGAGCCAAGGAAGTGGCTTAATTATGACTAAACTGTGCATTTTGCCAAAATTAAGGCTTTTAATTAAACCTTAAGAATTATTTTTATTATATTTTTGCAATTAATGCATTTTTTACTATGTTTATATGATATTCTCTTTTAAATGCTATTTTATTTTTACTTATTTGTTTATTAATATTTACTTTTATGTTTTTTGTGTTTTCTAATTGTTACTTTTTAAATTTTATATTTCTTTTTTCTTAATATTTTATTTTTCTTAGCATTAATTTTATTATTATTAATATTATTACTATTATTATCTTAATTTTGTATTTGATTTACTTATTTCTAAATTTTTGATTATAGTTTTTATTACAATTTCATTTATTATTACCATTTCAAAAAAATTTCGAACCCGTTATAAAGTTTAGACTTTTATTAAAAATTAAATGTAAAATTAACACTTTTGGCTCTCGAATAAAATTTTAATCATTCGTCTTGTCATCTCATTTGTATTAAAGACTTTCGTTTATTATTATTCATTTATGATTTATTATAATATTCAAAGCTTTATTCTTGAAAAACTGCATGAATCATAAAATATTGGCATTTGAGGCAAAACTAAGAGACTTCATACTCCGCCCTAAGGGTTTCCATTTCCTCGTAATCCATAAGTATATCCAGATCCCAGAGAATTATTTTAAATAAAGAACAATTTAGTTAACAAATTCTTGTAATTTGAATTCGAATTTCATGTAACTCAGAAAATTTTCTTTAGGTAAGCGACCTCTTTAAAAGGAGATTTATTGTTATATGTTTACAATTTGTATATTTTCCCTTTCGCATTTTTATTTTTCGAGTTTGTTCAATTATAAATTCTTATTTCAATTTGGATAATTTTTAATATTGTGTTAAAACTCTTATACAAGTTTGCGAAAGACGCGCTTTTCCGGTATGAAAAATGCAAGCTAAATTTCGTTAATCAGCCCTGTAGAATGGAAGATACAAAACTGTCACCTTCTAATTCCTTGTACAAGTAAGAACTGTAATTGCTAAAAATTTAGGGTACCAGGTTTCAAGAAAACTCTGTGGTTGTGACCCAATTTAACCCACTATAAATCAATTTAAATGATTTTTTTTTGGCATAGTATCTGGACAGAATAAATATGGAGCTCTTTTTACCAATAAGGGATTGTAAAATGAATTCAGCAAAGAGATTTTTCGGTATTTGCAAGTATTTTCGTTTCAAGAAATACGTATCTCGATTAACTCGAGAATGAGTAGACGTGGAATGTTTTAGTATATGGGAGTGCTATAACATATAGTTGTACTCCTCGCTTTTTCGTCGCAATCGGTCACTTTAACATGTATAAATATATATATATATATATAAATATATATATATATATATATATTCCTGTCCTGTTACTCCGGCTTGTTCAGCTCTGTATTTGTGTTCTTATCTATTAACAATTATAGTAAATTTTGCATTTTTGCCTTTTAGAGGGGTAGAATTATGTTGTTCTTATGTTGCGGTTACGGATTTTACAACTTTAGTGCATGGGATAGCTATCGATTTACGAGCAATGTAAAAGTGATGGTAGGCGCAACGAGGCCATTTATTTGCATTTCAAGGAGTTAGTAGAGTTAGTGAATTAAGTCATTTGGTGCGCCAACTTTCATTTCCGTTTGCATAGGGAGACTAAACATTAACTTTCAATATTGTATACCAAAATTTTGGTCTGTCTGCCTGTTGGTTGATTTGCTTGTTTGGATGCAGAAATTAAAATTTTAATTGTAAAAATTGTTTTTAACTGTAATAAACGTTTTAGATTTTTATATATTTTACAATTATTAATGAAGGTGTTTTAATAGTCCTTACAGAGAAGTCGTGTGGTGGCCACAACAGATATTTTATTGGGTGCATGTACCTAAATTAAATATACGTTCATGTTAGGTAAGTGGTGAGCGAAAGTGTTTATGATTTTATATATAAATAAAAATCAAAAGATTTGAGTAGGAGGAAAAGGGATGTGAGACCTTTAGATCGAATATAATATTCTGAAAACAATGCACTGATTTTGGAGAAAAGACAAAAGAATAGTTTATTTAAACTCCCACTTCTCTTAAGTCTGTGATTGTGACCCAATAAGCAGTGAAGATAACAAAGATTTCCATTCTAAGTCTCATGAATTTTTTCAGGCATGTGTATAAGTGTTAGAAGGATGTTCAGCCAACAGCATTAAGCAGACGCATAATTTAGCTCTATTGGTTCACCGAAGATGAAATATAAGTCACTTTCTCGTTTCCGCTCTTTAGTCATAATCTGTTGGATGAGAAAATGACCATCGCACGAGCTACCTCAATTCCATTCCGTGAATCCCTTACTAAGCTAAGCGTTTTGAAAACGCCATGTTATCTCAACTTATTATATCTTGTTATTGAGGAATGTAGAGAATTGAAACGATATGTTCTATTCACTCCGTTTTCAATGTTCACAATGTCTGTTATGATGGTCGTATGAAATGTCGTCGCCTGATATGATGTCAGAATGACGTCTGATAGTATGGTTTCTTATGGAAGCATATTGTTGAGCTTAAAACTCTGTTCGAGGTATACTGGCTTTTGCGTAGATGTACCTATGTACCAAATTCGTAGCCCTGGGTCTATTAGCTTACACGCAGCATGAACGAAAGAAATACACACAGAAACTTCCTTTATATTATGAGTAGAGTTATATATCAGAACATCTTTCATTGCTACATATTCCAAGAATCCTTTTAATAACATTTGTAACAATCAAGTTACTAATAATTGTTTTAGGCTTTTGTTGAATTACAACAAAGTTAATGAATACTTTTTTAACAATGCTAATAAACCATAATCTTTAGAGATATCAAATCTAGTGGTGCTAAAATTTTACGTGTGGATCACATTTGCTTAAATTTGTTATTTTTACTGCTGAAAACGAATTCGGGCCATTATTAGAAATGGGCTTCTTTTTGTTGACCGTATTATGTTACGTTTTTATACCAACACCGTTTATCGACAGCCTATTGGGCATACTTATTTGTTCTGCGTTTGCCTTCATTTTGTTTCCTCGAAGAGAAGAGAAAACTCGAAAATGTAACGATGAAAATACCATTAACCTTAATGAACACAACTATAGTGCCGGAAAGAAGGTACATAATTTAGATTTCTTTGATTCATGTGCTGATATTCATGAACATAATGTCGATTCCTTTGATCTGGATATAGACAATGACACCCATCTCCTCCATGTTTCTAACGAAGCTTTTGATAATAATCTTCTAAATTTGCATATTGATAGTGACACTGACCACATCGAACGTTTTGCCAAAGATTTCAATAATAATCCCACTGAAGTTTACCATATAAGTGATGGAAATCAATTGAATTATCTCCATGAAGAAGCAGAAAGGAATTTTGATTACCCAAAACCTGATAACTCAGGTAATCAAACAGGCATGAATAGCATTATAACCATCTTGAACCAGGAAGACCCCAGTTTGAATGCCTCTATTAAATCATTGGATGCTGAATGCATTGTATCGCATACCGATCTTGGAGCACAAGGGGACATCAATTTCGGCAATCTCATCAACACATATAATGAACCAGAAATAAATAGCAAAATGGATCAAGTAGACAGAATAGAAGTGAAACCAATTCAAGAATTTCAAGAACGCCTTATTGATATCGTCGTTGATACCGTCGCTGTTATCTACGTTGATGACGAGAATACTCAACATCCTTCATCACATTCTAGCAAGTGTTTCACAATTTCAAAATTAAGAAAAGCTTTACTTAAATATTTTCGCTTTAAAAAAATTAAAAATAAACATAACAGTTTAAAGCATCATATCAAAATCTAAGTTTACATAATTTCAATTTATGTTCGTGATGAATTTGTTCGAAATGACACCAATCTAATTGACTGACTAAAAATTGTACATTGACTGACGAGAGACTGACTAACTGACGATCACACTAATTGACCAGTGACTGAAGTGACTGAATAAATATAGGAGATTGACTGACTTTGACTAAATAAGTGACGATCCCATTGATTGAATAAAAAATTGGACACTGACTGACCAGGGACTGGTCATGTGATGATCTCCTTGACTGACTGAATAACTGAGCTCATAAGCAGAACCTATATTTATTTAATAAAAAAGAGACTAATTGGGGAGCCAAGGAAGTGGCTTAATTATGACTAAACTGTGCATTTTGCCAAAATTAAGGCTTTTAATTAAACCTTAAGAATTATTTTTATTATATTTTTGCAATTAATGCATTTTTTACTATGTTTATATGATATTCTCTTTTAAATGCTATTTTATTTTTACTTATTTGTTTATTAATATTTACTTTTATGTTTTTTGTGTTTTCTAATTGTTACTTTTTAAATTTTATATTTCTTTTTTCTTAATATTTTATTTTTCTTAGCATTAATTTTATTATTATTAATATTATTACTATTATTATCTTAATTTTGTATTTGATTTACTTATTTCTAAATTTTTGATTATAGTTTTTATTACAATTTCATTTATTATTACCATTTCAAAAAAATTTCGAACCCGTTATAAAGTTTAGACTTTTATTAAAAATTAAATGTAAAATTAACACTTTTGGCTCTCGAATAAAATTTTAATCATTCGTCTTGTCATCTCATTTGTATTAAAGACTTTCGTTTATTATTATTCATTTATGATTTATTATAATATTCAAAGCTTTATTCTTGAAAAACTGCATGAATCATAAAATATTGGCATTTGAGGCAAAACTAAGAGACTTCATACTCCGCCCTAAGGGTTTCCATTTCCTCGTAATCCATAAGTATATCCAGATCCCAGAGAATGATTTTAAATAAAGAACAATTTAGTTAACAAATTCTTGTAATTTGAATTCGAATTTCATGTAACTCAGAAAATTTTCTTTAGGTAAGCGACCTCTTTAAAAGGAGATTTATTGTTATATGTTTACAATTTGTATATTTTCCCTTTCGCATTTTTATTTTTCGAGTTTGTTCAATTATAAATTCTTATTTCAATTTGGATAATTTTTAATATTGTGTTAAAACTCTTATACAAGTTTGCGAAAGACGCGCTTTTCCGGTATGAAAAATGCAAGCTAAATTTCGTTAATCAGCCCTGTAGAATGGAAGATACAAAACTGTCACCTTCTAATTCCTTGTACAAGTAAGAACTGTAATTGCTAAAAATTTAGGGTACCAGGTTTCAAGAAAACTCTGTGGTTGTGACCCAATTTAACCCACTATAAATCAATTGAAATGATTTTTTTTTGGCATAGTATCTGGACAGAATAAATATGGAGCTCTTTTTACCAATAAGGGATTGTAAAATGAATTCAGCAAAGAGATTTTTCGGTATTTGCAAGTATTTTCGTTTCAAGAAATACGTATCTCGATTAACTCGAGAATGAGTAGACGTAGAATGTTTTAGTATATGGGAGTGCTATAACATATAGTTGTACTCCTCGCTTTTTCGTGGCAATCGGTCACTTTAACATGTATAAATATATATATATATATAAATATATATATATATATATTCCTGTCCTGTTACTCCGGCTTGTTCAGCTCTGTATTTGTGTTCTTATCTATTAACAATTATAGTAAATTTTGCATTTTTGCCTTTTAGAGGGGTAGAATTATGTTGTTCTTATGTTGCGGTTACGGATTTTACAACTTTAGTGCATGGGATAGCTATCGATTTACGAGCAATGTAAAAGTGATGGTAGGCGCAACGAGGCCATTTATTTGCATTTCAAGGAGTTAGTAGAGTTAGTGAATTAAGTCATTTGGTGCGCCAACTTTCATTTCCGTTTGCATAGGGAGACTAAACATTAACTTTCAATATTGTATACCAAAATTTTGGTCTGTCTGCCTGTTGGTTGATTTGCTTGTTTGGATGCAGAAATTAAAATTTTAATTGTAAAAATTGTTTTTAACTGTAATAAACGTTTTAGATTTTTATATATTTTACAATTATTAATGAAGGTGTTTTAATAGTCCTTACAGAGAAGTCGTGTGGTGGCCACAACAGATATTTTATTGGGTGCATGTACCTAAATTAAATATACGTTCATGTTAGGTAAGTGGTGAGCGAAAGTGTTTATGATTTTATATATAAATAAAAATCAAAAGATTTGAGTAGGAGGAAAAGGGATGTGAGACCTTTAGATCGAATATAATATTCTGAAAACAATGCACTGATTTTGGAGAAAAGACAAAAGAATAGTTTATTTAAACTCCCACTTCTCTTAAGTCTGTGATTGTGACCCAATAAGCAGTGAAGATAACAAAGATTTCCATTCTAAGTCTCATGAATTTTTTCAGGCATGTGTATAAGTGTTAGAAGGATGTTCAGCCAACAGCATTAAGCAGACGCATAATTTAGCTCTATTGGTTCACCGAAGATGAAATATAAGTCACTTTCTCGTTTCCGCTCTTTAGTCATAATCTGTTGGATGAGAAAATGACCATCGCACGAGCTACCTCAATTCCATTCCGTGAATCCCTTACTAAGCTAAGCGTTTTGAAAACGCCATGTTATCTCAACATATTATATCTTGTTATTGAGGAATGTAGAGAATTGAAACGATATGTTCTATTCACTCCGTTTTCAATGTTCACAATGTCTGTTATGATGGTCGTATGAAATGTCGTCGCCTGATATGATGTCAGAATGACGTCTGATAGTATGGTTTCTTATGGAAGCATATTGTTGAGCTTAAAACTCTGTTCGAGGAATACTGGCTTTTGCGTAGATGTACCTATGTACCAAATTCGTAGCCCTGGGTCTATTAGCTTACACGCAGCATGAACGAAAGAAATAGAAACTTCCTTTATATTATGAGTAGAGTTATATATCAGAACATCTTTCATTGCTACATATTCCAAGAATCCTTTTAATAACATTTGTAACAATCAAGTTACTAATAATTGTTTTAGGCTTTTGTTGAATTACAACAAAGTTAATGAATACTTTTTTAACAATGCTAATAAACCATAATCTTTAGAGATATCAAATCTAGTGGTGCTAAAATTTTACGTGTGGATCACATTTGCTTAAATTTGTTATTTTTACTGCTGAAAACGAATTCGGGCCATTATTAGAAATGGGCTTCTTTTTGTTGACCGTATTATGTTACGTTTTTATACCAACACCGTTTATCGACAGCCTATTGGGCATACTTATTTGTTCTGCGTTTGCCTTCATTTTGTTTCCTCGAAGAGAAGAGAAAACTCGAAAATGTAACGATGAAAATACCATTAACCTTAATGAACACAACTATAGTGCCGGAAAGAAGGTACATAATTTAGATTTCTTTGATTCATGTGCTGATATTCATGAACATAATGTCGATTCCTTTGATCTAGATATAGACAATGACACCCATCTCCTCCATGTTTCTAACGAAGCTTTTGATAATAATCTTCTAAATTTGCATATTGATAGTGACACTGACCACATCGAACGTTTTGCCAAAGATTTCAATAATAATCCCACTGAAGTTTACCATATAAGTGATGGAAATCAATTGAATTATCTCCATGAAGAAGCAGAAAGGAATTTTGATTACCCAAAACCTGATAACTCAGGTAATCAAACAGGCATGAATAGCATTATAACCATCTTGAACCAGGAAGACCCCAGTTTGAATGCCTCTATTAAATCATTGGATGCTGAATGCATTGTATCGCATACCGATCTTGGAGCACAAGGGGACATCAATTTCGGCAATCTCATCAACACATATAATGAACCAGAAATAAATAGCAAAATGGATCAAGTAGACAGAATAGAAGTGAAACCAATTCAAGAATTTCAAGAACGCCTCATTGATATCGTCGTTGATACCGTCGCTGTTATCTACGTTGATGACGAGAATACTCAACATCCTTCATCACATTCTAGCAAGTGTTTCACAATTTCAAAATTAAGAAAAGCTTTACTTAAATATTTTCGCTTTAAAAAAATTAAAAATAAACATAACAGTTTAAAGCATCATATCAAAATCTAAGTTTACATAATTTCAATTTATGTTCGTGATGAATTTGTTCGAAATGACACCAATCTAATTGACTGACTAAAAATTGTACATTGACTGACGAGAGACTGACTAACTGACGATCACACTAATTGACCAGTGACTGAAGTGACTGAATAAATATAGGAGATTGACTGACTTTGACTAAATAAGTGACGATCCCATTGATTGAATAAAAAATTGGACACTGACTGACCAGGGACTGGTCATGTGATGATCTCCTTGACTGACTGAATAACTGAGCTCATAAGCAGAACCTATATTTATTTAATAAAAAAGAGACTAATTGGGGAGCCAAGGAAGTGGCTTAATTATGACTAAACTGTGCATTTTGCCAAAATTAAGGCTTTTAATTAAACCTTAAGAATTATTTTTATTATATTTTTGCAATTAATGCATTTTTTACTATGTTTATATGATATTCTCTTTTAAATGCTATTTTATTTTTACTTATTTGTTTATTAATATTTACTTTTATGTTTTTTGTGTTTTCTAATTGTTACTTTTTAAATTTTATATTTCTTTTTTCTTAATATTTTATTTTTCTTAGCATTAATTTTATTATTATTAATATTATTACTATTATTATCTTAATTTTGTATTTGATTTACTTATTTCTAAATTTTTGATTATAGTTTTTATTACAATTTCATTTATTATTACCATTTCAAAAAAATTTCGAACCCGTTATAAAGTTTAGACTTTTATTAAAAATTAAATGTAAAATTAACACTTTTGGCTCTCGAATAAAATTTTAATCATTCGTCTTGTCATCTCATTTGTATTAAAGACTTTCGTTTATTATTATTCATTTATGATTTATTATAATATTCAAAGCTTTATTCTTGAAAAACTGCATGAATCATAAAATATTGGCATTTGAGGCAAAACTAAGAGACTTCATACTCCGCCCTGAGGGTTTCCATTTCCTCGTAATCCATAAGTATATCCAGATCCCAGAGAATGATTTTAAATAAAGAACAATTTAGTTAACAAATTCTTGTAATTTGAATTCGAATTTCATGTAACTCAGAAAATTTTCTTTAGGTAAGCGACCTCTTTAAAAGGAGATTTATTGTTATATGTTTACAATTTGTATATTTTCCCTTTCGCATTTTTATTTTTCGAGTTTGTTCAATTATAAATTCTTATTTCAATTTGGATAATTTTTAATATTGTGTTAAAACTCTTATACAAGTTTGCGAAAGACGCGCTTTTCCGGTATGAAAAATGCAAGCTAAATTTCGTTAATCAGCCCTGTAGAATGGAAGATACAAAACTGTCACCTTCTAATTCCTTGTACAAGTAAGAACTGTAATTGCTAAAAATTTAGGGTACCAGGTTTCAAGAAAACTCTGTGGTTGTGACCCAATTTAACCCACTATAAATCAATTGAAATGATTTTTTTTTGGCATAGTATCTGGACAGAATAAATATGGAGCTCTTTTTACCAATAAGGGATTGTAAAATGAATTCAGCAAAGAGATTTTTCGGTATTTGCAAGTATTTTCGTTTCAAGAAATACGTATCTCGATTAACTCGAGAATGAGTAGACGTAGAATGTTTTAGTATATGGGAGTGCTATAACATATAGTTGTACTCCTCGCTTTTTCGTGGCAATCGGTCACTTTAACATGTATAAATATATATATATATATAAATATATATATATATATATATTCCTGTCCTGTTACTCCGGCTTGTTCAGCTCTGTATTTGTGTTCTTATCTATTAACAATTATAGTAAATTTTGCATTTTTGCCTTTTAGAGGGGTAGAATTATGTTGTTCTTATGTTGCGGTTACGGATTTTACAACTTTAGTGCATGGGATAGCTATCGATTTACGAGCAATGTAAAAGTGATGGTAGGCGCAACGAGGCCATTTATTTGCATTTCAAGGAGTTAGTAGAGTTAGTGAATTAAGTCATTTGGTGCGCCAACTTTCATTTCCGTTTGCATAGGGAGACTAAACATTAACTTTCAATATTGTATACCAAAATTTTGGTCTGTCTGCCTGTTGGTTGATTTGCTTGTTTGGATGCAGAAATTAAAATTTTAATTGTAAAAATTGTTTTTAACTGTAATAAACGTTTTAGATTTTTATATATTTTACAGTTATTAATGAAGGTGTTTTAATAGTCCTTACAGAGAAGTCGTGTGGTGGCCACAACAGATATTTTATTGGGTGCATGTACCTAAATTAAATATACGTTCATGTTAGGTAAGTGGTGAGCGAAAGTGTTTATGATTTTATATATAAATAAAAATCAAAAGATTTGAGTAGGAGGAAAAGGGATGTGAGACCTTTAGATCGAATATAATATTCTGAAAACAATGCACTGATTTTGGAGAAAAGACAAAAGAATAGTTTATTTAAACTCCCACTTCTCTTAAGTCTGTGATTGTGACCCAATAAGCAGTGAAGATAACAAAGATTTCCATTCTAAGTCTCATGAATTTTTTCAGGCATGTGTATAAGTGTTAGAAGGATGTTCAGCCAACAGCATTAAGCAGACGCATAATTTAGCTCTATTGGTTCATCGAAGATGAAATATAAGTCACTTTCTCGTTTCCGCTCTTTAGTCATAATCTGTTGGATGAGAAAATGACCATCGCACGAGCTACCTCAATTCCATTCCGTGAATCCCTTACTAAGCTAAGCGTTTTGAAAACGCCATGTTATCTCAACTTATTATATCTTGTTATTGAGGAATGTAGAGAATTGAAACGATATGTTCTATTCACTCCGTTTTCAATGTTCACAATGTCTGTTATGATGGTCGTATGAAATGTCGTCGCCTGATATGATGTCAGAATGACGTCTGATAGTATGGTTTCTTATGGAAGCATATTGTTGAGCTTAAAACTCTGTTCGAGGTATACTGGCTTTTGCGTAGATGTACCTATGTACCAAATTCGTAGCCCTGGGTCTATTAGCTTACACGCAGCATGAACGAAAGAAATACACACAGAAACTTCCTTTATATTATGAGTAGAGTTATATATCAGAACATCTTTCATTGCTACATATTCCAAGAATCCTTTTAATAACATTTGTAACAATCAAGTTACTAATAATTGTTTTAGGCTTTTGTTGAATTACAACAAAGTTAATGAATACTTTTTTAACAATGCTAATAAACCATAATCTTTAGAGATATCAAATCTAGTGGTGCTAAAATTTTACGTGTGGATCACATTTGCTTAAATTTGTTATTTTTACTGCTGAAAACGAATTCGGGCCATTATTAGAAATGGGCTTCTTTTTGTTGACCGTATTATGTTACGTTTTTATACCAACACCGTTTATCGACAGCCTATTGGGCATACTTATTTGTTCTGCGTTTGCCTTCATTTTGTTTCCTCGAAGAGAAGAGAAAACTCGAAAATGTAACGATGAAAATACCATTAACCTTAATGAACACAACTATAGTGCCGGAAAGAAGGTACATAATTTAGATTTCTTTGATTCATGTGCTGATATTCATGAACATAATGTCGATTCCTTTGATCTGGATATAGACAATGACACCCATCTCCTCCATGTTTCTAACGAAGCTTTTGATAATAATCTTCTAAATTTGCATATTGATAGTGACACTGACCACATCGAACGTTTTGCCAAAGATTTCAATAATAATCCCACTGAAGTTTACCATATAAGTGATGGAAATCAATTGAATTATCTCCATGAAGAAGCAGAAAGGAATTTTGATTACCCAAAACCTGATAACTCAGGTAATCAAACAGGCATGAATAGCATTATAACCATCTTGAACCAGGAAGACCCCAGTTTGAATGCCTCTATTAAATCATTGGATGCTGAATGCATTGTATCGCATACCGATCTTGGAGCACAAGGGGACATCAATTTCGGCAATCTCATCAACACATATAATGAACCAGAAATAAATAGCAAAATGGATCAAGTAGACAGAATAGAAGTGAAACCAATTCAAGAATTTCAAGAACGCCTTATTGATATCGTCGTTGATACCGTCGCTGTTATCTACGTTGATGACGAGAATACTCAACATCCTTCATCACATTCTAGCAAGTGTTTCACAATTTCAAAATTAAGAAAAGCTTTACTTAAATATTTTCGCTTTAAAAAAATTAAAAATAAACATAACAGTTTAAAGCATCATATCAAAATCTAAGTTTACATAATTTCAATTTATGTTCGTGATGAATTTGTTCGAAATGACACCAATCTAATTGACTGACTAAAAATTGTACATTGACTGACGAGAGACTGACTAACTGACGATCACACTAATTGACCAGTGACTGAAGTGACTGAATAAATATAGGAGATTGACTGACTTTGACTAAATAAGTGACGATCCCATTGATTGAATAAAAAATTGGACACTGACTGACCAGGGACTGGTCATGTGATGATCTCCTTGACTGACTGAATAACTGAGCTCATAAGCAGAACCTATATTTATTTAATAAAAAAGAGACTAATTGGGGAGCCAAGGAAGTGGCTTAATTATGACTAAACTGTGCATTTTGCCAAAATTAAGGCTTTTAATTAAACCTTAAGAATTACTTTTATTATATTTTTGCAATTAATGCATTTTTTACTATGTTTATATGATATTCTCTTTAAATGCTATTTTATTTTTACTTATTTGTTTATTAATATTTACTTTTATGTTTTTTGTGTTTTCTAATTGTCACTTTTTAAATTTTATATTTCTTTTTTCTTAATATTTTATTTTTCTTAGCATTAATTTTATTATTATTAATATTATTACTATTATTATCTTAATTTTGTATTTGATTTACTTATTTCTAAATTTTTGATTATAGTTTTTATTACAATTTCATTTATTATTACCATTTCAAAAAAATTTCGAATCCGTTATAAAGTTTAGACTTTTATTAAAAATTAAATGTAAAATTAACACTTTTGGCTCTCGAATAAAATTTTAATCATTCGTCTTGTCATCTCATTTGTATTAAAGACTTTCGTTTATTATTATTCATTTATGATTTATTATAATATTCAAAGCTTTATTCTTGAAAAACTGCATGAATCATAAAATATTGGCATTTGAGGCAAAACTAAGAGACTTCATACTCCGCCCTAAGGGTTTCCATTTCCTCGTAATCCATAAGTATATCCAGATCCCAGAGAATGATTTTAAATAAAGAACAATTTAGTTAACAAATTCTTGTAATTTGAATTCGAATTTCATGTAACTCAGAAAATTTTCTTTAGGTAAGCGACCTGTTTAAAAGGAGATTTATTGTTATATGTTTACAATTTGTATATTTTCCCTTTCGCATTTTTATTTTTCGAGTTTGTTCAATTATAAATTCTTATTTCAATTTGGATAATTTTTAATATTGTGTTAAAACTCTTATACAAGTTTGCGAAAGACGCGCTTTTCCGGTATGAAAAATGCAAGCTAAGTTTCGTTAATCAGCCCTGTAGAATGGAAGATACAAAACTGTCACCTTCTAATTCCTTGTACAAGTAAGAACTGTAATTGCTAAAAATTTAGGGTACCAGGTTTCAAGAAAACTCTGTGGTTGTGACCCAATTTAACCCACTATAAATCAATTGAAATGATTTTTTTTTGGCATAGTATCTGGACAGAATAAATATGGAGCTCTTTTTACGAATAAGGGATTGTAAAATGAATTCAGCAAAGAGATTTTTCGGTATTTGCAAGTATTTTCGTTTCAAGAAATACGTATCTCGATTAACTCGAGAATGAGTAGACGTAGAATGTTTTAGTATATGGGAGTGCTATAACATATAGTTGTACTCCTCGCTTTTTCGTGGCAATCGGTCACTTTAACATGTATAAATATATATATATATATATATATTCCTGTCCTGTTACTCCGGCTTGTTCAGCTCTGTATTTGTGTTCTTATCTATTAGTAAATTTTGCATTTTTGCCTTTTAGAGGGGTAGAATTATGTTGTTCTCATGTTGCGGTTACGGATTTTACAACTTTAGTGCATGGGATAGCTATCAATTTATGAGCAATGTAAAAGTGATGGTAGGCGCAACGAGGCCATTTATTTGCATTTCAAGGAGTTAGTAGAGTTAGTGAATTAAGTCATTTGGTGCGCCAACTTTCATGTCCGTTTGCATAGGGAGACTAATTATTAACTTTCAATATTGTATACCAAAATTTTGGTCTGTCTGCCTGTTGGTTGATTTGCTTGTTTGGATGCAGAAAGTAAAATTTTAATTTTAAAAATTGTTTTTAACTGTAATAAACGTTTTAGATTTTTATATATTTTACAGTTATTAATGAAGGTGTTTTAATAGTCCTTACAGAGAAGTCGTGTGGTGGCCACAACAGATATTTTATTGGGTGCATGTACCTAAATTAAATATACGTTCATGTTAGGTAAGTGGTGAGCGAAAGTGTTTATGATTTTATATATAAATAAAAATCAAAAGATTTGAGTAGGAGGAAAAGGGATGGGAGACCTTTAGATCGAATATAATATTCTGAAAACAATGCACTGATTTTGGAGAAAAGACAAAAGAATAGTTTATTTAAACTCCCACTTCTCTTAAGTCTGTGATTGTGACCCAATAAGCAGTGAAGATAATAAAGATTTCCATTCTAAGTCTCATGAATTTTTTCAGGCATGTGTATAAGTGTTAGAAGGATGTTCAGCCAACAGCATTAAGCAGACGCATAATTTAGCTCTATTGGTTCACCGAAGATGAAATATAAGTCACTTTCTCGTTTCCGCTCTTTAGTCATAATCTGTTGGATGAGAAAATGACCATCGCACGAGCTACCTCAATTCCATTCCCTCAATTCCTTAGTAAGCTAAGCGTTTTGAAAACGCCATGTTATCTCAACTTATTATATCTTGTTATTGAGGAATGTACAGAATTGAAACGATATGTTCTATTCACTCGGTTTTCAATGTTCACAATGTCTGTTATGATGGTCGTATGAAATGTCGTCGCCTGATATGATGTCAGAATGACGTCTGATAGTATGGTTCCATATTGAGCTTAAAACTTTGTTCGAGATATACTGGCTTTTGTGTAGATGTACCTATGTACCAAATTCGTAGCCCTGGGTCTATTAGCTTACACGCAGCATGAACGAAAGAAATACACACAGAAACTTCCTTTATATTATGAGTAGAGTTATATATCAGAACATCTTTCATTGCTACATATTCCAAGAATCCTTTTAATAACATTTGTAACAATCAAGTTACTAATAATTGTTTTAGGCTTTTGTTGAATTACAACAAAGTTAATGAATACTTTTTTAACAATGCTAATAAACCATAATCATTAGAGATATCAAATCTAGTGGTGCTAAAATTTTACGTGTGGATCACATTTGCTTAAATTTGTTATTTTTACTGCTGAAAACGAATTCGGGCCATTATTAGAAATGGGCTTCTTTTTGTTGACAGTATTATGTTACGTTTTTATACCAACACCGTTTATCGACAGCCTATTGGGCATACTTATTTGATCTGCGTTTGCCTTCATTTTGTTTCCTCGAAGAGAAGAGAAAACTCGAAAAAGTAACGATGAAAATACCATTAACCTTAATGAACACAACTATAGTGCCGGAAAGAAGGTACATAATTTAGATTTCTTTGACTCATGTGCTGATATTCATGAACATAATGTCGATTCCTTTGATCTGAATATAGACAATGACACCCATCTCCTCCAAGTTTCTAACGAAGCTTTTGATAATAATCTTCTAAATTTGCATATTGATAGTGACACTGACCACATCGAACGTTTTGCCAAAGATTTCAATAATAATCCCACTGAAGTTTACCATATAAGTGATGGAAGTCAATTGAATTACCTCCATGAAGAAGCAGAAAGGAAATTTGATTACCCAAAACCTGATAACTCAGGTAATCAAACAGGCATGAACAGCATTATAACCATCTTCAACCAGGAAGACCCCAGTTTGAATGCCTCTATTAAATCATTGGATGCTGAATGCAGGGTATCGCATACCGATCTTGGAGCACAAGGGGACATCAATTTCGGCAATCTCATCAACACAAATAATGAACCAGAAATAAATAGCAAAATGGATCAAGTAGACAGAATAGAAGTGAAACCAATTCAAGAATTTCAAGAACGCCTTATTGATATCGTCGTTGATACCGTCGCTGTTATCTACGTTGATGACGAGAATACTCAACATCCTTCATCACATTCTAGCAAGTGTTTCACAATTTCAAAATTAAGAAAAGCTTTACTTAATTATTTTCGCTTTAAAAAAATTAAAAATAAACATAACAGTTTAAAGCATCATATCAAAATCTAAGTTTACATAATTTCAATTTATGTTCGTGATGAATTTGTTCGAAATGACACCAATCTAATTGACTGACTAAAAATTGTACATTGACTGACGAGAGACTGACTAACTGACGATCACACTAATTGACCAGTGACTGAAGTGACTGAATAAATATAGGAGATTGACTGACTTTGACTAAATAAGTGACGATACCATTGATTGAATAAAAATAATTGGACACTGACTGACCAGGGACTGGTCATGTGATGATCTCCTTGACTGACTGAATAACTGAGCTCATAAGCAGAACCTATATTGATTTAATAAAAAAGAGACTAATTGGGGAGCCAAGGAAGTGGCTTAATTATGACTAAACTGTGCATTTTGCCAAAATTAAGGCTTTTAATTAAACCTTAAGAATTATTTTTATTATATTTTTGCAATTAATGCATTTTTTACTATGTTTATATCATATTCTCTTTAAAATGCTATTTTATTTTTACTTATTTGTTTATTAATATTTACTTTTATGTTTTTTGTGTTTTCTTATTATTACTTTTTAAATTTTATATTTCTTTTTTCTTAATATTTTATTTTTCTTAGCATTAATTTTATTATTATTAATATTATTACTATTATTATCTTAATTTTGTATTTGATTTACTTATTTCTAAATTTTTGATTATAGTTTTTATTACAATTTCATTTATTATTACCATTTCAAAAAAATTTCGAACCCGTTATAAAGTTTAGACTTTTATTAAAAATTAAATGTAAAATTAACACTTTTGGCTCTCGAATAAAATTTTAATCATTCGTCTTGTCATCTCATTTGTATTAAAGACTTTCGTTTATTATTATTCATTTATGATTTATTATAATATTCAAAGCTTTATTCTTGAAAAACTGCATGAATCATAAAATATTGGCATTTGAGGCAAAACTAAGAGACTTCATACTCCGCCCTAAGGGTTTCCATTTCCTCGTAATCCATAAGTATATCCAGATCCCAGTGAATGATTTTAAATAAAGAACAATTTAGTTAACAAATTCTTGAAATTTGAATTCGAATTTCATGTAACTCAGAAAATTTTCTTTAGGTAAGCGATCTCTTTAAAAGGAGATTTATTGTTATATGTTTACAATTTGTATATTTTCCCTTTCGCATTTTTATTTTTCCAGTTTGTTCAATTATAAATTCTTATTTCAATTTGGATAATTTTTAATATTGTGTTAAAACTCTTATACAAGTTTGCGAAAGACGCGCTTTTCCGGTATGAAAAATGCAAGCTAAATTTCGTTAATCAGCCCTGTAGAATGGAAGATACAAAACTGTCACCTTCTAATTCCTTGTACAAGTAAGAACTGTAATTGCTAAAAATTTAGGGTACCAGGTTTCAAGAAAACTCTGTGGTTGTGACCCAATTTAACCCACTATAAATCAATTGAAATGATTTTTTTTTTGGCATAGTATCTGGACAGAATAAATATGGAGCTCTTTTTACCAATAACGGATTGTAAAATGAATTCAGCAAAGAGATTTTTCGGTATTTGCAAGTATTTTCGTTTCAAGAAATACGTATCTCGATTAACTCGAGAATGAGTAGACGTAGAATGTTTTAGTATATGGGAGTGCTATAACATATAGTTGTACTCCTCGCTTTTTCGTGGCAATCGGTCACTTTAACATGTATAAATATATATATATATATAAATATATATATATATATTCCTATCCTGTTACTCCGGCTTGTTCAGCTCTGTATTTATGTTCTTATCTATTAGTAAATTTTGCATTTTTGCCTTTTAGAGGGGTAGAATTATGTTGTTCTTATGTTGCGGTTACGGATTTTACAACTTTAGTGCATGGGATAGCTATCGATTTATGAGCAATGTAAAAGTGATGGTAGGCGCAACGAGGCCATTTATTTGCATTTCAAGGAGTTAGTAGAGTTAGTGAATTAAGTCATTTGGTGCGCCAACTTTCATTTCCGTTTGCATAGGGAGACTAAACATTAACTTTCAATATTGTATACCAAAATTTTGGTCTGTCTGCCTGTTGGTTGATTTGCTTGTTTGGATGCAGAAATTAAAATTTTAATTGTAAAAATTGTTTTTAACTGTAATAAACGTTTTAGATTTTTATATATTTTACAGTTATTAATGAAGGTGTTTTAATAGTCCTTACAGAGAAGTCGTGTGGTGGCCACAACAGATATTTTATTGGGTGCATGTACCTAAATTAAATATACGTTCATGTTAGGTAAGTGGTGAGCGAAAGTGTTTATGATTTTATATATAAATAAAAATCAAAAGATTTGAGTAGGAGGAAAAGGGATGTGAGACCTGTAGATCGAATATAATATTCTGAAAACAATGCACTGATTTTGGAGAAAAGACAAAAGAATAGTTTATTTAAACTCCCACTTCTCTTAAGTCTGTGATTGTGACCCAATAAGCAGTGAAGATAATAAAGATTTCCATTCTAAGTCTCATGAATTTTTTCAGGCATGTGTATAAGTGTTAGAAGGATGTTCAGCCAACAGCATTAAGCAGACGCATAATTTAGCTCTATTGGTTCACCGAAGATGAAATATAAGTCACTTTCTCGTTTCCGCTCTTTAGTCATAATCTGTTGGATGAGAAAATGACCATCGCACGAGCTAGCTCAATTCCATTCCCTGAATCCCTTAGTAAGCTAAGCGTTTTGAAAACGCCATGTTATCTCAACTTATTATATCTTGTTATTGAGGAATGTAGAGAATTGAAACGATATGTTCTATTCACTCGGTTTTCAATGTTCACAATGTCTGTTATGATGGTCGTATGAAATGTCGTCGCCTGATATGATGTCAGAATGACGTTTGATAGTATGGTTCCATATTGAGCTTAAAACTTTGTTCGAGGTATACTGGCTTTTGTGTAGATGTACCTATGTACCAAATTCGTAGCCCTGGGTCTATTAGCTTACACGCAGCATGAACGAAAGAAATACACACAGAAACTTCCTTTATATTATGAGTAGAGTTATATATCAGAACATCTTTTATTGCTACATATTCCAAGAATCCTTTTAATAACATTTGTAACAATCAAGTTACTAATAATTGTTTTAGGCTTTTGTTGAATTACAACAAAGTTAATGAATACTTTTTTAACAATGCTAATAAACCATAATCATTAGAGATATCAAATCTAGTGGTGCTAAAATTTTACGTGTGGATCACATTTGCTTAAATTTGTTATTTTTACTGCTGAAAACGAATTCGGGCCATTATTAGAAATGGGCTTCTTTTTGTTGACAGTATTATGTTACGTTTTTATACCAACACCGTTTATCGACAGCCTATTGGGCATACTTATTTGTTCTGCGTTTGCCTTCATTTTGTTTCCTCGAAGAGAAGAGAAAACTCGAAAAAGTAACGATGAAAATACCATTAACCTTAATGAACACAACTATAGTGCCGGAAAGAAGGTACATAATTTAGATTTCTTTGATTCATGTGCTGATATTCATGAACATAATGTCGATTCCTTTGATCTGGATATAGACAATGACACCCATCTCCTCCAAGTTTCTAACGAAGCTTTTGATAATAATCTTCTAAATTTGCATATTGATAGTGACACTGACCACATCGAACGTTTTGCCAAAGATTTCAATAATAATCCCACTGAAGTTTACCATATAATTAATGGAAATCAATTGAATTACCTCCATGAAGAAGCAGAAAGGAATTTTGATTACCCAAAACCTGATAACTCAGGTAATCAAACAGGCATGAATAGCATTATAACCATCTTCAACCAGGAAGACCCCAGTTTGAATGCCTCTATTAAATCATTGGATGCTGAATGCATTGTATCGCATACCGATCTTCGAGCACAAGGGGACATCAATTTCGGCAATCTCATCAACACAAATAATGAACCAGAAATAAATAGCAAAATGGATCAAGTAGACAGAATAGAAGTGAAACCAATTCAAGAATTTCAAGAACGCCTTATTGATATCGTCGTTGATACCGTCGCTGTTATCTACGTTGATGACGAGAATACTCAACATCCTTCATCACATTCTAGCAAGTGTTTCACAATTTCAAAATTAAGAAAAGCTTTACTTAATTATTTTCGCTTTAAAAAAATTAAAAATAAACATAACAGTTTAAAGCATCATATCAAAATCTAAGTTTACATAATTTCAATTTATGTTCGTGATGAATTTGTTCGAAATGACACCAATCTAATTGACTGACTAAAAATTGTACATTGACTGACGAGAGACTGACTAACTGACGATCACACTAATTGACCAGTGACTGAAGTGACTGAATAAATATAGGAGATTGACTGACTTTGACTAAATAAGTGACGATACCATTGATTGAATAAAAATAATTGGACACTGACTGACCAGGGACTGGTCATGTGATGATCTCCTTGACTGACTGAATAACTGAGCTCATAAGCAGAACCTATATTGATTTAATAAAAAAGAGACTAATTGGGGAGCCAAGGAAGTGGCTTAATTATGACTAAACTGTGCATTTTGCCAAAATTAAGGCTTTTAATTAAACCTTAAGAATTATTTTTATTATATTTTTGCAATTAATGCATTTTTTACTATGTTTATATCATATTCTCTTTAAAATGCTATTTTATTTTTACTTATTTGTTTATTAATATTTACTTTTATGTTTTTTGTGTTTTCTTATTGTTACTTTTTAAATTTTATATTTCTTTTTTCTTAATATTTTATTTTTCTTAGCATTAATTTTATTATTATTAATATTATTACTATTATTATCTTAATTTTGTATTTGATTTACTTATTTCTAAATTTTTGATTATAGTTTTTATTACAATTTCATTTATTATTACCATTTCAAAAAAATTTCGAACCCGTTATAAAGTTTAGACTTTTATTAAAAATTAAATGTAAAATTAACACTTTTGGCTCTCGAATAAAATTTTAATCATTCGTCTTGTCATCTCATTTGTATTAAAGACTTTCGTTTATTATTATTCATTTATGATTTATTATAATATTCAAAGCTTTATTCTTGAAAAACTGCATGAATCATAAAATATTGGCATTTGAGGCAAAACTAAGAGACTTCATACTCCGCCCTAAGGGTTTCCATTTCCTCGTAATCCATAAGTATATCCAGATCCCAGAGAATGATTTTAAATAAAGAACAATTTAGTTAACAAATTCTTGAAATTTGAATTCGAATTTCATGTAACTCAGAAAATTTTCTTTAGGTAAGCGATCTCTTTAAAAGGAGATTTATTGTTATATGTTTACAATTTGTATATTTTCCCTTTCGCATTTTTATTTTTCCAGTTTGTTCAATTATAAATTCTTATTTCAATTTGGATAATTTTTAATATTGTGTTAAAACTCTTATACAAGTTTGCGAAAGACGCGCTTTTCCGGTATGAAAAATGCAAGCTAAATTTCGTTAATCAGCCCTGTAGAATGGAAGATACAAAACTGTCACCTTCTAATTCCTTGTACAAGTAAGAACTGTAATTGCTAAAAATTTAGGGTACCAGGTTTCAAGAAAACTCTGTGGTTGTGACCCAATTTAACCCACTATAAATCAATTGAAATGATTTTTTTTTTTTGGCATAGTATCTGGACAGAATAAATATGGAGCTCTTTTTACCAATAACGGATTGTAAAATGAATTCAGCAAAGAGATTTTTCGGTATTTGCAAGTATTTTCGTTTCAAGAAATACGTATCTCGATTAACTCGAGAATGAGTAGACGTAGAATGTTTTAGTATATGGGAGTGCTATAACATATAGTTGTACTCCTCGCTTTTTCGTGGCAATCGGTCACTTTAACATGTATAAATATATATATATATATAAATATATATATATATATTCCTATCCTGTTACTCCGGCTTGTTCAGCTCTGTATTTATGTTCTTATCTATTAGTAAATTTTGCATTTTTGCCTTTTAGAGGGGTAGAATTATGTTGTTCTTATGTTGCGGTTACGGATTTTACAACTTTAGTGCATGGGATAGCTATCGATTTATGAGCAATGTAAAAGTGATGGTAGGCGCAACGAGGCCATTTATTTGCATTTCAAGGAGTTAGTAGAGTTAGTGAATTAAGTCATTTGGTGCGCCAACTTTCATTTCCGTTTGCATAGGGAGACTAAACATTAACTTTCAATATTGTATACCAAAATTTTGGTCTGTCTGCCTGTTGGTTGATTTGCTTGTTTGGATGCAGAAATTAAAATTTTAATTGTAAAAATTGTTTTTAACTGTAATAAACGTTTTAGATTTTTATATATTTTACAGTTATTAATGAAGGTGTTTTAATAGTCCTTACAGAGAAGTCGTGTGGTGGCCACAACAGATATTTTATTGGGTGCATGTACCTAAATTAAATATACGTTCATGTTAGGTAAGTGGTGAGCGAAAGTGTTTATGATTTTATATATAAATAAAAATCAAAAGATTTGAGTAGGAGGAAAAGGGATGTGAGACCTGTAGATCGAATATAATATTCTGAAAACAATGCACTGATTTTGGAGAAAAGACAAAAGAATAGTTTATTTAAACTCCCACTTCTCTTAAGTCTGTGATTGTGACCCAATAAGCAGTGAAGATAATAAAGATTTCCATTCTAAGTCTCATGAATTTTTTCAGGCATGTGTATAAGTGTTAGAAGGATGTTCAGCCAACAGCATTAAGCAGACGCATAATTTAGCTCTATTGGTTCACCGAAGATGAAATATAAGTCACTTTCTCGTTTCCGCTCTTTAGTCATAATCTGTTGGATGAGAAAATGACCATCGCACGAGCTAGCTCAATTCCATTCCCTGAATCCCTTAGTAAGCTAAGCGTTTTGAAAACGCCATGTTATCTCAACTTATTATATCTTGTTATTGAGGAATGTAGAGAATTGAAACGATATGTTCTATTCACTCGGTTTTCAATGTTCACAATGTCTGTTATGATGGTCGTATGAAATGTCGTCGCCTGATATGATGTCAGAATGACGTTTGATAGTATGGTTCCATATTGAGCTTAAAACTTTGTTCGAGGTATACTGGCTTTTGTGTAGATGTACCTATGTACCAAATTCGTAGCCCTGGGTCTATTAGCTTACACGCAGCATGAACGAAAGAAATACACACAGAAACTTCCTTTATATTATGAGTAGAGTTATATATCAGAACATCTTTTATTGCTACATATTCCAAGAATCCTTTTAATAACATTTGTAACAATCAAGTTACTAATAATTGTTTTAGGCTTTTGTTGAATTACAACAAAGTTAATGAATACTTTTTTAACAATGCTAATAAACCATAATCATTAGAGATATCAAATCTAGTGGTGCTAAAATTTTACGTGTGGATCACATTTGCTTAAATTTGTTATTTTTACTGCTGAAAACGAATTCGGGCCATTATTAGAAATGGGCTTCTTTTTGTTGACAGTATTATGTTACGTTTTTATACCAACACCGTTTATCGACAGCCTATTGGGCATACTTATTTGTTCTGCGTTTGCCTTCATTTTGTTTCCTCGAAGAGAAGAGAAAACTCGAAAAAGTAACGATGAAAATACCATTAACCTTAATGAACACAACTATAGTGCCGGAAAGAAGGTACATAATTTAGATTTCTTTGATTCATGTGCTGATATTCATGAACATAATGTCGATTCCTTTGATCTGGATATAGACAATGACACCCATCTCCTCCAAGTTTCTAACGAAGCTTTTGATAATAATCTTCTAAATTTGCATATTGATAGTGACACTGACCACATCGAACGTTTTGCCAAAGATTTCAATAATAATCCCACTGAAGTTTACCATATAATTAATGGAAATCAATTGAATTACCTCCATGAAGAAGCAGAAAGGAATTTTGATTACCCAAAACCTGATAACTCAGGTAATCAAACAGGCATGAATAGCATTATAACCATCTTCAACCAGGAAGACCCCAGTTTGAATGCCTCTATTAAATCATTGGATGCTGAATGCATTGTATCGCATACCGATCTTCGAGCACAAGGGGACATCAATTTCGGCAATCTCATCAACACAAATAATGAACCAGAAATAAATAGCAAAATGGATCAAGTAGACAGAATAGAAGTGAAACCAATTCAAGAATTTCAAGAACGCCTTATTGATATCGTCGTTGATACCGTCGCTGTTATCTACGTTGATGACGAGAATACTCAACATCCTTCATCACATTCTAGCAAGTGTTTCACAATTTCAAAATTAAGAAAAGCTTTACTTAATTATTTTCGCTTTAAAAAAATTAAAAATAAACATAACAGTTTAAAGCATCATATCAAAATCTAAGTTTACATAATTTCAATTTATGTTCGTGATGAATTTGTTCGAAATGACACCAATCTAATTGACTGACTAAAAATTGTACATTGACTGACGAGAGACTGACTAACTGACGATCACACTAATTGACCAGTGACTGAAGTGACTGAATAAATATAGGAGATTGACTGACTTTGACTAAATAAGTGACGATACCATTGATTGAATAAAAATAATTGGACACTGACTGACCAGGGACTGGTCATGTGATGATCTCCTTGACTGACTGAATAACTGAGCTCATAAGCAGAACCTATATTGATTTAATAAAAAAGAGACTAATTGGGGAGCCAAGGAAGTGGCTTAATTATGACTAAACTGTGCATTTTGCCAAAATTAAGGCTTTTAATTAAACCTTATAAATTATTTTTATTATATTTTTGCAATTAATGCATTTTTTACTATGTTTATATCATATTCTCTTTAAAATGCTATTTTATTTTTACTTATTTGTTTATTAATATTTACTTTTATGTTTTTTGTGTTTTCTTATTGTTACTTTTTAAATTTTATATTTCTTTTTTCTTAATATTTTATTTTTCTTAGCATTAATTTTATTATTATTAATATTATTACTATTATTAACTTAATTTTGTATTTGATTTAATTATTTCTAAATTTTTGATTATAGTTTTTATTACAATTTCATTTATTATTACCATTTCAAAAAAATTTCGAACCCGTTATAAAGTTTAGACTTTTATTAAAAATTAAATGTAAAATTAACACTTTTGGCTCTCGAATAAAATTTTAATCATTCGTCTTGTCATCTCATTTGTATTAAAGACTTTCGTTTATTATTATTCATTTATGATTTATTATAATATTCAAAGCTTTATTCTTGAAAAACTGCATGAATCATAAAATATTGGCATTTGAGGCAAAACTAAGAGACTTCATACTCCGCCCTAAGGGTTTCCATTTCCTCGTAATCCATAAGTATATCCAGATCCCAGAGAATGATTTTAAATAAAGAACAATTTAGTTAACAAATTCTTGAAATTTGAATTCGAATTTCATGTAACTCAGAAAATTTTCTTTAGGTAAGCGATCTCTTTAAAAGGAGATTTATTGTTATATGTTTACAATTTGTATATTTTCCCTTTCGCATTTTTATTTTTCCAGTTTGTTCAATTATAAATTCTTATTTCAATTTGGATAATTTTTAATATTGTGTTAAAACTCTTATACAAGTTTGCGAAAGACGCGCTTTTCCGGTATGAAAAATGCAAGCTAAATTTCGTTAATCAGCCCTGTAGAATGGAAGATACAAAACTGTCACCTTCTAATTCCTTGTACAAGTAAGAACTGTAATTGCTAAAAATTTAGGGTACCAGGTTTCAAGAAAACTCTGTGGTTGTGACCCAATTTAACCCACTATAAATCAATTGAAATGATTTTTTTTTTTTGGCATAGTATCTGGACAGAATAAATATGGAGCTCTTTTTACCAATAACGGATTGTAAAATGAATTCAGCAAAGAGATTTTTCGGTATTTGCAAGTATTTTCGTTTCAAGAAATACGTATCTCGATTAACTCGAGAATGAGTAGACGTAGAATGTTTTAGTATATGGGAGTGCTATAACATATAGTTGTACTCCTCGCTTTTTCGTGGCAATCGGTCACTTTAACATGTATAAATATATATATATATATAAATATATATATATATATATTCCTATCCTGTTACTCCGGCTTGTTCAGCTCTGTATTTATGTTCTTATCTATTAGTAAATTTTGCATTTTTGCCTTTTAGAGGGGTAGAATTATGTTGTTCCTATGTTGCGGTTACGGATTTTACAACTTTAGTGCATGGGATAGCTATCGATTTATGAGCAATGTAAAAGTGATGGTAGGCGCAACGAGGCCATTTATTTGCATTTCAAGGAGTTAGTAGAGTTAGTGAATTAAGTCATTTGGTGCGCCAACTTTCATTTCCGTTTGCATAGGGAGACTAAACATTAACTTTCAATATTGTATACCAAAATTTTGGTCTGTCTGCCTGTTGGTTGATTTGCTTGTTTGGATGCAGAAATTAAAATTTTAATTGTAAAAATTGTTTTTAAGTGTAATAAACGTTTTAGATTTTTATATATTTTACAGTTATTAATGAAGGTGTTTTAATAGTCCTTACAGAGAAGTCGTGTGGTGGCCACAACAGATATTTTATTGGGTGCATGTACCTAAATTAAATATACGTTCATGTTAGGTAAGTGGTGAGCGAAAGTGTTTATGATTTTATATATAAATAAAAATCAAAAGATTTGAGTAGGAGGAAAAGGGATGTGAGACCTGTAGATCGAATATAATATTCTGAAAACAATGCACTGATTTTGGAGAAAAGACAAAAGAATAGTTTATTTAAACTCCCACTTCTCTTAAGTCTGTGATTGTGACCCAATAAGCAGTGAAGATAATAAAGATTTCCATTCTAAGTCTCATGAATTTTTTCAGGCATGTGTATAAGTGTTAGAAGGATGTTCAGCCAACAGCATTAAGCAGACGCATAATTTAGCTCTATTGGTTCACCGAAGATGAAATATAAGTCACTTTCTCGTTTCCGCTCTTTAGTCATAATCTGTTGGATGAGAAAATGACCATCGCACGAGCTAGCTCAATTCCATTCCCTGAATCCCTTAGTAAGCTAAGCGTTTTGAAAACGCCATGTTATCTCAACTTATTATATCTTGTTATTGAGGAATGTAGAGAATTGAAACGATATGTTCTATTCACTCGGTTTTAAATGTTCACAATGTCTGTTATGATGGTCGTATGAAATGTCGTCGCCTGATATGATGTCAGAATGACGTCTGATAGTATGGTTTCTTATGGAAGCATATTGTTGAGCTTAAAACTTTGTTCGAGGTATACTGGCTTTTGTGTAGATGTACCTATGTACCAAATTCGTAGCCCTGGGTCTATTAGCTTACACGCAGCATGAACGAAAGAAATACACACAGAAACTTCCTTTATATTATGAGTAGAGTTATATATCAGAACATCTTTCATTGCTGCATATTCCAAGAATCCTTTTAATAACATTTGTAACAATCAAGTTACTAATAATTGTTTTAGGCTTTTGTTGAATTACAACAAAGTTAATGAATACTTTTTTAACAATGCTAATAAACCATAATCATTAGAGATATCAAATCTAGTGGTGCTAAAATTTTACGTGTGGATCACATTTGCTTAAATTTGTTATTTTTACTGCTGAAAACGAATTCGGGCCATTATTAGAAATGGGCTTCTTTTTGTTGACAGTATTATGTTACGTTTTTATACCAACACCGTTTATCGACAGCCTATTGGGCATACTTATTTGTTCTGCGTTTGCCTTCATTTTGTTTCCTCGAAGAGAAGAGAAAACTCGAAAAAGTAACGATGAAAATACCATTAACCTTAATGAACACAACTATAGTGCCGGA
The DNA here is from genome assembly GCF_044657685.1 of Stegodyphus dumicola. NCBI lineage: Eukaryota > Metazoa > Arthropoda > Arachnida > Araneae > Eresidae > Stegodyphus > Stegodyphus dumicola. The sequence goes on from NC_140776.1 coordinate 123,450,177, forward strand.
AAGAAGGTACATAATTTAGATTTCTTTGATTCATGTGCTGATATTCATGAACATAATGTCGATTCCTTTGATCTGGATATAGACAATGACACCCATCTCCTCCAAGTTTCTAACAAGGCTTTTGATAATAATCTTCTAAATTTGCATATTGATAGTGACACTGACCACATCGAACGTTTTGCCAAAGATTTCAATAATAATCCCACTGAAGTTTACCATATAAGTGATGGAAATCAATTGAATTACCTCCATGAAGAAGCAGAAAGGAATTTTGATTACCCAAAACCTGATAACTCAGGTAATCAAACAGGCATGAATAGCATTATAACCATCTTCAACCAGGAAGACCCCAGTTTGAATGCCTCTATTAAATCATTGGATGCTGAATGCATTGTATCGCATACCGATCTTGGAGCACAAGGGGACATCAATTTCGGCAATCTCATCAACACAAATAATGAACCAGAAATAAATAGCAAAATGGATCAAGTAGACAGAATAGAAGTGAAACCAATTCAAGAATTTCAAGAACGCCTTATTGATATCGTCGTTGATACCGTCGCTGTTATCTACGTTGATGACGAGAATACTCAACATCCTTCATCACATTCTAGCAAGTGTTTCACAATTTCAAAATTAAGAAAAGCTTTACTTAAATATTTTCGCTTTAAAAAAATTAAAAATAAACATAACAGTTTAAAGCATCATATCAAAATCTAAGTTTACATAATTTCAATTTATGTTCGTGATGAATTTGTTCGAAATGACACCAATCTAATTGACTGACTAAAAATTGTACATTGACTGACGAGAGACTGACTAACTGACGATCACACTAATTGACCAGTGACTGAAGTGACTGAATAAATATAGGAGATTGACTGACTTTGACTAAATAAGTGACGATCCCATTGATTGAATAAAAAATTGGACACTGACTGACCAGGGACTGGTCATGTGATGATCTCCTTGACTGACTGAATAACTGAGCTCATAAGCAGAACCTATATTGATTTAATAAAAAAGAGACTAATTGGGGAGCCAAGGAAGTGGCTTAATTATGACTAAACTGTGCATTTTGCCAAAATTAAGGCTTTTAATTAAACCTTAAGAATTATTTTTATTATATTTTTGCAATTAATGCATTTTTTACTATGTTTATATGATATTCTCTTTTAAATGCTATTTTATTTTTACTTATTTGTTTATTAATATTTACTTTTATGTTTTTTGTGTTTTCTTATTGTTACTTTTTAAATTTTATATTTCTTTTTTCTTAATATTTTATTTTTCTTAGCATTAATTTTATTATTATAAATATTATTACTATTATTATCTTAATTTTGTATTTGATTTACTTATTTCTAAATTTTTGATTATAGTTTTTATTACAATTTCATTTATTATTACCATTTCAAAAAAATTTCGAACCCGTTATAAAGTTTAGACTTTTATTAAAAATTAAATGTAAAATTAACACTTTTGGCTCTCGAATAAAATTTTAATCATTCGTCTTGTCATCTCATTTGTATTAAAGACTTTCGTTTATTATTATTCATTTATGATTTATTATAATATTCAAAGCTTTATTCTTGAAAAACTGCATGAATCATAAAATATTGGCATTTGAGGCAAAACTAAGAGACTTCATACTCCGCCCTAAGGGTTTCCATTTCCTCGTAATCCATAAGTATATCCAGATCCCAGAGAATTATTTTAAATAAAGAACATTTTAGTTAACAAATTCTTGTAATTTGAATTCGAATTTCATGTAACTCAGAAAATTTTCTTTAGGTAAGCGATCTCTTTAAAAGGAGATTTATTGTTATATGTTTACAATTTGTATATTTTCCCTTTCGCATTTTTATTTTTCCAGTTTGTTCAATTATAAATTCTTATTTCAATTTGGATAATTTTTAATATTGTGTTAAAACTCTTATACAAGTTTGCGAAAGACGCGCTTTTCCGGTATGAAAAATGCAAGCTAAATTTCGTTAATCAGCCCTGTAGAATGGAAGATACAAAACTGTCACCTTCTAATTCCTTGTACAAGTAAGAACTGTAATTGCTAAAAATTTAGGGTACCAGGTTTCAAGAAAACTCTGTGGTTGTGACCCAATTTAACCCACTATAAATCAATTGAAATGATTTTTTTTTGGCATAGTATCTGGACAGAATAAATATGGAGCTCTTTTTACCAATAAGGGATTGTAAAATGAATTCAGCAAAGAGATTTTTCGATATTTGCAAGTATTTTCGTTTCAAGAAATACGTATCTCGATTAACTCGAGAATGAGTAGACGTAGAATGTTTTAGTATATGGGAGTGCTATAACATATAGTTGTACTCCTCGCTTTTTCGTGGCAATCGGTCACTTTAACATGTATAAATATATATATATATAAATATATAAATATATATATATATATATATATATATATATATATTCCTGTCCTGTTACTCCGGCTTGTTCAGCTCTGTATTTGTGTTCTTATCTATTAGTAAATTTTGCATTTTTGCCTTTTAGAGGGGTAGAAATATGTTGTTCTTATGTTGCGGTTAAGGATTTTACAACTTTAGTGCATGGGATAGCTATCGATTTATGAGCAATGTAAAAGTGATGGTAGGCGCAACGAGGCCATTTATTTGCATTTCAAGGAGTTAGTAGAGTTAGTGAATTAAGTCATTTGGTGCGCCAACTTCCATGTGCGTTTGCATAGGGAGACTAAACATTAACTTTCAATATTGTATACCAAAATTTTGGTCTCTCTGCCTGTTGGTTGATTTGCTTGTTTGGATGCAAAAATTAAAATTTTAATTGTAAAAATTGTTTTAACTGTAATAAACGTTTTAGATTTTTATATATTTTACAGTTATTAATGAAGGTGTTTTAATAGTCCTTACAGAGAAGTCGTGTGGTGGCCACAACAGATATTTTATTGGGTGCATGTACCTAAATTAAATATACGTTCATGTTAGGTAAGTGGTGAGCGAAAGTGTTTATGATTTTATGTATAAATAAAAATCAAAAGATTTGAGTAGGAGGAAAAGGGATGTGAGACCTTTAGATCGAATATAATATTCTGAAAACAATGCACTGATTTTGGAGAAAAGACAAAAGAATAGTTTATTTAAACTCCCACTTCTCTTAAGTCTGTGATTGTGACCCAATAAGCAGTGAAGATAATAAAGATTTCCATTCTAAGTCTCATGAATTTTTTCAGGCATGTGTATAAGTGTTAGAAGGATGTTCAGCCAACAGCATTAAGCAGACGCATAATTTAGCTCTATTGGTTCACCGAAGATGAAATATAAGTCACTTTCTCGTTTCCGCTCTTTAGTCATAATCTGTTGGATGAGAAAATGACCATCGCACAAGCTACCTCAATTCCATTCCCTGAATCCCTTAGTAAGCTAAGCGTTTTGAAAACGCCATGTTATCTCAACTTATTATATCTTGTTATTGAGGAATGTAGAGAATTGAAACGATATGTTCTATTCACTCCGTTTTCAATGTTCACAATGTCTGTTATGATGGTCGTATGAAATGTCGTCGCCTGATATGATGTCAGAATGACGTCTGATACTATGGTTTCTTATGGAAGCATATTGTTGAGCTTAAAACTCTGTTCGAGGTATACTGGCGTTTGTGTAGATGTACCTATGTACCAAATTCGTAGCCCTGGCTCTATTAGCTTACACGCAGCATGAACGAAAGAAATACACACAGAAACTTCCTTTATATTATGAGTAGAGTTATATATCAGAACATCTTTCATTGCTACATATTCCAAGAATCCTTTTAATAACATTTGTAACAATCAAGTTACTAATAATTGTTTTAGGCTTTTGTTGAATTACAACAAAGTTAATGAATACTTTTTTAACAATGCTAATAAACCATAATCATTAAAGATATCAAATCTAGTGGTGCTAAAATTTTACGTGTGGATCACATTTGCTTAAATTTGTTATTTTTACTGCTGAAAACGAATTCGGGCCATTATTAGAAATGGGCTTCTTTTTGTTGACAGTATTATGTTACGTTTTTATACCAACACCGTTTATCGACAGCCTATTGGGCATACTTATTTGTTCTGCGTTTGCCTTCATTTTGTTTCCTCGAAGAGAAGAGAAAACTCGAAAAAGTAACGATGAAAATACCATTAACCTTAATGAACACAACTATAGTGCCGGAAAGAAGGTACATAATTTAGATTTCTTTGACTCATGTGCTGATATTCATGAACATAATGTCGATTCCTTTGATCTGAATATAGACAATGACAACCATCTCCTCCAAGTTTCTAACGAAGCTTTTGATAATAATCTTCTAAATTTGCATATTGATAGTGACACTGACCACATCGAACGTTTTGCCAAAGATTTCAATAATAATCCCACTGAAGTTTACCATATAAGTGATGGAAATCAATTGAATTACCTCCATGAAGAAGCAGAAAGGAAATTTGATTACCCAAAACCTGATAACTCAGGTAATCAAACAGGCATGAACAGCATTATAACCATCTTCAACCAGGAAGACCCCAGTTTGAATGCCTCTATTAAATCATTGGATGCTGAATGCAGGGTATCGCATACCGATCTTGGAGCACAAGGGGACATCAATTTCGGCAATCTCATCAACACAAATAATGAACCAGAAATAAATAGCAAAATGGATCAAGTAGACAGAATAGAAGTGAAACCAATTCAAGAATTTCAAGAACGCCTTATTGATATCGTCGTTGATACCGTCGCTGTTATCTACGTTGATGACGAGAATACTCAACATCCTTCATCACATTCTAGCAAGTGTTTCACAATTTCAAAATTAAGAAAAGCTTTACTTAAATGTTTTCGCTTTAAAAAAATTAAAAATAAACATAACAGTTTAAAGCATCATATCAAAATCTAAGTTTACATAATTTCAATTTATGTTCGTGATGAATTTGTTCGAAATGACACCAATCTAATTGACTGACTAAAAATTGTACATTGACTGACGAGAGACTGACTAACTGACGATCACACTAATTGACCAGTGACTGAAGTGACTGAATAAATATAGGAGATTGACTGACTTTGACTAAATAAGTGACGATCACATTGATTGAATAAAAAATTGGACACTGACTGACCAGGGACTGGTCATGTGATGATCTCCTTGACTGACTGAATAACTGAGCTCATAAGCAGAACCTATATTTATTTAATAAAAAAGAGACTAATTGGGGAGCCAAGGAAGTGGCTTAATTATGACTAAACTGTGCATTTTGCCAAAATTAAGGCTTTTAATTAAACCTTAAGAATTATTTTTATTATATTTTTGCAATTAATGCATTTTTTACTATGTTTATATCATTTATATCATATTCTCTTTTAAATGCTATTTTATTTTTACTTATTTGTTTATTAATATTTACTTTTATGTTTTTTGTGTTTTCTTATTGTTACTTTTTAAATTTTATATTTCTTTTTTCTTAATATTTTATTTTTCTTAGCATTAATTTTATTATTATTAATATTATTACTATTATTATCTTAATTTTGTATTTGATTTACTTATTTCTAAATTTTTGATTATAGTTTTTATTACAATTTCATTTATTATTACCATTTCAAAAAAATTTTGAGCCCGTTATAAAGTTTAGACTTTTATTAAAAATTAAATGTAAAATTAACACTTTTGGCTCTCGAATAAAATTTTAATCATTCGTCTTGTCATCTCATTTGTATTAAAGACTTTCGTTTATTATTATTCATTTATGATTTATTATAATATTCAAAGCTTTATTCTTGAAAAACTGCATGAATCATAAAATATTGGCATTTGAGGCAAAACTAAGAGACTTCATACTCCGCCCTAAGGGTTTCCATTTCCTCGTAATCCATAAGTATATCCAGATCCCAGAGAATGATTTTAAATAAAGGACAATTTAGTTAACAAATTCTTGTAATTTGAATTCGAATTTCATGTAACTCAGAAAATTTTCTTTAGGTAAGCGACCTCTTTAAAAGGAGATTTATTGTTATATGTTTACAATTTGTATATTTTCCCTTTCGCATTTTTATTTTTCGAGTTTGTTCAATTATAAATTCTTATTTCAATTTGGATATTTTTTAATATTGTGTTAAAAGTCTTATACAAGTTTGCGAAAGACGCGCTTTTCCGGTATGAAAAATGCAAGCTAAATTTCGTTAATCAGCCCTGTAGAATGGAAGATACAAAACTGTCACCTTCTAATTCCTTGTACAAGTAAGAACTGTAATTGCTAAAAATTTAGGGTACCAGGTTTCAAGAAAACTCTGTGGTTGTGACCCAATTTAACCCACTATAAATCAATTGAAATGATTTCTTTTTTTGGCATAGTATCTGGACAGAATAAATATGGAGCTCTTTTTACCAATAAGGGATTGTAAAATGAATTCAGCAAAGAGATTTCTCGGTATTTGCAAGTATTTTCCTTTCAAGAAATACGTATCTCGATTAACTCGAGAATGAGTAGACGTAGAATGTTTTAGTATATGGGAGTGCTATAACATATAGTTGTACTCCTCGCTTTTTCGTGGCAATCGGTCACTTTAACATGTATAAATATATATATATATAAATATATATATATATATTCCTGTCCTGTTACTCCGGCTTGTTCAGCTCTGTATTTGTGTTCTTATCTATTAGTAAATTTTGCATTTTTGCCTTTTAGAGGGGTAGAATTATGTTGTTCTTATGTTGCGGTTACGGATTTTACAACTTTAGTGCATGGGATAGCTATCGATTTATGAGCAATGTAAAAGTGATGGTAGGCGCAACGAGGCCATTTATTTGCATTTCAAGGAGTTAGTAGAGTTAGTGAATTAAGTCATTTGGTGCGCCAACTTCCATGTGCGTTTGCATAGGGAGACTAAACATTAACTTTCAATATTGTATACCAAAATTTTGGTCTGTCTGCCTGTTGGTTGATTTGCTTGTTTGGATGCAAAAATTAAAATTTTAATTGTAAAAATTGTTTTTAACTGTAATAAACGTTTTAGATTTTTATATATTTTACAGTTATTAATGAAGGTGTTTTAATAGTCCTTACAGAGAAGTCGTGTGGTGGCCACAACAGATATTTTATTGGGTGCATGTACCTAAATTAAATATACGTTCATGTTAGGTAAGTAGTGAGCGAAAGTGTTTATGATTTTATATATAAATAAAAATCAAAAGATTTGAGTAGGAGGAAAAGGGATGTGAGACCTTTAGATCGAATATAATATTCTGAAAACAATGCACTGATTTTGGAGAAAAGACAAAAGAATAGTTTATTTAAACTCCCACTTCTCTTAAGTCTGTGATTGTGACCCAATAAGCAGTGAAGATAATAAAGATTTCCATTCTAAGTCTCATGAATTTTTTCAGGCATGTGTATAAGTGTTAGAAGGATGTTCAGCCAACAGCATTAAGCAGACACATAATTTAGCTCTATTGGTACACCGAAGATGAAATATAAGTCACTTTCTCGTTTCCGCTCTTTAGTCATAATCTGTTGGATGAGAAAATGACCATCGCACGAGCTACCTCAATTCCATTCCCTGAATCCCTTAGTAAGCTAAGCGTTTTGAAAACGCCATGTTATCTCAACCTATTATATCTTGTTATTGAGGAATGTAGAGAATTGAAACTATACGTTCTATTCACTCGGTTTTCAATGTTCACAATGTCTGTTATGATGGTCGTATGAAATGTCGTCGCCTGATATGATGTCAGAATGACGTCTGATAGTATGGTTTCTTATGGAAGCATATTGTTGAGCTTAAAACTTTGTTCGAGGTATACTGGCTTTTGTGTAGATGTACCTATGTACCAAATTCGTAGCCCTGGGTCTATTAGCTTACACGCAGCATGAACGAAAGAAATACACACAGAAACTTCCTTTATATTATGAATAGAGTATTATCTTCATCACAACCTTAATATCAGAACATCTTTCATTGCTACATATTCCAAGAATCCTTTTAATAACATTTGTAACAATCAAGTTACTAATAATTGTTTTAGGCTTTTGTTGAATTACAACAAAGTTAATGAATACTTTTTTAACAATGCTAATAAACCATAATCATTAGAGATATCAAATCTAGTGGTGCTAAAATTTTACGTGTGGATCACATTTGCTTAAATTTGTTATTTTTACTGCTGAAAACGAATTCGGGCCATTATTAGAAATGGGCTTCTTTTTGTTGACAGTATTATGTTACGTTTTTATACCAACACCGTTTATCGACAGCCTATTGGGCATACTTATTTGTTCTGCGTTTGCCTTCATTTTGTTTCCTCGAAGAGAAGAGAAAACTCGAAAAAGTAACGATGAAAATACCATTAACCTTAATGAACACAACTATAGTGCCGGAAAGAAGGTACATAATTTAGATTTCTTTGACTCATGTGCTGATATTCATGAACATAATGTCGATTCCTTTGATCTGGATATAGACAATGACACCCATCTCCTCCAAGTTTCTAACGAAGCTTTTGATAATAATCTTCTAAATTTGCATATTGATAGTGACACTGACCACATCGAACGTTTTGCCAAAGATTTCAATAATAATCCCACTGAAGTTTACCATATAAGTGATGGAAATCAATTGAATTACCTCCATGAAGAAGCAGAAAGGAAATTTGATTACCCAAAACCTGATAACTCAGGTAATCAAACAGGCATGAACAGCATTATAACCATCTTTAACCAGGAAGACCCCAGTTTGAATGCCTCTATTAAATCATTGGATGCTGAATGCAGGGTATCGCATACCGATCTTGGAGCACAAGGGGACATCAATTTCGGCAATCTCATCCACACAAATAATGAACCAGAAATAAATAGCAAAATGGATCAAGTAGACAGAATAGAAGTGAAACCAATTCAAGAATTTCAAGAACGCCTTATTGATATCGTCGTTGATACCGTCGCTGTTATCTACGTTGATGACGAGAATACTCAACATCCTTCATCACATTCTAGCAAGTGTTTCACAATTTCAAAATTAAGAAAAGCTTTACTTAAATATTTTCGCTTTAAAAAAATTAAAAATAAACATAACAGTTTAAAGCATCATATCAAAATCTAAGTTTACATAATTTCAATTTATGTTCGTGATGAATTTGTTCGAAATGACACCAATCTAATTGACTGACTAAAAATTGTACATTGACTGACGAGAGACTGACTAACTGACGATCACACTAACTGACCAGTGACTGAAGTGACTGAATAAATATAGGAGATTGACTGACTTTGACTAAATAAGTGACGATCCCATTGATTGAATAAAAAATTGGACACTGACTGGTCATGTGATGATCTCCTTGACTGACTGAATAACTGAGCTCATAAGCAGAACCTATATTTATTTAATAAAAAAGAGACTAATTGGGGAGCCAAGGAAGTGGCTTAATTATGACTAAACTGTGCATTTTGCCAAAATTAAGGATTTTAATTAAACCTTAAGAAATACTTTTATTATATTTTTGCAATTAATGCATTTTTTACTATGTTTATATGATATTCTCTTTTAAATGCTATTTTATTTTTACTTATTTGTTTATTAATATTTACTTTTATGTTTTTTGTGTTTTCTTATTGTTACTTTTTAAATTTTATATTTCTTTTTTCTTAATATTTTATTTTTCTTAGCATTAATTTTATTATTATTAATATTATTACTATTATTATCTTAATTTTTATTTGATTTACTTATTTCTAAATTTTTGATTATAGTTTTTATTACAATTTCATTTATTATTACCATTTCAAAAAAATTTCGAACCCGTTATAAAGTTTAGACTTTTATTAAAAATTAAATGTAAAATTAACACTTTTGGCTCTCGAATAAAATTTTAATCATTCGTCTTGTCATCTCATTTGTATTAAAGACTTTCGTTTATTATTATTCATTTATGATTTATTATAATATTCAAAGCTTTATTCTTGAAAAACTGCATGAATCATAAAATATTGGCATTTGAGGCAAAACTAAGAGACTTCATACTCCGCCCTAAGGGTTTCCATTTCCTCGTAATCCATAAGTATATCCAGATCCCAGAGAATGATTTTAAATAAAGAACAATTTAGTTAACAAATTCTTGTAATTTGAATTCGAATTTCATGTAACTCAGAAAATTTTCTTTAGGTAAGCGACCTCTTTAAAAGGAGATTTATTGTTATATGTTTACAATTTGTATATTTTCGCTTTCGCATTTTTATTTTTCGAGTTTGTTCAATTATAAATTCTTATTTCAATTTGGATAATTTTTAATATTGTGTTAAAAGTCTTATACAAGTTTGCGAAAGACGCGCTTTTCCGGTATGAAAAATGCAAGCTAAATTTCGTTAATCAGCCCTGTAGAATGGAAGATACAAAACTGTCACCTTCTAATTCCTTGTACAAGTAAGAACTGTAATTGCTAAAAATTTAGGGTACCAGGTTTCAAGAAAACTCTGTGGTTGTGACCCAATTTAACCCACTATAAATCAATTGAAATGATTTCTTCTTTTGGCATAGTATGTGGACAGAATAAATATGGAGCTCTTTTTACCAATAAGGGATTGTAAAATGAATTCAGCAAAGAGATTTTTCGGTATTTGCAAGTATTTTCGTTTCAAGAAATACGTATCTCGATTAACTCGAGAATGAGTAGACGTAGAATGTTTTAGTATATGGGAGTGCTATAACATATAGTTGTACTCCTCGCTTTTTCGTGGCAATCGGTCACTTTAACATGTATAAATATATATATATATAAATATATATATATATATATATTCCTGTCCTGTTACTCCGGCTTGTTCAGCTCTGTATTTGTGTTCTTATCTATTAGTAAATTTTGCATTTTTGCCTTTTAGAGGGGTAGAATTATGTTGTTCTTATGTTGCGGTTACGGATTTTACAACTTTAGTGCATGGGATAGCTATCGATTTATGAGCAATGTAAAAGTGATGGTAGGCGCAACGAGGCCATTTATTTGCATTTCAAGGAGTTAGTAGAGTTAGTGAATTAAGTCATTTGGTGCGCCAACTTCCATGTGCGTTTGCATAGGGAGACTAAACATTAACTTTCAATATTGTATACCAAAATTTTGGTCTGTCTACCTGTTGGTTGATTTGCTTGTTTGGATGCAAAAATTAAAATTTTAATTGTAATAATTGTTTTTAACTGTAATAAACGTTTTAGATTTTTATATATTTTACAGTTATTAATGAAGGTGTTTTAATAGTCCTTACAGAGAAGTCGTGTGGTGGCCACAACAGATATTTTATTGGGTGCATGTACCTAAATTAAATATACGTTCATGTTAGGTAAGTAGTGAGCGAAAGTGTTTATGATTTTATATATAAATAAAAATCAAAAGATTTGAGTAGGAGGAAAAGGGATGTGAGACCTTTAGATCGAATATAATATTCTGAAAACAATGCACTGATTTTGGAGAAAAGACAAACAAATAGTTTATTTAAACTCCCACTTCTCTTAAGTCTGTGATTGTGACCCAATAAGCAGTGAAGATAATAAAGATTTCCATTCTAATTCTCATGAATTTTTTCAGGCATGTGTATAAGTGTTAGAAGGATGTTCAGCCAACAGCATTAAGCAGACACATAATTTAGCTCTATTGGTTCACCGAAGATGAAATATAAGTCACTTTCTCGTTTCCGCTCTTTAGTCATAATCTGTTGGATGAGAAAATGACCATCGCACGAGCTACCTCAATTCCATTCCCTGAATCCCTTAGTAAGCTAAGCGTTTTGAAAACGCCATGTTATCTCAACTTATTATATCTTGTTATTGAGGAATGTAGAGAATTGAAACGATATGTTCTATTCACTCGGTTTTCAATGTTCACAATGTCTGTTATGATGGTCGTATGAAATGTCGTCGCCTGATATGATGTCAGAATGACGTCTGATAGTATGGTTTCTTATGGAAGCATATTGTTGAGCTTAAAACTTTGTTCGAGGTATACTGGCTTTTGTGTAGATGTACCTATGTACCAAATTCGTAGCCCTGGGTCTATTAGCTTACACGCAGCATGAACGAAAGAAATATACACAGAAACTTCCTTTATATTATGAATAGAGTATTATCTTCATCACAACCTTAATATCAGAACATCTTTCATTGCTACATATTCCAAGAATCCTTTTAATAACATTTGTAACAATCAAGTTACTAATAATTGTTTTAGGCTTTTGTTGAATTACAACAAAGTTAATGAATACTTTTTTAACAATGCTAATAAACCATAATCATTAGAGATATCAAATCTAGTGGTGCTAAAATTTTACGTGTGGATCACATTTGCTTAAATTTGTTATTTTTACTGCTGAAAACGAATTCGGGCCATTATTAGAAATGGGCTTCTTTTTGTTGACAGTATTATGTTACGTTTTTATACCAACACCGTTTATCGACAGCCTATTGGGCATACTTATTTGTTCTGCGTTTGCCTTCATTTTGTTTCCTCGAAGAGAAGAGAAAACTCGAAAAAGTAACGATGAAAATACCATTAACCTTAATGAACACAACTATAGTGCCGGAAAGAAGGTACATAATTTAGATTTCTTTGATTCATGTGCTGATATTCATGAACATAATGTCGATTCCTTTGATCTGGATATAGACAATGACACCCATCTCCTCTAAGTTTCTAACGAAGCTTTTGATAATAATCTTCTAAATTTGCATATTGATAGTGACACTGACCACATCGAACGTTTTGCCAAAGATTTCAATAATAATCCCACTGAAGTTTACCATATAATTAATGGAAATCAATTGAATTACCTCCATGAAGAAGCAGAAAGGAAATTTGATTACCCAAAACCTGATAACTCAGGTAATCAAACAGGCATGAACAGCATTATAACCATCTTCAACCAGGAAGACCCCAGTTTGAATGCCTCTATTAAATCATTGGATGCTGAATGCAGGGTATCGCATACCGATCTTGGAGCACAAGGGGACATCAATTTCGGCAATCTCATCAACACAAATAATGAACCAGAAATAAATAGCAAAATGGATCAAGTAGACAGAATAGAAGTGAAACCAATTCAAGAATTTCAAGAACGCCTTATTGATATCGTCGTTGATACCGTCGCTGTTATCTACGTTGATGACGAGAATACTCAACATCCTTCATCACATTCTAGCAAGTGTTTCACAATTTCAAAATTAAGAAAAGCTTTACTTAAATATTTTCGCTTTAAAAAAATTAAAAATAAACATAACAGTTTAAAGCATCATATCAAAATCTAAGTTTACATAATTTCAATTTATGTTCGTGATGAATTTGTTCGAAATGACACCAATCTAATTGACTGACTAAAAATTGTACATTGACTGACGAGAGACTGACTAACTGACGATCACACTAATTGACCAGTGACTGAAGTGACTGAATAAATATAGGAGATTGACTGACTTTGACTAAATAAGTGACGATCCCATTGATTGAATAAAAAAAATTGGACACTGACTGACCAGGGACTGGTCATGTGATGATCTCCTTGACAGACTGAATAACTGAGCTCATAAGCAGAACCTATATTTATTTAATAAAAAAGAGACTAATTGGGGAGCCAAGGAAGTGGCTTAATTATGACTAAACTGTGCATTTTGCCAAAATTAAGGCTTTTAATTAAACCTTAAGAATTATTTTTATTATATTTTTGCAATTAATGCATTTTTTACTATGTTTATATCATATTCTCTTTTAAATGCTATTTTATTTTTACTTATTTGTTTATTAATATTTACTTTTATGTTTTTTGTGTTTTCTTATTGTTACTTTTTAAATTTTATATTTCTTTTTTCATAATATTTTATTTTTCTTAGCATTAATTTTATTATTATTAATATTATTACTATTATTATCTTAATTTTGTATTTGATTTACTTATTTCTAAATTTTTGATTATAGTTTTTTCTACAATTTCATTTATTATTACCATTTCAAAAAAATTTCGAACCCGTTATAAAGTTTAGACTTTTATTAAAAACTAAATGTAAAATTAACACTTTTGGCTCTCGAATAAAATTTTAATCATTCGTCTTGTCATCTCATTTGTATTAAAGACTTTCGTTTATTATTATTCATTTATGATTTATTATAATATTCAAAGCTTTATTCTTGAAAAACTGCATGAATCATAAAATATTGGCATTTGAGGCAAAACTAAGAGACTTCATACTCCGCCCTAAGGGTTTCCATTTCCTCGTAATCCATAAGTATATCCAGATGCCAGAGAATGATTTTAAATAAAGAACAATTTAGTTAACAAATTCTTGTAATTTGAATTCGAATTTCATGTAACTCAGAAAATTTTCTTTAGGTAAGCGACCTTTTTAAAAGGAGATTTATTGTTATATGTTTACAATTTGTATATTTTCCCTTTCGCATTTTTATTTTTCGAGTTTGTTCAATTATAAATTCTTATTTCAATTTGGATAATTTTTAATATTGTGTTAAAACTCTTATACAAGTTTGCGAAAGACGCGCTTTTCCGGTATGAAAAATGCAAGCTAAATTTCGTTAATCAGCCCTGTAGAATGGAAGATACAAAACTGTCACCTTCTAATTCCTTGTACAAGTAAGAACTGTAATTGCTAAAAATTTAGGGTACCAGGTTTCAAGAAAACTCTGTGGTTGTGACCCAATTTAACCCACTATAAATCAATTGAAATGATTTCTTTTTTTGGCATAGTATCTGGACAGAATAAATATGGAGCTCTTTTTACCAATAAGGGATTGTAAAATGAATTCAGCAAAGAGATTTTTCGGTATTTGCAAGTATTTTCCTTTCAAGAAATACGTATCTCGATTAACTCGAGAATGAGTAGACGTAGAATGTTTTAGTATATGGGAGTGCTATAACATATAGTTGTACTCCTCGCTTTTTCGTGGCAATCGGTCACTTTAACATGTATAAATATATATATATATATATAAATATATATATATATATATATATTCCTGTCCTGTTACTCCGGCTTGTTCAGCTCTGTATTTGTGTTCTTATCTATTAGTAAATTTTGCATTTTTGCCTTTTAGAGGGGTAGAATTATGTTGTTCTTATGTTGCGGTTACGGATTTTACAACTTTAGTGCATGGGATAGCTATCGATTTATGAGCAATGTAAAAGTGATGGTAGGCGCAACGAGGAAACGATTTATTTGCATTTCAAGGAGTTAGTAGAGTTATAGAATTAAGTCATTTGGTGCGCTAACTTCCATGTGCGTTTGCATAGGGAGACTCAACATTAACTTTCAATATTGTATACCAAAATTTTGGTCAGTCTGCCTCTTGGCTGATTTGCTTGTTTGGATGCAGAAACTCAAATTTTAATTGTAAAAATTGTTTATAACTGTAATAAACGTTTTAGATTTTTATATATTTTACAGTTATTAATGAAGGTGTTTTAATAGTCCTTACAGAGAAGTCGTGTGGTGGCCACAACAGATATTTTATTGGGTGCATGTACCTAAATTAAATATACGTTCATGTTAGGTAACTGGTGAGCGAAAGTGTTTATGATTTTATATATATGACTAAAAATCAAAAGATTTGAGTAGGAGGGAAAGGGATGTGAGACCTTTAGATCGAATATAATATTCTGAAAACAATGCACTGATTTTAGAGAAAAGACAAAAGAATAGTTTAATTAAACTCCCAGTTCCCTTAACTCTGTGATTGTGACCCAATAAGCAGTGGAGATAATAAAGATTTCCATTCTAAGTCTCATAAATTTTTTCAGACATGTGTATATGTGTTAGAAGGATGCTTAAAACTCTGAATGACGTCTGATATTATGGTTTCATATGGAAGCATATTGTTGAGCTTAAAACTCTGTTCGAGGTATACTGGCTTTTGTGTAGATGTACCTATGTACCAATTTCGTAGCCCTGGGTCTATTAGCTTACACGCAGCATGAACGAAAGAAATACACACAGAAACTTCCTTTATATTATGAGTAGAGTTATATATCAGAACATCTTTCATTGCTACATATTACAAGAATCCTTTTAATAACATTTGTTTCAATCAAGTTACTAATAATTGTTTTAGGCTTTTGTTGAATTACAACAAAGTTAATGAATACATTTTTAACAATGCTAATAAACCATAATCATTAGAGATATCAAATCTAGTGGTGCTAACATTTTAACGTGTGGATCACATTTGCTTAAATTTGTTATTTTTACTGCTGAAAACGAATTCTGGCCATTTTTAGAAAATTAGAAATTAATATGGGCTTTTTGTTGACAGTATTATGTTACGTTTTTATACCAACACCGTTTATCGACAACCTATTGGGCATACTTATTTGTTTTGCGTTTGCCTTCATTTTGTTTCCTCGAAGAGAAGAGAAAACTCGAAAAAGTAACGACGAAAATACCATTAACCTTAATGAACACAACTATAGTGCCGGATAGAATATACATAATTTAGATTTCTTTGATTCATGTGCTGATATTCATGAACATAATGTCGATTCCTTTGATCTGGATATAGACAATGACACCCATCTCCTCCAAGTTTCTAACGAAGCTTTTGATAATAATGTTCTAAATTTGCATATTGATAGTGACACTGACCACATCGAACGTTTTGCCAAAGATTTCAATAATAATCCCACTGAAGTTTACCATATAAGTGATGGAAATCAATTGAATTACCTCCATGAAGAAGCAGAAAGGAATTTTGATAACCCAAAACCTGATAACTCGGGTAATCAAACAGGCATGAATAGCAGTATAACCATCTTGAACCAGGAAGACCCCAGTTTGAATGCCTCTATTAAATCATTGGATGCTGAATGCATTGTATCGCATACCGATCTTGGAGCACAAGGGGACATCAATTTCGGCAATCTCATCAACACAAATAATGAACCAGAAATAAATAGCAAAATGGATCAAGTAGACAGAATACAAGTGAAACCAATTCAAGAATTTCAAGAACGCCTTATTGATATCGTCGTTGATACCGTCGCTGTTATCTACGTTGATGACGAGAATACTCAACATCCTTCATCACATCCTAGCAAGCGTTTCACAATTTCAAAATTAAGAAAAGCTTTACTTAAATATTTTCGCTTTAAAAAAATTAAAAAAAAAACATAACAGTTTAAAGCATCATATCAAAATCTAAGTTTACATAATTTCAATTTATGTTCCTGATGAATTTGTTCGAAATGACACCAATCTAATTCACTGACTAAAAATTGTACATTGACTGACGAGAGACTGACTAACTGACGATCACACTAATTGACCAGTGACTGAATAAATATAGGAGATTGACTGACTTTGACTAAATAAGTGACGATCACATTGATTGAATAAAAAATTGGACACTGACTGACCAGGGACTGGTCATGTGATGATCTCCTTGACTGACTGAATAACTGAGCTCATAAGCAGAACCTATATTTATTTAATAAAAAAGAGACTAATTGGGGAGCCAAGGAAGTGGCCTAATTATGACTAAACTGTGCATTTTGCTTAATTAAACCTTAAGAATTATTTTTATTATATTTTTGCAATTATTGCATTTTTTACTATGTTTATATCATATTCCCTTTTAATTGCAATTTTTTTTCTTATTTGTTTATTAATATTTACTTTTATGTTTTTTGTGTTTTCTTATTGTTACTTTTTATATTTCTTTTTTCTTAATATTTTATTTTGCTTAACATTAATTTTATTATTATTAATATTATTACTATTATTATCTTAATTTTGTATTTGATTTACTTATTTCTAAATTTTTGATTATAGTTTTTATTACAATTTCATTTATTATTACCATTTCAAAAAAATTTCGAACCCGTTATAAAGTTTAGACTTTTATTAAAAATTAAATGTAAAATTAACACTTTTGGCTCTCGAATAAAATTTTAATCATTCGTCTTGTCATCTCATTTGTATTAAAGACTTTCGTTTATTATTATTCATTTATGATTTATTATAATATTCAAAGCTTTATTCTTGAAAAACTGCATGAATCATAAAATATTGGCATTTGAGGCAAAACTAAGAGACTTCATACTCCGCCCTAAGGGTTTCCATTTCATCGTAATCCATAAGTATATCCAGATCCCAGAGAATGATTTTAAATAAAGAACAATTTAGTTAACAAATTCTTGTAATTTGAATTCGAATTTCATGTAACTCAGAAAATTTTCTTTAGGTAAGCGACCTCTTTAAAAGGAGATTTATTGTTATATGTTTACAATTTGTATATTTTCCCTTTCGCATTTTTATTTTTCGAGTTTGTTCATTTATAAATTCTTATTTCAATTTGGATAATTTTTAATATTGTGTTAAAACTCTTATACAAGTTTGCGAAATACGCGCTTTTCCGGTATGAAAAATGCAAGCTAAATTTCGTTCAGTACTGTAGAATGGAAGATACAAAACTGTCACCTTCTAATTCCTTGTACAAGTAAGAACTGTAATTGCAAAAAATTTAGGGTACCAGGTTTCAAGAAAACTCTGTGGTTGTGACCCAATTTAACCCACTATAAATCAATTGAAATGATTTTTTTTTTGGCATAGTATCTGGACAGAATAAATATAGAGCTCTTTTTACCAATAACGGATTGTAAAATGAATTCAGCAAAGAGATTTTTCGGTATTTGCAAGTGTTTTCGTTTCAAGAAATACGTATCTCGATTAACTCGAGAATGAGTAGACGTAGAATGTTTTAGTATATGGGAGTGCTATAACATATAGTTGTACTCCTCGCTTTTTCGTGGCAATCGGTCACTTTAACATGTATAAATATATATATATATATAAATATATATATATATATATATTCCTGTCCTGTTACTCCGGCTTGTTCAGCTCTGTATTTGTGTTCTTATCTATTAGTAAATTTTGCATTTTTGCCTTTTAGAGGGGTAGAATTATGTTGTTCTTATGTTGCGGTTACGGATTTTACAACTTTAGTGCATGGGATAGCTATCGATTTATGAGCAATGTAAAAGTGATGGTAGGCGCAACGAGGAAACGATTTATTTGCATTTCAAGGAGTTAGTAGAGTTATAGAATTAAGTCATTTGGTGCGCTAACTTCCATGTGCGTTTGCATAGGGAGACTATACATTAACTTTCAATATTGTATACCAAAATTTTGGTCAGTCTGCCTCTTGGCTGATTTGCTTGTTTGGATGCAGAAACTCAAATTTTAATTGTAAAAATTGTTTATAACTGTAATAAACGTTTTAGATTTTTATATATTTTACAGTTATTAATGAAGGTGTTTTAATAGTCCTTACAGAGAAGTCGTGTGGTGGCCACAACAGATATTTTATTGGGTGCATGTACCTAAATTAAATATACGTTCATGTTAGGTAACTGGTGAGCGAAAGTGTTTATGATTTTATATATATGACTAAAAATCAAAAGATTTGAGTAGGAGGGAAAGGGATGTGAGACCTTTAGATCGAATATAATATTCTGAAAACAATGCACTGATTTTAGAGAAAAGACAAAAGAATAGTTTAATTAAACTCCCACTTCCCTTACCTCTGTGATTGTGACCCAATAAGCAGTGGAGATAATAAAGATTTCCATTCTAAGTCTCATAAATTTTTTCAGACATGTGTATATGTGTTAGAAGGATGCTTAAAACTCTGAATGACGTCTGATATTATGGTTTCATATGGAAGCATATTGTTGAGCTTAAAACTCTGTTCGAGGTATACTGGCTTTTGTGTAGATGTACCTATGTACCAATTTCGTAGCCCTGGGTCTATTAGCTTACACGCAGCATGAACGAAAGAAATACACACAGAAACTTCCTTTATATTATGAGTAGAGTTATATATCAGAACATCTTTCATTGCTACATATTACAAGAATCCTTTTAATAACATTTGTTTCAATCAAGTTACTAATAATTGTTTTAGGCTTTTGTTGAATTACAACAAAGTTAATGAATACATTTTTAACAATGCTAATAAACCATAATCATTAGAGATATCAAATCTAGTGGTGCTAACATTTTAACGTGTGGATCACATTTGCTTAAATTTGTTATTTTTACTGCTGAAAACGAATTCTGGCCATTTTTAGAAAATTACAAATTAATATGGGCTTTTTGTTGACAGTATTATGTTCCGTTTTTATACCAACACCGTTTATCGACAACCTATTGGGCATACTTATTTGTTTTGCGTTTGCCTTCATTTTGTTTCCTCGAAGAGAAGAGAAAACTCGAAAAAGTAACGACGAAAATACCATTAACCTTAATGAACACAACTATAGTGCCGGAAAGAATATACATAATTTAGATTTCTTTGATTCATGTGCTGATATTCATGAACATAATGTCGATTCCTTTGATCTGGATATAGACAATGACACCCATCTCCTCCAAGTTTCTAACGAAGCTTTTGATAATAATGTTCTAAATTTGCATATTGATAGTGACACTGACCACATCGAACGTTTTGCCAAAGATTTCAATAATAATCCCACTGAAGTTTACCATATAAGTGATGGAAATCAATTGAATTACCTCCATGAAGAAGCAGAAAGGAATTTTGATAACCCAAAACCTGATAACTCGGGTAATCAAACAGGCATGAATAGCAGTATAACCATCTTCAACCAGGAAGACCCCAGTTTGAATGCCTCTATTAAATCATTGGATGCTGAATGCATTGTATCGCATACCGATCTTGGAGCACAAGGGGACATCAATTTCGGCAATCTCATCAACACAAATAATGAACCAGAAATAAATAGCAAAATGGATCAAGTAGACAGAATAGAAGTGAAACCAATTCAAGAATTTCAAGAACGCCTTATTGATATCGTCGTTGATACCGTCGCTGTTATCTACGTTGATGACGAGAATACTCAACATCCTTCATCACATCCTAGCAAGCGTTTCACAATTTCAAAATTAAGAAAAGCTTTACTTAAATATTTTCGCTTTAAAAAAATTAAAAAAAAACATAACAGTTTAAAGCATCATATCAAAATCTAAGTTTACATAATTTCAATTTATGTTCCTGATGAATTTGTTCGAAATGACACCAATCTAATTCACTGACTAAAAATTGTACATTGACTGACGAGAGACTGACTAACTGACGATCACACTAATTGACCAGTGACTGAATAAATATAGGAGATTGACTGACTTTGACTAAATAAGTGACGATCACATTGATTGAATAAAAAATTGGACACTGACTGACCAGGGACTGGTCATGTGATGATCTCCTTGACTGACTGAATAACTGAGCTCATAAGCAGAACCTATATTTATTTAATAAAAAAGAGACTAATTGGGGAGCCAAGGAAGTGGCCTAATTATGACTAAACTGTGCATTTTGCTTAATTAAACCTTAAGAATTATTTTTATTATATTTTTGCAATTATTGCATTTTTTACTATGTTTATATCATATTCCCTTTTAATTGCAATTTTTTTTCTTATTTGTTTATTAATATTTACTTTTATGTTTTTTGTGTTTTCTTATTGTTACTTTTTATATTTCTTTTTTCTTAATATTTTATTTTGCTTAACATTAATTTTATTATTATTAATATTATTACTATTATTATCTTAATTTTGTATTTGATTTACTTATTTCTAAATTTTTGATTATAGTTTTTATTACAATTTCATTTATTATTACCATTTCAAAAAAATTTCGAACCCGTTATAAAGTTTAGACTTTTATTAAAAATTAAATGTAAAATTAACACTTTTGGCTCTCGAATAAAATTTTAATCATTCGTCTTGTCATCTCATTTGTATTAAAGACTTTCGTTTATTATTATTCATTTATGATTTATTATAATATTCAAAGCTTTATTCTTGAAAAACTGCATGAATCATAAAATATTGGCATTTGAGGCAAAACTAAGAGACTTCATACTCCGCCCTAAGGGTTTCCATTTCCTCGTAATCCATAAGTATATCCAGATCCCAGAGAATGATTTTAAATAAAGAACAATTTAGTTAACAAATTCTTGTAATTTGAATTCGAATTTCATGTAACTCAGAAAATTTTCTTTAGGTAAGCGACATCTTTAAAAGGAGATTTATTGTTATATGTTTACAATTTGTATATTTTCCCTTTCGCATTTTTATTTTTCGAGTTTGTTCAATTATAAATTCTTATTTCAATTTGGATAATTTTTAATATTGTGTTAAAACTCTTATACAAGTTTGCGAAATACGCGCTTTTCCGGTATGAAAAATGCAAGCTAAATTTCGTTCAGCCCTGTAGAATGGAAGATACAAAACTGTCACCTTCTAATTCCTTGTACAAGTAAGAACTGTAATTGCAAAAAATTTAGGGTACCAGGTTTCAAGAAAACTCTGTGGTTGTGACCCAATTTAACCCACTATAAATCAATTGAAATGATTTTTTTTTTTGGCATAGTATCTGGACAGAATAAATATAGAGCTCTTTTTACCAATAACGGATTGTAAAATGAATTCAGCAAAGAGATTTTTCGGTATTTGCAAGTATTTTCGTTTCAAGAAATACGTATCTCGATTAACTCGAGAATGAGTAGACGTAGAATGTTTTAGTATATGGGAGTGCTATAACATATAGTTGTACTCCTCGTTTTTTCGTGGCAATCGGTCACTTTAACATGTATAAATATATATATATATAAATATATGTATATATATATTCCTGTCCTGTTACACCGGCTTGTTCAGGTCTGTATTTGTGTTCTTTTCTATTAGTAAATTTTGCATTTTTGCCTTTTAAAGGGTTAGAATTATGTTGTTCTTATGTTGCGGTTACGGATTTTTCAACTTTATTGCATGGGATAGCTATCGATTTATGAGCAATGTAAAAGTGATGGTAGGCGCAACGAGGCCATTTATTTGCATTTCAAGGAGTTAGTAGAGTTAGTGAATTAAGTCATTTGGTGCGCCAACTTTCATGTCCGTTTGCATAGGGAGACTAAACATTAACTTTCAATATTGTATACCAAAATTTTGGTCTCTCTGCCTGTTGGCTGATTTGCTTGTTTGGATGCAGAAACTCAAATTTTAATTGTAAAAATTGTTTTTAACTGTAATAAACGTTTTAGATTTTTATATATTTTACAGTTATTAATGAAGGTGTATTAATAGTCCTTACAGAGAAGTCGTGTGTTGGCCACATCAGATATTTTATTGGCTGCATGTACCTAAATTAAATATACGTTCTTGTTAGGTAAGTGGTGAACGAAAGTGTTTATGATTTTATACATAAATAAAAATCAAAAGATTTGAGTAGGAGGAAAAGCGATGTGAGACCTTTAGATCGAATATAATATTCTGAAAACAATGCACTGATTTTAGAGAAAAGACAAAAGAATAGTTTAATTAAACTCCCACTTCCCTTAACTCTGTGATTGTGACCCAATAAGCAGTGAAGATAATAAAGATTTCCATTCTAAGTCTCATGAATTTTTTCAGGCATGTGTATAAGTGTTAGAAGGATGTTCAGCCAACAGCATTAAGCAGACGCATAATTTAGCTCTATTGGTTCACCGAAGATGAAATATAAGTCACTTTCTCGTTTCCGCTCTTTAGTCATAATCTGTTGGATGAGAAAATGACCATCGCACGAGCTACCTTAATTCCATTCCCTGAATCCCTTAGTAAGGTAAGCGTTCTGAAAACGCCATGATGTCTCAACTTATTATATCTTGTTATTGAGGAATGTAGAGAATTGGAACGATATGTTCTATTCACTCGGTTTTCAATGTTCACAATGTCTGTTATGATGGTGGTATGAAATGTCGTCGCCTGATATGATGTCAGAATGACGTCTGATAGTATGGTTTCTTATGGAAGCATATTGTTGAGCTTAAAACTCTGTTCGAGGTATACTGGCTTTTGTGTAGATGTACCTATGTACGAAATTCGTATCCCTGGGTCTATTAGCTTACGCGCAGCATGAACGAAAGAAATACACACAGAAACTTCCTTTATATTATGAGCAGAGTTATATATCAGAACATCTTTCATTGCTACATATTCAAAGAATCCTTTTAATAACATTTGTAACAATCAAATTACTAATAATTGTTTTAGGCTTTTTTTGATTTACAACAAAGTTAATGAATACATTTTTAACAATGCTAATAAACCATAATCATTAGAGATATCAAATTTAATGGTGCTAAAATTTTAGTGTGGATCACATTTGCTTAAATTTGTTATTTTTACTGCTGAAAACGAATTCGGGCCATTTTTAGAAATGGGCTTCTTTCTGTTGACAGTATTATGTTACGTTTTTATACCAACACCGTTTATCGACAGCCTATTGGGCATACTTATTTGTTTTGCGTTTGCCTTGTAAAGTTGCGCGCTTCCAACCTGCACGCAACAAAGTGGTGACTGCTGAAAACTGGAAATTAGACAGAGTCTTGAGAAGGGTGTAAGTCCCCTTTAATTCAACTTTAGAATTTACAATTGCGAGCTCTTGACGCTCACAAACTACGCCGACCCGGCGGTAAAATAAAAATAAGAAACTGAAAAGAGATAATAACAAGTGACTAACTACGAGGCTCTTTGAACGTAACTAACTTCACCGCGTTTTACAATACCGCTGATAAATCAGCAAACTCTGAATATTACGTTGAAAGATTAACAATTTTCCGAGGCAGCACACAGGCCGAAACGTGTGGTTCTTCAATTTCTAACTAGCCACTTCCACACTCGTGAAGCAAGAAAGCACACCTTCGAACTCGTTTCCTTTCTATTTAACTCAGAATACTTCCGCTGATAAATTTGAATCCTTGCACGTTCTACTAAAATTTACATACTCTGGCATTGGCAGTTCCAGGGGAAAGTAAGGCTTGACAGGAAAGATTGTTTAAACTTAAAATAAATGTTAGTTAAAATAAATATAAACCCTACATTTGCCGCTGCCAGAATTTGGAAAACTTGGAAGCAGGTCCTACAAACGACCTGTTGAAAAGTTCTACAATTCTGAACTAAATTTTAAGAGCCTCGTTTACATAAAAAAATCTTATGTCACAAAAGGTATAATAAATTTCTGTGTATACTTATTTCAATCTCTCTTCTTACAGCAACTTTTCCTGGACTTCAGTAATCAATCTTGTTCTTTTCCTTCCAGCATCTGGAAGGAATAAGTATCAGTATCTTTCTAAATACATTATAATTTACACTTTCTTGACACTGAATAAATTTTTGTTTTTAAACGATTTATTTTCCTTAGTTACTGCTTAATTCACATTCATTCAAGTATTCAAACATGAATTTAACTTTACCCTGGCTCTCCACCATGTGTGGTGTCAAACGGGAATATTCATGTTTTAGTATTGCAACACTTCCCCTAACCACAATGATTTGTTAGAATTCAACGATCAAATAGACACACCTTACTCGACATTCTACAACTCGATGAGCTACTTTAACATTCTTAAAATTCAAGTGTAGGTGGAGAACCCTACAAAACACATTCATTCAAACTTCCCCCTCATTCATCTTTAGACATGCAGGCTTTCGCTCTAAAGCATGATTTTATCTACAGTTTAATACTTAAATTTGAATTCATTGCTTTTGAGCATTTACTTTTAGCATCTAAAATTTTATGCTTCTAGACTGAATTCTACTTTTACATAACTTTCAAGTATTTACGTATATTTACAAAATTCTAATACATATGATTTTTATAATTTACCATAAAATGAATAAGAGAAAAATAAATTTTTACTTTACTCATTCTTCGCCAAGCTGGCGGCACTGAAACTAAAGTTCTTACTTTAATACAAGAATACGAAGTTATTTTTATCTTCGGCCAAATTTTGGCTTTAACATAACAGAATTAGTCTTTCAACCAACAGAAACTGCTTGTTCTTAGATTTTATACTTAAAGAAAATAATACTTTTGCCTTAGCTAAATAAAGTAAAACAAAACTAAGTCTCAACCGAGACACATTGACTTCCGTCAAAACATAGAACTTCGTATTTACGCATAACATTTCGGAAGAAAAGAAAAAAAAATTATAGAAGATTTTAACTTATCTTTGAGTTTTCGATGATTGGAACTCCGTCATTCTTTTCTGGCAGAACTGCTCCCAAGTTATAGGTTTCATGGACGTCAGTCTTCTCCTTAATGACCTCCGAGTGTCGTCCACGTTAATTTTTCTTTTTCGTCCTCTGCATGCTGGCCTCTTGGTGTAGTAGTCGTCGGGTTGCTGTCTTTTCCGTTTTTCCCCTGGACGGCTGGTCTTGGCGTCCTCCGGTCTGGAGTCATGCTTGAATTTCTTGTGTTGGTGTTGGTCTTTTCGTTCCTCCTGCTGTCTTTTTATTTTCGGGAACGGTGGCCTTGTTTGCACCTGACTCTCTGGCCCTGGGAGCGTTCTCCTTGATGTATAATTTCTACTACGATACGTTGTAAGTGGTGTTTTCCTCTTTACCAAGGTTTCTTTACGCGGCGGCTTTGCTTTCTTGTTTTTCTTAAATGCTGGAGTCTGAAAGATTTTGTTTGTTCTTTTCGGTACCGTCGCATGGGTTGTAGAAGGGCTAGGTTTCTCTTCAGTTCTCTGCTTCTTGGGTGGTGGAACAGTTGTTGTTATCTCTGGACCTTCTACTACTTCGTTTAGACTTGAGTCCTGCAAGAAACTTTTAAGGATTTCAAAATCATTTGGATTATAGTATTTTTTCACCTGGTCGGGACTTGCTTTACAGACCTCCCCTCTCTCGTTCTTAAGATATAATACGACACCTTTGATTTCCTGAATTACATAGGGGCCTTCAAATTTTGGAGCTAGCTTTGCCGTAAAATTGTCTGGGGCACTTGATAAAGAAAATTTCCGCTTCAATACTTTATCCCCAACTTTAAAATCTGCTTCACGGCGTTTTCTATCATAATATGTTTTTTGCTTATTTCTTGCCGTATCCGAGCTTTTAAGCGCCTGATCAATCAGTTTTTGCACATCTTTCTGTTTAAACTCCTGCTCTCTTTGTTGCACAAAGAATAATTTATCTAAAGGCGTAATTAACTTTCTGCCTAAAAATAATTCTGCTGGGGTTTTTCCCGTAGTATCGTGATTTGCCGTTCTTAAAGCATAATCTAACTCATTTATGTAGCCATCCCAGCGCTTGTGATGTGTGCTAACGTAACTGCGAATTATTTTTACAATGTTTTTATTAACTCTTTCTGCTATGTTTGCCTGTGGTCTATACGGAACCATTTTGATATGGCGTATGCCAATTCCAGTGCATATGTTTTCAAATATTTGACTAATGAATTGTTTACCGTTATCGCTAATGACTTTTATCGGTGCACCGTATTTTAAAATGTATCTGTGTAAGAATGCATCTGCGACTGTTTTGGCTGACGCGCGTTTAAGTGGAACAATTTCTGTCCATTTTGAAAAATGATCTACAATTACTAAAAGAAAACGATTTTTATTTAACTCACTCTGGGGGAAAGGACCAAATGATCTATGCCTAAAATTTCATTCGGAAATGTAGCGCGAATGCTATTTAAGTACCCGGCCGGGCTGTAATTAATATCATTTATTAACTGACATTGATTGCAGGACTTGACATACGCAGTTACTATTTTGTATAATTGCGGGAAATATACCGCCTCGTGTAGCCTTTTTAAAGTCTTTCTGACCCCTAAATGACCCGCTGTTTTCGCGTCGTGTAATTCCTTCAAAATGCTTAATCGAAGCGAGGCTGGGATGACTGGTTTGTACTCGAGATTTTCGTTTGTTGTTTTCGTATAAAAATAATAAATTATCTATTATTTCATAGTTTTCTGCTCTATTTCTTATCGCATCGATATCTGTGTGCTCAAAGCTTTCGGGGGTCTTTCAAATATGCATAGATACTTCCAAATTCAGGATCAGCTTTCAATTCAGCAATAATTGTATCTCTAGAATCTAAAATTTTTAAAGTCAACACAGCGCATTTAAGTTCATTGCTTTCATCGTCCAGTTTTATACGAGAAAGTGCGTCAGCTACATTGTTTTCCTTACCCGGTTTATATTTGATTATGAGATTATATTCTTGGAGTTTTAAAGCCCATCTTATTAACCTGGGCGTTAAGTTTTTCCCCGAGTAAAGTCTACCAACAGCCGCATGATCCGAAAAGACTGTTACTGGCGCTTTGCTGAAATAAACTCGAAATTTGTGTACAGCCATTAATACGGCTAATGATTCTCTCTCTGTAGCTGTATAATTCCTTTGTGTGTGATTCAACGTTTTACTAAAAATGCCAAAGGATGGCTATTTTGCATAAGAACCGCACCCACAGCATAGTCCGACGCATCTGCTGCAATTTCCAGGTTTTCGTCCCCCTCCGGGAATTTCAAAACAGGGGCATTGATGAGCGCTTCTTTTAATCTTTCAAATGCGGTATTTGCTTCCGCTGTCCACATGAATTTACTTTTCTTTCTTTTAATTACTAACAGGGGTTCAACAATATTAGCGAAATCTTTTATGAATAATCGATAGTAAGAACATAACCCAAGGAAAGAAGAATGTTTCTTGGCGGTGTTGGGAGGTGGGAAATTCTTGATTGCTTTTATTTTTGAATCTTGAGTTTCTATACCCTTTTGCAAAATTTTATAACCCAGATATTTAAGTTCTTTAGTTGCGAACTTTCATTTTGAGGCGTTAATTGTAAGACCGGCCTCTTTTAATAATTTAAAAACTTCTTCTAGATCTTTAATATGTTGTTCCAACGTACTACTCGTTATAATTATATCATCTAGATAGATTAAAGTCGATTTTCCTAGGACAGGCTTTAGAGCAATGTCCATAGCTCTCTGGAATGTTGATGGGGCCCCACACAACCCAAAGGGCATGCGTAAAAATGCTAAGTGCCCGATTTTGTTATAAACGCGGTTTTATGTACGTCTTCGGGTCTCATAGCTATTTGATAGTAGCCAGACATTAAGTCCAAAGTAGTTATGTATCTAGTAGATTTAATCTTTCTAATAATTTCCTCTACAACCGGCAAAGGGTAAACTGGGAATTTAGTAATACTATTCAGTTTTCTGTAATCGATAGCAAACCTCCAAGCCCTTTTATCCGAAGGAGGAAACTCGTTCTTTTTCCTACATAGTACGACTGGACTCGCGTACTCACTATTTATGGGAGTCATTATTTTGTTCTTTGACATTTCCTGAATATGTTCTTCTATAATTAGTCTAGTATTAAACACAATTACGTCAATTTGAAATGTGTATCTTTTAGCATGTTAAAAAGTTTTGATATAAAAAATAATGATGATACTGTTGGGAAAAATATTTCGAGATGGGAGAAAGGGGAACGAACAAACGTTCAATTCCTAGTCGAATATTAATTCCATATGTATTAAAGAATTTTTTCTGAGTTCTCCTTCACAAATCTGGCTATAATTTAAATTTAAAATAATATTTTACAATGTGGATATTCTTCTCTGTAGTTAAAAATAATTTGATCTCCTGCACTTTGTCAAGAAAGTGTGATAAGTTAAGCTTATGAGGCTGTGTGGTAAATGGTGAAATCATATTAAGAATCCGAGTCATGCTTTCATCTGAAGAAAAAAATCAAGGTTTAGCATATGTTTGGTGATTTAAGGTAGGATATGTAGAAAATTCAATTGTAATTTGTAGATATTTTTATAAATTGCTTTAAAGAATTAACAGAATCTGTGTTAGTAATGTTGTGATGTTGCGTGGCCCCAACTTGTCCGCAACAGTAGTAGTGACTGCTGTGAACTGGAAGTTACACAAACTCGTAAGAAGGGTTTAATCCCTTTTTATTTCACTTTAGAACTTACATTTGCGTTCACTTGACGCTCACAAACTATGCCGACCCGGCGGTGTAACAAAAAATAGAAGAGTACAACTAAAAATAAATAACAGGATGCATAACTAACGAAGTCACAATCTACGAGGCTCTATAATTGTAAATATCTTAACCGCGTTCTAAGATACAGCTGAGATTCAGCAAACTTTCTGATTAAGACGTTGAAAGAATTCAACTAACTACCGAAGTAGGCATACAGGCCGAAATGCGCGGTTC
Organism: Stegodyphus dumicola; assembly: GCF_044657685.1. Lineage (NCBI taxonomy): Eukaryota > Metazoa > Arthropoda > Arachnida > Araneae > Eresidae > Stegodyphus > Stegodyphus dumicola. Next base: position 123,480,257 of record NC_140776.1, read on the forward strand.
TTAAACTTCTACCAAGCAACCTTCACGCTCGTGAATCAAGAAACACACTTACAAACTCGTTTCCCTTCTATTTAAATCAAATTACTTCTGCTTAAAATTTGAATACTCTGCGCGTTCTACTAAAATTTACATACTCTGGCATTGGCAATTCCAGGGGAAAGTAAAGGCTTGACAGGAAAGATAGCTTAAACTTAAAATAAATGTTAGTTAAAATAAATATAAACCCTACAATGTAAATGAATTTTTTAATAAAAGAGAGTGTTCTGAGTGTATTCACGTACATGTCTGTAGCATAAAATAATAAGAAATTCAATATTTTCCCAAATGTATTCGAAATAAACGCATTAGATATATCCAAGTATTGGTTTAAGTAGACTTTATGCCATGAAAATTTATTACTCAATATAAGATTTGTTCAAAGCCAGCATATCTGATATTACAGAAACTTGTGTAAGTCTGTATTTATTTTTGATAAAAAGGAATTAGAAATGTAACGTGAATATGCTTTACAAGTTAAAAATAAGAGATGTGTAAATAGAAGGTAAAAAGTGTAAAATTTACAATTGCCAGACATAGTTTGGTGAATCTTTTGAATAAAAGTAAAATTTGTACACGAGAATTCATAATGCTTCGCATCGACATAGTTTGGTGAAACCTCTGAATAAAAATAAGATGTGTAAAAGAACATACGGAATATTTTGTATAGTATTTCAAAAAGTTAACGCAATACATTAGAAGAGAAAGTTGGGAGTATCCTCGATTAAGTGTTAGTATCACAAAAAGTGGGAAATGTAATATTCCAAATAAACTGTGTAGAATGCTTTAAAGTTACAAAAAATAATATTTATGAAGGCCTCCAGAAAGAAATTATCTGCATGTGAATTCTAGTTTAAATTCCGTAGACAGAGAAATATATGAAAGTTTATTTTCGGAGAAATGGCAATGTAACATCAATAAGTATTTAAAACAAGGGAGAAAAAGTTAAACGTAAAACAAAAATATAATAAGATAGAAAATTAAAGCATACAAAAATTTACATTTGTTAAAAAAAAAAAAAAAAAAAATCTGAAATGTTTCAGATTTTAAATTACGTCCAAAGGGGCGTTTTTTTAACGTTTTGAGTGTTACCTTTATTTATTAAATATCATGTTCTTTGCACTTAAACCATAAAATTCAGTTCAAGAGCAATATCGCAAAATAATGTTAAATTAAGCATATCTTTAGAATTTCCGATATACACAGTCTCGCAAGCTGGAGATAAAAGTATTTTTTTTCTATATAACGTTGCCATTTCTCGCTTTTAAAGCATTGAGTTCGTAAATCAAAAATTCGTTAAAGTTTTACAAAATATAAAATCTATAATAAAACAAATTCCAAATTTGGGATTTCAGATGCCCATATTCGCAGTAGGATTTCGTCATTCAAAATTCGATGGCTCTATGTACCATTGTTTTATCACAATGCGAGAAATAGACAATCATTTATGCAGATTTTTCATTATTTAATTTCTTCAAATATAATGCAGGACTCTAACATTTTGTGGCAACAGTTTGAAAAGTGAACCGACGTTTATGAGTCCGACGCAAAATCGCAAAACGAAAACAATAGTCCTTCAGGGACAAAGCCCCTTTGTACTAAAAAAAAAAAAAAAAAAAAAAAAAAAAAAAAAAAAAAAAAAGGTGAAAAAATTTAAATTTAATAATAATAATTTAATAAATGTAAAAATAGCAAAAATTGTGCTTGTGTAAATAGGAAAGCGAAAACAAAATTTACACTTGTTAAAATAAATATTACTTTTGTAACATTAATGAAAGTAAAAGTAAAAAAAAAATTAAGTTAAACGGAAAAAATTTGCAGAAAGAACTTTTGTAAAACAAAAAAAAATTACAAGAAATTATAAGAAATAAATTTACTTTTGTAGAGATAAAAACGTGGAAACTCTAATTTGCGAAAATTAAGAGTAAGACTTACGCTTGCAAAAATTATAAACTTGGGATAAAAAATTACTAAATCTAATTTAGTAGGGATGAGAAAATATATATATATATATATACTTGTAAAATAAAAAAGAGAAATTTTTAATGTGCCAACATTACGTTAAAAACAGCAAAGAATAAATTTAATGATTTAGAAAGGCAAAATAAATGTATGTCCACTTCAAGAAACAAAGACGCCGATTGGTAAAAATAGGAAAGGTATTGTTAGCGAGAATCTGATTGGTCGCAATTCTCATAGTGACATTTTATTCTTCAGATGATGTGGAGGTAAAGGCGTTTATGCCTAAGAACTCCGTAACACGAACTTCCTTGATCCTTGATCCTTGACATCATAGTGGTTTTCGCATGGACCTTATAAGAGATTATTACCTATTATTCTTATAAGGTCCAGGGGTTTTCGCTAGTGAAAACTTAAAATAACAGGATTCAAGGGACGAACCGGGCTTTGTGGAACCGTGGCTCCAATGCTAGAGGTTATGGGTTGGAATTCTAACTGTGGGGCTGCTTTTAAAACACGTGCAATTACATAAAATTTATACATTAAAATTACTTTATTAACTTAATAGAATTAATTAAAAATAATGACAAATTAAATAATTAAAAATTCTAAAGAAAAATGAATATCATCCTAAACGCGTGATTCAAGAGTTCGTTGCCATAAAAAATTAAAATTCGAATATGACTTCATTCAAATACGCCCATACGCCTTGCATTACTTTCCAGAAAAATATAAGATGGCAGCGGTGCATCAAAGGCGCGGTCCCTTGTTTTGTTCTTAAGTAGTTCTATTGTTCTATTTCGTAATGACTTCATACGGCCTCTTTCTTCTTGTAATCAACAGAATCTTTATTGTAGCGATTAATTGTCCACGAATATTCAGCTGCCGACCCCCAACTCAGGGGATCAACTCTGATCCAGTTTGGAACCCTTAACTTAGATCTTCGCATGGACATCTCAGCACTTTGATCAAAGTTACATTCTCCCATGGTAAAAAACCGAAACTTCATACCAGTGTAGGGCACGCTTATGCCTTGGGGAACGATGGTGAACTTGCATTACGGTGCCGAAACATTTATGCAAGTTACTCATCCCTGTCAGATCACTGCCATTTGCAACTGAGTACATATGTGAAAATAATTTGAAATTTTCTAGTGACACAGAATTTTTCAAATAGTCTAATTTATGAATATCTATGCGAATTTATTCTTAATTATATACTCCATATCTTCCAAAATTTGCTACTGAATTTAACTTACCTCTGAGGTCAATCTCTCTAAGAAGCCATGGAACCTCCTTCCAATCCTTTTCTTTGAGATCAACTATGGTATTATAACCAGCATTAAATTTTTTCAACGCAGGCAGAAGTGGAAACAAATTTGGGCCAATTGTCATTATATTATTCCAGCTGAAACAATAAATAAATAAGAAAGAATGAAAATCAGAAAGGATTCAGTTTTTCTAGTTAGCGTCTAGTTAAATAAAAAAGTCATCTGTTATAATTTAACTAAATAAAAAGCATTAGTATTATTGCATGCGTACGGGTTCGTAATGAACTAAAGGCATACAGAAGAGATGATAGCTTGATAAAATTTATTTTACCAAAATAAAAATGTTATAGTTCATTGAATTTTCATAAAAATACTCGTACTTCTTAGTCTGACGGAGCACAATCAGTAATTACCACTTTAAACTACTAAGAACGTTAAACGTAAACACAACGCAATCTAAACAGCGAAGCTAGCACGGAGATCTCACAATACTCCAAAGTCAACTTTGAACTAAAAACTGAAATCTGATCCTCTCTCGGGCTTATAAAGTTTTCCCCCGGCCATCGAGAAATCTCTAGTACTTCTCAAAATTACTGGAAGAAATATACAGTTAAAGTTACATATAAGGTTTGAATACAGTTACAGTTACATATAGCGATAAATTCCAGTTATCAAATTGCAGTGCTAATTACGTTTATACAGGGACCGAACCAAAATGACCTCCGAACGGTTGCCAAGTTTGTCGACGTTTCGCACTTTCTCGCAAAATATAGCGACAAAAATTAATCGCCAAAACCATCGCCACTTTGGCGATATCTCGCGACATTAGCGAGATAGCCATTTACCTCAATGTTAAATACCTGTAACCGTTTTTTTGGACAGAGCTTCTCTCTTCAGACTTTTCATGTTACCACATACAAATTTCGTAACACTGGCCCCTTCCCAAGGACTATACGTTCGAAGAAATGCAATCCCTGGACAGGAAGCCATGTTTATAACTCAAGAAATTTAATGCGATACTAAATTAATAATTTCTCTAAGTAACATACAAAAAATCAAAAACTATACCAATAATTAAATGCTAAAATTTACAAATTTATATATACATAGCACCACGGTCTTAGTGTACAATTTCTAGTACTTAAACTATGAAGACTCCGTACTATGGTTGTAGTAAAAGGCTAGCCTGCCGTAATGAACGACTTAGAATTTGATGATATGAATCCAACGACATCGTTCAACATGTTTAGGACTCTGAAAGGACCATCCCAGGAAGACTGTATTTTAGGAGAAAGTCTTTTCCGCCGAATCGGATTCCGTACCATATCTTGTCACATTCGTTGAATCGATGTCCTTTAGCTTTTGTGTCGTACCAGGTCGTCATCTTCTCCGTCGCCAAACTGACTCGCTCTCTCGAAAACTTGTGCATCACTTTAAACTGTGCCTGGAGATCTTGGATCTACCCCTCAGGCAATGAAGGCGCATCAGGAGGGCAACCAAACAAGAGATCGCAAGGCAGACGAAGGTCGCGACAGAAGAGCATCTGGTATGGGAGTAGTCGGCAGTCTCGTGAACAGCACTGCGATAAGCCAGTAATAACAGAGAAAACTTCTGATCCCAGTCCACGAGAGGAACCAACCTGCAAGAGGATATTGTTGCGTGCGTACGGGTTCGTTATGAAATGAATGCACAAGTCCGATGAAAAATGAACAAAAATTTATTATTATCACAACAAAAATGCTTAAATTTTCTCAAATTATCATGCAGTATTACAATATCTCACAGTGGTTATCTTTTAACTACTCAAATGTCCAATAGAACGTAATTCAAAACAGCTAAAGAACGCTAATCCGCGAATTCGCTGCAATCAACAAGAGCAGTTTTCTAAACAACAACAAACTAAGCAACTACTACGAACTGAGATGTTTTCCTCCTTTTATAACATTTTAAAATCACGTGCTAGAATTTTCTGGTACTTTCTCGAAATAAAAAAAACCTATTTATTTATTTAATGTTAAATGCACGTGCTCTTTAATTTTTAATTTTCCAGCTTAGCTTTCTTCTTTTAATATTCGTCACGCGCTGCACTGCGCGGGAAATAAAACCATTTAATTTATAATTGAACTAACATTAGCTTTTTAAATACCAAATTCGTAACACTGCCCCCCTTCCCAAGGACTGCACGTCCCGGGCAGTACAATCCCTGGACAGGAAGCTAAACTTACAACTGTGGCATAAATGCATTAATAAGCATTACATTACAATAATAAACAACATGAACAATAAATGCGATAAATAAAACAAATCAAATGCTATCAAATACAAATCAAATACTAAATGCAAATCAAATACTAAATACAAATCAAATACTAAATACAAATCAAATCAAATACACATTTAAAAACAAAAAGGACCATGATCTTATACTATTTACAATTATTTACATTACGTACTATGGCCATAGTAATGAGCTAACCTGTTGTAATGAATGACTTTAGGTTTAGATTTCGAAGACTTATGAATCCGAACCACGATGTCATTTAGATTGTTTAGGACAGTGTGGTGAGCATCCCAAGGTGACTGTAATTCAGGCCTGACTCTTTTTCGTCGAATCGAGTTCCACAACCACACCTTGTCTCCTTTGTCGAATCTATGTTCAGTAGCTCTTGTGTTGTATCTGGTCTTCACTTTTTCCGTCGCCAAGTTCACTCGCTTTCGTGCGGAACAGTGCATCACTTCAAAACGGGCCTGGACATCTTGGATGTATTCCTCAGGCGATGAAGGCGCATCCGTACGGCGACCAAACAGGCGGTCACAAGGCTGCTGACGAAGGTCTCGACCGAAGAGCATCTAGGATGGAAAATAACCGGTAGTCTGATGTTTCTCTCCGACCCTAGTATGATTTCGGCAGCTTTCCGAGCTGGATTTTTCAGACAAGGCGTCGGCATTTCCAAATGAGGATCCCTTCTGAGGATGGATAGTCATGTCATCAGATGCTGAAAGCAGTTTGTTGTTTTTGAAGTCTAAGGAAAAGTATTTCCTTAAGTAGTATTTCCTTAAGTCCAATCCGAGTATGCATGGATCTGTAATATCCGCCACATAAGCCGTGTGATGGTAGGTGGCACATCCAAACGTGATGTTCACGTTTAACTTCCCAGCTATGTCGATCTTATCACCAGACGCAGTCTGAAGGGTAACAGAGGATGGCGTCCAAATAAGTTTACCTTTAAACTGTTCAGCTACATCTTTCCTAATGATGGTAATATTAGCTCCTGTGTCAATGATCATATTGCAAGGAACTCCATCGATATTTCCATTGATGGACAGTCCGTTACTGTCGCCACTCACTCTAGAAATCTTGAGTGCTTTAAAACAAGGTTTTACATTATCTGGCAACCTCCGTTCCTTGATGTGGTCATTAATTTGTTTCCTGCGTTGTTGCTGAGAAATGGTCTCAATTTGGGGTGTTCTGCAATTCTTTCGTACGTGGCCTTCAGTTCCACAGTTCCAGCACTTTGGTTTCTTGTCAATCCTTTTCTGTCCCATGACATTTAATTGTCTATTTAACCCGCCTCTCTTACTTTCCGTGCTTTGGGGTGTTCTGTAGTTCCTTCGTATGTCGCCTTCAACAACGCAGTTCCAGCACTTTAGGGTTGGTTTCTTCTCACCAATATTCCGTCTCAAGGCATTCACTGGTCTTGTCAAATCATCCATTTTATTATCCGTGCCCTGGGGTGTTCTGCAATGCCGTCGTAGGTGACCTTCAGAATCAGATCTGCAACACCTTACAGCCACTTTGTTCTCACTGCTACTCCGTATCAAAGCGTCGACTTGTCTGGATAGTCATCTAAACGAGCCATCAGTTGATCCACTGGCTCGTGGACTCGCATAGCTCTGACTGGGTAGCGGTCCCTATGAGTTGCTTGCTGGCTTGCCTCGAATTTCATGGCGTACAACAGACCACTTTTTATATCCTTCACATCCGCCATTCGTATAGCTTTCTGTATTTCAGAATCCCGGATGCCATCGATAAAGTATTGTAAGGACAGGATTTCCCTTGTTTCTGTCGGGCATTCCGGAAAGGCGAGATGGGACAGCCTTTCAAAATCCGTGGCGAGTTCCTGGAGTGATTCGGTGGGCTTCTGTTGACGGGATTTTAATTGAAGCCTGCTATAGTCTTTTAAACATTTCTCGATAAAGCGCAGCTCCAAAGCGCCGGATAGAGCTTCGAAGTCAAGTCTTTGGTTTTCGGGAAGCGTCTGCAGGATATCCGCTGCGTCTGCTCTCACCGAAGCGGCGAGATGACAGGCCTTCGTTTGGGAATCCCATCCATTCGCATCCGCAACGATAGAAAACTGGGTCTTATACACTTCCCAGGATGTCTTCCCATCATATGTGGATAGCTTCAGAGATGGACGAGCAGGCATCGGTAAGAATTTAAAATCATCACTCTTGCTCCCTGCCGTCGCTACGAATTTCTTTAAAGTTTCCATTTCTTTGGCAACTGCAGAAACTCTCTGATCAATTTGTTGTTCGATTTGGTGTTGGACGGCACAAACTCTTCCTTCAGTTCGTTCCTCCACAGCAGAAACTCTCCCTTCTATTTGTTCTTTGACGGAGGAGACTCTTTCTTCAGTTTCTCCAACCTTACTTTCGACCGAGTCTATTCTACCTTCCATAGCCTCAAATTTGTTTTCTATTACGCAAGTAATTTCTCTTTTCATTTCCTCTTGACCTGCTTTCATCTCGTCTCTAAGAGATTTCATCTCGTCTTTAACATATTCCTGTCCCGCTTCAATCTTTTCCTGATTCGATTTCATATCTTCTTTCAACGAGACAAAGGCTGAGATCAACTGCCTTAATTGCTCTTCCATCGCTCTTGTTATTGGCATTCAAATCCCACTTCTGACACCGAAATTGTTGCGTGCGTACGGGTTCGTTATGAAATGAATGCACAAGTCCGATGAAAAATGAACAAAAATTTATTATTATCACAACAAAATGCTTAAATTTTCTCAAATTATCATGCAGTATTACAATATCTCACAGTAGTTATCTTTTAACTACTCAAATGTCCAATAGAACGTAATTCAAAACAGCTAAAGAACGCTAATTCGCGAATTCGCTACAATCAACAACAGCAGTTTTCTAAACAACAACAAACTACGCAACTGCTACGAACTGAGATGTTTTCCTCCTTTTATAACATTTATATAACATTTATAACTTTTATAACATTTTAAAAACACGTGCGAGAATTTTCTGGTACTTTCTCGAAATCAAAAAGACATATTTATTTATTTAATGTTAAATGCACGTGCTCTTGTATTTTTAATTTTCCGGCTTAGCTTTCTTCTTTTAATATTCGTCACGCGCTGCACTGCGCGGGAAATAAAACCATTTAATTTATAATTGAACTAACATTAGCTTTTTAAATACCAAATTCGTAACAATACTAAAGATGGTTTGATTAAATCTCTCAACAGTGCCGTATGACTGCGGATGTAAAGGTGTTGTTTGGGTTTTGTTTGCGCGGCATAGTTTGCAGACTTCTTTGATTGCAGTCGAGCTAAAACTTTTTCTTTGATCGGAATTTAATTGAAGAGGCACTCCATACTTGGAAATCCAATGCTGTATCATTACCTCTGCTACCTAGACAGCATCTTGATCAAGGATAGGATACACTTCAGCCAATTTGGGAAGTAATCTATGACAACGATGATGTACTTATTGCCATCAGCTGCTCGTGGCAGAGGTCCCAAGATATCAAAAGTGATGCGTTCAAAAGGCGCTCCTACATTATAACGTTGCAGGCTGCGTTTCTTCAGTCCTTTCTGACCCGCACAAGCGTTGCATGACTGACACCCCTTTTGCAAGTCAGCCCTTTCGTTACTGCAGTAGAAGCGCTTTCGAAGTCTATGCAAAGTCTTTTTAATATTCCGACGCGGCCTCCTGTTGGACTGCTATGTCACATTTTTAAAAACATCCGGGATCTTGGAAATATCAGCTATTCGATCTTCCGGTATAAGACGCAGTTATGAATATGGATTCAGTTCTAAAGAGCCAAATTTTTTTCGTCTTAGAACTATAGATCGAAATGTCCTGCTAGGTAGATTTCGATTTGAAGTTTCCTTTAAGTCAATTATGGGCTTAATATCGCTGTGTTTCAACTGGTCTTCTCTGACTTCTTCATTCTATGGGTCTGAATCAGACTACGCTGAAGTTGTAACTTGATATGCGAGCGGGTTAACCAGCTCGTATTTCGTTTCGACCCTGGACCAATATTTGCAGGATTTTGCGGGCAGGGCTTCTAGGTCATACGTCAAGTTTCCGTGTGACGAACTATCCGATGACAGACAGTAACGTCATACATATATAAAGTAAGAAATTTAGAACCAGTTCTTCACAAAGATTTATAAAGGAAAGTATTGCTTGTTTATAAAGGAAAGTATGGCTTGTTCATAAAGGAAAGCATTGCTTGTTTGTAAAGGAAAGTATGGCTTGTTTATAAAGGAAAATATTGCTTGTTTAGAGTTTTGGTTTTAACATTTATTAAATTCTTTATTGCATTTATTGGATTATTTGAATTTCAATTTTTGGTCTTTGTGAAAAATTGGTTCTAAATTTCTTATTTTATAGCTTTACTGATAAATTTTCAGCAGCTTAATGCGCGAAAATACTAGGCATGATTATAATTTGTTTTTTTTTTTTTAATGTTTTGTAGTTATATGTATATATATATGTTTGGTGCAGCCGATTGCAACGAAAAAGGGAGGTGCACATGTACATATTACAACAACTCCATACACAAATCTTCAACGTTCTACGTCTAATAATTTTTGAGAATCTTTTTTGTAGAACGTTTTGCTGCAACATCCGAACTGACCGCTAGTTTTATGAAAGCCATGAGTGCTGTTCGCCGTGAAGTTACTAGGCGTTTTCGTTCCTATCTGCGACAGCGCAATACCGAGGCACACGAATGTTTCACCCAAAAAATAATGTGAGTGCATTTTTTCAGTATAGTAATTAACGTAGTCCTGTGTGAATTCTATGATAACACGCATAATATATTATAGTAATACGTAACTATATACTGTTAATGGTTAATACGTAAGAAAAATTATTCTAGATACAAAATTTGAGTTTCCAATAATTTTAACACGAACTCTTAACCTTTTTGGTCCCTTGAGATTCTTGTTAACGAGATTTTATTGCATATGATAAGTTATTTTTCCCCTTTCAGTTTATAAATTATTTATGAGTTTTAAAAAAAAGCTTACTTGATATGTTACCAGCAGTGCATGAAACGCCAGCATTCTATAGAATACCTAGGGATTTTACAGAATGTCTGGCGTTTCTAGACAAAGTATGAAATATAAGAACTATTATGTACTTTACCAATGCATAATATATAATATCTAGGCGTTCTATGTAATGCTATTTAAGCAAAGTACGAAAAAAGGTCATGATAAGGCTATTCTTTAAAAGACGAGTATTCCTCAAAAACACAAATATTATTTTGAAAAAATAATGAAATAGTAAAAATAATAAAGAATTTTATTAAAATAACTTTTATTTAAAACTTTTATTTTACTTTATAAAAAAGATTTGAAAAATAACTTATTTTTCATTATTCTATTTTATTTATTATTCAATTAAACTTAAAAAATCTACATTAATTCAATTAAAAAATCTACAAAACAAAATTTATGACTTTCTTATAAAAAAAACACTGCATTAAATATACATAATTAATGCATTAAATGCGTAGATTGTATATGAATGGATTAAACGTATGGATATTCGAAAAGAATCGAAGATGTATTTCATACTGTTACCAATTTTGTACATATGTAAATAATTTTAGTGAAATTATAGTACTTTTTGTGTACTATAACATGAAATACTTGAGACGAAGCTCTGCCGGAAAAATAAAAGTTCAGGGGAAGTCTATTTAACATTGAGTAAACGGCTATCTCGCTAAACTGGCGATATATTGCCAAAAGTCGTAAAACTAGGTGATATTTTGTCCAGTCCCTATTTAGCTGTAATTGGTACTTGGTAGTGTAATTGAATAACTGTAATTTATCCCTATGTGTAACTTTAATCGTATCCCAGTGGCGTAGCGAGCAAGGGGGTGTATGATGCCCCGGGCGCCTGTGGCAGTGGGGCGCCAAATGGTCTCCAAACAAGATTTTCAGGAAAATTTCAGTTTTTATTTTGATCGATTTCTGGAAAATATATTTAAAATTAATAATTATTGTAATATAATTAATTACTTATTTTCTTGATTTGTCTGATAAAATATGTAATAAAATGTTTGCAGTACATCAACCAAATATCTCCGCATACAAAACGTTCTTTCTGACCACTTTATTTCTCTAAAATAGGGATATATTTTTATTTTTTTAAAACAAAATGCACGTATAAATCCCGCTTTTTATTTTAAAACGATAACACGACCTTGTCCCGAATTTTTCAAACATATCCAGTTTCCAAAAACCGATTCCATGTGTGGAAAGAGAAAAATTTGAAATGATAGACTTTGATAAAGTAATTCATAAATTTGTTTCATCCAAGGCAAGAAAAATGTATACATAGTAATTAATTATATTAATGTATTATAATATTAAATTATTATTAATAAATATATCTATTTTATTCATAATATATATTAAACTTTTTATTGTTTAAAATTTGTACTTTTTTTAAAACAATTATATAAATATGTAAAATAAATAATACCTTTTTAACTAATTCTAGATCATCGTATTTTTCTATATGTATATCGTATATTTTTCTGCCGACTCAGAATCCAATGCTAGTTTTCCGAATCCAATGCTAGTGCAGTTAGGTAGTGACTATTCTGAATATATTTGAATATTTTATGGCAGATTCAGCACTTTATTATTATTTGTATTATTTTATTATTACGAATTTATTCTACACATTATATTACCGTAAGTGTTTTTTTGGGAGGGGGGGCGCCAAAAAGGTATCTTGCCCCGGGCGCCAGTTATGCTCGCTACGCCACTGCCGTATCCAGTCCCTATATGTAACTTTAACTGCATATGCCCTAGAGTAATTTTGAGAAATGAGAGGTACTACAGATTTCTTGGCTGCCGAAGGAAAACTATAAGTTCAAAGCTGACTTCAGAGTATTAAAATATCTGAGACCTCCGCCTTTTAGATGCGCTTTGCATCGCGTTGCGTTAAACGTTTTCAGTAGTTTGAAGTGTAACTAAGTGCTCTGTGATACTAAGAAGATCTGTCATAGTACTTTTGTGGAAAGTTCTAGAATTGTAAAGCATTTCTTTTGCTAAAAATAAATTTTATGAAACTATCATCGGTTCTGTGAGCCTTCAATCCATTACGAACCCGTACAAACCCAACAATACTTGTACGGTCTGTCATTTGGCATTCTATAGAATGTTTAGAAAATGTATGAAATGTTAATCGTTTCATACATTGCCGAACAGATTTCGGCATTCTAGAAAATACCTAAGTATTCGATAGAATGCCGATTTTCAAACATTGCCGGGGGCATATATATTATTAACAGTTGTAAAAATGATGTAAATAGGCCTTCAAAACAAAATCCTGAGAAACTGCTTCTAAGATTGACACGAAATAATTATCAAATTAAAACTAAACAGACAAAGAGTGAAAGAGAACTTTGAAAATTAATCAAATTTTTAAAATTAAGTAAAGTAAATGGAATCCATTACATGAATGTGGACTGAGTTTAAAAGTAATATTTAAAAATATATGAAAAAAGCAACAAAAATTATAAAAAAAAAAATAGAATAAGAAAAAAGATGTATAATCATTAACTCAATAAAAATAAAAAATCTGATGTGTACACCACATGACTTCCTTGTACGAAATATTAAATTATACGTTCTTTTCCTGCATTTCATTTAAACAGATTGAATTAATAGTTGACGAATTTTGAATTAAATCTGCTCTGCCGATAGTGCAACAACCACATTAGAATAAATACAATCGTTCACTATATTTATATACCATAGCGACACTTCGGCGCTAGCTTCACTTAACAGCGCTACATCTCATTCATTTTATAACTCAGAGTGCACAAAAATTACATCATCTGAAGAATTATCACAAGTTCTATTCAAATAATAAATCTTAAACGATGGATAAAAGAAATGAAACAAAGAAAAAAGAAACAGTTTTTCGCAGCCGATTAAGCGCTGCTTACCTAATGCGCATGCCCAACTAATTAATTCAGTTCTCCCTTCGCGGCAAGGCAAAAATATATAAAAATTGAAAGACATAGAAAAACATAAAATACCAAGTACAGTTAAAACAATAAAAAGAAACATTTTTTACAATTAAAATTACAGCTTCTACACAAAAACAAGCTAATAACTTAAATGATAATTCCAGAATGAATTAAGTATAATCTAATTCACAGTAATAAAAGAAGACTTTGCTGTTTTCAGAGCTTAGTTTCTCTAGATTGTCAACAAATCCACTATTCTGCCAAGTTTCAAATGTAAACAAACATGGCTGCCATGGTAATTAAAAATTAGGCTTAGCCGCCCTTAAAAAACTTTTAAATTGTTGATAATTCCACAATTATTGCATGCAAGTTAACTAATGGTATAAAAATTTAGCCAGAACAACATAATTCAATTATTTTTAAAGCAAAAAATGCACGATTTACAATATATGAGAATAAAGAAAGTGAGCTCACTGATCCGAATAACAGAGTGGATATATATATGTAAGATAAAAAATATGAAAAGCAAACTTGTAAATTTAATTTACATTAACGCCTTTTAGGTTTTTTTTTTTTTTTTTTTTTTTTTTAATTTCATTCGGCAGCTTCCATGTTTCTGTCCTAAAAATAGCGCTGTAAGTCTAAACTGCGTCCTTAAAATTAATCATGCGATCTTTCGTAACCCTTAATGCAGATGCTTCTTGACCAATCACCAAATGGCAAAACAAAACTTTTCTCTTCGCGTGCTTCCATTTTGCATAACTATGCACTTCAGCTTAAGATGTAATTTTGCTGGCTTGCTTTCTCTCTTAATAATATAAAAAATGTAAATCTTCTGTGGAAAGGCACGACTAGAGTGCCAAGTGATTGTGGCCACAAATATCAATTGCAAATAAAAATGGAATTAAAACTGCCTCGACTGCCAATTTCTTTAGATACACTGACTACCAATAAGTATTTGGACACCTATGCAAATGACGATATCTGCGGTCCCAAGGTACGCCACGGACTCCGCCGGTGTGTAGGAAACAGCATCGGCTTTAGTCGCATGCAAGATGCCTCGCAGTTCGGAGCTCTCTGATTTCGAGAAAGGTATAATTATCGGGTATCACAAATGCGGCCGATCCTTAAGGGACATATCTAGCGATCTGAAGTACCCAATATCGACAGTGGCCTATGTGATTAAAAAGTGGAAGGTGAGAGGTGATTGTGGGAATGTGCCCCGAGTCGGCAGACCAACGAAACTGGGGGATAGAGACCGAGTGCTGTTTACAGAAATTCGGAAGAACCGCACCCCACCGATAGTCCTCATCCGCGAAGAGTTTCAACAGGCATCCGGGAGTATTGTTTCAATGAATACCATCCGTAAGGAAGCACATCTGCTTGGTTTTCATGGTCGTGCTGCTGCCCATAAGCCTTTGATCACAAAGTCCAACCGCGCTGCTCGGTTAATGTGGTGCAAAGCACATCGAAATTGGACCGTAGATCAGTGGAAACGGGTTCTTTGGAGTGACGAATCAAGGTTCACCTTTTACCGTTCGGATGGCAGAGTCTGGGTCTGGCGTCTACCAGGAGAACGTCTCCTGCCAGAATGCATTGTGCCAACAGTCAAGTTCGGCGAAAGTGGAATTATGGTCTGGGGGTGTTTCTCCTGGTATGGGCTGGGACCCTTGGTCCCCATTCATGGTAAGCTCAACTCCGATGCCTACTGCACTATTTTGGATGACAATGTGCTTCCTACGTTGTGGCAGTTTTACGGGTTGGACCCTTGTTACTTTCAGGACGACAATGCCAATTATCATGTTTCGACGTTAACCAAGGCTTGGTATGGTGCCAATGGAGTTCATCGAATGGACTGGCTTGCACAGAGTCCAGACCTGAACCCTATCGAGAACCTCTGAGACGAGTTGCATCGCCGAATTCAGGAGTGCACTACCCTTGCAAAATCGGTGAAGGAACTTCTATGTCTTCTCCAAGCCGAGTGGAAGAAAATACCACTAGCTGTCATACAAAGACTTGTGGAAAGTATGCCCCGGAGAGTCCACGCTTACCTGTCGTGGAGGCTCTACCTATTGATTTTGAATAAAGTTAGTTTTTCTTTTCTATCACAGGTGTCCAAATACTTATTGGTAGTCAGTGTATTACCAAGTTAGCATTATTAGCATGCTACGCAATCAAAATTTTTCTTCAATATGGATCTAAGCACGCATCGACACTGCTCCGGCTTTTCCTTGTGCTTTTATTATCATATATATATATATATCACATCATTTATTATCATATCATATATATATATGTGTGCGGCCGATTGCAACCAAAATGGGAGGTGCACATCCATAGGTTATAGCAGTCCTATATATAAAATTTCAACGTTCTGAGGCTACTCGTTTTTCAGCTATGCGAAATATATACATACGGACGTACGTACGTACAGATGCCACGAAAAAATCTCTTCAGAATCCATTTTAAATCAGTTTTATAATTTTTTTGAGGAAAAAGAGTCCTTTATTCTGTCCTTACATACAGATATCACGCAGAAATATCGTTAAATTGCATTCGAAAGCGGTCAAAATGGATATTTTCGTTGAAATATGATACCCGAAATTTTACGTTCTTCCTTTTTACTTCGTACAAGGACGTAAAAAATAGAGTAAAGAAAAAGGCTGTATAATTCATTTTCCGACTCAAACTTTTTTTAGAGGATGATGAACCTAACAACGATATTACTTCATTTTCTAACATAATCAGTTACTTTTCGGTCTCTTCTAGTTAGCTGAGGCACCGGAATTAAGTATTTTAAATTATTTGCACCTCAGAAAATTAAAAATGCCAAGTCGATATAATGAAGTTGCCAAAACAAAAATATATTAAACATAATTATTCAAATATGATTTCAATGAAGCAAACATTCGTAAAGTCCCCCCCCCCAAAAAAAATGGTTAAATTGCCAAAAAGGAATCCTGTACATGAACATCTGTACACAATAGCAAAAAAAGACCCTGAGGTTTTGTATAAAATGGAATTAACCGGCGATCGCGCCTGCTGCTTTCAGCGGACCTGCCCGATTAAAGACATCTTTCTCAAAAGAGCCGTATTTCGCCCAAGTGGTTGAGGTCCAGTGTAATCGAGGCCAAGGTTACACTTCTTATGTTTCCGAGGTTTTCGCCTTATGGAAAATGACTTCAAAATTAAAGAGTTGCCCCACCAACATTCCGCCCTTAACCGGCCAAAATGGAATTACATACACCGAAACTGAGAAAGCCGAGTCGCTTGCCGATTGCTATGCTACACAGTTTTGCATAAACAACATACAGTACCAACCTAAGGCCACTTGGTTACATACACACTGACAAGTTATACGCAACAGTACAGCATTATCAGAACTCCTCCGATTTATCCACCGAAGGTTCTTGGTTACATCGAAAAACTCAAGATCAAGAAAAGCCCCGGGTTGGATAAAATATCTAACAAAATGCTCAAGCACATGGCAATGCTCATGTTATTCAAACTGGTGAAAATCATTTATGCCATTTTAAGACTTGGATAATATCCTGCAATATGGAAAACTGCAATAATTACCCAGTAGAGACATTAGGTTAATTGGAAAAGCCGGAGAGATGAAAAATTAGCAACCGCCTTCGCCGGGAATCGAAACACGGACCTCTGGAATACCGGCCCAGCGTGCAGAACCAGTACATCACGAAGGCACGCTAGGAAAACAGGAGAGATACCTAATAACGTCAGTGCTTAAGTCTGCAAAACAGGCAAGTGATCCGAGCTCATACAGGCTCATAAGCCTACTCTAGTCGCCGGGCAAGATTGCTGAGCATATAACACACCATGGAGTGCTCGACCATGCTGTAGTAAACAACATCCTTATAGCGGAGCAATATGGATTCCGCAGGCTGCACTCTATAATCCACCAGCTATACAGGGTGACCTAGATAATATCTACGGGCCTGCAGAACAAAGCCGAAGCAATATTCCTGGATGTAGCCAAGGTCTTCGACCGTGTTTGGCTGAAGGGTCTCATATGTAAGCTTATAATCCTGGGTTTCCCAGGCTATATCACAAACATCTTTTGTTCCTATCTAACAGATAGACACTTTTTTCTTCGTGTTAACAACACACTATCCACCCTTAGACCCGTTAGGGATAGTGGCCCACAAGGGTCCCTTTTGGGCCCTTCAATATTTACACGAACGTTATCCCACAAACATCACACACCACTTTTGCGATGCACGCAGACGATACGGAAATTCTTACACAAAGTGCATCTCTCAGCCCAGTCCTACAAGCACTAAAAGACTACATACACTTACTGCAGTCGTCGCTTAATGCCTGGAAGATAAAAATAAACGTAGAAAAGTCAGAAGCAGTACTCTTCACCAGAAATGTGACAAAAGTATCATTTCAATATACCACGAAACATTCCAACAGACCAACAAGTATCCTTTCAATATACTTATGTTGAACATCCCTATCCCATGGACTAAGGAGCCCCGTTACTTAGGCGTATCCTTGAACGTTGGCTCACTTGGTCCCCACACACTACACAGCTCTTAGCAAAGTTCCGAGTTTGTAAACGTACACTTGCCCCATTAATTGTTCGAACAGCGTTCTCTCTACTGATAATAAAATACTCATTTACAAGACCATGTTGCGTCCCATACTCACCTACGCCTGCCCTGGCTGGAGATATGCCTGCAAAAGCAAATAGAAAACCTACAGATTGTTCAGAATATTCCATTACGAGAGGGTGGGTTACAGCCAAAACATCGCAGAAGAAAACAACGCCAAGGGAAAACGGCGTGGTGATTGGATTGGATTATTTAAATATGGAAAAGCACACGAGGGCTATCTGCCTAAAGGAAGGGATGCCTTCGTGGAGGACTTTCTAAGGGAAACTGGCTCGTATACACGTTACACATGGCGAAAACCACGAAAACGCCCATGCAGCCAGCCCTTTCGCGGGATTCGAACCTCGGACCGAAATACCAGTGTTCAGCGTCTTTACCGCGCGGCCGCTGGTGGGCCCGTCGTGGTACAAAACATCGTGGGAGAAAACACCGCAGTTCTAAAATATCGTGGTAGAAAATAAAGCTGTTCAAAAGCTTCGCAAATTAAAAACATCGTCGTCGAAAATATCGTGGTAAAAAATAAAGTATCTACAAATCATCAAATATAATTCTAACATAAAAGTTTTAAATTTTTCTACTTTCCATATTAAAGTTTTATGCATTCATATAAAGCGTCTGATTAATTTTTGGGTAAATCTGGAAAACTGAAAGTGATACTCTTACCTGAAGCCCTTGGCAGTTTTTAATGGACAACCGGGTGTGGTGCTTTACGTGAAGCCATTAATGGAAAACTACACTCATATCCATAAATTAAGGATAATGCAAAATCAAGCAAAGGAAGAGTTAGAAGCAAAACAAATTTGACTTATTTGTAAAGCTTATTTATTAAACAAAAGGTAAAGAGCAAAAAAACATGCTATATGTTTGATATTATTAAAAAAATTAGGAATTTTTTCTCCCTGGAGCAAATTACAAAAAAAAAAAAAAAAAAAAAAAAAAAACCTATTTACAAAAAAAATATATATTACATGATTGGTATGATTGTTAATACATTGTATGTCTCCCAGACGATGCAATACAGTCCGTACAACGCCTAGGCATGCTGAGTATCAAATTATCGATCTGATCTTGGGGGATATTACACCACTCAGAAAGCAATGCTCTCCGAAGTTTCGGTAGACATGTAGGAGGAGGTTGACGGGCTGCAACTCGTCGCCCAAGCATATCCCACACGTGCTCTACTGAATTCAAGTCCGGTGAGAATGCTGGCCAGTCCATACGGGTGATATCCTCCGATTGAAGGCATTCGCTTACGATGTTTGCACGGTGAGGACGGGCTTTGTCATCCATAAACACAAATTGTGTGCCCATGGCGCCCCGAAACAAAGGTACATGTTGTTCCAGAATGACGTCCCGATAGATTTGGCTTGTCATGGTTCCAATTTGAACATGCAGGTCAGTTCTGGAACCCAGAATAATTCCACCCCAAACGAACACTCCTGCACCACCGTAACAGTGTCGTTCAATGATGTTTTGTTGGTAGTAACGGATACCTGGTGCTCTCCATATAAAAGTCCGGCGAGAATCAGACTGCAAGCTAAACCTAGACTCGTCGGAAAACATCACACTAGCCCACTGCTGCGGTGTCCACAATGCATGCTCTCTACTCCAGGCTAACTGCAGACGACAGTGAGTTGCAGTAAGTGGAACGCATCTGACAGGTCTACGAGCATATAGACCAAGCTGCCCTAAGCATCTGTACACGGTCTGCCTTGAAATTGACGTACCAGTGGCTGAAGAGAGCTGACGAGACAGGTCTGAGGCTGTGCTCCGCCTGTTTCTTTTGGCAGTAACTGCCAAATACCGGTCCTCATTCGGCGTTGTAACTCTGGGGCGACCTGTGCTGTAACGTCTACTCACATTACCATCATCTTGGAATCGTTGCCCAACCCTGGAGATGACACTCTGGGCAATTCCAAGTTCATCTGATACTTCCAGTTGGGTACGCCCACATTCCAGACGGCTGATAATTCTACCACGTAAAAAATCATCCAAATGCGTTCTTTGTGTCATAACTATTCGGTTATTGCACTGAAATGCTTATAAAGCGCGTGCGAACAATTTTGCTTCTTTGCCTGTATTCCTTATATATCACTCTCTTACACTCTCGTCATTGTGACGTACTATCGGTGTCATCTGGTTACTTCCTGAAATTTGCATATTATTCTTGAAGATGTGTGTAGTGATTTTACAGGTGATATATTCATTTTAGAGTTCGATTTCCGCGTGACTCCGAATTATCCTTAATTTATGGACATGAGTGTGCATTAAAATATAATCCAAAATTTTTCAGTTTTAGTATTTAAGACTTTTATAGCCATGGGAACATATTGGATTTTTAGTAAAATTGAGAAACCGTAAGTGATACTTAACATGAAGCTCTGAACAAGTGTTCGAGGAAAAAAATTATCATGATGTGATACAAAGCTTTGAATGAACTTCAATTTGGTATTTAAAACTCGTATATTAGATTTTGACTACATATGATAACCCGGAAGTGGGATTTTAGTTGGAACTCTTAACAGATTTTCGTAAAAAATATAGAATTAATACAAAAAGTGTCTGATGAAAAGGTTTATCGAATTACGCCTCCAGTTGACTGCCTAAATTTTTACACTATTCTATTTTTTAAATTATGTTATTTTTAATACAAATTATTTTTTTAGTTAAATTATTATACCGAAAGGACTTGTAGTCTCCCAAATACGATTTTGCGTTGTTTCACTTGGAATGCCTAGTTTCACTTTTCGTTAGAGTCTGTTGCCATTCGGAGAAACGTACGATATTCTTCTTTCAAACGTAATCTTTCTGTTAATGATTAACAAACTAAACTATTTAAAAGCAATAAACACAGAGAATATTATTTTTTTCATGTTTTAGTCGGATTGATTAACATAAAAATGCATTTAATGAGATATATTCCGATGAGCTCAGAGATCACGTGACTCGTGTATAGCTAATGTAAACAAACGAGGTCATTCTTCCTCTTCTTCTCTTGCGGAATTTATCTCCTTCATAAAATATCTAATTAAAAATATTAAATATTTTTATAGAATTGCGTAATCTACTTTTTAGTTTTCTGAACATACACAAAATATAAAGCATTCATGTTAATCTAGATATATATTCATTTTATATATTACAAAATGTTTTACTATTCCTCGTGAGTCATCTCTACTAATAAACAATATTACACTTTAAAAGATTTATATTGTTTCTCTTTTGGGTGACCGTTAAAATCTGAACCATTTCAGACATTTTAATACTATTTTATTTTAACATTATTTATTATACTGCCGCAAATTTATAATACAAAGTTTAATTTCCTTTAATCCAAAAGCAATTAAATTATATATTATTCAATTATCTAATAAAATATTATTTTTATTACAAAAATAAAGGGGCAAGCATTTGATTAAGCTAGTTTAAATTAAGAAAAACCAATTTTTAACTCATGTCCAATTATACCTAATAAAATATGCTTGTGCTCAAAAAATAAGCAACAAACGCTAAAAAAAAGGCATGAATGTAAGAGGGGGAATTAAAACATACAATTTACAATGACGCAAAGGTTGCATCGCCGAATGCAAATAAGCAACCAAAATTAGCATCAAACGCAATTCCGCAATCACACCACAACACCTTAAAAAGGGGCATTCCCGACCTATTCGTCAGTTAGCAAGCAGCGATAGTTCCGTGTTATCCGAAATAGCCAAAGCAGCCACCACAGCAGATAAGCCGAAGACAACATTTGCCCGATAAAATGCGTTGGAGGTCTGTCGGGATGTTGCAAGCTGGTGCAAAACATCCGCTGCTGCGAAAGAGTTAAATGTGCCTCGTAGTGGTCACCAATATGCTGCGGAATCGTTATCAAAGAGATAAGAACCCCTGTAGAAGACATGCCGAAGGATTGCACAACGGCAGACGATTGCCTCCTCTGTAGATCACTAACATCACGACAGCTGGTATCACATCTCTCTGCTGCTGCAGGACGGTCCATAGTCCCCAAAACTGTATCATGTCGACTACATGAAGTTGGGCTGCAATTACCTGTGGTTTGTGTTCCTTTGTCCTCATCGCATAACAGTTCGCGGATCAACTGGGACCGTGAACATCGCAGTTGGACATTAGAACAGTGGGGCTATGTTCTCTGTACGGATGAGTCTCGAATAAACATCCAGTGGAGACCATCACAGAGGAGTCTTACTTGTATGAGCTGGGATAGCAACGAACGGTCGTCCCGACCTCTACGTGATTCCTGGCAGTTCCAAGATAGCCGTCCGAAATCGCGACAAAATTCTACACCCTTTGTGTCCTTTTATCGGTGCAATAGGTAACGACGCGATATTTATAAACGATATACGCCCGTCTGCACAGAGTTCGAGTGGTAGTACGGAGTCATCCAGAGAATGAAACCCTTCCACATCGGCCGTGGCCTGTTAGATCACCGAACCTGAATTCCATACAGCAAGCGTGGGATATGTTGAGATAACAGACAGCAGATCGCAGTGTGCCGCCATGCAACCTCCATGAGCTTCGACATGCATTGCTACTGCGACAACAAACGATTAACGACACTCTTGCCAGCTTGCCTCGCGGTTGTCAAGTATTAATTTCAGCTAGAAGGTATCATACCCGTTATTAGCGTTGATTGCATATTTTCCCCCACGCGTTTGGTCTTTCGCTGATGTGATGGGTGTAATGTATGTGTTTTTCCCGTATGCTTATGTTTTATTGTTTGCTATGTAGTCTATTAATGCCATACCAACTTCTTAGATCAATTTCCCGCATATCCATTAAAATACATTTTGTTTTATTTCGTGTTTTACCTTTATTGCTTATCTTTTTAGTACACGTGTATAATCGAAAATATTGTAATATAGACCTTTCTATATTTATTGGAACAATCAACTAGTTTTAGTTCTCAAACAATCAACCGGAAGTAATACTTTACTTGAAACTCATTGTTATTTGTACTAAATTTTGAAACATAGACTTCATTTTTTTCTAATGCATTATCCTCTGTTTTAAACCTTGATTGTTGTAAAATAAATATTATCAAAGTATTCTATGTAATAAAATAATTTATTCAAAAAATCTTACTCCGTAACTCACATAATAATTCGGACACTCCAAATTTTGTTGAAAAATTTTGGCAGACAATGTTTCTAGTTTTTGTTTTATATCGCATCGCAAGAATTATCGTCTGCATTTGAAAATTGTTATTTGCTCGATAAAATATAATAACAGCTTTTATATCTGAAATGAACATGGCAAGACGCTAAAAATTAACCACCAATTCTGTTGGAAATTTAATAATTCATCTTTTCAAATACAGTCAAATTATTCTAATATCGAAAAAATTCTTGATGTAAAGTGTTTAATTGTCTCAGGTGTGATAAAACGACAGAAAATGCATGGAACTGTTGAAAATGCATTGGAGTCTGGACCACATTTCAAGCTAACACCAAGAAATCGCAGAATTTTTGTATGAAAAATTAAACAAGACCCAAAAATGAGTGTTGTAAAACTTACAGCGTATATAAAAGAGTAGTTTTCAATTAAATTTAAACATGAAGCTATTAAAAAAATTCACAAAGACACACAGAAACAATGAGGAGGAAATTGTTCCTCAACAAGAAAACAAGGAAAATACGCCTGGCGTTCGCAAAATCCACGGTAAGCAAAGATTTCTCATATTGGAACAATGTTATATTTTCAGAAAAGTGAAAATTTAATATATTTGCGTACTATTGATGAATGAATGGGTGGCAAAATCCAAATTAAGAGTCGAATTCGAAAAATCTATTGTCTAATTTTACACAAAGGGGTACAGGCATAATGGTTTGGGAATGCTTCGCTGCTTTTAGAATTAAAAAAATTTAGTGTTTATCAAAAATAATACGGATTAGTAAAAATGTATAACTATTCTTAATGAAAACTTGAAAGCGTCGGCAAGGAAACTTAGAATGGAACTACATTCAAGTTCTATCAGAATAATTATACAGCCTTAAATTTTCACTTGTGGTTCGAATACTTGGAACACAGCTGTCCTGAAGTTATCAAAACACTTTCAGATTCTCGAACTTAAATCATGTGGAACGATTATGGAGTGGGTTGGGGAAAAGAATAAAAAAATCATTCTTCTTCGATAGCTCTGCTAAAAACAATTCTTACGTAGTAATAGAATATTTTTGCAGGGGGGGGGGAAGTTGAAGAGCATGAAAAATGTAGTCTTAGCTAAACGACATCGAACGAAATCCTGAATGTTCCGTTATTTTTATGTTTTTTCATTAAATATAAAATGTTTATACAAAGTGTCCGAAATTTACGTGAATTCATTTTTAGAACGTTTTGAATAAATAATTTTTTTAGCAAAAATGTTTTAAATAACATTTTTCGAAAACAAGCAAGTTTTAAAATATATGATCAAATAGGTTATATGGAAGAAAATAAAATCATTTTGCTAATATTTAGTAACTGATATTTGCAAATAAGACGGGAAAACACAAATGTCTTAAAACAAATGACAGCCACTGTAATATGTACACAAAGGTCTCTTCGTGAAGATGGGTTTCTTACCTTACGTCAAGAAATTCCAAACTTGCCATTGGAGTGTTAAAAAGATTATCCAGTCTTTCAATAATATTGTGAGATAAATCCAAGTATTTAAGTTTCGGAAGGTTTCTAAAAACTTTTGGGTCCACTTTGTATATTTTATTATTGCTCAAATTCAAGAGAAGTAGCTCCCTCATGGCTAACGGAAACAGCTCAGAACCCAAAGTACTCAGCTTCCCTCCAGTGAATTCGAAATGGCTAAGCTTGCTAAGGCAATTGGTCCATGAATATTTATCCCCTCTTCCAGTGTCACACAACGAACAAATCTTTTCTGTGTTAGAGCTATTCACAGCTATAAACCTGGAAAATAAAATATTAAGAAAAGATTATTTCGTTTACAGTTGGTGCTTAAAGTTCTTAAGATATAACGCCCTGAACTATGTCTGAAGAAGTATTACATAATTATACAGACAAAGAATAATAGTCTTTACAAAATAGCACTTCTTTGACAAACATTATGAAAATGTCTACAGAATTCACCTCCCTCAAAAAAATTTAAATTTTTTTTTTTTTTTAATTTAAAAAAAAAATCCGATGTTAAACTTCTTTAGAATCCTTTAGAACTATGGTTCAGTTTTCTGTAATGCAAATCAGAGATCTATCGCACTCCATAAAATTTCGCAGAGGGCGTTTAGATTATTAGAATGATTCCGATAAAAAATTACTAAAAAACGTTCTGGAATAAAAAGTGCAAAATAAGAGAAATTTTTATTCGGAAAGGAAAAAAAAAAGTCAATCATTACTCATACATGGAAAGAAAACTCAAAGAAATTCCTGAAAAAGGTAGGTACTGCTTCTAATGTTTCTGAAGTTAAATTGTTAAGAAGAAAAAAAAAAAGCCGATGAAGAAATCAGTTGCAGATTCTTTGAATACATGCGTAGCAACAATAAATAAAATAATAAACTAAGATTTACAACTTTAAAAAAAAGTTTAAAAAACGCGATGTTCACCAGACCAGGCCTGTTGCTCGACGCAGAACAGTTTGTAGAACCCTTTATGGAAAACTATTTAGCAGGGCATTAATGGAAAAACATTGTAACTCATTGGATGAAGCATGAAAGTTAAATGACTGGAAGAAAAAAAAAAGTCTATTTATTACCGAAAAGGAATATAAAAAAAAGTGAAAACGAAGATCTGTCAGTGCAAAGAAAGTTTCAGTAAGAAGTTTATGATTGTCGCAGGATTCTCTTACATTGAGAAATTAAAAATTTACAGAGCCCGATATTTACAGAAAAAAATTCCATTTTTTTTTTCCCTTACCCCAATTACTTTTAAAGAGCGATACTTTATCAAGAAAAAGCAACAAGTTATGCTTTGAAAAGTACCACTGCATTCTTTGAAAAAATGAAGACTGATACAGTTACTGCATATATAGCTTTTCAATGTGTTCCTGCGAAGTCTAATGGCATTTCATCTTTTCTTTGGTCTTTAGAAAAAGAGCTCTTTCTAAGCGCAAACCCAACACGATGGACGGACCCTGGAGAGTAGGGCAAGAGGAATGGAAACCATTACCCTTGGAAATTTTACGAAAAATTCTTCTATCATAGATATCACAATGTAGATTTATAATTCGGAACATTGGCTATCCTATCGAACATTTAAAAAATACTCTATACATTTTAAACATTTATTAAACGGCCCCGAAATCATTCTAAAAATGTTAAACACCCTCTGTATATTACGCTAGCTTTCCTTTATTATGTAGTATTACATTGAAATTCTGCAAACCATTGAAACTTAAACCTTAAATTTGCAAAATATTGTAGAACAAGTGGCATTCTTCAACTCAATTTCTGTATTTAAAAATTACTTACTTCGTCATCTTGCTGTTCCTGCAGGTTAGAGTTGATTGGCATGCAAAGCAAGATGATAAAGTGGTGTCCACAATTTTCATTTCTTTGATCCTTAGAAAAGTGATCCAGTCCAGGGGTAGAACTTGTTTTCGTTCTCCTTCGGCTCCAAGCCGGTGTGCTTCCCAGAAAGAATCATACAAGTAGAATTCGTCAATCTCCATTGTCTTCAAGGAAGGAACAATGGTTGAAAACGAATCTGTATTTGACAACCCTTGACATGATACAATGATGTGCAACAGTTTTTTTCCTTGTGGAACATTGAAACAAGTACATGGATAGATGCTTTCTCTTGGTGGGCAAGAAGTACCACTGAAAACTGCTCCGACACAAAATATTGAGATCGTAAGAATAAGTAGCATGATGATAGGTAATCTGTAGGTAAAATAAATAAATAAATACATATTTATTTATTCATTAAAAGCAATGGACGAACTTAGATCTACAAGGTTGTTAACATTCTGCTTGTATTCATGCTTAAACCAATGTCCTTCAGACTCTACTAGTCTGACAAGGAAGTTATCGCTCTAGTCTGTATTAAGATCACAAAGTTAAATAAAGCACGAAGGTTAAAATAACTTTTTTAACAATTGTATCTTAAAAGACCCTACTGTTCTAAAGAACGAACCCAGGCACTTGCTTATATATAAATTAACATAACTTTAAAATTCCAATAACGTAGTGTAAGTGTACACAGAACGATCTACTTAAGCTGGATAACAGCGTGTTTCTAAAGCCGGAATAAACTTTGGCAAAGCTAGCGATAGTACGTAACTGCAAGAAGGTAAAAGTTTTAACTCTAAAACATTCAAATTCTTGTCTTAAATACTCTAAAAAATAATTTGTATTCTGGTGAGGACAACGGAAAGAAAAGAAATAAAGTTCAAATTATAATAATTGGTTAATTAACATAACACCTTGCAGTTCTTATTAAGCAGTTGTGAAGACTGAGGATGAAGTATCCAAAGAAAACATAAATAAGAACGAAAGTGGAAAGATAAATACGAGTACACAAAAGATGGTATTAAGAAAATGAAGAAATCTTAAAGAGTGATTGCCAAAATCCCACTTAATCTTAAGAAGCCAATCTGAGTAAAAAAAACACAACAAAATTGAAATAATTTCAGCAAAGTTGCAACCTCCCTTGGGAGAAACTTCTTAAAGTAATCAGTTCATTGTTGCGAGGAATGATAAAAAAGTAACGCACTATTTCTCTCCAAAGCATTGAATAGATCAGGTGCTCCCAATCGAGTAGGTATTGAACCTCTTGAAGGCTGATGAAATTCTAAAAAGAATCAATGATGATCAAGAGATTGACTGTAGGTCGACAGTCGAATATACACGGGCAAACTGATCGGCATAATGAAGATAACATTGATGAAAAACCATTACTATTGCAAAATTGACAACAAATTGTTTACTGATAAAGCTATATCGTCTAATAAGGAAGAAATCGTATAAAATATATAAGAGAGAAAATGCACAAATATTATTTTCTATATTTTTTAAATTGATAATACACATTTTTTATGCAGAATGTGCCATGTAAAAAAGTAAAACTTAGAAGCACAAGAAAACACAACCACAAAAGGTATGAAGAATGCAAAATTTCTTCAGAAGATATATTGTTATATACACGCCACTTGCAAAATTTAAAAGAAAAGTTTAATGTTCCCTTCTAAGATACTGAAAATTTGAATGCCCGAGCATGGCATAGAGAAGTGATATATCTGATCTTCATATTGTGATGCGAGGGAACTTGATTGCTTTAAAAGAGGATATTGAAGCACAAGTCTAATTCAAACCAAATCTCTGTGCCAAGTTTGTAGAGACATTCGGTTATTTCGAAGTAGGAGAGATGAAAAATGAGCAAGGCCTTCGCCAGGACTCGAACCACGGGCCTCTCGAAATATGCGCCGAGCGTGCTGACCACTACATTAGGAAGGCATGCTAAGAAAACGGGAGAAATACGTTATAAGTTTTGGAATTTAAAGGTCATCCCAGAGAAATATCTTAAAATAAAAGTTGTTACCGTATACCATTATCGACTTTTCCGTCTTCTTACCAAGTAGAAGCAGGCTTTAATCAAATATAATACTACAGAATTACTACGGAACATAAGAAATATGTAGAATATTTTGGAACGAAGTAATTTAAACGTTAAATTAAGTAATTTTATGCCGAATATTAAAAGAAATGCACCAATACATCAAGCGCAACCATTCCATTAATTAAAACTGAACTTTTGTTTCCTTGTTTTAAACGTAAGTTCATCTCACCCACTCATAAGAAACAACAGAAAAAAAGTTTAAAAAAATCTGAAAGCTTTCAGATTTTATAGACTTTTTTTTTAACGTTTAGTGTGCTACCTTTATTTATTAAATATCATGTTCTTTGCACTTGAACCATAAAGTTCAATTCAATGGCAATATCGCAAAATAATTTTAAAATGTGAGCATATGTTTAGATTTTCCGGTGCAGAGTCTCGTGCGTTGGAGATAATCCTCCCCCCGTACAGTGCTGTAATTGCTCGCTTTGAAATCACTGAGATTGTTAATAAAAAATTCGTTAAAGTGTTACAAAATATGAATTCGATAATAAAACAAATTCCAAATTTGGGCTTCTGGATGCCAATATTCGTAGGAGAATTACGTTATTCAAAATTCGATGGCTCTAGGTACCGTCGTTTTATCACAATGCGAGAAACATACATACATTTACGCCGATTCTTTATTATTTAATTTCTTTGAATATAACACAGGGGGATAATATTTGATGGCAACAATTTGAAAAGTGAAACAGACATTTAAAATTTTCGACGCAAAATGCCAAAACGAAATTAATAGCCCTTCTGGGCTGAAACAGTCTGAAATGGCTCAGATTTTAACGGTTCCCCAAAAGGGTCTGAAAAGGTTTTCGAAGCTCTCGCTGCGTTTGCACTGTACCAGCCCACCCTTGCACTCACTGCTGGTAATCCCCCCTTTTTGTGTGTGCGTGTGTATCTTCTTAGATTTATTATTAAATTTATTCTTAGATCATTATTAAGTATCGTTTTCTCCGCCCTTACACCACACATAACTCAACAGCAAAATTACAAAATATTTGAAAACAGCATACGTTTAGAGTTCTCCATGCAGTGTGAAGCGTCGCTAACACATTTTTCTTTTTCTTTTTCTTTTTTTTTTTTTTTTTTTTTTTTTTTTTTTCCAGCCTTTTCTCAGTTTATCGAATTAATGTTCGGTTTTCTTAGCACGATGGCTAGCGAAACCTTTTTCTTGTTTTTTAGTTATTAACATTTTGTGTGTTAACTTTATTTATTAAATATCACGTTCTTCGCACTTACATCCATGAAATTTCATTTAACAGCAGAATCCCAAAATATTTAAAAAACAGCATATCTTTAGAATTTCTGATAGGCAGTCTGGCGCGCTGGAGATAAAAATGTTTTCTTCTGTGCAGTATCGCTACTGTTCGCTTTCAGATCGTTGAGTTTGTTTATCATAAATTCTTTAACGTTTTAAAAAATATGAAATAAATGATGAAAAATATGTAACGTCATTCTATGAAAACACTGAATACTTTTAATTACATAGATCCTAAACTAAATGCATTTTTTATTATCTAAATCAATCCGATTCATATACATATTTCTGAGTAATTTAAAATTCCCATTTCTTTATCGATGAGACAGCTAATCTACGCGTTCACAAATTACACGAAGCAAAAATGCGTCAACACGTGAACCAGGTGTCTTGCAAACTGAGAAGTGTGAAATATTTTTTAGAAACATTCTGGAAACGTTTCTTTTTTTCATTTGAATACTAGTGATCAAAGATACCTTTGTCTAACATTCTTTTATATGGATCAGTGTTATGTCATTTGCTTTTGTAACATTTAGTATGTGAAGGGCAACTTCAGAGCATTTTGCTAGCCATAGTACATCTCTTTTGGAAAGATTTGAAATTGTTTAAAAGTCTCTGTTACTAAATAATGAAAAATCTGTACGTATGTATGTACGTACAGAGTGGCCATAAAAAATCTCCTTTACAACAATAGAGCTCTTACGCTTACAGTGAGAAAATTTCAGTCTTTTCGAATGGCAACACTGACTTTTTTCCTGTCAAAATTGATCGTCGTACTGAAAAGCCATAAATAGAGTTGGAAGATGCCCGTGTGACGAAAACTCCTGGTGTAGAACATTTGCGAAGAAGAACATTGTAAACGATCGATCCAAGCGCGCCTTATCAATTCCAGCGTGTTCAGATGTTGCAACTTAGAGAAGAGCAACAGCGTGTGCGAACTTTTTGCTCATCGATATGATGGAGATAGAAGGTGGCTCTTGCTAATATTATGAACGGGTGAGGCACAGTTTTCTTTTACTGGGGACGTAAACTCCGAGAAACTGCTTTTACTGGACTAACGAAATTCCGCACGATGTGCACCAGTGTCTTTACACGAAAAGTGACAGTGTGGTACGGCATCGCAAGCACATTCGTTCTCGGTCTGTACTTCTTCGACGCGGTGACTTCCACAGATATGAAAACGTTCTCCATCGAAAGTGCTCGGTATGCAACAACGCGGCAGA
This sequence comes from Stegodyphus dumicola, assembly GCF_044657685.1. Lineage (NCBI taxonomy): Eukaryota > Metazoa > Arthropoda > Arachnida > Araneae > Eresidae > Stegodyphus > Stegodyphus dumicola. Next base: position 123,511,462 of record NC_140776.1, read on the forward strand.
ATCGCTTAATTTCAGAACTGCAGCGAAATGTCGTTATAATGACATTCTATGGATGCAAGATGGTGCTTCTCCACACATCGCCGAATACATTCGGCAAGTGCTGCGACGTCAATTTGGAGACCGAGTCATCTTTCGTAACTTTGCAGTTTCGTGGCCCCCCACAATCCCCTCAACCTCACTCCAATGCATTTATGGTTCTGGGTTATCTGAAATCTAAGATGTACAAATCAAATCCAAGAGATTTGTGAAAATTGAAAGATGCCGTAAAACGAGAAGTTATACAGATTCCTCCTACGATGACGTTCGTCATTGTTGTCAATAATCTCCCGCATGCACAGCGTTATCATTTGCGAAGGTTGGTGTGTTGAAAATTTGCAATTCCAATAAAAGTTTTTCCCTCCTCTTTTGTTGTCATTGGTCATTCACAATGAATGCCTTTCTTTGCAAATACCTTTTACGCCGTCAATTTTTGTCACACGTGTATTGTTTTAACGCTACTTATAGTTTTTCAATGCGCTGATCAATTCGCACAGGGAATGACGATCGTTGTTCGTTATTGTTCTTATTTGTAGGTTTCTGCTGTACTAACCATAATAAAACATGTTTTGTCTCGCTGTTTGTGTCATTTCTTTCTTGACTTCTGTGTCGTCACTACCGCCCCAGGAAAGCGTTTCCGATTATGCATTCCTAAGTGATTTCCCACCATCTAGGTGTATTCTATTTCTTCTGAAAGTTTGTTAATGCTGTACTGATACACCCTCTATATATATATATATTTTCTTTTTATAATAGCTATTTTAGGCAGCTGGCCGCGCAAGCGTCTAGAATAAAAAAAAATAAATAAATAAATAAATAAAAAGAAAGAAACTGTAAGCAATGATATTTTCCCGCTATTCTTAAGTTTCACAAAGCCTCCAAAACATTTCTTTTTCTTTTGACAAAGCTTGTTGTTTTTCCAGTGGTGAAAATAATTTCGTGAGTATTTTCTCTTACAAATTAGTTGTGTTTGCAATGAAAATTATGATTTCTGTTATTAAATAATGAAAATCAGCGTACATATACGTATGTGTGCCTGTAATGCATGTATATTCTTCGCAATATGAAAAAACGGGGCCACTTAGAGCCGCCCAATTTTGAATTCGGATAGTCTTCACCTGAATATATTCATATATTATATAATTTATACATTATACAAATTTAGTGAATTTTTGATTAACTGCTGAGCAATTCAGAATCAGTGATGATCGAATGTAATGATCGAAATACAACATATTTTCCCATCCGCACGCCAGTGTGTCGCCATTCGGTAAGTATAAGATATTTATTTTTAAAATTTAATCAACAAATTCGGGTATTTAAAATCTATACGATTTTCGTTTCTACCATCTCTATTGAGTACTTGGTCAGTTTTCTATCCGTCTACGTCACTGTGCATGAAATGCTATCCACTTCAATGACTTAATCTCATACATTCTACAAAAACAAGGCACACAATGAAAGACTTCACCCTGTTTTTGTTTCACATATGATATTGAAATATTACGCGTTCATTGTAGGGGGATTAGGCTTCGGTCTAACTAAATTTCACCATCAAAGCAATGCTAGTCATAGAAAAAGTTGTGATTAATTATTTTACGTCGTTCTACGCAGAATCGGGCTGTGTAGCCCAGAAGCCTGAATCTAGTAACGCATTCACTTAATAATGCAATAATAAAAAAGCAATGCATTGCTACTACCGTAAAAAACTATACTACTATAAAAAAATGCTTTTGTCAGAGTAGTAAATACATCAGAATCAGAGTAGTATTAAAAACGTACAGAGTTGGGAAGAGCAGAAAAGAAAGAAAGGGGACAAATAGTAGGAAAGCCTACATGGCTAAGTGGTAGCAGAGAGAGGAAAGATAAATCTCTCAGAAAACAGGAGATGATTCAAGAAAAATCAGAATTAGTAAAAAAGGAATAAAGAGTAATTGACAATGCCGCATTAAACAATACTTAGCTGCGAAGAGATGGAAGAGTGGGCGGAGTCTTGTGTTGGACGGCCATTCGGAGTTAATCAACAATTTCGGAGGAAAAAGCTAATATAATTTGAAGAGCTTTCAGTCCTAATATAAATTTAGAAGTTCGCTTTTTTTAATAATTTGAAGAGAATATTTTTCAGGTAGTTTAGATTGCTGTCATTTTTAAATACATCAAAGATGGGGTTGAGTTTTTCTTCTTCAGAAATGTTTTTCTTGAGTATTTCATTGTAGGAGGAGTTTTTTCGTAGTGAAGCTGACAGGAGGTGTCTTTAGTAAATGAAGAGAACTTAGTTTTAGCAGGTGCTGGGTTGCATTGTTCACTTTTCTTTAATCTCGGCCAGTCTTTCTAATATTCAGAGCATCCTTGAAATGCGCTTACATGATTTTGACCGCAGGAAATACATTTAGGTTCTTGAGTATACTTAAGAATACAGGTAGAACTTCTGTGAGGACCTCCACATTTACAGCATCTTTCATCGTAGAAACATCTAGTATGTTGGGTATGTCCATACTTCTGGCATTTAAAGAACTGAGTTGGTCGGTTCACTTTAGGCTTGTAACGTTAGACAGAGACTTGGAAACTACAGATGTTGTTGACAGAAAAAATTGCATTGCCTTCCTTGAAATTGTCAAACTCAATGAAATAGATAGGCAGTTTTTCAGTTCCGTTTTCAGTTTTTCTGGTGAATTGCTTGACTTTACGTACAGGAAATTTTCTCATCGATCGTTTGATCAAATAATGTCAGTAATATTATTTGATCAAATAATAATGTTCTGATTATTAGATCGACATTATTAAAGTCGGGCCAGATAGGTTTCTGATTATGGCTTTAATGGTGCGTTCATTTTCCATTTGGTACGAATGAAATTTAAGCTTCGATTGTTCCAGGAATTGAGTGAGTTGTCGGTAATCTTCTACAGATTTGGGGAAAATAAAGATTGAACCTCATCGTAGTTGAGCATCGAATTCGTTAACACAGACTTTATGAAGAGCAGTTTCAAGAAAAATTCAGTTTATATTGTTACGGTTTTTGATTTATTCAGCTATTTTTAGTAGAATTTGTGATTAAAATTGCTTTCCGTGTAATGCAGCACGAGACTTATTTGAAAAGAAAGCTACGCCGGAAAAATTAAAATACAGGAGCACGCGCATTTAACATTTAAATACATAGATATCTCGCAATTGTACTCTTTTTCTATCCAGAAAAATCGCTATACGATACGATAATGTTGTCATGCAGGATTAAAAAGCTTATAAAAGCGGGAGGGAAACATCTCAATTCAGTTTGTTTACTTAGTGCTGTTATTGATTGTAACGGATTCGCTGTGAGTTCGGATTAGCTTTCTCAGTGTTTTGAATTCTATCGAACGTTTTAGTAGTTTAAAATATAACTACTGTGAAATATTGTGATATTGTGCGAATATCTCTGAAGAAATTTCAGCATTATTTTTTTTTTTTTATTTGTAGTGATAACATTACATTTTAGTCACTTTTCATCGAACTTATGCATTCAATTTATTACGAACCCGTACGCACGCAACAATATTACTTTCAATCAGAGCCCTTGGTGGGATTTTACTTGGCTGTGCGTAGGAACTAGCTTCGGTTTTTTTTCAGTATGCTCATTTTCGGTTAATGCATCAAATCTGTTGCTTTGAGGGATAGCGTTGACTTCAGGCTCAGGGGCGGTTATTTTGATCGGATTTTTAGGTAATTTCCATTCTTCATTAGAATCACTTTGCCTATCAGAAATTGTCCATGTGGATTTCTTTTTCTGCGCTTCAATTACTCCTTTGTACGGGTTGGGAAAAACTTTTGCAAATGTTCACCCGTAATGCCAGAGAAATCGAGTTCATTACTAAGTTTCTGCAATTTTATTTTCAGGTTCGTCAGCTAAATTCCCGTTGGAAAAACTAGACCAATGAGACTGAATGTAGGCTTCCATGAATTCAGAGTTAAGCGTAAACCAAGGAATGGAAGTCTTTCCGTTATGCTTTGCTAACCGTCGATTCCGCGATCCAACTTCAACTCAATTGACAGCGTAGACTGATGAATTAACATGATCATTCTGATGTAAAATAGATCAATATTTTATTAGATATTCTAAATTTTACAATCTTTGACGATTTCATTTTATAATTTTCTTACACTTTCATACGGAAAAAACCTTTTGAAGGGAAGGAAAGCTGTAATTTGTCAAAATAGTTTTAAACAAGACGAAAATAAATATAATAATTAATTTTAGTAATGTACTACATATTGATGTAAAAAAAAAGTAAAATACAAATGTGAACTGATTAAGCATTAGTTGAATATTTACGTAAAGATATAATCAAACAAAAGTCAAATTAGAATTCAAATTTCAGTAGATAAAATTTAATAAGAAAAATTATGCGAAAACCACTAAAGGTTGGGGGGGGGGATAAAGAGTTATGGTTTAAATGCATTTTTATTCAGTCAGATTAAAAAAAGAAAAAAAATATTCTTAAGAACTTCAGTTATTAATTTGATATCGCTTGGCTTATTACTCAATAATAGACAGATTAAACTGGGAAGTTAAATATATTACACTTTATTGACGGGCAACATGCTAGCGCGTAGAAGATAAAAAATTTTATTTTAGACAGTGGTAACAGATTGTTTTTAAATGGCCCATTTTGTTGATTAAAATTAAAAGATAAATACGTTACATTTTGCAGAATGGCAACGGTCTGGCTTGTTTGAGATAAATGTTTTATTTCGAAGATTATTGCTGATACTCTCTTTCAGATCGACGCGTTTTTAATCAAAAATTCCTTAAATTTGATTAAACTGTGAAATAAATAGGAAGCAAATTCGAAATTCAAAATTCTGGCTTCGATGAGATGCCCATGTTTTCACTGAAAAAGATTTTTCTTCGGTGAACTAGGTTCAATTTCCTTAGGCTCCTGGGTCAGGCCCTATGCCCGGAGTAGTGAAGTAAATCATTTTTCGAATATTAGATAGACTTTTTTTAGTAAAAGTTAAACATTAAAAAATGGAAGGTCGGTGATATAGCAGGAGACAAGGAGATATGAAGAAAAATCAAAATATTTGCCAAGTGTTTAAAATAAAAATGTAATATCACATCAGAACATAAAATATAAACGTTAAAAAATTGAACCTGAAGTATTATTACTTTGAATTAAAAAATCCGTAGAATTGAATATTCCGCGCTAAGGTCTGTCATGACTTAATTAACCGTTACTTTTACGAATTTATTCAGAGTATTGTGCAGGTATTTCGAGTTATATCACAGTAAGTATTTTAAAGATTTTTTTTTTTTTTTTTTTTTTTTTTTTTTTTTTTTTTTTTTTATCAAATTCACAGAACATAGAAAAGAAAATTATTCATCGTTTGATTTAAAAATATTGATAAAAGAAATAATAAAAAGCTCTGAAAAAGGAATGTCGAGTTATTTTAGGTTGAATCCGCTTTTATGGAAAATTTTGCAGAGGTTAATAAAAATAATTTATAGAATTTCCTATTGAATTTTATGCGTAAATTTCCGTATAAAATTTTTTAAAAATTTCGTAAAGCCTTCAAAGAACAAAATTCAAGTGAAATTTTGCTTTGAAAAATAATATAAAATTTTATAAAGCCTTAATAGATTTTATTAGTAATTTAATAGTATTTTATTGAACTTAATAGTATTTTAATGAACTTGAAAGTATTTTATTGAAGACTGAAAAATTTTCAAATTTCAATCAAAGCAGTGTTTTATGTAAAACCAGTTCAAGTCATAAATTTATTTAAAACATTAAATTTTTGCTGTTAAATATAAAATTTTAATTCCTGAAATACATTTAATCATTGTATATGTGTGCCTGATTAGAGAAATAGTTTCGTAAATTTAATTAAACTTAACTGTTATTTAATATATTTATTTTATTTAAATATTTTTTTAATCAATGCGATATTGAAATATTTTATCTGAAAAATAATCTCCATCTATTCCAAAAATTTTTATACCCTCCTTACCGTCCATGTCATAGTTCATTTCAAAATTTAGGTTAAAAAATCTTATTAATAAATGAAACGTTATTAATAAGATTTTTTATTATGTTGTTGTTTTAATTCCAAAAGAAAATTTTGTTGATTTATAATGAATTTAAATACTCAAAAGCTTCTATAGGATCTTTACGTAAAATTAAACCAAATGAACTTGTTTAGAATGCCTTAGAATTATGCTCCAGTTTTCTACAAATTATATCTCATATTTTCATTAAAATGCTATTAATTGATTCTACCCATGGGAACTTCGGAAACTACAAAATATTTTATACGCTTTCTGTGCAAATCTCTATAGAATATCTATGCGCTTCTCTATACATAACTCTATAGAAGATACCCTCTGTCCCAAAAGTTTATAGGTTCAACTATATTACGCGTTTTAGAAAAATGGTTGAATCCGCTTTTATGGAACACAAACACCAAGCAAAAATCTGTTTATTTACATCACATGCGACTTGCATTCCAGAAAATATTCAACTAAAATAGTATTTTGTATTTTGGAAAAAATAAAAACACAGAAGAATATGTGTCCCAAAGTTTATACACTATTAACATTTTAATAACTTGTGATCAATTTCCGATTACTTACTACTTCAAAGTCGCTCACTTATTCCGCATGACGTCGAATACACACTTCTCCATCGTGAGAACTAAGTTTTGTAAAAATTCTGGTTCCACATTGTACTGTGCACTTTCGATGGCTGCTTTTAAGACATTCACGGAAGAAAACTAAATTCCATTCTCGTAAATACTCCGAGACAAAATACCCCATATATTTTCGATCGGTTTTTAAAAATCGAGGCCCACTGGTGATTACACAACAGTGTCCTTTTCCATGTCTAAGTAACTTTTTGTAGCATTAGTAGTATGAATGATAGAATTGACATGCTGGTACAGCAAATTCTGTCTTCTAGTGTTTCCTGCAAACGGTATAAAAAAGTCATTTAATGTTTCTGTGCCTTAGACGAATCTTAAGGAACATCTAGAAAGGTGAAACCCACTTGCCCGTTGAAACCGAAAGCTGCATACATCATAACAGATCCACCTCCACTGTTCCTACTGAAATAGCTCCGAGGTTCTTTTCGTAAGTCATGCCAGTAATATGAATATCCGTAAGGATCATCTAGACTTCACTTTTTTTTTTAATCCCTGAAAATTATACAGATCCGTTTGTCACCATATGTTATGTGGTTACAGGCCTATTGCAGTCTCATTCGTTTGTGAAGCTTTGAGAGCGGTAATATTCGAGCCATTTTTACGTGAATCGTGTGACCAGACTTCTTGAATCTCCTATGAACAGTGTTTTGGGATATTTTCAATCCACAAGCCCTTGTAATTTGGCGAACCAAATTTTCTGTGTCCAAGCTATTCTTTGTAATCACCTATGCCTTCGACTATTCCTCACTCGCAGTCTTCCTAAACGTAGTTTTGACTGATATGGCATCGTACCGAGACATTACACGATAAATCATGCTTACAGATGGATTCAGAAATTTCAAAATTTCTTTTAAAGACCTACCGTGCATTTAAAGTTCAGAATCCTATTAACTTCAGCATCAGAAAGTTGTGTAGTTCTAGGCATTCTGAAAGGAAGTTCAAATGATCTTTTTTCTTTTTTAAATTGGAGGTATGAATGAAGGCATTATCATATAAGAGGCTTAAGTTCCCGTCTCGTGATTGTTGCTAACCAATTTGCATAAAATTACATTCGTCTATAAACTTCGAAACGGACATTTTTTTCCCATTTTTATTTTTTCTAAGAGAAAAATTGATATTTTTGTTAAATAAAATAATTACTCAGATGCGAGGCACATGTTTTTTAAAAATAACCATATTTCAATTGGGTAATTTTATACATTTCTAATTTTCTTAAAAATGTAATTTACTTGAATCTATAAACTTTTGAGACAGAGTGTATATCTATAGTTTTGTAGTATTCTATAGCTTTCGGACCTAGTTTAGAGAAATTTGGGCTAGAAATCTTCCATAGGAGTTTGGGAAAATAAAATGTTTTACAGAATCTCTGCGCAAATCTCTATGGAATATGTATACGTATTTCTAAATAATCTCTATACATAACTCTCTAAAAAGCTACATCCAAAATTTTGTAGTTATGTAGGAGATTTCTAACATAGAAAACTGAACCATAATTCCTCCGTGGGACCATTCGAAACTGTAAAATGTTTTATGGAATCTCTAGGCAAATCTCTAGAAAATAACTATATAAATTTCTATACAATCTCTACACATAACTCTATAGAAGCTATATCTAAAATTTCGTAGAACTGTATATAAATTTTCTGACCTAATTTAGAGAAAACTGCTTCATAATTCTTCCGTAAGATTTTGGGACTATAGAATATCTACATGTATCTTTATAGAATCTCTGCACATATAGAAACTATATCCAAAATTTGTAGAAATCTATAGAATGCATGTGAGACAGTTTATAGAAAACTGAGCCATGATTCCTCCTTGGGACTTTAGAAAAACTAAAAAATGTTTTACAGAATCTCTGCGCAAATCTCTACAAAGTATTTACACGTAACTTCAGAGCCTTGAGAAGATTAATTACGATTGGCGGCAAATTAGCTGAAAAAATTTAGAAATAGCTTTAAAAAATAAATTATAAACTATTAACTTTCAATTTTGAAACGTACCGAGAAGCACTGTTTTGAACAAGTAAAAAGCGTGAGCACTTTCGCATTCGCGTGCTTTTTCTTAATCAATTTATCAGGTTCAATGTTCCTTCTTACCTTCTTCGGGAACATACAAGGACCTGACTCGGAACAGAGAGCTTACTAAAGCTATGTTCACTAATTGTGGTAAGTAGACAGGATACAGACGAAGAGTATACAAAACCCTTTATTTTTCTCTATATACAATAACTTCCGTACTTCGGAATACACCGACCCGCTACTCGGGGTCTAACGTAAAAGTATAAAAATAAAACTAAACTCTAATTTAACTTTAGAATAATAAACGTGGAAGATTGGCCTTATATTAACAGGAAGGCGTATGTAGTACAGATAACTGATAACACTACAATACGTTTAAAAGTTATCAAGAGGATTAAAACCTCTGGCCTGGAAGGCAACAAGCAACTGCGTAACTTCTAAGGTAAGCGGCCTGCTTCGAACTCACTGCTTCCTCTCTCTCGCTTGGCAAAAAGCCACAACTTAAATACTTGGCGTTCGCCAGATAACTTTGCATAAAAACCTTAACGCTTATAATTCTGGCCGGAAGTAGAAAATAAGAAGTGATAGTAAAGATTTAAAATAAAAATAAACGTTAGTAAAACTTAAGATCCTTACATACTTCCCGCCAGAGTTAATTAGTTTGAAACTGAGGTCTAAAACGACCTTGTTGAAAACTTTTAGCTCTAGAATCTAACGCGAGGCCAATCTTTTACAAACATACTTCGCTAGAAACTAGAAATTTAAAAGAAAGAATTTTTTTTTTTTTTTTTTTTTTTTTTTTTTCACAATAGCAGCTTCCAGGATATACAACAATTTTTTTTCATCTGTACTGCATCTAAACAGGAGCTTTTATTCAATTCTGGTTCCTTCCAGAGATCTGGAAGGAAAACTAGTTTAATGAAATGTTACACAATGAAATGGCAAGTAACATATACAATTATACTTCTCTTAACATTCTTATTTCATTCATGACTATTTTAATTATCTCTCCCCGTGCTCTCTGACATGTGTTGTAAAAGAACACCAAACACGAATGTGTTTCTGTCTACGTGTTCCACACTTCCTCCTACAATCAAAACACTAACGTGTTAAAATTCAACATAACAAGACCTCTTAACACACCCTAATTTCAACTCTAAACCCTGAGGTACTATTCTGAAAGTGTCTAACTCTAAAGTGTAGCGTCAGAGAGCCTAACTACATCATTCAACCTTTAACACATATTCGCCATGCTTTAGTCTTTTTACAGTCACACGAATAAAAAAAAATTTTAACATTCACTTTTACCATATCACGGTATTTCTTAACATTTAAAATAACAGTTCACATTGTATATAAGAACATATCAACATGCCGTTAATGTTACACATTTGAAAACATACATTAGTAGTACATTGTTAACTTCTATTCTTTTCAAAGCAAGTGCCAATTCTTTCTACATTGAAATACTACATTTCAAAAAGTCTTTCAGACTAAAACTTCTTTCTTGCTAGAATGTTTTTAGCAATAATATTTGTTTTTAGCAAATAAAATTTATACAATAACTTTTTTTCAATATTTAAGTCTTTACACAACGCTATTATACATCAACTTTAGTTTTACGCGCGAGTAATTTAAAAACATAATACGAAAATCGGTAACAACTCATTTCTCGCCCTTTTGGCGATAAAGGTAGACCTCGCATGAGGTAAAACTTCTTGAAATCTGCCACTTGCAGTAAGAATGAAAGATTAACTTAAGTTTGCAAAGTAACATAAAATTTTACTTATCTTTGTGATATTCGGACATCCTTTTCTGGGCCCAGTCTTTAAAGGTATTGCAGATAGTAGTTTGATTTATCCTCCTTCTTGTACGGGCTCGCCTTTCAGTGCTTTCCTCTGGAAGCTTCCTTTTTTCACCAGTTCGGCCACCCTTGAATACCTTCTTTTTCTCCTCTGCTTGTGGTCTTGGCCGTTTGATGGCAGCTGGTTTTGGCGGAACCGGGAAACTTCTGTCGTGTTCCTGCTTGGACCTCGTTGTTGGCCGTTCAAATTTTCCTTGTAACTTTTCCTCCGCCGCTGATGGCCCTTCCGCAGTTCGGCTACATTTACTGCGGAGAGTCCTGTCGGATGAGTCGATCTTCCGTTTTAGAGCCGGGTTATAGTTGCCGTCATTTCTCCTGGTTCTCTTCACATACGTCGTCCTTCTCCCTTCTTCATTCTGAGGGTGTTCGTGAACTGTCTTTTCTGGACGGTGGAACGGCTTCTTTTTCTTGCTACCTTCAATTTTTCCGCGGGGCAATTTTCTTTTCACTTGCTCCTGCCTCTTATTGGCTTGCCCTTGTACTTGTCGTTTTTCCACCTCTGGAGCTTGTGCCTGCGGTGTCTGCCGTGCCGGATCCTGCAAAAGATCTGAAAATATTTGCATTTTATTACGATCGAAGTAGGGCTTGATTTGATCAATGTTTGCGGAACAGGTTTCACCATTTCTGGCTTTTAACACTACTACAGCGTGAGTTATTTTTTCTATAACATATGGTCCTTCAAATCGTGGAAAAAATTTGACAGTTTTATCTTCTGGTGCTGAAGAAAGTGAATGCTTAATTTTTAAAACTTCATCCCCTACTTTATAAGTTACTCCCAGTCGTTTCAAATCATAATAGAGCTTCTGTTTTCTTTGTGCTACTTCCGTATTCTTTTTTGCTTCTTTTATTAGTTTTTCTATATCACCCATTTTAAATTCTGGGGCTCTTTGTTGCACATAAAATAATTTATCTAACGGTGTTATAATCTTTCTGCCTAGAAATAACTCAGCAGGTGTTTTGCCCGTTGTATCATGTTTTGCGGTCCTAAGGGCGAAAGCAAATTCACTGACATAGTTATCCCAGCTTTCATGAAAATTTTTAACATAACTACGGATAATTTTCACTATATTTCTATTGACCCGTTCCGCTATATTTGATTGCGGCCGATACGGGACCATTTTTAAATGACGTATGCCCAGTTTTTGGCACATGTCTCCAAATATATTACTTACAAATTGAGGACCATTATCCGATATAACTTTTAGGGGTGCCCCGTATTTTAAAATATATTTATTTAAAATAGAATCAGTAACTAATTTCGCGGAGGCTCGTTTTAAGGGAACAATTTCGGTCCATTTACTAAAATGATCAACCATAACAAGGAGATAGCGACTTTTATTTAACTGACTTTTTGGGAAAGGGCCCAATAAATCGATGCCAATTATTTCATTTGGAAATTCGGATTTAATACTATTTAGAAACCCGGCCGGGCGGAAATTAATATAATTAACTGCTTGACATGTTGGGCAGGATTGGACATACGCCCTTGTTAACTTTTGCAGTTCAGGAAAGTAGACTGCCTCGCGTACGCGTTGGATAGTTTTTCGAATACCAGCATGAGAAGCTAAAGGGCTGTCATGGAGCTCCTGCAGGATATTTAATCTAAGACTAGCTGGGATAACAGGTCGAAATTCGTTGTTGGAATTCGTAGTTTTTGTATAGAATAATAGACCATCTATTAGTTCGTAATGGGCCGCCCTATTTCTTATCGCCACAATATCTTGGTGGCTAAAATTTTCAGGATCCTTCAAATACTCATAAATGCTTCCAAACTCAGGATCCTTACCCAGTTCAGTTATTACAGTTTCTCGGGAATTTATTGTACATGCTGTGAGCATTGCCACTTTTACGGTATTCCCTTGTTCATCTATTTTAATTCTTGATAGGTCATCTGCTACGATATTTTCCTTACCGGGGGTATGCTTGATTACCAGATTATATTCTTGCAGCTTGAGTGCCCATCTTATTAACCTGGGGGATAAATTTTTCCCTGAGTACAATCTAGTTACCGCCGCATGATCAGAGTATACTGTTATCGGCGCCTTTCCAAAATAGACTCGGAACTTTTGCACTGCTAACAGAACTGCAAGTGCCTCTCTCTCGGTCGCGGAATAGTTTCTTTGTGTTTGATTTAAAGTTCGGCTAAAAAATGCCACGGGCTGCTGATTTTGCGAAAGTACCGCTCCTACCGCATAATCCGAAGCATCCGCTGAAATTTCTAAATTCTCATCCTTTTCAGGAAATTTCAACACAGGGGCTTGCGTTAATGCTTGTTTTAATTTTTCGAAAGCACTATTGGCTTCGGTCGTCCACGAGAATCTTGCCTTTTTCCTTTCTAATTTTAACAATGGCTCAGCAATAGCTGCAAAATTTTTTATAAAGGACCTATAATATGAACAAAGTCCTAGAAAAGAAGAGAGCTTCTTTGCCGTGTTTGGAGTCGGATACTTTTGTACAGCGATTATTTTTGATTCATCTGTCTCGATCCCTTTTTGAGATATTTTGTAACCTAAATATTTTAATTCAGGGGCTGCAAATTTGCACTTTTCGACATTAACTTTTAGACCGGCCTCATTTAATAAAGAAAACACCTGTCTTAAATCCTGTACATGTTGGTCGAGATTATCACTAGTAATAATGATATCGTCTAAATAGATAAATGTGGACTTTCTAAGAACAGGTCTTAACACAATGTCCATGCATCGCTGAAATGTTGCCGGGGCCCCTGAAAGGTCAAACGGCATACGCAAAAATGCATAAGTGCCAGACTTGGTTATAAAAGCAGTCTTAGGCACGTCCTCAGGCCTCACCCCTATTTGAAAATAACCAGTCGTTAAGTCTAAAGTCGTCATAAATTTGGTTGATTTTATGTTCCTTAGAATTTCTTCTATAATCGGTAACGGATATACCGGATATTTAGTTATGGAGTTTAATTTACGGTAATCAATAGCGAATCTCCATCTTTTTGGATGCGTCAAAGGATAGTCATTATTTTTCTTACATAAAACCACCGGGCTAGCATAACTACTTGAGATGGGCGTTATGATCTTTTTACGTAGCATATCGGTAATATGCCATTCTATAATTTTTTCCTTATTCTTATCATACCGGTATGGTTTTTGACGAACTGGCATTGCATCTCCGGTGTCAATACTATGGTTAGTAACCTGAGTAAATCCTGGAATATCACTAAATAACGAAGCAAATTCACTTACCACTTGTCGGATTCTTCCTTGCTCGTCATTAGGGAGGTGGTCAAGTTTTAACATCGGCGGTTCATCGTTTTCTGTACGAACTGGTTTCATTGTCAGCTTAAGGGACGCTTCATTAAAATCCAGCGTAGCTTGTGCTTCTGAAAGAAAATCTATTCCTAAAATTAAATGTGCTTGCAGATTCTTTACTATAAAAAACATCACCTTTACTTGTTCGTCCTTGATACGGATATACAAAGGTACTTTACCTACGCACTTACATTTTTCTCCTTGCGCCGCTAACACTGTCGTATTATCCGCATTATATATGCGGTATTTGCGAAAATACTTCCTAAAAAATTCTTCTGCCACACAGGAACACTGCGCGCCGGTATCCAGGAGTGCGGTGGCTGGGATATTATTCACCAAGACTTCAATCTTCGGAAGAGTCAAATTTTTCACCATTACTGTATTTAACTTGTAGGAAGAGGGCTTTTCGTGGCCTTCGGATTTCCGCACACTCTCGTCAGCAGAAATCCGTTTTAGTTTAAATTATTTTTCCTTTCCGTGCTTTCCTTCTTTTTCCACTGGCCTTGAGACTTTGTTCCTGGGTTGCTATTGAACTGTCGACGTTCGCCGGCTGTTTTTGAATGCTCGGGTTTCCTTGCCCACTGATTCGCTTTTTCTCCGTAGCCATGTGCTTGAGTTTGCTGTAGTCTTAGCGTACCAAATTGGTTTCGCTGTTGATATTGGCGTCTTCTTTCGACGTCCGCCGTTCTACTTTCAAACTGGATTGCTAGCTCAAATAACTTTTCCAGTGTAGTCGGATTTCTCAATTCAATAAAGTCTTGCACTTGGGGTAGTAACCTCGGCAAAATCACTTGAATTATTTCAGGATCCGGACGGTTTCCATACAAGTGTTTGAAAACGTGAATTTTTCTTAAAATAAAGCTCGAGAGGTTTTCGATTCTTTGTTGATATATAGTGAAAAGTTCCGTTTCTAATTTCGCACGATCCCTTACAACAGGGAAGGCTCTTAGTAGGGCAGTCTTGAAATTTTCGTAAGTATAGGTGGGACTTCCTGCTTGACCCAAGAGACTTCTGCCTATACATTTGAACCAGTTAAGCGCTTGGCCCCTCAAAGCGCTGGTGGCTAAGGTAACTTTTTGAAACTCGTGGACGGGGTAGAGCATGAAGTGGTCATCCAATTTTTCCAAAAAACTGGTTACCGGTGAGTTTCCATTAAATGATGCTTCTGGTTTCATCGAAGCGCGCATGGTCTGGACGATGTAACCAAATCCTTCCAGGGCGGCAGCTGGCATTTCTGGATTCTGAGCCGTTTCTGCAGGCAGCACAGGTTCTTCTTGAAACTCGGCCATGGTTATTCTTCTTCGTTGGGCGCCACTATCAGGGTCAATGTTCCTTCTTACCTTCTTCGGGAACATACAAGGACCTGACTCGGAACAGAGAGCTTACTAAAGCTATGTTCACTAATTGTGGTAAGTAGACAGGATACAGACGAAGGGTATACAAAACCCTTTATTTTTCTCTATATACAATAACTTCCGTACTTCGGAATACACCGACCCGCTACTCGGGGTCTAACGTAAAAGTATAAAAATAAAACTAAACTCTAATTTAACTTTAGAATAATAAACGTGGAAGATTGGCCTTATATTAACAGGAAGGCGTATGTAGTACAGATAACTGAGAACACTACAATACGTTTAAAAGTTATCAAGAGGATTAAAACCTCTGGCCGGGAAGGCAACAAGCAACTGCGTAACTTCTAAGGTAAGCGGCCTGCTTCGAACTCACTGCTTCCTCTCTCTCGCTTGGCAAAAAGCCACAACTTAAATACTTGGCGTTCGCCAGACAACTTTGCATAAAAACCTTAACGCTTATAATTCTGGCCGGAAGTAGAAAATAAGAAGTGATAGTAAAGATTTAAAATAAAAATAAACGTTAGTAAAACTTAAGATCCTTACAAATTAAACAAACCAAATCAAAAATGTTAATTACTAGTTAACGATTTAATATTCAAAGTTGGACAAGAAAATAATTATGTTGTATTTATATAAAATTTTTTGCTTGTTATTATTGCTTTACATCTGTAAAAAATTTCAAATTTATACAAGGAATCAAATGATAAGTCATTGTAATGGATTGAAACTAATGGCGTCTTTAAGTCAGTCAGTTTAAAATTTTACATACTCTTTTTTCGGAATTCAATATTATAAGAAAAGAAACGATAAAATAAAAGTCTTGCAGTCAAAAATTTTAAATATGCAAAAATTGCACGCTTAACAAGGGTTATAAGAATTATATAGAATTCTAGCGAATGATTTGGCTGAATGGATATTTTTGCGGTTTTCTCCCCATATGTAACTTAAATACGAGCCAGTTGCCTTGGAAAGTGCTCCATGAAGGATCCCTTTTCCTAGACAAATAGTCCTCGCATAGCTTGCGTATTAAACTAAACAAACAAACATAATAGAAGAAATAAAATATTTTTGAGAAATATGAAAATTTAGCTTTAAAGGTGTATGTATTAATAGGACAGGATGAGAGGCAAAAAAATATGAATAAATGTATTTTAAGTGATAGGTAATTAAAACAAAGAAATCATGTCTCTTATCTAGGTACACTGCTCAAAAAAAAAAAAAAAAAAAAAAGGGACAGTCCTATATCTCCCGATCTACTAAGCCGATTGACAAAATTCAAATTGCGTTCTTCATGTCTCGAAAGCGCGACTTAGGATATATATTAGATTTATATATAGCACTATTCTAACATAGTTATTTTGACACAAAATCAGACATTTTCTGAAATAACATACCAATTTTTTTACATATTTCGATTCTACGACTCAAATTACGCCTAAATAAGAAATTTTGTCAAATTTGGAGCGAAATTTACGGAGAAATTCACAAATTTATGTTGGCACTTTTTTGTCAGTTTGCGCCAAGAATAGTTCACTTGGCGAACTTCTTAATATATGGCAACCTAGTTTCCTTTCCCGTGAGAGGAAAAAAAGTCACCATCGTTCCTTTTTTCCAAATAATATTCTTTATATTATATTTTTAATTATAACTTATTATTTTAAGTAATTTTTTCTTTTTCGAATTTAATTTTAATTGTTTAAGTTGCATGGTTTTTTTCGAATAACTGTTTTAAAAATTTCTACTTACCTATTCGAACTGCGTAAATAAAGGTGCAGCGTTTATTTTTTTTTTTTTTTCAAATAGTTTTCTTTACACAGTGTCTCAAAAAAGTGATGAGACACTTGTGCTTTACAAAAGGAAACTGCAATAAAATAAATTTAAAAAACATGTAAAATTTTTTGTGGGTGTGTTTCAAACTTAAATTTAGTAACAATTATTACATAACATACATTTTCTTAAAATATTAAAATATTAATTTAATAAAAATACAATTGTTTAGAACGGAGCAGAAAATGGGTCACTTAAGTGATGGGACACTACGTACAATGCAACGAAAATCGTCTGAAGTAAGCAATAAACATATCTTTTGGGGTATTTATTTTTACTCAAAAGCAATTTCCAATAATTTATAAAATCGTCTGCAGTATTTCTCTCCAGTTTGTTTTGGAATTTTTGTGTTTTTTAGCTCTGTGCAGCCATGAATGCTAAACGAAAAGAAACTTTGCCTGGAATTCGAAAATTAGTTATTAATTTGCATATTGAACGTGGAAAATTTATTAGAGCACTACTGAAACAGTTAACTTCAGTCATTCAACAGTTTTCAATATCATTAAACGATAAAAAGAATCATATGATTCAGGATAAAAGAAGACCTGGCCGACCATCAAAGCTATCCAATGGAATAAAGCGAATTATAGTTCGAAATATTTAAAAAAAAATCCAAGAATGAGTGCTCCTAAAGTTGCTGCTGATTTACAAGCATTATATGGAGTAATTGTTAATTCTGAGACTATTAGAAGAGTAATTCGTTCTGCTGGATATCACGGTAGAGCAGACAGGAAAAATTCTTCGTAAGTGAAAAGAATAGAAAACTCAGACTGGCTTTCGCAAAATCCAATATAAATAAGAATTCTGATTACTGGAATGAAGTTATATTTGCTGATAAGAGTAAATTTAATATATTTGGTTATGACGGTAGAATCTTCGTGTGGAGAAAACCCAGGGAAGAATTTCGCAAACAGAACTTGGTGCCAACAGTAAAACATGGTGGAGGAGGAGTTATGGTAGGGGGGTGTATGTCGTCCGCTGGAGTTCGTAATCTTGTTTTTATTGACAGTATAATGGATCAGTACAAGTATATTGACATTTTAAATCAAAATTTGAAATCTTCAGCACGAAAATTGAACCTTCATAACGATTTTAAATTCTACCAGGGCAATGACCCCAAGCACAGTGCTTTGAACGTTAGACTCTGGCTGCTATATAACTGTCCTGAAATAATAAAAACACCCCCCCCCAATCTCCGCAATTAAATCCCATAGAGAATATTTAGCAAGAATTGGAATCAAGAATTCACAAACACACCATTTCTTCAAAACAACAATTAAAATCGGTGCTTCAAGAAGAATGGGGTAAAATCACTCCAGAAATCACAAAAAAATTAGTCGAATCCATCCCAAGAAGATTAAATCATGTTTTAAAAGTAAAATGAAATCCAA
Source organism: Stegodyphus dumicola (assembly GCF_044657685.1). NCBI lineage: Eukaryota > Metazoa > Arthropoda > Arachnida > Araneae > Eresidae > Stegodyphus > Stegodyphus dumicola. The sequence goes on from NC_140776.1 coordinate 123,529,912, forward strand.
CAAAATATTAAAACCTTTTAAAAAGTAAAATTTTTGGATAAATATTTGATGGAAAGTAAGTGTCCCATCACTTAAGTGAGCCATTTTCTGCTCCGTTCTAAACAATTGTATTTTTATTAAATTAATATTTTAATATTTTGAGAAAATGTATGTTATGTAATAATTGCTACTAAATTTAAGTATGAAATACATCCACAAAAAATTTTACATGTTTTTTAAATTTATTTTATTGCAGTTTCCTTTTGTAAAGCACAAGTGTCCCATCACTTTTGTGAGACACTGTATATATATTTTGTCATAGTTATTATTTTAGGTAATTTTTAAATTCTTAACTTTTATTTTAATTGTTTGTGTTGCATTGTCTCTTCAGATAATTGTTTTAAAATTTTCTATTTATTCCTTCGAATTGAGAATTTTAAATATATTTATTTATTAATATAAATTTTCCAGAATTTGATTTTATTTATTTGAATTGCGTTTCTTTCGGAGGAATACTTTGTAACCCAGACTACGATGCGTTTGAAAACTGCATATATTAAAAGAGAAAATACAGTAAAGCACAGTTAACACGCCTTTCAATGTTCCGTTCAGAAAAGATATATATAAATAAGAGAGACATTTAACTTAGGATTGCGACATTTTAACTTAGGATGACTTGCATACACTGCTTTAAACAGTTTTATCATTGTGCCCATTGCTTTACACAATTTTATCCTACATTTGGTTTCTTAAATGTTATTCATATTTTAGTCAAATATTTTATTTTTGAAATCGTAAGAATCAAATATCATAAGATTAAAAAGTTTTAAATTAAAAAAAAAATACAAATACTAAATTTTACCGCAAAATTTATTTTTTCTTCTCTTTTTCTTCAGACATTCTACTTTATTCTTGCTCTTTTTCTTTAGGCATTCCGCAAGTATATTAAAAAGTATCCAAATTTTCGAAATATCTTGATATTTCTGACAATCATTTTAAATAAAGTTATCGCCTTCCATTTCATAAAGGCCCACAAACGGCCGAGCGGTAAAGACGCTGAGCACTGGTAGTTCGGTCTGAGGTTCGAATCCCGCGAACGAGGGCTGGCTGCATGGGTCTTTTCGTGGTTTTCCCCACGTGTAACGTGTATACGAGCCAGTTTACCTTAGAAAGTCCTCCACGAAGGCATCCCTCCCTTTAGGCAGATAGCCCTCGTGTGCTTTGCCATAATTAAATAATCCAATCAAATCCTTAATTAAATATAATTGATTTGTAACTTTTACTAGAGCTGACGGTAAAAATTGAAGTGCAAATAAATAATATCGTGTGCAATCTTGATTAATATAAAATTAAAAATTTTGCATAGAAAAATATTTGCATTCAGACGGAAAGTTTTTTGAAATATTTACAATTACTTTATAAGAAGGATTTATTAATAACCGTAATAATTACTTATTATGTTACTGATAATTAGGATTGATTTCTTGACAATTACATTCTAAATTAGAATTTTAAGGATATAATAAAAATACGCTACGCACAAAAATACATTTTAGGATAAAAAATGAGTTGATTTTTTTATGTTTTAAAACTTCTTAAATTCATTTAATAAACATCGTATCCTCGTTGTTAATTGAATCCAGAATGTTGTGTGTCGTTTATATAATTATTCTTACTTGTCCACAGAAGCTGTTGACTTATCCAGCCATTAAGTAGCTGCAGATCATTTCTACATAACCAATTGAACTTTCACTAATTCAGTCTCTAGAGGGTTGTATGTTTATATCATAATTTGACTTATATAAATGATTATTCTAAATCTTACGTTTCTATCAGGGGCGTAGCTAGAGGGGGCAAGGGGGGCATCTGTCCCCGGGCGCAGAGTCTAAGAGGCGCCAAACTGATGTTACGACATTTTAGAATTAAATGTTTTCCATCCTTGGCAAGCAGTAGGCGGCGCGAAATCTTCAGTTGTCCCTGGGCGCTGAAAACCCTAGCTATGACTCTGGTTTCTATAAAAATATACTGTGCTTTAAAAATATGGATGATATTATCTGCCGCTCTTTCAGCCATTTCAAAACCAACAGTTTGTTTAGAAATAAATTATGCAGTTAATGTCATAAAATATTTTCATAAAATTCAAATAAACATTAAACGAAAATTCTCAGTTTTAGACAATTCGATTTAAACGAAGTAAAGTAGCAGACGATAAAACGCCGAAGGTAAAAATTTACTCTTAGAAAAATGTACTCTTATTTTTTTAAAAAAAAGGAAGAAAAGAGAAATTAAAAAACATTGTTAAATTTTGAATAATATCATCTAAAATTTAGCTTTTCATATAGTATTAATAAATATTTATTACGCCTTATTGAGGGAAAAAATTTCATATAATTAATTCTCCGTAAAATTTTACTTGAAATTTAAGGTTAAAAATAGCTGTGGCATTTCAGTGTAACAAAAATCCATAGACCACATTTGGCGTTATTATCGCTCAAAAGAAAAAGATGCCAAATTTCAAAACGCGAAAATATGTAAATTCGTGTATATCTTAGAAAATTTTGTATAAAAAAGTCTAATTTTTTGCAGATATGCTTAAAAATACACCTACTTTATGATGATGGTAAAAATTTTATAGGTTATAGTTCAAAATTTTTTTCGAAAAATTTATAAAAATTATTTAAAAATAGAAATTTAAAAAATAAAACACAAAAAATGGGTAAATTTTATTTGGAATGAACCTAAATTTCGAAATGTGAGATAAAAAATCAAAAAAGTTTAATAAAAAAAGAGATATTAATAAATATTTGCCAAATTCAATTAACATTGAGGAGCTAAAATTTTGAGAGTTAATATTTTAAAAACTAGTCGTACGATTTTTACAAAACTTGGTATTCTGGCATAATTTGAGTCGTAGAATCGAAATATGGAAAAAAATTGGTTTGTTATTTCAGAAAAAGTCCGATTTTGTGTCAAAATACCTATGTTAGAATAGTGATATATATAAATCTAATATATATCCTAAGTCGCGCTTTCGAGACATGAAAAACGCAATTTGAATTTTGTCAATCGGCCCAGTAGAACGGGAAATATAGCATTGTCTCTTTTTTTTTTTTTTTTTTTTTTTTTTTTGATACAATAATTATAAGCATTCACTTCAGGAATTACAATTTTGTAATTAACAGTATAAACTGAACATTTTAACTAATTTTACGATTGAAATTGATTTTACGCTTTTACAAGATTAATTTTCATATTATGTAAGCTGTACTCTACAAAAATTTGCGCAAAATGTTGCGTAAATTCAGAAGCGTTAGACGTTAAGCTAGTGGGAAAAAAAAGCAAATATTTCCATGCAAAAATGATTTAAAACCTATGAATGAAAATTGTCTATTTTTGTTGTTCTATATGCCGTACAGTAGATCAGAAACTAAAAAATTGATTGCAGTTTGAAAACGTTGCAGAAGTCTCTAGTTAACCATTCCATAGATGTTTTACAAAATTTACACTACATACATACATGATTTTGTAAAGCAATCATTCTACAGAATTATGTTCTGTGAAATCTTCGTAAAATTTCCTTACAATTGCATAGAATTTCTATACAGCTTGTTCAGTCTCTATAAAAAGTTTTTGGTGAAAGAATTCACTCTTTCAGTTACTTTTAAAAATGGCTCTTTAATTAAGGCAAAAATTTTTTTTTAGTAAATAAAAGCCATGAAAATAACATTTCCATATGTGCTGCCATCTGTTGGAAAAATTTCTTATCATATTACATTTCGTATGATTCAGTTATACATGCTTCATTCTTTACTTATTAAAGTAATATTAAACATTAAACTAACAGGAAATATACTACTGATTTGCATACGATTTTAAATAGTATGAAGATTGAAAGGATCCATTTATAAAAAAGTACACTTGCGAGTTAAAATATATTTACGAAAATATTTTCTAGTCAGAAGTTCTCTATTTTGCCCTAAGTATGTAAATTAACATAAAACCTTACCTAATTATACGTATCATAAGATAAGTCACAGTGAAAACAACACGGCTCCTAATAAAATGGAGAATCCGCAAAACGGTTTATCTTTATTGCATAGAAACAACAGCATGGAGTTTCCACCTCGTAGATATAGAAGATCATAAAATTTTGAAGTAACTAAAGACAGTTCATAGGGGAAAACCCGTTTCTGTCGGCGACTCTTGAATAGAATAAGGTCAGTTGTAATTGGCTGGAACTTGAGAAGCACTGGTTGGCTCCTCTTTCTTCTGGTTGCACTATTTCTTGAGAAGGAAGAAAATATTTTTAAATTAAAAAGGACACGGTCAAGAAATGAACTGTTGCATTCTTTTTGGATCATTACTGATAATAAAGTAAATTTAACTCAGCCGTATTGTCAATTACAATAATATTCATACATATGTGTATATACATGGTCGTAGCCAGCTTAAATTGCGGGGGGGGAGGTTGCCCGTTACGACTCCTATGGCTATACTGTTCTCCCTACTACAGCATCTTCCAGTAAATAGGAATTATTACGTGATGAATATATTGTGTTAATGGCAGCTATCTTAATATAAATAATAATTATATTATGAATTTTATTTATAAAATTATGTAGCATAATTATGGATGTATTGCATTTAATTATCTTATCTATAATTATTACCTTACAATTATATTAAATGCGTAACTCAATATTTCTATTTTTAAATTAATTAAACATTATTATTAAAATATTAAAAGAATTATAAAATTCATTTTATTTTGGTTACATAATACAACTATAAATATAAATAAATATATAAAATCCATATTACTGTTGTATATAATAAAGATATTGAATTAAATACAAAAAAGTTGTAAATACATAATTTATTTTGGATATAAAATTAAATTGCAAATAAAAATTTAAAAAAAAAAAGGCAGACATTTTTCTGGCCTTTCATTTTGGTTCGGCATTTAAAATATTCTCGAATTCCACTTTCCGTGGCTGTAAACTGGCAAATATATCAATAATTTTGTCAACTGATCTTCTTTTGGTATAATTAATGTTCCTTAATACCAAAGAATTTCTGCGCTCTTCCGCCATAGTACCTCTATTATAATTTTCTAACCTTTTCAAAGCACGTGCGGAACGTTAACATTCGCAAGATATTATCGACAGTGTAGCTGCTATGTGCAAAAGCACATTAGTATTTAGTAAAAAGATTTTATTCGAAGCTTTTAAAACCAAAACTGGTGTGCCTGAGAGCTTTGCTTTGGGAATAGACATAAAATGCCGTTGCCAATGTTTCGCCTGTTCTTTTAGAAGTTCCGGAGAAGGTAAATCATCTTTATATATCACCTTCTAAGGTATTTCTCTCGTCTTCTTAGCATGCCATTCGTGGTGTAATGGTGAGCACGCTCGGCGTGTATTCAAGAGGACGGTGATTCGAGTCCAGGCAAGGGTATGGCTCATTTTTTTATCTCTCCTGCTTTAAAAAAATACCTAATGTCTCTATAGTGGCGCCTGAACTAAAAGGTGGTGAATGATGATTCTTCACTACCCAGGATTTGGCAATTGGGTCCCCAAAACCTCAGTCGCCCTTTAAATGGTGGAGTATATAAGGTATTTCTCCCACCTTTTTAGCAAGCCTTCGCAGTGTAGTGGTCAAAACGCTCGACGCGAGTTCGAGAGGTCCGTGGTTCGAGTCCCGGAGAGGGCATTGCTCCTTTTTCACATGACTCCTGCATATAAAAAAACCCTAATGACTCTACAGTCTTCAACTCATTTACCGCAATTTCATTTATACGAATAGTGCAAACTGATGGCTGTATGCAAAACAGGGATGATGCAGTTGTTTCTAAACTTGAAAATTGAGATTTTAAATGGAAATTGAGATGGTTAGGTAAAAGGTATTGCTAAAATAGTTTTATAATAATTAAACACAAAATCACAATGAACATTATATCGATAGATTTGCTTTCGAATGGTGCGTGGCAGGTAATTAAAAATTGAAAAATTTTACCACTTATCAAAATTTTCAGTTTCGATAAATACATTTAAATACACAACAGCACACACTGCATGCAATTTTGAATGCATTAAAAATTTATTTTATCATTATAATTATAGCTATTACTATAATAGCTATAATTATATAATAGTCAGGATTTTCAAATGGGGGGATATTGCATAACAGACACACGAATCAGAAATGCTTCTGGTAGAAAATGTTCATTAGAAAATGTACAAGTGTTTGGAGAAAGGAAACCCAACTTTTTTGCACTTTTTTTCTAATTTATGCTTTCTTTTTTCAGGGCGTCCCATATTAAGTGATTTGTATTAATTCAATACAAGTTAAAGCATTATTTCTGGTAACGCAACACATAGCAAAATTTGCAGGAAAGATATAAACTTTAGATCTGATCCGTCACTTTTCACTTTCTCATGAACAAATTGGCCGGATCCCTCATAGTTTATTCCCAAGTGCTGATTGGACCTCGTATAGTGATTTCCGCAATTTAGTAAAATGCCTCGGTTCCATTCGTCGACACGCCTTGCTTGTAGGAATCCGCACTGTGTAATTCTAAGTTGAGGTTGGAAGTGATAAGCGAATACCTTAAGAACTGATAAGCGAATAATCGCTTGAATTCGTGTGACAGGAAACAACAAGATAGAAGGGTAAAATAACCCTTTATTATCCCAACTAAAGTTTAACAAAATTCCGTCTTGTAGTAGTACAATAAAGCCGACACTTAGGCTTGAACTTAAGAGACTAAGAATTAAACTAAACTAATCTTAACTAAAGAGATATAGCCAAAGCTATCAAAATTCTAGCAGAGTTGGCCCCTTAACGTTAATAGCCTGGGAAGCTATCAAGGGCCTAAAGTACAGCCGAGCGTGATAACAGCTCACGAGAGAGTAGCCTAAAAAAGCGAACGCATGATAGCTAGAATACCTGGTATCTCTCTTACTAAGACCGAAGAACTTCGCGGTTAAATACCGCTCTTCCTCATTATGTATTCAGACGTGATTCTAAAACTACGTTCTGGCCGGAAGTGGTAAGTTGAAATTAAGAATTAATACGAAAGGAAGTTTAACTCAAAATTTAACTGTTAATAAAATTAACATAATCCTTACAAGCTTTAAAACTTTAAAAAAAAAAAAATGTTTTAAGAGTTTTACAAAAATTGATGTTCTACACTATAGAATTTAAAAATAATTAACTATCGTTTTAAAATTTTAGGCCATGAATCTAAATATGTGATGTAAATGAACCATACTTTTGCAAAATCTTCCGAGGACAACAGTGACCCTTTAATATTGTTATGAAATCTACAGGCGAGGTAAGATGGCTTCCCCGCAAAGCAGTTTTAAGATTGCCATAAAATGGCAAGGGAAGGCAGGATTGTCCCATGCGGCGAGAAATCGCCCATTTGGCGACAAAATTGGCGATATACCATGGACGGATGGAGAACCTTCTAGAACGAATTCTTACCGGCTTAGCCCAGAATGTTCTCGAACACAAGCCGAAAGCTATATAAACCCTGCTGGTCCGCATTCAGTTAGTGTGGGTGTGTGCCTCGTCTAGCGAGCTGATAGTCAGCCATTGAGCGAGTGTCTCGAAGTCTAGCGCCGAGGTGGTCGTCGAGTGCATCAAGAGAGTGTTTTCAGTGCATCGCGAATTAGTGCATCGTAGAGTTTTGTCTTAGACTGTGCTCAGTCGAGAGCTATACTCTTGTGTATCGTCGAGGGCATCGCGTGGATTGTCTCGAGAGAGTACGTGGAGTTCCGAGAACAACCAAACAGAGTTGGGAGCTGTACTCGGGTGCTTTGCAGTGAAGTTGTCACCACCGTTATTGCCTGACAGTGTGAAGGCTGTGTCGCTGATCGTGTCAGCGTGTTTATAGTAGTTCATCGACGACTGTAAAAACGTGACTTCGGAGCTGTCCTGATCAGTATTGGCTAAATAAAGTGTGTTTCGATACTTTATCAAGTGTCGTCGTTACTCATTCCAAATCTACGAATCCCGTACGCACGTGAAGAAAGAAAAACGTAACAATATTATTATTTAATTTTTTATGTTATTTTTCTGTTTTGCATTATAATCGAAAAGCAAAATGCATTTGTTTTTGATAAATATGTTAGAACTAGTGTAGAACATCGATTTTTGCAAAATAAAGCCCATGAAAATAAAATTATTTCCCTCGAAAAGGGATATTGTTGATTCGTGGTTTCGGCTTGATGTCGACGATGTACAGATCTTACAATTACATCATTTTTTTATCTTTATAATTAGTATTTCATACATGCTTGCTACTGTTTGTTGAAATCAGTACGGAAAAGCATACAAAGGTTATCTGTCTATGGAAAAGGATGCCATCCTATTTGTGGAGGACTTTCTAAGGGAAACAGGATTGTATTTACCTTATACACAAGAAAAACAATAAAAGCTTGTTCCCTGATATACTAACCTATGTCGAACTAACACTGTTCAGCAATCTTATACATTTTGCACAATAATGGGCTATGTACATTTTTCATTCTATTTCAATTCTCTTGTTTTATACTTCCTTTTAATCGGTAATTATCTGATTATTTGTTCCAAACGTAGCTGCACACAAAATAAATCTGAGAGCTTTCGGATTTTATATTACGGCCCAAAGGAGCGGGTTTTTTTTTTTTTTTTTTTTTTTTTTTTTAATGTTTTGTGTGTTACCTTTATTTATTAAATATTATGTTCTTTTCACTTAAACCACAATATTCAATTCAACGGTAATACAGCAAATAAACTAAAAAGAGCATATCTTTCGAAATTCCGATGCACAGTCTCTCGTGCTGGATAAAATCCCCCCCCCGTACAGTGTTGCCATTGCTCGCTTTGAAATGGATGAATTTATTAATCGAAAATTCGCTAAAGTTTTACAAAACAGTAAAGAGATAATAAAACAAATTCCAAATTTGGGCTTCCAGATGCTCATATTCCAGTGAAGGACTATGTTATTCAAAATTTGATGCCTCTAGGTACTGTTGTTTTTTCACAATGCGGCAAACATGCGTACATTCATTCAGATCTTCATTATTTAATTTCTTTAAATATAATGCGGGGCTCTAATACATGCTGGCAACAGTTGGAAAAGTGAAACGACGTTTATACTAAACAAACGCAAAATACCAAAACGAAATTAATAGCCCTTCTGTGAAATTTGCCCCTTTGGGCTAATAATAAAATAAAATAAAATACTTGACCTATCTGCATATTTAACAGCCACCCTATTAAATCACTTTAAATAACAATAATTTAAATTGCTAGATGACTAATACAATAAAATTCATTGCACTGAATTCAACGAAGTTGACATGCTCTTTACATTATTCAAAAAACAAAAAAACAAAAATGTTTAATATTTATGCTATACTTATTGACTTAACTGAATTTCGAAATTAATGTAAAAAACAATCACTCAAAATAAGTTTAATATCTTTCCTTCCCTCTTTTGTGCAATATTTAGATATTATTATATTATATTTAGATAATAAGTAGCAAATCTCAAAATAAAATACCCCAACTTACTTTTTTTTCGTAAATACTTATTTTCTTTTGGTCCGAAATGAAAGGGCTTTTGGTTCTTTAGTGACATAAGCTTGATAGCTAGAAGGAAAGTGAGACCAGATACGGAGGGCTATTCAAAACTGTAAAAGAACGACTTGAAAGTGTCACTTAACCTTCGAAGCATTTTCCAGCTGCTTGTTTGGTGAGGAAGGTTGACTTTTCCGGATCTTACTTCTAAATTGAAAATTAGAGACTTTCCGTTCATTTTTTGTTAATCACATGAATGTTTTTGGGAAGCTGGAAAGCAATATTTTAAAAAACTAAGTCTTATCTATTGAAAATTAATTTACATACTTAACCTGTTTGAAATTCATGAACCTGCTAACATTACCCTGCTGGCAAAACCGGCCTTTATTTTCGCAATCGTTGGTCATAGATATACAATTCTGATTACAAAAGTAATTTAAATAACGAAAATATTTATTTTTTGCAATGTCATAATCAAAAAAATTAATAAATTTTGGACAGGTAACGAAATTCAACTTTTGCGGTGTCCCGGTTTCTTTTATTTATATTTGGGAAAGCTTTATATTCGTTATGTAAAAAATAAGATTATAAGAAGTTTGTCTCCTGTACGAAAAAAACTGAACGGGATATTTAATTTCAATATTTGTAATTTTTTTGCCATTTTCAAGTTGCCTTGAAGGATCAGTTAATTAAGTTAGAATAATTCGAGGAAATAAGTTTAAATGAAGTGCAACAAAACGTGTGCATAATTAGATAGGCCATACAAATATGTCAGTGGTATGCATATCAGATTTTTTGGATCTGGAATGAATATTTAATAAAATTTTCTTATAATAAATCTTATAAGCATGGCGCCGGGTATGTGTGTTGTTATTATAACAGAAGACTTTATTGCTAAAATACATTCAAATTTTATTATTCACAGCATAAACAGAAAGAATTTCCAGACTTACAGAAGTCGAAATACAGGCAAAACATTCATAAAACGCCTGTCCCACTGTTGAAACATTTTTCTCACTCTCTGCCCACTTCAACATCGTTACCAAACGTTGTTTTTTTCCTTTTCCTGTTTATGGCAGTTACTGTTTTTCTATTTTTTTAAAACTTTTTCTTACTGTTACAAATTTTCCTGTTCTGAACTCTGTCTTGCCATGGCTACTTATCATTTACTGTTTGCTCATTATTTACAGAACACTGTAACTCCTTCGGCGGTCGCTAAGTGACGCGGGTGAAATTATATTAATACAATATTTAATATTCTATCAAATATTCAATTTTTCATACATTCTATCTAATACCTAAAATATCCTATCTGATTTTCTTTTGACTATGAAAGTACACTGCGAAAAAAAAAAAAAGCGGGGTTACAGTTCTATATCTCCCGTTTGCGTAATGGCAGACCGCACATTGAGTTGAACAGTGTTAAACGAGTGTCGCATACTGCGCATGCCCAGAAAAAAAGTTGGCGTAATTATTATGTTGGCGCGATTTGAAAAAAAGATAAATACGATATATGGTAAATGTACCGCCATCTGATTGTAATCAAATCTAGCGTTTAAATCTTCGTAGAGTATAATGTAAATGTAAAGTAATTACTGTGTTAAAATATGATTTTTTCCTGTATTGCTCGAACAACTGGAAAGCTGAATGATACGATCAAGAATGAATTCGATTGAAGAGTGCAAAAAATGGGTAAATGAAATCAGCGTAAATACAAATGCCCAGGGCAAGGACTGCAAACCAAATGCTATTGCAAGATTGCTTTCAGTTATGTATTTTCCCATTTCAGTAAATTTGATATGTTAAAAAAGCAAGTATGTTTATGTACTATGTCACAGTATCATCTTTCTTAATACACATACAGTTCATTAGCTTTTTTTTTTTTTTTTTTTTTTTTAACATTTCCTAAATTTTTATATATTGTAACATTAAGAAAAAAGTTTTAAGAAATGATTTGCTTCCTTCAGAGGAATATAGCAAGTGTTTCTAAATAAGACTGAAGAATTTTACAGTTACTTAATGCTGTTTACTTAATTCTTTGAAATAAGAAAAAAAAAAAAAAACCCGCCAACATACATTACCAAACTAGGAGAGAAAATACAGTTTACATTACTGAATTATAACATGTAAACAAATTAAATCTAAATAACGAACTATTACGAACATATGTTAACAAATATTAAATGCATCGTTATCAGCAAATTAGCCTAAATTAAAATGAAACATATATTAATAAAAAAAAAGCAAATTCAATCAGTAAGGACGTTAAAATAACGAGTAAACAAAGTTCCATAATATTGCAATTGTAAACATCACTGAACCACACTGGACAGCAACGGACATCACGAATAAGTTAATGTAGGGTTGCTTACTCGCCAGTATTTCTCCCCGCGCCAAATGTACACCATCAAGCATGCGCAGTAAGCGAAATTCGCTTAACACTATCGACTCAATGTGCGGTCTGCCATTACGCCTCCCGTTCTACTGGACCTAATGACGAAATTCAAATTGCGTTTTCCATGCATCGAAAGCGCGACTTAGGATAGGTATTAGATTTATATATAGCATTGCTCTAACGTAAGTATTTTGACACAAAATCGGACTTTTTCTGAAATAACATACCAATTTTTTCCTTATTTCGATTCTACGACTCAAACTATGCCTACATATTAAATTTTGTAATTTTTGGTGAGAAATTTAAAAATTTATCTTGGCTAATTTTTTTCAGTTTGCGCCAAGAATAATTCTTAGTCGAACTTCTTAGTTTATAGTAACCTACTATTTTCCTTTGCCTTTTTTTCTTTGTGTACGAGCAGGAAAAAAAGTCATCGTTCATACTTTCAAAATAATTTTAACAAAGTGTGTACACCACGCTTTCGTTATTATCGCTTATAATAAATACACCAAATTTCAAAACGCGCCAAAATGTGAATTCACGTATATCTTAGGAAATATTGAATAAAAAAACTCTAATCTTTTTGCAGGTGTGCTTAGAAATACGTCTACTTTAAGGTGATGGCAAAAATTTTATACGTTATAATTCAAAATGTTTGTCGAAAAATTTATAAAAACTATTTAAAATTACAAATTTTAAAAATAAATCAAAAAAACTGGCGAATTTTATTTGGAATGAACCTAAAGTTCGAAATGTGAAAGGAAGAATCAAGTAAGTTTAATAAAAAAAAGAGATATTAATAAATATATAACCAAACTGAATTAACATTGAGGAGCTAAAATTTTGAGAGCTACTTTTTTAAAAATTACTCGTGCAATTTTAAGAAAATTTGGCAGTTTGGCATAATTTTAGTCATAGAATCGAAATATGGAAAAAAATTTGCGTGTCACATCAGAAGTCCGCTTTTGTGTCAAAATACCTATATTAGAAAAATGCGATATATAATCTAAAAGTCTAAAAGTTCATGTTCTAAAGTCGTGCTTTCGAACATGAAAACGTAATTTGAATTTCGTTAATCAGCCCAGTAGAAAGGGAAATGTATAACTGTCTCTTTTTTTTTTTTTTTCCAGTGTACATATTGATGTCAAATGCTATAAAAAGAGCACTTTTACTGTTAGCAAAGGGAATGTTTGGCATACCCCCCCCCTTTAATTTAATATTATTATTATTATTTCTCTAGTGTGTCCTAGTTTTTTTAGTATCGCCATCTATGAGCTGTTTAGAAAAGGGAAAACTCGCTTTTTAGAAATTCTCTATAAAAAGTTGCTCTTTATGAAAGAGAAAGGAGTCCAGAAGAAAATAATGTTATGTAGGATTAATAATAAACAAATATGAATAACTATCAACAGTCAGTTAAATTAAATAACAGTTATAAATAAATTCATAAATTAAATAATTATACATAATTAAATTAACATTAAAACAGAAAGTGGATTAAAACAGAAAGTGCTCAAATAAATTTTCACTCTTCAACGAAAATTATTTCACGATGCAATCCATATTTCAGAAAACAGAGCAGGACCGGAGTAAGGGTGCAGATGATAAATTTCAAACGAAAATCAGTTTGTGCACGCTCTCTTATGCCACGGTACCGTTATAAAGATTTCTGTCTTTTCTTACAGAGGTCGGCTGGCATAAGAATACGGATTGTTATGCCAGGCACCGTTATGAAGCGGTCGCGACGGGAACAGTGTCTCCCATCCTTCTTTCCCTACCATTAAGGCCCTCGAAATCATTTCTGTTTCGCCATGCACAGAGAATGTTTACTCATTTTAGAACGAGTTCGATAAAAAAATCTGAAAATAGCTTTATAATAAAAATTTCTGGCGACAGCTTATTACTTTAAATGAGAAATATCATCTGCCATTTTTAAATTTAATTTTCCTTCAAAATGTCGCTTGTAAACAAGCTGTGAATTGAAGGATATGTATTTGCACTTACCTAACACATATATTCTTATTCCATGATTCAAAAACGTTGTAAAAGCCATGGTATTAAAATATCAGCAACATTATTTATCAGAAAGGAAAAAGAAAAGATCAGACAGTATTTCTACACGGAAAGAAGACTCCAAATGAATATCCTGTTACCTACGTACGGATTCGTAATGGGCTGAACGCACACATTGTAGAGACATTAGGTATTTTGGGGAGCAGGCAAGATGAAAAATTAGCAACGCCTTCGCCGGGAATCAAACCACACGCACCTCTCAATTACGCTCTGAGCGTCAGACCGCCATACCACGAAGGCATGCAAAGAAGGTGGGAGAAATACCTTATAACATGACCGATAACAGACTGATAAAATGTATTTTTCCAAAAGAAACATTTTACAGTTCTGGAACTTTCCACAAAAGTACTCGAGGAAATTGAATTTAATTTCCTTAATTTGAATAAAGGTATAATAACTTCTGATTGTGACAGCAGGACATATGACAATCAGTAGTTATCACTCCAAATTACTAAGAATGTTAAACGCCATGCATTCTAAACCACATCTAAACAGCAAAGCTAACACGGAGTTCTCTCAATACTCCGAAGTCAGCTCTGAACTAACTAAAAACTAAAAACTCTCTGTATGGTTACTGAAATCTCTCTGTATAAAGTTATGCCGCGATATTGCAAATTTTGCAATGTGGCGGGCTCAATAAAAAATTTGCCCTAAAGGCATTTCACGTAAAAGTACATCAAGATAGATACGCAAAATACAAACAAAAAATTCAAATACAGAAATAAAAATAACTATATACAATATATACAAACATAGGAGTGCGTGTGTAGAGGTTAGGCTAGAAAATTTAAATCTTTTACGAGGTGTGCAGCATAAGGAACTAATTCCTTATCATCTTGTTGAACTTCATTTTGAAACAAAATAAAATTCGTGAGATGGTTACAAGTCGTAGTTTTCGGTAGACATTTCTATTGATTTTGTTGAGAAACTTGTCAGGTTTATTTTGTCAAGAATTTATTTTTAACTAATAGTTAATTTTTGGTACTTCCCTATCATTCTCTTTTCACTCACGCTTCTCATGCCAGAATGTAAATGATATAGCGAGCGTTTATTCAAATTAAGGTAGAAAGAAGTGCTATTTAAGCAAGTTTCGGAAGTTAGTTTTAAAGTGTGTCTACCTATTCTAGATCATGTTGTGCTGTGATTATTAGCCATTCGATTCTGTGGCGTTAAGTGCTTCTAGCCATTTAGCTTGTCCTGCCGATTTTTTTATAAATGAGAGCCTTTCCCGAACGTTAAATTATTGTGTGAGCCGTTAGGCTAATCTACCATATTTGAAATTGTTCAGCGTTGCGTATTTCTGTTAAGCGAGAAGTGCTTGGCTTATGTAAACACAAGTTGGGTAGTTGTTAACTTTTTGTTCGAAAATAAAGGTCTCATATGCCTTTCTTCTGACTTTGTTTTTGTTTCACAAAGCTAGAAAATAGTCTTTTTAAGGTCTATAGTATATGTTCCCTAAGAGAACTGGACTTTATAAATTTATCAATAGTTTCAATACTGACGTCCTCGTGAAATAATTTTTTTCTCTTTTTTTGTGCAAGTAGAAGTGTGCGTTAATAATGATACGAAAATATTTACTTTGCACTTTTTGGAGTTTGAGCAGGTCATTTTTTGGTAAGAGTAGTCCAAGCCGGTGAAGCACGGGTAAGGACAGGACGCACTATTGAGATATAAATGAGACGTTTCTTTCCTAACTTTAATTTAAATAATTGTCAATAATTGGAAAAAAACAGCTAGTGACTTTTGTTGCTTTATTTTTACCCTTTTCGATATGATCTTTCCAATTACGTTTGCTATTGAAAGTGATATCTAGATATTTGCTTTGCTAACTTTTGAAAAAATTTCATGAAGAAGAGTCAGGATGTTTTAGATAAAATATTCATGTGCTTTTTACGAATAATTAATAGCTGAGATTTATGAAGATTGATCGATATTCTCTATTTTTTTCACCAGTCTTCAGTTATTGGCATTAACTCCTGGAGCTTTCAGACTGCAAGGTTTGCGTAGTTCCCTCGTATCTAGAAACACGCTACAATTATAGTCATAAGAAAACCAGGAAAAGACGGGTCAACTACGAGCGGTTATAGACCAATCAGCTTACTCCCTCCTCTTACAAAATTATTTGAACCTATTATTGTAAATCGACTTAATAACTTCACAGAAAGTCACAACTTGCTAAAGAATTACCACTTTGGCTTCAGACCGGGTCATTCTACAGTTCAGCAAATCACAAGAATTACAGAAATTATTGGGCAACATCTAAATAAGAAAGAGACTGTTGCTGCCCTATTTTTGGACATCGAGAAAGCTTTTGACAAGATTTGGCATGCTGGCCTCCTTGTCAAAATGATAAATTATCAATTTTCCCCGGACCTTATTACCACAATATCCAGCTACCTGGACAGTAGAACCTTTCAGATCAAAATTAAAGATACTTTATCCAGTAAGAAAATTATTCAGGCCGGTCTTCGGCAAGGAAGTTTACTTTCGCCAATATTATTTTGTCTTTACATCAACGACATGCCAAATATCCCAGATGCTACTTTTGCATGCTATGAGGATGACGCCGCGATCATGTGCAGTTCTATCAGCCCCATCAGAGCAAGAGATAAGCTTCCAAAAGCCGCTAATATCCTCCCAAATGGTTTTTCACTTGGAAGATCAAAACCAATGCAACTAAGTCCCAAGTCATACTTTTTAGATACAACCTCAGAGAAGTGAACAGCATAACACTAGATGGCGCCACAGTACCAGACAGCCAGATTTTGCAAAGGTTGCAAAATAAAAATTTTAGAATTATTACACACTCACCGTTGTTTATAAGAAACACTGCAATACATCGTGGAATGAAAATCAAACCATTAGATAGCGAGATCTTAATTGTCTCACATAATTTCTACACCAAATGCGATAATCACGAAAATGAAGCAGTGCGTAGCATAGGAGATTATGACTTTACAGTCATTCAATGCTGCAAAAGACCAAGAACGATACACCATAACGAGTTATGGTGATCGGTGTACATAGTGTATATAGTGTTTTTTCTAATTTTCATTATTTACTCTTTATTACCTTTACTTAATTATTGCTGGCAAAGCGATATGAACTGTGCGTCCCCGGGAGTAGTACTTTGATTTGTATTATGTGTTAAAAAATTTCAACGACTGGTCAGTGCAACTATGTTTCGCCCACTTCTGTTATATGCCTCAACTACTACGCCCACGGTATTCTGTTAGCTTCAAGACACGGAGGAAGGAGGACGCTACAGCCGTAGCACCTACGAGGAGAAAGTTATGGCTAAGTTTTTATGCTACAGATGTGCTAAATTGCTTTTACGATGTGAAACTTCAGATTTTACTGAACTTCTATTCTATTCTTTCTTTTATACTTCAGATCTGTTAAATCGCTATTTTCCCCAAATTATGCCACTGTTACATATTGCCACAATGGATGTGATTCAGCACTTCAAGTGCATAGGTTTGTTCCAACATTTGGATTTATTTTTTACTTTTAGGATACCCACTAAGGGCAGATATAGATAGGTAAAGACTTCAGGGTCGTATACCTATTAAATTAATACCTTAAGGTAACATTAAGGTTAATACCTTAAGGTCATAGGTCTTCGCTTATTTAATAGGTATACGTTTGCTAATTTTGTTTTAAGGTTTGGATTTGCTAATTTGACTGCCAAAGAGAGTATCATCAACATAACTGCTTATAAAATAATTAATATAATTTACTGGTTTGGGAAAGTCCATCACGTAAAAGAGTAGAGGATAGGGCTTAAGATAGAGTCTTGTGGATCTCTCACGATTTCTGGTAAATCTGATTGTGCTTCACCAATAGTAACTGCAAATTTCCTTTTACTAAGGAAGTCCATAATTAGAAGTGGGCTTACTCTATGGAAGTTCAAGTTTATTTATGTGTAAATCAGCCCCTCATGCTAGACGGGATCAAATGCTTTCGCCACGCCCAGCATTATATAAGGCAACATTTTGACGATTATGTAGGGCCGCGCCAGCAAACTCAATAAGTCGTACTAATTGTTTAGTAGTATAAAGATTTCGTCGGAAGCCAAACTGTTCAAGTGGTAGTTCAAGATATGGTTTCATTCTACACAGGATAATTCTTTCAAAAATTTTTTCTAAGCCTGATAATAGGCTGATTGGCCTGTAACTATCTGGCCTATAGTTGTGTCTTTATCAGGTTTAGGTAAAAGGAGATTTTCGCACATTTCCATTTTTCAGGGAAGTAAAAAAATATTTAAATAAGCATTAATTATGCTCGCAAATTTGGAAACCGCATTTTTTGGCAATTTTTGATTGAAATGTTAGAAGTACTGTCAAAGCCTGCTGCTTTTTGAATTTTTAAGCGTTTAGTGACATTATCAGTTTCGTTAGGGGTTTCAAAATCAGGTCGGTTTTTCAATAATGTTGCTTTATTATTCATGTAAATAGGTCTATTGAGTCTGTTGAGTCCTCTTTTAACATTCGGATCCCACATAATATCTCATAATTTTCTAAGTTTGTTAGTTCGCCTAATAAGATCTCTCACAAGGCAATCTGTCAGAAAACTGGTCTTGCAGCATGATGCATGAAGTTTTCTCTAGAGCAGAATGGATGGTATTAGTAAGATTATGAATTGCAAGGTCAATCTCTTTAAGACTTTTTAATCCATCAATATTTGGACTATTCTTGTACAGTAAAATATAAAAGGTCTCCAGTCTGTAATTTTAGGAGTAGTATTTTCCTTAAACTTAATTGTACCGAGTGTAATCAAAATAGGGATATGGTCAGAAGTAACTTTGTGCTTAACCTCGTCTCAAGATGCCGAAGGCGATGAGTACAAAAGGCGCTCCTACATTGTAACGCTGCAACTTTTCTCGGCTGCGTTTCTTCTGTTCTTTCGGACAAGCATAGCAAGACTGCCACCCCATTTTCCCGTCAGCCCTTGACTGTACCCCTACAGTGTTCTTAAACTGAGATGCGTGCGCCCTTAGGGGGTGCGAGAGAAATTTCAAAAATTTAAAAATATAATACGAACGAAGCGATCGTGCATGTTATAAAAACACCGATTAGAATGTAAACAAAACCAGCCCATGGCGGCAATGATGATAAGTCGTGACGACATACCGTGGCGTTTCATAGCTTCATTTTTATTGCACTGATCATACAGGGGGACTTACTTCATTTAATCTTGTAAGGTTTATCCTAAGTTTTTAACAGTTAATGCTTAGTTTAAGCCACCTTCCTGTCGCTTCTTAATTTCAGATTACAATTTCCGGCCAGAACGTGTTTTTAGAATCGCAGTTAAATGCAAACGAAGGAAGAGAAAGTCTTTAAAGTTGAAGTTCAGCTGACTTCGTTAGAGAGCCAGAGATTCTGAACAGCACGCGTTCGCCTTTTAAGCTATTTTCTCTCTAAGCTATTTTCAGGATCGGCCGTACTTTAGGATTTAAATAGCGTCGCCGTTAGTTAGCGCTAAGGGGCCAACTCTAGTAGAATCTTGATAGCTTCAGCTATATCTTTTTAGTTAAGTTTTATTTCTTAGTATTCCTGAGTTCCAGCCCAAGTGGAAACTTTGCTGTAAACTCCAAGAAGGAGTCGACTGTTAAATTTATTTTGAATAATAAAGGGCATTTAAACGTTCTTGAGTTCTGCTCTCTGTCTACTGAACTAAGCGATTATTCGCTTACCAGTTCTTAAGATTCCTCATTTTTGGCTGTAACTTAAAGGTGGGAATCTTACAATCTAACCTCATTTCTCAGCACAACTCGCTTGTCCTCAATAGTCAGTACATGCAGTTAATGTAGTCACACTATCAAGGGCAGGACAGAAACTAGTTTAGACGTGTTCGCATACCTTGAATAAGAACGTAAACGAGGTTTGTAACAATATTTACTTATATTAAAATCATATTAAATTAATTTTATATAATATTTATTGAAATTAAATAAATTTACCCATTGATAAAAATGTATATAAAATTCCTTTACTTTTTTAAATTGTAGTAACCTTCGTCATGTCGATAAAGCATCAATGGAAAGTCGGTTATGTTGCTTATGGACTCACTTGCATAACAGAAAAAGATGATACCGAACGACCAAAATGTATTTTACAGTATGTTGCAAAACATTGCCGATTCCAAACTTAAACCCTCAAAGTTGTTAGAACATTTTAGTAATCAGCATGGTGGTTAATCTGCAGCATATAGTCTTAACATCTTGAAATCTAAAAGGGCACGATTTGATGCCAGTGGTACTATTACGAAATTTAACGTTAAACAGCCGAAAAGCCTTCTCTGGAAACTTCTTATCAAGTAGCATAACTTTGTACTAAGAAACATAAGAGCCATGCAATAGCTGAAAAACTAGTAATACCATGCGCAGTTGAAATGGCAAAAAATTTGTAGAAAATTCAACAAATTCAGCTATCGCATCATGTGATTCGATCGCGCATTGATTTCAATGCTGATATTTTACAGCAAATAGCAGAATATAACAAAACCGGCCCTTTAAAAATAAGCATCCAACTGGATGAGTCAACTGATGTTGATAATTGCAGTCAGTTATTAGTATTTTCGCGAACATTAAAGAAAATGAAATACTGGAAGATTTTCTAATTTGTGAGCCGCTTGATTCGTCGACATAAGGCACTGATTATTTTAATAAGACTACGCACTTTTTTTAAAACACCAAGTACTCATGAGTATTATAGGCTCACTTTGCACTCACGATGCTCCTGCAATACTGGGTAAAATTTCTGAGTTTATTTCATATATGACGAGAAAAATACTGCAAGTTACAATAACGTTCTCAATGTGTCATCGTCATGCACTTGCATCAAAAACTTTGTCAGAGAATTTGAAATGATATCTAACTACAGCAATGCATGTAGTTAAGTACAGCCGAGGACGAGCGTTTTAAAAAAAAAAAAAAAAACACCGTATTTTTCATGCTTTGTGCAAAGAAATCGCTGATGTTTCTACTGTGCTTCTGTATCATACCAAAATACGGTGGCTTTCTAACACCAGGGTTTTTGAATAGCGCGAAAAAATTATAGTTTCCTATTAACCAAAATGGTGATTTAGTGGAAGCTTTTGGAAATACAGGCGCATTGTTTTAGCCAACATAGCAGATATATTTAACCACAAGAATGAAATAAGCACTTCAATGAAGGGATTTGGTAAGAACGTAACAGCTACTAAAAAATTAGTTTCATTTATTGAAAAATTAAAACTTTGGAGACATTAAGTTGAACATGGAAATTTACTAAATTTTCCTTTGCTAGATTTAGTAGTTTGGAAAACAAACAAAAGAAATAATTATACCAGAAATTATAATACACCTCATTGAAACAAAAGCCAATTGCTTAAATACAGCTGATGACTTACGCATGACTCTTTCAAAAGAAGAGCCTCGTTTTAATAGAATTATTCTGAATAAACAACAACCTGGCCATTAAAATTTAAATATTGCTTTTTATGTTATAAAGTAATATATATTGTAAATAAACACGGCATTTTATGCAATAAATTCTTTTTCTTAAATAAAAAATATATACACATTTTCCAAGGGGATGCAAAAGCTTTTTCCAAAGTCAAGGGGGTGCTGACCACTAAAGAGTTAAGAACCGCTGCTCCATTAAAAGTGCCCTCGAACTCTGCGCATAGTTTCAATTATTCCACACACAGATCGTATTTTATTTTCGAGTGTCAAGATGTAGATACATCTTTTTACTCGACTTCTGATAAGGGTCGGGTGGGGGGAGAAAGAGTAGGGTGAAAGGAGTGTGGGAGGCGGATGAAAGAGAGTTCAATTATTCCGACCTGACCCTCAGTCGGACTCCTTTGTAATTCTTTAAGAAGATCCGGGAACCGCGATCTTGAAAGCATCAGTTGCTCTTCCGTACTTGTAATTTTATCGTTTACCCCTTGCAGCTTTTTCCCGTCGCGTTTTTGATACTATGGATTTACTATGTTAAACTATTAGACGTAAAATCTGGCAACATGAAAATAATGTAAATGTTTAGTTTTTGATAACTGGCATATTCCACGACTCGAAGAATTTTTCTTTATAAAATGGATTTACTGTAACAACTGTTTCTCACGCATCAAGATATTAACAATGCTATCAATGATCTGACAAGCTGTATTATTAAAGCTTACCGTAATGCTACCACTGTCTCCCAGCTTTCGCTCTACTGTACGAGACTTCCTACAAGCTTCTTAAAAATTGGCATCGCACATGGAATCCAGAATTAAAAAGGAACATTAATAGATTAAACAGAAAAATTTTAAAGCTTATTAATGACTCCAAGGAAAAAGTGATAGATAATCTTAACATAAACGACAGTTGCTAATACCTCCAAAACCTAAGAAGCACGTTTGCTCCATGCCTATTCACACAGAAAACGAAATTGCTTATTCGCTCAAAGAAAAAGTTAAGTCTTTGCAGAGCATTTTGAATTGCAATTTTCTCCCAACACTGATCCCATTGACACACAATTTGAAGAATACGTTTGAAGATTATGTTCAAGCATGGATTGATGCACCTTCTGTTTCTTGTGCTCCCGATTTTGTCACACGATCGGAACTCCAAAACATCATCAGACACCTGAATATTAATAAAGCACCAGGAATAGACGGTGTTATCAATAAATTACTGCGCAACCTTCCAAATAATGTGATTTCCAAACTTGGAAGTCTTCTGAATGCGTGCCTTACTAACAGATACTTTCCTGATCCCTGGAGCAAGCTACGATTTTTGATTTCCCAAACCTGCAAAAACGCAAAAGATCCCGATGACTATAGACCTATCAGTCTTTTGTCAGGTCTAGGAAAAATTTATGAAAATGTCATCCTCAAGGCCTTGAACTCTACTTGCACCTTCTCCCAGACGATCAATATGGTTTCAGGAAAAATCTCAGCACTACCAAAGCAGCTTGTTAGAATTACTGAATTCGTCGGGGCGGCGTTCCACAACTATCAGAGTGTTGCGCTCCTTATATTGGACGTGGCGAAAGCCTTCGACCGCGGCTGGCATTAGGGGCTCATTTACAAATTAGTTCAACTTGGGCTGAATCGGGACCTGATTCTCCTCATTACTTCCTTTTTCAAGCAGCACACATTCGTTGTCGCATATGGAAATGTCATCTCGAGACAAGGGTACGTCCTCCAAGGAAGTATCGTCGGTCTGCTTCTCTACTTGTATTATACCTCTGATTTTTCTCACCCAGGTCTTGTAAACTACTTATTAGTAGCCTGTTACGCCGATGATACGGCTATCGTTATCAAGTCTTTTAACTCTAAACATGCCATCTTTAAACTTCAGAACTATGCAAGCTCTATTGAAAACTGCTGTAAGACCTGTCGGGTTAAAATAAACGCCAGTAAATCTCAGTTATTTATTCTCTCCAAGACAATTAAGAGAAACAACAATTACAGAAACCTAATTTTGTTTAGCGAAATTGTTCCCATTGTTGCTAAAGCCAATTACATGGGAATCATCCTCAATCAAAATCTCACTTGGCATGATCACATTAACACTATTCGTAGCAAGGCTATTGGTATTATAAATAGATTTCTCCCAGTCATCGATAGATTTTCTAAATTAAGTCTCAGGACTAAGAATGTAGGAGGTAAGGCTCCTATATCCTTAGTAGGTACTGACCAGACTCGCTCTCTGTTGAGTAGATCTCAAAAAACGACCTGTTCTTCCATCTCGACTATAGCTCTGAGTTAGTTGCAAAAGAGTGCTGAAAGTAGGAGAACGCATGAAGGCTCCTCTATATAGTTGCCTTAGAATGAAAGAGTGAGACCGTATTTACGTTACCGGCCTTAACATTTCATTAATCTTATTTTTAACGAATTTTAGAGATAACTGAGTCCCTGATACCGGAAGTTTACCAAAAAATGTGTACTTTTTCCCATGATGCCTTTCGAAATCGCTGATGCAATGTAAGGTTACCAGAATAAATTTTAGAGCCAAGTGCATTGTTCAAAAGTAGCCAAGCTTTTGTTCGTAGTCGTATTATTAATATTAGGTCGTTCGCGTCGTGAATACGAATTGGAAGTTTACCACAAAGTTGACCCTTTTAAAATAGAAAAATTAAAAGTTAAGATGTATAGAAAGGCCAATAGGTTCGTAGGCATAATTATTCCTATTATGTAAAAGAGCTGCTTTGAGGAAAACTGT
The DNA here is from genome assembly GCF_044657685.1 of Stegodyphus dumicola. Lineage (NCBI taxonomy): Eukaryota > Metazoa > Arthropoda > Arachnida > Araneae > Eresidae > Stegodyphus > Stegodyphus dumicola. The sequence continues at coordinate 123,554,118 of NC_140776.1, forward strand.
GAGAGAAAAAAAATTTTAAATTGATGATGCTTAGTGAATTGAAACTAGTGTCATATTTATTCTCATTATTCAAAACTGCTTTAGGAAAGATTTTAAATGAAGTATGCTATAAAATTAAATATGTTATTAATCTGTTGCTTTAATAGTTCATTAATACTCTTAATTCAGTTTTGTTCATCAGGCTTTTGTAATATTTAAATTAAACTGTATATTTTTATTAAACCAAATAAATATATATTAATATCTTAAAACTGTTAAAAAATAAACTTAAAAAAGTTACAATAACATTTTTTTTTAATATCATTTGTTAATTTGTTGTCCCAAGTAAAACTGAGAATGACTAAGAACTTTAAAATGTTCTGGTTATAAACCCATTTTATACCGTAAATCAAAATATTGTATTAAGAAAATACAAAATTTGAGAACAACCTTTAACAGAAAATTTAAATAAAACTCTACTTTTGAACATTGCTGTCTAAAAAAAATTTTTTTTGGGGGGGGCTCCTGTGTCAGATTCCCAAAAAATTAATAGTTTTATTTAAAATCTCTGCCGATTTATGCATTGTCATAAGAGTTATCATAAAGTCATGCATACAGTCATGCATAATTTTGCATAACATCTGTATATATGCACAGAATAAACGACTTCTTTTCCAAAAGGAATTTTTTCAATGATTTCTGTACATACATATGTATTTATCTCACATAACTAAAAAAGATTATCCGTAGAATGTTTATTGTATATGGGACTGCTATAGTTGTGCATCTCTCTTTTTATTGTAATTGCAGAACCAAATGTGTATATATACACACACACACCTTTACCTAGCCTTAATTTTCACAATCATTGGCCCTAGTCTATACTCCCAATTATCATTGAAATGCTTTAAATGATGAAAATAGTTGTGTTTTATCAATGTAAAACTTTTTTTTAAAATTATTTTGACAAATAACGAAATCTATTTTAATGCGATCTCCAGCTTCCTTATGTCTGCAAAAATATCTGGGACATTTTTATACTCATTATAAAAAATGAAATTATGAGAAGTTTGACTCCCATGTGACAAAGACTGAGCAGTGTTTTAAATTTCAAAATCTGCAGTTTTTGTATAATTTAATAAGTAATGTGATGTGCACATCAGATTTTGCATATGTATTTTAGAATTTTATACTCTTTAATTTACATCTAGTAATAATGTATTAGATTGAATTAAATTTTATAATATATGTTTCTGGTGTTATTTTTATTTTAATGTTTGAATTTGTGTTGAGTCAGAATACATACGTGTGAGCATCTCAGTTAAAGGATGAAAATATGACTTTTTAAGTAAATTCAAAATAGTTTCATTCAAATAATTTTGAAACTGATAAAAAGCTTTCAGAGATTTGTAAAATAATAATAATTTGTAATTGTCTCCCGAATCCTTCTCTTGTAAACATTGTATGGTAAAAAAATCTGAAAATATTAGTATATATGATGTTTGAATATATTCAAATCAAATAGATATTTATTGAAATTGTTTTGTTCTAAAGAGTTTATGTTCATAATGTATATTTTAGCATCTATAATCAGAATTACCTAAATCAAACTTATGTTTGTTTGTCCATTCATAATAACTGATGGGAAGCTTGTTTTAGTACCTGACAGATTGAAGGAAAACCAGCACCTGTATATCTAAGTGGGTAGGTATTGCTGGGCCTTGCTAAGTACTAAGCTTCCACCAAAATGGAATTTTGAAGAATGCTCTGAATGTGGTCAGAAAGTCTCCTACCACCAACCTCTCAAGGATTTCGCCTCACCTTCTGCTTTTAATGCTCCTTCCTAAACAACCATTACACACTTACATTACAACATCCATGCCTTCTTTGGGATTTGAACTCGAACCTTTTGGTATGGTAGGCAGCGTCATTAAGTACTATCCTGTCTGGGTGCTACAGCATAGTGTTGCTATAATGGAAGATGTCTTGTTCTGTGAAGACATGAAAACAATCACAAAAGAAAAAGATGCCTTTCTGCATGTGAAGGAATTCTTTGTGAAGTATGCTCTTTTGTCAATCAAAACAAAATTCAGAAATCGCTTGGATGCTCAAGCAGATATGCGAATTGCTATTAACAATAAAGTGCCACAATTTGAAAAAAAATATCCAATACAGAGGAATAGAAATAGTTATTAATTATTGTTTTGAAAAATTTATGCAAATATTAAATTTTGTAATATTTTTTTTAGTTCCATGTTTTATTTTTGTTTATTATTAAAATTTGATTACATAACTGTTTTCTTTTTCCTCACCCTCTTTAGAAACTTTGTTAGGGGCTGCAAGAATATAATTTTTTAGAACTGCTAGACATGGAAAAGTTTTGGAACCTGTGTCTTAGAAGATGATATTGTGAAGTTCAGTTTTGAACTAATAAAGAATACTGTATATGTACATATAAAAAAAATCTAATATCTATGTGAATATGTTTCAAACCTGTTTCTGAATATATATATATTTATTTATATTTACATAATACACTTAAAAAAAAGGGAAAATAACTAAAGTTTTCATTTAATAAACTAAATATACATGCAGGAGTAGTATTTGACCTACTCCACTCTCATGTAGACATTACTCATGCAGGAGTAGTGTTTGAGCCCAATACTGGCATATGTATATATATATATAGGAGTGAAATCATTAAGCAACTGGGAAACAAAATAATTTTGCCCTTTACAACATTAAATTTTTTCCATACATCTAAAGCATTCTTAGTTACATTGCTGTCATAAAATCTGGTCTAAATTTTTGTGAAATGTAAGTTAGTACATTGCTTATACCACATGTCCATCAGAGTTCTTATGCAATCATTGGTTGTATGCATATATTGGAGTTTAAAAAATGATTTAAAAAAACATGTAACTTCAAGTTGCGTAAGTCAGGTATAACTCTACTTGATATGGGATTAAGACCAGGAAATTAGCTAGATGCTTTTAAACATGGACTGTTTATTGTATGACATTCTAACTCGATGAAAAGGAGATTATCATTTGCTTATATTATACATTATACATATCAATAAGTGTGGTGTTAACTTATTCTGAGTCTTTACATGCGGAAAGATCTTGAATATTCATAATAGTGCAACTTTATACCTGTTACTTGTGGTGTTTATGTTGCAGCAGTATAGGTAATTATTTCTTAGATTCGATACATAAAACCCGAAAAGACAGATTCCTGTGGTTTACACCTTTTGTTTGCTTTCTATCATCCACATCAGAGCACTTTTGGACTGACAGATTTCAAGTGTCCTTAATGTACTTAAGCATAACAGTAAAAAAGTAGCTTATTTGAAGTTCGAATCTTGGCACAAGTGAGTCGGTTCTTCTGAACCATATTGATCAAGTTGCTGCATAGCAATGAATTATCTAGCTTAATATTTCAGAAAACACAAACAGTTCATTGTTTCTGGTAAAAAAAAGGGGATGCAATGTCACAAAATAAGCGAAATGTAATCACAGAAAAACGCAATGAAGTTCATTCACTATAACATAAATCAACAGTGCTATGTATTAAATCGATGAAGAATTAGCAATTTAAAAAAGACTGGAAGAAAAATAATAGATCAAATAAGAAGCAGACTATATTACTTAAAATGAATGACTCCTAAAATTTCTGGGCTGGCGTAAACATTCAGGAAATGTAGTGTTAGAAGAATTAATGTGCAATTTGAGAATACAGTCAATGCGTGGGAAGGTGCAGAAAGAACGTCTATGCATACAACGTCGAATATATAATCTTTGTTTGATCAGTTGACTTATGCGAAAACCGGTTCTTTGGAGAAATCAAACGAGAAACAGTGCTTCAAACGAAACATTTTCGTTTAAGTATAAAATTATCTCGCTAGCTAGGCGAGACGCAGTTTTCAACGAAACATGTTTCAGTTAGAAACATTTCAGTAGTACACTGTTGGCCATTAAAATAGCAACACTGTAAAGAAAAGCAAATACAAAAAAGATATTTATTGCAAAAAGATATGTATGGCATACGACGTGCAGTCTCCTCGCTGCCTCCAGACACATATACGGCCATCAGAATATCACACGCTGAACAGGGACATGTCTGAAAAGACAACATTGTGACATTCTTTTATCCAGCTTTGTCGTTTGGTGCACCAGAATCACTGTCTCTCTCTATGCTGCATTTTCAAGGGAAGCCAAAGTAGCAGTCATCGTGTTGATAGTTCACTCCGCTGCAGGGCTTAAATTTTAAAATTATAAGTGCCGGAGCCCTATGGAAGACCGCTAGCAAAGAGCAATAAAAGTAAATAAATAAATTAAATGACTATTAAACTCATTAATAATTTTAAAATTAAACAGTTAATTATAATCAAATTAATTAATAGCTATTTAATTAAAGTTTATAGATTTTATTCAATTAACGATTATTATATAATTCATTATAATTTAATTGATAATTATTAGATAATTAATTATTATTTATTGAAATAATTAAAACTAAAATAATTGTAAAGCGACAAATTAAAATGTCATAAGCGATTTTTAATATAATTTTATTGCTAAAAATAAAATTTTCGAGTTAAAATTTCTACGGAAATTGTTATTCAGTTACATAAAAGAATTGCCGCAGCCTTCTTATTTAGGGCTCCGGTGCACTCCGGCTAGAATTGTAATTTATCTTGAAAACTGAGAAGTACCAGAGCTGGGCTCCGGTGCAATTTAAGCACTGCTCTGCTGCAAATGTCGAAGCACCGTACGAGCGGATACTCGGCGTACTGCAAACATACCCATTTCCTAACTAATGGTTCGTTATGTGTCTGTGCGGTTTTTTTTTCAAGGCTAACCTCACAATATGTCTGTCCTCTCGAGCGTTAGTCAGGAGACGGCGTTGAGATCCTACATGCCGTTCAGTATGACCCTCAGCAACCCATTGATTATATATTCGCATGACAGTGATTGGATGTCGAGCAGTGCGACAGGCGATATCGCGGAACGATAATCCACACTCTCTATGGGAAACAATCCTGCCTCTACCATATTCCGACTCTTGCTGGTAAGAATTTCGTCTTAATATTTGAGGCATAACACGATATTCTGAGAAAACTCTGGCCGTACAAAGCACGTTCCGAATGAGAAATCCACTATGCAACTTTTTTTATGCAATACGTCAGATGTCTTTTCTCCCTCCTTGCATGCGCTTAAATTCTAATCCATTTGCATACCAAATCTCTTCTTCCTTTCACGTGCTTTTACCGTTCGTCGCATCATTCCTTCCTGGTGTTGCAATTTTAATGGCCAGCAGTGTAGGTGAGGACAAGCTCATTTCCCGAAAAAACAGTGTGCTTATATAAGCCTTCTCTTGTCTTACTTAAAACTGCCTGAGCAAGATTTATTCAGTTAAGCATATCGACTAACGTGTCAACGTTCTATAACTTTGACTACTTATTTCACAGTTTTGTTTGCATTAGCTAATGAGAATGTATCCGAATACTCAATATAATCCAAATGAATAAATTCGACAGTGACTGCATTACCACTTTCATGGGAACGGACTGATCTTACTGATGCATCGTCTGACCTGAGAACCAGAATTCTGACAAGAGTGTAATACAGTTAGAACTGTATTGTTACTAAGTATTACAATAAGGCATTCAGAATCACCAAAAGGACAGACGCAGAGCTAGAATGGCAGTTTCTGGGAAGGATCGTGGGATAGCAAGAGTTACTGCAAATTAGTTGAAAGCTTCTACCATTCAGCATCACTTACCTACATACTCTAGACGTGTAGTTTTAAAAAACAGTGTTGTAAGGAAAGGTGGTTTGAATTTTCGGCGTCTGTTGCAATATCCATAACTCCTAGGCATGGAGAGCAGAACAGAACACTGGAGACGAGCTCCTGCCCTGTATTAACTTTCAGAAAAAATCCTCAGATCTGCAGGAGACCATTCAGGCGGACGTAACTCACGCGGTCTCCTACGGACTTTATATATATAACATTGGACGAAAGATAACGCTCAGTCAATAAAAGTTCCAGCTGGGTACCAGTCCTGTTTCAATGATTATATTTGATGTGTTGTTCCATCTACTAAGTGCACCAGAGGACCGAAGAGCCAATGACCCAATGAAAACGCCTCATATCTAATCATGTTGCGACCTACAGTCAATAGGCAGACAAGACAGTGCCATATGGTCCCTGCAGGTCCTGAATGATGCCATATGGTCCTGAAACATTCTCTGAATGAACGTAGGTTCTAGTCCTGTAAAGACTGATTATACGTGGCCGAAACTGCTTATGTATAGATCTTAGACAGTAGCTTCCCGATTTTCCGACGTAGATCCCCGGAGAGGGGGCATTGAGAGCAACGTTTATTCTGGTGTTGCGGCTGATAATTTTCGAATGTATCGGGTTAGAACTGGATCATGTTCTGCGATGAATTATGATTTTCGTTAGCTTGGGATTCATACGTGAAAGAAGATTGGCTTACCTTAATTCAGCATAGAAGTCCCAGTGAGCTGTGTACCCTTTGTCAACGTAAAACAACCATACCTCTGTATATACTGGCATTATTATCTAGGCAGCCAAATTCTATAATAACCAAATTTGTACTGATCTTTCGCAGCACTTTAAGAGCCCAATGATTTATGGACAAGATCCTGCCAACTTCTGTATTGCCAAAACTATGGCATTTGTCAGCGATCATCCTTGAGCAAGATAATAGCCAGCTGCATGCGGCCAACGCCTCCAAGGAATGTCTGTTTAATATTACAACGTCCCTTTTGCTTGCCAGATCTTCAGTTTTTTCCCAAAAGTGATATGCATGAGGCGTGTTAGGACGACAGTTACAACCATTTGAAAACGCGCATAAACCTGATCAACAATTAAAAACTCTTGTCATCAAGTTTCGAAATTATGTTTCAATTTTGTTTCTGAAAGTGCTTATAGGATTGAAACCAAAGAATTGAGTTGGCACTATTTATGTTCGGAAATATGCTCTTCAGCCAATATGAGATCAATTATGCACGGTGACTATCGTTCTCTTGAAAGTTAACATTAGCATCTGGTGGATAGCATCAATGAAGGAGTGTACGCAGGGCCAATGGTAGGTTCTTTGCCCCACGGTGCAGTCTTTGCTGTCTTAACTTCTGCCGCCCAGTGCCTCCCTAAATTCTAAAAAATTTGTCTTCCCTAAGTGCTACCGCCCGGTACGGCTGCACAGGCTCCGAACCTGGTCCTGAGTGAATGTGATCGGCAGCGATATTGTGGTAAGCTGTAGTGCTAATAGCTGTTTTCTGAGAGCATAATTTCATTGCCGTCAGTGAATAGTTGTCTCTTTTACAGTTGTCTTTTTTTCAATCGTCAGGAGTTCACTTTTAGGGATCTTGGGCCATGTTTATCAGTCCCTCTCCGTGGGTCCTTCGTTGACGTAGGGAAGAGACGGCAATGCATGAGTTGGCTGCTCTACTTATGCGAGTTAATCGGACCTGACCTCGCCCACGCTGCTCACTTATTCTGCGCATACGTTGGGAGTGGAATATGGAGAAAATTAGCGGCCTTCACAGAACTATAAGCACCGTTCTGTTCAGTGCGCGCTCAGGCGCGGTAGGGATTCGTAACGATACTACCAAGGTCTGACTCGGGCTGAGTGATCGCTAAATAGTTTTTAGACACCCTTTGGTGTCACAGCATTCAATGCTGTATGGCTTATTGCCGGGTCGGAACTATTTTAATCTTTATGGCATGGTAGGCCGCCAGATTCGGGCAGAACAAAATATCGCAGATCTGTAGCGACAACTGATGAATGCTTGGCAGAATGTGTCGCAGGATGACATTAGGAACCTCTACCATTCCTTGCCTCGACGAATTAAAGCATGCATTGCCGCCAGAGGCGGTTCGACCAACTACTAACTTGAACACTCAGTGGGTGATTGTGAGCCATGAACAGGTACTATAACTTTGACCTTTTAATCAGTTTATTACCTGTGTATGAGTCATACATATATTCAATTTCATCAAAAACAACCACTTCCTTCATGGTGCTTGGATTTTTTGCAAAAGAGTGTAGTTTGTGTTCCGAAGTATGCTCTTCAATCAATTTGAGACCAATTATGCATGGTGACTAAGCGTAGACTCATAGGCTTCCATCGTATTTTCATTTCTGTATTCTCATTCCTCTTGCATGTTTCATGATGATCATATAATTTTTCTAAATGCACACAGCTGATGGTTAAAGTACTCTGCTTTTGGGAGTTAAAATTGCTACACTTCCATATATGGATACGTCCATCATGATGACTGACGCAGAACCGAGTTTCATCATGATGTTGAAGCAGAACCTCTACAAAGAGGATGTGGTGGTACTCTTGTGTCCAATATCGTCGTTCGTCAATCTACTGGTACGTACGCCTGTCTCTGCTGCGTCATCAATTGAAAACCGCAATAACGGTCGCAGTCCTAACAGTTCGTGGTGCTGCAGACGTCATAGCGCGGTCTGTGCAGACACTCGTAGTCCTGAACATGAGGAGCCAAATTCCTGACTCAGGGCACGTGAAGTCATTGTACAATCCCGCAAAAGCCGAGACGAAATGGCTGTCCTCTAGGCGCTAGTGGACCGATAAACCCTCCAATCCTGGAGCAGTCGATTTCTGACAGGTGCTGGTAGGAGTTTTTCGTTTATAATAGTATGTAGGCGTAATACTCAAACGACCGATGTTCAGTTGTGATTTCTAAATGAAAATCGCGGTGTGACTTTACAATTATACACAATACAGATGTTATTCATACCTGCTTTGTGTGCATGCGCTAGAATGCTCATCATTAACTATTTGCACATCCCCACCATGTAGTACTTTAGGCAAATTTGACATTTGTTGCATGCCGCAGTCATGGTATAGCAAGTTTAGCAGCTAGCAGTATAATACCAATTTCAAGGAAGAAAGCAAAGTATGACAGTAGGGACTCAAATAGGTGGGAAATATAGTCCTCAAATATGTACTTTGTAGGTTATGTAATCATCAGATCCTGACTAAGGCAAGGGCATACGGGGCAGTTGCCCCAGGCCCCCACATCACAGAAGGGCCCTTAATCGACTAGAAAGTTTATTACTATAAAAATTTAAATATATCTAAAAAGTTCGCATGTTTGAAGCAGTAAAGCATAGGAGGGTCCCAAAAAAGTTTTTGGTAAAGTCCCCATTTAGGCTAAGTTGGGCACTGGCAATCATGCTTCTTATATCATTGCTTCTCATTTTAGTTTGACAACAGCTTGGATTTTTTTCTGAAGTCACATACGGCACATTATATAAATATTAGGACCAAGCAAAGGAAACAGTGTGATTTAATTAATGCCAAGGTAATCAAGAGTTACATAGCACTAATAATTTATTATTAAAATTTAGAGGTACCAAAAGATATAGCATTGATCAAGAAACCAAGCTGCAGTGTTCTCATATGCTAGCATCCTTAAACCAAGAATTGTGTTCTTTCCTAATAAATAATGCTGTATGATACATGATATCTCTAAATATTTATTACAAATATTACTGTTATGTGTAAAAAATTTGAATATTGACAAAACACTGCCTTCGAAGAACTTAAATTACATACCACGGTAGATTTTGTTTCAATTAACTTAAAGCAAAGTGTGTAAGGAACATCTGTTAAGAGAACGGATGCTTTTCTGGACGATTTTTGAAATACAGACTTCTATTCATTTTACAATATTTCATTTGCTTGTCAGGACGAAAAGGGGAAGTTCGTTTTTTACCGAAGACTTCTACATATTTGTTAACATTCCAGGTTTCAATTGATTAGAATCTCCTGAGAAGTTAGAACAACTTCTATGAATTTAGGATAAATAGGAAAAAGTAGGGGGAAAAATAAACTTACTCAAAATTCTGAATTTTGAGTAAATTGAAAATTTGATTGAAATTTTGATTACAGCACCCAACGAAATTTGACTTATTAAGAAAAGTTAGTATCCATTTTTGATAAAACTTTTAAGGTATTTCTCCGACTTTCTTGGCATGCCTTCATGATGTAATGGTCTACACACTGGGCGCGTATTCCAGAGATCCGTTGTTGGATTCCCGGCGAGAGCATTGCTCATTTTTCATCTTTTCTGCTTCCAAAAAAATACATAATGTCTCTAAAGTGGCACTCAAACTAAAAGAGTGGTGGATGATGATTCTCCACACCCAGGATTTGGCGAGTGGGTCCCATAAAACCTCAGTCACCTTTTAAAAGGGTAAGTGTATAAGGTAATTCTCCCAGCTTCTTAGCATGCTTTCGTAGTGTAGTGGTCAGCACGCTGGGCGCGTATTCCAGAGGTCCGTGGTTCGATTCCCTGTGAAGGCGTCGCTAATTTTTTACTTCTACTTCATAAAAAAAAAAAAAAAAAAAAAAAAAAAAAAGAAGAAGAAGAAGAAGAAAGAAACAATATCTCTATAGTGCCGCCTGAACTAAAAATGATGGTTGATGACGATTCTCCACCACTAGAGTTTGGTGATTAATCAACAGTGCCCTTTAAAAGGGGGAGTATATAACATATTTCTCCCACCTTCTTAGCGTGCCTTCGTGGTGTATTGGTCTGCATGCTTGGCGGGTCTTCGAGAGGTCCGTGGTTCGATTCCCGGAGAGGGCATTGCTCATTTTTCATGTCTCTTGTTTTAAAATAACTTAATGCCTCTACAAACTCATCAGGGAAAGAGGAATTTAAATTATCACAAATTTTGAATTATCAAAGTTATGTTTGATTTATGAAGAAAAGTTAGTATACATTTTTAAAACAACTCATCAGGGAAAGAGATATCTAAATTTAAATTATCACAAATTTTGAATTAACAAAGTTCTATTGTCTTTTCAAACTATTAGATATTAGAAATAGTATTAGTAAGTCTGAATACTATTATCAGAAGCTCTATGCTAACAGGAATAATTTTTTAATGCCATAACTTCATATCAGTGAAATCTCCCATCTGTTAGGTACAATTTTATCTTTATTTCCAACATTAGCAATGAGATTCATTACATTAAAAACAAGAATTTTTATTTTAAAAAAAGTTAAAAATTTCCATAATTTTTAAATATTAAATCTGAGAACTTTTTTATGAGATCATGCATTGACAAATTATGTATGAATAAAAAATTCAGGATGTTTATTTCATTAACACATCATGATGCTAAGTTTTTTTTTCCCCCTTGAGAAAGTAAATAAAAATTCCATATTAAACATTTCTGAAATGTGAAAAAAATGTAATAATATATACTATTGGATTAAAATTATAAATTTTTATTAAACATATTTCTGAAAATCTTTTAAGCATCATGCATATAGTTTATGTGAGAGAGCAGAAGCAAATAATGAGTAATGAAATAGCAATAACTAAATATCTACACAGTGAAATCTCTGCAAGAAAAGCATCCATGGCTCTTATCTTTCATGGAATCCATCATCTTATAGAGATATTTAAAGCTTAATATTTAAAAATGAATTCTGTGAAGTTTGATTTATGATCTCAGAAACATTACTCATTTTCAGGAAGTGGTTGCCCCAATGATTTCACTGTAACTGCTAAAAATGATCAATAATTATAAATAAGTAAGCAGTAAAATCAAAACTTCTGCCCATTTCACAAACCACTGCATTTAATAATTGTTATTGACAACTTATGTTAGCACACAGTGATGAAATAGCACATATACATATATAAATAGTAAACTATTACATAAGTTATATTAAATGTAATAAAATCTCCCTAAGATGACCATATATGATTCCTGATGATTTTTCAATTTCTGTTTCTTTTAATAGCTTTTAGATTGCTCAAACAAGAAAATAACTATTACTAATGCCCAATAATAAAGCTTTTTTATGTTCTCAGAATTACTATTAACTTTCAGAAGTTTCCAAAATTGTTTTACCAAAGATTTTGTACAATACTAATTCAGAAGTCAAACAACAAAAATCAGCGTTATACCTACAAAATTTTCACAGGACTAGTTTCGATGGTTTTACTGATGTTTTCGATGGATGCTGATTTTTGTTGTTTGACTTCTGAATTAGTATTTATTCGGCGTGTTATTGTGTCTTAATTTTGTACAATAATAAAATTTCATATGTGTTATATGTTAACTTTTGTTATACTTATTATAAGTAATGTACAGATCATAATTAAATTGCCAGATTAATTTTTCAAACTGCAGATTGGTATTTTTGCTTTCATTGAAAACATCAAAATGGATGTACGTGTAAAATTTGAATTTGTTTGGCAAAGTGAAATTCCAATAGTATGTGGATTTGTGCCTTTATGCAAACAAAAGCAAGCTCTTATGATATAAGTCAGTTGCATTTAAGAAATATATAACTTACAATCGTTACACAAAATACAATAAATATCAAACATCTTTAACATGACTCATCCTTGCCATTTTAGGTCAATACTATTTCTTACTGCTGGATAGAAATTTCTATTAAAATTTTACATGCTGGATATGAAGGTTTATATATTCAGGAAAAACATGACTATTGATTTGACCATTTGTCATTTTTTATGGAAATTTTTTTTTATGTAATTTTATTCCATAGTTTTGTTTTTAAAACAGTAATTTATTCCTCTATTATAAATAAAATGACAAAATAATCATATTTATCACAATATGGTTTATTTTAAATCCTTTTTTTATTATTATTACTTATTTTTATTTTTCGCCTTTTAGGGGTTTCATTCTGTCCATCAGAATATATAAGTGAATAGTAAAAACTGATGTTGAGAGGATGAAGGATAATTGAATTTCTGTTAAATTATATTTAACAGTACATATCTAAAAAAATAGAAATTTAATACAGATCTCCACTTTGCAAAAGAACAGCACTGCTGTAAAATCTTTAATAAGACAAAACGGTAAAAAGTAATGAAGCAGCTAAGGTGAATTTATATAGAAAAACTAACCTTTATTAAAGGATATTATATAGAATACTTTTTTTTTTTTTTTAAAGGACAGCTATTAAATCATCATTGGCATTTATTTCTGTATGGTTAGCTTCTGTGCTTATGTTTCAGAATATGATGCTAATGTCTGAAATGTTGACTCATACCTGATACTCTGAAGAAATTTATGGAAATGATTCACCGCGAAAATTTTATCCAAATGAAATCATGAATGTTTAGGAATACGCAGAGCTAAAATGTCTTACAACTAGTCCGAAGACAGTATGAGAATTATAATAATCTGCCTGGGGAAAATCTTAAAGCTGATAATGTAACCAAAGTCATAGGTAAGGTTTTCAGTGCCCAGCTGAAGTTTTCGCACCCCCTTTTGTTTGCTAAGAACGGAAAATATTTAATTTTAAAATTTAGTAACATCAGTTTGGCTCCCCTTGGGGGGGGCAAGGGACAGATGTCCACCCTCACTCCCCTCTAGCTATGCCCCAGGAGGTAACAATGAAAAGAATGTTACATGTGAACCACCATGCAAGGAGACCAATTGTCCTCATTTGGTAGACTCTGTCCTTCTTCAAGAAGTGTCCTCCCAACTGTCTTCCTTTTCAATATTTTACAACTAATCTGTTTATCTCTGTATTAGTTAAAGATGCTGCTTCGAAATGTTACACGTCAATGGTCATGTGATGGTGCAGTTCGAAGAAACATGATTATAAAATGCACAGACAACACATTCTGGCCATATCAATACATCACGCAGCCACACTTGTCATGCACCTCACACTTTTGCGCACTTTACTTTGTTTATTTTAATGTGTCTATAATATTATAGTTCGCATTTACATCTGTTGCAAATACAAATTTCCTTTCACTGTATAATTATTATACTCTCAGTATAATAATTGTGACAATATACTTGCAGAAGACTTGAAAAATGCAGTATTTGTAACAGTTTTATCTGAGGCATCGAATCATAATGAAACAAAATTGTATCCAATAATAGTAAGATATTATAATGTTAACTATGGCACTCACATAAAAATTTTTAATTTAAAGTCTATTGAGGGCGAAGAAATTTTGGTGAACCATCTATACAGAGTAATAAATGAAAACAATTTGAAATATAAAGTTGTTGCACTAACAGCAGATAATACAAATACAAATTTTGGTGGGAAAAGATGCAAAAGGAGTAAATAATGTCTATGAAAAATTACCAGATTTACTCTAAAAGAAAACACTAGGCATAGGTTGTAATACACATATTTTGTCAAATGCAATAAACATGGTATCATCTGCCATGCCAATTGATGTAGAAGTAATAATAACAACAATTTATTTGTATTTTAGTCGTTTTACGGTTCGTGTGACTGATTTAAAAAAATTTTGTAAAGACGCAAATGTCCTGCTTTGTTCGCTTTTTGTCCTCTTTTTCACTGTAAAAAGAAAAGGGTCACCTTCATTAAATCATTTTCTTATAATATAAATGTTGTCCTTTTTTAAAATCATATCAATTTCTTAAGAAATAAAACATAAATAAAAGAAACAATCATATGATGAATACATAGATTATGTAGATAGAAGTACATGTATATTCGGTGTAAAAAAATGAGTCCATTGGAAACTGTAAAGGAGATGGCAGTGAAAATGTAAAGTGAGTTGTGAAATATCTGGTTGTGCAAGATATAGGAGACAGGTTGAAGACCACTTATTAATATCTAATTATTTGAATCTATAAGATCACTATGTCTATAATTTAGGTGCCCAAATGGGTCAAAAAGTTAAAAATTTGTTACACTTTGACTAATGTTTAGGATACTAGCTGTTAAAATTGATATCTGCAGATACTTCCTTAAAACTGTTTGTTTCCTTGTTTTTCCTGTTACATCATAATTGGTCCTACTTTTCAGCAGGCATTATATGAAATAAATGTTGCACCATAATTCTGCTTTCCAACTTTCTTCATAAAAGTGAAAGGATGTAAAAAAGAACAAATTTTTAAACAGAAACAGTAAATTTTACATAAGCTGCAATAATAAGTGTAGTTAAATATAGTAATAAGCAATAAAATCTATATCTAAAATTATCTAACATTCTTGCATTCAAAATTCTTTAGTTTTTAGTCATCTAAATTTTCTCAGTAATTTGCCGATTACGCCCTAATTTTTAAATAAAGATAAAACAATTGATATCTAAGACACTACTTAACAGTCTTACTTTTATTTTCAAAGAAAATATATCTATACTTTTTGCAAATATGCAGTTTTACGATTGCAAGGACAAATATTGTAGAAATCAATAAGGAATCTCTGCATTGATGAACTCACATAATTGTTCATTATATATAAAAACAAATTCTGTTAACATGAAAATATATATGTGGACAAGTTTTTTTACATACACAATTCTTTTGACCTAAATATTTATTTTTGATTGATTTCAAAGGTTGCAATCATAAATATTCCACATTCATTACATAATATATAAAAACAAATATTTGAGAAAATGAATAATAATTGCCTTCCTTAAATCTTTTAGGGAAATATGTTTTTAATACAATGTCAGGTTTCTTTTCATAATACAGTGGACATATTCAACAAAGAGTTAACAGAGCGTAATGTTCGGAAAAAACTTGCTTAGCAAAACAATCCATTATACAGTTTTTATAATATTTCAAAGATTACTCCACTTGACAATAAAAACGTATCTCTCCATTAAATCAGTAATAAATAAGTATCTCTCCATTAAATAGATAATAAAATATAACACAGATTTCAATCTGATTTCATAAATTTCATGCATTTTAAAAACTACTGCACACTCCAAATATTATATACATATATGCCAGAAATATATATTTCTATTTGTGTATGTACGAAGAAATAATGCATGAGTAAAATCACATATCTAATGCATTTTTTGAGCAGACTGATTAGTTTTAATGCACGCGTATATATAATGATAATCTTAAGTTCTTGCTACAAACTATACCACTAAAGAGAAGAGTCGTAAATATTTTATAAAAACTTCCCCAAACCCATTCACATGGCAATTACAACATACGTAAAAGTATGATAACAAAAAATAACCAGTACGGCGATAAATAGCCAATTACAATAACCCTTCATTCGTCAATAGCACTTGTGTGTCGAGAGTATTTGCCCTGAGGCCGGTAAATATCCGGGTCAGCCTCCTTCGTCGGGTCTCAGATATCAGACAGATTCATTTTTAACATATTTTTGGAGTGAATATTTGCAAGCTGTGTGTGGAACACTAGTTGCCGAAACCGAACACATGTTATTATTTACATTCTCTGACATTTTAAATATGTTGGTTTATAATTAAGTGAATAATATTATTATTTTATATTCTCATTTAAATTCTTTTGGCCTTTTCAAGATGAAGCAGCGGTCAGGTGTAAAGTTATCATATAATATATTGCAACTTCAGAATTTGATTAAAAGAGATCCTCCGTCTTATTATGATGAAGTAAGTTTTTGAATTTTAATATCCAAATTTTGTACGGATACATAATTTACTACTAATGTTTCTACAGCTATTACATGCTGATTAAAAAATTCAGGTGTTTATAAACATGACAGTGTTATCGCAATATATTTCAGTTAAGGCATTTTTCATGAAATCTTATGATAAATCAGGCAGTACATTACATTTATATGAGAGAACACTTTTAGTAATTACTGAAAAATGAAACAAAATTTTTATCACTTTACAGGAATTTGCATAGCTACAAAAAGTGGCAGTCTTTTTATAACATGAACTGTAGATTATATGGAATTGTTAGAATAACATTATGTAATTAAAATTATTTTGGTACCCTAAAATTTAAATCTCTTTGGGAAAAAGTGCAGAATCGCCCACTGCTTGGTGCGTTTTTAAGAACTGCACATACTTGGTATCCATGTACACATCGACCTATTGTCACTTAAAAATAAGTCTTGACAAAAATCTAATTCTTTGGTTAATCTTTGGATTATGGTAACTTATTTTTCGGCGAAAATTTGGCGACCAACTCTGCTACAGCAACCCTCTATTTTTTTTTTCGCCGCCATTTTGTCTTGTTGAAGTAAAGACATGTTTCGGGTTTTCTTCCGGAGAGGATCCGTTGGCGGCGAAACGTATTTACTCGCCATCGGCCATGAGTTTAGCGGTGTACAGTTACGTTACAAGATATTTAAAAAGGTTAACCGTAATACAAATTAAAGAAACATATAAAACGCATCTAAATTTGAGTTAGCCGCAGAAAAAAATTATCAAAAGTTTAAACATGATATTTAAAGCATAGAAATTAAGTTATATTATTATATATATTAAACAAACATATTGCAAGATAATTAAATGGGTGATCCGTGATGTTTAAAGCATATAAATTAAAAAAACACATTAAACGCCTATCATATATAAACACCTAGCATCTTCTGAAAGGTAATTGATACATTAAAAATATGTCAAATTTTTAAGCATGAAAAGTGATGTAATTCTTATTATTTTAGATAAAAATAAGAGTAATAAAAATAAAAACTTTAGTTAATTATTTAAACCTTATATTATTGCGGCCCACGTTAATCATGTTTTAGGACTCGGGTACCCTATGGTTCTGAGTGTTTAGTCTTTTAATTATTAAGAACACAGTTGTACTACTCTAAACAGGCGTGTTACCAATTATCAATAAGGCCCCCCCCTCCGCCGTAATTTCACCTGCTCATCCGGTAGTGATGCACCACCAGCCAGCGGCAAAACGGAGCACGCACAGAACATACGAGAACAGATTCGTTGTCTAAGCGTTTGAAGAATCAGGTTGCCACCTACGACCACCGAATTCGCCAAGTTACCAACTTTGAACTGTTATCGCCAATTTTGGCGATGTTTACATTTAACAGATCCTCTGCGGAAGTGCTTCCCATGTTTCTTTTCTTTTTATTTACTCAACACTTTTTCCAACAATCTGCTAGCAGAATTACACTTATGCTAGAAATTTTATGGAACAAAACTGCTTAATCATGACAAATATTAACTGCAAAATTGGGAAAAAGTGCAGAATCGCAAACTCCTTGCCGCATTTTTCAGAATCGCACATACACAGTAACCATGTACACGTCGACTTATTTTTACTTAAAAAAAATCCCAGAAATGCACAAAAATGGCATTGCGCACACTCTTGACTTTATCCATCTACACTGCTATTTTCTCATAAATTACAGAAATTTGCAGGAAAATTTTGTGAATCTTTAAACTTGGTAAAAAGCACATACACTGGTGTGCAAAAATTAAGGACGAAGTCGAAAAATTAGCATATCAGCTGAACGAAAAGGCAGAGCGTACAGAAAGACCAATTAATAGATTAAGTAAGGTGATGTACGGTAGCACATGCGCAGATATGCAGGTAGACGTAATGGGGGAGTGTCTGAGTAGTATAAAGCATGTTGTCGGTGTAAGATCAGTATTTCTGGCAAAGAGATTGCATGCCGTATAGCAGTTAAAATCATACCGAGTTGCTGCCTCAGCGACATATGGCGAATAATCAATCTGTTAGAAGACATCTGGATGCTTTTACCCAAGGTCGAATCATTGGGAAGTTGGAGGAAGGCCGCAGTGTGACAAGTGTGGCTGCAGAGTTCGGAATTGCACACAGCATCGTTTCACGACTTTGGAGACAATTTCAAACTACAGGAACAGCTATCCGGGGATTTAGTAGTGGTCGTCCACGAGGAACCACACCCGCAGATGACCGGTATATTGCCTTACAGGCTAGAAGAAACAGGCGGCAGACAGCGGGAGAAATCGCTAGACACAAGACACAGGCGACTGGACGACCGATATCGCGTTTTACCGTGGCCAGAAGACTGCACGGTGGTGGTCTGTTTGCACGGCGCCCTGTACGATGTGAACCTCTAACGCCTGCCCATCGGAGAAGGCGTTCTCTGTGGTGCCGGGAGCACTGGAATTGGAGAGACAATGATTGGGGACGAGTACTCTTTACAGATGAGAGCAGATTCAGTCTGAGTAGCGATTCTCATCGCATACTCATCTGGGAGAGCGGGGAAGCCGCAATCATCCCTCGAACATCGTTGAAAGGGACAGGTATGGAGGTGGCGGTGTTCTCGTTTGGGGAGGCATCATGCTTGGTAGTCGTACAGACCTTCACATCTTCGATGCAAGTTCAGTCAACGGGACCCGTTATTGTAACGAGATTCTTCTTCCATATGTGCGTCTTTTTAGAGGCGCTATGGGTCCGCAGTTCCTTTTCATGGACGACAACGCACCATGTCATCGCAGCTGCCGAACAGCTCTTAGAGAGTGAGGATATTGAATGTATGGATTGGCCGGCACGATCTCCGGATCTCAATCCCATCGAGCATGTATGGGATTTTCTAGGCAGACGCTTGGCAGCCCGTACTTTACCACTAGTAACGATTCCGGAGCTTTGATTGGCGCTGCAAGACAAATGGGCAGCAATGCCTCAACAACTCATTGACACTCATTGACACCCTCATTCTCAGCATGGGCAGATGCTGTGAAACCTGCCTAGCAGTCAGGGAAGATCATATCCCCTATTAAAGACAGGATGTTTCTTGCTGGACACCCATCACAGGGATGTTTTAGCCTTCAGTCGCATTGCGCTCCGTGCTACTTTTTCAATAAAGCTTCTTTTTATCCCTCTGATTTCTCTTTTAGTAAGTGTTGCTTACATTACTCATGTCCTTACGTATTGGGATCTTACGGTATTAAATGTGTTGATTTGGAAAGCTTTTGTACAAAGTTATATTGAAAAAACCGTCTCGTCCTTAATTTTTGCACACCAGTGTATATGAAATTACCTGAATGCGAAAAAGTATATACCCGTTCCAAGGATGAACATTTCCACGTATAATATAAATAAAATATCCAAAAACTTTTACCTCTAAATTATCTATTATAAACGTCACCAACGAATTTATAACAAAACATTAAAAATGGTTACAAATACTTTGTGTCAAATATTTAAATTATTTCCGATTAATCTTTGAATTATGATAACTTGGCGAAAATTTGGCGACCAACCCTGCTACAGCAACCTGCTAGTTTTTGTTTGGACACCATTTTGTTTTCACGAAGTAAAGGCATGTTTTTTTTTTTTTTTTTTTTTTTCAACTCAACATCATTTTCCAACAATCTGCTAGCCGAATTATGCTTATGCTAGAACTTTTATGAAACAAAAGTGCTTAATCACGACGAAGATTAGGTGCGAAATTGGGACAAAGTGCAGAATCGCCCAATACTTGCCGCGTTTTTACGAATTGCACATACATGGTATCATCCATGTACACGTCGACCTATTTTCACTTAAAAAAACATCCCAGAATTGCAAAAAAAAAAAAAAAAAAAGGCATTGCGCACACTCTTGACCATATCCATGTACACTGCTTAAGTCCTAGCTAGTAACTTTTATCGCCTTACCAAAAAGTCGCCAAACTACCTGTTACCATATTCCAAAGATTAGCCTTATTTCCATGCATGTTTACTTCCACTGAAACATATACCAAATTGCTACAAACGTATAATTCACAAAATAACTATCATTTAATTAAAATATAATTAAACCATGTACATGTCAACTTATTTTTACTTAGAAAAACATCCCAGAATTGCACAAAAATGGCATGCGCACACTCTTCACTATATTCATGTACACTGCTTTTTCTCATAAATAAGAAAAATTTTACGAAAATGCATGAAAATTTTGTGAATCTTTAAATTCGGTAAAAAGGACATATATGAAATTACCTGATCCCGAAAAAGTATATACCCTTTCCAAGGATGAACATTTGCACGTATAAAATAAATAAAATATCCAAAAACTTTTCCCTCTAAATTATCTATTATAAACCTCACCTGCCAGTTTATAACGCAAACATTAAAAGTGGTTCCAAATACTTAGTGTCAAATACTTAAATTCTTTCCATGCAAATTTACTTCTACTCAAACGTATTCCAAAATACTACAAACATATAACTCTCAAAATCATGATCATTAAAATATAATTAAATTAAAAAACACTACTTAAAATATAAATAAGCACATACATTAAATTAATAAAAAATAGCTTACAATCCTAATTACTTTAAACTAAATCATTGCTAATAACAATTTTCTAATAATACCATTTTAATTTATTTACTCCTTACATTTAGAACAATGCATAAAAATAATATCCTCAAATAATTAAAAATACTAACTTACCTTATCTTCTACAGAATCTTGAGTGCATGGCGGATCACAAAATGTCCATTTTCACCAGATTTCTTGCACCGCCATTCAAACTTATCTGTAATATCCTTCCTTTCACACAATCTCATTTCATTCCCACATGTTGGACATTCATACTTATCTGCAATTAAGAAATTCTTTTCAATTACACATAAACGCAATAAAAATTTCGTATTTACTTTATATAGGGCCATGGGATCCAAATATTAAACAACACTGTTTCACAGAACATAGAATGGAACTAACGCTATAAAGTACTGCAGATATTTTTACAAATTTAGCCCCTTTTCCGATTAAAGAACAGTGATTTGTCCATTAATGTCACATGACATATCTCATGATCTCTCATTTCCCTCACACAAAATAATGCGTAATCGGAACTGAGTACTTCTCACATTATTCCCAAAGTCCTAGATAGTAACCTTTATCTCCTCCAAAATGTCGCCAAACTACCTGTTACCATATTCCAAAGATTAGCCAATTCTTCTTACTCTTGTAAAAAGCGTCAAACAAATAAGTGGGCAATTCTGCACTTTAGGCTCTCTTTGACCATATCATATGTCATTAGTGTCTATTTTGAGGAATCTGTTGCTTTGGATCAGTACCTCATATTATTGTCAAATTACCCTTATATGAAATTATCTGTTCTGTAGTACTGTACAGTATGTACAGTTTGGAGGAAAGAATAATACGGATACATTATCTTTCACTAAAACTTTCAGTGAAGCACGAGTTGAACTGTCGTCTACAATCTGGACAGTTTTTACATCATATGGTAAACCAACCAAATTGAAATGTTGCTGAATCTCAGGTATGAAATAATTTTCAAACCAATCATTCGTTAGACTCCTGTCATCCATGCTGTTTTATTTGCATGATATATAACAGGGAAAATCTTTACTCCTTTAAAAGCAAGAAAGCATTTAAAGCATGTAAAATTTGAGAAAATCTGTTGGCAACAAAGGTTGTGTATAAAAGTAGTTCCCACTTTTTTTTGATGGTCAGGTTCCATAACTTTCTAAATAATACACTGTTTGCTATTTTATTGAAACCAAGTTCCAAATGTTAATATTTTTCTTAAATACAAGGTAAAATAGAGAAGTAACAAATTGTATCCTTGTTCATAAAAGCAAAAAAAAAAAAAAAAAAAAAAAAAACAGGTAAACAAATCCCCATTTTTTCCCCCTCCAAAATGGAATAAAAAATGCAGCAGCAACAGTTAAGGAACTACTCTTATATATGCCCTCGCTTGGCGACAAATTTCTCGCCAAATATTTTTGGCGAGAAACTCCACGGTGCCATATTACTACCTAAATTTGTCTACATTTTGAACTTTAAGCCCAAGATGTCTCCAAAAATGCGGTTTTCACACACAATTTAAGCTAAAAATCTGAAACGAAAACAAAAAATTTGGTACTGTTCGGTATCGAGGGTCGTAAAAAATTGCCAAACTGTTGTTGATGCCAGTGCTGCCAAAGTAATTGTGGCAACCCTAAGGCAAGAAAGGACGTATAATAGTAAATAACTATCTAAATATTGGTGTTTTAATTTAGATGAAAGGTTAATTTCATATAATATTTCGCTACCGAGTTATCGCTAAAGCATAATGTCATCTCGTTGGTTGTTCAAACATAATTTTCTATAATGAATGATGCCTTTTCTTTGAAAATATTTTCAGTAAAGTGCAGAATCGCCCGCTTATTTCTTTGCCGCTTTTTACAAGGGTAAAAACAATTGGAATTTTGTCAATTTTCTTTTACTTTTTAAGTGACAATAGGTCGATGTGTACATAGATAAAGTCAAGGGTGTGCGCAGTGCCAATTTTGTGCAATTCTTGGATTTTTTTTAAGTGAAAATAAGTTGATGTGTACATGGATACCGAGTATGGGCAATTCTTAAAAACGCGTCAAGCAGTGGGGGATTCTGCACTTTACCCAAAATTCTATCGCTGACTTTTCATCATAGGCAATTCCCAAATTGTTAAATCCATAGGACATCAAAAAAGGAATTAAAAATTAAACTAGTATTTCAGTGGCATCTTAAGAAATATAGAACTATATAAACTTATGCAATCTGAAATCAGCACATACGTGAGATTTGGCACGCTGTTAAATGGGCGTGTTTGCTAGATTTGGTGCTTTCGCACATACATTTTCGCTGCAATTTTTTTACGGCCCTCGAAACCGAATAGTACTAAAAATTTAGATGCAAAAAACATAAAGCTTCTAACCAAAAATATTCTTCAAATCTTCTTCGAACAGCGGAAATATCAATTTCAAACATCACTAAAACAATTTCACCACATATTTGTTAAAAGCATCTTCTCCCGTTTCAGAACAACAATGGACAAAACACACCAAGTGCCCATAATGAAATGCTTAACTTTCTATTTTCTCTGTCTTCTGTCCATGTGCACAGTGATATGTTTTAACTTAAAAGAAATTGATGAATTGCAGAATTATTGGCATTGCAAAGCAAACTGGCAGTGCTGTCCATATGCACATTGTCCTACTTTAAAAAAAATGTCGGAGAATTGCACTTATTTTGAGGAAACTCTTATCATCAATCACTTAAAAATCACTTAAAAACACTTAAAAATCACTTAAATCACTTAATATCATCAATCACTTAAAACACTTAAAAATAGTTCGTAAATTGCTTTTGAGCTGTAATAGTTCTTTAATAATGTAAGATCGGAGGTAAATAAAAGCTAACCAATATATCATTTTACTACTTTAACAATAATAAAATCAATCTGCACAATATATAATAACATTAGGTATTGTGTAACATATTGTGAAACATATGCATTATATACAGTCAAAAGTCGTTAATTTGGACACCCATAATCCGGACCTCAAAGCTACAAACTTTCTGCGCATGCGTTGTGTTGACGTAAGACGACGCATAATACGTTTACGCATGCACGTTTAATGTATAACGGATGGTATAAGCTAAAATTATCTAATTATCTATTTCAATTAATATTGCAGATTGTGTTGTTCCTTAATCTTCTAACTGGATCAGGCTTATTATTTTTTGCAGACTGTTAGAGCAGTTTTATAAAAGTAAGCTTGAACTTTCGATTATATCAAAGAGAATTTCCGATTCTGGAGCTGCCAAAGGATCTATAAAGCGAAAGCATTTTTGATGTTTATCAAACAAAAAGTGGAATTGCTGCAAAAAATGGCTAAAGGCATATTCTTTGTTTCCATTCCAAAATCTGTTTATCAATTTCATGCTGCTCTGCGGGGAGCAGGGGCATCGAGGCGTGCAACGAACTGGAAGTTGATCTTTCAGCACTGTCCTTATCTTCAGGGCAGATGTTTCTATTTTATTCAGTTTATAATTCCTTACTAAATGTAGTATATCATCTCGATGTACTCCGTCTTTGATATGATTTAAATCAAATTCCTCGTCATTATAAGTCGGTATTCTCGACACAGCAATTATAGGACTTGAACAGCGGAACTTTGTAACTGAACAAGAAATTATGTCTGTTTATAGAATTAAAGAGAAAGTATTATCACATATTTAGTAAATGAAGCAACTTAAACAACTTACATTGAAAGAAATGTTTAATAGAGTAAACAAACAAATATTAAGCTTTTTTTTTTTTTTTTTTTAAATTTTGATATACCCTTTAGATTGTAATTGTTCTTTATTTCATAAATTACGGTTTCATATTTTTAATTTTATAATTCCTGCGTGCCATCTTACCAAATTTAAACTGATGATCTATAATCTGGAATCGAAGTCCCGACGAGTCCGGATTAACGACTTTTGACTGTATTGTGAAACATTTTGCTACAGTAATCTTGTATTTAAATTACATTTAATGTCTGTCAGTTAATGGTTTGTGATATTGCTTTATGAAGTAACAATTCGTTCCTTTAGAAGTGAGAAAAATAGGAATAACTTGGCTGGTAGTGCCACACTGAATTTTAAAGTTTTTGAAATTATTGTGACATTGAATCAATATTTAGTAAAAGTCTTCAAGAATTCTGTTTTATATTTTTATCAAATTTTCAGTATATCTTTAATTTTATGTACCCGAGAATGTAATTTAATTATTTATTTTTAAAATAATATTTACATGTTTTTTCATCCCTTATTATACAGTTTTATCAACACTATCAGCATTACAAATGTATCTTGGAAACTTTCAAGATGAATCCTCATGAATACAGTAAGAATTTAGATGACTTGGTTATGTTTCTGGCTCAGGTAAATTTGAATTATCATTAATTGCCATTGTTTTAATGTTACAGTAAGGTATTTATGTGCTTACGTAATTACAATACTTGACATTTTTGTTAGCAGTAATTTGTGTAAGATGGGGGCTGTGTATATTTGGTAGTAAATGGCATGTAAATATCTGCTTAGATGTGTAGCTATGCCGTTTTTCCCTCTTATACAGAGGGTGTTTGCAGATTTTCACAGCTGCCAACTTTGAAATTTAAAAAAACAGACAGTTTGTGAGAAAACCAGGGGTTTTTCGTACTGGAACTTCTAACTGATGTAAATTCACTTTATAGTGCATGATTTGAGTTGTTAAATTATTTGTAATACAATTCTGATATGAAATATATTAGTATTGAATTAAATATTCTAAATTTTATGCTCTTTGGCTAAGTTTATTTTGCAGTT
Organism: Stegodyphus dumicola; assembly: GCF_044657685.1. NCBI lineage: Eukaryota > Metazoa > Arthropoda > Arachnida > Araneae > Eresidae > Stegodyphus > Stegodyphus dumicola. The sequence continues at coordinate 123,579,970 of NC_140776.1, forward strand.
TTCTTACACTTTTATGCTGAGAAAATCCTGTATTTTTAAATATGATGAAAATTATAATGAAGTAAAATAAATACAAGTTTTAACTGATTAAACATTGGTTGAATCTTTATATAAAAAATCTACAGATGTCAGTTGCAGATTAAAATAATTCAAATAAATGAAATTTAATAAGAAGAAAGTCAGTCAAATATAATAAGAAAAAATGCAGTTTAAATAAAATTTAAACAAGAAAAATTATTCTGAAAATGACTACGGGTGGAGGGTGCAAAATGAACAACAGTATTCATTGTAAAGGAAAAATCTGTCAAAATTAAACTCCAAACAGATACCTGAAAAAGGTACATACTGTTTCTAATGTTTCTGAAGTTAAATTTTTGGTAAAAAGAGAAAATCTGCCGATGCGGAAATCAGTTGCAAAGTCTTTAAATACATCTGTAGTAATTATAAATAAAATCGTAAACCAAGATTTACAACTTAAAAACAAAAAACATAATAATGTTCACCAGCTTTTGCCAAGGCAAGGCATAATGCTCCACACAAAACAGTTTGTAGAATCTTGTATAAAAACTGTTTAGTTTGGAGATAAATGGAAATACATTGTGACCTTCAATACACCATGGTTTTACCTAAATGATTGCAACAACAACAAAAAAAAAATATATATATATAAATAAAAGAGAGGGGTCAGTTTATTATAGAAAATGAAGAGAAAAGAATGTACAAACCTTGTTCCGTCAACGCAAAGAAAATTTTGCTAAGGGGTTTATGATTGTCAAGAATTCTCTTACATTGGGAAACTAAAAATAGAAGAGTGGAAAAAAATGTTAAAATCAACTCAGCATACTATCAAGAGAAAGTTTTATATCTGATATTTTCAGAAGAAATTCCGTTTCTTTATTCCAATGATTTTTAAAGAATGAAACTACCATGGCAGAGCAATAAGTCATACTTTGAAAAGTACTACTGCATTTCTTGAGAAAATGAAGACTGATCTTTTATTGCATATACACCTTTTTAACTTATTTGGTAAAAACAGCTGACATTTTACATATGGACTATTATGTTGTTACTCTCTTGAGAATATCTCTTTTTAAATGCAAATCCAATGCAGTTGATGGTGTTTGAAAAGTACTGGAAGAGGAATGGAAACCAGTAACCGTAAAAATTTTATGAAAAGACCTTTTATCATAGAAATCATAATGCAGACTTCGAAGCCTAGAAAAAGTGCAGTCAGATCAAACATTTAAAAAAAAAAAAAAAAAAAAAGGCCATTACATTGTAAATATTAACTTAATGGTCCCGAAATCATTTTAAAAATGTATAAACACCCTCAGTAAGTTACACTATATTACTTTTTATCATGTAGTACTACATTAAAGTCCTACAAACCATTAAATCTAACCCTTAAATTTAAGAAAAATTGTAGGAAAATTGTAAAAATCTTTGGAAAAGAGCTCTTTCTAAGTGCAAACCCACCATGATGGATGGACTGTGGACAATAAAGGAAGAGGAATGGAAATCAGTATCCCTGTAAATTTTACGAAAAGCTTTTCTGTCATGGAAATCATGATGCAGATTTATAGTCCAGAGCATAGGCTATCCTATCGAATGTTTAAAAATGTACTCTTTACATTTTAAACATTAATTAATTGGCCCTGAAATCATTCTAAAAGTGTCTAAACACCTTCTGTATTTCATCTTAATCAGTACTTGTGGGTAAAATGACATCATTTAACTTTCTAAGATGAAAAAATTCCCATTTGGCTTTTTTAGGTGATGTTAACACTTTTGGTTCTCAATCTCAACAATATTTGCTAAACATTTTTCAGTTATCTTTGTCTGACTGAAATATGTATATTTGTTATTACAGGTCTTTCTAACAGCTCTCATTTTTCATAAAACTTGATGTTAATTTCTTACACTACATAATTGTAAAAGTGTCGTATATATTGTTGAGATCTCCCATAGAGGACGTTGTAGCACCCCTCAACCAAGTGAGAAAAGATTCGATTTGTGCGAGAGTTGGCGTGGGTTTTAAGAATGTAGTGTGAAGAGCTGTGTAATGCGTATTTGCTGTGTAACTGTACTAAGTAATATAATGTAATTAAATGTATTTATTAAAATTGTGGACAATTTTAAAGGAGCACACTTCACATTTTTTTTTTGGAGCCACCAGTGAGGTAGAATCGGTCTTGGAAGCTGTGGATTCTAATGGTTTAGTTGCAAGCTTTGTTTGGGAATTTGTGGAATTTTTTTGTTTTGACGTTTTGTTTGAAATTTGAATTGTTGTAAAATGTCGGAATTACCTAAGTTGAGAAAGGAGCATAGCGCAGTTAGGTCTACTTTAACTAATTCAGAAAGTTGAAGCTTTTGTAATGGAAGATTCTAGCGAGATAGATGTTACGAATAAGGTAGATACTTTAAAGGGATTTTGAGCCCAAATAATAGATAAGGAAGCTAATTTAAAACGATTAAATGATGAAGTGAAAAGTCTTTGTAATTGTTATGATATAGAAAAGGAAATTACTGTGTTAGAGGAATATTCAGAAAAAATTATCCTCTGGAAACAAAAGATAACTAATGTAATTGATGGATTAATGAAAGATGAAAGGAATATTAGTAACGTATCCTTTTCTATTCCCACAACCGCTCAAGGTACACTAGAAAACCAAACATTTAGAGAAACCTAAACAGTTAAACTTCCTAAATTGATAATCAGTAACTATTACGGTGATCCTACTTCTTGGTTAGAATTTTATAACCAGTTTGAAAGCGCTATTTATAATAACAGTAATCTTACAAAGATAGATAAATTTAATTATTTAAGGTCATATTTAGGGGGTACGGCATCTAATTGTATAAATGGTTTCATGTTAACAAAAGCAAATTATGATGCTGGTTTGAATATATTAAAAAGGTAGATTAGGTAATAAGAATACTCTTATACAGACACATTTGAATAAGTTACTTAAAATTCCTATTATTAGAAGTATAAATGAGTTAGCTGGATTGAGAAGGTTGTTTGACAAAGCTGATACTCAAATTAGAAGTTTAGAGCCGTTAGGAGTTGAAACAAAATCTTTCAGCACTTTATTGATTCCCATTTTGTTAGAAAGAATTGCAAAGGAACTTGTTTGAGAATTCAGTAGAAAGTATCCAGATAGTGATTGGAATTTTAAGGATTTATTTACCTTTCTGGACAAAGAGATACGATCTAGGGAAAGGACATATTTATTTAGTAGCAAAACTGAAAATTATCATAATTTGGGTAATGAATATAAAAGTAATTCTAGGAAATTTGAAAATAAAAAGCTATCAACTGCTAGTTATACTACAAATGTTAAAAGAAACTGCATATTTTGTAATAGCAAAGAAGATGAATTTTGCGAATTTGAAAGTGTCGCGGAAAGGAAAAATAGATTAAAAAGAGATAATCGATGTTTTCGCTGTTTCTCAAAATTCCATTTAGCGCGATTCTGTAAAACTAAACTCGACCCATGCAAGAACTGCAACAGCTTAGCTCACCACTCCTTGCTATGTGAAAAAAGTAATAAATCAGCTGAAGTCGAAGGGGGGGGGAGAGAATTCAAATGCGATGACTCAGTGCAGCTCCTTAGTGCAGCGGAGGTCAAATGGCAGTGCTTTACTGCAAACTTGTACTGTCTTGGCTTGTTCGAAAGGAAACTTTAAACCATGTCGGGTGTTAATGGATAACAGCAGTGAAAGATCTTGGATAACAAAATCTTTGGCAGATGCCCTTAGACTTGAAACCATTCGAAAGTAAAGATTGTCATTTTATGCTTTTGGGTCCACGAAAGCCATAAATAAAACTTACAGTGTAGTAAAGTTAACATTGAGGAATAGGAATGATCCTAAGAAATATATTGAGATAAAAATATTAGTTACTGAAATGATTACTGCCGCACCCATTGCATTTCCCAATATAAATATTCAAAATATTTTTAAGCAAAAGGGTTTAAATTTAGCTGAGGCATGTATGGATTCAGATGAAGGTATTCACATTTTAATAGGAACAGACTATTTTTGGGACGTCATTAAAGAGTCGAAAGTAGAAAAAATAACCAAAACGCTAAACTGCATACAAACTATTTTTGCCCTTACACTCCAGGGCATACAAAATAATTCTGAGGATAAAATTTGGGGAAACATGGTATCAACAAATTTTTGCATTGCCATTGATATGCATATGCTATGGAATTTAGAATCGTTAGGAATAACAGATTCTTATAAGTTATCAATTGCAGATGAGAATTTGATAAAACAATTTGAAGATAATCTGAGGTTTGTAAATGGAAGATACGAAACTTGTTTGTTATGGGGAATAAAGCAAAGGGATTTAAAAAATAACTTTTGTCTTGCTAAAAAAAGACTTGAGTACTTAAAAAACAATTTTGAAAATAATGAATGGTTGGCGAATGAATACAAGGACATAATTAAAGATCAACAGAGTAAAGGAATAATTGAAGAATGTTCTAGGGATGCAAAGGAATATTTCATGCCACATAGAGCAGTTGTGAGAAACGATAAGGATACTACTAAAGTTCGCCTGGTTTTTAATTGTAGTTCAAAACTAAATCTCTCTTTGAATGATTATTTAAAGACTGGGCCGGATTTGAATCCCAATGCACTGGATGTTATTTTAAATTTTAGGAAATTCAAAATTGCATTTTGTGCTGATATGGAGAAAGCATTTTTGATGATTGGAATTTCAGAAGAGGATAGGAAATTTTTTTAACTCTTATGGTTATCAGAAAATACAAATGAAGATTACAAAATAATGCGTATGACACGTTTGCCGTTCGGTTGTAAGTCACCGCCATTTATTTTAAGTGCAACAATAAAAAAGCACTTAAAGCAGTACAGGAATAATAAACCCGAATGTGTTGAAATGTTTAACTCTTCACTGTATGTAGATGATTTATATTTTGGGGGAAATAGTGCTGAAGTGGCATTTAAGCTGTCTTCTGAAGCTGTGTTGATTTTAAAGGATGCAAGTATGATTTTGCAAAAATTAAAAACTAATTCTGAGAAACTGAGGTCATTGTGGATGCAGAATGGACTTAGCGATGATACTTGTACTTCTGATTGTAGAGTCATTAGGTTGATTGGAAGCAGAAAAGCTGAAAAATATGCAACCGTCTTCGCTGGAAATTGAACCACGGACCTCTGGAATACCCTCCCAGTGTGCTACCGTTACACCACAAAGGCACACTAGGGAAGTGGGAGAAATACCTTATATACTCCCCTTTTTAAAGGGCGACTATTGTTTTAGGGGATCTAGTCGCCAAATCCTGGGTGCGGAAAATCATCATCCACAACCCTTTTAGTTCGGGCACCACTTGTAGAGTCATTAGGTTGATTGTAAGCAGAAAAAATGAAAAATGTGCAATTGCCTTCACCGGGAATTGAACCACGGACCTCTGGAATACCGGCCCAGCCTGCTACCATTACACCACGAAGGCACGCTAGGGAAGTGGAAGAAATACCTTATATGATTGTCAGTTGAAAGTTTTAGGCTTGAACTGGAACCCAGTAAATGATAAATTTTCTATAGATATAGCAAGATTAAGGGATAGTTTAAAGAGTTTGAAGAGCACAAAGCATTATGTCTTGCATGTTGCAGCAATGATTTTTGATCCAATTGGTTTTGCAGCTCCATTTGTAGTTAGGATTAAGTGTTTGCTACAGAAAATTTGGGAACGTGGTATTGGTTGGGATGAGAAATTGCCAGATGATCTTAAAATCAAGTGGACTAGCTGGTGTTCTGAGGTTAAATATCTGAAGGATATTTCAGTTCCGAGAAATTTATTTGTGTGTTGTGATAACTTAAATTCAAAAATGGAAATACACGTATTTTGCAATGTATCTCCTATAGCTTATGGTGCTGTAGCGTATTGTCGTTACTTAAATGATAAGGGTGACATTTCCGTGTTGTTTGTCATGTGGAAAGGCAGAATAGCTCCTTTGAAGAAATCGATGTTGTGACGATTGGAACTAATGGCAACAGTCATAGGAGCTAGAATAGGAAAGTATCTAGGAGAGGTTTTTAAGGATCTTATTGATAAATTTTTGTATTGGACTGATTTCTTAATTGTCTTGTTTTGGATAAAGGGTTCTGCGAAACGATGGAAACAGTTTGTCGGTAATAGAGTGGTTGAAGTGCAGGAAAAATCAGATCCCAGGTCTTGGAATCATTGCAGTGGAAGGGAAAATCCTGCTGATTTAGTTAAAAAGGGTATGCCATTTCAATGTTTGTTGGAAGGTGATCGTTGGTGGTGTGGTCCATATTGGCTAAAAAGAAAAGATAATTTTTTCCCTAAGCATCCACTGAAGGATATCCCACTGGAAGTAGTGGAAACTGAGAGAAAGGGATGCGTTGTGCATACTTCTGTTATTAAGAATTTTGTGATTGATGAACTGCTTCATAAATATTCTTCTTGGACAAAACTTTTACGAGTTATAGCTTGGTGTCTCAGATTTATTGCAATGTGAAATGGTCATCAATAACAAGGACAAAATCAAATTTTTTCTAGACTAGAGAGCTAGCCATAGCACATTCTTGGGTAGCCAAGTCTGTGCAAATGCAAGAATTTAGTGAAGAAATCGATCATTTGAAAAAGAGAAAACTAATGAGTCCTCGCAGTAAACTCAATATGTTGAATCCATTCTTAGACGATGAAGGTATTCTAAGAGTGGGAGGACGACTAAGAAATGCTAGCATCGCACAGAATGTAAAATATCCAGTCATTCTGCCTAAATCACACTATATTACAGAACTGATAATACGATATTATCACTATAAATATCTTCACGGAGGAGCACAAATGCTCCATTCAGAAATCAAGCAGAGATACTGGATTATTAATGCACGAGCAGCCATTCGCAAGATCATTCATAAAGGTGTAACATGCTGTCGACACAGGAGTGAGCTGTCATATCAAGCAATGGGCGATCTTCCAGCATCCAGAATGAATCCCGCAAGAGCTTTTTTGAAATGTTGTGTGGATTTTTCAGGTCCTTTCTAAGTTAAACCGAGGAAAGGGCGCGGTGTTCGCACAGTGAAGATCTACGTTTGTGTTTTCGTATGTTTTAGTACTAAGGCAGTGCATTTAGAACCAGTTGGAGACATGACGACAGATTCCTTCATAGCAGCTCTAAAACGATTCATTGCTGGACATGAAGACCGGAGGAAATGTATAGTGATTGCGGCACTAATTTTATAGATGCCGACAGACAATTGAAATTATATCGTTTGGACCAAAGGGTAGCTATATACTTAATAGAGGAAGAAATTAAGTGGAATTTCAATCCGCCTTCTGCGTCACACTTTGGTGGACTATGGGAAGCCGCAGTAAAGTAAATGACTTAGTAATCATTAAGGAAGATAACACACCTTCCTTAAAATGGAAACTGGGACGTATCACCAAAATTTACCCAGGTAATGATTACAGAGTTCATGTTGTAAAAGTAAAAACTGCTGATGGTGAATTCAAGAGACCCATTCACAAACTGTGTGTGTTACCAATAGACAGTTAAGTATCATGAAAAATTTTGAACTCGATATTCATTTGAATTCTTTAAGTTTTAATGTTATTATGCTATTACTTATTTTTGTTATTAATTTTGTGTAATTCATTGTTTACATTTATATGTTATTTAAGCTTAGTATTACTCGTTATAAGCAAGAACTATTTAATCCAGAAATTATATGTTTACTAAGAATAATGTTAAGTAATAATTTCATGTAAGAGGTAGTTTGATGTCCTGAAATATTATCAATTAGGAGTATGTTGAGATCTTTAATAGAGGGCGTTGTAGCACCCCTCAACTGAGTGAGAAAAGTTTTGATTTGAGCGAGAGTTGGCGTGGGTTTTAAGAATGTAGTGTCAAGAGCTGTGTAACGTGTATTTGCTATGTAACTGTACTATGTAATATAATGTAATTAAATGTATTTACTTAAAATGTGGAGCAATTTTGAAGGAGCATACTTATGGTAATTTCCGGTTATGTTTTTACCACCAATCCTCGAATTCCATATCACAGATTATGTTCTTACTGCATTAATATAAATATTAACGAGACATAGTGCACAATAAAAATTAAGCTTTATTTAGGAACATCGCGCATACTCCCCGACAGCCTGCCTGTTTCGCTCTGCTCGCTACTCGTAAGAAATTTCTCCTCTAGGGTTGCCACACTTATCGGAGGGCGCAAGGCGCGCTCCTTATCGCCATCACCACAGAGTTTCCCCCCAGTTCCTTTAATGGCTATTCAAAGGAACGACATAGGTTATGAAATTATCTCAGAGTATCCGTACTGTCGGGTATATTTTACATGATTACAAAATTAGAATATAAAATTAGAAAAGATCAAAATGCAATTCAATATATAACAAGGTATTGACACATATAATAAACATGAAATAACAAGAAATATGTTAAGATATGAATTTTAAAAAAGTGTTTTAAATTGTTATGTAAGAAGCAAGTTTCTTAGGGAAGTGAACATGCCTTCCCGATCTGGTGACAGTTTGTGTCTTAGAGAGTTCGTTTGCAGATTTATTCTGCTGAACTGTCTTTAAGTCTTTATTTGTTTTCAGTTCAGGCAAATTAGAGTCCGAAAGCAAATAGGCTGGTTTCACACGGTCTATAGACACAGTAGATTTCAGACCGTTAATATCAATTGTGAAAGTTTTGTCCGTTCTAGAAAGAACTTTATGCGGACCTGTATATGGTTGGCACAGAGGTGGCTTTACTCGATCGGCACGTAAGTATACATGCGTACACGACTTTAAGGTAGCACTTACGTAACATTTTTCTTGGCAATGTGCAGATGTTGCTATTGGATTCAATTGTTGCATTCTATGCCGAAGATTCGTGATAAATTGTGTGTCATACGGAGATATCTTAGATGACGTTATCATATCACTAGGCAGCTTGAGAGTTGTGCCGTACACCAGTTCAGCACAAGATGACTGTAGATCTTCCTTTACGGCTGTCCGAATACCAAGCATAACAACTGGTAGTGTTTCAGTCCAGTTATTGGTCTCGTGAGCCTTGAGAGAAGATTTTAAATGTCGATGAAATCGTTCAACAATGCCGTTTGACATTGGATGATAGGCTGTTGTTGTGATTCTGTTCGTACCCAAAATGCGCGTAAATTCTGCAAAAAGTGCGGATCTCATTTGAGAACCTTGGTCTGTTGTTATGATCGATGGGCAGCCAAAACGAGATATCCAACAATTGAAGATGGCTCTGCAAATGGTTTCCGTTTTCATATCCGGGATGGGAATGGCTTCAGGCCATCTGGAGAATCTATCTATTAGAGTCAAAAGGTACACGTTGCCTTCTGATGGAGGTAACGGTCCAACGATATCCATATGGACGAGGAATGTCTGTTGATATGTCACAAAGAATATTACCATCAGAATATTGGCACGGTTTAAATTCCAGTTTCAAAGATGATGTGTTGTTTTTGAGAAGGTCTTGTACCTCCGGATCATGCCGTTGAGCTTCCGAAAATTTTTTAAAATCCAAAAATGGAGATTTTGTTATGGAATCAATTTCGATTCTTGAAAGAGCGTCAGCAACGACGTTTTTTGAACCTTGCACATGCCTAATATCAGTAGAGTACTGAGAAATAAAATCTAAATGGCGCAATTGTCGAGGTGAACATTTATGAGGGTTCTGTTTAAAAGCGTATATTAACGGTTTTTGATCCGTATAAATTATAAAATTTCTGCCCTCTAACATGTGTCGGAATTTCTTAATTGCAGAATAAATAGAAAATAATTCCCTATCGTACGCGGACCATTTCTGTTGACTTTTATTGAGTTTCATAGAGAAAAATGCTATAGGTTCCCATGTTTGTTGAGACAACACATACTTCACATATATTATGGTGTCATATAAATCAGTTTCCAACAGCCCTTATGTATTATTGCAACCACTTTAGTTAAAATTTCACTAAGTTTTCAGAATGTGCAAAATTTTGGGAATCATATGCATAACATTTTTCAGACAGCCCTGCGCATAACAGCTCTTCAGTAGAACAGTGTTGTCTTTTTCATAGTCATTCTTTTTGTTGTATTCCAGTTTCCACAGTTTTTTTTTAAACAAATGGGATATTTTTTTGTCTCAGAATCAATTTTAAAGTATGCACTTGTGAAATTTACTGCAGTGAAAAAAGCTGCAGTAAAATTTCTTATGCAATTCTCTGATTTTTGTTTCAAGCGAAACCAGATCACTGTGTACACGGGATGAAGAACAGTGCAAAAAATTGCAATGTAATTTCATAAAAAAATATGTCTTCAGCTTTTAACACATTAGATAATTCTTATTTAATAATTAAAATGTGTATTTTAATGTGTGTATTTGATAAAAGCTGTTTTGTTTTAAAATGTTGATAATGTGAGAGTCTTAAAAAAAAAAAGTTCTGAAAGTCACCAACTTGCATCCAATAAGTAACTTTTATGTTTTTATTTGTAAAAAAAAAATCACCAGATTGTGCCAAGATAATTGCGTTAATATGCAAGTACCTTTCCACCAGGCACTTTCACAGCTGGTGTGCATTTATTGGAGCTGCACTTTTACAGACATTCTGTTTTGTTAACTGATGAAAATTAGCATGTTCTCAAATGTTTGGCAATATACCACCATTTTTAAAAAATCAGAAGGCTTCAGTTTCACAACTAAGTAAATCAATCCCAGAAGCTCATAATATACAAGAATCACTGAACGATTTAACGATTGTGCGGGCACTTATTACCTGGAGCATATCATAAATATTTTAATGAATTTTTACAAGTAGTTTACACATTCCTTTCAAACAAAGTTCTTACAAAATCAGAAGTGTAAGAAAACGGCATTTTTCCTTTAAATCTTTAAAGTACAATTCTTGTAAATGCTTACATTTATGTAGCTCTAGATTCTTTTGTAAAACTTACATTATGAAAACTGTTTAAAGTCACAAACAGTATTTACTGGCTGCAATTTTTTTGAATTTATTGTATACACTTTGTTGAATTTCTTCAGTGCTATTATAATAAATATCTTGAGAATTGTGGCATTTTTCTTTGTTAGTATTTCTTGATGAAAAGGGAATTATGGCACGTTACATCGTCATACAGCAGAAACCAGTTATTCGATTGAACTTTTCCAGAATAAGTCTGGAGACTAGGCATGCTGAATTAACTTCAGAAGTCTATACAAAATAAAACTTCGCTATTTTTTATTAATATCCTAGACCATGAATAATTTAGATTTTCGAATAATCAGATCGTGGTTTTGCACACAATATTTGATAATGAAACATATCCTAAATGTCAAAATGCTCAAATCTCCACTTGAATCCAATCTGGCCATAATTTCCTCCAAGCTGAATTCATGGTTTTCTGTAAGTCACTTGCTGCCAAGCTTTTACAGTGAGAGAACTGCATTGGAAAATATAAAAATGGTGTTTCTTAAGTATTAATTAGTGTCACAGTTTACCTTAAAACATGATTGCAAATTAATTATTGCCTACTTAAGTTTCATGACTAATGCTACCATTCTTTATCCATGCCATCTTTTGTTATGTTTTGATCCAAGATTCCACTATACTTGTAATCTGTTCTTAAAGCCATCACCGTAAAAAAATAACTTGCATAGGATTTTTGATTTATTTGTTGGATAAATGCTTAATTAAAATGTGAAGTGTGTATGCAGTAAATATTTTTTTCCCCACAGAAGAAATTTTTATTCCAAATTGTGCGCGAAGTGTTAACCTACATGTGGATACCTAAATTTTGTGTGTGCGACAAAAATTAGCGAAGTTATAAAAGTTTTTGTGAAAATTACAAAGGAATCCGTCCGCCGCACTTCAACGGTGTTTGTACTTACCAGCATAACGGTCACCTCGACGAAAACATGCCGACGATCTACCACGTGGCGACCGGGGTAGGCCTAAGTTTTCAGTGTAACTGTAGTGCCCAAAAGTGCTTATTTTTTCAAAATTCAAAATCTCGTGATCTACTCGACATAGCTACTCCATCTGAAGAAGACTAAGGTAGGACTGTTATTCTCCTTCCATTAATATACCGCAATAGCCTGTAACTGAATTTTTTCAACATTTGATATCAGGACTTGGAATATTCTTCGACCATTCTAGCGTCTCTCTCAGTTAATATTTTGCTTATTTTGTTAAAATTCAATAACTTGGCCCTTAATTACCTTAGCGAACTGCTCTAAAGATGTTTTTAACTGTCTAATAGTTTTCTTTCTGTTTATTGCATTTATGTTTATTTCAAATTATTTTTTGCATTTGGGTATCTTTAATTACATGCACTGTTAACATTATATGTTCAAGGTATTTTAATACCAAGTGTAAATTTTACTTATTTTTGTAAAAATCAATAACTTTGACCTCATACGCCCTAGAACAACCATCTAAAAAGTTTTTTTTTTTTTTTTGCATAGAATTTAATGCTTGTTTAATTTACTTAAATGTTTTTCATGTATCAGTGTTATTCCATGTTCTGATTATTTACTGCCTACTGTATTGTAAATTTTCTTGCCAACATACCCTGTTTTATTTTCTTACAAAAGCAGCACAGGGTCCGTCCTTACGGTTTGACAATTGTTTAATTTTGTATTAATTTTTAGCTTTTAGTTATTTCTGATTGCTTAATCAACCTTTTTAACTAACATTTATTGGTTATAAGTGCCTCTAGTGTGTTTTTCGATAATTATTATCTGGTTCTGTTTATTAATTTGTATTAATTATTACATTTATTTTGTTTGATCTTGTGTTTTCTCATTTGAATGCAGTATAATATGGAACCCTCTTAAGATCGTTATTTGCATTATAATGTGCTAAAATATTATATTGTAATTGCATTAATTGTAATATTTATCGGACTCTTCACCATAGTGTATTCACCATACGGCTGTTCACACGTTTCTAAAAGGTCATTCTGTTAAATGTAAATAATGCAGCTACAGTGAGCTCATATTACGTGCCACTACTATTACCTTTCAGTGACAATTTTAGAGTGCAACATTAAATTTATCTTAGATCATCACCCCAAGTTCAACTCACCACTATTAGCGATTTAGCCTCAGCACACCAAATAGTGCGCACAGTATTACACGGAATATCATGTCTCGTGCTTCAGTTATTCCAGCTGATAGTGATTCCACCTCTACATCGCATACCATAATAGACGCCTCAGCAGTACTTACATCGGACCTGACCCACGTGGAGAAAGTCACCATCCTATACAAGGATATCAGGCAGGTAGCGACTACGACAAATCGAGGCGCCAAATTCCTTCTGTCAACAGATCTTCAAGGGCACCTACTAGATTCACTGGCTGCACTCCAAACGCTGGCCCTAGAGGGTCCGGAATTCACGGTTAAACCTGCAAAAGTTGACACAGGAGTAAAAACTTCAACAGTGTTCTGCTGCGAAATTTCTCATACACAGCAACTAGCGTCAACTGCTCAGCAGCCACACGATCCCCATACTCCAACACCACCACCAGCAATCACATATCCGACATTTGCGGAGATTGCCTGGAAAACTAAAAAACCGTGCCTGTACATACGCCCAAAAACAGACATTACAGACGCAGAGCTAAAAGAACAGCTCAACGCCAAATTGCCTCTCTCCAAGTTAAAAGTCGGCGTTGAAAGAGTAACAAAGAGCAACAAAGGCGGCTTTGAAGTAGTCTGCAAATCCAAAGAAGATGTCACAGCCCTTGAACAGCAGATCAAGCAGACAGAAATCCCTGCGGACATCAGCAGGCCAAAAATGCGTAAGCCCTGGTTCGCGGTACATGACTTGCCCGAAGCAGCAAATCCCGAAGACGTACTTGCAGAAATTAGCGGTGCCTCAAATATGCCCAGCCCCACCTTCAGGACTCTCCACCGACTCCAAGAGCGCCGCAAGAGCAGTGTCAAGTGGATATTTGAATGTGAGCCCGCAAGCTTTGAGGCCATCATGCGTCAGAGAAAAATCTTCCTTGGCTGGCAGGCCCACCGAATCACTGAGCATATTGGCATCAAGCGATGCTACAGATGCCAGCAGTTCGGACACACACAGGCCGACTGCAAAAGCCGCAAACAATTCTGCTCCTTCTGCGCAAACAATCACGGAGTTAGAGAATGCAACACTCAGATGCCACAATGCATCAACTGTAGAGAAGTTAACTACCGCTACGGGGACAGATACAACATTCACCACCCAGCGTACCATTCAGACTGCCCACAATACCAGCGAAACGTGCAGAACATCCGTAACAATACGGAATACTAACAATAAGACAATGGCAAATACTACAAGAAGCAGACAGAATCAGCAACCCCCAAATGTACAGCATAACAATACACAGTTGGACACCAACAGTACGCAATCGCGCAGACAGGACGCAATACAATGTTTGCAGATAAATCTGCAACGCGCTCGTGCAGCAACGGCACAGGCAGCCATATACACCACCACAGAACAGATCGACTTCCTACTAGGACAAGAACCTTATTGTTTACATGGCAAAGCTGTGGGCTACCCCCTACAGTGGACTGTTTTCCAAAAGGAAGATACCAACGAGCCGCCAAGAGCCATTATAGTAAATTGCAACCCTATGTGGACCCCCACTGTAATCATTGCGGAAAGGGACATAGTGGCCATCCTGCTAGAGGTGCACAATCTGACAGCAATCATAGTCTCCGTGTACTCTCCGCCAAAGGCAGATATCGAAAACAGTATCTTGCAAATGCAACAACTGATGCGAGAGCAAAAAATAGACAACGTGTTGATTGCGGAAGACTTTAACTGTCATAGTACAACATGGGGATATGCTACCACAGAGCCAAAGGGACGTACCCTGGAGGATTTTATTTCAAGCAACAACCTGATCTTGCATAACCAGCAAGATGCGCCACCGACTTTTGATCGCGTCCACTCAAGAGGGTGGCCGGACCTTACAGTCTCGACCCTTCAAATGGCACAACTAGTACAAGATTGGATGGTCGTGGAAGGCGTAAGCCTTTCCGACCACAATTACATACGATTCACCATTGCCAGAGCCACAGAAACAACTATCATCAGAAGGTACAACCTACCAGGTCGCAAGGTCAGGTCATTCGTTACAGCTATCAAATCACGCCTGGCACCCTTTAGCAATCGAATTGAGCAAGCAACCACTAGAGAGGAACTACATGTACTCACGAGTGAACTGATGTCAACCATTAGGACGACTTGTGACGACATCCTACCAGTACGAACAATACGACGTGTCACCACATTAAACTGGTGGAATAGCCAATTACGCGCGCAACAGCAAATGTGTCGTGCCTTAAGACGACGGCTAAAAAGTGAGTGACGACTGAGCATCACCTCTAACACACTCACTATATATCAGAAGGAAAGGGCCCAATACAAAAAAATTATCATTACCGCCAAACTGGACAGCTGGAGAAAGTTCTGTACAGAAACTACAAATACCTACGGCATACATCACAAGATAGTGGCGGGAAAGCTGTTCAAACAGGCCTCCTTTCATCTCCTGCCAATACCTAACACCAATGAACACCTTACTGAAGCTACATTTACAGAAGTGCTCAACACGGTCTTTATGAAGGACGATCCTACAGATGACACAACGACACAAGCAACCATGCGTAACCAAACCCTGGCTACAGATGCCATGAACGATGCTCTTTTCACAAATCAAGAAATCCTACATGTCCTGCGACAGCTACCGCAAAAGAAAGCACCGGGGCCAGACGGAATAAACTATCGAATAGTTAAGATCGCAATACGGTCGCACGTCAACCTCTTCCGTACCCTTTTCAACAAACTGCTTTCCACTGGCACATTCCCCAGGTGCTTCAAAATTGGTCAAGTTATTCTTTTCCTCAAAAAGAATAAAGACCCAAAAAGAGCGGACTCCTATCGTCCAATATGCCTACTATCAGCGCTTGGTAAGACATTTGAAAAGTTACTCATGAACAGACTGCGACACTACCTGCATACTACCAAATACTTAAGTGGAAACCAATACGGATTTAGAGCAGGAAGATCAACAATCCACGCACTCATGGAAGTCAAGGAGAGCATTTTAGAGAACAAATTTACCGGCCACCACACAGCATTCATATCATTAGATCTAAAGAGTGCCTTTGACACTCTGTGGTGGCCGGCCATACAACATGCCCTGAGAGAGGCAAAATGTCCACGGAATATTTACCACACCCTGGAGAGTTACCTTTCAGAGCGAAAATTGATTCTACCGCATAACAGCGGTGTCATCCAGCAAGACCAAACCCAAGGATGTCCGCAAGGTTCCTGCGCAGGGCCGTTTCTATGGAACGTAACGTACAACATCATACTCACACAGCCGTGGCCGGAACACACAAAAATAATTGCATACGCGGACGATACAGCTCTAATTGTGAAAGGAAACACCAGGGAACAGCTGCAAGCAAATTCCCAGGAATCCTGCAACCTCTTCCAGGAGCGATGCACAGCAATAAAACTCCAAATAGCTGAAACAAAATCTCAAATACTGCTGATTCCTAAAAAAGGGGGCACACTCGCACGCCAACCAAGAATAACGCTCAACGGCCAAAGACTCCGCATTAAGCGAGAACTAAAGTACCTGGGCATAACTTTTGATGATAAACTAAATTGGATCCCTCACGTGCTGGAGCTTAGGAAACGAACAGCACAGATTGCCATCAAGCTCAAGTTGATGAATGGTTACAGATGGGGACTTAACCCCCATTTACTCAAGACCCTGTATATGACAGTCACTGAGAAAATAGTAACATATGGAGCTGCAGTATGGGCCTCTCCGATGCAAGGACGCAAAATAAAATATCTACAGAGTATACAAAGGCCGTTTCTGCTCAACATTACTAAAGCTTTTAGAACATCTCCAACGAATGCACTCAATGTCCTGGCCGGATTGCCCCCTCTTTACATAAATGTGGAAAAAGAGGCAGCCTACCAATTGGTGAAGCAGCTTAGCCGCCCTGCGGTGTTTGGTGACCATACTTTTACGGCAGATAACCTAGAACGGGAGTCCAATCGCCTCCACACACACCCGTCGACGCAAGGCCAAGGCGTGCACATTAATATTAAGCAAAACACAAGAGCTACGGACAATGATATCGTATTCTACACAGATGGCTCAAAAACTGACGAGAATGTTGGCTGTGCATACATCGCATTTCGGCAACAGCAACCAATACGCCAATGGAAAGGACACTTGGAATCCAGAAACAGTGTTTTTCAAAGCGAAGCCGCAGCCATTTATCACGCAATAAACACTATTACCCAATATCGACATCAAAACAGTTTTATAATAACAGACAGTCTGTCAGCATTATATGCTATATTAAATCCTATGCACGGCTCCCCCATAATTGCAGCAATTCAAGAACAACTCTCTTTTCACAAGACCTTAAAAATCAACCTAGAATGGACAAAAGTGCATATTGGCAACCTTGGGAATGAGGCCGCAGATCAGCTCGCAAAAGAAGCAGCCCAAAATAATGATGCAGAGACACTGCAAATTCCATGGCCCACCTCATATCTAAAAAAGAGCTTGAAACAGGTCGCTTTCACACTGTGGCAAGAGGCATGGAACAACGATGAGACAGGACGTCGTGCGTATGCGCATCTGCCAAAGGTTGATCCAGAACGTCTTATAGTAAATCCACAACTGGTCTACTATATTACCGGGCATGGCCCGTTCCCAGTCTACTTTGAAAGATTCGGCAAGACGACTACCTCCTTATGTTGCTGCGGTGAACTGGGAACGCCAGAACACTATGTCGAAAAATGCTCACTAACGGAGGATCTACACATCCCGTTCCCAGAGACAAACAGATTAGCCTTCAGCAGGTTCATAATTAAGCAGCGACATCTCAAACGCAGCATTACAAAAATTGTTGACAAGCTTATGGGCTTAGGAACAAACCTATGCCAAGTGTAAACCATTTAAGAGTACTTAGTGCATCATGCAACATTCCCATACCAGCTAAAGGAAGCTCACTGGCAGCATTATATAATTGTAACTGCACATATGAATGGCTCTAACTTATTATGTATGCAGCAGTAGTATACAAGTACTTTGTCTTCATAAAACGCAGTAATGGCAGCATCTGTAATCACAGTCAGCAGCATCATATGTACACATGAAATACTAAATGTATGCTTTATGTACTCCTATATTCTGCCACCAATGCACTGTTATCTTCGTATTTTTGTAACGCCAGTCTGCAATTTCACTATACGTATTAAATTTGCAATGCGTATTTCCCCCCGGTATTTAATTCAATAATCATGTATATAACTCACTATCTCGTATCAGTATAATCTCACCCTCTCTATGTTTCAATATCACCGCACTATGCATCTCAAGTCTGTAATTTATATACGCCATTATTACACACTCCTATATCCTGTCACCAAGTGAACTGTTTTGTTTATGTATTCTTGTAGCGTCTGTCTGCATATCTTGCTACGTATTTAACATTATAATACGTATTTCTCTCCCATATTTAATTCAGTAATCCTGTATATAATTTATTATCTTATATCAGCATAATGTCACCCTTTCTATGTACCAATTACCTTACTATGTATTTCAAATTTGTAATTCATATATCCTCCTTGTATAACTCAGTAATCCGGTATCTAATTTAGCATCTTGCATCAGTATAAACTCACAAGGTACTTCATGTCACATTTTATTCAGTAACAGCATGTTTCATGTTTCAGTATGTTCAGTTTCCCATGTTTCTTTGTCTTTCAAATATCAGTATAACATAAGTATTAGTATCAGTATCTTATTTCAGTATATCCTCATTATGTTACCCTCGTGTTTCAGAATGCTCAGATACAATGTGCTTTACTATGTACCTCAAGCACCAGTATAACCTTTCTATACAATTCAATATTGACATATGTATATCTCTCCTGGATATAATTAAGTATTCCGTATATAACTCAGTACTTTGTAGCAGTACATTATGTATTTCACGTATTAGAATGTACAATTATAGTATGTTATATGTTTCAGTATGTTCAGCATTTCCTGTTCCAACATGTTTTTCAAGTCTCAGTACAATCTCACTATGCCTTCTATGTTTGTTATACAAATATCTCTCTTGTATATAATGCAGCAATCCTGTATATAATTCAGTATCTTATATCAGTATAATCTTACCATGCATTTCACGTTCCGGTATGCTCTGTTATAGTATGTTTTCTGTCTCAGTACGTACAGTATTTCATGTTTCATCAGGTATCTCATGTAATTAGCGTAATTAGTAATATCTCACTATATATTTCATGTTTCAATATGCTCAGTCATAGTATGCTCATGTTCAGTATGTACAGTATTTAATGTTTCACCATGTATTTCAAGTCTCAGAAGTATCTGTATAACCTCATTATGTATATCATATCTTAGTATGTTCAGATACAGTAAGTGTCATAATTCAATATGTATAATACTTCCTGTTTCAATATGTATTTTGAGCATTAGCATAATCTTACTATGCATTACATGATTCTATACCATATTGTACTCCAATATATAATTTAGTAATCTGGTATATAATTCAGCAACTTGTGCATACTAATGTCTGATAATTCAGCCTGCAGCAGCAGTGATGACCCTTGTTTAGCCATGTCATTTTCTACAATATTTGTAAAATAATTTCCCAGTGGCCGCAAGGGTATAGCTGATGCAATGTGGCCTGCATCAGACGCTGGGTTTCAGTGGTCGGTGCGAGGCGTTTTTGTGGACTCAGTGACCATGGCACGTTTCACTAGACACAGGTGGACGTGGCGCTATACCAATTAACCCTAATGGTAGAGGGATGGTGCCCACGTCCTCCGTCGCATGTCGCATGTACTGACATGTAGCCAATTAACTGTATTGAAAATTCTGTCTGTAAACAGATGATATTACAATGACCTGTCATTTTGTTTTTCTTAAAAGCAAGTTGAGATGTCATTCTAATAAATGCTGTCTGCTCTTGTTTGGTAGGTTTACAGAAATCCTTTTTTAGCCCAAAGGAATGTTAGCTCAGAAGGACTGGTAGTCTCGAAACGGCATTTTGCGTCGGTTCACTATAAACGGCAAATCACTTTTTAAACTGTTATCACCATATATTATCACCCTGTATTATACTTAAAAAATTTAGTAATGAATCTACAACAATGTATATATGTTTCTTGCAGTGTAAAAAAATTGTGGTACCTAGAGCCATCAAATTTTGAATCTCTTGTATTATCTATTTAATATTTTGTAAAATTTTAACAAATTTTTAATTAACAACCTCAGAGATTTGAATGCGAACAATGGCAACACCGTATGGAAAAAACATTTTTATCTCCAGCATGCAAGACTGTTTATCGGAAATTCTAAAGATATGCTGTTTTTAAAAATTTTGTGATATTGCCGTTGAATTGAATTTTATGTGTAGAACATGATATTTAATAAATAAAGATAACACACAGAATGTTAAAAAAATCTCCCCTTAAGGCATAATATAAAATCTGAAAGCTTTCAGATTCTTTTTTATTCATTTATTTGTGGCTTGTATTCTTTATTTATTTATTATTATTATTTTAAAATTAATCTGAAAGCTTTGTATGCTTACAATGTATATGAGATTTTAAAAACACATAATAATTACTGTTTTCCACTTACATAATACTACACTTCTTTTTCATTTCTTTTGATAAATAATAATTGTATATAAAAATTTTTTAATTCTAATGAATCCAGCTAGTGTAATTTCATAAAAACATCTAACATTTCTAATTAGACATCTCATGAACTAATTATTTAAGTCAATCAGATTAAAATATAGAAAATATATCCTTAAAAATTACATTTATTCCTTTTAAGTCATTTGTTTTCTCAATCAGTAACAGATAGGTTAAATGTGAAAGTTAAATAATTTTATACTTTTCTGAATGGCAATGGCTCGGCATCCTTAGTTATGGTAGAACAAACCATGAAAGCTGCAGACTACCTGAACATAACTGTGGATCAGTTGTACCCTTACATGGCATTTTTCTTCCCAACTGGAAATTGAATCTTTCAACAGGCAACGCCCCCATGGCACAATGCTTGAATTGTGTTAGAGTGGTTGGAGGACCATAAGAATGAATTCCAGTTGTCCTGACCCACCTAACTCACTAGACCTTAACCCAATAGAGCACATTTGGGATTTCATGGGGCAGCAGCTGAGAACTCAAACATCACAATGTCAGAATATTTTGAATTTGTGTGGCTTTTGCTTAGAGATTTGGTATAACATGTCTCTAGTCATTTATCAGGAACTTATGGCATCCACGCCAAAGTGAGTTGCAGCAGTTTTGCAGGCCAAACATCATGCAATGCGTTACCTAATTTCTCCATTTCTGATTTGTCTTCTTTCAGATGTTATTTGTTTAATTATTGTATGCTGTCAACAAGAACACATATAATTTTCTGGTAACTCTTGTAAAAGTGTGAGGAAAGGTAGACTTCAAAGAAATGTGTTGGTAACATAAGTTATAAGTATATTGAATAAAACTAAATAAGGAAATACAGTCAAAAGTCGTTAATCCGGACTCATCGGGACTTTGGCGATTCCGCATTATCGATTTTTCCGGATTATAGATCATCAGTTTAAATCTCGTAAGATGGCATGCAGAAATTCTAAAATTAAAAATATGAAACCGTAATTTCTGAAATAAAGAACAATTATGATCTAAAGGGTATCAAAATTTACAAAAAAAAAAAAAAAAAAAAGCTTAATATTTATTTGTTTACTTTATTAAACATTTCTTTCAATGTAAGTTGTTTAAGTTGCTTCGTTTTATGTGATAATACTTTCTCTTTAATTCTATAAACAGACATAATTTCTTGTTCAGTTACAAATTTCCGCTGTTCAAGTCCCATTATTGCTGTGCCGAGAATACCGACTACTTGTCAATTGAAATTTTTTCGTTTTCACTAAACTCTCTGTTACCTTCTTCGTGTCTTTATCCATTTTTTGCAGCAATTTCACTTTTTGTTTGATGAACATCGAAACATACTTTTGTTTTGTAGATCCTTTGGGAGTTCCAGCATCGGCAGTTCTATTTGACATAGTCGAAAGCTCAAGTTTACTTTTATAAAATTGCTCTTACAGTCTGCAAAAAACAATAATCCGAATCCAATTCGAAGATTAAGGAACAATGCAATCATCAACATCAACTGAAATAGATAATTAGATAATTTTAGCTTATACCGTCCGTTATACATTAAACGTGCACGCGAAAACGTATTCTGCGCTTGCGCACACGCATATGCGCAGTTGTAAAGGTCTTACACGCACGCGTAAACGCCTATGCGCATGTGTCAACGCGACGCATGTGCAGAAAGTTTTTAGCTTTGAGGTCCGGATTATGGGTGTCCAAATTAATGACTTTTGACTGTACATGAAAAATGAAATTCCATCTGGTATGCATTTCTTTATTGTTTTGAGATATTTATCATTGTTGTCTATTTTTTATAGGTTTCATCATTTTATAAAGAAGATCTAGCAGATTATCCACAAGAATTAATAAAAATTTTAGAAGAGTATTATTCTGTTTTGGATCCAAGCATGAGAATGGTAATGTATGTTAACAGTATTTTTTCTAAAATGACATATTTCTTACGAAACTCCCTTCCCCTAAAAATAGGGAAAGAAATTTATGCTACAGAATTGTTGTCAGATATGAATTGAAGATTCATTAAATTTTGCAGGAAATATTTTCTTATGTAACTTCTTGTTTGTTGCTAATGTAAATTTTCGTGATATCGTTTTTAAGTAACAATGATTTGGATTGTTAATATGTCCTTTTTAGACTATTTACATCATTTGCATATATTTTATTAAGTTTCTCATAATAAGAATAATACTCTCTCTGTGTGATATTTTAATGTATTTTTAAAACTTTTAACATATTTTTAATCTGGAATTAGTTTATATTTTTTTAATATTCAAACTGTGTGGTACAGTACAGAAAGAAAATATGTCATATTTTTGTGTTGTGTGAGTGTTATGATACAGAAAGAAAATATGTCCTGTCTATTATTTAAGAATGCACACCCTCAAGATGAATTCTTTACTTTTCTGTCTTGCCTTGCAAACCTGTAATATCTACTGCAGTAGATGTTTGAATCTCTTGCCTTTTCCCATTACTTTATTTCCACAAAGTTTGTTTTGATTTTGCACTAATGCCAAATTGTTTTGCAATTAAAAATAATTTCAAGTCATCATCACCACCTGTTTCACTAGGACTAATCCAGAATTTTGCTCTTTTGATTAATAAGAACATTATTTATAATACATCTGTAATTAAAGATGAGGAAACAAAACTAGGGAAAAAATTGTAATAATTAAGAGAATTCAGATGTTACAAGTTGGCAAATGCTACTAACAATTTTATCAGTTTAATTTTGGGATAGTGCAGCAATTTTATAAATTAAAGCTTTAAGAAAATTAAAAACTTGGAATCTGAAAATTGTAGATTACAATCCGATACACTAATTAATAGAAGCCACACACTCTCTGTTGAGTATTTTGTTCCTGAAAAGTTTAACAGACCTTTTAAATCCCAATTTTTATCTTTAATTTTTTGTCTATAATCAAGAACATATTCATTCAAAAGCAATTTCAAAATTGAAGGCTTTAAAATACTTCCATAATAAGAGTCTATTTTTAATGCTTCAGGATTTCTTATCTGTATTTTGGTATGGTCAAGAAGTTTTCTTAGTCCATTTACATCGTTAGACTTTCTAATAACTGAAATACTTAAAAGCTGTCCTAAATGCGAGTTAATTAAGGTGTTCGTTTGCCTAAATCTGGAACATAATGGTTCAAGAGCAGCTTCATAATTATTTTCAATAAGAGAAAAACCTGGCGGCTGGACCGCCAAGAAAATTTTTTAAGTAAATTAATTCTATTTTTGACAAATTGAGATTTTTATCAATCACAGTTTCATATTGTCCAATGAATTCTAACCACTACGAGGTATCGCCAGAAAATTTATTTGTTGTAAATTTGACCGAATGTATTTCAGTATTTTGAGAAAGACATTGTAGATGGGTTTAAAACAGTATTGTTTGTAGTCTGACACATACAGGAAACACTATTAACTTTATTTTAATTCTTCAATTTTTTTCATGCAGTTTACATTTGTAGTCTATTAAATTATCTAAGTATTCTTCACTATTAATTTTTTCACTTTCAGTATCTTTTTAATTAGTTAAGTTCAATATTTCATCATAAATTGATTTCATGTTATTAGTTTTTTCTGTTGTGACAAAAGAATTTTCAAAACTTTTGAATAATTTTTATTGATATTATCATCAATATTTTTTTATTAGTTTTTTTTCCCTTTTGGAAAAATCTCTTCAATTTATCAATCTCCATCTTGAACAATAAAAACAAAACTTGCTCCTTTTTTCACGTATCCAAAGTAAAGAGGATCCAAGCAGTTTTAATTAATCCAATACAAAGAGATGATAATATCGATTTGAAATTCATTCATAGAATATGTTTATCTTCCTGTATGAATGTATGCATCATTATAACAAAATATTATTTTTATTTATATTCATTTTTATTTTCAGTGCTTTTGTAGAGCTTTAATTCTGATGAGGAATCGAGGCATTATACCTCCCTTAGATGTGATAACACTGTTTTTTAAGTTGCTGCGATGCAATGACAAAATCCTTCGGAAGCATTTGCAAGTTCATATCACTACTGATGTCAAAAATTTAAATGCTAAGCATAAAAATGCTAAAGTAAATTCTGTAAGTATGAAGAAAAATCTCCTATTTAAATTTGTTTCTTTATGAATTTTTAAATTTCTAAAAATGTATATGAAATTTATTATTAAAATGCCATACACTTTTTATACCTGATAGAAATTTCTTATGAAAACTAAAGAACTACATAATTTATGTATCTTGTGGATAGCATTTATATGATGAGTGACAAGCATTGTAATTATTTTGAATTTCAAAATGTTAAAAATACATAATTTTGAATATATATATATATATTCAAAATTAATTTTGCTTTTTTTTAACATGTAATGCTTTCTATTTTTTAATTTTTCATGTACTACCTTTGGGTACAACTCTTTCAAGCAATAGGAATTGTAAACTTGCAGACTACAACTATTTTCTCTTTTTTTTTTTTTTTTTTCTGAAACTCCAGCAATTGCGCAGATCATCTCTTAGTTTTTAAACTTTGATTTTGAAATCTTTTAAGGGAGCTTTGACTAATGACTTTTGAGTTTATATATGTATCTAATAGGAGTTATGGATTTAATCAAATTTAAATCACAGTCTTGGGCATATGTATATGTATAAATGGTGTATATTATACTGATTAAAATGAATTAAGCAAAATTTTTGATGGAAATAAAGCATGCATTAATGCAGTGGTCTCAAACTGGTGAGCTGCATATGGCAGATCAATACATTTCAGTTAATGCAGTGTTTAGTTTGTTTTAATACACTACTTATAGGTTTTGATATAGCATTAATTCATTGTATTGAATGCAATTTGACGTTTATTAAGAAAAGTAGTAGCAAACATTTCAGCAGTCACTACATTCCAACTCAGTTCAGAGCTAGGCCTGGTTTATAGCTAATCATGCATACATAATGCATATATAACAGCATCCTGACTAACCCAAGGGGAAGTTAAGGGGGAAAAAAGGACATTAATCCTTGCATCTCAGGGAATGACAATTTAAAATATGAACATAAACAACTTTACAAACATGTGGATTGTTTTATAAGTGTGTTGTTATTGAATGAGAAAGAAATAAGATAAATAAAGGTGAGGTGATTGCGATAACACATAAGTGCCCATTATAATTCAAGCACAGCCAAGGATTTTGAGTTATGCAATATCTTGCTCTGAAATGCAAATAAAAAATAAATACTTCCTGATTATAAGCTCTATAATAGTGGTACTAATCTCTCATTTACTAAATTTTTTGGGTGACCTCTTTTTTTTTTTTTTTTAATTCTAAAATATTCCAGTTATTTGAGCTTTCCAGTTAGTTGAATGTTGGATAGTCGGGGTTTTACTGTAATAATAATAATGGTAATTATCTTTTAATTTTTTTAAATGTTATCTTTTGGAAGATATGACAATGTTATTATTTCTTTTTGTGTGATTCGTCAACCAATTTTTAAACTAATTTGTGTAAAAATTGATTTATTTGTTTTTCCTATCAAATCTTTTATAGCAAATTAGACTTTTGTCCCTTGAAGTTTTTAGTATGGTTCGACTGTATCAATAAGTTGTCTAATAATTTCCTTATAATGTGTCTCACCTCCTGAAGATGAATATTTTATATGTACAAGCACTTGAATGGAATCGATAAAAAAAACCACCTTCTCCTCCAACCTTGTATTCAAGGCTGTATTGATAAAGAGAACTGCAAAGATTGCATCATCAAAATTACCTGCTTGCAGATACGTAGTCTTTCAGAAAGAGGATATCCCTGATAAATAATTGGGTGAATACTGAGAGTTCAGTCAGAGTTTGATCTTAGATGATCTCGCTGGCCTCTTTTTTTTTTTTTATGAATATGAAAAACTTTTTCTGTTCAAGTTTCGGCATTCCTTCTTGTTTAATGTATAAAACACATAAAAAATAATTAAATTTTTAAATAAATGTGTAAGCTTTTTCCAATTTCTGAAAAAGGGGAATTATTGTCTGGAACTGATGAAAAGGGTGCACAGAGCAAAAAGAAGTTGAAAACCACTGCCTTAGGAAGCCTTCATGTGCTTTGCCATATTCCTCATAAATTATTACTGTTAAAAAATTTCAACTGTTTCAGACTAAGCTTTCTTTTTATGTGAAAGAACAAGTTCAAGATTTAGTTCCAGCCACTTTCAAAGGATCCCATAAGTATATGCTGTTAGTTGTCTGCTAGTATGGAATATTTTAATACTGATAAAATTTAAATCAAGTTTTGGAAAGCTTAAAGACTTGTATTTCGATTAGTTAGAAAAAAAAAAAAAAAAAATGTTTATTTCAGTTTGTAGCCAGTACAGAGCTCATTTTTATTGCAGAAATTCTTTTTATTTACCTGTAAGTATCTGATTCAAAAGAACATATTTTTCTTTCATTGACATGTTACTATTTTAATTTATTTATTTTTACTATTTTTTATTTATTTTATTCTAATCGAAGTTATAAACTGAAATAATGCAATTTTTGTTTTTGTCAGACACGCATATTTTAGCATTAGTTTACCCATTTTGCAATTTATCAAAATTTATCTTTAGGTGTTGCAGAACTTCATGTTTAAAATGTTGTCAGATAATAATTCTACAGCAGCAAAAATGTCTCTGGTAAGCCGAAATTTTATTTTCATAAAATAAATGCATAGTTTTATGTTTCTAATTCTTAAAAAGGATTTAAATTTTTATTTTTATAAAAGCTTTTGTTGAAGGTCTTTTAAGAAGGGCAAACTGTTTCTTTAAAATTATAAAATTGGTTGAGTTGTCTCTTGAGCTGAAATTTGTTGTCCACTAGTGGCCAAGCAAATAAGATTACTAAACACTTGTAGCTCTACCTGGCTTCAAATTCTGCAGGTTGGCTGTTTAGGCATTTCCATGATATTTCTCAGGTGTAATAGGAATACAAATCTGTTTCCTTAAGAAATTCTTTAACGAAGGCATTTCTTCTCTTGGGCAAATAGTCTTAGTGGTCCTTCCCATAATCTTATATAAATACAAATCTTTGAAATTTGATCACATCAACAGTATTTCATTCTAGTTATTAAAAAAGTTAATTACATTCTATTATTATATCTCTGTGATTTAAGTGTGCTGATATTTTAAATGTTTAAGCATTACTCTGTGAAAGTGTCATATAAAGTACTTGTAAAATGTAATCTTTTAGTTACAAACAGTAAAATGTAATCTTTTAGTTACAAATGAAGTTTAGATTGGTTTATTTAATTATGGCAAAGCACACTAGAGCTATCTGCCTAAGGGGAGGAATGCCTTCATGGATGACTTTCTAAGGGAAACTGGCTTGTATACATGTTACACCTGGGGAAAACAACGAAAATGCCCATACAGCCAGCCCTTCAAGGGATTCGAACCTTGGACCGAACTAGTGGTGTTCAGCGACTTTACCGCTCCGCCGCTGGTGGGCCAACAAAGTTTAGAATGTGGGAAGTTCCAAAAGTGCATGTATAACAGTAGGACCAAATTTTAATTACATTATCAAATAAAATGAGATGTTATTTTGGGTGAATTTCAACTAAAATTATTTTAACTAATTTGTTTCTAAAGGAATCCTAAAAATTTCTTTTCAAGGAGAAAAGATTTGACTATAATAATGATACTATGTATAATATTTTTGTTTTTCTTTTGCATTAAATTAGCTTTAGATGAACTTTTTTTATCTTATGTTTAAATTAAAAAAAAAAAAAAGCTTTACAAAAATTTAGTTGCTATGAAATTAATCTTTTTCAAATTTTAGTAATGATAATTTCTAGGAAAATTAAAATTTGAAATTTATATTAAAAATAATGGTGTTTTTCTACTAACTCCATTGGTTGATCTCTCCTCAGTCTACATGCGCACAATTTAGTGTGATTTCAGATTTTACTTGCCACTGTAAATTTTGCTTTGTAGCACTAAAAAGAAAAATCATTCACTGCAAAAGTATTCTTAAATTCAAAAATAATTAAAAAATTGCTTAAGGATTTGATTGTGATAATTAAAAATTTCTTCTTATTATATATTAAAAATTAAGCTTGTTCTAAGTTTCGAAGGTAAAACAAACGTGAAAAACAAATTTTTTGAAATTTATTCTTAAAAGTATTTGAATGTGTGTTTAAATGTGAACAGATTTGATAACTGAAATCAATTTCAACAGTTGCACTGAAACCAGTATCTCTTTGAAATCTATATTTGTTATCTGTCCTTTTATTAAATTTATGATTTAAATAAAGCTCGCATGAAGTATTTTATGTGTGACTATCTAAATGACCAATCCTTTGTTTGTGCTTATTTGTATTTTCATACAAAAGCAAAAAACAGTCCCTTCTCCCCAATTTCAGTTATGCTAAGCATCTTAGTTTTTTCTGCACTGTTACTTTTTCAACATTCAGAATGTCCAGAAATCTCATTTAACTGAGTGTCAGCTTTTTGGAGGTCTTTTAGTCCTGTCCCTACTATCTAACAATGTTGCCAATATTACATGTTATCAGGTATTGGCTTGGTGGAAAATCCAATGTTTTTTGAGCAAATTCAGTCTTTTCTTCCTGATGCTACTCACATATGGAATTTCAGGCATTCATCATTCATCATCTGCTCATGAGTTGGTAATTTTGAAATCCATGTTTCAATGGATTGTGAGCTAGAATGTGTCTTATCAGTCACTTGTATGTTACTGACTTCTGTAAGAATTTCTGAATTTCTTGCATTATTTAATTTTCTGCATTATTTTTACTGAATTTCCTGCATTATTTAATGCTGAAGCATAGTTAAGTGTTTCGCCACGATGTGTGTGCCTTATCATTTTAAGTGCTTCATTGCTGTTTATCTCAAGTTCAGCACAAAATTCAACCACATTCTTTTATTTTATTTTCAAAGGTACATGCTACACATGCTTGACAACAAAACATACAGAATCTGCAAGTGAATTGGAAGATTTTGAAATGTAAATAAAATTGCAAAATAACTAAATGCTATGATATACTTATTTTTATTAGAAAATATGCATGCTCCTTAGCATTTGCTGAACACCATTCCACTGATAAAATTAACCCTCTGAACTTTATGGATTTGCCTTGAAATTTCAAAGTTCTCCAGAATATCATGAATAAATGATATTTTGTGGATTATAATTTCAAAATTACCCTCTCGCCTTTTTACCTTGACTTCTGTCCTTCCATTATACATTCAGACCTGAAATCAGATACACCAGGAGCTGGAAATTTTTTTTGCATATTATGATTGGAAAGCTATTCTTCTATAATCTTTAAATTTAATTCCTTCAGGATGCCCTTTACTTCATCTTATGTGCTTATTCAGCTGATCAAAAGAACTTCTCTTACCCAGCTTAACGTCTTGGAAGTTTGTATCTGAACCAGTATTTGAACCTTCAGTTCTATTTTGAGAGGTGTTGGTGGTCAATACCAGCACTCATCAAATAAAAAGACAAGGGAAAAAACTGCACACACACTTTGAGTCTGATGATCATTCACATTGAATAACAATGTAGTTATCGTTGTTCTTTTGAAGACTTTCACAGCAAACACGTGTTGCTTGCCAGTCCAGGAATTCATCTCATACTGATTGCTATTCCAGGTCATACTTTGTGGTGCTTTTTCACTTCTGTATTGATGTTGAAAATGGTACACAGCATTACCTAATCATCTGTTTAATCGACCTTGTACTTGGTGCTTCTATGTTCTGTTATTGAATACTAACAACAGTGACTGTTGACACATTGCTGTAGAACCCTTTTGAAATAGAAGAGTTATGATGTCTAATATCAGAAAAGAGAAATGGAGACAATTTTTAAACTTTCAGTGTGGCCGGATAAATGGAGATATGAGAAGTGGTAATAAAAGTTTATTTAACATATCAGAGATAAGGATGATAAAAAAAGAGTGAAAACCACACATTATAACAGTATCTTTTATTTACATGAATTGATTCTTTTTCTGAATGTATTTTAATATATCATAAACTGTTTTGTTTTAATGTTCTGGATGACATAGAGGCCATGGTAAGGAATCATTCTTGCACGTACTTTTGTGAGTAATTTGTATGCGAGACTGCTATAACATGTAGATGTGCACCTCCCTTTTTGGCTGCAATCGGCCGCATTAAAAGTATATAAATATATGTATATATATATATATATATATAGAGAGAGAGAGAGAGATGTATATATATATTCACTCTGTTATTCGTCTCAGTGAGCTCAGTTTCTTTATTCTTATATGCTTATAAATTGTGCATTTTTTGCTTTAAAAATGATTGAATTATGTTGTTCTTATCTTCCAATTAAGGTTTTAAGGTTTTTATGCTTGCATGTTATAGTAGTAGAATTATCAACAATTTAAAAGTTGTTTCTGTAAGCCTAATTTTTTTTTTTTTTTTTTTTTTTTTAACCGTAGCAGCCGTATTTGTTTACTTTTGAAACTTAGCAGAATAGTGAATTTTTTGCCAATCTAGAGAAACTAAACTTTGCAACAACAAAGTAACGTCTTCTTTTACTAGTGCAAATTAAATTATGCTTAATCCATTTTGGAATTATCATTTAAGTTATTAAATTATCTCATATACTGACTCAGCATGTAGCGTCCACAACAAGTTAAGTCAGTTTCTACACCTTCAGTGTCTTTTTGCCAAATGACATCAAAAGTTAACTTTCAGTTTTGTGCATCAAAAAATCTGCCTTCTTGCCCACTGGCCGAATTGCTTGTTTTTGCGTAGAAACTAATTTTAATTGTAAAAATATTTTTTAATTGTTTTAACTGTATTTGGTGTTTTATATTTTTCTATATCTTTCAATTTTTATTATAGATATTTTGAATTTTTATGTATTTTTGTCTTGTCTCGAAGTAAGAACTGAAGTAATTGAATGAGAAATGCATCTCTAATGAAATTCGAGGAAATAAATTTAAATGAAATGCAGGAAAAAGTGCATTAAAAGAAATGGGTTAAGAAAATAATATGTACTTGCATTCTTCTTCAAATCTTTCTGTAATTTTGTTTGTGCTAGGCTTCTCCCAAAGTATGCAGTGATCAGTTTATGCTTTAAAAAAATCAGAGAATTGTGGTTACTCAGCTTCATGCATTCATTGGCAACAGTGGCTATTAAAGAAATGCATTTGCTTGTTGTTTCCTTTAGAAAAATTTCAGCAAAATTTTTTATTCTTACAGAAATTGTACCATAATTTCTTCCATTGCTGGCAAATTCCACAAGCTCATATTTTAAAACTTGGGCAAAAAATATTATGATTCATTTATAAAAACCATTGGATCTTGGAATACAACAAAAAAGAGCATTTACGAAAATGTTACCTTTTTATTTGGTTTCTAATTGCAATTCATTCATTTAAAAGTATAATTATTAATATGTTTATAATTACATATGAATGTTTAAACCATCTTGTTATGCATTGCAGGCAGTTGTATCTCAATTTGATTGTACCTGATAAAGATTTAGTTATGCTTATATTTATTTACAAAATTTTTTCAGGATATCATGATTGAACTTTATCGTCGGAATATCTGGAGAGATGCAAAAACTGTGAATGCTATAGCTACAGCATGCTTTTCCAAAGTTAACAAAGTAATGTTTTTAAAACTTTTAAATTTCAAGTATATGCTGTAAAGTTAGTTTTGTGTCCTTAATTTTCCTTTTTTTGTCCTCTCTTTTTTTAATGTCATATTTTAGTTCTACAATTTTTCTTTAATATGTTATATAAAATTAACGTTATATTCAACACTGAGTGTGCATTATAAAGTAATTTAAATTTTACATCATTTTTTTAAAATTACATGTGCCTATAGATGGTAGTAATTTTCGGAATAGTTAAGAATAATAAATTAATATTAAAAATAAGAAAAGTTTACTTGACCAAAATACCAAACGTATGAATGAATAGGTTAAAAAGTGATAAATTAAATTTTAATGAAGCAGGAGCAAATGAAATTAATAGCTCCATCTAAAGAACCTGAAGTTATTATGCATTAGAGAATGTAATAAATTATATAAAACACAGTAAGCACACAATATGTATACAACACAAGATTATGCTTAATTACTTTACATTTTATTTAATAGTGCATAGACAAAGGATATCAAATAGTTCTTTACTTATTCATGTAAAGTATATTCAAATAATTTGTAAAAGAATATATATATTTATCAATCAGTTGTGGAAGCGGGTGGAGAAATTCTGAAAAACCATCTTGTATAGAAATTTTGTACATTTTGACTTTTAATGTGTGCATGTTAGTAAGTGCATGTGATTTTTAATGGATGTACATTTTATTTTAGATACTAGTAGCTGCCCATCAGTTTTTCTTGGGTGTTGATAAAGAAGACGACGAAGAAAAGAGCGATAGCAGTGAGTCTGAAGTAAGTATAAGGATCTTTTAAGTACATGTAATAAGAAATGTTATTTTGAATAAATACTGGATAAATGTATAATAATAATTAACTAATAAAGTGATACTGATAAAATAAGACATTTCTATGAACAAAACATTTTTCATAAGAGGTTTCTTGCACTCTCCAAAGTATGTCAAGCAGTAGTAATTAAAAAATGCAGTCTATTAGTATTTTAAATAAATTTATGAGTTTTTCAAAAAATTAAATTTTAATTCTAAAAATTAATGGCATTTTCCTCAGTTAAAGCAGTAAAGTATGGAATTTTCTGAGAAATATTAAATTATATAAAGCAAATGTTCTTTTATATGCTTTTCTTATCCAGGAAGACATATTCATTTAATAGATTTCTGCGATATGGTACACTCTAAACTCGAAAGAGTAGTATCCGACTCTAAAGGACTGATATCCCACCTCGCTCTAATACCAAAATGGCACCCACCTCGAAGGAGGGACTTCACTCTAGTAAAAAGCGGTCCCTTCTCACACAAAAAAAGGAGTGACCCTTTCTTTGTTCGCTCTTTTTGATAGCGAGATATCGTCCAATATTCGGGTGAAACCACAGACGTTACAAGGAGTTATAATACTCTGCTCACTCCTTGATGGTGTGATTTTTATATATTTATATTATTTGCAAACTTAAAATTGGTATTTGCTGTATGTAAAGTTTATGGCTTAGGTAAAGTTTTAGATTTCTGGTTAATATTATCTCTCAAAAAAAAAAAAAAAAAAAAAAATTAATTTACTTTTTGACGTGCTATTGTGATTTTAAATATGTGGCATATACATCTGTTTTAGATTTGCTATCTATGTACTTACAAAAACATTTATTGGTGATGAAGAAGACTTTAAATCAAAATAGACCATCACTGAAATAAAAAGCACAGTTTAAAGACAATCATATCTTCATTGTTTGGACATATAGTTTTTCTTTCCAAATCTAACAAAATATATATTTCAAAAAATTACATCCACACTAAAATATTAGAAATTCGGTGTCATATTGCTATATCTAACATTCTGAAATGCTTAACACTATCACTATCTCACAGTACTTCTGATATGAAATTACTTTGAATACACAGAATATATTTTATTTTACAAAAACATGGTTTTCGCTTTTATCTATGTGTAGTAAGTAATAAAAATAAGGAAATCAATGCAACTTATACATAACAACTGGAATAGCAAGAAATTCGAATTGAAAACTTGGTTTTTGAATAAAAAATAAGGTCTTTCAGGTACTTAAAACTTTGAATAACTGTATCAGAAATTTTCAAAATTTGATTTGAGAAATCAAAATGCTTAGTTTATAAAGTATTTCTCCTGCCTTCTTGGCATGCCTTTGTGGTGTGGTGGTCTGCACGCTGGGCGCGTGTTCCAGAGGTCCACGGTTCGATTCTCAGCGAAGGCGGTTGCATATTTTTCATCTTTCCTGCTTCCAAAAAAAATATCTAATGCCTCAACAGGTTTCATAACAGAAATTAAAAAATCATAACGTAGTGATAGACATTCTGAATTTTGCATACATATTTTAATTTTAAAAAACAAATTATGATTATTCATAGCTTTCATTCACAAGATTAGAACATGCAATCATGTAAGCTAAGTTTTCCATTAAATAATAGTCGAAAATTAATTTATTAAAAATATTTCTTGAAAAATTTTATAGTGAAAATTTTATCATGAAAATTTGAATGCGTTAAAACAGCTGATCATGTATATATATATATATATATATATATATATATATATATATATATATATTGTTACGTTTTTCTCTTCTCTGACACCAGTTGTTACATTATTTTCTTCCTTCACGTTCGTACGGATTTGGAGTGAAGTCAATCGAGCAGAAGAACAGCATGGGAAAGTTGTAGACACATCCACGTATGCGCAAATTTAGCTTCTCCCATTGGCCACGGCTTACACCCTGTTCTGGCAAGTGTGAATAAAATTCCCTTATTTTAAGCCCTTATGACTACGCCTCTATGCCCCTTACTCCGCCGTCTGAACGCAGCCTAACACACTCTCTCGACGATGCACTAACGGCGATACACTATGAGACTCTTTCGGTGCACTTGACGACCCACTCGGCACTTGCTGCCCGGCTGTCAACTCGATCAACTCCGCAGGGATCAACTCCGCAGGGATTGACTCGCTAGACGAGACACCAACTCGATACTAACTATCTTACACTCTAGACGAGGTACTCTGACTCGCCGTCTCGATGAAGCACACACTCGATACTAACTCACTCTCTGCGTACCGGCAGGGTTTATATAGCTTTTGGCTGGTGTTCGAGAACATTCTGGGCTAAACCGGTAAGAATTTGTTCCAGAAGGTTCTCCATCCATTCATGGTATATCGCCAATTTTGTCGCCAAATGTGGCAACCCTGCCTTCCCTTGCCATTTTATGGCAACCCTAAAACTGCTTTATGGGGAAGCTATCTTACTGCGCCTGGACATTTCGTAACAATATATATGTCTCAGTAAACCTGTATTATAATCTGCTATATTTAACTTCCTAAAATGCTACTTATTGAATGACTATTTTAATAAAATTTGTGAATTGATGTTACTGGTAGTTTGTCTACTTGAGCATAATATGCATAAAAAATCAAATAATAAATTTTAATACACATTGAAATAAAAAAATGTGAATTTAATTTCTCTTACATGAAAATTATTCAGCTTTATTTGCAATGTGTGAGATTCAGAAAATAAGTAACCATAAAATACTCTCATGCTATTGTTTTTAACTTCATATATTGCAAAAAATGTTGAAAAAGAAATGTTTCTATTTCTTATAACAAAATTATGAAGAGCTTAAAATTAATTAACCTATTTCCCCAAATTATGAATAAAGCTTAAAGTCTTCAGTTAGCTTATAACACTTTTTACTTTTGAGAAGTTATACATATACAAATTCCTATACATTAATCATTACAGGTGAATAAATGTTTGCATATATTTTTAGACTATAACTTATTGTTATATATGCTAATTCTAATTCCAAGTCTCATATGCAAAGAATAAAGTAAATTTTAAAGTTAAATAATATAGATTAGCTCAAATGTGTAAGATAAAAATTCAGTTTTCATAATTTTGCCGAAAATTCTTATGTATTTTATTTATTGATTAAATATAAGTAGAAATCATTAACATAACTGCAGAATTATAATTATTTCCATGAACAAAGTAATTTAAATATAAATGAAAACAAGCAATGTCTGAAAAACTTTTTATTAGGAAATATATGCACATACAATATATAAATGGATAATATGACACTAAAGATATGGCAATAAAATGACATGACAAAAAAATGACATTAAAAATCTAAAAAATAATAAAAAAAATCTATTAAAAGGTAATATAAGTTGAAAACGATACGACTTCACCAGAGAATTGAATAAAGTATATGATTTTTATTTCTTGATGACATGCTGCAATTCTACCAAATAATTTCCTCACTTGTGTTATAAAAAATTAAAACTATAGTATGGATTTCTTTTTCACCTCTGTTCTTCCTATTTGAATTAAAAATGCATGCAAAATTGAATTTAAATAATTAAATTCGATAGTGTTGTGTAAATTGTACGAAAATAAAAATAATTTTAAGAAGTGTTTACAAAAAGTACCATCCATGCATATAGGTTTTATCGTGTTAGCAGTATGTAATAAAAAATAAAAAAAATAATAAAAAAAAAAAACACTACATTACAGCATTGCACTCTAAAGCAAATTTACAGATACTTTCAAAAAAGAGCAAGCTAAAACTACTTTTTAGTACATCCTTCAATTTTTTACACATAAACTATACTATAATATTACTAACTATGACTATAATTTATTATGCTTAAAATATTTATATTAAGAAATAACTGTATGTATGTTTTAAAAGCGAACTTACTTTTGGCAAAGGAGGTGCATCCATTGTTACGACTGTCTTCGATTGAAATGGCGAGCTTCAGAAAACATGTTCGGGCACTCTGTCTCGATAGGGGGTCATTCTGTCTCTCAACTCACTTCTTTCTCCATTGTCATAATTGCAGGTGGCGAAACATATTCTGTTACTAAGACAGTAAACCTGCATTGTTTAATGCGAAACAGAGCAAAAGCTGCTGTCACTCTGCAAATCCCACTCTGAGGGATTTAGAGTGTAACTCAGTTCATTTGGCAAAATCATGGCTTGCAGGTGCTGCTGTTCAAACTAGGATGGCCAAAATTCAGTCAATTATTGCACATTGTTCATGTTCTGAAGCTGTCTAAAGGAAACATTACAAGAGTTCAAGCATGAATAAGTAATAGGATGCAATTTTAACTGTTACATTAAAATGGCAATGTTTATCTTTGTAATGACAATTTTTTACGGAATACTGTTTGTAAAACCTTGTTTTTTTAGGTTCTGAGTTGAAATATGTAGTTATATAAAATTTTATTTTTCACTCATCATAAAATATCTGTGCCACCTCTTCAATAGCCGTGATTTTAATGGCATTGTAAATAGAAACTTTGCAGGTGTTGACTTTTTGTTTGATCCAAGACTTTATTATTACAGACGTAACCAAGTTCTGGCATAGGATTAAAAATAAATAAATAAATAAATAAATGGGGGAAAGAGAAATTTTTTATTAAGTCTGTAATAAGAAGCAAAAGTCATTTACCTACTTAATAAATCTAAAAGTTTATGTATGATTGTAATTGATGCATTCAAATCTTATTTGTTTAATTTGAAAATGCCCAAGTCTTAGCACAGTATCTCCAAATAATTTTTTATACCATATTTACTAAAGTCAAAAGTCTTTAATCTGGACTCACCGGGACTTCGGCGATTCCGGATTATCGGTTTTTCCGAATTATAAATCGTCAGTTTAAATCTGGTAAAACGGCATGCAGAAATTATAAAATTAAAAATATGGAACCGTAATTTATGTCAAGCAATTATGATCTAAAGGGTATCAAAATTTACAAAAAAAAAAAAAAAAAAAAAAGCTTAATATTTATTTGTTTACTTCATTAAACATTTGTTTCAACGCACGCATGTGTAAAGCATACATTACGCATAGTCGAAATTAGAAAATTGCAACCAGAAAACTGTTTGATGTGTATTCCTGATATTTATAATGACGAGGAATTTGATTTAAATCATATCAAAGACGGAGTACATCGAGATGACATACTACATTTAGTAAGGAATTATAAACTGAATAAAATAGAAACATCTGCCCTGAAGATAAGGATAGTGCTGAAAGATCAACTTCCAGTTCGTTGCACGCTGCGATGCCCCCGCCCCCCGCAGAGCAGCGTGAAATTGATAAACAGATTTTGGAATGGTTAGAGAAACGAAGAATATGCCTTTAGCCATTTTTTGCAGCAATTCCACTTTTTGTTTGATAAACATCAAAAATGCTTTCGCTTTATAGATCCTTTGGCAGCTCCAGAATTGGAAATTCTCTTTGATATAATCGAAAGTTCAAGCTTACTTTTATAAAACTGCTCTAACAGTCTGCAAAAAGTAATAAGCCGGATCCAATTAGAAGATTAAGAAACAACGCAATCTGCAACATTAACTGAAATAGATAATTAGATAATTTTAGCTTAGCTTATACCGTCCGTTATACATTAAACACGCATGCGTAAACGTAATATGCGCATACGTAAACATATATGTGCATTATATGCTTTTACTCATGCACAGAAAGTTTGTAGCTTTGAGGTCCGGATTATAGATCATTCCAGTATATGGAATGCGGATTAAAGGCTTTTGACTGTATAATATAGGATTTGGAGACTTAATTTTGAAAAATGATGTTATTAAAATAAATCTTTTAGGCATTGCATAATTAAAACGTTTTCTTTTTTTTTTAATGATATATAATCTAATAATGGCTGAGTACTAATATTGAATATTGCAGGATGATACTCCTACTGTTAGAGAAGTGATGAATGCTAATAAAGTTAATAAGAAATCTCGACGAAGAATGAGAATTCTCAAGAGAACTAAGCAAGTACTAAAGGTAACAATCATATCCAATTTCCTCCCTTTAGTTTTAGCAATGCTTGTTGCAAAATAAATATCATCAGAATATTCCTTGCGATAAATGTGATAATCAGTAACTCATATATTATAATTCAGACACTTGAAAGATTTGCTGATATGTTTTGGCAGATGATGATTTTTGCCATAATATATTGTTTTAAATGGAAATTCAACACGAAAATTATCGTCTTCATTCAGAAATCGTTATTTGTTTAACAATTTCTGTATCTAAAGTGAACATGACAAGGTGCTGCAAATTAACTATATGTTAGAAATTTAATTATCCATCACTTTAAAGGTGGGCAAGCACATATTAAATATCCAAACTTTCTTGATATAAAATGTTCCACTATTGCTGGTGTTATAACATAATGGAAATTGTGTGGAATTATTGAAAATACAAAGGAAGTGGAGATTTATGTTAAAAATCAAACAAGACAAAATTTAATGCTGTAAAATTTGCATCAGATTTAGAAGAACGATTTGCAATAAAACTTAACCCTGAAACTGCTAGAAGAGTCATTAAAGACGTGGGAGTAAAGCGTATAGAGGCATAGTCATAAGGGCATAAATACGGAACATCCGTTCAAACCTGTGAGACAGGGCTCTAAGCTGTGGCCAATGAGAGAAGCTAAATTTGCGCATGCGTGTATGTGTCTACACCCTTCGCATGCCGTTTTCTAGCTCAATTGCTTTCTCGCGCTCTCTCTGCTTGTTTTTGTTATTTTTTGACATGGCTTTTTCAGCTCACTACAAAGTTTTACTGGTTCAACAGAATGCTCTTTTATCTGCCCTTGTTATAAGCCAAGAGGCAACGGAAGAAGGTAAAAAAAGAATGAAATGGTCTAGAGATATTTTTTTGAAAGACCAATACTTGTTGGCACATATATTTCTGTGCAAAGCAGCATGGAATATTTCTGCATTGTACTGTATTACTTTCTATACTATAAACATGCACATTCATATTTATATATATAAAACCTTCTTCAATTTTTATGTATAATTTCTCTCAGGAGAAATACGATATTCTAAATATGCCTAATTAAAAAAAAATCTTGAGGATAACTAACAGATAGCCTGTATATAATATTTTTCAATTTTGCAGGTGTGAAAGCAGTTAAGCTAAAAACAGTACTTACTATACATTATTATTATTTTTTTTTTAAATTTTCAATCAAAAGGAACATGTTTCTGTGACAGTGAAACATGTGTGCTTAGTACTCCTTATTCATTTTCCCTGTCGATCACTATAGTAGTTGGCTGCACTACCAGTATCAATTATCACTAGTACTAGTATCCCACAACTGGTCACAATTACCAGCAACCACAACTAGTACAATACTCGGAAACGCTCACCCAACAATGTATTTTGTGCTCAATCATTAAATACATTTTGCTGTGTTGACAGCTGTTTGTATCCATCTGTTTCTAATAATTTGCATGTGTAAGCCGCACCCCTGAATTTAATTTCAACATATGCTGTCATTTCTATTTACGACCAAATCTCAGAAGTAATTTCACAGACAAATTTTAGGTAACCAAGTCTTCAAATACAACAAAATTATAAACATTCATACCTTATCCAGGAATTTCTACCAGAGAAATAGCATGAATTTAATGATCAAAATTCCACTCAAATGATAATAATAAAGAGTAATAATAAAAGTATAATAAAAGTAATAAAGAGTGGATAATAATAACAAATACTATTCATTAAATTATAGTCCATGTTATGAATTATGTGTGCTATTCACTTTCATTAAAAGTAAATTCCTTTCATGGAGAACGTAATTAAAAAACACAACACACCTTCAACAGGAGACAAAACTGTCTAGACTGTTGTTTTAAGGATATTTCACTACACTTTATCCTTCTTGGAATTCATAAGAGCATTTCCTCAAAAGATTAATCTTTTATTACTTATACAAAGCTTACTCCATTGAATTGACTATTGTGACTATTCTTAAATAAGTGAAAATAATTTTTTTTTTAAAGTAATATTTTTACTGTTAAAAAAAACAGCAGATTCTTGATATTGACTTGATGTTTTAGTAAAATTAATTCATGAAGTTTGTTTGGAAAGAAAATCAGCATATGAAGCAAATAGCAATACAATATTTCCAGAAATTTATTCTTAAATACAAAAATAATTAAACAGGAAAAAAATGATAGTACTAATTTTAAAAAAAAATTATAAACAGAAAGAAAGTAATAATAATAATTTTCACAGAAAAAATAAAAATTTTGCAAGCATGCATTTTTTAAAGAATTTTCATAATAAAATGAAAAATATTGGATGGGATTAATCATCTACAGGATCATACACAGCATGCATAATCCTGAGCTTAACTTTCGCTTTACGAATTTCATCCATATTTTTCAATATAAATTGAAAAACTTATTAAAAATGCATGTCATCATCGTAGATTTCTTACGAGATCAACTCATTATTTCGTTCGGATATGATGTGCTCCATATTAAAAAAAAATGTCGCCTTCGATGTGACAGCAAAATCGTCTAAAAAAAGCCGCTTCGTTTTAGCTTCGCTCTGATTGGTCGACGCTTATCCCAAACTCGGCGTAAAGTTGAAAACTTTGAACCCTATGCCACGAGCCCTAAACCAGATTCTGTGACGTAGCAGAGACTGGTTGCCTTGCCAACGGAGCTCGGCTTTAACCACTTATGCCCTTTACGCCCTCGTCTGAACGGCGCCTAAAGGCACATAAATACAGAAATCCGTCAAGAGGAAAGTTTTTTGTTAACAAGAAAACAAGGGAAATACTCCTAGTATTCATAAAATGGATGGTAAGCAAAGACGAAATAATATCATATTGAAACAATATTATAGTTTGCAGACAAATGAAAATTGAATATATTTAGATGTAATAGATGCCATTTAACCCCTTCGCGCCGACTGTCACATATACGTGCCAGCAACGAACACACTTACCTACCGGCCGACACGCAGGCGTGCCAGAGGATTGTTCCGTTCTCTACCGACTGTCACGTATTTGTGCCAGTATTTTGGAACGTTTTTCAAACTATAATTTCTGCCACAAGATGGCACTGTATGTCCATATGGTTTCAGATACATGTACATTAGACCTTCTACTCGCAATGAGAGAAGCATGACTCACATACACGTGTTTTTGATTATATAAACAAACGGGGAAATAAATGTTTCCGAATGGCGTGATTTAGGACGTCTCTTTAAATCGCACTTTATTCGCACGTGGTAGTTGTTTACTGTAAGTAGAGAAGTTTTATTTGCTCTAAAGCATTGGGTATTTCGGTTTGCAGTTCAGTTTTTAGAAAATAATTAGATCTTGTTAGACTTGAATTCTTTGTTTTTACCTTTGCAATGTCGAAGCGTCAAAAATGTTTAACAGAGCATGAAATAGCAGAAATGATGCAAAATATTTCAGATATTGATTCTGAAATTCTGATATTGATTCTGAAAGATTAACTGAAAGACATTTTCCAAAACTTTGTTCAGAAGAGACTGATAAGAAAATGAGACGACGATGCTTCGTTTGTTCACATTCCTGGAAAAATCCTCCAAAACGGCAAATGAGTTATTACGAGTGCAAGGAATGTAACGTAGGACTGTGTGTAGATCCCTGTTTTCAAATTTTTCATACGAAAAGAGAATTTTAAGTAATATATTTAGTTTTCAGATGTGTAATGTTAAAATTCATAAAATGGTGAGTAATTAAAATAAAATGTGTAAAATATGCATTTAAACAAGAAATAAGGTAATTAAAGTATATATATAAAAATATCTGTAAAGCATAAGCCGTTTAAATACTCTGTAGAGCATTATTAAACAATGCGTTGATACTTCGGAAATTTCATGGATTTAGGCTTAATAGCAAAAAAGCCCCCGGCCCTGTAGATACGCTCGCATAAGACACTGCCAGCCTCAGCGATGAGCGCGCGTTTTCGCTACCCGGCTCGAAGGGGTTAAAGAATTAAATGCAAAAAACCTAATGCCTACTGTTAAGCACAATCTTGGAGTATTTTGCTTCCTCAGGGATAGAAAATTTAGATTTTATTGAAAATAATATGGATCACTTTAAAATATAAATACTATTAACCTGAAATGAATATAAATGAAAACCTGAAAGCATCAATTAGAAAACTTGGACTGCAAATTACATTAAAGTTCTGTCAGGATAATCATTAACAAATGGCCCTAAATGTTCATATGTGGTTGTTAGGCAACTCTTCTAAAGTTATAAAAATTCCTCCACATCCTCAACTTAAAATTCTGTTGAACGTGTTTTGAGGGAGTTGGTGAAAGAATAATATTTCTTGGCAAGCTATACAAAAAGTGATTCTTATGGAAGAAAGAAACAAAATGAAATGGGCTTACATTAAAAAAAAGTTAAATTCATGGCAAAATGCATTAAAAATGTAATTTGAACTGAAGGATATCCAGCAAAATATGTGAATGTTCCATAACTTTCATGCTTATATCAAATACAATACACAGTCTGAGATTCAGACTCGTCAGGATTTGGACAAGTTTGGATTTAGGATTATTCCAGATCATCAGTTTAAAGCTAGGAAGATGGCATGTAGAAATTATAGAATTAAAATTATGAAATCCTGATTTGTGAAATAATGAAGCATTTATGATCTAAAGGTTAACAAAATTAAAAAAAAAAAAAAAAAAAAAAAAAAGATTATTGGTTTACTTTATTAAACATTTCTTTCAATGGGAGTTGTTTAAGTTGCTTTCTTTTGTGCTAATATTTTCTCTTTAATTCTATAGACAGACTTCTAGAATTTCTTATTCAGTTACAAAGCTCCATCATTCAAGTCCTGTAATTGCTGTGTCGAGAATACTGACTAACTTGTCAATCGAAATTTTTTCGTTTTCAGTAACCTCTCTGTCACTTTCTTCACTGTCGGTAGTAGTATTTTTTGGATTTAGAACCATACTACAGATTTCGCCGTCCGTTAATTGATTGATGATTAGGGCATTGTCATCAAAATGAAAAACTTCTGTTATATAATCTTCATTTATTACTTATTCTCCACATTTCTTTACAAAATCCAATAACTGGAAAATTTTACCTTTAGTTTGCGATCCGAAAACCTTCACATTTGCGGCTGTCATATTCATCATTCCTCAACATGAAATATGGTAGCTGGCCATAAATTATGCCAAGCATTTTTTAAAGTATCTGGAGACACATCCTCCCACCATCTTGCAGTGCTCCACAAAGCAGATTTTATGCTAAACTATTTCAAAAATTCGTGAATAGTCTTGTCATTATCCACGAAATTTAACATGGATTTTAAAATTTCTACTTTATATTTGCATTACAGCACATTCACCATTCCGATATCCATAGGCGGAATGATAGACATACAATTTGGAGGAAAAAATAATATGAATACATTATGTTTCACTAAAACTTTAAGGGAAATATGAGCCAAACAACTGTTTACAATCAGAATAATTTTTGCATCATCAGGTAAACCAACCGAATTCTGCTGAGCTTCTGATATGAAATGATTTTCAGACCAATCATTCATTAGCACTCGTGTCATCCGTGCTTTTTTATTTGCACGATAAGTAACAGTTAAAATCTTTACTCCTTTAAATGCTTGACGTTATATATTTTTTTCTATTATGAAACGTTTACACTTGTGCATTCCTACAGCATTTGCA
The DNA here is from genome assembly GCF_044657685.1 of Stegodyphus dumicola. Taxonomy (NCBI): domain Eukaryota; kingdom Metazoa; phylum Arthropoda; class Arachnida; order Araneae; family Eresidae; genus Stegodyphus; species Stegodyphus dumicola. The sequence continues at coordinate 123,624,924 of NC_140776.1, forward strand.
CATGCTAAAATTGTCAATCTCGCACTGGAATCTTTGACACCAGTTGGAGCCTTTTCTGTAGAGGTTGCGAAGGTATTTTGTGGTACATATTGCCAGAAAGGGCAGTTTCATCAGTGCCGTAAATTTGTTTTAGACATAATTTTTTACTATTAATGAATTCAATGAATTACTGTGCAAGTACTCCAGCAGCTTCAGTATTAGCTGACGTTTTTCACCTCAAATTCTTAATTAATTGCCTTATACCATGGCAATTTTTAAATTTGATTAACTAACCTGTCAAATATGTGCACTCAGTTTTTAAGTTTATTTCTTAATGAAATATTTTAGCTTGAGCTATATGCATTGGACCTGTCAATGGCATGCTCTCACTGCAATGCCGTCTCACCCATTCAGTCATCACTTTGATCATATCGAATAATTTTTCTGTTATTCATTGCAAGTGGATGTCGGATCCACAAAAATTTCAAAAAGTTGATTTTTCTGTTTTCTTATGGTATATACAATTGATTTTCTAGTGCCATACTTCTACATAATTTTGAGACAGATATACCTTCATCCATTTTTTCCAGAGATTCCTTTTTTTTTTGTTTAATGGACATTGAAACATGCTTTTGCTTCATGGATCCTGTTGCAGTTCCAGAATTAGAAACTCTTTTCAACATAATCGAAAGTTCAAACTTTAATTTTCATAAAATTGCTGTAATAAAAACAGCCTGCAAAACATAATAAGCTGGATCAAATCAAAAGTCCAGGAATAGTGCAACCTACTATATTGACTGAAATTACTTAGAATCAGTCAAAGTATAATTTTAGCCTAGATTATTGTAGGAATTGTAGAAACATCTGCTATACATTATTGGATCATGAGATTGGAGACGAAAGACAAGTTGATCTGCTAAATTTTGTCTTCCTTCTATCATGCATTGGACAATTATGCCTGAATTGTATTAGTTTAGTTATTTATTATACTTAGATCTATTTCTTCCGTATGTTTTGAGCTTATCTAGGTCTTGAGCAAATAAATTCCTACATATACTTAAGGCTTATCAAAGGCTGGTACTAGACATCTTACCACTTGATGCAGTCTCTGTGGGTACTAAGTTACTTGTTATTACCAGATTCTCATTGCACCAAGGGTTTTGCATGTTCTCATGAAATGTCCACTGAACAGGAAAGTATCATTCCCCTTATTTTGATTCAGTAATCATCCATTAATATGAAGTGTATGTTAATGAAAGTTCAGCTGTACATTGTTAATTTTAATAACCTGTAACTAGGTATTAATTTCAAAAGTATGCATGCTGTACATTGTTAATAATTTCCAAAGTAAAAAGCAAATTTTTATTTCAAAAAGTATGTATGCATATTTTTTGTGTATTTTTTCCCTTATTATTTATTTATGGCTAGAATTCTTAAAAAACATTCTAGTAATATGTTACTGTGTTTGCTGAATTGAAAATATTTAAATGAACATATTCTTCAGTATGCTTTTGATTAATGAAGGACACACTTTAAAAAATAAACATCAAGAATATAGGCTAAAGAAGGTAACAGTGTGTTTCTACATCAAATGAAACAAATGCAAATGAAAAATTAAATATGGATAAAATATTTAAAATCTTCTGAATTGCATAAAATTCTGAAGTAAAAAGAGAATTATTTGGCTAATTGGGTTGTTGGACTAAAAGCACACTAGTAAACTGATGAAATAAACAAATTATATAATTTACCTTTTATTTTAATGCTTTCTATTTTGCATGTATGTAATGTGTATTTTCTTTTTATAGAAGGTTAGAATTTTTTAACCTTTTATTCCACTTGGATGCATATTAATGGCTTTGTGCAATTAATATGCATCAAGCTGTCCTTGAGTAGATAGACCAAATTTTAGCATTGTTAGTTGTTTAATTTTTGTGCACTGTGTAGTTTCAATGTATGTCATGTAAATTTTTTTATCAGAGGTTTTCAAACTTTTTAACCTTTTATTTCCTGGTGCATTAATTAATGTGGCCAAATTTTGACATAGTGGTTTATTTATTTATTTATTATAATTTTTCTCTTAATTTTGCATGAAATTCACATATAAGTTTTATTTATTTATTTATTTATTTTTTTTACGGAAGGTTTAACATTTCATATTCCATCTAGAAGTATATTAATGGCTTAGAAGCAATCCGTGAATAAAATGACCAGATTATTGCAGCATATGTTGTGGGCCAAAAATAAGCAAAAAGTGTGAAAATACAGTGAGTGAAACAGCATACAATGAGAAATTTTGCACCAAGGGAGAAATTTTCAGTTTGTGAGTTATGTCAAATTAAATATTAATGACAGGTAGTCGTGGAAACTAGCAGCCTGCTCCGTCTAGAAAAGGCGAAAACATGGAGCTGTGCAAAGAAATGATTGGCCTGCATAATTTCGGGCTGTTACAGTTAAATAGGGGGTGTATTAAGGATCAATTAACTTTTTTAAGTCTTGTATTTCTCATCATGCATTCGAAGCAATTTTTTATTCATGTGTCATTCATCTTTGGCCATAGAATGCACTTCTGAGTTTAGTGACTATCTAACACTTCGTATAAGAACATATATCTGTGTCTAATATGTGAGTATATTTTATATATCTTTGAGCGGTGCAAATATTTTTGTTCAGTTTTATTATTATTTTTTAAACAATATTTTTTTTTTAGCATTCCTAAATATTCATTTATTTTTTTTTTAACATGTATGTATATTTGTGTAATTCCAGAAATCTAAGAAAAATAAAAACAAAAAAGAAGTTTTTGATTTTTATGCAATACATCTTTTGCATGATCCTCAAGGTTAGTATTAAATCTTTTACGTCATTTTTAACTTTAATTAAATTGATCTTACTAATGTAATATATTTTAGTTTTAACTGTTCAGTTTTAATTATCTTTTTGATAATTATTCATAGCTAAAACATTTTGTGTTTACATTTTTTGTTTATTGTGGTTGTATATTATGATTTATTTTATGCTTTTTACTTAATTTTAGCTCATATAATTATAATAGTAAATGCTCTAATCATAATCAAATGGAAGGAAAACTCACTAATATAAATATAAGGGAAAAAAAAAAAAAAAAAGCAACCTGATTTTGGCATCAGGTTTTAATACAGCTCGTTGAGTTTGGATGGTGATCAGACACAGATCCCTCTTCTTCAGGAGCAATTTTTTTTTTTTTTTTTTTTTTTTTTTTAAATGCAGGTAATTTTTAGTAGGTGTGCTGTAAAACAAATGGTCCATAACAAGAGTAGTGGAGCCCATTCTATTTTTCTTTGATTTAACAGATGGTCAGTCTATGTATTTGTTGTTTTTATGTATGTTTAGCTTCTGATCAACAATATCACCAACCTTTTTTCTAATAATTTCAAGAAAATAGACTTAAAACATGCTATATCTGCAATATATTTCTTTACTCAATGATGTCTGATGATATTTGAAAGTGCATTAGAATTGGTTTAAATGCAACTAATTTCATGCAAAACTTGTTGTTATCTAGTTTAACCCTTTGCATTTTATTTGCGAATAGTTTTATGCTAAGATTAGCTGCTTTTGTGCCCAGCCGTATAAAATGTTTTTTATAAAAAAGGAAAATGTGTGATTATTTTAAGGCATTCAGTAAGTGTAATTTCATGGTCCCAGCTGATATTTAATAATAATAGAGTTGAAGAACAGCATTTATTGCTTTTAAGTTGCTTAGTTTGTTAATCAGTAACAGACAGATTAAATTTGAAGTAAAAATTAAATACCTTATGCTTTGCCAAGCATAAGATAGTAACATTAGGATAGGAAGATGATAACATTTTGGAATGAGATAATATATTGGAAGGTAATAAAATTTATTTTGCACAGTAACAAATTACTTTAAAATTACAGAGTTTGTTAATTAAATTTGAAACATAAATATCTGAAGCTTTTGCAGTTGACGACTCATTGCTTTTAAATTGCAGACTTTTTTAAATCAATAGTTGGTTTTAAGTGCCTACTGTTTTACCATAATAGGAAGATCATATATATGTACAGATTCTTCATTATTTAGCAATAAAGCTTTGGATCTGTAATTTTAAATTCTTTCTTTACAATTCTTTCTTTTTTAACATAATTACATACTATATTTTTAATATGATCTATGTTACGTTTTAAGTTTACAGTTTCTTCTGATTTATTTTCTGAGCTCATTAAGCATTCATTGCTATTTATAGAATTTAGGACAAATAATTATAAGCTATTTTAAAAACACTTTGAAATTAAAATATGGGATTGGGTAGTTCATTAACATGATTAAATATTTTGCTAATAGCTCTGTTGGTAGTATTACTTAATGTATAGTTTCTCACTCCCCCCACACTTCTGGAGTGATTGAATGGTATTTGTAAATAAATTGAATAAATTTGATAAAATATCTGCTTCGCTTGCATTCTCAATAGTTTAATTTTAAATTGTATATTTGAGTATTCCATAGTAAACAGTTCTTTGTAAGTTAAAATTTTATTGTAGTCTTGTATTTTAATAAAATGTATCCTTTTTAACAATATTTTTTATACGTAATTTTAATAATAATAGATACTTAACAATATTTTATTATATGTAATTTTAATAGTACTAGATACTGATACATTACTTAAATATTTTAATTAGAAAGGTAATATGATGAGATGATATATATTTTAGCATCATTTCCTTCTTTATTTTTATTGTAAGAAATATTTTAATAGGAATGGCGGAGAAACTTCTGAAAATGCTTGAGGGAATGAATGAGCGATATGAAATTAAAGTTATGGTTATGAATTTTATTTCAAGGCTCGTTGGTGTTCACTCAGTAAGGAAGTCCAAATTCATTAAAGTTTATAAATAGTAAAAATATGTTGATTTTTTCTGAAATGTTTTTAATAGAAGTTAATTATGATTCTGAGGCTCTATATTTAACAGAAAAACAAATTGCTGTACATGATTAAATATTTTAGTTTTTAGCGAATTCTGAACTATATTTAATTTTGTCATTAAAATTAATTAATTTTATGGAAGTATCATTACAAAAAATTCTATCTTGTGTACTTTGGTTTTCGTAAATTAAAGAACAAATAGTAAAGCTACAGTAAATGAAAACTGCACAAAGGTTTTTAATAAACTATAATGTAATTGAATTTTATTACATAATTTAAATAACCACTTTCTTATTATCATAGCCCCCCGATTTTTAAGCAGTGCCAAGATTATCAGTTAACATAACAAATTTATCTGCCAAATTGGTTGGCAGTTTTAACCATGTTTCCTGCTCATCAAATGAAGAGTTCTGAGAAGGGCACATGTAATCATTATATTTCTAATGTATTTCCTGTGTCTTCCAAAAAAAAATTAACAATTTTAGATTTATCAAGAAATGAAGAAAATGTCATATCCTTCTTTGAAAAAAAAAAAAAAAAAATATTTTATGTTGCATTAAAATATGCAAAAATGGCTACAAAATAATGGGAGCCATAATACGTAGCGTATTCGGAAACTAAGTACCGTTTCATTCTAGTGCCGTCGCAGCGCTGTGGTAGGGGTCCCGCACATGCGCACTAGTCTTTCTTGTTCACTGACTTTCAATTGTCGCCATTTTGGTTGCTCTGTGTTGTGTTTTCAGTTTGCTGTGCACATTCAAAATGTTTAAGATAATTAGTTCTCCCACCGACTGTGAGATTTGAAATATCTGCCTTTGGCGTAAACGTTAAATTGATGTATAAAACCCCACATGAACCATGGGGATGGTTGTTGATCGATGGCTGTTTGCTCCTTCAGTTTTCCCTTTTCTTTTTTAGTCCAAAGGGGCTTTGTCACTGGGGATTATTGTTTTCATTTTGTGATTTTGCATCGGATTACTCTGAATGTTCATTTCACTTTTCAAATTGTTGCCACAAAATATTATCACCCTGTATTATATTTAAAGAAATTAAATAATAAAAAATCTGCATAAATGTATGTATGTTAAAATCGCTGATGATAAAACAATGGTACCTAGAACCTCCAGTTTTGAATAACGTACATTTCCAACCGAATATGGGTATGTGGAAGACCAAATTTGAAATTTGGAATTAGTTTTATTATCTATTTCATATTTTGTAACCTTTAATGAATTTTTGATTAACAAACTCAACGATTTAAAAGTGAGCGATGGCAACACTCTACGGGGAGGGGGACCTTTTTATCCCCAGCACGCAGAACTGTGTATCGGAAATTCTAAAGATATGCTCATTTTAAAATTATTTTGCGATATAACTGTTGAACTGAATTTTATGGTTTAAGTGCAAAGAACATGATATTTAATAAGTAAAGGTACCACACAAAACATTAAAAAAACACCCGTTTGGACGTAACTTAAAGTCTGAAACCTTTGAGGTTTTCTTCTTTTTTTATGTTCTTGGCTGAGTCTAGCTTATGACAGCATTTATAGGTTGAAATGGAAGTGTAATGGCAGAACCTTGCATCATTGGGAACCAAATTTTTCCATCAAGGACATAACTAGACTGTGTCATATGAGTGGAATTCTTTATCGCTGGAACAAAAGAGCTTAGGTGTGTTAGATGTAAGAATTCCAACTCAAATTTCAACAAATTTTGCAAATGTTGAACGGCTTCACACCTCCTGACATCATCTGTTATGCAAATGAGAAGACATGACTGTTGCGTGATTTGGTTGAGCCCATTGTGTCGATGTGCTTGATCATTGTAATCGCAATGCAGTGATCAAGCATCATGATATTGTTGCTCCATTTATTGGGTCCTTTGAACTCTTCTGGAGCTAGTTGCCATAGGAGGTTTGAGTGATATAGTTCCGTCAATTTCCCAGGTGAGCAGGTAAAGGAGGTGCATGTTCTTGCCATGATCAAGTCCACCACTCTAGTGGAGGTTATTTAGATTTTGTAGTCACTAGCTGATTTTGACTCTATGATTAGTATAGTAAACCAGTTGCCCCTGTCATTGCCATTCGCTATTTTAATGGCAATGTTTGTCTATAAAAGTTGCCTATGGATAACCTGTTCATTTGGACTATTGTTTCTGGAGGCAAGGACAGAACTTGTGATATACTGCTCTGTAACATGATGCCTTTACCATTCATGTGAAAAACAGCTGTTTCTGGCTTAAGTGATAAATTGTGTGTAATTTGTGATCAGTATTTTCAGTTCTTCTACACTGCCTAAGAAACCTTTTTGGGAGTTAAAATGGTTGTATAACCAGATTTCAAGCTGTTAGTGGCAGACTAACATTTTCATTCAGTGGTAACATTTCAGAAAATTTAAAAGGAAAAAAAAAAAAAAATTGTGTGGCTATCATTCAGAAATACCCCATGTTCTGAAATAATAAAATAAATGTGAATTACCTATATAGTATCAGAAACCAAAGAGAAAGGCATGAATAGCACATGAACACATTTCTATAATACTGTATTAAAGTTTTATAATGAATAAATAAAGAAAGAAAACCATTGTCAAGTATTACTGCTACAGTGTTAGATAATATTTTGGACCATTTTCTGTTTTGATGATAAAATGTTCTTTATATGCCTGATAATCATCATGCAGTCAAAGAAGTAAAATGTTTTATGTATTTGTAATTTTATTATTCAAAGATTGTTAGTTTTTTAGATGCAAATTCTGATATGACTGTTAAAAGAGTACTGGGGATATTTCAGAATTAATGTAAATGGTTATGCATATCAGAATTTCATAAATTTAAACACTAAGCATTGTATATAAAAATACAAATAAAAGTATGCAAAGCTGTTAAAGTATAAATATACAAATGCCAACTTGAAAAAATGCATGTTTTAAGATTTTATATCTTGCATAGTGCTGAGAGACAATAAAAATAGATCTTTAAAAAGTTATATAAAGTTGTGTGGGCAGATGAATACTGTTTCAAATTACTCTGGATTGATTGGAAGTTTCGGTTGTGGTGGCAACAAGAAGAAGCCATAGATCTGTGCTGCTGAATGGGTCTGTTAAAGATAGAGTGATTTTGAAGTGATGTTTGAAATCTTCTCATGAAACACTCTAGGAAAATTCTTAAATGCCACATGTTGCCAGAATATTATGGGTGCCACCTATTATCCTTTCATGTTATTTGTGAAACGTGAAGAGGATGGTTTATTTGAACATGAGAGGATGCTGAATCATTGCTATTTAGGATTACTTAAGAACTCTTATCTGAATTTTATATCATCCAGAAGCCTTCATAATCTTGAAGATTTAAATTGTATTGAGCTAATGATCTTGAGTGAAACATTAGTCCAAGCCACAAGAACTGTAATAAGTTAAAACAGTGGTCTGAAACTCAAATTGCGTGTGGGTCAAATGCACAATCTTAAAAGCAGCTGATGGGCCAGATTTTTTTTTTCTCTACCAAACGAAAAATTTTATTAAAAAATAAAAAAGTATTTAAAATAAATTTTAAATTTTGCTTGATAAATAAAAATTTATCAAGCAGTAGTAATAATACTGCAAAGGAAAAATTCAAATTTATATTTATTTTCTATCTGATATGTAAAGTTTGGCACCTGCAAGACATTTTTGTTGGTTACACTTTGTAAATCAAATATACCAACAAATAAAAATTAAATTCTTAGACTGACATTTCTTTCAAATAATTTTTAACATGTTAATTAATCATTAAGTAACTTCTGTTGATTTAAATAAAAAAATAAGCGAATTATATAAAAACTTTCTGAGTTTTCAAAGAAAATTTACCAAGTTTGATAAAACTCGACAATAAATAATAACAACCTAATCTCTTTCTCTCATTTATTAAACTTTCCTTTGACACATAAATAAAAAAATATATATTTATATGCAAATAAACTTTTTTATTTCTTACTACAGCTTGACTTGTGGTGGCAATCCAAGTGATATGCTACCACATGTCAAGTTGAGTCTTGGAAAGAGTTGAGTCTTTGTTGTTGTTGGATAAAGTTGAGTCTTGGAGAGAAGTTACTAGAAATGATTATTGTCACGAATTGTAGATACTTGTTGATCAATCATGTTCTTTTCTGATTAATATTCAACTGTTAAAAAAAAAGTTGTTCCCAAACAAATGTTTAAAAAAAGTTGTTTCCAAACAAATGTTAAATGTACTCAGCCTAATATAGAGAAGATGCAACACCATGAAGATTTAGCCATATGAATATGCAAATTTCGTGGAATACGTATTGGAACAAGTGGTGCAGATTATGTAAGATGCAAGTTGGTCACGTGATTATAGCACGGGTAAGAGGAAAGGAAAGGGCAGACGAATCAACAGTTGTTACTGTCTGCTGCTTAAGGAATCCAGAATTCAAGAAGTTCAACATTTGAGAAGACACATGTGAATAAAGAGATGGCAGGATGATGACATTATTGGCAGTTCTGGCAAATGAACAGTTTTATAAAAGATGCAACCTTACATATGACTGGTTAGTCTTCCCATTGTATTGCTGTTTAAATGCATGTATATGTATATACTGTGCATGGATACTCCAGTACCTGGGACAGCAGTTTCCCTACATTTGGTTGAAAGTAGCTTGTGCACAAGCCCACCTTTTTGAAGACTGCTATTAATGGCAAGTCATCAGCATGGAAGACCGCAATGATGTTGTTAATCAGCCTCTTGGACATCTGTCTTTCAGAATGTAGTATTCAGTGATGAGTCTTAGTTTTGTTTGTCTTATGATAGTAACTAGTTAAGCATCTAGAGGCATTGGGGAGATGGATCCAATTCGACTGCTATTACTAAATTTCATGTCACTCCGCAGTGTGGTATAATGGTTTGGGTGCCATCAGTCTTGATATCAGGTCACCCCTGTTGTGCATCAGAGGCACACTGACAGCTCGATGATGCGTTGATGAGGTGCTGAAAAAGGTTTATTCCAGCACAAGAACATGATATGGCATTCATTAGTTGACAAGCCTTACAGCTTGTCCTTTTGCTTTCTTGGCCTGCGATAGTTGGAATTATACAGAGTTGGAATTCTTGAGCATATCTGGGATGTGATTGTTACATCATTTGTCTGCCCTGCTCCAGGTGCTATCAGAGAAGGAACTTTGGAAGAGGGATCGTAGCTATATGAGCTTCCATCCCTCAGGACACTGTTCCCACCACTGTATAAATTTAGCTTTCCATAAATAGCATCACTTTTTTTTCCACATATGCTTGTTCTGTCTGTGTATCAATTGACATTACATACCACCCAGTCTTTCATGGCATTGCATTTTTTATGTTGCACAGTGTATTCCCAAACAAAGCGATTATTTAAATGCAAAAATTTGTAACTTAGCGTATTTATTTTTTGACAAATACAAATAAAAGTTAATAAAACCTGTATCTTCAAGTCTTTGAATGAGATTTATGCCACAGTGTAAATTAGTCAGTTCCACTGATAGATTTTCTGGCATGTTATTCAGGTTCATTATTAATGGAAATGAAAATAACGTAAATTTGGACTTTAAATTACTAAAATCTTGAAATCTTTACAACACCATAATTGAAATTCCTTCGTAGACCACATAAAATTGCTTTGGGGGCCACATGCAGCCCACAGACTGAAAGTTTGAGACCACTGGGTTAGAAGAACTGTTGTTGTGTTATTTATAACGAATGTGTCTTCTATGTTTTTAGCAGCTTTCCAGCATTTGAGAATTAATACCTGTCTGTCTGTGTTGTCTTTCATGCTAGAAGATGCTCAACAAACTACTAAGGTGATATCATTAATGTTTTGATATTCAGTATGATATTATGGGCACAACACAGCTTCTCCATCTGTTTTATATGTTCATTTATCTCTTTGTTGCAGCTATTTGAACACATTAATGGAATAAGGAAATTTCATTCTTAAATCGTTACAGTTTGCTTTTGTTGAAAGTCAAGTTTTTTTTATTTACACTCAAAATATCTTTGATTAAAAAGTTGTCTTCATTAATAATAAGCAGAAAGTAAATCTTACTAAAATATAGGTAAATTCTTAAATAAAAGTTCCTTCTATTATGTCTTTTTAGGCAAAGAATTGTAAAAATCCTTTTACAGCACAGTATTTAATGATGAAAGTTATGCAGAAAACATCATATAAATGGAATTACAATATCTTACTAAATAAGTCAAACCAAAACAGCAGCACAAATAAAAATTTCTGAAATCCCAAATTTTGCATATAAAAGCATGAAAGAATGCATAAATTAAACAAGCAATTAGAACTATGCATATTATTTCTAATTGAGTAGTAGAATGAATTAATTAAAAAAATGAACTCAAATGTATAGTTTTATATTATCAAAATATACCAAGATAACAAATATCTGAGAACAGCAAACCCAGACTGCTCATTTTTAAAGAGAAGAGACATTCTAGATCTATATAAATTCTTTAAAATATGTATTCTATATATTTTAAAACTACATGGCATTGTAGCACAAAGTGTAAAATGCTTAATATATAAATAATTAATAAATTATTAATTTAAATAATATTGTAATTTTGTATAACTCAATTGTACTTTTGTGCTGTTTTTAAATGCGATATGGTTTTTGTATTTTTGAGATTTAACAGACAGAATTATTGATATATTGTGAATAAATAAGCTTGAGTTTAATTATTAACATATTGTGTAAGGATTAGCATATTTAAGTAGTTACTAATATATTGTACAAGGATTAGCATATTTAAATATTAGTGATATATATGTATACTAGGTGTGACACACAAAAAAAGAGACTGTGTTGCTTGAAGAATGACTTGGCAAAATCTGTTTTGGTGATGTCATGCTACCACCTCCATAAGGCGAATGACTTGGCAACATCTGTTTTGGTGATGTCATGCTACCACCTCCATAAGGCCAGTTTGGACTTAACCAATCATGCCATTTGGGAGTACTGTGTCATTGAGTGAACACGTGCAACTGCATTCTGCCGAAAAAATATCTAATGCAAAAACCTAACAATGAATCAACATCAAGTTTCTTGTGAAACTTCAGAAATCAACTGCAGTGAAAGCATTTCAAATGTAAAGAGGCTTATGGAGATGAAACTTTGTCTCCTGCATGTGTATTTGAATGGCATAAGCAGTTTTCAGGGGGAAGGGACAATGTGGAAGATGATGAACTTGCTATAAGTCCCCAGGACATTCATCATGATTGAGTGGTTTCCCTGTGGTTAGACTGTTTATCATCACAACTACATTGAAGTACTAAAAAGACTTCATGAAAAAACTAGTAAAAAAAGGCCACAATTAGGGGTAATGATGAATGGCTGTTGCACCAGGGCAATGTGCCCGCTCACATGGCTATCTGTCGAGCAGGTTTCTGACCAGCAAAAACATTACTGTGATGGGCATCCTTCTTATTTACCTGATTTGGCTCCATGCAATTTTTTTTTTTTTTTTTTAATTTTCGAAAGTTAAATCTTGCTTAAAGAGAACCCATTTTACAACAGTTGAAGAGGTTCAGGCAAAAACAGAGAATCTCCTGAAGGGCCTTCCAGAAACTTCGCTCCAGAGCTCTTACCAGCAATGGCAGTACTGAATGCTGAAGGGGACTACTTTGAGGGTGATAATGGCACAGAGAACTGATTCTGTAAGGACAATGATTTATTGCACCAGTCTGGTTTTGTGTCACACCTTGTATTTTGTAAATGTGTTCTTTTGCTATTGAATAAGAATATTGATGAGACAGGATAATTAATTTGTACTATACTAATTTATGTCATTCCATGTGTGTTAAAAAAGTGAAATCACTTATCTTTGAAAAATGTTCTGATCATATTTATTAATGCTATTTGTATTTTTATAATAGCTGATTTTGTTGAATTTTTATCCACTTTTGATACGTTATCTGAAACCTCATCAAAGAGGTAAGTATCATTTAAACATATGATATCTGGTTTTTAATTTTTGTGTTTGAAATATAAGTGTTCTTTATATTTTGTTTGTTTACATTTCAGTTTTCACATGCAAAAAGTAGTATTGTAATTCAATGAAAAACAATTCTGATACTAGACGTTAATGCCTATTATAATTCAGCAGCTCAAAAGAATGTTTATCATTTCAAATTTTTATCTGTAACTTAAATATTTAAAAATTATTATTTCATAAAGTTCTGTAGTTTGAAGGAGGGCACTGATTGATTTCGTAGTTTCCTGTTTCTATTCAATACTAAAATTCATTATTCTTGAAAATCAGTTAAATGTTTAAAAAATATTCTGATGGAAAGTATTCATGCAATTAATGTATTTATCATGAAGTATTCATGATAAATACATTATGATAAATATCATGAAGTAATTTGTTTATCATGTCATAAAGTATTCATATAATAAGTATGTTTATTTAAGTAATTAATATGTTTATTTAAGTAATTAATATGTTTATTTAAACAATTATGAAATATGTGTATTTATTATGGGATTTTATAGAATGCCTGACAATTTTAGGCAAAATATAAATTTTGAGAATTATTATATTATTATGAATTTTGTATGCATGTAAATAATTTTACTTGCATTATATGTAAAATTGTAGTATATGTTGTATAAATGCTCCAAGAGAGTGAAGCTCCAACAGAAAAATAAGTTTGCAAGGATAGGTCCTTTTAATATTGACATTAAGGTAAATGTATCATTTAAGTTTCATTTAACATTAAGGTAAATGGCTTCAACAGTTTTTGGTGTCTAGTTTTTGTCGTCAAATTTGGCGAGAAATCGCCAAAAATATCCAAATATGGCAACATTTTGGTCCAATCCATGTATAACTGTAACTGGTTTGTTCCCTGTATGTAATTGTAAGTGTATCCGGCCCTGTATGTAACTATATGCTTTTCAGCAATTTTGAGAAATCGATGGTACTGGAAATTTTTCGTTGGCCAAAGGAAAACTGTATAAGACTGGAGGGAGCTTCAGTTGTCAGTTTTTAGTTCATACTTGACTTCAGGGTATTCTTCATGTGAACTTCATGCTTTAGATGCACTTTGCATTGCTTTGTGTTTAACATTCTTTGTAATTTGAAGTGTTAACTACTAATTGTGCTCTGTCATACATAGAAGAGCTGTATGAGTAGTTTTGTGGAAAGTTCTAGAACTGGTGTTTCTTTTGGGAAAATAAATTTTATCAAGCTATCATTGGTTCTGTGTGCATTCAGTCCATTATGAACCCGTAGGCACATAACAATATACTTTTCCTAGGCATTGTATATGATACCTAGGTATTCTATAGGATGACAAATGCTATTCAGGCGAAGTGGTAAAAAAAGCTCATGATAATGCTATTATTTAAAAGACATGCATTCCTCAAAAATACAAATGTTATTTTGAAAAAGTAATGAAAGAATGCCATTAAAAAGCAACTGAAAGTTGTACAAAATAAAATTTCTGTCTTTGTTATTATAGAAAACAATGTATAAAATGTAGGGAATAATGAAATGAATGCATTGATATTCGAAACTAATCACAGATGTATTTCATACTTGCCAATTTGTCATTTGGCATTCTGTAGAATGCCTAAGAAATATATATAATATTAATCACGTCATATATTGCCAGGCAGTTTTGGGATTCTATAAAATCCCTAGTTTCGGCATTCTATAAAATGCCTAGGTATTCTACAGCATGCCGATGAAATGTACGAAATGTTAATCACTTCATATATTGCCAGCCAGTTTTTGGCATTTTAATAAAATGCCTAGGTATTCTAATAGAATGTAGGCTTTTGGACATTACCAGTAACATAATGTATAAGAGCATTTTAGATTTGAAGTATTCAAATTTTATAAAATAGCTCCATTGAAATAGCAAATATTTATGTTAGATAAATATTTTACTCCATAACAGTTTTTTTTTCTGTTTCTGTTTAATCTTAGTTTCATTTCGCCATAAATGAAATATCTAAAAAGTGTGGACACTATATTTTGTAACTTGATAAATTAAGTTTATGCTGTTGTTATATTTTTCTGTAGATGTGACCAAAATCTTAATGTTTGCTGCCCAGGCTGCTCATGAACAAGTACCTCCAGATGTAAGTTACGTTATCTAAAATAATTTAATGTATAAATCAGATTTATTCATAACTAATTATTTCTAATATGCTTATTCAGTATTTTCATAATTATAAACTAATTTACTATAAATGAAACTGGACTGTGTGAAATGTTATTTTATATATAGTTTGTGCTTAAAGAACTAATTTATCTATAGTTTAAAAAGAAATCGAAGTAAAAGTCAATTAAAAGAAACTGTTATTTTTGTTATTAAATAAATGCATTCTTTTGTGTTATAACTTATGTTATTTATACAGTCAAAAGTCGTTAATTCGGACACCCATAATTCGGAATGATCTATAATCCGGACCTCAAAACTAAAAACTTTCTGCGCATGCGCCGCATTGACACATGCGCATAGGCGTTTGCGCGTGCGCGTAAGACCTTTTACGACTGCGCATATGAGTGTGCGCAAGTGCAGAATACGTTTTCGCGTGCGCGTTTTATGTATAATGGACGTATAAGCTAAAATTATCTAATTATCTATTTCAGTTAATGTTGATGATTGCGTTGTTCCTTAATTTTCGAATTGGATCCGGCTTATTATTTTTTGCAGACTGTAAGAGCAATTTTATAAAAGTAAGCTTAAACTTTCGATTATATCAAATAGAATTTCCGATATATATTTGTTAATATGTAAAGAATCTAAAGCGAAAGTATGTTTTGAAATCCGAAATCTGTTTATCAATTTCACGCTGCTCGGCGGGGGGAACGCCGCGACGTAATGAATTGGAAGTTGATCTGTCAACACTATCCTTATCTTCAGCGCAGATGTTTTTATTTTATTTGGCTTATAATTTCTTTACCAAATGTAGTATTTCATCTCGATATGCTCCGTCTTTGATATGATTTAAAACAAGTTCCTCGTCGTTATAATTCGCTTCCGATAGCGAAGAAAAGTGACAGAGGTTATTGAAAACAAAAAAATTTCGATTGACAAATTAGTCGGTGTTCTCGACACAGCAGTTATAGGACTTGAACAGCGGAACTTTGTAACTGAACAAGAAATTATGTCTGTTTAATAGAATTAAAGAGAAAGTATTATCACATGAAACGAAGCAAAACTTAAACAACTTACATTGAAAGAAATGTTTAATAAAGTAAACAAATAAATATTAAGCTTTTTCTTTTTGCAAATTTTGATACCCTTTAGATCATAATTGTTCTTTATTTCATAAATTACGGTTTCATATTTTTAATTTTAGAATTTCTGCATGCCATCTTACGAGATTTAAACTGATGATCTATAATCCGGAAAAATCGATAATCCGGAATTGCCGAAGTCCCGACGAGTCCGGATTAACGACTTTTGACTGTATATTTAAGATGTTATAACTGTAATGTAGGCATTTCTTACTTATCTACAAGAGTGGCAGATATGCAGTAGCATTTCAAAATGAGTATATGCTTAAAAATATAATCTCTGTTTAAAGTGAGGTTAGGATTTCAGTGGCCAAGAACATGCCCACAGTTTGGGCAATATTGAGGAACTGCAGAAATTTAATGTAGAATCTAGTCGGTCTTTGATGCAATTTTGATACATGTTCTGCCTGTTTTATTTCATATATAATGTGAAATCAGAGATATAAGAATGTTATAAGAATACAAATATTTTTCATATAGTATTATTTTCCCAAAAAAATCAAAATAGTGTGGTTGTGAAAGGTGATAATTTTCTCTGAATCAGTGGCTATCAGTCTGTTAAATGTTGATGTTCGTTTGAGATTAGAAAAGAAGATCTGGGGAATGGGCATTGTAGAAAAGTGGCTGTCTCATTTCATTGAGTAAGGAGAAGAATGAAAGTATTGTTGATGTGACTTAAGAGAACAGAAGGGTAATTTTACATTGTTGTATTTGAGTAGCTGATGAGTTATAGTATATTTAGCTTCACTTGAATGTTCTTCAGCATTTCAAAATTTGTGCCAGATGGGTGTGATGCTAAAAAAAGATTAGGCATTTTTCATTGTGTTGTGATTAGAGAAAGATGTATCTTTAACTGTTACATAAGAGAACTTCATTCCACTGAAAGACCTATGCTCTAAAGATAAAATTTAAAGAATGACATCTGTTGGAAAATTTACTATATTCATTTTCTGTGATTTTGCGCATGTGAATTTTTTTCTTATCATCTGTCTAATTGGTTCTCTACCATTCTAAGCAAAATTGGAACAAATTCATTTGTTAAAAATAATAAAGTCTGCTGAGTAAGAGTATCAGTCTCTGTCATGGAAGTGCTAAATTGTAAACTGTCAATGCCTACAAAATGTTCTCCATGAATTTCACTGTTATTTCACTGTTATCACTGTTGTTATCCATGAATTTCACTGTTATTTCACTTGTATTTAAGCCCTAGAGATTTTCCTCTTTGTCTTGCGGGGGGGGGGGATCCGTCTGATATAGATTTTATGTTTGAGAATAATATGAAAAAATCTACAGGTAAATCAGCAAGAATATGAATTTTTATATGCTCCAAGATGGAAGGAACAAATTGTTTGTAAGGATTGACAGATATTTGAATTGTCAAAGTCATTTGATTAAGGTGTAATGGTTAATATCCTTTGTCTTAACACATACACAGTTGCATTTTTCTTTCTTCATTCAAGCATGTGAACATTTTTTTTTTTTTTTTTTTAAATTTTCATTTTAATAACATGAAATTTTTATCGTTTGTACTTTGCTCTGCTCATTTGATCACCCTATAAGAAAAGAAAATTTGAAATCTTTTGAGCATTTTATGCCTATTTAAAGTTATTCATTTCTCTCAAAATTCATCAAGTTTACCATTTCTCTCAAATTTATATCTGAACTGAGAAACTTGAATTGGATTCTTATCCTTTCTGCTTTGATACCCAAAATTTAATGTATGAGTTGTCTCATTTTAGTTTTTGCCATGTTTTTATAGTTTATCCTCAGCATTTTATGTCTAGTTTCAAACTTTAAGATTTATATGACTCTGATTAATTTGTGTGTGTGTGTGAAAATGCTTTATTTTATTAATTACTAGTTTATATTTTGGTATTATTATTTTCTGAAGTTTTTTACATACATAGCTTATGTATGTCTTTTTATGTGTTTTTTAATGATCTTTCTTTTTACCCTGTTTACTTTAGGTTATGGAACCAGTGCTTAAAACTATAGCTAACAATTTCATTACCGAGAGAAATTCTGCTGAAGTTATAACTGTCGGGTAAGAAAAAATTTTGGTATAATTTTATAGTCTTGTTATTTGAGAATAAAATAATTCAGTCAAGTCTAGATTTTAAAATTTTCTAAATTGAGCATTCCCCCTCCCCAATTTTCACAATAAAAGAGTTGAAAAAAATCTTAATTCAATCTGTTGAATATTTTATTAATTTTATTAAAATTTTATTATGACATAATACGAGGGCTATCCAGAAAGTAGATTACGTTTTGGAATAAAAAAATAAACAAAGTATAGGAAACAAATTTTATTATATACAGATGAAAGCCACACTCAAATACTACTTTTCTACATAGTCACCATACAAATTAAGGCATTTATCGTAGCGATGTACGAGCTTGGAAATTCCTTCGTCGAAAAATTCGGCCGCCTGCACCTTCAACCACTTCGTTACCTCTTCTTGCCTTCCATCTTGCACAAAACTTGTGGTAACCAAGCTTTTCGCTGATGATTTCGTGCAACAAACTTCGCGAAATTTGTGGAAAACTCAAAGAAAGTTCCGTTATTGTGAAATTTCGATTTTCACGGACTTTAGCATCGACTTTTTCGAGAAGTTCGGCGGTCACTATGCTGGGTCTCCCACTTCGATCTTCGTCGTGAACATTGGTTCGGCCATTTTGAAATCTTATGACCCACTGACGCACTCCACCTTCAGTGATAATGTTGTCCCCATACACTTCACGAAGCTGCCGATAGATTTCTATCGGTTTACAGTTTTTTGCAGTCAGAAACCTTATTACTGAGCGCACCTCGCAGCTCGCGGGATTTTCAATTAACGCAGACATTTCAAACCGTCACAGTATCTGAACGGAGCACAGCACGAACCTCTCACTAGCACGGCTAGATGCAGACTGAGCTGCGCAACGCTCTGACCCCAAGATGGCCGCGCTAGCCCCGCCCCTAGCGGACACAGACGGAAACGTAATCTACTTCCTGGATGGCCCTCGTATCTTTTTCCAGTTTAACAGATTGTTAAATATTTCCAAAATTTTCCTTTTTGGGGAATTTAAAGAATTTTTTGCTTAAAGTGTGAAACTTCCAGATACCAGATTGTTGAGAAATTGCCGGATGTTGCATTTTCGATAGGGGAAAAAGTTACCAAGTGCTAGTAGTATATCTCTCAGTTGATTCAGAATTAAAAGCTCTGTAAATAATTAATAATTTAAATACATAGAGTAAGGAGTAATAAATCTAGCAAGTTTACAAATCTAACAAATTTGTTTATTGTGAGCAAATTACACCATGGAGAATGCTCTAAATAAATAGATAAATGAATAAAAACAGATACATACTAATAAAAGAATAGTTAGAAATCATATTACAAACAAATAATACAAATATAGTAACATTTTGCAATAATATTGATTTATTGACCTTCTAAGTATAATATGATAATAATGAAGCAAACTGTGAAGATGATGTAAAAAAATAAAAGTCAGATTTATTTGTGCTCTTTTAAATCTGTAGGTTGCAAGAAGAAAAAAGAAGATGGAATATTTGATGCTTTTCATAAATCTTTATGAAGAAATTTATTGAATTAACTTTTTTAACAAAAGCAGATTTTAATTTCATATTTTTTTATCCTGTTTATATAAATTTAATTTTTAAAGATTTAATCATTACACTTTTTATAGAATACATTTCATGTGGTCACTTAATGACTCATAGTCTTAAATGTATTATTGCAAGTCTAAGTAACTAGTTTGTTATTATTATTATTTTTTTTTTTTTTTTACTTAAAAGTCAAGATAAATTACCTTGTTACTCTTCTGATGTTGGGTATGCTTTTTTCATCAATACTGTATGCAAGATATAGGTATGGTTTTCAGAATGCACGTTACAGAAAAAAGTGTCATCTTTCAGGTCACAGTAATTTGAGCCGTATATAATAAATAAACTATTTTTATAATTGCTGTTGTTAAAAAATATTAATTTTATTAATAAAACATTATTAGATGAAGTAAAGGGTTTTCTTTCATTTTTCATAGTAACAAAGATATTTTAAAGTGAATTTCTGTGAAATAATAATTGTTTTATATGTTGATAAGTAAATGGTATGCCCATTATTAAGCTGTACTTTTGTCTTCTCAGAAAATTATCAAATTATTATTAATGTTTATTCTTATTTTGGTAATAATGTTTTCTATCATTTGTCACTATTATGCTGATCTAAAAGTGTGTATACAAGTAATTATGTGCATTTTTCATTCTGCATTTCATGATATATGTTATATTAGCATATGTGGTATTATTATGTTTTGTATATTTGTTATTAATGAGTATGTTTATTATTATTTCAGTATCAATGCAATCAGGGAGATTTGTATTAGATGTCCTTTTGCCATAGATCGAGATTTACTACACGATCTAGTTCAGTACAAAAAATATAAAAATAAAAGTAAACCATTCAATTTTTATTTTATGAAACATTTGTATCAATAATATAATTAGTAATCGCTTAGTGTACTGTAAAAACAAATTACAGCAGCTCTAGTTTCATGTTTGTAATAATGTTTCTAAAGCTGTAAATTAAATGTGTAATATCAGGAGTGATTGTGGCTCAAATATATCTGGGATTCTAGAATTTCCAGTCTTGGGAAATATAGATTCTGTAATCAATAAATCTATAATATGTAAATCTTTTTCAAATTTTGTTTTTCAACAAATATATTATTTAAAGATTACATAAATTTAAAACTTTTTGACTATATTTAGTTCAGAGAGAGAGGTTAAATTTCTTGTCTGAGCAAACTAAGTTTGCCTGAAACTTAGTTTGCTCATACTAAGCATGCTAAACTAAGTATGCAAAAAAGTTATTTTTGCTGTTTATGTTATACAGAAATGGGCAAAAAATGAGGATATATAAAATGAGAATATGTTCTGGGTTGAAGTATTCAGGATAAAAGAAGATGGCAAACAGAAATACCCAATATTGGCAAAATTATTTAAATCTGTTTTAACTTGCTTCATTATGCCCACATTGTTGTTGAATGTCCGTTTAATTATGTGGGTGATATTATGTCAGATTGAAGAGCTCATTTGTACAGTAATAGCTCAGATGTTGTCAGATTAAACTCATTCTCATTATGCAAAATTATATATGAAGCTTTTGAATAAGAGAATTTCTCTTATGACTGTTGGTAAAGGTTTTAGGAATATTTTAATGCATAACTAGCTAGCTGTTTTTCATCTTCAGCACCTGTTGATATGCATACTGCAAGTTCTAATATTTAAAGAGTTAAGTCACAATTCATTCTTCTACATCAAAATATCTTGCTGATTAAACTAAATTTTCACTTATTAGCAAATATATACATCGTGTTTTGACGAAAGTTTGCTGCCTGTGCAAACAGTTCGCATTGTTATCGTGTTTAATCATATTTTGTTGAGCGATTTTTGGCATTTGAAAGAAAGAGACTTGCTTCAGAACACTGTGTTGTGAAATGAAACTATCACGCTACTAGATTAGAACCCTCATTTACTTCCAGTTCTGTTGCAAGAAGTCAGCTACAGAATGCCACCAAATCATGTGTACAGCTGGAAGTATTAATGTTGTATCATATGACATTGTGGACATTTGGTACTGAAAGTTTAAAAACAAGGACTATGGCATTCAAGAAGCAGAATGCTCTGGTTGGCTTTCTAATGTTAATGAGGCCTGCTTGCAAGAACTTGCAGAATAAGATCAGTATGCAACCACTCGAGAGCATGCTAAGAAGTTAGATGTTAGTGCCATGTCCATTAGTCGTGCTATGCATTGCATAAACTTGATGTACAAGTTTAGTCGGTGGGTGCCACATGAGCTGATTCAAGGAGATAAGGGCAAACGTGTTCGGGCCTGTACTGGTCTGCTCGAATATCAGCGCAAGGAAAAAATTCTGGACCGGATCATAACTTATGATAAAAGTCGATTTACTTCAAGAACACAAGCCAAAAAGGGAATTGGTGTGTGCTCGGTGAGCCCATCGGCAGCATCACAAATCACAATTTAGCTAATAGAAAGATCATGCTTTAAAACTTTGAAAGATTCCTGCCAGTGCAAATATAGTCTGTGCAAACAGTTTGCATTGTTATCGTGTTTAATCATATTTTGTCAAGCGATTTCTGATAATTGAAAGAAAGAGACTTGCTCTAGAACACTGTGTTTTGAAATTTGTAAACAAATATCATTATCATTAAGTACAAGGTGTCTGAAATGGAACTATCATGCTACCAGAATAGAACTATCATTTACTTCTAGTTCTGTTGCAAAAAGTCACTTACAGAATGCCACCAAATCATGTGTACAGCTTGAGGTATTAATGTTGTATCATATGACACTGTGAAAGTTTGGTACTGAAAGTTTAAAAACAAGGATTATGGCATTAAGAAGCAGAGTGCTCTGGCCCGCCTGCAAGAACTTGTGGAAGAAGGTCAGACGCAACCACTTGAGAGCTTACTAAGTTAGATGTTAGTGTCATCATGTCCATTAGTTGTGCTATGCATTGCATAAACTTGATGTACAAGTTCAATCGGTGGGTGCCACATGAGCTGGTTCAAGCAGATAAGGGCAGATGTGTTCGGGCCTGCACTAATCTGCTCGAATATCAATGCAAGGATAAAATTCTAGACTGAATCATCACGTATGACGAAAAGTGGATTTACTTCAAGAACGTAGACTGAAAAGGGGCTTGGTCTGTGCTTGATGAGCCCATCGGCATCATCGCAAAGCGCAATTTGACTGATAGAAAAATCATGCTTTGTATCTGTTGGGATTGCCGTGGTATACAGGAAGAGTATCTGTAAAAAGGTAAAACACTACACAGTAAGGTGTACAGTGAGATGCTAGTCCATTCTGATGCTGCTATCAATACAAAACGTCAAAGTGAGTTCCGGTTAAAAAAGGTAATGTTTCATTAAGATAATGCAAGACCACATATGTCTGCATATACCGGCTGGACTGTGTACAAACCCAAATGTGATCTTTAGCACCCACCATATAGCCCCAACATCGCTCCTTTGGACTTCTTCATTTTTTCACACCTGCAGTCCTATCTTCCATTCTGCACAGGATGTCCGAAATGAGGTTGAACTGTTTTTGAACTTGCGGGCCACCACTGAACTGAAGGCTTTGAAAAACTATCAAACAGTTGCAGAAAATCATAGATTTTGGTAGTGATTACTACCTGCGCCAAAGGTACTGCTTTCATATTTGTGTTCTGACTTTATTAAGAATGTTTTTTGGTGGAAAACTTTAGTTACAACAAGATATATATATACATATGTATATAAATGCAGTCATTCCTAGAAAATACCCTCTCTCTCAAAACAAGGAGGGCAACTTTCCAATTATTTTTTTAAAATATCGCTAAACCAAATATATAAGCAACTATATAAATAGGTATCGTGAAACATAAATTAATTTTAATAGATTAAAAGATTATACTTTTTTTTTGTCACTAGGGAAATAGTTTGAAAGTATGTGAATGTATCACAGCAATATGCACAATTATTTAAAATTATGTTGGGCTTTTACTGCACATTATATTTCAGGAATGCAGTTGTAATCACCCCTGATAACGTATACCCATTATATAAAGTGAATGAGACTGTACATGCTACAAACACAAGATTTTTTTCTTAAAATTTAATTAAACAATGTAAGTTTTAGAATTAATATAACTAAATATTTTCAAATTACATTTATAAAATAATCATAAATATGACTGTATGTGTAAATATTATTTAGCAGTGGAGCTGAGTGTAAGTTTATAGATGCCTAGATAGCATGGCACTGAATTTAATCCATTATGAAAGACCCATTTGAGGTCTAGTGATAAAGAAGGAGATTGTACATTAGGCTAAGATCATCTGTGATAAGGGGAGAGATTGTGAATCTTCTGGGTTATCAGAAGAATCAGTGGGATATGGAGACCTGACTGCTTTTCTCAGTAATATGTGAATCTGTTGTTACAGTTTTCTTTTGTTCATTAGAGATTTAATTTAGACTGCTTAACAGATGTCTTTAGGTGTTTGCATAAATATTTTTAAAATTTTCAACTGAAATGCCATTTACCCCTTCATCTCTGTTACCATCTTCCACATGTCTCTAATGCAATCTCTCCATTTAATGTAAATAATTCTCTTTTTAGTTATAATACTCTCAGGTGTTGTTACATTGGGAGAACTTTGAAAGTCATATGTTGAAGCAGACACAATTATTTTTTTCTGAATTGCAGCTACTTGTTAAACATTCTTTTCGAGGAAACATCTGTAAACATATAGCATTTAAGCTAATAAAAGACCAACATTAATTTTAAACACTTGTTTAAAATTATCTTTGAATCTTAAGAATTTAGCATTTTGATTTAGAAGTCCTGTCTGAAAAGTTTCATAAGTGTGAAAACATCTGCCACGTCCAGGTAGCTTAACGAAGAATCCGCACAAAATATGAATGCAAGGGAAAATAAAATAAATAAAATGCTGATACAAAAAGTCAAATATAAATACAAATTGAATACACTGAAAAAATTTTAAAAAAATAAACAAGGAAATATAATTTATGTATATATATAATATGTGTATAAATATATTAATGGTACTGCTAAAGTATTGTACACAAGCAACTCTTCCCCCTTTTTTAAAATGAATATGATAGAATTAAAATTTGTTAAAAAAAAGTGTTATTTGATTGAGTAATCTAATTATAATATTTGCTAATGTAAAAATGCTCTCATTGAGTTTTATACATGAAATTTTGCTTATCAAATATTTCATTCCTTAGTATATTGTTAAATTGTAATATATATGGGAGAAAAATTTTAAAAACTAAAAACTTCTTTCATACTTGTGATGAAACTTTTACATCATAGTTATTTTAGTAATGAAACTGTGAGACATAATGCATATACATAGATGGATAGATTCAAAAGATTGCAGTCTAATTTATTTCTAAAATTAAGAAATTTAAATGCTTTATTTTTCAGTATGTTCTCCTTGTACCTTGATGCTCTTTTTACATAATTTAATGAACAATCTTTTTTTTTTTACCCTTCTGAAAAAGTAGTTTGAAGGCTTTAACTCAAAATATTCCATAATGTCTCTTTTTAACTAGCATTATCACTTAATGTCTTTTCACGAAGGTCAGATTTCAATTTAAAGAACAGGTATTAATCACTTGTACCTGAGTCTGGGCTGTAAGGGGGTTAGTCAAGCACATTAAGCCCACATTACTAATTTTGAATGGCACTGCCATATTGCTGTTTTTGAAATGTTAAAAGAAGGTACCCATCATGTGGAGACTTCGCCCTTAAGAAGATACTGATTTAGAATGCATAAAAAGTTGTTTTACATGAACCCAATTTTGCTGCTATCTTTTTTACCTTTTATCTCCTATAACCCTACTTCTTCCTGAACAGAAGCAATATTTTCTGATATCAGTGTCTCAGTTGTCCATATCATTGAGTCATCTTCTATGGATTCTTGGCCCATGCAAAATTGTTTTACTTGTTATTTCAGTGTTGAATAGGAAAGAGATGAATTACCGTACAGATGGAACAAGTATGGTTTTATGTTTTTGGGACTAAAGCCTCGTTTCCACTACTGCGTACGAACGCATTTTGTCAATTGAAGACACGCCTACGGCATCCGTACAAGCGTTTCCACTGCCGCGTATCCGTAGAATATTTTCATTTTCCGCCGCTAGGTGTCACTGTAATATTTTGGCGCCAAACAAGCAGTTCACGAGTTACAACGCTAAACGTCTGAATTTTTCCCACTTAAGCGAGTATTGTTTGTTTTAGATTTGATATGGATTCTGACGTAAAATGCAGAAAAGTTTTGTTTACTAAATTCCATGTTATTGGAAATTTTTATTTCTGCTTATGAACTGCGAAAGTAAAGTACGCTAGCAATTTTTAGAAAAGTAAGGTTATAATGCATATTATGAACATCACTAATTCCATAGAAACTGAAGTAAATTAAAAAAAAATTTTGCGTTTCTAGAAGCCTTAAATATTAATGAAATAATATATATATTATTAAAACTAAAATGTACTGTTAGTGAAAAAATAAACAAATAAAAAATAAAAAAGTTAAAGGAATTAAAAATAGTTGGTACTTTAAAAATACAAAGCAACTGTAAAGAAAGGTTCACAATATTTACACAAAATTTGCTATGCTTGTATACCGCTGACTTCAGGGTCATAGCCGGATAATTTATTAGAAATCTCGTTTGTTTTAAAATGCACTATGGGCAGTTATATTTTATGCATAATCCATAAAATATTATTTTTAATTTAAACATTTTTAATTCCTATCTCTTTTTGGTTTGGTTTGTTTTATTGAGATTACGGCAAAGCACACTAGGGCTATCTGCCTAAGGGGAGGGGTGTCTTCGTGGAGGACTTTCAAAGCGAAACTGGAAACTCCACGTTACACATGGAGAAAACCACAAAAACGCCCGTTCGCGGGATTCGAACCTCGGGCCAAACTACCAATGTTCAGTGACTTTACCTCTTGGCCACTGGTGGGCCATATCTCTTTTTATAGAAGATGTTATAAAAATAAGATTTTTCTCTTTATATATATACACACATTAGGTAAAAAAAAATGGAAATATTTAATTAATTAATTCCTGCGCTTCTGTTGGAGAGGACTGAATTTAAAAGCAATTATTATAGTAATTTTTTGTTAAAAAAATGTTTAGGGCATTAATACTGTCTCATGTTAATTGGTAATGAAAGTTTAGAGTCGTAAACATCCCAAAGTCTGAGCACATGTATATACGTTCACATAAAAGTGAAACGAAAATGTATATATATATCTACAGGGTTTCAAAATAAATTAAATTTAAATAATTCTCTTGCGCCATTGCTGCAAGGAATGAAATTTGAATTTAACAAACATTTTCTATTCGTAAAAAGCAATTTAAAGTTAATTAAATTTAAATGAAATTTAATGCAAACAAATAAATGATTAATTATTGCTGCAAAACTAATCTACAATATCATTTAAATTCTGAGAGCATATGTAAATCAAGTGCAAGTATCAAAATCCATGAATAAATATATAATTCCAAAAATTTATTTATCCTATTATTCACTTATGCATTTTTATAAGTTTTTCAGGATTAATAATCTATCCTATTATTCATTTATGCATTTTTATAAATTTTTTAGGATTAGTAAGCTATCCTATTATTCACTTATGCATTTTTATAATTTTTTTAGGATTAATAATCTATCCTATTATTCACTTATGCATTTTTATAAATTTTTTAGGATTAATAATCTATCCTATTATTCATTTATGCATTTTTATAATTTTTTTAGGATTAGTAAGCTATTCTATTATTCACTTATGCATTTTTATAATTTTTTAGGATTAATAATCTATCCTATTATTCACTTATGCATTTTTATAAATTTTTTAGGATTAATAAATTTTTGGAATTATATATTTATTCATGGATTTTGATACTTGCACTTGATTTACATATGCTCTCAGAATTTAAATAATATTGTAGATTAGTTCGCAGCAATAATTAATCGTTTATTTGTTTGTCATTAAATTTCATTTAAATTTAATTAACTTTAAATTTGCTTTTTACGAATAGAGAATGTTTGTTAAATTCAAATGTATATGTTTTAATATTCAAATTAGTATTATATAATTTTCAACCTTTTTTTTGGGGGGAAATTTAAATAAATAAAAGCATAAATAAAACAATATATTTAACGCATATAATAATAGAAATAAATTATAAAACATGAATATAGATCAATTTGGAACAAAAAGCTAAGAAAGTTGCAGACAGGGTGCAAAAAGCGTATGGGATTCGAACTCACGACCCCCAAAAGTAAACATTGTTACCGTCAGCTTTACCACTAAGCTAGCATTGCACGGGAGTCGCATGCATATTTTGGCTTATATACATAATCAAATAAATCAATTCTTAAAACTAAACTTTTTCGTCCTATTTCAGTGTGCTATCGTCTGAAAAATTCACCAAAGTTTATTCTTCAGCTTCTAGTACATTTCTTACAAAAAACATTATCTTTTAAAGTGGCATTTCGATTGAAGTTAAACGGGCTGCTAAAAATATATTTCATGTGCTTACAAATATATGTTAGCCAAAAAGATATATTTATAAAGGGAAATACGAATTTAACATACTCTGTAATGCAGAGGAATATTTAAAAGGCTATCAAATTTAATTTATAATTAACGTTTTTAGTTTTTACCTGCTTCAAAAGGAAAAAAATAACATACCTTTTAATTGTATCTAATTTGCTATATCAGTTTGATATAGTCAGACATTCATTTTCATTAAAGGTAAATGAGTATGCAGAACTAGGAAATAATTGTCAGGACAAATTTTGCTATTTCATGGACTTGGAATTATAATTTTTGCCACTGATTTTCTTGAACTGAATTTCTTGAACATCTGATTTTATCTGCAAACAAGTACTGTAGTTGCAGTTATCTTATTTTTCTTATCTTTTTTTAACTAAATTCAGTTGATTGCTGTCTTTTTCAGCATGCAGATTTCTCGCTATAATGTTAATTCAGAAATAAGTATTTTTTAGCAAAACATTCTTTCCCTAAGCGAGTGTTCATCGCTACTTCTGCCGCCATTCATTTTTGGTGACTACACCTGATTGCTCATTTTTTACCACGTGACCCCAACGCATCCACAGACATATGGATAGAAGTTGAACATTGTTGAACTCCATCTGTATGTCATCTGTCACCGCACATCGACGGGATTGCAGATGTCAATCAAAGTGAAGTCGCTCGCTGATTGGAGAAACGCATAGACACCGCAACGCATACGCAGCAATGGAAATGGGCCTTAAGACTTACTTTAATCAAAATGTAATCACAGAATATATTTACTGTGATAAGGTGGGTGTGCACTCCCAACTTTTTGATGCAAGGTTTTTAAAATTTTTTTGAATATTTTCATATTTTCTCCTTCCTTAGTGCTCTACTCTTAGTGTTTGTTTCCCTAAGTTTTAAAATGGATTCATCCATATGGGAATTGTTTTTGTCGTACTAACAAAGACAAACCCTCGCAAATCACTTGCGAAGATTATCCTGAACCTTTGCCTTCTAATTGTTGAACTTTACGCCATCCTAATGCAAGAACTGACTCATCAGAGCGAAGGAAACATAAACTAATATCAGTATATGATTTTACTGAGTCAGCTGCACCTTCACTTTCTCTAATAATTTGTGGATGATTTTGAGGTCTAGGGAGTAGCAGGGACAAGAATAAGAATGGGCTAGTTTCAAGTTACAGAGAAGTGGAAATGAAGATATCTTATTGGATGTTCTAATGTTGTTATAACTGTGTACTTTTATTGGAATGAAGATTTCTTTTAATGAGATAATATTGTGAGAATTACCTGTAGTTTATCCATTAATATTTTAAATTTGTTATGTTCTGTTGCCATGTCCTTTGAAAATTAAATTATTCACATAATTTTCTGTTCATTTTTAGATAATAAAATAAGTTAAATGGGGGGGGGATATGCAAGGGAATAGGGTAATACTCAGTTTTAAATATTTCAAAGCATTACAAGCATACTGAATGCATCACTTAATTCAGTGAACAGTCAAGAGAAAATTAAAAAAAAAAAAAAAAATTCAGTGTCAAAAGTTTCAAATTTATTTATTTAATATTGCCACTGGATGTTTACAAAAGGAATTTATTTCCAATGTATTATGTGTGCAGCCAGAAACTTTTGTATCTATCTACATAATTTCTTATTGCTTAGAATTATTATTATTTTTTAAGATTTGAATTTTTAAAATATTTTCTGTGTATTAATTTTAAATGTCATTATCTTATTAAAGATGTCATGATGGCTGCCCGGTCTTTGATTCAGTTGTTCCGACGTATCAACCCTAATCTCTTACAAAGAAAGTATCGGGTGAGTTCCTTTATGCATTTTTATATACTGCTGCATTATTATATGTATTTTTCTTTTTCTGTTCAATTTTCATTCAAAATGGAATTTTAATTTAAATTAAAATATGTATTTATATTCCAGAACAAACCTACAGAAGCAATCAAAGAACTAAAGCCATTAGAATATGGAGCATTAGATGCTAAATCTTATGTTCCTGGTGCTGAAACATTGCCTCTTGAGCCTTTAATAGAGGATGTAACTGGTAATTTAATTTCTTTTTCATTTTCATTTGTCTTAAATTGTTAAAAGGAATTAAAGTTGTAGATATGTGATATGTTTTTATTTAGTATTTAAATATTCTTAGGTGGTGAAGTAGTTGACAGTGATGATGACAGTGAAGGTAGCTGGGTTGATGTTTCTCATTCGGAAGATGAATTGATGGATTCTGATGAAGAAGAGGATCAAGATTCTGAAACAGTATAGTTTTTCATTTAAATTTTATTATTGCTTTAATTTAAGTACATAGTCATACTTGTTTTATATTAAGTACTATTTGTATTTTGTTTTTTAATCTCTATCACTGGTGTCATTTTGTAATGTTTTCATAAATTATGCATAGAAGTTAAACATGCATTTAAAAAAGGGTGTTTAGATTTTGAATAATTTTTATTAAAAATTAATAATCTAATAATATTAATATATACTCCTTCCACTTATTAAATTCACTTAAAAAAAATCTGAAAGCTTTCAGATTTTACATTATGCCCGAAGTGACTTCTTTTAACCTTTTGTGTGTTACCTTTATTTATTAAATATTCTTTGCCTTTAAACCATAAATTTCAATTCAACAGCACTATCACAAAATAATTTTAAAATGAGCATATCTTTAGAATTTCCAATACACAGTCTCTTGCGCTAGAGATAAAAATGTCCCTCCCCTGTAGAGTTTTGCCATTGCTTGTTTTGAAATCATTGAGTTTGTTAATCAATAATTCATTGAAATGTTACAAAATATGAAATCAATAATAAAACAAATTCCAAATTAGTTCGGTAGAAGATTGCATAATTCAAAATTTGATTGCTGTAGGTACCGTTGTTTTATCAAAATGTGAGAAACATGCATACATTCCTGCAGATTCTTCATTATTTAATTTCTTTAAATATAATGCAGGGAGATAATATTTGGTGGCAACAATTTGAAAAGTGAACCGACATTTAAAGTTTTCAACGCAAAATGCAAAAAATGAAGTTCATAGCCCTTCTAGGCTAACGCTCTTTGGGCCACCCAGCCGGTTGTTACATTCAAATTTCCAGGAACCCAAACAAGTGCATACTAATCAATAATAATAATAAGAAGAAGCCCATTTTGTCAAACTCATCTCCACACCTTATAAAACTCAGATTGGCAAAAGACTGATTCCTTAGTGCCAGAACATCGTACTTATCAAAGCTTTTCATAGCTCATTCATTTAACATATTATGGATCACGGCTTCATCATTCAAGTATGTAATGCTTCAATAAAATGGCTTTGACTGAAATTTTCCTATTGTGTGTACCTGTGAAACACTGTTTTCAGAGTTATTTGTCCGCAGTGGATTTCAGAAAGTCAAAACTTCCTTATCTTAAAGTTGTTAGCAAAAACGTTCCCCTAGAGACACTGTAAATGAGCGATGGTCCTTTTTCAAATACCAGCTGATGGGAGGTGGAAATGCAACATCTTATCTTTAAAGATTTTCACATTCAAAAATCTTTCCTTTGGGATAGACATGTTATGTTCACAGAGTTATAAATAAAGTTCATAAAATATTTCTTAGCAATACATACTTTTACGAGTCTTTGAATGAAAAGAGGGGGTAATTGTAGACTTAGATAAAGAAGGAAAGCATTAGTCATGTTTGTAATCATGAATTGGCAGATCAATTAAAGAGACAAAGGGTGATCTTTCTGCTGGCTAGAAAAAGTAAGTTTTAAAATTTTATAAATCTCTGGAAGAGGTATTTTTTAAATCTATCTTGTGCTTAACTTGAAACATGTCAAAAATGCCATGCGAAATGACTTAAGCCTGAAAGAAAAGGAAGAAATTGTTAAAAAATTCTAATGTTCTTGATAATTGCAGCCAGAGAGAAACTAAGTTTAAAATGAGAATTTCCCAAACAACATTATGCTATTTACTTGAATAAAAATTAATGAAAGAATAATAAAAGTTCAAATGTCTCAAAAAAGAGGGGGGGAATTGAAAGCATTGTAATTTCTTTTCTAGAATGGTTTTAAGCTAAAATGGGTTTTTATTTCTAAAGGATTTTGATAACTGGATAACAGGCTATTTACTCAGCCTGCTAAATTAATACAAGCCAGACACAGATTTTAATACAGACAAAATTGGATTGCTTTGCAAAACATAACCAGATACATATTAATATTTTAAAATGAAACAGTTGTTGGTTTAAGAAACTGAAGGAATAAGTTACTGTTTCATTAGCATGCAATTAACAGGATAGCACTGGTTGCTAACAAAAGTGGGAAACCTTTGTGTTTGAAGGATCCAAGACTTCAAACATTTGATGAATGGATATGATTTACCATAGCAGCAAGAACTTTTGGATGACAAGTAGTATTTTTACCAGTTCTCTTAAATGGGACAGCAAATTGAATAAGATAAAATAGCTCTACTAATTAGATAATTTTGCAGCACATACACCTCTGATATCTTTCTGTAACACATTTATGTCTATTCCTACAAAAACAACTTCTAACATTCCTTTAATTTAAAGCTTTTAAATGTCATTAGAGAAAAGATATTCAGAAAATGATGGAATAGAAGTGAATTCTTTGAAAATGCAAGCATTTCAAAGAGCATAATTAAGTCGATATCTCTACTAAAGACCATGCATATTGTAGTCAATGAAGGGGGTTAATTTCTTAAAATCTGTTTTCAAAAATGTGGCTTTCATATAGCAAAATCCTCTTAGGAACTGAATTGTAGCTAACGTTTCAGATATCAGTGAGTGAAGTTATTAACATTCATTGAAATGTGTATCATTCATTTTACAACAATCTGTATAAAAACTTATTATGAAAGTAGTAAAAAAACTGCAGAAATGAAGCAGAAACAATGATGACATGCCATCCTCAGTCAAATCTAGAAAAGCACTACAGATTCTGAGAAAAACTGTTGAGCTAAAAGGTGCTAATCAAGAATGCTCAATGAAGTTTTATGAAATTAAGAATGCAACTAAGAAACTGTTGAACAATATGAAATAAACACAGGAATAGTTGTAAGTAAAAGGTTGAATTTCACCAAGAATGTAATTATAAAAATATTTTTATAAATTTAAAAAAAAATTATTTTCAAAAATTACATAAATTAGTGTAATTTAGTATTAATTTTTAACTGCTGAATTAATTTTTAGTTATTATTTTATTTGAAAAGTTTAAAATTGTTAGTACAATTTACACTATACAATCGCCATCTGTTGAACTCAGCCCCTTAACCCTCTCAGCG
Source organism: Stegodyphus dumicola (assembly GCF_044657685.1). Classification (NCBI taxonomy): domain Eukaryota; kingdom Metazoa; phylum Arthropoda; class Arachnida; order Araneae; family Eresidae; genus Stegodyphus; species Stegodyphus dumicola. The sequence goes on from NC_140776.1 coordinate 123,658,576, forward strand.
TTACACATGAAAAATTCCATATAGAAGGATGTCTTGTATTCATAACACACGAAAATTTCTGCCAGCTTTTAATGTATATGGTTTCAGGTTGGATGTTTATTGGAAGAAAAGAAATCAAGGTACAAAGAGAGAGAGTCTGTTTGTAATTATAATCAAGAAAATAGCATTTATTCCTGACATTTTGAGGAACTTTGAAATTTCAGGGCTAAACATGTAATGCTCAGAGGGTTAATAAACTCCAGTAACGTTTGGAATAGAAGGTTTTTAGTAAGCGGCAGGTATTGTATATTGTAATTAAGAACTCTCAGTATGTTTCATGTCCATCCTCACATTGTTCAAAGCTGTAAAGAACTTATAATATTGCTGTTAACTAGTTTTATCAATCAATTTCTTCTGATTAATACGCTCTTCTGAAAATGTTACTTTTTTAGCTTTGAAAACTATGTCTAGCTTCTGAAAATGTTAGAAGTGCTTTACTTTAAAACTCCCATTTTGATCCATTTCACTTTTCAAATGGCGCAACCAAATGTTATCGCCATATACAGTCAAAAGTCATTAATTCGGACACCCATAATCCGGACCTCAAAGTCGCGTTGACGCATGCACATAGGCGTTTACGTGTGCGCGTAAGATCTTTACGGCTGCGAATATGCGTGTGCGCGTGCACATAAAACGTTTACACATGCACGTTTAATGTATAACGGGCAGTATAAGCTAAGCTAAAATTATCTAAATCAGTTAATGTTGCAGATTGCGTTGTTCCTTAATCTTCGAATTGGATCCGGCTTATTATTTTTTGCAGGCTATTAGAGCAGTTTTATAAAAGTAAGCTTGAACTTTCTATTATATTAAATAGAATTTCCGATATATATTTGCTAATATGTAAAGGATCTAAAGCGAAAGTATGTTTCAAAATCCGAAATCTGTTTATCAATTTCACGCCGCGGCGCACAATGAATTGGAAGTTGATCTGTCAGCACTATCCTTATCTTCAGGGCAGATGTTTTTATTTTATTTGGCTTATAATTCCTTACTAAATGTAGTATTTCATCTCGGTGTACTCTGTCTTTGATATGATTTAAAACAAGTTCCTCGTCATTATAATTCGCTTCCGATAGTTAAGAAAGTGACAGAGAGGTTATTCAAAACGAAAACATTTCGATTGACAAATTAGTCGGTATTCTCGGCACAGCAATTATAGGACTTGAACAGCGGAACTTTGTAACTAAACAAGAAATTATGTCTGTTTAATAGAATTAAAGAGAAAGTATTGTCACATGAAATGAAGCAACTTAAACAACTTACATTGAAAACAACTTACATTGAAAACAACTTACATTGAAAGAAATGTTTAATAAAGTAAACAAATAAATATTAAGCTTTTTCTTTTTGTAAATTTTGATACCCTTTAGATCATAATTGTTCTTTATCTCATAAATTACGGTTTCATATTTTTAATTTTGTAATTTCTGCATGCCATCTTACCAGATTTAAACTGATGGTCTATAATCCGGAAAAATCGATAATCCGGAATTGCCGAAGTCCCGACGAGTCCGGATTAACGACTTTTGACTGTATTATTTTTAAAGAAATAGTAAATATATAAAAAAAAAAAATGTATGGCAACACAAATAAAATGATGTTTGCCACCAAATCATGTATTATTTTTAAGGAAATAATATAGGGAATATAAAAAAAAATCTAGCAACATTTAACACTTTACTGGAAATTCTAAATGTATCTAATAAAATATTTTTAACTTCCATTCACTATTCTATTGCCCTTTGGAGAAGTGCAAGATATTTAATTTTTCTTTTAATCTTCCTGTTACAAATTTAAGCGTAAAAAGCAATAAATGCTGTTCTTTCTGTCTTTTATTAATTACCACTGGATCTGTAAAATGACTAGTTTAATTTATTAAAAGTATTATTAATAGTCATTTTTTAAAAAATTATGATTATTTTGGGTGGTAACACAGACAGCCAACAGCTAGTTATTTGAAAAGTGAGACAGATAACAAAAGTCATTCAATGCAAAACTTTAAAATAATAGTTTCTTCGGGCTAAAAAGTGTATGGCAACACTAAACACTCTACTGGGAATTCTAAAGATATTCTGTTTTTAAAACTTTTGTGATTTTGCTTTTAAATTTTTTGTGGTGTAAATGCAAAGAATGTGAAGTTTAATAATTGAGTTAAAAGAACAAAAATGTTGTGTCTGCAGGGGTGTTTGTCCAAGAGCAAAAAGGTTAACTGCAAGCTCAGTGAGAGCATGGAAAACTTACCAAATCCATTAGTTAATTTGAAATGTCTTCTTTTTACTTCCTTGTACGAAGTAAAAAGGAAGTATTGTAATCGTGAAAAGTTTCAAGCAGCATATTTCAGCGAAAATATCCATTTTGACTGCTGTCGAACGCAATTTAACGATGTTTTTGCGTGATATCTGTACGTAAGGACAGAATAAAAGACTCTTTTCCTCCAAAAAAATTATAAAACTGCTTTAAAATGAATTCTGAAGAGAATTTTTCGTGGCGTCTGTACTAACATATGTACGTACATATCTCGCATAACTCAAAAACATGTAGCCTCAGAACGTTGAAATTTTGTATATAGGACTGCTATAACATGTAGATGTGCACCTCGTATTTTGGTTGCAATCAGCTACACTAAACGTATATAAATATATTTGTATATATATCCAGTCTGTTACCCGGCTCAGTGATCTCAGTTTCTTTACTCTTATATGTTTGTAAATTGTACATTGTTTGCTTTAAAAATGATTGAATTATGTTGTTCTTATCTTCCGGGTAAGGCTTTTATGCCTTTAGTAAGTCTCTTTTGCAATATTTTTAGAATTATCAACATTTTTAAAGCTGTTTATGTACCGCTAAGCCTAATAATTTTTTTAATGGCGGCCATTGCTTGTTTACATTTGAAACAGCAGAGTAGTGGATTTGTTGCCAATCTAGAAAAACGTAGCTTCGCAACAACAAAGATAACGCCTTCATTTATTATTGCGAATGAAATCATGCTTAATCCTTTCTGGAATTTTTTCGAGGAAATTTTCAAGTGTTTAAGATTTGCTTCGTAATTTTTAATACATATATTGGGTTGGCAACTAAGTAATTGCAGATTTCACTCATAGATGGCTTCAGTTGAATTTTTAGGGTTGCAGACATAGTACAAATGTAAAACACATTTTGTTATTTGATAGTTGGCAATTCAGCTGTCAATCAGTAAAAAAAGTTTTTTGATCGGTTGCGTAGTTTTCGTTTGGCGTTCATTGAAAAATGGAAAATCAAAAGGAACATTTTCATCATATTTTGCTTTTTTATTTCCGCAAAGGGAAAAACGCATCGCAAGCTCATAAAAAGTTATGTGCTGTTTATGGTGACGAAGCCTTAAAAGAACGGCAGTGTCAAAATTGGTGTGCCAAATTTTGTTCTGGTGATTTTTCACTCAAAGATGAAAATTTGTTGTGGTTGTCCAGTTGAAGTTGATGACGACCTAATCAAAGCAATAATCGGTTCTATCGTCACAGTACAACACGTGAGATTGCAGAGAAGCTTCATGTATCACATACATGCATTGAAAATCACTTAAAACAACTTGGCTATGTTTAAAAACTCGATACATGGGTTCCTCACGAACTGAAAGAAACGCATTTAACGCAACGCATTAACAGCTGCGATTTGCTACAGAAACGTAATGAAAATAATCCATTTTTAAAACGACTGATAACTGGCGATGAAAAATGGGTTGTTTACAACAATATCAAGTGGAAAAGATCGTAGAGCAACTCAAACAACATCAAAGGCTGATATTCATCAAAAGAAGGTTTTGTTATCAGTTTCGTGGGATTACAAAGGAATTATCTATTTTGAACTCTTACCACATAACCGAACGATCAATTCTGATGTCTACATTGAACAACTAACAAAATTAAACAATGCAGTTGAAGAAAAGCGGCCTGAATTGACAAATCGAAAAGGTGTTATATTCCATCATGACAATGCAAGGCCACACACATCTTTGGTCACTCGGCAAAAATTATTGGAGCTTGGTTGGGATGTTTTGCCACATCCACCATATAGCTCTGACCTTGCACCATCTGATTACTTTTTGTTTCAATCTTTACAAAACTCCTTGAATGGTAAAAATTTCAATAATGATGATGATGTCAAATCGTACCTGATTCAGTTTTTTGCTAATAAAAACCAGCAGTTTTATGAACGTGGGATTATGATGCTGCTTGAAAGATGCAAAAGGTCATGGATCAAAATGGGCAATACATTACAGAATAAAGTTATTTAGTTCCATGAAAAAATTGTCTTTGATTTTCTAAAAAATATCCGCAATTAGTTAGTTGCCAACCCAATATTTTGAGTTTTTATGTATTTTTGCCTTGTCGTGAAGTGAGAACTGAATTAATTGAATGAGAAATTCTCAATGGTCTGTGAAAAACTGTTTCTTTTTTGTTTTATTTGCTTAATTTCTTTTATACATCATTCTAGCTTTATTATAGTATTTGAATAGAACATGTGGCAACAATTAGGTAATTCTTTAAATGTTATAAATTTTGTGCATTCTGAATTATAATATGAATGGAATATAATACTGTTAAGTGAATCTAGCGCCAGAGTGTTGCTATGGTAAACAAATAGAGTGAATTTTAAAGAATGTATTTATTCTATTGGGGTATATGCGCTGTCGGCGAAGTAGATTTAATTCAGTCCAATAAGTTTAAATGAAATACAAGAAAAAATGCATATAATTTAATATTCCATACAAGGAAGTTATGTGGTGTATACATCAGATTTTTTTATCATAAGTATTCATTTTACGTATGCTTATTCCCCCACATATTTAATGTTTCTTTTTTTTTTTTTCTACTTTCTACTTGTTTCTTATATGGCTACACATCAATTTTGTGTATGCGTGAATTACGTAATCTTTTGCTTTATTTCAAACAAGAATTTTGTATGTTAAATAGCTATCATTTTGGAATAATATCTTTATGGTATTGTGCATTATTAATTAGTGTGTATACTAGTTATAAATGTGCCTTGGAATTGTGAATGGCATTATTCATTAGGAGATCAGTGTTCTAGATATTTAACTAACCAAAACAAATTTTAAAAAAAGTATTCATTTTCCTGTTTCCTCTCAGGATCAACGTTCTTTTTTTTTTCCTAGTTGCCGGCCTTTTCTGCGAGAGGATATCAGCATAGTTCAACCCGGAAATAGGCCTCTTTGATGAGCTTGACATTTTGCTCTTGAGATAAACTTTGACATTTTACGTGCCATCTTCACAATTCTTGTAATGATTGGCCGGGTGCATATATGTGTTAAGTTCAAGGGCTAAGTTGACGACATAATGTGAAGTTGAAAATTAGTGACTATAAAATCTTGTTTTAGGAAATTCTTCATCAGTATTTCTTTAATCTGTTAAACTTTGACATTTTATTTGGCATCTTCGTAATTTTTATAATGATTGACCATGTGGGTATATATATATTCAGTTCAAGGATAAAGCTGACGACATAGTATGGTTCAAGTTGAAAATGTAAGTGGAATAAAAAAATTCTTCCTAGGAGTAAAGTCTTCTCCAACGTTTATTAATCTATTCTTTTGCCATCATTTTCATGTATACCTGTTGAAAATAGCGACTTCTACAGTTCTAACCAGGCCATAGTTAACTCTTAAAATTAGATTGACTAAATTAATTGTTAATTAAAAGTACAGTTGTCTTTTGAACAATACTGATTTCATTTGCACAGCATTTATATGCAGATTTTACTTCTTTAAATAATCTGAAAATGTTTTGGAGATAATTATAGCACAAAACCTTATAGGCGAACCACATAGCCTAGAAATACTGAAATAATTTTGACAAAACTGAGTATGTTACGAATGTGTAAAACATGTAATGACAACTGTTTCAGCATTTGCGCCTTAAAATCTGCGCACATTAACTATTACGAAAATGTTTTTAGGCTTTGGATGTATTCTATATTATTATCCTTGTATCACTTGCAGTATTATGCATTTTGTGAGACAATGTAGATTAAGTATAGGAAAACAGATGGTCTTTGTTATAAATATAGGATGTATCGATAAGCACGCTCAAATACAATAAATATATATTTTCTTTTTCATGGTTTTCTCAAATTTCCATTCTCAAGCTTATTTTATTTAAAAATATAACATGTAATATAAATAACATATAAAGTGCATTTTAATTAACTATTTGTGCTATTGTAAAGATTCCTATCAAAAGTAGAATATAATAGTAACATTTTCAAGATGTCGTAAGTTATGTATGAATCATCAACAGTGGAGCATGTCGGTGTCCTTAATCGCTGCTTATTTTCAGTTGTATTTCTCTGTCTAGAGCATTATAATAAGTTAAGTTTTGGGTTTGATAGATTATGGGAAAGTACACTGGGGCTATCTGCCTAAGGGTAGGGATGCCTTCAGGGAAGACTTGCTAAGAGAAACTGCCTGGTATAATACACATTACACTTGGGGAAAATCATGAACATGCCCCTGCAGTCAGCCCGTTTGTCTGGAGTCATAATAAAAATATTGTAGAAAGTGGTCCATTATAATTGTAATCGTAATTACAACCTATTGTTGGGTCATGTAGTGCATGCTCGGCGGCAGAGGAAAGACGCTCCATCTCAAGTCATTACTTCATTTTTTAGAAAAAATTTTTCTTTTTCGAACTGTAATCAATTTTAGTTTAGCATTTAATGTTTTTGAGCTGTTATAATATATATGTATGTAATATAAATAATAACAATATATATATATATATATAATATTAAATGTATACGAAGTACTTCCTTTACGAAGTGTGGTATTGTAATCTCAAAAAATTTCGGGTACCATATTTCAACGAAATATCCATTTTGATCGCTATCGAGTGCAATTTAACGATGTTTTTGCTTGACATCTGTATGTAAGGACAGATAAAGGACTCTTTTCCCAAAGAAATTATAAAACTGGTTTAAAATAGATTCAGATGGGATTTTTTCGTACAGATGTATGTATGAATGAATCTCGCATAATTCAAAACCGAATAGCCTCAGAATGTTCAAATTTTATATTCATGACAACGATTAAATAATTCTTCAGATGATATAATTTTTGTGCATTCTGAGTCATAAAAGGAATGAGATGTAACGCTGTTAAGTGAACCTAGCGCCAGTAATAAGCAGTAAATAAATAAAGTGAATTTTAAAAAGCGCATTTATTCTATTTTGGTTTATGCGCTATCGACAAAGTAGATTTAATTCAATTTAGTAAGTTTAAATGAAATGCAGGAAAAAATGCGTATAATTTGATATTCCAAAAGTACAAAGAAGTCATGTGGTGTACACATCAGATTTTTTTCTCTTAAATTTGTTCACAAGTCATTAAATATAAGGATATTATATTTGCATCATTATACATGAAATGATACCAAGTCTTAAAATGGCATGTATGAAGTAAAAATACAGCCAGTCATGCATTTGCAGTGACCTTGCCTGTTTGTACTTTCTTGTATGAAGTAAATAAAATATAACTCAAAAAGTTTTGTGTATTGGATTTCAACAAAGATATCCATTTTTACCACGCTTAAATCCATTTGAACAATGTTTTTGCATGACATCTGTATGTATGGACAGAATAAAGGACTTTTTTTTTTTTTTACAATGAATTGTAAAATGGATTTAAAACGGATTCAGAAGACTTTTTTTTTTTTTTTTTTTTGTGATGTCTGTAAGTACGTATGTGTCTTGCATAACTCAAAAACAATTAGCCGTAAAACGTTGAAAGCTTATATATGGGACTGCTATAACATGTAGTTGTGCACCTCCTTTTTTGGCTACAATTGGCCCCACCAAAGATGTTTAAATCTCCCCCTCCAATGGTGGGCACTAGCCGTTATAAGCTTTAACAACTACTGAGACTGGAAGCGTTGGGCAGCCATTGCCTCCTATGAAGAAACACACAATTTACATCCATGCCTTCTGCAGGATTTAAACATGGGCCTTTTGATATGGCAGTCAAAGTCACTAACCACTTTCTTGTCTAGATATATGGATGCATACAGAGTAGGTGTGAGTATTTGTGTAAGATAAAAAATATGTTTATCAGCTTTATAATTTAATTTATTAATAACTTCTTAATTCCACATTTTTAATTTGGGTATTTCATATCTCTATTCTAAAAATAACAACATTTCTGGATTGCGCCATTTCTAGATTATTCTGTGCCACAAAGCTTGTTTAACTCTGATGATGTAGTTAATTGGAAACCTAAACTGAGAACTAAAACCTTTCTAACTTAAACCAAAACCATTCTCTTAACAGACTGCTATATTGAATAAATGCGTACTTTTAGCATTACCCTCTGTTCTGCTTGGATGCTGCTGTACTCTCTTCCTATTGCAATAGTATTAAAAAATTAAATGTTCTTGAATAAGCACAATTAGGGTGACAAATGAATTGTGGCCACAAATGTGAACTTAAATAAAAATGAAATTTAATCCGTCTTAACTTCTTCAGTATGGGTCAACACTTAAACACAAGCAAGTATCTATGCCAAACAACGTTGATACGCTTCTGCATCTAAGTGTTCCTATATCAGTACTTCTAAAATTTGCTTTCATTACATATCCACTCTGTTATATCCATTCTGTCACATTGCTCCAGTGAGCTCATTTTTTTTTATTCTTATATGTTGGTAAGTTATGTGTTTTTTGCTTTAAAAGTGATTGAATTATCTTGTTCTTATGTTCAAGTTAAAATTTTTGTGTCTATCTACTTTGGATATAGAAAATTTTAACACTGCACTAATTAAAGTTTTCATAATTATAAGAGTCTTCTGATTATGTTGATAATGAAAATTATTATAATAAATGTAGAAATTTTACTTATTTCTCTTATCTCTTTATTTTTCCCTGTCACCGTATCATTCCAAAATAATTCCAGCTTGATTGATATCATAATTTGTACTTTTATCCTCCCTTTTTTTTTACTGTTGTTAATCAGTGGAAATTGCTGTGCAATAATTAGTCCCTTTTTTGTTCACATCTAGTTATCGTGTTCTTTTAGTTCCAAAATGAAGAAAAGGGATTGCTGAAATCATTTATTTAGTAACATAGTTTATTCATGTATTTTTAAAGGAAGCAAAAGATGAAGAGAGTTCATCTACAGTAGAGGAAAAGTCTGATGAATGTAAAACTGATGTAAATCAAGATAAGAGTCAGACAACTAGTGAAAATTCAAATGTTGAAAAAGAGAAATCAGAAAACACAGAATCAAAGACTTCTCAGCCAAGTGTTGATAATAAAGAAAAAGCAATAGCTATATCACAATCTCGTATCTTATCGCAGGAAGAATTCAAGAAATTAAAAGTTGCTCAAGTTGCAAAGGAACTCCAGTTTGCCAAAGGAAAAAAGAGAAAAGCTGATAATGTTAACGTAGCAGACATTCAAAGGTAAGTCTGTTCATATTTCATACATCTTTCCTAATTTATATATCTTGCATATACTAGTATTAGTTCCCACTTTTCCCACAGTTTTGCTGATTTACTAACCATTTTTCTGATATTATATTTCATTTTTTTGACTTGTAATGTAAAATGTTTCTATGTATACTTTTATTTCTTTAGTAAATTTTGTTACGTGCCATTTAATAAATGAAAATATTTTGTTGTGTTAATAAATAAATTCTCTCTGTATAAGAATAGCAGTTTAAAAATATTTTCTGTTGTTAAAGATCTGATTATTCTGTATGACTATTTTGATAGCTAAAGTAAATTTTACAAATTAAAAATTCTGCTTTATTGTCCCACATTCTTTGTTATTTATTTGAAGGCCATATCAGAATTGCCAACTCTCTCAAATTAGGTGGGAGACTTCCGTTTTTCAACCGTTCTTCTACTAACTTAATTTGTAACATATTTCTCTTGACTTTCTCTTATTCTTAAAATTTCTGACAATTTTTATGTAGCTTGGCTTATTTGTTATTTGCACCAAAATAAATAAATAAAAAGATTTTTGGGCATTTGAAAGCACTTAGTTTCTTGGTAGATTACATATAAAAGAAAAGTCGTATCTTAGCAAGAAATAGGTATGAAAAATAAATCTTTAATTACTGATCACATTAAAACTGTTCCATTCTGCCTCAGTACAGATAGAAGCAATAATATCGATTCAAAACTGTATCCAGTTGTTGTTTCTTTTTTTAATTTTGTGTCTTCAGTAATTGAATGTAGTTTACTTTCTATTCCCACTTTATAAGGACATTTGACAAGCTTTAATATAGCTCAACGAATAATTAAAACTTTAAAAGAAAATGCAATTCCTCTAGATAATTGCTTAGCATATGGTGCTGATAATGCACCTGTAATGGTAGGCTAGAAGACTGGTTTTGCAGGCATCCTAAAAAGGAAAATTCAGATTTGCATATATTTATAGTACTTGATAGAAATTTTAAACGTGCATAGTAAATCAATAAAGGTCTTAAATAAAGTAATCTTTTTTTTAATAAAATTTTACTGATAAATTTTCATGAAAAATGTATTCTAAAAACGTTTAGAAAAAGGAAGATATGTAACTACATAAGATTACCTCTGTAAAAATTTTCATTAATTGTGAAAGTATTTTCTTTCACGTTTGTTAATCTGATATTCTTTTAGTGAAAATTATGTGTTTTGGTTCCGTTATTGTTCTTAAAATGCCATTAACATTTTCATGTACAGCGTGCAGTCAATTATTTTAATGTCAATTTGTTAGTTATGATGAAATTCAGCTACATAATATTTCAGCAGGTTATTTGGATTTATTAAATTATAGCAAAAGCATACTAGAACTATCTGTTTAAAGGAAGGAAAGTCTTTGCTTAGTGCCTTCTCATCAATTGGTTCGTATCCATGTTATACATTAGGAAATTTCCGAGAATCTCATGTAGCCAGCTTGTTCACCGTGTCGAAATACAAGTGTTCAGCGACTGTACCGCTTTGGTGCCAAAATAAATTAAAAAATTTAATGTCCAGTATTTATACACAAAAATTGTACAAATTTGCTTTTCAATTTAATGTATTAAGGAATGTAACTTAAGTTTATATAGATAATGGAATGTGCATATAAATACGAAGAAGTGAAAAAAAAGTAAGAGCTATGCAAATAAATGAAATAGGTGTGATGATTAAAAGATCTGTGGTCTTGACCAATTCCACTTTTTGAAATCTATGTCATTGATTCCCATTTGCTACTGATTCTCTGACAAACCCCCTTATGATTGTCATTTTTTTTTTTTTTTTCCTCTCTCTTCTGTTATTTATACATTAGTCTTCAGAAAACATAATTTTATACAAAATTAAATTTAGTATTGTACAGCCCCTTAAAGATTAACTGATGATATATCCACATCTATGGTTTCAAAAACATTTTTAGAATCAGAAATATGTGATTGGTTCTTTAACGAACTTTTTTTTAAAAAAATCGGCAAATCCTCTTTAAAACAGCCACTCAAGATTTCAGACAATTTTTAATCTTGTGTGGATGTGGTCATCTTACATAAGGAAAAAAACATGGTTATTTCTATTATCAGAAACACTGTCATCTTAGGGAGATACCAGGGTTTCTAAGAGGGTTCACTGCAATTATATATTATTTCTTAAAAAAAAAAAAAAAAAAAAAAAAAAAAAAAAAAAAAAAAAATGCCTTTAAATTTTCTGGGTATAATTTTTAATTTGGATCTTCCAATGACTGATGCATAAAGAACTAGTTTCCATTAACATTCTCCTCCTGAACTAGCACCAGTGCCCATGCGATGAACGAGTTGGCTGCACGAGATTCTCAGGTATTTCCTAATGTACAAAGGTAGATATGAACTAAATCCTGAGTAGGTACTCCACAAAGGTGTTCCTTCCTTTAAGCAGATAGTCCTAGTGTGCTTTTGTATAATTCAACAAATCCAAATAGCCTACTGAAATATTATATAGCTGACTTTCATCATAACCAAAAAACCGACATCCAAATAATTGATGGCAGGTTGTACATGAAAATGTTAATGGCACTTTAGGAATAAATGGAATCAAAAGATATGATTTTTACTAAAAGAATATCAGATCAATGAGCATGAATTTGACAATTAATACAGAGGTAATCTCATACAGTTACAGATCTTCCTTTTTCTAAACATTTTTAGAATGCATTTTATCTGTAAAACTTTATAAAAAAATCTGATGTGTACATCACATGACTTCCTTGTACGGAATATTAAATTATACGCATCTTTTTTCTTGAATTTCATTTAAATTGATTGGATTGAATTAAAGCTACTTCGTCGACAGCGCATAAACCACAATAGAATAAATGCACTCTTTAAAATTCACTATATTTGTTTACTATAACGACACTCTGAATGCACAAAATTTATATCATTTGAAGAATTATCGTTGCCACATGTTCTATTTAAATACTATAATAAAGCTAAAACGATGTATGAAAGAAATTAAGCAAACAAAACAGAAAAGAAACAGTTTTTCTCGGATGATTTAGTATTTCTCATTCATTTAATTCAGTTCTCACTTCGCGACAAGGCAAAAATACATAAAAACTCAAAATATCTGTATTAAAAATTACAAAGTAAATCTTAAACACTTATTTCCTCGAAAAAATTTCAGAAAGGATTAAGCACGATTTAATTCGCAATAATAAATGAAGCAGTTATTTTTGTGTTGCGAAGCTTAGTCTCTCTAGATTGGCAACAAATCTACAATTCTGCTGTTTCAAATGTAAACAAATATGTCCACCATGTTATTTAAAACTTAAACGCACTTAAACAGCTTTTAAATTGTTGATAATTGTACAAATATTGCTTCCAGAATTACGAAAGGCATAAAAACCTTAACCGGAAGATAAAAACAACATAATTCAATCATTTTTAAAGCAAAAAATGTACAATCTACAAACATATAAGAGTAAAGAAACTGAGATCACTGAGCTGGGTAACAGAGTGGATATATATATAAATATATTTATATACGTTTGATGCGGCCGATTACAACGAAAATATGAGCTGCACATCTACATGTTATAGCAGTCCTATATACAAAATTTCAACGTTCTAAGGCTACTCGTTTTTGAGTTATGCGAGATACGTAATGTACGTACGTACGTTCATACAGACGCCATGAAAAATTCTCTTCAGAATTAATTTTAAAGCTGTTTAATAACTTTTTTGGAGGAAAAGAGTCTTTTATTCTGTCCTTACGGACAGATATCACGCAAAAACAATGTTAAATTGTATTCTATAGTGGTCAAAATGGATATTTTCGTTGAAATATGTTGCCTGAAATTTTTCGCGATTGCAATACTTCCTTTTTACTTCGCTCAAGGAAGTAAAAAGATTAATTTATTTATGACCTTTGTTAATTAGCTATGTAAGTTCAAAACTTGCATGTTTTACAACACCGTGATTACATAGTACCTAAATTTCCAATCAATGATAAATTGAGTTTACATCATGTTGCAGATGTGTAGCAAATGCATCTTTTTCTGATACAAGATATTTTTGTAATAGTTTTCCAGATACTAAAATTTGAAATAGCTCTCTCTGTCTTTCAAAGGTTTGAATCAAGGCTCAAGTTTGAAGGCATAGAAATTGCCTTCAGTCCTTTATATCAACCCGATGGTATATACAAAATGACTTCCATGTTGCTGGGCTTAAAAGTATACCGTGTATTTCAGAATATAATCTAATTCATGTATAAGCTAAAAGTGCATTTTTTCTTCAAAAATTTACCCAAATTTTAAAACCTACGTACCAGCTAAAATGAAAAAGAAAAAATCCTGTAATGTATAATTATGTTGTGATGAGGGCAAAAATGTGGTTGAGCAAGTAAATCAAGTGGAATATTATTCCCTTAAAATTGCCGTAAAATAAAATGTGAATGATGATAGTTTTAACTGTGGTAACTCTATCTGAAACTAACAGATTTTCCTCATTTATTTGTTGCATTGTATATGATCTGTGGTATCTGTGCCAGTCTTATTTTCATTGCTGTTTTATTTTTGTTTGATGGATGAGTGAGAAGATATATTCTTATATGCAAATTTCAAATAACAAATGGTCACATTTGTTGAAAACTCTAACAATGGTATGGCTGCACAGAATTTCTCTTAACTTAAAAACAAGTTTGAGAATGGAAGGAAAGCCTTCTTTAATGCCTTCTTTAGATGCCAAAATCCAAAAATGTAGCATGTAATATTTTCCATTAGGAGGTATAAATTTCACAGGCATTGGATTTTGAGTTTTGGTGACTATGCAACAAAACAACAAAACCAGCAATGTAAAGAATTTTGAAAATAAAACAATATATTTTTACAAAACAAATAACTCATTCTATTTAAAATATTTTTTTCCCATAAACTTAAGAAGTATAAACTAAAGAAATAAAATGCTGTATTTGATGATTTGTTGCTGCTTGTGTCCAGCTAACAAAAAAGTACCTACCTTTTTTGTGATTTAAGGGGATCCATATATAAGGCAGCCACCGTAATTTTGCTTTAGAAAATGTTCCAAAAGTTCTTGGCTTATACATAAAAGTATAATGTTTCTAAAGAAATGAATTAACAAAGTCTGATGAGTGGAGATATGCAGGATGACAATCAGCTAGAGAGAATTTTGATTTTAAGAAAAACCTCACTGTAAAAACTGACTAGTTAATCATTTGAGTTAATATGAGTTATGATTTTTAACCCATTAGACCATGCTGGTAGCATTTGCCACCTTCATATAGAAGTTCTTTTTTATCAGCAGTAGGGATTGTTTTATTATTCATTGCTAGATGCCTCATCTTGCAGCTTGTCAACACGTGTTTTCTTACTTAACTGTTTACTTTGAGACCTGATGATGGCAACTGCCGTGACATCCTAGTTTCTGAAATTCAAATAGGAACTTGTTAATATGTTGGGAGTGAGTTCTTCTAACATTTATAAACTGTATTCTGTAGACTATTTAAAAAAAAAAAAAAAAAAAACTAAGGCGGAAAAGAATTTAACTTGTTCTGTGGGGATATAATTTAAAATTGTTTTGTAATTAGGATAATAACATTGCAAATTAGGAACAAAAATTAGTTTTAGGACTGCTTTCTTTCTTATGTTCTTTTTTCCTTCCTCTCCTGCACATGCATTTATGAAGTCAGGGAAAAAAATAGTGTAATTTTGACACTTCCTAACAAACATTTGTTCTTTTCCAGGAGAGAACTTGTATCTCTGAAAGATATTGAAAAATTACACAAAAGGCCCAAGCCAGACAAAGAAACCAGATTAGCGACTGTGCTGGTAAGTGTTCGAAGATATTTGAAATTTTAAATGCTTGCATTGGTTTTCAATTTTAAGAAAGCTACTCATGAAAGAGAGAGAGAGAGGGGAAAAAAAAAAAAAAAAAAAAAAAAAACACTTTTAAAATAGTTTAAAATATATGCACATGTATCTGTTACTAGTAATTTTTTTCTGGTGAATATTTACCTACTAGTATCTTTCATTCTTTTAGGAGGGAAGAGAAGGCAGAGAGAAATTTGGAAAGAAAAAAAACAAAAGTCCTTTCTCAAGCAAAACACAGAAGGAACACAATAAAAATAAAGCATTTATGATGATTAAACATAAAGTGAGAGCAAAAGTCAAGAGATCTTTTAAAGATAAGCAGGTAAGAAAATAAAAATATTAAAAAAAAAATAATATTGTGACAGAATTTGTCCATAAATGCTTTCAATTTTTTATATTTTTATTGTAACTGCATGCTTTGAAATTAAATTATTCACATAGTTTCCTTTCTCAACTTTCATAGGATAAAATTATTAAAAAGGGGGTGAGTATGCAAATAAATTGGTATGTGTATATGTGTGTGTTACGATTTAGAAGTCACTGAGGCAGCAGAGAGCATGATCTACAGGGTGATGAAACCTGGTGCATAAAAGATATAAACAGTCCTTTTATTTTTATTGGCAAATAAGGAAACACAGATAAACTGGTGCACTAAGTATACCTGTTGTTGAAGAACTACTTCGGTACTCTTTGGATTTTTTAAAAATATATTTTAAGAAAAAAGGAGCAGCAGGCATTAACAAAAGGCAGTATGTCCAAGATGAGCATTCAGTGCAAAATGATTTAGTTCAGCTTAACCCTATTGGTTTAATTTCATTTCCCAAATATGAAATTATTATTGTCTGAGGTGTTATGTAAATGCCTGTGTAATTAGCATTATTTAAGTATCATATGAGACAGAATAATTTTTAAATGACACAGTTGAGATCAATTTATAATAAACAGTTGCTGTTTTCAGGACAGAAAGGGGAAATAACCAAATTAAAAGGCACAGCTAAGGGATTACTACAAATTTAATTTTGATTTATATAATTTTTGTCTCGCATATGCATCAGAATTTCTCAATTTGCCTGTTTGGAGATCACCAGTGCTCCTTCTAAATTTTCCAAAGAGACAAAAATAAAATTCAAATTAACTGCATATTATAGTTGAAAACCTCAGTTTGTAATTCCACGATTGCAATCATCTATCACTTTTACTTCTAAGATTGACATTTTATGAAATTTATTACCAGTTACTCTACATGTAGACTTTCCACTCTAGTTGTAGGAACAAAAGAGAGATATAAAGCTCATGACTATAGTGCTTTTTACCAGAATACATACAGAACACCTATGCAAGTATTCGCAGGCTCAACCTTTGTATTGACTGTTAAGTACCAACATTTAACCTATGTCAATCATTTTACTAAGACAACTGAACATTGATAGGATGAACTGAGAAAAAGGGTTGAAAAATACAAAAATATTTGGCAGCACTTAACACTGTATTGGGAATGCTAAAAATGTGCTACTTTTAGCCATTTGACTGCTACACAGCGCAAAAGCGCTGCGTTCATTTGTCTAAAAAACCAGCGCTGCGAGCTTCAGTGTGTCTTAGTTGCTCCATGGGTGTGAACGTGCATAGTCTGACCTCACGCGTACTTTGTAATACGAGTGCATTCTAAAATAACTAACTGCGTCGCGGTTTTCGAGACAAGTGAACAGTAAAACGGTTAAAAAAAATTTGAAGAAAAGGATATTTAGGTTAGTGTGAAGAAAAGGATATTTAATAGTAAGGTTAAAAAATAAAATCATTCACATTAGGAAAAGTGGATCCAAGAACAGCTTGGTAAACTCAGAGCTCAGTGAAAGCATAAAAATTCCCAAACCCTTTGATTTGACATTAAAATCTGCATACTTTCAGATTTTCTTTTATTTATATGAATTTATTTTTTATGAGGGAAAAGAGTTCACTGGCTGATATTTCGTTTTCTTATGTCATAACCTTTCATCACTCAGAAAAAGCCATATTAGTATTTACACAGTAATGAAGGAAGATGTAACAGTGTTACCGTTTATGGTTTTGAATATGAACCCAAAGCATGCTTATATTTTCCATTATATATGCAGGTGAGAGGAAATTTATTGTTCTTGCATTTTCATTTAGTATCTATTGTGTATTTTCTTTAAATCTGCTTTGAAGATCTAGTTTATCATAAAGTCACTTCTGCATCGTAGAGCATCTTATAAGAGTAACTGCTAAAAATTCATGTGCCTTATATATACCATGTCCTTCATAAATTTCCTTTGTTGCTTTTGTAGATAATTTCTTTTACAGTTGACATTATCCTTTACAGAATTTATACCGCAGACAATGTTTTCTGTGTCCTTCATTTGGTTTTAAGTTTTCAAATTACTGATCATAAAACTGTAAAAATTTGCTTAAGCACAAATCTTAAAACTTGAGTAATATATAAAACACTTTTTAAGTGAAAAAACAGTGGCCGAAAAATATTTGATAATAATTTCTTCCATATCTCATCAAAGACAGTTTACAAGAAATTCTGTAATAAATAAAATGGATCTGCAGAAACTGGCATCACTTTCATTGAATGAAAAGAAATAGCAAAAAAATATCTATTATAAGAGCTGTATAATATTGAAAGATTCAAAAACTTCAAAATTTACAGCATTTTTATAAATAGAATGTTAAAATACGGTTTCTATAGTTATTTTTTGTCATGAAAGAAAATTTTTTGAAAATTTAATTTAAAAACTGTTAGCAATATTTGCTAATTTTGATGATATGAAAATTATTTTATTTATTTACTTATTTGGTTAGTGCAATTTGTTTCCCCACAGCACTTGCACAAAAATTTCAATTTCATGTACTGTTACTAGAAATTATTGTGACCTTAATTATTTTTAAATTTGTTGTAAATCATTTTCAATGGAATTGCTCAGATAAACTTCTATTTGTCAAAATTACATCAAGGAGGGATAATTAGAATTGAAAGAAATTTACTTACATATAAAGAAAAAAATTAACATACAGAGAAATACAAGAATATCAAATGTCTAAAATCAGTATTTGGTGACATTGCCAGGGAATTGAATGGGCATGCCAGGGAAGAAGTGATATACTGAGAAGAAATCTTAAATATTTCTTGCATCATAAGGACAAGCATTATCCTGTTGAAAACTTAAAACTTTCTCTTACAGTGCATTGAATGAAAAATATGACTGTTGGATCCATAACCTCAACGATGTAGCAACTCTTAATGGAAGTACCTTCATTTCTTGATAAGTCATCATACCAATGGTGTCCCAGAATGTCACACTTTGCAGTCATCAAGTGTAATGTTGAATAAGGCACTGTGGAAGACAGTGCTTACTCCTGTAGCATCTAATACATCATCATTGTTGTACTCCAAATTGAAACAAAGAGGAGCTATTGCAGTTGACATGCTAGTAGCTGTGTTGATGATCTCATTGTGGCTGCAGGTTTTGGTCACTTAGCATGAGAGAAATCTCAAGTAAAACATAATCCACAGTGTAGTAGGTGTAGGTGAACTACTGATATTAGTAATGGCATACCTGTAATAACGTTCCAACTGTCAAGATGAAGCTACATTGTCTGTCATTGTCATGCAGATGATATGTCTATCATCTCATGCTGATTTATGGTCCACTGCCAGCTTGTCTGATTCTTTACGTCTTACTGCTTCCATACCTGCCTCCCTGAAGGGGGATTATGCTCTATATGAGTTGTGAGTACACAGTACGAAAATCCAGCTTCTCACAGGCTGATCATTCACTCCTGTTTAAATGCCATAATTTGCTTGTATTGAGGACTTCCTTCTTGATGAGGCATAGTGATATCTCATGAAATGTTTACTGCAGGAAAATAAATGAAACTTTAATTTGAACATTCTCTTATGGTAATCTATTTTTAAGGTATTTATTATTTATTTGCTATGGTAATCTATTATTAACATGACAGTTTAGAGGTAGCTGCGTAGCCCACACATGCATTGTCACTCTGAAATTCTAATTATCTGCGTAGCGTATCCTGCTTTGCATCAGTTTCAGCTTATTTGCACGATTCTTTCATGGTGTTGTCATTTTCACATATAAGAGTATATCTTAAAAGTGAAACAATATTTGTTATAAAGATGGTAAACAGGTTTGTTATATAATTTTAGTTTCTTATATAATTTTTGGTAAACTTTGAAAACAAAGGAATACATATAAATTTGTAACATTCAAAATATATAAGTTATTGTTGCTACAGGAAATTCAAAGAAGGGCATGATATGTGAATGATTAGAATTTCAGAATGACTGTATATGTGTGGGCTGAGCAGCTTCTTCTAAACTGTTATAATAGCTTTATAAATAGAAAGCTGTAGTGGAATGGTAGTAATAGTACTTTATTTGCCAACAGTAACTATTTTATAAGAAGTCACTATGCCCCATACTAACAAGTTATGTAATGCACACACGAGAAGTTACTATACCCCCATACTATCAGGTAACCAAGAAAGTTCATATGATTTTTGTTATTCATCAAAAATGGTCCACAAAAGTCTTGAATACTCATTTCATTCTTTGAAATAATCATTATTGGCTTCAGTTACAGGTTCCCTCTTTTTTTCTTGGAGTCCAAAAATTGTGATACAACTTCTGTGACACTGTCACATTTTTGGAACTGCTGTTCCTGTGGATGATTATCCATACCCAAAAATATGTAATAGTTAGATGGGTTGATGTCCAGAGAATAGGGTGGTTGTGGGAGAACTTTCCAGCCCAGCACTTCGATCACCTCTTTGGTCGCTTTTGCTGCATGATGTCTGGCATTATGGTGAAGGAAGAACACCCCTCTTCTGTTCACCAGTGCTGGCTGCACTTTTTCTGCAGTGCAGCTGAAACGTTTTGCAGTTTTGATGAGCAGACCTCGGTTATTATGATTTTTCTGCTATCTAAATATTCATAGTGGGATATCCCAGTGCTGGACCACCAAAAACACAGCATTACCTTCTTTTAATAAATGTCCGGTTTAGTGGCCAATGAGACTGAAACTGAAGTCGACCAATGATGTTTCTTCTTCGGGTTATCATGTATGATCCATTTTTTTATCACACATCAAGATTTGGTCCAGGAACAGGGTTTTATTATGGCACGGCAGCAAAGACAAGCAGATGTTCAACTGTTGAAGCTTGTTTTCCTCGGATAGGATATGAACAACTCACTTGCTTAGTTGCTCCCAAGGTTATGAAGATGTGATCGAATGGTTTCATCAGATGCTTGAAACCTGTGTGCAAGTTCCTGGCAGGTTTGATGAGTATTTTGCTTGATTTCCTCCTCCAGCTGAACTTTGACAAGAGTAGATGGATGGCCAACATGAGGCTTGTCTTCGAGATTTTCGTCTCCAAAAGAAAATTGGCTGAACCACTTCTGAGCAGTTAATTCATTCATTCACTGATGTCTGTTCAGGCATCCAATGTATTCTTTTAATGGCCTGTGCAGATTTGTTTCCTAATTTGTACTCATAAAGCAAAATAGGCCTCAAAATCTCCTTTTTCTAATGACATATTCTTTAAATATTCCTACAAAACAAATAGCGAAACGTGCAATGCACTGAATAAGTTTTGAAAG
Organism: Stegodyphus dumicola; assembly: GCF_044657685.1. Classification (NCBI taxonomy): domain Eukaryota; kingdom Metazoa; phylum Arthropoda; class Arachnida; order Araneae; family Eresidae; genus Stegodyphus; species Stegodyphus dumicola. The sequence goes on from NC_140776.1 coordinate 123,679,600, forward strand.
GAGTGTAAACATATGTCATCAGAAACAATGTGACCACACTAATATGTTAAAATTAACTGTTCTCAAAAACCACCCGAACTTTCTTGGTACATCATAGCAAGTTATATCATTTTAACCAGGGCAAATGATCCGCCTATGATATGAAGGATTGTGAAAATTGCAGCAGGTATGAGGCATAAAATCCCATCAGTATGTGCTTGTGAAAGCAGTGAGCTCAAGAGTACTGGCCAACTTAACCTCCTAAAGGACCAAAAAATTTTATATCAGTATGAGGTAAATAATACAGAGGGTATTAACACATTTTTTTTTTTTTTTTATGATTTAGGGACTATTTAATTAATGTCTAAAATGTAAAGCGTATTTTTTTAAATGTTCGATTTGATAGCTGTTTTTCTGGATTACAAGTTTGCATCGTGATTTCCTTGGTTGAAGGGCCTTTTTATAAAATTTCCAGTCTTTTTGATTTCCATTCCTCTTTTACTACTTCCATCTATTGTGGTGGATTTGCACATATAAAGAACTCTTTTCGAAAGACCAAAGGTGCAATAGTCCATACATGAAATGTCAGGGAACTTCAAAGGAATACATTGAAAAGGTATATGTGCAGTACCCGTATGAGTCTTCATTGTTGCAAGGAAATCAGTGATGCTTTTTGAAGTACAGTGTTTTGCTTTGGCATGATGAAGTTCACTTTGAAAATCATCGGGCTAAAGAAATGGAATTTCTTCTGTAAATTTCATATATAAAACTTTCTCTTGATAGTACATCAAGTTGATTTTAATACTTTTTCCTTTCTAGTTCTTTTTAATTTCCCATTGTACCATTATAAAACAATTACTGAAACTTTCTTTGCATTGACAGAACTAAATTTGTTCATTTTTTCCCTCTTTGTTTTCAATAATAAGTATACATTTTTTGTTGCAGTCATTTAGGTAAAACCTTGCTTCATCGAGGGACAGCATACTTCAATTTATCTCTTGTTAACTATTTTTCATATAGTTCTACAATTTGTTATGCATTGAGTCACATGCATCAGCAAAAGCTAATGAGAATTATGATTTTTAGTTTTTCTAAGTCGAAAATTTTGGTTTTATTATTACTTTATTTATTGTTGCTACAGATGTATGTTAAGACTTTGCAAATGATTTCTGCATCGATGAATTTCCTCTTTTTACCAAAAATTTAACTTTAGAAATAGTATGTACTTTTTTCAGGTATTCAGTTTCTTTTGACAGCTTTTCCTTTTATAGTTAATAATGTTGTTTATTTTGCACTTCTTCACCCCCTAGTGATTTTCAGAACAATTTTAAATTTTTCTTAATTAAATTTTATTTCATCTAACTGTATTTTTTCTTATTAAATTTCATTTTATGTGATTTGTTTTAATCTTTCTGCAAATTTGTGTCCTTCAGGTTTTTTTTGGGGGGGGGGCTTAAAATAAACCCCCTTTTTTGTCTCTGCAACATTAATAACGTAATTTTATTTTGCATTTTTCTACTTTTATTTTATTCCTTTTTGGGTTAATAATGCATTTCATAATTTTATTTTCAGATTGCTTTAAGAAATGCACTATCGAAACGGAAACGAAACAAATGAAGAATAGACTACTGAAACACAAATGTATCAAATAAACACATGTAAGAAATATTTTGTAAATAAAAAATTTATATTGATGTTTCGTTTATACTCAGAATAGACTGGTTTTTTGCAGTTAATTGGTACTATTATAAACTTTTTTTTAGTATGTGTAAATCTGTAAAGATGTAAAATGTCTGCTTAAGGAAAAAAGATGCCTTCATGGAAGACGTGACAATTTAACTTACACATGGAGAAAACTGTGTAAATTCACAAATAGCCATCACATTCTCTAGGAATGGATTTGAGTTAAGCTACAACTATTCAGCTGCCTTATCTTCTTTCCATGTATAGATTTTCACTTTTAATTCCCTATCCTTTATTAGTTTTACATGTAATATTGAAATTCACATTCTTTATAGTTTTATGAATTAAAAAAAATATCATTCGGTATTAGGCAATTGTCAGATTGTCCTAATATATCAACACCAGGATCTTGCATTGGTTGATGTTTTGGTTGCAGACTCTTAGTCGACAGGACATTTAGTCAACACGAACACAACAGGACATTAAGCTGACAATGAGTCTACGTCTTCTCAAATGCTTTCAAATTTCTGATACTGTCACATTTCATTACTACTTTGCTGAAAACAACATTCCTGTATAAAGTCATTTCGCTCCTCCCACTAATGAAATTTCCTTTCCTTGTAAGCAAGTAGAGTGATTTGCCTTACTCCTTGCCACACTGAAACTACTTTTTTTTTTTTTTTTTTTTTCTGAAATGCTATTTACCCGTTAGACATCATATATTTAGTAATCTGGGATAGGGCTCCTGCCCATGAATTCATTCCTCGTGGCCACCCAAATGAAGTAGGTTTGGTTTATGTAATTACGGCAAAGCCAGAGGGCTATCTGCCTAAGAGAAAAAATACTTTCATGTGAGGAAGGAAAACATTTTGCATCCTCATTTCTCTACTTTCATCTGCTTTTCTTTTTAGCGGATTCTCTTCTCATAGCCTTCTCTATTTCACTTTTGACATGACATTGTTCTTTCTGAATTTCTTTAATTATTGAAAAAATTCCAATGCGAGAGTGGGCAATCAATATTTCCCATTGTCGGTGCCATGACTCTATGTTATTTTGAGTTCTGGGGAAAGAAAATTACGGCAGCCATCTGTGATTTTGTGCATTTCTTTGATTGCTTCTCCGTATTTTTCCATGCACAAAGTTTTCCTCAAACCAAGTTACAATTGACTTTATATAAATAAAAAATTTGGATTGTTCAGCTGTCTCAATATGGCAAAAAGTGTTTACAAAGACGGGTCCATTATCGATTACAACTGACATGACGTTATCAGTTCTGTTGAAATACAGGCGTAATCGTCACATGATTATATGGCATATCAATAAAAGCTGGATTCTGAAAGACGGAAGCGATGCAGAGGTGACCATAAACAGGCCATTTACCGAGACATTATATGAGTTGTTTATATTTATCTCAAGAATGGCGGCACGAACTGCCTATTCACAAATAATTGCTAGGTCACAAGTAATTTAAAGCTTTGCTTGTCTTAAAAATTCCCTTTTTTAATTGTTTTAAATAACAAAATAAAATATATTGACCTTTACCACCAATGTTTCTATAAAAAGTATAATTCAAGACTAACAATAATTTTTATTGCATTCAGATTTTTCATGACAGGGAAAGGAAATTTCAGTAGTGGGAGGAGCGAAATGATTTTATAAGGGAAGCAATGATGTGTTGAGTAAAATAGTAATGAAATGTGAAGGTATTTAGAAATTTGAAAGCATTAGGAAGAGCAAGATTGGAAAATTAATATCATTAAGTAAACAAGAAAAATTATTAATGATGTGAAAGTGTTCAAAGGAACCCAGTTGATTAAATGAAAAAGCTTTATGGACAATTTTTGCATATCCCATATTAAAATATAACTAAGTGATTGTCGTACTTAGCTAAAAAAATTAATTCATATTCCCTGATGAGAAATTTCAATGCTTTTTTCAATTTGGCCAATATATACCAAATAGCACAATATATATCAAACTATACTAAATTACACAAGTATTAAAAAAGCATATGTGGGATCTTTAAGAATCCAAATTTTGCAATTGGTAGTATGTTTAAATAATTATTGGGTACATGTCAGCTAACTGTCACTGTCAGCTTAATGTCCTGTTGACTAAATGTTCTGTAGCTAAACATCCTGATGGCCAACTCTCTGTGTCGGTGAAATGTCCTGTCGGCTAACTGTCTGTGTCGGTTAAGTGTCACAGACCCAGATGATTCATACTGTTTAATCCCAGTTTCATGTTAATACATGATTTTATCAAACACTAAATCGTAATTATGTAGAGTGTTCATAAAAATGACTACAGCCTTTTTCCCACCTTAACTATTGATCTTAGGCATGAGCATTACAGGGAAGGATTATATAGTAACCACTAAATTTAACTTGCAAAAAATAACCTTCTGGTCTCAAAGAGGATACACATTATGAATGCAATTCATATTTTTTCTGAAATGGCATACAAGTTTTTCCTTGTAGCTAGATTATGTGTCTAAAATTACATCTTAAATAGAAAGTTTTGTAAAAATGAAATAAAATGTTCTAGATTGACAAGCAGAAACCACATTTAAACATAAGTAAATGTAGGAGCTTCTGTAGGTGATCCATCAGCTTTGTCAAAGGAGCTGGAATGAGTGGCTTGATTAAGTTCTATTACCACTTTTTGTGGGTTGTTGCTTTCAAAATCAATGTCCAGATGTAGGGCAAGTTGAAAGGTAGGTGTGTGTTTCAATGTTGTTTAGGGCAATTTCTAGCATTTCTCAATTTCAGGCTCATTTTATGTGGGTATTGGGTGTTAATTTTGGCTGGGTCTCATTCAGTTATTGAGTATGGCTGCTCCAAGAAGTATTCACAAGAGATGTGCTGTTTTTGTTGGTTTACTAGCTGGCATGCAGTTTTTAAATGTCTTTTATGTTCAACACTTCTTACGGATAGTTTTCTAGATGTTGAACTAATGTATTGAGTTTCTGTGTTTGTATCTTCAACTGTGGATCTTTGTATTCACAAACCCAAAGTATCTGCTGTGGTGGTATCTAATTTAACAATTTCCATTCGGAGATGGTTAGGGTTATGGGAAAGTTTATAACCTAATTTTTTGTAAAAGGAACTGATGCATTGATTCTTGCAAACAGTAGCAACTTTTCTTTTAGAGAAATAACTGTAGAAGCTTGTCTATTTTTCCAGCTTCAATTTGCAACATGTATTTATATTCATTTTTGTAAAATTCTGGTATAAACAGAAATTTCTGGCTCATCTTAAAAATATGAAACAGCTGTTAAATGCAATTTAAATGAAAGAGGGCCACAGTAATTATTGGTAGGTTGCCTGTTTTAATATGTAGGTTTGGGAGAACTTAGAGAAAACAAAATTTTCTACGTCTTGCATTAAATTTCAGCCAAGATGGGTGACACTGATGTTCCTGCAAAGAGAATTTCTTTTTGCTTGTAGATTTGCCTATTGGCTGTAAAACGTCAAATGCAGATGAATTGAAAGGCTTCATAGATATTAATTATAAATTTTAAAGTTATTCTTAGTTTTTCAATCAAGGTTTTCACCAAAATCATTTGACCTAAACGGACACGGAGATTTAATGTCGATGATAATGTTAAGACTAGCTTTTGGAATTTGCACGTGTAATCGATCCAAATGTTACCATGCTTACCATCATTGTTAAACCTTTGTTTCCATCTGTACCTTTATCTGAGTATGGATGCAGTCATGCCTTTTCCCCATGGAACTTTTGAATCCTTAGCTGAAGATCTATATTGAAATTTTTGAGGTCGCAGGCAGTGGACCCTTCTGTAGGATTGATAGCAATTTCATCTTTAATTCAAAATTTCTAATCAACATTTTTCAATATCAATTATTTAAGACCAGTCTTTCACCTTCATCAAAACCTTCACTGAAAAATTAAGAATTACTTCCAAATTAATTACCAACATATTTGAAACTTTTCAGTTCATCCACAAGTTAACAGTGTGAATGGGTAAAGCTATAAACACCAAGAATGTCTCTTTACAGAAGAATTAATGTCATCCATCTTGGCTGACATTTATATGCAACATAAAATTGGAAACATCCTGGAAATTTTGTTTTCATCAAGTTATTCCCAAACCCATTTTTTTTAAAGAGTTGTGTAGGTGATATTTTTGTGCTGTGGAAACATTTTGAAGATTAACTTAAAGCTCTGTTTTCATTTATTTTAGAAAATCCACCAACTTGCAATTTACAATTAATACAGAACATAAAAACAGTATCCCATTGCTTGATCTCTTAATTTCAAGAAATGGTGATGTTTTTCAGAGTGTAATCTTATAACAAACAAACTGGCAACCCAGCAATATTTCTATATGAATATTTTTCATGTGATCTGCATAATACAGTTGCTTCTTAGATCTGCATAGTACAGTTGCTTTTTACTTTACACAAGCCAAAAATTTCTGTTCTATACCAGAGTTTAAATAAAAGAAATATAAATGAATACTAAAAATTGCAGCAAACAATTAGAACAACTCTTAATTTTCTGGAAAAACTTCCCAGAAAAATTAATAAACAAACTTCTGTAGCTATCTCTTAAAAAGCAAAATTGCTACTGATAAAAGAAATCAAATACGGATGGTGAACGGATGCAACCAAATGAATCCATTGGATTCATTCGTTCATTCTCTATCTGATAACTCCATGCATCAGTTCCAAATTTTTTTTTTTTTTTTTTTTTAAATACAAACTTATCATAAACTCCAAGACCATCTATCTGGAAATTGTTAAGATAAGGCAAATCGGACACCACCACAATAGATACTTCAGGTGTGTATATAATCCCAATGTGCAATGAAGATACAAACACAAAACTATAATTCAACATCTAGAAAATTATCATTAAGAATTATGAAGCATAAAAAAGATATTTACAAACTTTGTGCTAAACATCTAGAAAACTATCATTAAGAACTGCTGAGAATAAAAAAGATATTTACAAACTCTGTGTCAACCACAAAATCAATGAAAACAGCACATCTTTGGTTAAATGCTCTTGGAAGCTCCCACATTCTGGAGCAATGCCAAAATCATTATCAGACCTTGGTATAAAAGCGGACTCAGAATCAGAGAAGCACTAAAAAATCACTATTATACTGTGTTGCGACCCAGACAAATGCAGCTAGCTTTTCATATTTCTTTGTGAGAAATTTAAAATATATAGAAGCAAAAGAAAAAGTTCTATGTTGATGCATTTATACATTAGTAAAATGGGAACTATTACAGATGACCTGTCTGCTTAGTCAACTGAAGTTGAAAATTAATACTGCAAATCAAGTTCTCTCTTTTTTGTTGTTTTCTGCAAAGTTGTATATCTGAGAATCGACATCCAGATGTGCAGCAGGTTGAAAAGGAAGGTCTAAGTTGCAACACGGCTTAGTGGCAATTAAATACCCCCCTTTTTTTATGCCTGGCAGTTCTTACTGATAGTTTTCTAGATGTAAAACAATGTATTCAATTTCTGTGTCTACCTTCATTATGAATCGAGCCAGCAGATGCACCTATTGTACCTGTTGTGCTTGTGTCTGATTTGTCTATTCTTAATAATTTCAAGATGATGGAGCAGGTAGGCGAGTTTACTTTCATTTGATTCTTGCATTGATAGCAAGCTTGTCTATTGATTTTCATGAGGTACTTATTTTTTGAAGCAGTCTGTATTGCAACAAACAATAGATCTTTGCTGCAACAAAAAAAATAGCGCCCTCCTGAATTTGTATTGAAACACTTATTGAAAAAATCAATAGAAAGCTTCCAAAGTTATTTCTGAAAAAATAAAATTGCTACCGATGCAAAAATCAAACAAATTCATTGAAACACTCACCTGCCACCCCTCACCCTTAGATTAGTTCAATTTAAAAAAGATTTATTTATAAACTTGATACATCTATCTGGATATTGTGAATAACAAACTGGATGCCACCACATGAGGTACATTTGGTGCATATACTATACTGATCCACATTGAAAATACAAACATAGAATATCAGTTTAACGTCTAGAAAGTTATCAGTCAGAACCACTAAGCATAAAAACGATATTTACAAACTCCTTGCCAACCAGTATATAAATGAAAGTAGCATTTATCTTAATTAAGACAAAACCAGAATCATCAGCAAATAAATCCCTGCAGAAAAGTAGCCTTAAAATTTAGAGAATCACTAGAAATCACGTCTAGACTGTGTTTCAACAGAAAGCTTCCTTTTGATATATACTGTATACCTGGAAGTTGATTCCAAGAAGTACAGCAACCTTGAAGAAAATAAGAAATGAGGAGGACATGCTCCATCCATTTATTCCAACTCTAACTCATGAAGTATGCAGGTCTTCTGGTTTTTCTCTTTTTCTATAATTAGGTGTATTCAACATTTCAAAAATACTAAATTTTAATTAACAAAAAAAAAAAAAATGTATAAAGAAGAGAATTTTTTAAAAAAGTAGAAGTTATTTTCAATAAAAGTTTATTTTACAGAAACACATGGAACAAATAAAAAATTTGGCAAGAAATTAAAATTCAAAATAATAAATAACTCATAAACTGGAAGGTGATAAAAAACGAACTCACTCACAAATAAAAAAATAATAACAAACTTGGTGTAAAATTCCAAGTGTAGCATTAAAAAAAAATTTTTTTTTTGCACTATTCTAAAACAATAAAACAAACATATACTTACATTTTTACATTAAATTACACATCATAATTCAATAAATAAAAGTTTCATGCTAATTAAAACTATCTATTTCCTGTGACAATCGGTAGGCACTCATATCTAATAGCAATAATTCTGCCATTTTCTCTTCATGAACTATATTTACACATATATTTTTCTATTTTTTATTATATAAATTTTGAAGTGGTAACAGCTAAATTCATTTTAACTATTAATTCGATAAAAGTATTATGATACAATAAATTTACATTCTTTGAGATGCAACAGAAAGTCAATACTCTATATCTTACATAAATGTCAGTATTTAAAAAAATAAATTTCACTGTATATAAGAAAAGGAATTTTTTAGACACTTCATAGGCTGAATTTTGCCACAGTTTGAAATAAAGCTGAATGGCGAGCAGATTAAGGGTATAATTTATTTTAATATCATATATGTATTAATATTCTGCTTTTTAACATTCTATTAATTTTATATATATTAATAGCTCTGACTAAAGTTTTCATAATTTTCCATTCACATCCATATAATAAATAAATAAATCTATTGACTAGCTAGTATAACAATGCATTCTTTTTTCTCTCATCTAAAAATAAAATACTTTCAACAGTAATACTGAACAAATTCCACTGATAGCTTATATCTGTTAATTTTTTTTTTTTTTTTTTCTTTTCTTCATATAAATAAATTTTTGTTGTTCATTAAATAAAAATTTGTGTGAATGAAATTCAATTATTATTGTTAATATAGTAATTTTAAAATGTTAATATGCAACATATGTTACAAAAATAGCTATTTACATGTTTATTTAGTTGCATGCAAATATTTTTAAAGGTGTGTATATATATAAACATACATGTAACTGTACACTTATGAATCAACAGAACTGAGATTTAAATTATGAATAAGTAAATTTTCAGAGTAAGACATTTGAAATTAAATTTGAATTTGATGATTTTAATCATTATTATTTTAACCTTAATACTAGCATTATATCTTAATACCATTTTATTCTTGGATAGTTGTCAGGTAGTTTAAAATTTTGTTCAACTGTAGATGCAACTAATGCTTTAAAGCTATTACTTTCATGTGCTTTAAGTATGATATTACATGCATTTGATCAAATTGTATGAAAATTATGTAATCATAACTGATTGATCAAAAATGAAGAAAAGGAGAACTTGAATTCTTTTTTTATACTTAATATGCAAAAACAGAAATATCAGCTTTATATTAACCTTCTGAGTGGCACTGCTTTTTAGATCTGCTCATGAAGAACTGTATTTAAACAACATTTATTAGCTAAATTTGTATAATTTACTTATTTTAGTCTCTGTTTTGATAAACTTCCATTCATTAACATTATATTTACATCATTAAAGAAAGTATGAAAGTAAAATATTTTAAATTATAAGCTAATCTATGTCAAGTAAAAAAAAAAAAAAAAAAAAAAAAAAAAAAAAGACAGGATTAATGCATTTATGCCACTCAGGAGGTTAAACAGAGATTCAATAGCAGTACTTTTAAATTTAAAATCAAATAGTTTTCAAACTTCCTTTATAAATACATGTTCTGTCTTACTAATGCATTCACAAATAAAACAATTCACATATTTTGCATATAAATAATAAAAAATCTGTATATCAATAAAAAACACAGTAAACTATTAATATCTTGTCCTTTCATGAATAAAATAATAATTACTTGAGCAAATAAATCTTTATACTTTTATAGTAAAATATTATATTGTAAAATCATAAAGAAAAAAATGGTCACCGGGAATTAATTGAATTAACAGTAAAAATTTCCTTTATCAAATTTAAGAATGGTATTGAGTGAGAAGCAATTATTATCAATATTTTTCAAATTTTTAATTATTTCACAGTATTACATTACAAAATATTTTATCTTCACTCTGAAATAATTTCTTAAATATAATATTACAGTGTTAAAAATGCTGTGTATAGAAAATTAAATATTAGATTGTTATTTAATCATGAATAAAGTATATGATTTTTTTTTAAATCCATTGAACTTTTTCATAAATAATCAGAAGAATAAATGGCATTAATAAAGCACCAAAAAATTAAGTAGGTCTAGATTTACTTTCCATGAACACTTCAAAGTAAATAAAAATCAAATTCCTCTTTAAGTAGTTTAGCAAAGGTCACCATTAAGTAGAATATATTTTAAATATATATTTAATGCATATTTCAGATAATTTATTTTTAACAGTCAAGTCATATATCAGATCACCAAAACCCTAGGCGGGTCAGAGAAGCACCTTTTTTTCACACACATCATGGGAAGTCTTAAGATAACAAAATCACACAACATACAGCTAGCTTATTCTAATCAAATAAGGTGAAAGAATAGTTCAGATCTCTTAAAACTTTTAATAATCTCACTGCAGATCACAGATTATTGTAGCATTTATTATTTAACAGTTTTGATGAGGAAGTGTATAATAATACTCGACAGAAATGAAATATAAATCTTGCAAATAGTAGTTTTAGTAATTCCACTTTCTTTCACTGAATGTTTTGTAGCAGAATATTTAATCAAAGAGATTCAGCTTGCAAATCACAACCTTAATTACAACATTCATGGTTTAGATCAAGTTTTGTTTCATGTATTATTATTTTACTGAAAGTGTTAAAGTAAGAAAAATTCATATCATGCCTAAAGGAGAAGAAATAATAATCCTGTTTAAAATATACAGTTCCAGATAGTTTCATAGCTGTCAATCTTAAAGTCTTGGGAGGTGGAGAGTTTTCTTGCAAAAACTGCAATTTCCTGCGAAGTTTTTGAACTGTGCAGTGATTGCTTTTCAACAGAACTCAAAATTGACTTTAAATTCACTTTATAAGGGATGACTTAGGAACTGAACTATTTATAACATGATTCTGATGAAAAATATGTTAATATTTAATTAGATATTCTAAATTTTATGTTCTTTGGCTAATTTCATTTCTTAATATTCTTCCACTTTTATACTGAGAAAATCCCGAATAGGGACGGAAAGCTTTTATTTAACGAAGTTCTTTTGAACACAATGATGAATATAAGTAATTAATGTACATACTATTTGTGTGTATAAACTCAGTAATATAGTACAAAGTTCAACTCAGAAATCGTCAAAACATCAATAATTTCGGATTTAAGAAATTTCCAGATTTTAGATCTGGTAATATGATATGTAGACATAGCAACACTGGAACTTCGCTAATTGTTTTAGGTCAGACAGAAAATGCTAATTTCCTAACTAGGTCAGTATGACAGAATTTATGGCCTGCAGAGATTGCAGCGGGGGCAAAATACATAGCAACGGCCCTGCCCTCTCCCAGAATCATTCAAAGGCAAAAAGTGTGATCTTGGTCAACATTAGTACAATGCCAGTCAATGTGTTTTATTGAATACTTGAGAAAGGTTTAGTAGAATGATGCACCACCACAGTTCTCAGATATGGAGTCCAACTTCCACTGGAACTGATTAATAGGATAGTAATTATGAAATTTGTTATTGACTACTGTGCAACTCCCTAGCCAGCAGGTGTTTGAAAGTGACATGCACAAGTCACAGTTCTGAGAAAAACTGCATTTACAGAACACCAGCTTCATTTTATTGAATATTACATTTTCCATTCCTATATTCTGTATGGAGTGATTTTTATTTTATTTATTTACTTGTTTATTTTTTGGTTGGTGGTCCAGGTATTAGATGTTTGGATTGTGGACTTTGCATTATATGTTATATAGCAGAGGTGGCCAAACTTTAGGTCAATAAGAGCCGCATGTTGGAATTCAGGAAAGTTTGACAGCCACAAATAGATTTTCCCAAAAGCCACAAGTCCATATTTACATCATTTCAAAAGTAGTGAGACATGTTTGAAATGTAAAGAAACTTCTGATTCTGAATACTCATTCAGTGATAGTATGTTGACAGTCTGGCAGACAATGCTGTGTTTTGTGGTGTGTTTGTTTTCTCTAATTACAACTTAATGCAATAAAAAGGAAGCTTTTTCAGTTTTTAAATTCTCTAATTCTTCCTCGATACCCTTCTTGTTAATGTTGATATATCACAGCTTTAATCTCATGAAACTTTGGATTCTTCTTAAATCTGCATCTTCTATCTCAAAATTATCCCACAATTTCCCTTCAAGCTTCTTTCATGGCCAGTAAGCCATGTATCTGCTGTCCTTATGGATTTTCATAATTTTCTACGGTAACATGGTTTTCTAAGCTACAACTGTCATTAGATTTATTAGAGATTCCCAGAGCCTCCAACTACCATAAATTTCTAATTAATTCTAATACAGAATCAACTTCTAAATTATTTTTAACTGGTATCAAATTCTGTGTGATATTAAAAGTGTTTGACACATCACATGTGATTTCTGTTATGCTTACAGATGACCCCAATTTATTTCTAGTGCAATTAAAAATTCAAAAATGCAGCAGACCTTTCCAGGAAAGCATCCACAAACCTCCAAGTATCCATTCATAAAGCATCCACAAGCAAAATCTAAGTTTTAAAGATTTTCTTTGTGAAATTTTTTGATAGAATATTACAGTACAATTTTTTTTTTTTTTGAATAACATTATTGAATTTCTTAACTAGCAAGAAATTAAGTAAAATAATTACATTTGAATAAGTTTATTACTAACTTCACAGAAAGAAATGAAATGAATTTCTTTCTTTAGGACATTGAGTATTTTTAGTTTGCCATATTTCATACTTATATTTTATTTGCATAAAGAACTGCAAGAGCCGCACTGTGGCCACCCCTGCTGTATATACCGTAAAACCCGTAAAACAAAATTAAATAGAAATATTAACCGATTAAACATGGGCTGAATCTTCCTAGAAAGTTCTACAAATGTCTTAAAGTAGATCAAGACAGTTCAGATCAAATAAAATTTAATAAGAATGCTGAAAATCATAAATGGTGAAGAATTTGTGCAATTCATATTTCATTAATTCAATACACTTTCTCGCGGGAAATATTTTCTTTAGCAGTCCCATAGGAAGGTAAAAATTAAAAACGACGAAAATTGACAGCTATGTAATTTTGATCTTCAATGAAGCTGGTCACCTCAGAGAGGTGATATTTAAATACCTAAGTTTTGTTTATGCTCTCTGAAATGTTAGTCACTCTCAGATATTGTCTCCATGAGAGGATTTACTATATTCCATTCTTAAAATTATTCTAATCTGTACATGCTTATTACATAGGATCACCCATGAAAAAGTAGCCTGTCTCCAGCAATAAACCATCAAAACAGATGCCATCTTTTTGATGCAGTGTGCACAGAAGTAGTGACTAGGAAGACAAAATAAAACTGGAACACTAGTTCACTGGGTGATACTGAGTCACCAGACAGATAACCAAAGAACCATGGCCTCCTCCACAGAGCATGGTAAAGATACTTCGGCAAGCTGCTTCTTCATGGGGCACTGTATAAACTGATAGATAAAGTAACAGATAGGCTTAATTTAAAATTTTACTCCATGATTTCATACTTTTGAAAAGAATTCAGAGATACACTACCATCTTTACCATTGCAAGATAATTTAGCTTTTAAGATGTATCTAAAATTTAATAATTATCTTAGAAGCAGCTTAAGAGGATTCAAAATTTTGAGTTTTAAATAAGTAGTGCTTTAGGAAAAAAAATTATTTAAGAAGAAAAAAAGCTTTTTTTTTTTTTTTTTTGTTTTTTTTTTTTTGTTTTTTTTTTTTTTTTTGACTGAGATCTTAAACATATGAATTCCTCCAGAAATACATTCACATACTCCTTGTTAGAATATAATGCTATGGTCTAGAGGTTATTTGAAAAAGTTCTGCTAAAATGCTGTTTTCTCCATATGAAAGCTTATAATTCATAAATTTTACCAATTTCTTTATTAAAAACTGGTACACCCCCCAAAAAATCTGATCTATTCACTCCACTAAATCAAAATAACTTAAGTACATTAACTGAACTAGAGTATTATTTATTTATTTCAAAAAGGAAATGCTGACTTATTTCTCTCTCTCTCTATATATATATATCTGACTTCTTTCATCAAGAGAATTGATAAAAGGTATCATTATAATTATTGTTTGTTTAATTATGATGAGTTAAAAATGAGACTTGTAGCAGAAAAAATATTATGATGTAATATATAAAAAATATTAATCTATATCGAATTAAAATCATTATGGCCCCTTTTTTTTTCAAATTAAAGCCATAATCTTATTAGAAGTAACAACTACATTTAATAAATATGAATGTAAAAAAATGCAAATTTTCCCCAGTGAAAAATGTTTAGACACAATCTCTTACATCTCAATAAGATTTCAATAATAATAGCATATTTGATATTTTACTGTTGTCAAACCAGTATCTGCTATGTGCATGTTTGGCACCCATCAATATTTATTTGATGCTGATGCACATAGGATATTTTTTTAGTGACCATAGTTCACCGTATAATAGAGTCACACAGCAGACTTTTTATATGAAAATTTGGTTAGCAAACTAGTCATAATAGTCAAAATGTTAAAATCTCCAAAAAGTGCACATAGCAGATATAGTACGATTTCTTACATAAATTGCTCATATTCCCTTAGTGATTTTAGTGTTTAAAGTATTACAATTTATAATAAATAAACATCATTAAATAATCTTTTCTTAGTAAATACTTATTTTAGAATCTAAAAATTAAATTCTCAATTTGTATTTTAACTTGCTTCCATGAATACAAAAATATTATACTATATTTTTAAGATATTAAAAAGAAGGAAAATGATAATCTTCAATTTAACAGGATATTTTAAAATTTGTTTAAATATTTTTCACTTAATCATTAAATTTCATCCCTTAATTTTATGTTCAGAACACTAATCAGTTAATTTACCATAGACAGATTTAACTGAATTTTCTATATGTGTTTTTGATCATAATGCTTAAAAGCACCATTAAATAGATTTTATGTACAAATAAATTAATAAATATTTAAATTAGCAATATGACAGCATTGAGATACTTAATGGGAGAAAAGCAACTTTTTGCAACAATGGGAAATTCACCACAAAAATTATTAATCACAACAAATTGGAGTTTGTGCATTAATTTAACCTTTAAAATTACATTCAAAAGTACATTCTGATAATAAACAATTTAAAATGAAACATGATACCATCATCTGGTGCAAGACTGATAATTAGTTATTTGGGTTGCAGTATAAATAAAATGAAAATATAAAAATAATTTATATTCATTAAATGCTTAGAAAGCAAATTTAAAAATAAAATTGTGAACATCCATCTACTGCACCATTTAAGTAGAAGCGCATATTATAATGGTACAAATTTTAGTACATAACATAAAAATATATTCTGAGAATTTTTTACTCTGTTTGAAATGTGACTGCCTTCTTTCAACTGGTGACTTATACAAAATGTGAAACATATAAAATAATACATTTCATGCAATAATGCTGAGATCCATTCAAACTTGGAACTGTATCACAATGTTTAGACATATTTTTAAACAATGGAGACTGGTCACAGAGGCCGGGGTGCATGGAGTCCAAAAACTTTGCGATCGATGGGAGGCACATGATTTGTCCCTGGTGGTCCCCAGTCATGAAGCCCTCCGCTGTATGATACACGATGGGTTAAACGATGTGCTATTGAGAAACCTCCACTACCTTCCAACTGTGTGAGAACAATTATCACCTGTCTGAAATGGGGAAAAAAATGCATTGTGAAAGCAATGGAATTGTGATTTTCATAATTTATCTTTGGAACTGTACTTATAAAATCAAATGTGTAAAATGTAATGCATGGGAAATGTTTTCTGAGAATATACACTGTGCCCTCAAGAGTCCTTATCTAGTCTTTATTTTTGCAACTACTAGTTGTAGACATAAGACTTCCACTTACAAAAATGTTTTAAATGACACATTCTGTTTCGGCATTTTTAAATTTATAGAAATCGATTTCATAAATATCATAAAGTATAACTTTTTATACATGTTTCCAATTACTAACTTATATTTAGGAAAATGTTGTACTAAATGTTGTAAAATGCTGTATCTATAAATTACTGAGATTAGCTAATGAAGTAATACTAAAAGATCCACCCAATTGGCTTGTGCTCAGAATCTATATTAGTGGATTAAATCACTGTGATTCCAGTAGTAGTTTTTATTTGATAAATTAGCTATAGTTGTTGATACAGCAATTTCACAGATACTCTTGCTTGTCAATTCCTTTTCTGTAAACCTCTTTGGGCTGTCTAGGAAGCCATGAAAATATGTGCATTTTGCACTTCATTGTCTGATATAAAAGATCTACTTATGAAGCCAAACATGTGAAATTCATAAGGCGATGATGGAGCTTGGGGTAGTACATCGTAGCCCATCTGTCGGATTTTTATCAAAATGTCTGCTGTTTGTAGTCATGCAGTCAAGCAAAAGAACAGTACCTCAATGACAAAAGCATTTTAGTTAACTGGCTTAAGACTTCTTCCTCAAAAGCTCCAGTGTTTCACGGCCATCCAAATATGTGGTTAGTGATGTTGACTGCCATACCAAAGAGCCAGGTTTGAATCCTAGAGAAGGCATAAATGCTTGTAAGCATATGTATATGTGGTAAGTAGGCATTCAAATACAAAATCCTCTCAAGAGGTTGGGGTAGGGGAAGAGAGGTGAGAGACCCTTAGGGTGTTCTCCCTTGGAATTCTGTCTGGGGCAAAAACTTAGCAGTCAGCAAGGCACGGTAAGTATGCCTAGATAAATGCACTGACCTTGCTTCAACCTATACCTGTTTCACAGTAATGAGCATTATTCATTATGGTGGCTTTTGCAACTGATCATTGAGGATAAATCCATAAGTGGTTACAGGAAAGGGTCAACAAAATAATTTAAACTAAAATTTTGAACAAACCTCACACACAAATGGCAAATAAAACAGATGACATGTACTATGTACAGCAACAAGTATACCAACAAACACAAGTGTTTCTTCCTTATTTTTATATGCATGAAAACTATAAGCCCTTGTTTATCAAACAATCCTAATACATTCAGTATGTCAAATAAGAAGTTAGAAAATATTATTGTATTACTAATTTTTTGTAGGGTTTATAAAATTATTCTATTAATTATTTTGTAAAGGGCCACAAAAGCCAACATTGTTCACTCCAGAGAAAAAGAAAAGGGAAAATATTTAACCAGTTGTGTTGCTAAACACTTAATATAATATGATTACTAAAGATCTTTCACCTTCAGAACCTTTCAGAAGTAAAATACTGCAATTAAATCTTCACAAATCCTTCCAACTCACTCACAAAAATTGCTTATATGATCTATTACCAATTGTGCCAGATTATGGTTGATATTTATTCCTTATGTAATATCTTTCAAGCTTTGAATTATTTCATTATTCTATATTTATAATACAATCTTATACATCTAAAATATAGTAAATTCAATGCCAGAAATTTCCTGCAAAACATTTTTTGATTTTATATTTCTGAAAACGAAAATTTCATAAACATCATCTTCAAAATTACTATCATAAAAGCGAAAAAAAAATATGGACTGAAATGCAGTAAACAGTCAAAAATGCAGCTAGCAGACAGATTTATAATGCATTTCAAAGGGAAAATTCTAGGACTTCGCAATTATCACATGAAATAGAGAAAAACATAAAATCAGGAAAAAGCAAAAATGGGATTTCATTGTATTATATAGATGGAAAAAAATTCATTAAATGATTGCAGCAAAGTACTTGAAGGCCATCTGCCTTAAAAGGAATTATGCCTTCATGGAGTACTTTCTCGAGAACACAGGCTTGTATTTATGTTATACATGAGTAAGGCCACAAAAATCATTATGCATTTTGTGCATTCTTACAAAAGGAACTTGAATTTTTGGAACTGAAATGAAGAATGGAAATTTTCTTTAACACTGTTTTCACTTAACAATTGTAAAAATAATTATGATTATTGCAATACTTTTTATTTTTTTCTCTTAATATTTATTACAGCTTCTAAAGAAAAAAATATTTTTGGGGGGTGAGCAGCATTGAACAGATTTCAATTTCTTATTACACTTTTTATCTACTCCAGTTATCTACTTGTGCAATTTATAAATTTTTTTGGGGGAGGAGACAGAACTGAAGAGATTTTAATTTCTTATTACACTTTTACCTACAATAGTTAATTATTTATGTAATTTTATGAGGTTTATTTATTTTTTTAATTTGGCAGAACAAATGCCATATAAAAATCTTAAAAGTTTTGGTTATATGGTTTAATATAATATATAATATAAGTACACCAAAAATTTCCAACAGCTGAAGCAGAAAATGCAATATTTTGTGTTAATACATTATATATAAATTTTACATGAATACTTTTTGTCATTCATAGACATATTTTTGATGTTGTCTGCAATTTATTTACCTGTGAAGCGGTGGAATACTGTCAACAGTGCGTAAAGTGGCACGAGTGGACACTACATTCATACTCTCAGAACAATCACATATCACTTGAATGCAACGGTCAGGAAGTCTGTTTTCTAAAACTACAACTAGGCCAGCCCAGCCTTTTGTAAGGTAATATGCTGTCATACCTTCTCTGCCCTGAAATTTCAAATAATCCAATTAGATAGAACCTGTAGAATTTTTCATGAAATAATCCAGTAAACAAACAAACATGAAACAAATATTTATTATTTTAATAATGAAGGGTATCCTAATAAGAATATGATATGATTGTAAAATAAAATGACAACCATGTTTAAAATGTTATTGCTTTCAGTAATTTTTATTTGTATGCTCTGAAAATTTATCATGGCTAAATACCCGCTTCAAGAACATTAATTTAGGGCAAAGGATTCTCATATAAGCTCATTTCCGCTTGAACTGTTAAAAAATGGTGCTTGAATGGTTTCTGCTTGTTTAAATAATTTTAATAATAAAGGGTATCCTAATAAGAATATGATATGATTTTAAAATAAAATGACAACCATGTTTAAAATGTTATTACTTTCAGTAATTTTTATTTGCATGCTCTGAAAATTCACCATGGCTAAATACCCGCTTTAAGAACATTAATTTAGGGCAAAGGATTCTCATATAGGCTCATTTCCATTTGAATTGTTAACAAATGGTGCTTGAATGGTTTCTGCTCGTTAAAAAAAATTTTTGGTGTGAAAACAATCTAAAGGAGATGCATGAGAAGCTCTTGCATTCAGAAAAGGTCACTCTTTGGTATGATTAATGACATCATAAACCAACCCCCACCCCCCCAAAAAAAATGATGGAGGAGATGTAGTTACACTGACTGGTGAGTGATACTGAATGATGATAAAAAGAATTTATAGCCATACTTGGAAGACATTTGTCTAGAAAAATGTGCCACATGTCACACTGCTAATGCCAGTATCAACGTATTGCAAAAAGAAAGGATAATTTCATGATACGTAACTATTGCATACAGTAACTGGAAACTGTGTTCACCGAATTTGCTCATTTGCATTAAGTCGAGATGAACACTTAAATGTTGTTTTATTCAAAATGCACTGTTATAAATTGTATTTAAAAATAATATAATAAGTCTGGTCATATCTGAAATAGATTTTGTTTTATTTCATTTTAAAATCACAACTTTTTTATTTAAAGACCCTTTATAAGAACCTTTTACTATCTTTACTTTATTTTGACAAACAGTTCCCATTTTAAGGTAATGTTCTTATAATTTTTCTTAATTCATAAATTAAAAAAAAATTAAAACAATACAAGACTGTAAATGAGATACTATTTAAAATTGCACACTGAAGAAAAGCACCATTGCTTAGCTGAATTGTAGTGCAGTAATCTGGCACCAATTTTTTTTTCTTTTTTTTTCCTCCCCCCCTCCCATGGAAGATGGCAGTAATCTGACACCATTTTTTTTCTATTCCCCCCCCATATATGAAATATTCATATATATCTTCCATGAAGATATATTTAGCTTTCATGTGGCTTTGAAAATATCCAGCTCTCAGAACATTGGCATTCAGCACAGGATAAGGTCTTAAACTTAATTCTCAAATTTAATTTGTAAATACTTTAAATATTAAATAATTCAATAATAAATTCATTTGAAAGTCATAAGCACACTTGTAAATCATTTAAATCTTTATTTTAATTTTTAATGATATGTCTAATTCTTAGAATTTCAAATATATTGAATTTATGACACATTTAACTGATAGTTACGAGCGTTCAGAACTATATTAGTTGATGCATTATCTGCCAAATATTTTAAATCGAATTTTGTCTTTAAAATAGATTTCATTATTATTTTATTTCACAGGGTGAGTGCAATGAATCATTTTATGACAGAGATATTTAAAAAATAATAAATAAATAAAAAATTAATTAATTCTAGCATTTTTTTTTTTTTTTTTTTTTTTTTAAGATTCCAATTTGGTTGACATGGCAGTTACGATTTATTTTGAATGCCACTGTGCAAAATATTCTATACGAGTCCAACAATAAATTTACCACAATGATTCCCAATGCTCTTTTAATACAAGGTGCATTTTCTTTGCTTAGCTTTATGAGATGTAATTACAAATGCATGAAATAAATAGCCAGCTGCACTTACCAAGGAAAATCAACAATGCAGTACAAAGTATGAAATCTGGACGTCCAATATCCAGAATGATATCTGAACGATTAATCAATAAAAAGATAACATAAAATATCGAAAAAATGATATAATTTTCCCCTTTCCTATATAAAATCGTGGAATAAAAGTTATAATACTCAAAAGAGGGAGGAAAAAGAAATATGTTGTAAATGCAGTTTTTCTCCCAAATAACAGATTCTTCCATGTGTTACTATTAGCTAAGCAGCATCACCCAGCCAATAACAACATTCTGAATTATGTTGTGTTTGATGTTGACCAGGAGAGCACTTTCAATGTTTGAGTGGCTATAGGAGGCACAGGGCGAGTGCAATGAATCTTACCACTCGGTGCAATCTTTGCAAGCTCTAAATTTTACTGCCAGTTTGGTGCCTCATCTAAATTCTAAAAAAATTTGCCACCTCTGATTTTTACTTCTTGGTGTTCTTCTAAGTTCTAAAATTTTTGCCACTATAAATTTTCTAACTGGTAAGGCTGCACTGGCCTTATTGGGTGATCTAGAATCATCCAAATCATATTGATTCCAGATCTTGGACTTTTGTGTTCTAAAATCATGAAAATGAAATTAAATTCAAGTAAATATTTCATACTTAAATGTATCAGTTGTAAACAAATGAAACCTTACCAACTGGATATACATGGAAAATCTCCAAACATGGATCCCAGCAAAAATGATGTTTCTGGTACATGTATTATGTATCTTGATACAGAATCATTTGGTCTTTTATATTGCAATATCAACAGAAAACTTTAAAATGCTGTTATATGTTAATTTCATGAAGAAATTATATAGTTATTGTTGCGACAATCTCAAATACATTATAAGTAATGAATTTGCTGTTGCTTTGTTTTTTTATCCAGAAATGAGAATAATTTTCATATAAAATCATTTAAAAAATAACAAACAGTTTGCTTTATGGTTAATTTTGAACTGACAAATTTGTGATGTGAATTTGCCAGTATCTTTTAGATAAGGATGTTAATAATCCCAAATGAAATACCAACTGAAAATGTATGTTTACGTTAACGTATTGGTTTGGCAACTAAGTTCCCGCCTTTTTTTAAATTGAAAAAATCTGCATTACATTAAATACATTTGGCACATCATTCCAAAGAGAATATATTGTTCTACCTAAATATATGTTTCGTTGTTACTAAGATACATTTTCTTGTTATTTACAGATCATTAACATGGAATGTCAAATTGAGAAGAATGAGCATTTTCGACACCTCCTTCTTTTTTCCTTTAATAAAAATTCTAAGGCCGCAGAAGCTGCTTGCAACATTTGTGCTGTGTACAGAGTGGGTGCTATAGCTAAAAGAGCCCGTGATTGGTAGCAAAGTTCAAAAAAGAAAATTTTAACCTCAAAGATACACTTTGTTCTGGCCATCCAGTTGAGTTTGATGAAAAATGATTGAACCACCTTTTGCATTAAAATCCACGTCAAACAACAAGGGAACTGGCAGAGACAATGGATTGCTTCCACACTACTGTAGAGAAGCATCTTCACTCGATGAGCAAAGTTCAGAAATGTGGAACCGGGGTGCCTCACACTTTAAGTGTCACCAACAAAAATCAACGAGCGACAATATCCCCTGGTTTGCTTGCTCGTCACCGTGCAACCAATGGATACAAGGAACAATATCTTCACCAAATCATTACTAGTGATGAAAAATGGTGGCTCTATACATAAATGTGAAGCAGCGTAAGGAATGGCTTAGCCCCGGTAAAAACAAGTCACCCCAAACGCGAAACAGGACGTTCATCCGCGTAAAACGATGTTGTGTGTATGGTGGGACTGGGAAGGGATTCTCCATTTCGAATTCCTTGAAAGGAACCAAATGATCAACATGGCACTCTATGTGCAACAAATGGAATGACTTAACACAGCTATTCAAGAGAAAGGTCCTAATCGGCAGCACAGTGTTCTTTTGTTGCACAACAACGCCCAACCTCATATCGCCAATATGACCAAGGAAGCCATTTAAATTTATGGTTGGGAAGTGCTGCCACACCCACTATACTCTCCCGATTTGGCACCAACGGATTTTCACCTCTTTCAAATGCTATGTGGGGAATTTCTTTCAGTACTGATACAGAAATGAGAGCTGGGTTGGATGACTTTTTCGAGTCTCAAACAGATGATTTCTACCAACGAGGTATTGAAAAACTTGTTAAACATTGGGAAAACGTTGTAGACAACAAAAGAGAATACATTCTTAATTAACTAAAAGTATATGTTTATTTAAAAATAACCTTTTAACAAACATTATTAAAAAGAGTGGAAACTTAGTTGCCAACCCAAAAATTAATAAGCATTCATACAATACAAATCAAGTTTTGGAAAGGCATTCTTTAAAACAAATTTATATTATCCCAAGCTACAGTTTCTTTAAGCATACAGATATTTTACAGCTTCAACATAAAACAACTATTACATTTTTAACAGATGTCAGAATTAAAGAACAAAGATGTATCAGTGTAAAATGCATTTCTAAAAAAATATAATTATTACATATCGAGTTATTAAAACACACTTTCTAAGCAATAAGTTATTAAAATGTAAGTAAAGTATCAACAGAAAATGTCAGTGACATTTTAATAATAAAATACTTCTTACAAGTTGTAATGCTTCTTAAAAGATGTACATGATAATTACCTCATGGCGTTGCCCTTTAGCAACAGTTAAAAGAATAATGGCATCTGCTAGAATATGAGGCATTGGAAGAACTTTTTCCACAAGAAGACGTTTGGAGCTGTGAATAGCTAATAAAAATCTTGGAAATTGTTCAAAAGAATTTAAACCTAAAAATATAAAAGAATACAAAATATAATTTCATACATTAAAAATGTATTCAACATGCTTGGAAATTTACTCATTTAGGTAGAATTCTATACATGTATATTACTATGGCTGAAATTAAACACTATTTAAGACATCAAATTTTACTGATAGAGAAAATAAATATTATAAATTTGTATTGGAAAAAATCAAGTCTATTCTATTTTTAATATCAGACAAAAGAATTAATAATATACTTAACATTAAATAACATAAACATTTATAAACCAGGATTTAGTTTTTCATTAAAACTTTCCTTCAGCTCCCATATACACATTCTCTAGCTATAGCAAAAATTTAAAATAGTATGGAGAAAAAACTTTAATTGTGCAGTTGAATATATTTAGGAAAATACATGCATAAAAACTACCTCAGCAAATTCTTACTAGTATGCCAATGGTTGAAGGCAAGGCAAACAACTATGTACATTCCAGGTTCCAGCATTGCATGACAACCAACAAAACCTCTGACTTGTCGTTTGCTGTGCTTGATCAGAGCTCCAACTTGCCCTCTAGATGGATCAGAAGTACGGAAGACCACAACACACAAATCCAATTGTGATCGTTGAGACCGTTCAGCATTCCTTAAAGAGTGCAAAATACACTAATGCATTCAACTTAGTTTATAGAAGATAAAAATTTTACTTGTGTCTTATCCTGGGCTGAGAGCTTTAGAAGGCATAATAAATGGTAATAAGTTACCTGCATGTCTCCCAGTTGTAACCATCGTTTAAAGTTTCTATGTTCATTTTTCAAACAGTGGTGGTATTTTCAAACTTTTTATTTTCTTTAGTTAGTTATTTTCATCCCAGTTAGATTTGATTAGCTGAAGAGTGAAACAGAAGCTATACAGTTTACTTGCTGTTGCTGCTTTACCTATTACATTGAAACTATATTGCAAGGAATTAACTAGATAGTATCCACAAGAAATAAATGAAAGTATATCAGCCAAACTGCCAATGTAATTGTCTTCATAACAGCTGAAATTAAGCTATAATGAGATCCCCACAAAAATTTATCAGGTACCTGCCAAAAGTTTACTATTTAGAATAAGACACTAGTAAAAATTTTAATAATAATTTATAGCAAAAATCAAATGAAGATTATCTTTACATTCTAATGATTATTGGTCTAAATAATTTATTTTAATAAAATCATTGCAGTAGATGCTGCTTAATGTGATCATGGTTAATGTTATCATTCAGAAATTGCTATTGAATGGTGAAAAGTTCCACCCATTTGTATATGAAAACATAGAAATGACACTGCTTATTGTGATCAACAGATCAGTTAACACAATTAAAATATTGGAGGATAAATTTTTTAAACTAACACTGACAAGCAAGTTCAAAATTGTTTATAAAACTTGCCAAGTGACAGCAAAATGTTGCTAAGTAAAGGATTAAGTTGCCACACAGTATGCTTTAGATTTTATTCAATCATTTAAAACTACACAAAAATTTTAGTCTGATTTTCAATAACTTTTATCTATTTTGACAGTGATCACACATAGGTTTATCATCTTAAAGAAAAAACATTTTAAAATGTTTTCTCTGAAAATATCTATGCCACACTAAAGATTTTTTTTTTTTTTTTTTCCTAATTTTGAATTTTGTATTGGCAAGCTCTTTTCCAACGATGCATGCCCTCTGAGTGCTGAGATAAGGGGAACATATACAGAAATTCTACAACACTTATTGCAATTTACATTTCTCAAGAGTCAATTTTTCAGACATAACTTTTAAATTAAATCTAATTCTATATGTCTGCAAAAAGATCTTATTTCATATGAAAATGTTTTTAAAATAATAATTATATTTTGGAAAAGCTACATTTTAAAATGAGATAAAATGTTTAGAACTTCTAGTTAATGCATAATTTTTTACACAACCTTGCCTATTTTCAGTTTTTAATATTAAATAATTGAAAAATTAGTAACGCTTTAGTTTTTGTTTTGTAAAGCAATAATTTTATTTAATACTGATTTTTAACTCATTAAACATAGACTATATCTAGATTTTAATTCTTTCATGTAATTTATCTGAGAAACACAAAGCATTTATTTTAATATCTCAGGCATCTTTTAGTTTCATGAATTAATAAAAATTATAAATTACATTCTTAAAAAGATTTCAGTTGTAAAGTTTTTCACTACAGTTTTACTTAGTAATTGTTTCTTCAAAAGTAAGACTGAACTAACTTCTCACTTTTACAGTGGAATATATTCAAGTACCTTCTAAATGAATGAGATCATAACAATTACAAATATAATGATCAAAGCATGATAGAAATCTTGAAAGTTCATATTTGTTGAAGTCACAAAATACACCTTGGGGCAAAAACAACATCTTGTACATGTTTTGAGAATTTAAATCCTTTATAAAAACAGCAGCACATCCTCTTTGTTATAATTTGGCATATTTACATATTAATTCTTACCATGGATTTCAACAAAGCTGAAATAAGACAAAAAATTGCCAATAAATGAAACTCTTTGTTCCAACTACTCCGATAAGATCTGAAGCTTTTTAAGCATTATTTAGTCTTAATGTGTTAGCTTTGATATGTTTTATATTTCTTACATTCTTAATGGATCTTTGTGATCTAGCAAACAACAAAATGGAAGTTATCCACTTTTATGAAAATCACTGATGAATGTTTCAGGTCTTGTATGCAATAAGTAAATTCAGCTTAATGTGATCACAGTTAATGTTATTGATTTGCTAAAGTTCCGCCAATTTGTGCACAAAAACATGGAAAATACATTGCTTACTATGATCAACAATTTGGTTAATATGCTATAGAATAAACTTTTGAAATTAAAATAAAATAGATTATAAAAACGGCACGTGTAAGATAAACATCAAGTGAGTGATTAAGTCACCAAACGGCTTGGTTTTGATTTTAGTAAACCACTTAAAATTTGGCTTTCCCCCCCAAAAAAAAAAAAAAAAAAAAAAAAAAAAAAAAAACCACTTGGCTTGGAGTAGATTTTGATTTCTGAAACCAGTTTTGAGGGCGATTAAACACTCCTTTCGCCTTAAAGGAAGAAAAACAAAGATCTGCATTCTGGAAACATTTACGACACATTAAGGTTGCTTCCTTGCTTAATTTGAAATTTTACATTTGCATGTTCTCTTCCAATGACAGATGCCTTTCAAATAATAATATTAGGGGAACAACACCAGTCAAATTATTTCCAGAAACAGCATTCAAATTTTACCACTTTCCTAATTAATATACGGTAAAAATACCTATTTAATGTTTCTTGATATTTTTATATTAAGTCAATGAAATTCTATTGCTATTTTGAAGGATATTTTTTCTCAGAATTTAATGTTATCAAAATAGCCATGGACACATTAAGCGGTGCCTAATGTAATAAAATTATATATCATTAAAGAAAACATATAGTGGAACACTGTAAAATCTATATAAGATAAGAATGAGAAAAGGCAACTGATTTAAAGAAAGCTTTTCATATCAATAATAGCCATGTGGTTTGTTTGTTAACAATAACCATGCAGTTTGTTTACAACTGATGCAAGAAGCTAATCCAATGATATTTTGACAGCTACAATGGATAATACTACTGGCTGGAATAAATATCTTGTATTATTGGAACTAAGGGTTTCTTAGTGGATTAAGGCAAAGCATTTGAGAACTATCTGCCTAAAGAAGAGAATGAGAATGCTTTCATAGGAAACTAAGGGACATGTCTGGTATTTACAAACACATGAGAAAAACCACAAAAATACTCAGATGGCTCATTCGTTGGGTTATGAACTTAGAGAAGTACAGGAAGAAGAAAAATGAGAAAACTATCTTACGTTATACACAAATAAAAGTGCCAGCACTGGTTAATATAAATTGCTGAAGCACAAACTCGTTATGAATTTAACTCTTTTTACAGATTTAAAATACCAGCATTATTTTAACAATTATAACAAAAAGAATTAGTCTTGTAAAGATAGACATTATTTTTGCATTAAGCTAAATACATTATTTTTACATTTGCATTAAGCTAGATACATTATTTTTGCATTAAGCTAAATCAAAGATTTCTTAGACGGTTGATACTGACCCCGTAGGGGTCAATAATGATCAAGGGAATTTATAGCTGGTAATTGAGTGGCATAATCAAGACTTCACTGAATGCAAAAAATATAAATAAAATGGTCATTGAATGTTATTTATATAAAGTTATATCATGTAGTAACAAAGAAATCATATTACATAAATTCAAGAGAGAAATGCATAAAATTTATTT
Source organism: Stegodyphus dumicola (assembly GCF_044657685.1). Taxonomy (NCBI): domain Eukaryota; kingdom Metazoa; phylum Arthropoda; class Arachnida; order Araneae; family Eresidae; genus Stegodyphus; species Stegodyphus dumicola. Next base: position 123,707,772 of record NC_140776.1, read on the forward strand.
AATATATTTTTGAAATCAATAATATATTTTTTAAATGCGTAAATTTTTATGTGAAAGTGCAATATAAAAACGTAAAATGCAGGAATACACAAAACAAAGAAAAAAAGTCACAGCCAAAGAAACACGATGAAGCAAAACTTCGTCAGAAAATACTTTTTCATGTAAACCACTTGCAAAATTTAAAAGATTTTAATGCTCTATTCCAAGATTCTGAAAATTTGAATATGTGAACATGGCTCATAGGATATTACGATGCAAGAAGAGTTGAATGCATTGGAGGAGCATGTTTGAGCACAAGTCTTATTCAAAACATATGGTTACAGTAAGTTTTGAAAATTAAAAATCAAGAAATATCCCAAAATAAAAGCTGTTACTGAGCCAACATTAATGACTTTCCCATGTCCTTAACTAGCAGAAACAGGCTTTAGTTAAGTCAATAATTTACTAAGGAAAATAAATAACAGGTTGAATATTTTTTAACTTACACAATTTTATGCCAAATATTAACATTACAGCATCAATACATTAAGCGCAGGCATGACATTAATTAAAATCAAATTTTCATGCAATTAGATTGATTTCATTTCTGAAAATGTTTGTATTTGAAAAATTAAAACTAATAACAGAAAAATAACACAAACTAACTCTAATAAACACTTTTTTTTTTGTATTCTTCGTGTAATTTTGCATTTGAGTTATTTATGTTCAATTATCTTTATTACTAGAAAGCTTGGCGGTCATACGAAATGACTGCTGTTCTAGATAGTATAAATTGTAATTGAAATGATTTATGCAAAGGTGTCTGCTAATTTAAACTGAATTACCCACAGCAGGCAGCAAGGACGCCCCTTTTCTTGCTGGCCCACGGAGTTTCCCCTTTCTACTTGCTTAATTGCTTAAAGTAGAGTGCAATGAAGGAAACCACTGGCGGTACATTTCTTAAGAGCCCACCACTAGCTCAATCAGTAAAGGTGATTTAAATAACGAAATGTTAAATGTTCACATGTCAAAGATCTCTTTGTTCACAACATTTCTTGTGTAGATCTTTCCATCATTTTTAAGCTCGCCTTGCAGAGGACCATCAATTATTTTTAATTTTATGTCCGTTCTTTCACGAACTCTTGAATAGGCAACATAAAGTTGACCGTGTCCAAATGCAGGCTCAGGTAAAAAAAATGCCAACACGCTTAAGCGGTTGGCCCTGACACTTATTGATAGTCATAGCAAAGGCAAGTTTTACAGGAAATTGTCTACGTCTTAATTGAAACGGTAAACATGTGCTGTGGCAACTTCATCCTATTGGCTAGTACAGTTACGTAAGCAACCAATTCATCCTATTGGCTAGTACAGTTACATAAGCAACCAATAACGTAGTAGTAGTAGCCTTAGTAGTGGCCAATGCCGTTATAGGCAAGTGCCCGCCATTTGTAAAATATATATATATATATATATATATATTAAATACTTAATAAATTACTTCAGTGGTATTAAAACTTTATGGCAGTGTAACACCATAAAATGCAAATGACACCCTACCCCCCTTCCCCCCCAAAAAAAAAATTCGCAGCCCCAATCAGAGCATTGATCCTTAGTAAGTTAAATGTGCAGTAAATTCAAATTTTTATCCACTTTGTGAACCCACCATAAATTTTGAATGAAATAGTTTGAATACTATATAATTTAAAATTTGTAGTGATTAAATTTCATTACATAATCAAATTTTCAAAACACGCTGCAATAAAATTTCTTCAAAGGATAAGTCTAATTTTGTATCTGAGTTATTTATGTGCAACTATTTGTATTATGTTGCATGCTTTATGCTATAGAGAAAATGTGTAAGGCTGTCTATGAAGAAAACCATTCTTTTAAAAGAGCTCGATGCAAGAAAAGGATTTGGAATCTTTAATCTACACTTAAAAAATGTAATCTTTAAGCTACATTTAAATAATGTAAGGAATACGGTAATTTCCGGAAGAAAGGCCGCATCAGTGTAAACGCCGCACTCGAGAAAATTGGGGGTAAAAAAATTAAAATTACACAGAAACGCCGCAATAGATTAAATTGTGCGTGACATCGTCGTGGGCCGTATAGATGCAAAAACTCAATCTGAGTCCTGATATATGACATACCAGTTAAGTTTTTAATAATGAACTATAAATAATATTTTTAATTATCGATGTATTGTTTTTTAAAAGATTTACAAGTCTTAAGCTTGCATTCTGTTGTGTTAAATATATTCTCTTCATCTTAAATCTTCTGAAGTTTAAATAGATAAACGCGGATTATAAAGGTAAATTGTCTATTTGCCCTCTATCAGCAAACCGAAAAAACTGCCTAATATTTCCCTATAAGTAACCATAGAAACTAAGGCAATCCACCTTAGCAATTTTTTGAACTTCCAAATGTAAGCAAACATCTAGTCCACTGCCGTTGCATTCCTCAGAAAACCATTCTAACTCCCCTACTCCCCGATGAAAATAATAGAATTGCCTCTCTCGTAGGCTGCCGTTTTGGGATGTAGACGCTAGTCTTAAAAACTATCCAACAAGTACTTGTACCCAAACTGATGGGATCTGTATCTGGCAGAATTCCAAGAAAAATCCATTCATGCTGAAGGGGAAATACGTCAGAGTTCGTTATTGCGAGGCAGGTGGAGTCGTGTCTGCCTTTGAAAAAAATTGCAGTAAAGGCAGGGGTGGGGAGAGGATGGGTCCTGGAAGATTCATCGAATGGCAGAGGAGAGAGACTATTCGAAGAGAATGTTGATTTGAAAGGGGGAAGAATGTTATTGTTTTGAGATCTCGTTTAGGGTGAATAAGGCATGTAGGTCCATTCAAGGGAAAGAATGTAAACAAAATAACGTTCGCAAAAAGCAACTGAGTGTTCTTTTGTGTGGGAACAGCACCAGTGTATGCACAATGACAAGGCCATCCAAACTATGTACAATGACCATCATAGGAAATATTTTATTTTTAGCGCACCTAAACACCGCATGGGTAGAAACGGTGCACCCACTGAAAATTTAAGTTTTAAACACGTAAACGCCGCGGCGTTTCTTCCGGAAATTACGGTAATTCATAGTCATATTTATGCTTTTACATAAGACAGTTAAGATTTCTACTGATGAGATTTTATTTATTATTAGAACAGAATTTTCATTTTGGTAGATTAGATGTGCAGGGATTACACCTCCCCCTCCCCCCATAAAGGGGGGTCCTCCAAAATTTATGTTTGTAAGATAAAATTACCTGCTAGATTTAAAAAAAAAAAAAAAACTGAAAATACGAATTTGTAATATACAACTAGGAGCATTAATTAACTCTGCAGGTATTAAATGATAATGCTTCATTGTGCTGCAAAATTATCTGAACTAAGCAGCAATAACATAATGAGAATAATAACAGACATAATTTTAAACTGTACTTCATATTTTTTTCTACACTTTCTTTCATAGTTTGATACAAGAAACTGGATGAAGGATAATAATTAGGAAATATAAATGCATCCATAACTTGCATTTACATTTTTTTATCATACATACATATATGAAAAATATTTACCTTTGTCCTTCTTGAAACAAGCTAAATTCTACTTCTGTTGCATCTAACACTGTGAGTGCAGTCACAGCTAAGCACTCTTTATCTGTGTGAGGTGGAAGAACACCTTGCAAGCGAACTTCATTCCAATCTGGCTTTACTTTACAAATATCAATGCAATCAAAATACCTAAAAATATATAGCTTGCAATAAATTTCTGAATTTTAAAAACAATTTATAAAATTTTAATGGGAAGTATACTAATCCCTAAAGCTAAGATATCATTCAAACTGAATAAAGTTTTAATATCACATTGAAAAATCTCAATTACAGTGAACTCTCTAGTGTGATCTGACATTTCTGAAACTAACCAGTATTTCTAAGAAGATAAATATATGGCAATATTGAATGTCTTACTTATCTCTAACAATATTGCTGTATATTGCAAAAATTATTGATGTATATTGCAAAAGAGGAATTTTGCTTTAAGGTTAAAAAAAATCATGTTATATGATTAATCATTTGTGTTAAGTAAGGTCTTACTGTATTTATTTATATTTTTACTGCAAAATATATAGTCATTAATCAAAGCTTTAATATAATTCCACATGGGTAGAAAAACAATAATGCACATAATTCAGAACATGTAATGCTTAATGTGCGTAATGCCAAGATTCTGCGCAATAGCAAGTTTGTGCAATTCTGATGTTTTTTAAGTGAAAACAGATTGCTGTTTAGGAGGGAAAAAAGCAATAATGAACATAATATAAATAATGCTTAATGTGCACACCAAATTTATGCAATTATCTGATGCTTTCTTAAGCAAAAATACATCATTGTGCATATGCGAAGCACAACAGTAATGCATCATATGCTAATGTACATTTTTGTATTTTTAATTTGCATTATTGTATTACCTGTAAATTGTATTGTTAATTATCATTTTTGCATTTTAAATTCTATTTTTAACATGTTGACAATGTTTGCCAAGTTATGATAAATACCAATGGTTTGGTGATACTTTTGAAGAAACTTGCCAACTTACCTAGTAATATTAATCTTTAACCTGAGCGTAATTGATAATGAAATTAATATTAATTAATTTGATTAATTAATTAATAATGCACTAAGTTTATAGTGCATTATTAAATTAATTAATGAAATCATTTTCATTTAAGCATTCATATTTACTTTTATATTTAAAAATAGCATTTCATTGGTGTCATCTATGAAATAAATAACTAAATAAAAGTGATAAACTACATGAAAACCTGTGCATCAATAATATAAAATATTATATGTAATTTACAATATTTATAATGCAGTAAATACATATTTATTATGTATAGTTACTTTAAGACATCTTGAAAGGACATCCAGAACACTCCTTCATCCGCACCATGAGGTATCAACTGCTCACGTAATTCAGGAGTCCATAAAGGTGAACTATCAGACCAATCTCCCCTCCACGAATAATGCCCCCAAGGATTTCTCAGTCGTACTAACCTATAAGTTATACATATCATATTTACAGATTATTCAATAGCATTAACATAAATAAACAAATAATTTTTATCACAGATTCCTTTTATCAGATCATACATCTGTATAAAATTCATTTCATTTCTGTAAGGAGAGCATATAAAGAGATTCAGAAGTCTCTAAAGGTAGAAAATGTAAAAGCAAGTGCATTTAATAGGAATGAATACCCAGATACCAACCAGATGCACTAAATGGCTCTACTATGCATCATAATACATGGTGGCCAATATAAATCTGATTCAAAAAGGCATTTTGGGGAATTTGTAAAAACATACAGTAATCAACAGAAAAAGGGACAGACACATACTAACATATTCTGCCACAATTGATAAAGCTTACTGGAAAGTACTTATTACATTTCACTTGCCATGATACCCCTGGTTTTCAAATCCACAGATGGTGAACTTTTTAATTTTGAACTTTCTCTTATTAACACTGAACTGGTTTCTCAGAGCACGAAGACCATGACTGGTGTGGAAGCAAATTGAAAAAGTTCTATCTGGCCATCAAGCTACCAACTTGGATGGCTCGCACCACTACTCTCCAGGATGTCATAGGCTGCCTTTTCAGAAAGTACGAACTGGGACCATGTATTTTATACTCCCAGAACCGAGACTGTCAGAGTATCATATTAAGCAGTGTGTACGACCATGAAGGATCTGACAGCAGAGCTGCAGACATATGACAGCAATTAGCTGTTTGAATGAAAGGAGCAGATGTGTTTATTAACCAGTAGAAACAAAAAAAAACAGATGGCCAGTTAAATGCAACACACAATCATGCTAATGATAAAACAGTGCATGTTCACTGTTGAGTGTTATGCCAAGCATATTTAAGGAAAATGTGTTGGCAAAACTCCAGCAAAATATGCAATGGAAAATAGCACAAAAGGGGCTCTGTAGCAAAGGGAAGTTCTATACCGACAAGGGTACATTTAGTATCATAATTATACACATCTGGAAAGTTTTATTTTGGTTACCCTGTGTAGTTAGCTGATTTTGTTTCTTGCATCTTCATTTTAAACACTGATTTTGTATGGGTACTGTAAATACTTTTACAAATGCTCAAGTAGCATGCAGCTAACATGTGACAGCAAACAGAAATGGGTAGCAGGATATATAACTGTACCATAGTGAGCTTCTCGCTAAGTGCTTACTGAATTATTAAATATCTTATTGGATTATGCATGAAACTTTTATCATTCCACATTGAGAGGCATATTACTAGTGGCCAGACTAAAATGTATGAGGATAGGGAACTTGCATCACTTTGATCATATCATCCTACTCTACTCAATCTATTATACAGCATAGTGGTCTCAAACTGGTGGCCACAGGCTGCATGCAGTCCTGAAGTAACATTACAAGGCCCACAAATACGTTACAATTATGCATTATTGTAAGTTGTTGTACATATAGTTTTAGAGACACAGAACATAAGAATTGAGCTTATCCGCATGACTGCAGCTGAACAGTGACTGGGAAGAATTTCCAACATCAGTACAATCAGTAAATTTAGTTGGCCAGTTGACACTTGATAGTGCTTCAGTATTCTGGTGTTTCCAGTTTTTCTAGAATTGGAACCTCTGATGTATACTTTAAATCAATCACTAGTTGATCAGTTTTTTGTACAGCTGTACAGTTCATACTGCTAATAGACACAAAGTATCATACAGCACATATATTATTTTATTTTGCTTTTAATTAGATCTACCTTACATATACGTTTAGAATGTACATAACTTTTTAAAGTTGTGTTTAGAAAAATTAAAAATATTAGTCTAAAGAAATTTCTCACATGTACTAACCTCTAAATTTCAGATAGAAAATAAATATAAATTTGCATTTTCCTTTGCATTATTATAATTACTATTGTTTACATATTTTTTGATAAATATTTAGCAAGTTTCAGGGAGAAATGCAGTCAGCTTTTTATTTAGTTGCTAAATATTTAGTTTTATGTTATAAATATAAAAAAACTACTTTTCTTCATGTTTTAGCATTTACTGATATTTACTATACTTTTTTTATTTAATTTATAAAACACGTAAGACAACAATCTAAATCCAAATAAGTATACATGTATTTTCAAGTTTGGGAAGGAGGGGGAGATGATCTTCAGTGATGAAAGAAGTGCATGGGACAAAAAGTACTGAGAAGGCTCACTTTAGTTGCTATAGGGAGTTAACATTTTTTTTAATCTAACCTAAAGAGTAAAGTAAGATGCAATGTTGCAGTGCCTACACATCATCTTACTAGATTTAAAGTGATAAACTAAAATCTGGAAATATAAAAAATCTGGAATTAACAAAGACCCAACAATTCTGGATCTCAGACTTTGTACTGTATTAAATTTCATGAAAATATTGTTATGTGCATATGGAGTGGTAGTGGCAGACAGAACCGATGATAGCTTGATGAACTTTATTTTCCCAAAAGAAACACTTTATAGTTCTGGAGCTTTTCATAAAAGTACTTATGCAGCTCTTTTCAATATGACAGAGCAATATGTAGTTACCACTTCAAACTACTAAGATTAAGCACACAACAATATACAAAGTATCAGAGCGTAAGCTCATAGAATGGTCTCTCAGTACTCCAAATACTGCAAGCTAAACTCTGAACTACACTGAGAATTGATGCTCTCAGATCTTATATTGTTTTCTCCGATCTGCTGAGAAATTTCCAGTACCTTTGATTTCTCAAAATAATTGGAAGGTATATAAAGTTATATATAAATGCTGGATCCAGTTACAGGTACATATGAGGATCAGACCAATCAACATTATTTTCTGGTACAGCTTTACATTATAAAAAAGACACTACAGTTTCATTAAAATTATTTACATATATAACAATCTGTAACATTACTCCCTTTCCAAGGACTGCCTGTCTTGGGCAGTACAATCCCTACACAGGAAGCCATAATTACAACTAATGAAAACCAATGTAATACTAAAAAAATGATTTCAAATAACATGTAACAAATCAACTACTACATCAATAAATACATGCATAAATTTGCATATTTATAACCAAATAGGAACATGGTCTCAGTATACTATTTACATTATATATACCATGTGGACTATGTAATATGGCCATAGTTAGGGACAAGCCTGTTGTAATGAACGACTTCAAGCATAGAATTAGACGACTTACGAATTGGATTATGATGTCGTTCAGCCTGTTTAGGATTGTGTAAGGACCATACCAAGGTCTGAAGTAGTTTAAGAGAAAGTTCTTTCTGTTGAATTGGATTCTATAACCACCACCTTGTCACCTTCATTGAATCGATGTCCTGTAGCTCTTGTATAATATTGGGTCTTTATCTTCTTCGTTGCCAAGATGACTTGATAGTGTGCAAAAATGTGCATCACTTCAAACCGTGCCTTGATCCTAAATGTATTCCTCACACAATGAAGGGCATATGGAGAGTGGTCACCTAACAGATCACGATGCAGATGACGGTCATGACCAAAGAGCATCTGGAGTGAGAAATAGTCATGAACAGCAGTGCGATAAGCTAATAAGAACAGAGGTAGTAGTACCGTATGGTTTCTTGAAACCATCAGTAATAGGTTATTAAGAATGATTTGACTAAACCTTTCTACCATGCTGTCTGACTGTGGATGTAAAAGTGTTGTTGGGGTTTTGTCTGTGCTAAGTAGTTTACAGAGTTCTTTCATTACACCCGAGCTAAAATTCCTTTCTTGATTGGAATGCAACTGAAGAGGCACTCCACAACTGGAAATATAATGGTGTATCATTACTTCTGCTAATGTAACAGCCTCTTGATCAGGAGCAGGATATGCTTCAGGCCACTTGGTGATGCATACACCAGATTCAGGCCACTTGGTGAAGCATTCAATGACAGCAAGGATGTATTTGTTGCCATCAGCATTCATGGCAGAGGTCCAAGGATGTTAAAGGTGATGTTAAAGGTGAAGATTCAAAAGGCACTTCTACATTGTAGCACTGCAGCTCCCCTTGATTGTGTTTCTTCGATCCTTTCCAGCCCGCAAAGTCATTGCAAGATTGGCACCATTTTTGCACGTCAGCCCTTGCATTACACCAGTAGAAGTGCTCCCAAACTGGTTTAGATACAAAGTGGCCTCCTGCTGGACTGCTATATAAGTTTTTAAGGATGTGTGGGATCTTCGAAGTACAAGCTGCCAATGGAATGCCTTATCATCATCTGATTCAAACTTCCAGTATAAGATGCCATTTTAAATATGTAGTGAGTCCCAGAGAGCCCAATATTGTATATTGTTCTGTCTTAGGACAATACATCAAAATGTTCTGGCAGGTATTCCTATTTGAAGACTTTACTAAGTCAATTATGGATTCAATGTTGCCGTCTTCCAACTCATCTTTCCTGACTTCACCTCTCCACTGGTCTGGGCCAGACAGTGTTGTTGTAACTTGATGTGCTCATATTTTGCTTGGAACTTGAAACAATTTTGGCAACTTTCTAAGCATGGTCTTTTAGGCAGGACTTTCCTTTCCATTGCCAGATATAGATATCACATTTCTTGAGTCTCTGTATCCATCCAGCTGTTTGGCCTTCAAAATTCTTGAATTTAAGAGCAAGATCTACGATCTGTCCAGAGCAGGAACTTTCTGTCACAGATGTAATGCTGGAAATGTCCTATGGCTTTCATTATGGCTAGCAGCACTTTCCTGGTGACACAGTAATTCCTCTCTGGTTTAGATAAGCACTTCCTCCAGTATGCCACAACACGTTATTGACCATGTATTTCTGTTAGTTTGGTACATTTATATTTACCATGTTGGCAACACCAAGTTCTCTCTCTCTCTGTGTGCGAGCTATGGATGCCGTTGTAATGCTGTGCACGTGTTGTTAAGTTTCAATAAAAAATGTGAAAAAATACGTTTCTTATTTTTCAACTTGCTTCTTGATATGATATTGATTTATTTGACATGGTAGCAGTTCTCGTGGTTTGTGAATATGAATGAAGAATTTAATAGTTATAATTTGTTTTAAAAGTTACCGTTATTTGTTTTAAAAGTTTAAAGTTAAAAATGGCATGCACAAGAAGCAGTGATATCGGCATACCGCTATTTGATGGTTCGGACTATTTTAATTGGAAAGTGCGTATGATGAAATTTCTTCAATTAAAAAAGTGTAAAGATGTGGTTCAGTGAAAAGTCAATGAAAACGATGATGTGGAAAAATGGGAAGCAAAGGATATCCAAGCTACAAATTACATTTACGGCGCCATAACAAACAAGCAATTGGAATATATTCACGAGTGTCAGACTGTATTTGATATAATTACGAAATTTGATGCAATGTATTTAAAAACTTCAACATCTCTACAAATTGTTTGTCGAAATAACTTAGAATGTGTGAACTGAAAAATTATCCTGATGTAAATATATTTTTCGATGATTTTGAGAAGTATGTGAATGAGCTGGAACATGCCAGTGCCACTGTGATGGAACAAGAAAAATTGAAATATATGCTAAGAGCATTACCTTCAAATTACAGTCACATTGGTGACTTAATAGATGTATTACCAAAGAAGGACAGAACAGTCGATTACCTAAAGAGCAAAATCAAATCAAAATTACTTGAAGAGAAAAATGATTATGAAGATTGTGCACCAGCAGAAAAATCAAATGCGTTCAAAATTGAAACAGGCAAATCGAGTCCACAACGGAATGTCTGTTATAATAGAATGCACAATTTACCATTCAAGAATAATAGAAGAAAAGCAGAGATATTCTGGAGATTATATATACAGATGTAAATGGACCTCACAGAACAATTGGATGTAATGGTGAGAAATACTTTGTGAGTTTTATTGATGATTATAGCAAGTTGGCAAAAATTTATTGTATCAAATCTAAGGATCAAGTCTCTGATTGCTTAATTGAATATGTAAATGAAATTCAAAATTTAACAGGGAAGACTATCAAAGAACTAAGATGTGATAATGGTAGTGAATATATGAATAGCAAGATACACAAATTTGCAAGAGAAAAAGGTTTCAAGATAAAGTCATGCCCACCATATGTACACGAATTAAATGGTACTGCTGAGCGTTACAACAGAACTATAATGGATATGGCAAGATGTCTTTTAGCCGAAGCAAAAGTTGACAGACGTTACTGGCCTGAAGCTGCTGCTTATTTGAAAAACAAGACATTAACAAATACTGTTGTAAAGAAGACACCATATGAAATATTTTTCAATAGGAAACCATCTGCTAATGAATTGAAATTATACGGAAGTAGAGTGTATGTAAGAATACTAGAAGAAAAGAGAAACTCTAAGTGGGATAAAAAGGCTGAATTTGGAATTTTACTTGGGTATACAGAAGTTGGATATAGAATTTTGATGAATAACAGAATAATAGTTGCCAGGCATGTTGATATTATTAAAGAAGACATAATGTGTGTAGGTTGTGATGATGAAGATAAGAATGATGATACAAATAAGAAGAATGAACCTCAAGAAGTGTCGTGTGAATCGAGTAATGATAACTCCAAGGACAGTGTGATAAATGAAGATGAAACAAAAAGTGGAATGAGACTAAGAAGGCAAATCAAACCACCAGTTCGATTTCATGAAGAATTCGGGTACTACTGTGTTAGTGCAAATTTTTGTGATGCTACAGTTCCAGGTAACTTTGAGGAGGCGACAACATGCAGTGAGGCTGGACATTGGAAAGAGGCAATTGACAGTGAAATAAACAGTCTTGTTAAAAATAACACTTGGACACTAGTGACTAAACCAGAGGATAAAGCAATTCTAGATGTGAAGTGGGTATTCAAAAGAAAACCAGGTAATGTTTTTAAAGCTAGATTAGTGGTTCGAGGTTTCCAGCAAAAAGATAGTGTTGAGGATACTTACTTCCCTGTCATTAAGATGCAAACCTAAAAATTGTTACTTTCATATTCTTGTCAGTATAATTTAAATATTCATCAAATGGATGTTGAGACTGCCTTTTTAAATGGTTATGTTGTGTCTGAGGTTTATGTTAAACAACCACAAGGCTATAATGATAATTCAAATAGAGTGTATAAATTAAAGAAAGCACTATATGGGTTGAAAGAAAGCCCTCGTGCTTGGTATGAGTGTTTTAACAAGTATACTGAGAGTCTAGGATTTCGTAGAAGTAAGTATGATTATTGTCTTTATGTAAAATCTGGAAATGATGCATTTGTATATCTTCTTTTATTTGTTGATGATTTGTTGATATGTTGCAAAGATACTCAGGTAATTAATGATATTACGGAACAACTACATAATAAATTTGAAATGAAGGATTTAAATAAAGTAAAATGCTACATTGGAATTGATATTGAATATGATAATGAGAAAAGTAATATCTTAACACTGAGTCAGGAAAATTATATTGAATCTTTAGCTAAACTGTATGGTATTGAAAATTCAAAGCTTTATGATACACCAATGGAGATTAATCTTAAACTAAGCCAATCTAATTTAAATCAAAATGTCAAATATAGAAATCTAATAGGAGCACTCTTGTATATTAGTCATGGTACTAGACCAGACATATCTTTCAGCGTAAATTATTTAAGTAGACTTTAAAATTGTTATGATGAGACACATTTCAAATATGCTTTGAGAGTTTTAAAGTATTTGTACTTAACAAAACATCTAAAATTAACCTATAGTAAAAATCTTAAAACTGATATTATGAATTGTTATGTTGATGCTGAATGGGCAGGTGATATTGTTGACAGAAAGTCAACTACTGGGTTTGTTATTGAATTATTTGGTAATCCAATTTACTGGAAATCCAAAAAGTAAAATTGTGTAACAAAATCTTCCACTTTTGCCGAAAATATTGCTCTATCTGAGGCTGTGACAGAAATTAATTTCTTAAAAAATGTAGTGAATGATGTTTTGCTGATATAACTCACCCCATTAAAATTTATGAAGATAATTCAGGAGCTTTGGCCATTGCAAATTATGGGAACTTCACTAAAAATTCAAAACACATAGAAGTTCAATATCATTATGTTCACGAAAATGTTCAAAATGGAGTAATTGAAATTGTAAACATTGATTCAGATTCAAATATTGTAGATATCTTTACTAAGTCTTTAGGAAAGATTAAATTTATGAAATTCAGAGAAGGTTTGAAATTGAAATAAATTTTGTATACTGTTTATTTAAGTGATGTTTATTTAAATATTTTTGTTTGAAATGAAATAGATTTTGGTAATGTCCTTATGTAAACTAAATTGTGATTCAGAAGTCAAACAACAAAAACCAGCGTCAATTCACAAAACTTTCACAGGACTAGTTTCGATGGTTTTACCGAACCATCATCTTCAGCTGCAAAACCGCAAATGAACAAGATAGGAAATAATGTTTAGATAAGATAAGAAAGCCTGGACAAGAATAAGCAAGTGGCGCCATCTGTTGGCGAAACCAGAACTAAAACATAATTTCTCTAAAAGCCGAAGGCAAATTTGGATTGGAATTAGGATCGTTAACTAGAACAGAAAGAATTTTATGAATGTGAAATGCCTCTAGAAAATCCAGTTCTCCAATGGAAGATGTTTTTTGAATAATTTTGGCAGCAGAAAAATTGAAAGTGTGATTTTCGGACCAACAATGTTAAGCAACAGAAGACTTCTGTGTTTCCTTTTTTCTAACATATGCCTCATGTTCCTTGACGCGAAATTTGAAGGCTCTCTTAGTTTGGCCAATGTAAATTAAACCACACTGGCAAGGAATCCTATAAATACCCCAGGAATTCATATCCGAAATGGGGTCCTTGAGTATAGAAGTTGGAATTTTATTGATGGGAGAGTAAACAACCCGAAAGTTAAATTTCTGCAAAATATGTGCAACTTTATAGCTAATTGATGGAAAGAAGGGAATGACAACAGAATTTTTATAATCTCCTAAAATAAGAGTGTGGCTTTTAGTGTGTTGAGATGAGAATTTTTTAACTGCTTGATTAATAATGTTGGGTGAAAAGCCCCTGTCAATAGCTATTGCTTTTAAATAATTTAGTTCTTCATCAAGGGCTAATTTGGAGGAGCAAACTTGAAGAGCACGGAAAACATAGGAATAAAATGAAGCTAACTTTTGTTTAGTCGGATGACATGATTTAAAGTGTGGTGGAAGGCAAACCGATGAAGGTTTACGGTAAACTGTAGTACTGAAGTTGGATGTGTTACGTGTGACCAGAATGTCGAGAAACGGAAGAGAATTGCAAGTCTCAAGTTTAAAAGTGAACTGAATAGTAGGATCAATAGAATTCATTGTTGAAAGAACTCTATTTAAATCATCTTTATTACCTTCAAACAGGGTAAAAGTATCGTCTATGTAGCGGAACCATGCCGGGAAGTTTAAAGTTTCAAACAATTTTGATTCATAATAATGCATGTAGATATCAGCCAGGATGGGACTGAGGGGGCTTCCCATGGCTAATCCCTCAGTTTGCTTGTAATATTTATTTTGGAAAACAAAATGTGTTTGTTTCAAACAGAGTTGAGTGAGAGAAATTAGCTCATCAATTTCGATGCAAGAGAAATGAAATTCGCGAAGTCTGGTTTCTAGACATCTTAATGCACCCTCCACTGGGACATTGGTGAATAATGATTTTACATCAAAAGAAACCATGAGTAAATTACGAGGAGAAATGTTTTTAACCTTTTTTACAAACTCTATTGAATTTTTTATGGTATAAATGTTATTGTCTAATAGATTGGAAAATCTAGAAACTAAATATTTAGCTAATGGATACGAGGCAGTACCTAAATTTGATACAATAGGGCGGAAAGGAATACCACTTTTATGAATTTTGGGAAGAGCATATAATCTGGCACAATTCGCAACAGATGGGATAAGCGAATGTTTTAAGTTGCTTGAAATGATTTGCGAAGATTTGATCGCAGTTTTTATTTTGGATAAGTCCGAAGGTGAAGGATCTTTAGGGATCGGATTATATGGTCCTTCGTTTAAGAGTTTAGTGACACCATCGATGTAAGTATTCTTATCCATGACGACTATCTGGCCACCTTTGTCGGCCTTTGAAATGACAATATCCGGGTTAGAATGAATCTCGCGCATTGTAGCTCTTTCTCTCCCAGTTAGATTTGGTTTCAAAGGTTTATTATTGAATTTCACATTATGAGCGATAAGATGCCTAATCATTTCTTTCTGTGAATCTGAAACTTTACTGAACTTGAAAGCTTTTTCGATAGGAGCCAAAATCTTTGGAAACGAGGGTTTACAGGTTTGTGAGAAGTTAAAATTATATTTTAGAATTCTCTCTTGTTCTTCTGAAAGACTAACATTAGAAATATTAACTATTGGCTTGATGTTTACAATGGGAAGATTTTTTGAACTACTTGAACTGGAAGACTGTAAAAGAAGTTTTTCGAATTTAACTGCAAGGGTGTTTTTATGACGGTTAATTGCATTCTCCGTTCTAGACCAAGACTTTTGTTCAAGGGCAGTGAATTTTGGATATGTTTTAGCGAGTTCCAGATGAAGCTTATAGAGTTCATGTTCAATTTTGGACAATTGTTGACGTGTATCCCTTATCACGGACCGAAGTAAGGCAAGTTTGCAATTTAACAGAATTCTTGAAACGCGACTCGAAGGTTTTTGATTAGATTTGATTTGAATAAAATTGGGGATCAATTTTTTACATTTACATTTAAGTAAAAAGTCAAGATGATTCAGAAATTTTTGCCGTTTCAGGCGTAATTTAGTGAAACGATTAACGGATGAAGGCATGATAAACAATGCAGAAAATCAAACTAAATTAACTGAGCAATAATAAAGTACACACAAAATAGCAGAAAAATCCCTCACTGAAATGAATAGAAAACAAAATGTTTGTAAGCAAAATGCATGAAATCAGACAAGCAAAGCACAATATCCAAATGTACAAAACATAAACATAAATTGAAAATTGCAAAAATGTACTCACCGAAACTCCTACAATCACAAAATGGCGGCCACACCACGTGCAAAAAAGAAAGCAAAATGTAAGCCTGTTTGGGGCTTCTATAATTAAGACACAATAACACGCCGAATAAATACTGATTCAGAAGTCAAACAACAAAAACCAGCGCCAATTCACAAAACTTTACAGGACTAGTTTCGATGGTTTTACCGAACCATCATCTTCAGCTGGAAAACCGCAAATGAACAAGATAGTATTTGTTTAGTAGTATTTGTTGATATGAATGATATGTTGATATGAATTTGTTGATGAACAAGATAGTATTTGTTGTAACAAGATAGAACAAGATAGTATCAGTATTTGTTCGGCGTGTTATTGTGTCTTAATTATAGAAGCCCCAAACAGGCTTACATTTTGCTTTCTTTTTTGCACGTGGTGTGGCCGCCATTTTGTGATTGTAGGAGTTTCGGTGAGTACATTTTTGCAATTTTCAATTTATGTTTATGTTTTGTACATTTGGATATTGTGCTTTGCTTGTCTGATTTCATGCATTTTGCTTACAAACATTTTGTTTTCTATTCATTTCAGTGAGGGATTTTTCTGCTATTTTGTGTGTACTTTATTATTGCTCAGTTAATTTAGTTTGATTTTCTGCATTGTTTATCATGCCTTCATCCGTTAATCGTTTCACTAAATTACGCCTGAAACGGCAAAAATTCCTGAATCATCTTGACTTTTTACTTAAATGTAAATGTAAAAAATTGATCCCCAATTTTATTCAAATCAAATCTAATCAAAAACCTTCGAGTCGCGTTTCAAGAATTCTGTTAAATTGCAAACTTGCCTTACTTCGGTCCGTGATAAGGGATACACGTCAACAATTGTCCAAAATTGAACATGAACTCCATAAGCTTCATCTGGAACTCGCTAAAACATATCCAAAATTCACTGCCCTTGAACAAAAGTCTTGGTCTAGAACGGAGAATGCAGTTAACCGTCATAAAAACACCCTTGCAGTTAAATTCGAAAAACTTCTTTTACAGTCTTCCAGTTCAAGTAGTTCAAAAAATCTTCCCATTGTAAACATCAAGCCAATAGTTAATATTTCTAATGTTAGTCTTTCAGAAGAACAAGAGAGAATTCTAAAATATAATTTTAACTTCTCACAAACCTGTAAACCCTCGATTCCAAAGATTTTGGCTCCTATCGAAAAAGCTTTCAAGTTCAGTAAAGTTTCAGATTCACAGAAAGAAATGATTAAGCATCTTATCGCTCATAATGTGAAATTCAATAATAAACCTTTGAAACCAAATCTAACTGCGAGAGAAAGAGCTACAATGCGCGAGATTCATTCTAACCCGGATATTGTCATTTCAAAGGCCGACAAAGGTGGCCAGAGAGTCGTCATGGATAAGAACACTTACATCAATGGTGTCACTAAACTCTTAAACGAAGGACCATATAATCCGATTCCTAAAGATCCTTCACCTTCGGACGAATCCAAAATAAAAACTGCGATCAAATCTTCGCAAATCATTTCAAGCAACTTAAAACATTCGCTTATCCCATCTGTTGCGAATTGTGCCAGATTATATGCTCTTCCCAAAATTCATAAAAGTGGTATTCCTTTCCGCCCTATTGTATCAAATTTAGGTACTGCCTCGTATCCATTAGCTAAATATTTAGTTTCTAGATTTTCCACTCTATTAGACAATAACATTTACACCATAAAAAATTCAATAGAGTTTGTAAAAAAGGTTAAAAACATTTCTCCTCGTAATTTACTCATGGTTTCTTTTGATGTAAAATCATTATTCACCAATGTCCCAGTGGAGGGTGCATTAAGATGTCTAGAAACCAGACTTCGCGAATTTCATTTCTCTTGCATCGAAATTGATGAGCTAATTTCTCTCACTCAACTCTGTTTGAAACAAACACATTTTGTTTTCCAAAATAAATATTACAAGCAAACTGAGGGATTAGCCATGGGAAGCCCCCTCAGTCCCATCCTGGCTGATATCTACATGCATTATTATGAATCAAAATTGTTTGAAACTTTAAACTTCCCGGCATGGTTCCGCTACGTAGACGATACTTTTACCCTGTTTGAAGGTAATAAAGATGATTTAAATAGAGTTCTTTCAACAATGAATTCTATTGATGCTACTATTCAGTTCACTTTTGAACTTGAGACTTGCAATTCTCTTCCGTTTCTCGACATTCTGGTCACACGTAACACATCCAACTTCAGTACTACAGTTTACCGTAAACCTTCATCAGTTTGCCTTCCACCACACTTTAAATCATGTCATCCGACTAAACAAAAGTTAGCTTCATTTTATTCCTATGTTTTCCGTGCTCTTCAAGTTTGCTCCTCCAAATTAGCCCTTGATTAAGAACTAAATTATTTAAAAGCAATAGCTATTGACAGGGGCTTTTCACCCAACATTATTAATCAAGCAGTTAAAAAATTCTCATCTCAACACACTAAAAGCCACACTCTTATTTTAGGAGATTATAAAAATTCTGTTGTCATTCCCTTCTTTCCATCAATTAGCTATAAAGTTGCACATATTTTGCAGAAATTTAACTTTCGGGTTGTTTACTCTCCCATCAATAAAATTCCAACTTCTATACTCAAGGACCCCATTCCGGATATGAATTCCTGGGGTATTTATAGGATTCCTTGCCAGTGCGGTTTAATTTACATTGGCCAAACTAAGAGAGCCTTAAAATTTCGCGTCAAAGAACATGAGGCATATGTTAGAAAAAAGGAAACACAGAAGTCTTCTGTTGCTCAACATTGTTGGTCCGAAAATCACACTTTCAATTTTTCTGCTGCCAAAATTATTCAAAAAACATCTTCCATTGGAGAACTGGATTTTCTAGAGACATTTCACATTCATAAAAATCTTTCTGTTCTAGTTAACGATCCTAATTCCAATCCAAATTTGCCTTCGGCTTTTAGAGAAATTATGTTTTAGTTCTGGTTTCGCCAACAGATGGCGCCACTTGCTTATTCTTGTCCAGGCTTTCTTATCTTATCTAAACATTATTTCCTATCTTGTTCATTTGCGGTTTTGCAGCTGAAGATGATGGTTCGGTAAAACCATCGAAACTAGTCCTGTGAAAGTTTTGTGAATTGACGCTGGTTTTTGTTGTTTGACTTCTGAATCAGTATTTGTTCGGCGTGTTATTGTGTCTTAAACTAAATTGTGTTTAACTTTGATTTTAACATTTAAGTTAATGAAAGAAACCTTTTTAAAAATAATTTGTGTTAAGTGTTGAATGTTATTCTTTATATCTATGCTTAATTGTAAATGGAAAAGATGAAAAGGTTGCTTATATCTATGTTTGTTTGCAATTAGTAAATATAAATGTAAGGAGGTGTGTTAGTTTGGTACATTTATATTTACCATGTTGGCAAAACCAAGTTCTTTCTCTCTGCATGTGAGCTATGGATGCCGTTGTAATGCCGTGCACGTGTTGTTAAGTTTGAATAAAAAATGTGAAAAGATACGTTTCTTATTTTTCGACTTGTTTCTTGATATGATATCAGTTTAGTTAACAATTTCTTGGCACAAAACAGTATGGATACTCTTCATCATTGCTTGCATGCATGTCAAGAATAAATGTTGTCGAGTTGAGGATACATTAGGATTGCAGCCAATGTGAAAGCCTCCTTCAGTTTGGTAAATGCATCCTCACATTCTTTTGTCCTCAATAACTTTTGCTTTCTCTCTCTCAGTTTGTGAAGGAAGAAAAGTCCTTTACAAATCCCTAATAGGTGCAAAGCCCCAGGAAACTTCTGATGGACACTTTTAGGGCATCTTCAATCTTTCAACTGCCCAACACCATTTTTTTTAATCCATACGCAGAACTTCGGCAGAAGACACGTCCGAGGTAAGTAACTTCTCGTGTAAACAATTTAAATTTGACAGAACTTAACTTTAGATTGGCTTCCTTTAATTTTGCATGCACTTTTATAAGATTTTTCTAAATGCTCTTCCAAAACTTTTTCCAATGATGACGATGCCATCCAGATAGGAATGATCTCTTAGAATGGTCTTTGTGAGCTGCTTAAATATTGCTGGCACTTGCATACATAATCCAAATGGCATCACCTTGAACTACAAAATTTCTTGTCCAGCAGTAAATGCCATCTCTTCTCGGTCCATTATGGTGTATCTCTACCTGCCAATATCCATTCTTTAGATCAAATGTTATGAAGCACTTCTTTCCAGAAAATGTGTCTAGAATGTTGTCAGTTCTAGGAAGAGGTTTTGCCAAAATTCTTCTAGCGTTCAACCAACCATAGTCAATGTAAAATCTAGTTGAACTATTTTTCTGTCTGACCAGGACACTGAGTGAGGTACATGGACTTACAAACAGCTCTATAACATCTCTTTCTTGCTATCCTTCAGAAATTTTGCTACCTCTTCCTGCTTCCTGTTTTGCAATCAGTAAACGTCTTGGATGCTACTTGATTGGTGGATGATCCCCGTTTCCACATATATCAGAAGATGTGCAGGGCAAAACATCTAGAAATTTTTGAATGACATGTTCTTCAGAACTCCTCTCTTCATCACTTAGTTTTGCATCCTTCAATAGCCTCAATACACACTTTCCGAAGACACAGATATTGGATGAGTACTGGTTTATTTAACATAGGTTACTGGAATACATACCACAAGCACTTCATCTTTCTTAAAGACTTTTGCCTTATTGATAACACCTTGAGTTATTATTAGGTGGACAAATTTAACTCCTTCATCTTTAATTACAAACAGGATTGTCTTCAGAGGCAGAAAGCACTTCATTATTTATAAAGGTCCAAGGAAAAACTGTATTTCCTTACAAAGTCTAATCCGCGTATGCAGATGTCTAATATCTGCCACATATGCCATGTGCAGGTAGGTGGCACTTGTAAATGAGATGTTAATGTTTAAGTTTCCATTGATGTTCTGATGAGTAAAGCAGGGCAGTCTCCAGATGAGTTTGCCTTCCAACTATTGAGCCAAATTTTTTCGGATATGGTAACATTGGCTCTTATATCGGTGGTCACATTCCAAGGATATTCATGTATATGCACCATGATGCAAAGTCCATTACTGCAGGTACTCACTGCAGAAATCTGAATCGCTTTAAAATGGGGCTTCTCAATATGTGTCAACCTATACTAAAAAATAGCCCCTAGTTTGTTTCTTGCCTCTTTGCTGGAACACGGTCTTTGTTTCCGTGCCTTGGGCTGTTCTGCAGTTTCTTCATACATGGCTTTCACCACTGCAGTTTCAGCACTTTAGGGATGGTTTTTTTGCCACTTCTATTCCACCTCAAAGCACTGACTGGCCTGGTTAAATCATCCACACGACTAGTCACTTGTCTGGTTCCTCAACATGAGCCGCTCTGACTGGGTCACAGTCTCTATAGCTTGCTTGCTGAGCTACTTTGAATTTCATGGCCTAGACTAAAGCACTTTTTTAGCCTTTCAACATCCATGGCAAGCTCCTGGAATGTTTCCGTGGGATTCTGTTGGCGAGATTTCAACTGAAGCCTGAAACACCTCTTGCTAAAGCATAGCTCCAATGTACCAGGTAAAGCTTCAAAGTCTAACCTCTGGTTTTCAGGCAGAGTTTGAAGGATATTTGCTGCATCTGCTCTCAGAGAAGCGACAAGATGGCATGCCTTAGCTTGGGAATCCCATCCATTTATGTCTACCCCTATAGAGTTTTGTATACTTGTCAGGAGGTTTTCCCATCATATGTGGATAGCTTTAGAGAGAGCCAGGATGTATTAGCCATCAGATTTGTTTTTAGCTGTCAGTATGAATATCTTCAAGCTTTCAACTTTTTTGGTAATAAAAGAAACAGCCATTGATTTTTTGCTCCACAGCAGAAACTCTTTCTTTGATTTCTTCAGTTTTATTTTCAACCACATCTATACTGCCTTCCATAGCTTTGAATTAGTTTTCTATTATGGCAGTAATTTCTCATTTTATTTTCATTTGACTTACTTCAATCTTTTCTTGAAATGACTTAATGACCTTTTCTATCTTTTGTTGAACCGATTTGACGGTTCCTTTCATTTTTTATTGGGGGGGGGGTGTATGCTTTCATCTCTTCTTGGCCCATATTCATCTCTTCCTGAACTGACTTGATAGCCTCTTCCATCTCTTCTTTAACGTAGTTGACAGTCACTGCCATCTTTTCTCAAAATGTAGTAAAGACTGTCATTAGCTGTCTTAGTTGCTTATCCATCGCTCTTGTCACCGACATTAAGTCTCACTTCTGACACCAGAAACTGTTACATGTGCAGAGGTTTGTAGCAGATTGAATTCACACAGCAGATTGAATGCATGATAGTTTGATGAATTTATTTTCACGAAAAGAAACACTTTACAGCTTTGGATCTTTCCACAGAAATATTCATACAGCTCTTCTGAGTACAATACAGCACAATCAGTAGCTCACTTGAAACTAATAGGAACATCAAACACAAAACAATACACAAAATCTCAATGCACAAGCTTGCACAGCAGTCTCTTAATACTCTGAGCTAAATTCTGAACTAAACTGAGAACTAATGCTCTCTCCGGTCTCATATAGCTTTACCCTGTCCACTAAAAAATTTCCAGTACATTTGATGTCTCTAAACTGCATATACATTTAAAGTTATATACAGGGCTGAATACAGTTACAGTTATATATGTGGATCAAACCCATTAATTACAGATACATAGGGATCAGACCAAAATTTTGCCACGCTTGGCGAATTTTGGCAATTTCTTGTCAACTTGGAAAAAAAAATTAGTCACCAAAACCATTGCCAGCTTGGCCCTATCTGGTAAAATGGCAAGATACCCACTTACCTCATTGTTAAATAGGCTTAACAATGTAACATTATTTTTCCACTTTTGTTCTGCTTCGCCTTTTTGAGGAATTTCATGTTATGTTTAATAAGTTTACAGTTTAATAAAAAAAACTACAGTAAAAGATACTACGGTTTCACTAAAATTATTAACACGCATACACTGAATTACTAAGACATATACTAAAATTATTAATGTAACATATATAAAATTATTAACACATAAACTCGTAACAAGTTCATCTCTGAACAAAAAGAATCATATATAAAATAGATTTAGATTCCCATTTCTGCATAATTTTAGATACTCCATTTCTAATTATTAAAGAAAAACATAAATTTATAAACTTCGATGTTAATGTAATATTAATTTGATATTTCAATGCATTTAAATTAATTTATTTCTGTAATTTGCATGCATGTCAAAAAAACACACAATATTAATATTGCTTAAAATGCAATAAAAATGATAAAATGTATTACCTCTATTTTATTATTTCAGTTTTAATACCCATATGGAATAAAATATATAATTTATTAGAATTTTATAAAAGCAAGCATGAAATATTACCTTAGCTCCTGGATGTTTTGTACGTCTAATACTGAATATGCATGTCTTGGCCTTAATCCAACTGCATGGTAGTCTTGATCATTTACTTGCATGTTTCCTCCACCACAAGAAGCCCCCATTAGGAACCTAAATTCACAATTTTAAAAATGTACAACTGAACCTAGTTCATAGTTAAAAAATAAAACCTAGTTTATTTTCTCATAGTGTAGCCCAGTGATCACAAACTGGTGTCCTCTAAAAGAATTTCATATGACCACTAATATATATTTCCCATAAATTAATTAGCATTATTATGACATTAATTATTATTGCAAGAATTTGAAGAAAGGTTTAACAACAAAAGCGTGGTACTTTCGATATACCTAGAACCATGGTGCAGGTCAATTTGATCCTAGATGGAAAACACCTAAAAATATGTACAAGTGATTACTTTAGTTAACTAAAACATTTTATTTTTATGTAACAATTATTTTTCTCAGAATTTATGTTATATATTTTATATAAATCAACGGGAATTACCTAAATGTTTAGAAAATCATATTATTTAAAATTTTATAAAGCATAATAACATGTCTTTTGAACAAAATAAAACATAATTTTTCTAATTTTGATGGTAAAACAACGTATATCATTTAAATAAGTTTAGACATAATTTTAGAGGAAAAAAAATAAAAATTTTACCAGTTACTTATCAATTTTACAGATTTTTATAAAAATCCAACTTATAGTAAGCATCATGCACAAAATTTTGTAATATGTTTTGTACATTTATCGTAAATGGGTTCTTTTCCTTTTGAACAAATATCTTGGGTTTTATTTTCACATTTTGAACTGCATTAGACTGGTTTACACCTAACTTGTGGTTTTCTATTGTTTTTAGTGTTTTGCTATGCAATCATATGTCACTGTTTTTTGTCAGGAGAGAACAAACTCTTCTCTCAGTTCTTTAACTAAGTCTTGAATGAATTTCTGTCTATTAGATTTTCCAGATACAGCTATGCAACCGAAGCACTGATAGCAACAAGGTTCAAAACAGTGTAAAAACCTGTACCAGCCACCTACGTGAAGCAGATTCAACAATATACTTCATTGCTATTTGGTCAAGTGCGTCCACATTGAAATTAGTTGCGTTGTAGTAAGCCACTGTATCAGGTAAATTTTTGGGACTATCTACAATTTCTACAGTTAGATGAACTCTACTTAGCAACAAAACATTTTTATTGTTTTTCCCTTGATAAACAGTTAGACTGATGTCTTTATGTGTTAGTACCGTAATTGCATGCAATATGGATTTCAACATTTTTATAGAGACGGGTATTTCTCTTCTTCAGCATTTTACAGTACCTTACAAGGCTGGTGTTTTTGGATTTCAATGCCTCTGCAAGCTTCAGTGTTGTGAAGAAGTTATTATCTGCAGTAACATTTCTACCTCTGTTTTCATGTGGACTTAATAGTCATAGTACTACACATTCAGAAAGAGAAACATTGGATGAACTTTAGTTATCTTTCCCAAGATGTGGGAATCCATTTATTAGATATTTTGAGTCAACATCTTCAGCTAACCAGAACTTGATTCCAAATTTACTCAAATTCCAGCTCAAATCCTTTTGCACAATATATACCACATGCATATAAAATTGCTATAAAAGCATCCCTTTCTTCTACTGTTATATTCCATTCATTTTCATGAATCTGTTGATGAGCTTCATCTTCAGTGTATTTCTTACTATGTTTCAATATCCCTTCATCTATGAAAAGTCTCCAGGCACTTTACAGACTGTTGTCTATAATACTGCATTTACTACATGGTGTTGTGCCCTGAACTTCCTTCAAAATATTTTATTTTTCTTCATTTATAATTTGTTCCTAATTGTACAACACTTCAAACTGTCCCATCTTTGCCAACTTCATTATTTCCAACTTTGAACGTTACTACTGGTTTCTTTTCGGATTTTACTGAGTGTATGCATGTTTTCTTAGAATTTTTTATTTTTCCTTTTTGATCTGATAAATTATCATCGTTATTCCAATGAAAAGGTCCAGTGATTGGTAGGGCACTGCCAGAGTCATCATCACTTTCATTTTCTTCACTGAATTCAAATTTTCTTCATTCGCAGGCAGGTATTGGTCCTGCAACTCAAATTGAAACACTCATCATTATCATCATCTTCTGAATCATTTTCAGACAATTATTGTAAATATTCCGAAGCTTCCTGAAGAATGTTGAACAATCCTAAACGATGTGACATTTTGTCTATCTTTATGCTAAGTATAGAATAAAAGCAACTTCAAAAAGGTCTTTCGAAATATTCGTTGTAGTTTTCCAGTGCGTTTGGACGCAGTTCGCTTTTGAACCTTGACTGAAAACCACACTATTCCCTTTTCTGGTACAGTCCATTTTAGGAATTCGAAGCCCTTGTAAAGCCATGTACTTCCCTTTGTCAACCTTAATAAACAGACATACCTAGCAGATATACTTTACACTTACTTCCGAGAAAATGTATCTGTTTTTCATCATTTAGGCATAAACATTTCTTACGGGTCAAATTGACCCGCTTCGTGGTTCTAGGTATAATTGTTAACAATCAGTGCATAAGGTTTGAAATTTAAAGAATTTAATTTCTTTAAATGATAAAAACAAGAATATTTTTATCATTTAAAACATGACTGTAATTCAAAGTATATGAATACGACCAATAATTGTGAAGACAGAGGCCAGGTAAGGAATTTTAAGTGCATAAGAGGGGTAGTAAGCAGGACTTTTAATGGGTTAGGGAGAGAGACTGCATTAAAAGTCAGATTTCATTATCTATCCAAATTTTTTTTTTTAAATTTAACATTACCGAAACATGAATATTTTTATCATTTATAAACACTTCTGCAATTAGAAGTATACAATTACGACTGTGAAAATAAAGGCCAGGTGAGAACCTTTTAAACGGGTAAAGAGGATATATACTTTTGGTACCATTTCCAATAAAAAAGGGAGATGCTCAACTAAACATTACAGCAGTCCCATATAGAAGATTTCAATGTTCTATAGCTAATTTTTTTTAGTTATGTGAGATACATACAAGTGTATATACAGCTGTCATGAAAAAATTCATTCTGTCCGTATGTATAGACATCGCACAAAAAATAATTAAAATAGATTCAAAAATGGTCAGAATGGGTATTTCCATTAAAATCTGATAACCAAATTTTTCCTGATTACAATACTTCATTTACTTTATACAAAGATTTAGAGAGAAAAAAAAAAAAAAAAAAAAAAAAAAAAAAAAAACAGCTGCCAGATGTTTTCAGATTGTGCGTTCGGCTTGCATGCACTTTGAGTTTAGAAAACACAGGTAATAGGTATGAAATCTAGCAATCCATAACATTATTCAGGAATTTTACACTATAAGAAAATGGAAAATTTTGCAGTATGATTCATGTTAAGAAGTTTGGTAAATTCTAAGCCTCCTTTTCTTTCTTGCATTTTGTTGCAAATGTGAATTGCTAATTATTTTTCTATTTCAACTGAGATACTGCTAATTAGATAAATTTTTAAATAGACTTGACATAGAATGAACAAAAAGCCATATTTTTTTAAGGAAACTTGGTGGAAAAACATATTTAATTTATAAAAAATATTGTATCATTCATTTTTTAAGGGGTTGGAGTGTTTAATGATGATCTATGTACTTTCAAATAGGTGTTATCTCTCTTAAAATCAGAAAATAACATAATTTAACACATAATCTGGAAGCAAATAAAATACATGATGTTTCTATTATGTGTTACATATATTTATATATACTTGCTTCCAGATTATATGTTAACTTAATTAGAAAAATCTCAAGACAATTTTTTTTTTTTTTTTTTTTTTTTTTTTTTTTTTTTAAAGTCTGTTTAGGAAGTCACTTTCACAGTTAATGTGCCACATTCACAGTTTCTCAATACCTGAACTTGCTGATGAAGACTATTTAAAAACATATTTCTTTTAGAAGAACTGAGTTCAAGGATCCCACAGAACTATGCGAGATGTGTTTATGAAAATGAAAATTTGCTTGTAGGGCCATATGGATGATACCTGGAATACTATTGAAGTAAATATTAGAACTCATACATATATTGTACATACCAGCACATAATGTAATTCATTTTCTTATATGCAAAAACATTTTCTTATTCTTCATTTCTTGCACATATGGCGTGTAATAATTGTACTACAAAAAATGGTACAGAACACATTTGCAAACATTTGTATTCAGCCTTACATTAAATTCAATAATTATAAAGGTATAATTTTGGAAACAGATAATAGGTATGAAATCTAGCAATCCATAACATTATTCATGAATTTTACACTAAAAGAAAATGGAAAATTCTGCAGTATGATTCATGTTAAGAAGTTTGGTAAATTCTACCCCCTTTTTCTTATTAAAGAACCAGAGGTTTTAAACCTCACTTTTTGTCTAATGCTCACTTTTTGTTCACCAAATGCTATGACCATGTATTATTTTTAAGAAATAATATAGCAAATATGAAAAATATATGGAAAAATCTATATCTATGTATCCCTATGTATATTTTTAAAGAAACAGTATAGTAAATATTAAAAACATTATGACAATGCTTAACATTTTATTGGGAATTTTAAAGATATCCGATGTAAAATATTTCACACCCAGTTAGCTGCCATTTGTGGAAGAAAAATTATTAATATTTTTTTAAAAATTTAATCTGCCTTTATAGATTAACATACTAAGCGATTTCAAAGCAATCAGTGTAGTTCTTTATCTCTTTTATTAATTAAACTGGATGATATCGACTGGATTTATTAAAAGTATTATGTATTTTTCTTTTTTTTATAGTAAAACTATTTTAGGCAGCTGGGCATGCCAGCAGCTAGCTGTTTGATGAGAGGAGCAACAAAAGTAATCTGGTGCAAAAGTGAGGTTTGAGAATAATAGCCCTTCTGCACCAAATGTATGGCAATGTATGGCAACACGTAACACTCTATGGTGAATTCTAAAGATACTATGCTATTTTTAAATATTTTCTGATTTTGCAGTTTAATTTTTTGTGGCATAAGTGAAACAGAAGTGATGCTTAATAATGTGAAGTTAAAAAAATGAAAAAATTGTGTTAGCAGGAGAGTCCAACAACAGGTTGGTAACCTGTGATGCTCAGCGATAACATACAAAATTAAGAAATCCTCTGGTGTGACGTTAAAATCTAAATCCTTTCAGATTTTCTTTCTTTCTTTTTTTATTTTTTTTAAAGGGATTTCATGCTTTGCGCTTTTAACACTGTTTTACATTTGAAATCATTGTCTGAGTTTTATGTGCTTGCTTCATCTCTGCGTAAGTCATCATACAATTTCATAACTCTTTTTTTTTTTTTTTACTTTTATTTGGCACGAATTTCTGTATGTCTTACGTTTGCCAATCATAACTTTTTGTGTTCTGCATGAGAAAATCTACTACTCTTATTTCTACAACTTTCAAGTTGAAATATTTATTATATTTACACACTCATTTTTTCATATAGATGGAACAAGCCATTCTACAATCAGGTGTTAAATATTACGTAATGAACTATTATTTAATAATTCGAGCAAATTAGTTTATATGCACAGTAAATGAGCTTAATAAAACAAAATGAAGTTAAAAATAATTATAAAATTAATAAAAACAATAAAAAATGATTATGCTTTCTTAAATTTTTTGTAATGTACATGCTCTAATTATTAACTCACCCAGCATCTCGGCAACTCAATAACTGCACCCAAATAAGATCATGATCAATGCCCTCTTCATTTGGAATGGATGATGCTAAAACGATGAACAACAATATCAAAAGATTATGTAAGCAAACACCTTGCTGAAAAATCAATCATAAGGGGATTATATAATAAACATATTTTATTTATTAGTAACAAAAATGGTTTTAAAATATGCAATATTATCCAGTTTTTGAAGTAATGAAATTAATAAGTGAAAAATTACAATTGAAACTTAAAATAGTTATAATATTTTTAGAGAATTTAGAAATATATAATTTTTTAACCTTTATCTATAATTATAAGGTGCCATATGAAAACCCAACCTGCCTGCCTGCCACAGGTATCCACTGCTGCGATTCTTTGTCGAGGAAAATACATCTCACTGAATTCCTTCATGTGCCTTCTTGGCTTTTGAACTAACACCACAATAGATCAATAGTCTCAAACTAGGGGCCCAGAAACAACTTTATGCAGCTCGCAAAGATATGTCAATTATGTATTTTGTTGCAAATACAGTGGTAAAATGATTTCATGATTATTAGTTAAGTCTGAGTTTATATTATTATCATATCTATTAAAAGTAAACATGAAAAATACACCTGGAAAATCTATATGTTGAGTTAATTAATTTAAAATGTAATATTTGTGCAAAGATTTGAAATGCTGATTTTATTAACTTTTATTTGCAAATTAAACAAGCACAGTTACGAAATTTAGCACTAAGAATACAATTTTGCACTCTGTTTGGGAATACCTTTAAATGTGAACAGCTGTTTTTGACAGCTGAAAAATAATTAGAAAACAGCTTGATCAATCAATGAGCATCTATAATCCATGATGAAGATAGTTTCTAACAATTTCCCTCTAAGGTTACGAACTTTATCAGAAACCATCAAATCAAAACATTATCAAATTTCAAACTGTAGTAAAAAATAAAAGTTTGTAATTATTCATGACAGATATATGTTATTTCTAACAAAGTATCGAAGAAAAATTTAATAAATAAGAGAAAGAGACTATATTGTTGTTGTATATTCTCAAGTTTTGTCCTACTTGGTAAATTTTTTCTGAAATCTTTAAAAAGGTTTCATAATTTGTTTAATTTGGGTTTAAATTAAAGTAAGTTATTTAATCAATAATTAAATGTATCAGAATTATCTGAAAGAAATGTCAATCTAAAAATTTAATATTTAGTTGTATTAAATTTGGACTGCAAAGTATAACCAAAAGCATTTCTTGCAGGTACCAAATTTTAGATTCCAGTTAGAAAATAAATATAAATCTGAATGTGTTTTTCCTTTGCATTATTATCATTCTTATTTTATGCATGCTTTGATAAACATTTAGCATATGAAATTTAAATTTATTATAGAAACTTTTTACTTAACACGTTGATGGTGGCGCGGATATTCATTGTTCTTTTCGTGCAGCGGCATTTGAATTAGTGGTCCAAGAACTATGAATATCCACACTGCCGTCAACGTGTTAAACTGTAGTACATTACCAGAATTAGTTATACTTAATTTATAAGTTACGCTTTTAAGTTATTTGTTTTGTATTGAATGTTTGATTATAATGTTGAAATGTTAATGTATACCATTGAATAATTAAAATAAAATAAAATTTTGTACAGTACAAAGTCTGTAATCCAGGCGTCTATTTTCTGGAATGATCTATAATCCGGACCTCAAAGCCACAAACTTATGCATGCGGGTAATGCGTTTAATGTGCACGTCTGCTACACATGCACGTAAAGTGTTTACCCATGCACGCTTCCGATAGTGAAGAAAGTGACAGAGACGAAACGAAAACGAAAAAATTTCGTTTGCCAAGTTAGTTGGCATTCTCGACACAGCAATTACAGGACTTGAACAGTGGAACTTTGTAATTGAACAAGAAATTATGTCTATTTATAGAATTAAAGAGAAAGTATTAGTACAAAAAATGAAGCAACTTAAACAACTTACACTGAAAGAAATGTTTAATAAAGTAAACAAATAAATATTAAGCTTTTTTTTTTTTTGTAAATTTTGAAACTCTTTAGATCATAATTGCTCTTTATTTCATAAATTACGGTTTCATATTTCAATTGTATAATTTTTGCATGCCATCTTACCAGATTTAAATTGATGATCTATAATCCGGAAAAACCTCTAATCCAGAATCTCCGAAGTCCCGAAGAATCCGGATTATGGACTTTGTACTGTACTACATATTTTTTTATATACAAGCGTGACCATCAGTGAGTCATGCCGGCCTGCGGAATAAGCACGGCCCACTGGTGGGTCATGGCACTCCACGGAACAGAGAAGTATGACCCACCGGTGGGTCAGGCCGGTGTCAACGTGTTAAAGAAACAATTCTGGCTCATATGAAATTTAATTTTAGGACCACTGCAGTAGACTACAGTAATTGCATCAGTGAAGCAGGAAAGATGAGCTGGCATCTGCTCATATGCGCATGCAGACTAATTTTTCATTTGCCACACATTATATTTTAATCATATTTAGATTAATGCTTTAATGCTGTATTACATATATAACAGCAAAAGTAATGAATGAGTGCATATTTCAAAATATTTCACTATACAGCATTATCATTTTTAAAGATAAATCAAGAACTAACAATCCTAAGTACCCTTCAAATTCAGCTTTCTTTACCATTGACTGAGTTACTTGAAGTAACCAGTGAATGTGTAACTTGATCAAATAAATAATGACTTGGCTTTTAAATTTATTTCTTATGTTTGTCATATGAGAAATAGATTATAAATTCATACAATTGTATTCATTATGAATGAAAATTTATTTCTTATATTTGTCATATCAGAAACAGATCATAAATTCCTTATGAACAAAAATTCTAAAACTAAACAAATTATTTTTTTTATTTGAAAATTCCTATTTTGGTACACTAATGCTTTACATACAACAAACAGCACTAAATAAATTACTTAAATTACTTAGAAGGATGCGGATGTGATCCATAATAATTTTGCAGAAAAGCATTTTCCTGTACAATAATACAAAACACACTTTTAAATGTAAGAAGCTTGGTGGAAAAGAGGTACAGTCAATGTTTTTGCTCAGTGCTACTAACTTGATCAGAATGGAAACACCGTCAAGTGTCAATCATTGCATATAAATGCTGCTAACAGGGAAATCAATATTTGAGCTCTTTACAGTACAAAGTTCTAGATTCAGACTGGTCAGGACTTCGGCAGTTCCAGATTTTGGAAATTTCCAGATTGTAGATTGTTTAAATATAGTACGATGATATGCAGACGTAGCAACAATGGGGCATCACTCGTTGTTTAGGTCAGACAGAAAAACATTAATCCCTATAGGGCCCTCGACGGAGCAAGTGCAAGCAGTACAGCCGTACTAAGTGTCAGAATTTAGGGGTGGCAAAAATTTCAGAATTTAGAGGAGCACTAAGCAGCAAAAATTAGGTATGGGAGGATTTTAGAATTTAGGAAAGGTACTGGAGAGTAGAATTTACAGTAGTACCAGGCAGCGGAATTTTGAACCTGCAGACACTGCATTAGGCAACAAAATGCGTAGCACAGGGCCCCTTCCACAACCACTCAAGGACTGAAAGCATGATCCAATATCAATATAATGGTTATGGTGTAATGCCTAAGGCCGCAGGTGTTTAAAAGTGACATACAGATATCTTAGTTAGTCTGGAGAAAACATTTCAGATCACATTTGTGGTACACCTGCCTCCAGCCCAAAAAAGGCATTAGTCTCAACATGCGATTCGGTGTCATTTCACTTTTCATTCGAGTATGCTGCTATTCAGAAAAACATAAGATATTATTCTTTCATACTTAATTTGCATGTTGTTAATTAACAAACTACAACACATGCAGTTCTTAAGAATATTATTTTTTAACTTTTAATCTGATTGACTTAAATAAAAATGCATTTAATTCATGATATATCTAATTACAAATAGTCAATATTTTTATAGAATTTAAAAGGGGCCTTTAGGGCGAACATTAAAATCTTAATACTTTCAGATTTTCTCTTTTATTTTTCTAATTTGCAGGGGAGAAGGAAGGAGGCTTGTGGTCTGGAGGTCTGGATATTAGATTATTCCAGATATTGGATATCCAAATTCCAGACTTTGAACTATACCACAACTATCAAACATACTGTATTTATACATTAACATGCTTGGATTTTTCCTTTTGTTGTACTGTGATGTATTTTCTAAAAATATTCCCATATGTTTTCATTAAATGATAGCACAGTATTATGAATTAGATATTTTATGTTTATTACTTTTAAGAGATGGGGAATGTATTACAGTAGCATTCCTTAAATACAATCGATGACACAGGCTGTCTTATGCATAAAAAAAAACCTAGCAGTAAGCAAGCAGCACATCTCTTTTTTACAGGGCCTTTACAGCTGATCTTATAAAAGGACAGCCAATTCTATGCTTTTATAAGAACATATGTCACTTTTTCCTCCTAAACTTTTAGTGAATATTGTTCCGCATTTAAAAGTTAAGGAATTACCATTTTTAATGTTAATCGTTTTTTATTATGAAAATATTTTAATATGTTAGTTATTAATTAAATGTGCCAAACTGCTTGAAAGTTGTCTGCTATAGAAAATTGACTGCCTGCAGAGAATTTTCCACGAGGAACTTTTTTTTTTAAGTCCAAAGGGGCAATTTGCCCAGAAGGACTATTAATTTCATTTTGGCATTTTGCATTGATTCACTACAAACGTTGTTACACTTTTCAAATTGTTGACACCAAATACTATTGCCCTGTATTATATTTTAAGAAATTAAATAATGAAGAATCTGCATAAATGTATGTTTGTTTCTCGCATTGTGATAAAACAATGGTAGCTAGAGCCATAAAATTTTGAATAATGTACGTTTCCACCTGAATATGGGCATCTGGAATCCCAAGTTTGGAAATTGTTTTATTATTTATTTCCTATTTTGTAAAACTTTAATGAGTTTTTGATTAAAAAATTCAATGATTTCAAAGCAAGCAATGGCAACACTGTACAGAAAAAAACATTTTTATTTCCAGGGTGTGAGACTGTGTATCTGAAATTCTAAAGATATGTTCATTTTAAAATTATTTTGCAATATTGGTGTTGAACTGAATTTTATGGTTTAAGTGTGAAGAACATGATATTTCATAAATAAAGGTAACACACAAAAAGTTAAAAAAACACCCCTTTGGATGTAATTTAAAATCTGAAACCTTTCAGATTATTTGTGCAACACTAGAGGCATTCTCACCAAAAAGTACATATTTTTTTCATCAACCATTTTCTGTCAATAAAATCTGTCGCTAAACAGAGGAATTTTGTACCAGTAATGAATGTATCATCACAACAGACTTGATGTAATCCAGTTAAATTTCTGCAATGAAGAGTATAAGTCAACTGCTATTTCTAAGCTATTCTTTTGCACTTTGGAAAAAAAAAAAAAAAAAAAGATAGCTGTTAAAATTCGTCCTTAAATTGCAAATTTTGATGGAGACCAGATAAGACTACTAGGATGTCCCAGCCCTCTTACCAAACTACATGAGAGGACATTCTGCTCACTTGATTTAATGAATTTTTGTTAGATAATCTCTAAATTTGAGCTCATATTTATTTAAGGTCTTACTTCATTATGTAATTAAATAAAAACAATTTGTGATTATCTAACTAACTAAATAAAGAGGGATCTGTTCTTTCAAACTTCTGCCTGAATGGTTGGTGCTAGTTTAGTAGAATGTCTAATTTTCATAGTTGATGAAAAAAACATATTCCTCAGATAAATTGTACAAAAACAAAAATTAAATTCATAGAAAGCAAAGTATTATATATATATAGACCTAAAAATAACATTCAAAACTTACGCTGTAAAGGTATGCTTTCGCATGGAGCACCAGTTAATGTTGACAAGCCCTCAATAGCACGCCCAGATACCAAAGCTTCATAACAACCATGAAGTTTTGCAACAGCTTTTTCAATTAAAGGCACCCATAACTGTTTCCTTTTAGCCTAATAGGATTAAACAGTTAGTGATAACAAAAATTTAATGTAAAATAAATGACTAAAGGGAAAAAACACTTTAAATTAGCTATAAACAATTTTTAAATATATTTCGAGCAATATCCTCAGCAGCAGTTCCCATGTATTATATCAAGACTACAGTTGTGATCTGCAAAACTTGTTTACATTAAAATAAAAAAAAAAAAAAAAAAAATGTAAACCCTAACATTATTAAATAAAAGAAGATTAATTTGTCTTTGAACAATCTAAAATCATTAATCTTTCATATTAGTTTTTCTGTTCAGTGTAAAAATATATTTTAGCTTATTTTATAAATAAGCCCTCTTATCTTAAAATTAGCTACAATAGCAACCTTATTTTGGTGCAGATGTTGAATAAAACTATAAATTTCAAGGGTGATCAGACACAGATCCCTCTTCTTCAGCAGCACCAAGGAGAAGGGGGGAAAATCTAAAATCGGGAGAAGCAATGACCACATTTATATCGAAAGCAATGGGGTAGAGCAAAGCAAACATGAACATAACTCCATCTGTCCAGAAAAATCGTAATGAAGCGCGATAAACTATAATATTAGAATTCTAAAATCATTAAAAAGGGACTGAATGGAATTAGTGTCACCAACCAAAGACAAGTTCTTTTGTGAAAAGTCCAAAAACCTTACGGAAATCGAATTCATCAAATGAAAAAGCTCTATGGATAATTTTCGTAGAATCAAAGTCAAAACCACAACTAAGTTTTTAATTAATATTAGCTATTGAACATTTGTTTATTTTTCCTTTCCAGACATAAGCTGAGTGCTTCCTTGATGCGACACTTAAATGTTATTTTAGTTTGGCCAATATATCTCAAACCATACTGCCAAAATATGCTATAAATTCCCTAAGAATTTTATTAGGTAAAACAGGCAGGGTATCTTTAAGAGTGAATTTTATTGATATGTGAGAAAATGACTTGAAAACTGAACTTCTGGAAAATTTACACAATTATATAACTGACAAAAGGATGAAATGCAATGACAACGAGGTTATTAATGTTATTTCTCTCTGCAGAATGCCTTTGATGACAATTTTTTTTTAAATGATACAAGTTGAAATTTGTGTCAATGACTATGGAAGAAAATTTGTCAACGACAACTGATTTCAAATAATTTTTTATATCTTTTTTATCTTAATTAAGTGGCTTTTAGTCTTTAATTTTTTTTTTTTTTCAAATGAATCTTACTGTGAACTAATATTTTCCCGCTTAACATTGGTATCTAAATCAATCTGTCTTCTTCTACAGCCTTTCTAATTAAGAACATTCCTTTATACAAATGGACTATGATTTGTAATCTGCTGTTATTCTCAGCTGGTATTTTCTGAAAGTACAGCATGGAAATATCAAACAAATATTCCAGATATACCAGACATGCTAAAATGCTAGACACGAGAAACACAACATGCTGCACAATCTACTTAAAACTGACAGAAATATGTATTTTGAAGACACACATGTAACGAATGCTACAGTCTCACTTTTATGCCAGTATGGTATATGAATTTGAACTTAAGAAGCAACATTTGCAAAATATCTGAAAATGAAAAAGAAGCTGTTTCCAAAAAAATTTTGTAGTGTTCATAGAACTCAAAGATAATTTTAAACATTTGCATCTAGTAGTAAGTAGCTTAAGGATAAATGATGTAAAAGATAACTAATTGCTACTAATGATGATGTAAGTTTGAAAGTTGTAAATAAAATAGCTTTTATTCAAATATGCTGGGTGTTACCACAGTGGTTACCACAGAAGAAACTATTTGTTTATATCTGCAAGGATACAAGTTCAGATCAAAATGTTTGATATGTTGCTTGCCAAAGAACAATATCAGCCAACATTTTGTTTTGGATTGTTTTCTCAATATAAAATGGAAACGTTTCTGGGCCTTTTTGTTTAATTGGTGATAAAAAGTGAATATTTAACAGCTACGTCAAAAGAATAAATAACGGATTCATACTATAACGGTGCTACTTACAGTTATCAATCTCCAATATCAGAAGATTTTATACAGTCAAAAGTCGTTAATCCGGACTCGTCGGGACTTCGGCGATTCAGGATTATTGATTTTTCCGGATTATAGATCATCAGTTTAAATCTGGTAAGATGGCATGCAGAAATTACAAAATTAATATTAATAATTTTGATCCGTAATTTGTGAAATAAAGAACAATTATGATCTAAAGGGTATCAAAATTTACAAAGAGAAAAAGCTTAATATTTATTTGTTTACTTTATTAAACATTTCTTTCAATGTAAGTTGTTTAAGTTGCTTTGTTTCATGTGATAATACTTTCTCTTTAATTCTATTAAACAGACATAATTTCTTGTTTAATTACAAAGTTCCGCTGTTCAAGTCCTATAATTGCTGTGTCGTGAATACCGACTAATTTGTCAATCGAAATTTTTTCGTTTTCAATAACCTCTGTTACTTTCTTCACTATCAGAAGCGAATTATAATGACGATGAACTTGTTTTGAATCATATCAAAGTCAGAGCACATCGAGATGAAATACTACATTTGGTAAGGAATTATAAGCCAAATAAAATAAAAACATCTGCCCTGAAGATAAGGATAGTGATGACAGATCAACTTCCAATTCATTGCGTGCTGCAGCGTTCCCCCCTGCCGAGCAGCATGAAATTGATAAACAGATTTCGGATTTCGAAACATACTTTCGCTTTAGATCCTTTACATATTACAAATATATATCAGAAATTATATTTGATATAATCGAAAGTTTAAGCTTACTTTTATAAAATTGCTCTAACAGTCTGCAAAAAATAATAAGCCGGATCCATTTCGAAGATTAAGGAACAACGCAATCTGCAACATTAACTGAATTAGATAATTTTAGCTTAGCTTACACCGTCCGTTATGCATTAAACGCGCATGCGTAAACATTTTATGAGCATGCGCACAAGCATATTCGCAGCTGTAAAGGTCTTACGCGTGCACGTAAATGCCTATGCGCATGCGTCAACGCGTTGCTTGCGCAGAAAGTTTGTAGCTTTGAGGTCCGGATTATAGATCATTCCGGATTATGGGTGTCCGAATTAACGACTTTTGACTGTAATGTGTGCATGGGAAGGGGTGTAGGTATTGGCCAGATTTCCTAAAAAATATAGTTAGGCTAATGAATTTTTATATTTCATAAAACGTTTCATTCCTGCAAGGTCAAGAATGCAAGGTCTCATTTTACATATGTGATTTCTGTTTACATACAGGATCTTGGAGATTTTTATTTGAAATCTTTTATTTCCTGACATACATACTTCAGGTACTACTTATTTTTAAACTTGCCATTCATTTACAGAGTCAACAGCTCAAAAACAAACGGTATTATGATTTTAATAAAAGAGAAATCTGAAACATGCCAAACAATTCTTTGGAAATGTCCCATACATGTAAGTTCTGAATAGTATGCTACAATTTTTCTCTTTCCAAAAAAGATTATTTTAAAAGAATGATGTTAAAACCACCAACTTAACATTTCTAAACACAATGAATAATATTATTCATACTAAAGACAAAAACCACAAGCATCCTTTTTATATGGGGGGAGGGCAACAACAAAGGAATATGCATACTTTTACAACTGTTTCAAAGATAATTTCTGACCTTAAAAGAAAAAAAAAAAAAAAAAAAAAAAAAGAAGAAGAAGAAGTTCAACAAGTAACTGAAAATATTACAGTTAAAAACTAAACAGCAAAGCTATATAACTAAATAGTAAAGCTAAAAACAAAATGCTGATGCCACCTGAAAGTACACTGATTGCAAAATATGTTGTTCTCAAAATCATTTAGCTAGAAACAAAACAGATACGCATTATAAAGTTCATAAAAGAGAGATTTAATAAAAAGAGCATAATAAAATAAGATCCAACTCATTATTGTAAAAATTAAGAAAAATGCATGAAAATTTTTGCTTCAAGAATTCAAAGTTTCAGTATCCTGCACTGAAACTTTGAAACTCAACAGTGAAAAATTAAAGTTAGAAGCAGTTGAAAGAAGAGTCATGAGAAGAATCAAAATTTTTTGCTATCAGATAAAAAGAAATGTAACTTTTATTAGAAAAAGAAATTTCACCTCTTTATCTTCACTGTTGTCAAATAGTATGACTCAATCACAAAAAAAAAAAAAAAAAAAAAAAAAATACAAAACCAATTCTACAGCTTAGTTTCTTAAAAATAATAATAAGAAGAAGAAACTGGTATTAAATTTTATCCTTTGCTTATATTTCTTGTTTATACATTTCTTTATATTCCCTTTCTTTTTCCTGTATGTCTTTTTTTATTTGCTTATATAACATGATATGCCACCACGAATTATTACATTTTGAAGTGACAGAAAGAGCATTTATTAAATGCACACAAACTTCTACACGGAACAGTGAAAGCAACTGAAGAGGTATCTAGAAAGATACCACTTTTAACTGTAAGAAGTGTCCTCTTTTGTTAAAATCAAGATATAGATTGAAAGTACAGAAAGGACCAGTTAAGAAATAATATATTTATATTTAAAACATAGGATTCTTTAGACAACCATTTGTCTGTCCTGGCAACATTTATAGACTTTGAATCAACTTATGATAAAGTATGTAGATTTCACATTATTCAGAAATTACAGAACTTGGGAATAAATAGTAAAATGGTTTTTTTTTTTATTATTATTAAAAATTTCTTATCATAGTTTTTTTTTTGTTTTGTTTTGTTTTGTTTTTGTTGTTGTTAGATAAGGCTACGACATTTCTAGATTTAAAACAGACAGAAATTGGCCTCCCACAAGGAACAGTCATCAGCCCAATTCTTTTTAATGTTTTTATTAACGATTTACAGAACACTTTGTGACCATAGGTGGATTCTACCCTATTTGCTGATGATTTGGTTATCTGGAGTAGTGCTTCTAAAAACAAGCAGGATGGTTTAAATGCAACTCTTAATAGTGCTCTGAAGAGCTGGAATACTGATGCCTAAAAAATAGTATGAGAGTACATCAGAATATGAGCACGTGCCAGTTCTTCACTTTGAACAGACAGCATTTTACCCCAAAGTTTACATATAAGGCTATAGATGTTGATTCGACTAAATATTTGGGATACATTCTTGATTTACACTTAAACTGGAGGAAACATGCAGAACATTTAAAAAATAAAGCAGTGAAAAGACTCTGTCTTAAAACATCTGGTGGGCTGAAGGTTGAGCTGTGACAGACACTGATGACTACTTAAAGTTTTGTTAAAATCAAGATATAGATTGAAAGTACAGAAAGGACCAGTTAAGAAATAATATATTTATTCTTAACTCCAGATCCTCAAAGTCGTTCAGAACTAAGCATTACGCATAATTAATGGGGCAGTGAGATCTACTCCTATTCTTGCAATGCAGCTTTTAACACTGGTTTGAAACCTGTCCATGATTTTATTAAGAGAAAAGCAATCCTATTATACCAGAACCTGGTGCGTTTGTCCGACAACCCTCTTTGGAGGAACTATAATAATGAAAGTTCTAGAAATCTTAAAACTCAAATTGGTTTTATTCAGGCTGCTCAGAGAGAATCTGATGCTTTGGAATTCAACCGAGATTATCTAATTTTACCTCCTTCCCATTGTCCCTTGGACTTTTTGATTTTGTACAAAGAGTTGTTAAAAATGAAATGAGAGATTCACAATTAAGATCTATTGCAATGGAAACTATTGGGGGTTTGCTATTCTTAAAAATGAGTGGTTGTGTGTCTACACTAATGGCTCTATGTTAGACAGAGCACACTGTGTTTAAAGCAGACACCCATACCAAGCTTTTTAGTTTCTAGTTACCAGTGAGCCTTCTTACCAGTGAGCCTTTGATTGGGGAAATTGAAGCCATTGCTGTGGCTATTCAACAACTGACGATTTGTAGCCACTCTTTTGTAAAGGTAGTCATATTATCAGATTCCAAAAGTGTGCTTCAAGCCCTTCTGAATAATCAAAATAGTTCCCACAGAATCTTAGACTGTAGGCCTTAGCCTGTAGCTAATGTTTGGCATTTGTAAAATAAAATATTTAAAACATTAATTATAATACAGCAATTTATTCTAATATGCATAAAAAATCTCTGTGGCTTGCTTCGACAATGAATTTAAATTGATATTGACAATTAAAATTAAAGCAATAAAAAAATTGCCATAAATTTCTCTGCACAGATTTTTGCTTGCTATCATGTTATCTTTTTCATTATAAAATTCAAGAAAAACTTAAAATGAATGTTTTCAAAACCATCTTATATTATAAAAACAAAATATACCTTGGAATAAAGAAGTCTACCACGAGAATTACAAGGTAAAAGGTCATCAACTAGCACTGTTGTCCAGCAGCCATCTTTACATAAACGTACTTGATATGCTCCTTGTGGGCATATTGTTCTTGTAATCATCACTTGTTCCACCAATTCTGGTTTTTCTGCTAACACTGCTAAAGCACTTAATAACCAGCAATTGCCCAGAATTCCTAAATAAAAAGTGATATGAAATGTATGAATTCACAGAGAATTAGTTTTTAAAGGAACAAAGGGCGGGAGAAGAAATATTCTATTTAGAAGAAAAACATCAATAAAAATCTGAAGCTGCATTGTTTTTTCATTCTTTAATTCATTAAGCATTATTAGTAAATATGATTTCTTGATTTTATACACAGAGAATGAAAGCATCAATGAGCTAAATATCCATAATTCTGAAAAATTCAATTTCCGAAACTCTTATTTATAACTAATTATTTAATGCCTCTTACATCACATGCATTATTAGTAAATTGACACAAATAAACACTCTTGGAAACAACATTTTTTAATGTATGGGATACATATTCAATAATTAGCTTTTCATTAATAATCATTTTCATTAATTTAAAAAAGAAAGAAAAGTTAAGCTGTCACAGTCTATAGTTTAATTAACTGCCAACATTTGAGTGAAAGTGAAGATACACTTTTTGATATAAGAATAAAATTTCTCCACAATTGTTTCATGAAAATTAATTTGTACGAGAAGTGTAAATGATCACTATTTGGGCATCAATGAACAAGAAACTTGTTCTTAGTGGTTTTCTGGGAATATTCTGGCTTACTGTTCAAGTAAACTGTCATCAATTATGATGTACTCAAACACCCATGCCGGCAAAAATAAATTTTTTAAAAGGGTTGTGTCATAGGCCTAATAAAAGCAGATCGGGCTGCTTGATGGAGGAGCTATCATCAGCTGGCAGCAATGATGGTAGACATACATATTAAAGTTCTGTTTGGGCCCATACACATATTCTCATACATAAATTCTCCATACACAAGTTCTGGTTGGCTATGTATGCATAATGGAAGTTCTGGTTAGCCTAGGAGGATGCAAAAAAAGTGGATAGCTTACATTGATAATGCAATAAACTACAACTGATTCATGTTTTTATCACCAACAGTCCAATGGTGCATATCATTAACTGTGATGTACCCAATTTCTTCACAACCAACTGACAGAAATTTCCAAAAGGCAAAACTGCAAACATGCCTCATATTAAGACACTCATCTTTGAACTCCAAACCATTACTAACCATACCTGGAGGGGGGTACCATGCCCAAGAGTTCAGGATAAACACAGGATGGCAGTTATCTATGGAGTGACGAATCTCATTTCTGCCTTGAAGATGATTATCATATTTGCATCTGACGAATGTAACGCTATGGAAAGGCATCTCATATGACAACAAGACCAATAATGATATAAATGCACAGGTATAGCATTCAACAGATCTTATAACCAGCTGCACTGCCATTTATATTCCATATTTCAGCAGGTACTTTTATCCAAAAAAATGCCTTCCTACATAAACTCATATTAACCATGTGTGCCTCTTTAATAACTTCTGTGGACCAGTAAGAACCCCAAATCTCTTCCCACCTTTTTATGGATAACACAAATTTCATTCAGATCAGAAAATGACATAGGAGCATTTTGACTTTTTGGTCACAGAATGCATTATCTCAAGCGGGAGATAAGCTACTTCTCTACTGTGAATAAAGAATCAATCAACAATTTAAGAAATTAACTGTTTATTTTGTGGCAGACCATATAAAGAATGCATGTGGTTCCCTCAAAAGTCACAATCTCCGAGCTGTTATGAAGTCTTAGACAACATGCTCTGAGACTGCAGGACAAATAACTTGTTCAGTAATGCTGCCACTCAACATTACAATGACCATAACTTCATGGCCAGTATCAGGTTAGCGATCTGCACCATGTCTGTCATCAAGGCCTCTCAAATTCAGGATGTTGATTGGTGAATGGTGTAGTAGCTCTTCTGGCACTGCCTTCCACTATTAAAAATCACAGGATGTAAAATAGAACCATAAATTAGATATGATTAATTCAGTCTGCAAACTTTTCCAGACAGAGCACGTACTCAGAATGCTCAATGACTCTTGGCTAGAGTGACTTTTGTCACTAGTAAAATCTTCACATAATGAGGACAATAATTTAACTTTCAAATAATTTGTTTCTATGCATTCAATATCAATTGTGAATTGGTCATTATTATAGTGTTGGTAAAGCTTCTCACAGATTTATAATAAATGCACTTTTAGTTCAATGTGCAATTTAAGCATAATCTATCCTATATGCAAGCAACCCTAGTTATTTATTACAATGGAGTTGTCCCACTAGTGTACCAATTTCTACATTAATTTTGAAATGCTATGAATTCTTTCTAAGCAAAGTCATTGATTTCCCTGGTGCTGAATCTGTTAAAAGTCACAATAGTTTAAAACCAAGAATATATTTTTGATATTTTTACCAGCTTTAATAATACAGTACAAAGTCCATAATCAGGAATGATCTATAATCCGGACCTTAAAGCTACAAACTTTCTGGTAAACGCATAAATTTCGCATGCGCATAATACGTTTACGCATGCACGTTTAATATATAACGGACGGTACAAGCTAGGCTAAAATTATCTAATTGGATCCGGCTTATTATTTTTTGCAGACTGTTAGAGCAATTTTATAAAAAGTAAACTTGAACTTTCGATTATGTCAAAAAGAGTTTCCGATTCTGAAGCTGCCAAAAGATCTACAAAGCGAAAGCATGTTTCGATGTACCACTTCCCATAGTGAAGAAAGTGACAGAGAGGTATTGAAAACGAAAAAATTTCGATTGACAAGTTAGTCGGTATTCTCGACACAGCAATTACAGGACTTGAATAGTGGAACTGAACAAGAAATTATGTCTGTTTATAGAATTAAAGAGAAAGTATTAGCACAAAAAACGAAGTAACTTAAACAACTTATTACATTGAAAGAAATGTTCAATAAAGTAAACAAATAAATTTTAATCTTTTTTTTTTTTTTTTTTTTTTTTTTTTTTTTTTTTTTTTTTGTAAATTTTGATACGCTTTAGATCATAATTGCTCTTTATTTCATAAATTATGGCTTCATATTTTTAATTTTATAATTTCTGCATGCCATCTTACCAGATTTAAATTGATGATCTATAATCCGGAAAAACCTCTAATCGGGAAG
The DNA here is from genome assembly GCF_044657685.1 of Stegodyphus dumicola. Taxonomy (NCBI): domain Eukaryota; kingdom Metazoa; phylum Arthropoda; class Arachnida; order Araneae; family Eresidae; genus Stegodyphus; species Stegodyphus dumicola. The sequence goes on from NC_140776.1 coordinate 123,752,591, forward strand.
TCCGGAAGAGTCCGAATTAAAGACTTTGTACTGTACATACTTGGACATCATTAAGTATTATAAATTAAGAAAGTGTGTATCAAGTAGAGTTTAGAAACTTTCCTACTAACCTTGTGATATATCTGATGGCATAGGTGTTCTAAAGACAGCCCATTTTATTTGTTCTTCAAACGGATCACATGTTATTTCAGTCGGCCTAAGCCACTGGTCAACAGATTCATCTCTAGGTTCTTCTGGGTTATAATATAATGATTTGGGTAAAGGTGGGAAAGAGTCATCAACAAACAATTCATGATTCTATGATGAAAATAAATAAATAAATATTAAATATTAAAAATAATTAAGCAATAAATAACTCCATACATTTATTTAGGCAAATAAAAAATATTAAACTCTCATAAAATCAATATCAGAGAACAGCATAATTAAAAAATGAAGAAAAAACTTCTCTATCTAAAAATAATTCCTGATTTAAATTCTTGATGATTCTTGTACACTTTGTAAGTACAATGCCAAACTGTATCACTTCAGCACACTTCAGCTTTATATATATATAAAACTAATTTAGAATTGAAACAACAAAAATCAGTGTTATATTTGAAAATTTTAACAGGACTAGTTTCGATGGTTTTACCGAACCATCATCCTCAGCTCCCTAGCACAAATGAACGAGATAAGATATAGTGATTATATAATATAAGAATGGCTGGACAAGCTTTAAGCTACTGGCGCCATCTATTGATGAAATGAGAACTAAAACATAATTTCCTTAAAGGCTGATGAACAAAGACGAATTGGAATTAGGGTTGTTAACTAGAATAGAAAGAATTTTTTAAATGTTAAACGCCTCTAGAAAATCTAATTCATCAATGGAAGATGTTTTTTGAATAATTCTGGTTGCAGAAAAATTGAAAGTGTGATTTTCGGACCAACAATGCTGGGCAAGAGAGGACCTTTTTTCAAACATATGCCTCATGTTCCTTAAAGCGAAATTTTAAGGCCTTTCTTAGTTTGGCCGATGTAAATTAAACCACACTGCCAAGTGTCATAACATCAGACAAAAGTGTACTGTTTCTGCAAAATGCTTCATTTGATAGTTCACATAATTTTCCCTATCTTAATAAAAGTTTAAAATTTGTTGTCTTAAAATTAAAACTTTTATCAAAACCTGTCCTGTTGATAGCCAGCGGACTAAATTCTTGATTACCGGTAATCCGGTAGAACACTGTACGTTTCTTCATCTAAATTTAGCACCTGCCAAAATTTACAATGACGTACTGCAATTATGTGAATATAGGTGACATTAACTCCAAGTCCGGCAACATTACCTGGCAGAGCGCCTTAACATGATACAGAGGCCTTTCACAGTTGACTGTGCCGGTGGGGCGCCAACCCACCGAACAGCCCGCAGGGACTTCTCCTGTTCATCGCCACAATCCATCACACTGAGGGCTGCGCGGGGAGCCGTCCCCACAGCACAGCGCTTAATACGAGGGCAATCCCAAAAAAAAAGGTCTCCAATTTTGGGGGGATGTAGAGAAAGTTTTAATACGGTTGTTGGCAACACTGTTGTGAGTAGTGCCTTCTTCGCTACCACATAAGCAAGCAGGCGCTTCGCTTGGATGCTCAGTCTTGGCTTGGCAGCCATTCGAAATGGAGCTTCCGATAAACGTTACCGCCAAGTGCGAATTATTCGATTTTTGAACGCAACAGGCGTTAAACCGGTTGAAATTCACCGCCTATTGACGGGAGTGTATGGACAGTCGTGCATGGATGTCAAAAACGTTCGCAAGTGGTGTAGAGAGTTTGCAGCCGGTCGTACTGAAATTCATGACGAAAAGGAGCGGGAGGCCATCAATTGCCGACGAGACAATCGCGAAAGTTGAGGAACTCATGCGTAAAGATCGGAGGATCACTCTGTATGCTCTCTGCATTTTGGTTCCTCAGGTTTCCAGAAGCACCATCCACAGGATTTTAACGGAAAAGTTGCAATATCGGAAGGTGTGTGCAAGATGGGTGCCACGTATGCTGACAGAAGACCACAAACAGCAACGGGTTGATTCTTCTGAAGATTGAACTGTTGATTCAACGCTTTCTGAAGGGCATGGCGGGAAGCTGGTATGACATGGGCATTGTAAAATTGCCACAGCGTCTACAAAAATGCATCGACCGAAATGGCGATTATGTTGAAAAATAAAGCATTCTTCAATCTTTAAAGTGATATCGCAATTATAGAAAATAAACGGTTCTTTGTATATCTAAAAATATAGGAGGCCTTTTTTTTTGAGATTGCCCTCGTATCTACATGAGAGCGTCCCCACAGCGAAGCAACGGACACGACAGTACCAGTACAGTCCCTGCCAAGCCCGCACCTACCATAGGATGGACCTATGGTTTTAGTCCTGTGAAGTCTGATTATACCCAACAAATCGAAGCTGGCAGGACACAAGTCCAGCCATTGGTCTGGGAGAACCTTGAGTCTCCTCCCATAAATGGTCGGTTCCGGAAATTCCGACCAGTCGATCCCCTGGGATTGGTTGTTCAGCGTCATTAGCCTATACGAGCCAAGACCTAGTTTCTAGCGGGATCACGAGGAGGCTCACGCTGAGCTGTGGGAGACGCAAGCAGGCGAACCTGAAACCATTCCCACAGTCCCTGCCCATCGATCAAACGCCGGGTCTCCTGCCTTCCGCCACTGCCTACGACGATCTCCCGCGCACGGTTTACACCGCCTACAGTGGTTTCCAGGCTTTTCCGAACATCCGATCCCCGGGTCAAGGACCGGCAGTTCTGCTGCGAGACTTGCAGGAAGAGAGTCAGGTTCTTGAAGGTTGAGCAATACCGATTGGGATGTTAAGCAATGCCGACTCCAGTGCAGTGGCCAGCCGCGCTATGTTACGCTGATGATGATCCATGGTGCGAATAACCCGACTCAGGTGGTCCCACATTCTCGATTGAGTTTAAGTTCGGGGAATTTGCTGGCCAGGGGAGTCATAATAGTCGTAATACAGGGAAGACCCAATCCTCCTAGTCCCACTGAAGCATATGATTATAAAGGGTCGACCCCCTCAAGACCACAAAAGGAAAGAAGAGAGAAAAAGAAGCTAATTAACTAAAAATAATTGGAGGTTAATTAACGAACTAAAAATAAGGAAGAGACATACAAACAACGAAGCACAACACCAAACATTCAAAATCCAAAAACAATTAAAAGCCACACGAGCAAACAGAGTGGCGGAAACTCTCAAGAAATATTCATTCACATGAATTTTCGGAACAGGCATAGGCGGTCCAAAGCCATCGAGGAATTCCCAATTTAAATAACCTGCAGAAGGTCAAACCGAATTCCCTACAGTATTACTTTAATAGCATATTATTTGTATAATCATAATTCTATTTAAACTATTAATTTATTTTAAAAATTTACTTTAATAGTCCTACTACTATCTGAATTCAAATGTATTAATTATCTTTAATAATCATAGAAAAGAAGCTCTAGGACTGCCAATAACCAAAACTGGAAAAATTCAAGATTGCCATGCATCATATTAAAACTTTAGAAATTACTCCATCAAGAACAGAATATAAGAAAAATTTTAAAACTTTAAAATTTCAGAACATTTTAAAATCAAAAACTACAATTAAAAATTTAAGAAAAAATATTAAAATTCCATAAAATTTAAAGGAGCTGCGTCGTTTTCTGGCCATGTTAAATTTTTATCGTCGCTTACTTCCTCATGCCGCTGAAAAGCAGGCACCTTTGCACACATATTTGGTTGGGAGTAAAAAGAAAGATACGCGGCCAATTATTTGGTCTGATGAGGCCCGTACAGCCTTTGTACAATGTAAGAATGACTTAGCGTCTTCAACGGCTCTTAGCTATCCTTCTAAGCATCCTTTAGCATTAATGGTTGACGCGTCTAATACGGCCATGGGTGCGATTTTGCAGCAACTGGTCGACGGAGCATGGAAGCCTCTGGCTTTCTTCTCGAAAAAATTTTCTGCAGCGCAATCAAAATACAGCACGTATGACCGCAAACTTCTTAGTGCGTATGATGCTGTTAAACATTTTCGTCATATGGTAGAAGGTCGTGTGTTTTCTATCTATACCGACCACAAGCCGCTAATTTTCGCTTTTCGACAAAAGCCTGACAAGGCTTCTCCCAGGCAAATACGTCATCTTGATTACATAGCGCAGTTTACAACCCATTTTAGGCATGTAGAAGGCCCTCAAAATACAGTTGCTGATGCTCTGTCCAGAATTAAAGAGGTTCAGTTGCCATCAACAACAGATTTCTCCGCCATTGCTGAATGTCAGAAACAGGACCCAGAATTGCAACATCATTTGTCTGACAATTCTTCTCATGGACTTAATTTAGTACCTATGCAGTTAGAACCAGATCATTCACTGTACTGCGATGTGCAAGGTAATGTGGTGCAGCCATACATTCCACTGAAATTCCGGCATGGTATTTTTAGCGTCCTCCATAATTTATCCCATCCTGGCATCCGTGCTTCTCGCACGTTAATTCAACAGCGTTTTGTATGGCCTGGTATGCAGAAGGACATCGCTGCATGGGTGAGGTCATGTACAGGCTGTCAAAAATCAAAAATTCACAGGCACACTCGAACTCCATGTCAACGCTTTGAGTTACAATCTGCTCGCTTTAGATATCGCTTTACATATCGATTTGGTTGGACCCTTACCCCCATCACTAGGTTATACATATCTTCTTACGTGTGTCGACAGATACACACGTTGGCCAGAGGCTATTCCTATTGTAGATATGTCAGCCGACACTGTGGCAAAAACCTTTTTTTCTGTATGGATATCACGGTTTGGGGTACCCGAGTACGTTACCACGGACCAAGGACGGCAGTTCGAATCTCAATTATTTACTGCATTAACAAAATTCTTGGGAACTAAAAAGATCCGTACATCACTGTACCACCCGAATTCCAATGGACTTGTCGAGAGGTTCCATCGCTCTCTTAAAAAGGCCATTAGATGCCATACTGCTATTCACTGGGTTGATGTCCTTCCTACTGTGTTGTTAGGACTCAGAACGGCTATCAAAGAGGACCTGGGTTCTTCAAGTGCTGAAATGGTTTATGGTACCAATTTACGTTTACCGGGAGATTTTATAAATCCCGCAAAAAACTCACCCAATGTCCAGCCCCATGCATTCCTCAAACAATTGCGTGTAACCATGGCTGCTTTATACCCTAAGCCCACAAGCATACATTCTTCAAGACCTGTGTTTCCTAAAGAACTCGCTACATCCTCACACGTGTTCTTACGGTGTGATGCATCAAAAAAGTCCTTGGAGCCTACCTATACAGGCCCACACCTAGTTCTAAGTCGCACATTTAAGAACTATCGGATACTAATCGGCGACAAAGAGACAGCGGTGAGCCTTGATCGTCTCAAACCAGCCTTTATCTTAGCACCACAAACTGTCGAGACTGGTACATCAGTCCCACCTCCTTCGAAGGCACCTTCATCTATTGGGTATACACCAACATCTGCTACTACGTCAGTTCCTGTGCCTGGATCCCAGAAAACAAGTGCTCCTCAGTATACACGTTCCGGACGTAGAGTCCGATTTAACCCTCGGTACCTTTAATTTGTTGCCACTGGAGGGGGAGTAGTGTGGCGACTCTGTAAACATGTATTGTACTCGCCAACCGCGTGCCGTTATCACTAACTGTAACCGAAGGTGATTTCGGCGACACACAGTCACGTCTCGTCGTCAGTGCGGTTGGTCGTTCGCTTTACCTCCAACGTGATTGTCTGTCGACTGTAGTAATTAAGTTTTAATATTGTGATGTGATTAAATGTTTTTGTTATCAAAAATTGGCTCTTATGGCATGTTATGAATTCATTCCAAAAAGCATTGGCAAATTCCAATACGCATAGTCTATTGTTGCACATAGCCGCAACCATGTGCAACAATAATCATCATTAGTGGTCGCCTCTTTAGCCAGCACGTCGGCCCTTTCATTTCCAACAAAGCCAACATGGGCTTTTATCCAGTGTAAATGAATGCACATATTCTGCATCAAAAATTTCAATAGACATTTAATATCAAATATTAAGAAATTAGTAGGACGGGCCGAGGTCAAGGATTGAAGCAAAGACATACAATCAGTATATATATGAATAGAATTAACACAAGTCAAATTTTTCTTAACCCATTGAAGGGCTTTAAGTAAAGCACAGCATTCCGACTGAAATACAGAATTATAATTATTAAGCTTATATTTTTTATTTTCAATTTCAGTTCCATAATGATAAATCACAAATGCTGCACCCAATTTATCATCTTGCCTGGACCCGTCAGTATAAATATCCAATTCTCCAATTATTGGGAGTTTACAATCAAATTCAAAAACACATAAATCAGAAGGATGTACCAAAATATTATTAATTCTTTCAAACATATGCTTTGTAACCAAAATATCTTTATACAATTTAAAATCAAGTCTACCAGTTCTGAACAAAAATTTTTCAAAATATAATTTATATAAAATTGAAAGAGGTGGCGGGCCGGCTAGAACGCAGAGCACCTCAGTTGAGACAGTACGGAAACATCTTGTAATCATTAAGCACCAGCTCCTCTGTATCGCATCGGGTTTTGTTCCTCAACCTGACCAAATCCCCGGCTCTGGATCCCCAGGCACCAATTCCATAGAAAACTCTAGGTATAATTACATTATTCAAAATATCTTTAAGAATGCATGATTTGTTACAAAGTGTCTCACTAGTAAAAGATCTCCTGTAAAACATTAACATATCATCTGAGAGCCGATGAATTGTTTTAAAATGATCTGCGAAGGTCAACTTGCAATCAATCTTGACTCCCAAATATTTAATAACATCAACAAACTTTATTCTTTTTCCTTGATATCTAAATCGTGGAGCTCTCACTTTGATCCCAGCCCGCGGGAAAATGATTGCGAAAGTTTTTTCTAAGTTGAATTCAAGACCCTCGCCGATTCTCCAGTTTTCCAGTTTTAACATAACATTCTCAAATGATTTCTCGAGTTTTTCCAATGATGCACCATACATCAGAACAGCAAGATCATCTGCATATGCAATAAAGTTAACATCACTGGGGAATTCCAAGATAAGAAATTTGTTTAATATGATATTCCAGAGCAGGGGAGCACTGCAGGAGCCCTGCGGACAACCAATGAAAATTTCTAGTTCTATCTCTGCAGTCTCATCCTTAAAAGCATTAAACAAGATTTTGCGATTGTTAAAATAACTCCTATAACATTGAATCAAATTCCTTGGCAATTTAAGGTTAATCATAGTTTGTAAAATATAGTTCCAGCACACGGAATCGAATGCAGACGAAACATCCAAGGACAGCAGCACCACGTGATGCGAACTCTTATAGCTTCTAATAAAGTCAATAGTATCATATAATGCATCATCTGTAGAACAGCCAGCTGTGAAACCATACTGTCGCCGACTGAGTATCATTCTACTATTCAGGTAAAACTTCAATCTCTCAACCAAGATTCTTTCATACACTTTTCCAAAAACACTCAAAAGTACAATTGGTCTATATCTGTCATTCTGCTTTAAAATTAAAACAACTCGACCGATTTTCCCATTTCTTGGAAATACATAAAATTTAAAACAGTAATTAAAAAGCAATATAAAAATATCCAGAGATGTAAAAATTAAAATCTGAACAAATATAGGATTAAAACAGTCCAGGCCGGACGCTTCATTTGTTCAACTGCACTTTTGATCTCTGCCTCTGTAATTACAGCGTCATCCAATGGGCAATCAGAAAGTCTATCCTCATCTAATGAAATATCTCCAGGTGCTCCCAATTTCAGTGATTGCAAAAGCTTCTGTCTACTGAGTTCAATCAAATTGTTAACGTGCTGAGGATTATACAGAGCAACAGCACGTCTCACTTTTTTAGAGGCAATTCGATAAAAACCATCATAATAATAAGGATTATTAAGAAAAAATTTCTTCTTAGTTTCAAATTTCCGAATTAGACGTTTATAAGTTGCCAATTCTTTTTTATATGCAATTTTCTTTTCATTACATATATTATCCGCTAAATTCAAAATTTGCGAACTTTTCCTCAAAGCTGTGTATCCGGCGTCGCATACAAGTAAGTTGTTGAGTCCACCACGAAATCTACCTACTTCCCTTTTGTTTTGTTCGTAACTTCTTTTTAACATCGATAGACAGATCCTCAAAAAATTAGTCAATACAATTTTCAATTGTATCGGAGTCCTCACACTTCAATAAATCTAATTTAAATTTCTGCATTATCGGAGCAATTTTATAACAATACCTTGTAATTCGGTGGACATCTCTTGTTAAAACAATCTTAGGAGCACAATGAATATTTTCATCCTAATTCAACTGCAAATAACGATGATCACTAAGACTCTCATCCATCAGAACTTGCAGAGCTCCCGAATTGATAGATAAACCTGGTGAGGTCGTAACAAGATCAGTCCATCCCTCACCGATGGTAGATTTGAAAGTTGCAGGAAAACTCAAATCATTTAGTAAAATTATATTATTAGAGACGATAAAGTCAAATACCAATCGCCCTCTTGCATCAATATCTCCTGCGCCCCAGCTTGGATGTTTAGAGTTAAAATCATCGGTAACAATGAATTTATTATAATTTTTCATCACAGATTCCAGTTGAGAGAGATATTCATCTATGTGTTCTGCCGCAGAGAAGTAAACTGTAATGATGCCCAGTCTGCCCGAAGACAAATAAATAGAAATAGCTGTAATAATATCAGTTTCACAGTCTCGTGTGAAATCAACATCTGGTTTAGTTACTATAATTCCCGTTCTTCCTCCACTATTATATGCGGATATCCATTCAGGATTTTGAAAAGCCAATTCATTCTGTACCGCATAGGGCTCCTGCACACAAATTATTTCAGGAGAGGAACCAATAACCTCTTTAAGTACCTGGAGCTGGGCTTGGGCGAGTGCGCAGTGATTTAAGTTTATACTAAAAATTTTCATACCAGACTTTTTCATGATTAATCTCCAAAGAACAAATATATTATAAAAATTCAATAAAATTACAATAAAATTTTACAATAAAATTGAATAAAATTCAATTGTAATTTTATTATAATTAAAATTCAAGAAAAACCTGGAACCCAAACACAAATAATTAAAAAAGTCTAAAACTCACAATCAATATCTACATGATCCTTCAGGAAATTTAACTCACTCAAGTAACATGGACAATTTTTATCCAAGCATTATGTTTCATATCAAAGTTAGTCTGAAATTTTTCATTAGAATAAGTACAATTAATGCAATTAAATTCTTTACTACTGCATTCTTTACTCAAGTGAGCCCCCGTACATTTGGAACAGCAAATTTCAGCTTGACAATTCTTTTTGGAATGACTAAACGAAAAACACCTTGTGCATTGTCTAGGTCTAAGAAACAGTTTTAGGTCATAATTTCTCCAACCTTGGTTAATACCTCTTGACAGTAATTGATCTTTCTGGTAAGAAGCGCTCACTAAGAATACTCTATGACTATGATTCCGATTTCTTGTTGGTAAATTGAAAAGAGGTCTAACGCAGTCTCCGGAACACAAACAATTTCTCTTTAAAAGAATTCCCAATTCCTCATTTGTAAAACTATTATCAACATCGTATACAATCACACGAGGCCTGATAAAGTGTTTCCTCCTAATAATCAAATTCTTTTGTAGGCCTTCATCATCAGCAATTGCTCTTTCCAGCCTCTTAACTTCCTCTCTATCTCCCAATTTCAATCTCAATTCACCTCTTTCTCCAAATGAAAACTTTTTAATATTAATCCCAATCTCTTCCGGTTTAAACTTATCGCAAATTTCATCATATGCGTTAATATCTGGAACCGCAATTTTAATCACTATCTCATCCAATCCTTTAGCCGTGACCTTAGCATATGTAGGAGATCCATCTCCGTGCAGTTTCTCAAATTCAGAGGTCATTTCACTTCTCATTTTCACAATCTCTTCTCTCAAAGCAATTAATTCATTAGAATTTTCGCATCTAACACACCCGGTAACTTGACAGTTTTTCCTATCTCCGAGAACTGCAACACAAGCCAAAATCATGCTTAGTCCATAAGTCAATTTGTCAGTTAAAGTACATCCAATTTTACGCTGTGCTTTGATTTTATCGACAACTCTATGTAAACTATTAACGATTTGCACAATGTCTCTTTCTTCATCTTCAGTTGTATTAACCTCATCTTCTATTTTATCATCTGCATTAGGCATAACGAAATTATATTAAGTGGCCGGGTTCCAAATATAATGTATTAAAAATACATAAATACAGTTAAAAACAAATCATTTGCAATCTTTTATCAAAAGTATCAAAATTCCGCACACTCTGTAGTATATACAGACAGTTTAAAAAGAAACTAATAATATACAAATTTATAACACTACAAGAATTTACAAAATTCTAAATACGCAGAATACTAATTTGGGTACTTTTCCGTTTTGCCGGCGCAAATCTCGCCAAGACGACTTTGTTGGCGATAACATACAGTATACACATAAAAAATGTTAACAAATGTTAATTCTAAACATTTTTTATTTTGAAGGCATAAACATTTTAATATGGTTTAAAATTTTGTGAAAAGCTAATAAATAAAGACAATAAATTTGTAAAAAGACATAATTTAAGAATTTACTATGCTTTCATGGTTCAAATTCCTGATTCGTAGGTTCGTATCACATGACCCCAAGTGATCTCATCTCACGTAAACTATGCTATAAAAATCTAATTCTCTCGGTAATTATGTACAGTAATTTCAAGTTAAATCTTAATTTGGAATACAATTTTAAATGCAAGAGTTATTTCAGTTCTTACGAATAGCTTACTGAGAAATTATGTAAAACCGCAGTGCTTTACTTCGCTAGTGCATTCTCATTATAATTGATGGATCTAACACTTGATTTTGCCTTTTCTATATTTTTGCCTTCGTGTGAACGGTGTGATTGCATTCTAATTGACTTAATTACCGCGAATGGTCTTAGGGCATACAATTTAACTATCTTGTAAAAATTCTATGTAATTGTATGCCAACATTCAAAGAAACAAGAAATGGCTGCGATTTGTTTTGAAAATGAGGCGTAAAAGGTTACCAGCGAATATATTCCTTTTGGCATCCAGTTGTACCATTATTGGCGACTTTATCGTTTGCGCCGGCAAAACGGAAAAGTACCCTAATTTGCACTAATTTTAAATCCAACTACATTTAAAGCTTAATAAAAGCAAATAAAAAATATATGTTTACACAATGCACGCCTATGCAATCGTGCTATGATAAATTTAAAAATCTCTAAAAATCAATAAAATACCAGAACATTCAAAATTTCCTATTTAAATACATCAATATTACATAAAAGTAGCACAATAAACAAAATTCCACAAAATATTCAAAAATGGCCTAAAATACTTTTGAAACAGGCCAAAAATACCTTCAAACATGCTTAAAATTGAGTTCTACACAAAAATAGAAAAATCGGCCAACGGGCCCAAAGTTTCAAACGCAGGTGCACCAGTTTATCAATTAGTTACTAGTAGAAAACATAAAAACAGTTTCAAACGGTTTTTCTACTTGGCAATAAGACTTGACCAGAAGGTGCAAAATACAAGGCTTTCAATTGTCAACAATCGGCATCCATTAAAATCCAACACCACTCAAAGTTTTAAAACGCGTATTTCTTTAAAACCAAAAGAACTAGAGCCATGCTTTTTCATATATAGTTAGAGTAAGTAACAAGGTTTCTAAATATACAATCAGAAGTTATTTACACATAATATCTAAAAAGATATAAAGGAAAGAAAACATTTCATATACAGATGAGCCTGTTGAGCAACGCTGAATATAAAAATCTTCAATATCTTCAAAAGTATCCAACATCCAGTCAAGTGTAGCACCTTTTCGCAAACCGGAGCATCTAAGCAATCATTTAAAAGTGGTTTCACAAAGCAAAATTAAATATGCACGGAATTATGAACATTTCAAAAACTACACACCAACACACCATGCGACATGGCTGACAACCTGCGCAGAACTCTCAAATGGCCAGGGGAGTATGGTAAACTCATCCTGGTGCTCTTCGAACCACGGATGTACACTGCGAGCTGTATGGCATTTTGCGTTGTGCTGCTGTCGTTATTCACCTCCGTAATCTATGCCCATGGTGTACCACATTTTCCACTTCATTGATTTTGGATAGTGCCATTTTGCCATGCACTGTATACTTTTACCACGGTGGCACGCGAACAGTTTACAAAATTAGCTGTTTCGTAAATGTTTCCATCCTTGGCCCTGAAAGCCAATGATCATTGACGTTTTGGACGTCAGATAAATCGCTTTGCTTCTGCATTACGCCAACGACTGCGATGTTTTCTGATTCTCTCGGACACCTTTTATATACGCTCTACTGCAATGTGCTACCAACTGCCTCCTGTAATTAGTTATTTCACATTGACGTTGAAAGTAAGTGGTGGTCACAACGTGACTGGACTGTGTGGTTCTATCCAGAGTATCTTGCAAAACGTTTTTGCGCAAAGATTTTGCCGATGCAAATTGCAGTGAAATGACATTTATTTTTTCCTGTTTTCTTCTTTTAATAAAGCAATGAATCTCTTTTTTTACCTCTTATGCAAGTTGCGCCATCGGTGCAGACACTGACTAAATTACTGACATTTAATTGTAACCGATGGCATATTTCTCTGAAGGTTTGGAAAATGTCAACTCCGCGAGTTCTTCCAATTAAGTGTACCTAGAGCAAGAAGCTCTTCCTAACACTAAAAATATTTTAATTACAGTATGAATAAAATATAAAACTTGCGCTAAGTCAGTTTTATCAATACTTTCATCTAAAACAATCGAAAAATAAACATCTTCATTTTGCACAGCTGTATGAAGTTGCGCTGTTACATTTTCAGCTAATTCGTCCTGTCTATCTGTTATAGTTCATCTTGAAAGGGGCAATTGTTTGTATTTTTCAATTTTTTCTGGATCTAATACACATACTGGTTCAACAATACGTTCTTCAATTATGGGGCGTAAAAATAAGTTTTGAGGGATTCAACATAAGATGTCATTACTAGTATAAAATCCTATCGGAAAATCTTGTAATTATATTCATGTTAAAAAGCCAGCATTTCCGCCTAACTGTCAGTCTGTTTCACTTCGCTCAAGTGTAAACAACAAACTTTCTTTGCGCTCAACCCATGTCAACCTAAATTGTGTTTATACCAACAAAACACAATTTGGGGGAAGCGCTTCTTTCTTGTTTTAATTTGAAGAAAGTGCAGATAATGGACATCGATTGCTGTGTGAAGCATAAGGGGAACATGCTCCATCAATAAAAACAGTCGAGTACTGGTTCTGGCGTTTTAAAGGTGGCGATTTTGACACTAGACCAATATTTATGCCATACTCAAGAGCTCTCTAAAACCTCGGGAGTGACTCAATAAGCGATTTCAAAGCGTCTCGAGACCATGGGTATGGTGCAAAAAACAAGAAAATTGGGTTCCGTATGAACTCAAGCCAAGAGACGTAGAACGCTGTTTTTTTAACGTGCAAACAACTGCTCCAAAGGCAAAATAGGATCGAATCGTCACAGAGGACAAAAACTGGATCTACTACGTCAATCCAAAGCGCAGAAAACCGTGGTGGTAAGCCTGGCCAGGCATCAACTTCAGTGGCCAAACAGAATATTTATGGCTATTATGGCAAGAAGCTAATGCTGTGCATCTGGTGGGATCAGCTCAGAGTGATCTACTATGAGCTACTCCAGCTTTACGAAGCCATCACTGGGGAACGTTACAAATAAGAGTTGATGGAATTGAGCCGAGCATTGAAGTTCAAACACCCCCAATATGCCAAAAGACATGAAAAAGTGATCTTTCAGCATAACAACGCTCGCCCACATGCTGCAAAAGTCGTCAAGGAAACTTTGAACGCGCTTCAATGGGATGTCCTACCCCACCCGCCATATTTACCAGACATTTGCTCCTTTCGACTTCCATTTGTTCTAGTCAATAACTCATGACATGGCCGAGCAGCACTTCGCTTCATACGAAGAAGCCAAAAAATTGAGTCGGTTCTTAGATCGCCTCAAAAGACGATGAATTTTTTAACGTGGAATCCATATGCTACCTGAAAGATGGGAAAAGGTCGTAGCTAACGATGGGCAGTACTTTGAATAAAATACATTCTTCATATTTCTCTGAATAAAGCTTCAGAGTTACAAAAGAAAACGCTCAAAACTTATTTGTACACCCAACACGTCACTAAATGGTCTGCCTCGTTTTCCAAGCATATGTGCTATTTTGAAATTAACAGCAGTTGCAGCGGTATTTTTCTTTACAAAAGCATTAAACGATGCCCATTGATGATGCATTTCATTTTTTCAGTTTTTGAATTGCGGCTTGATGAGATGCCCGATCTAAACTGAAATATTTACGATCTTTATGAGTAAAACAGCGTTTACTTGCATTCGCGTTTTTCAAAGTAGTCACAACTGCATTGCACAATAAACACACCATTTTATTTTTCACAGAAGTAAATAAATAATCTTGGTCCCACTCTACATTAAATGTTCTGCTTTCTTCATTTAATTTTCTTCTCTTATAATTTAACATGATAGAGAAAAAACAAATATTAAATGGTATCTTTAAGAAAGCGTATATTTACTAAAAATACAATAAAACCGTGCATTAGTAAAACCTCAGAATAAGTAAAACGATAACAAGATTTTCATAATGGCCGATAGCAACAGGAGATGACACTGTTACAAGCACGCACAGATAAATGTTCTGTTTATCTCATTTAATCTGCTTTTCTGACAATTTTACATGATAGAGAAAAGACAGATATCAAATAGAATCTTTCAAAAAGCATATACTTACTAAAAATGCAATAAAACGTGTATTAGTAAAACCTCAAAATAAGTAAAACAATAACAAGATTTTCACAATGGCTGATTGCAATAGGAGACGAGACTGTAATAAGCACGCACAGATAACTTCAAATCACCAACTCTGCTACATACAGGGGAATCCTGAGGTGTGCAGGGCAGAGAGATAAAAGTACGTATTGTCTGTCTCTCAGAATAGCCACCATCACAGTGTCTAGCGGGTTGCTATAGCAACAGGGTCATTGTATTTTCAAGCAGGGATGAGCCGCGGCCAAAAATAAGAACAAAAGAAAAGAATTTCTGCTGTTGAACGTTGGGCAAACTGAAAAGTGTACCAGAATGGCAATAATTTCAGACTATGAAAGACTGCTATAAACTAGAACTATGAAAGACTGCTGAAACACTGCAGCATACTGATTCATGTTATACTCAATAGACAGTAGCACGTTATGTAATTCTATTAATTTTGAAATTGTCGTAATCTATATAATTAAATTTTAATAATACAAGAGCTAGAAGCCGCATAAGAAACTCATGGCGGTCTCAAGGCCGCACGTTCTCCACCTCTGGCCTAGGTTATATTGTGCCCAACGCTCAAAGTCATTGATGTCCTCTAACTTACAGAATAAGAAGAAAAGAAGCCATATTAAAATTAAATTTCTCAACGGAGTAGTTGCTTTGGAATAGCCTAATGTTACTAATGTCACAATGTTTCCTCTTCTTGATCAAAGACAGGAAATCCTGCTCGAAAGCAAGGTTTCTCCCACTTTATGGGTGAAATGACGACATTATAAGCAGATAGATAAGCTATATGACATAGATTAAGCCGATAGATATGTCTCGAGCGTTGAAAAAAAGAAAGGTTTGACCTTAAAAAAGCATAATCTTGTCTGTCTACTGACCTTTGAATAGGTTATGAATCAGTGACGTGACTTAAAGACTTCTGATTGGGAAGAGCAAACATTATAATGATTCAGAAATGGCTGTTAATGGGTAGATTCAACACCACTGAAGGTAACGTGAAAATATGAAATATTAATTTCCCTTTCCTTCCAAATATAAAGCCGTTACAAGGATATAATTGGCCAATGAAAAAAATTATTGATTTTTTCCTAGTAACCCTGAAAAATAACGAGGGAAAAAAAACTAAAAAAGTAACATTTCGTTTTCCCTGATATTATAAGAATCTGACAAGAACAAATTGTAAAAATTAAGCTTATCAACAGACAGATCGTATAAGCAGAAAAAATATTAAACCATCTGAATGTATTTGGTAAAAAACATATGCTAACAGCAAAAACTTGAGAAATCTTAGCAGAAAGTTTCTCTTTCTTTCGTTTATATTTATATTTTATTCACAAGTACTGCTAACACGTCTTGAATCTGCTTACACAGATATATACGTTTCGAGTTTTTCTTTACTTTCAAATTTATAATAAATTATACAGAAAAATTATGCAATTAAGAAAGTAGCTTTCTAAAGCAACCCTCCCGAAAAAAAACCCCTTTTTGTTAACTTTTACAGAAGGTCATTCGTACTTTATGAAAACGATCTTGATAACCAATTTTTATGCATTTTTAATGCATAGAAGACGCATTTCTTGCAGCAACTTGCTTCTATCTGACGGTCTTGATTCTTGCCTATAGTTCTAGCTAACATTTTTTATGAAAGCAAACTTTTTCTTATCACCGTCACGTCAATTTTATCTCACTCCTCTTATATCGTTTCCCAAAGTCCGTTCAGTGTTTTTGAATGCCGTTTTCCTACGGCTCGTTTTAACAAATCGAAAGCACAAAAGTCGATACGAGAAACATTAGGTGATTTTCACTAAATTCATTAGGTGATTTCAACATAAGGTGTATTTCACTAAATAGGATATTTTTTATTCCTGTTTTGGATACTTTCTTTTCTAAATAATTGGCAGTTGACTTAGACGTGTGATTAAAAGTTTTGTCCATATGAAGCTCAACTTTGTTGATGTCCTCTCTGAAAATTCTTCTTCCAAAAATTGGTTCCGAATATTCTGCTTATAGTACAGTGAATAATTTTAGTCTTACTTGAGACTTTTTTAAAATTTTAATCTACCGTTGCAACAAAATACCGCACACATCATGAATCCCGTCGAGAATTTATCTGTCCATTGATGAAACCATTTCGTACTGTCATTTTCATTACCCGAGCAACAGAAAACGGATCCTTTTTTTTATTACATTTACTTAAATATATCCACACCCCATCCAGTGTTACCACAAAATTTTATTTATCAGCAGCTACATGTTTTCAAATATTATCTACAATTTGTTTTTCGAAAAATGTTCTGGCGAAAAGCGATGAACTTTAGGTTTAAACATCTTTTTTAAATTCAGATGCATATATATGATTTTACATTCACTGCGAGAAGACATTTCCAATTCCGATAGAATGGAACTTCGATTCGATAGATTTTCTTTCGAGATTCGAGATTTCGCTTTCTCGACATTCAATCACTTTCGTATAACGTTAGGATGCCGTTCTGCTACCACTTTTTCATTCTTACTTTCAGCTAGATGGTTTTTCCCTGTCAAATTTAATCATTAAAAAATACCTTTCTTTGAAATGCTTTTTATGCCGCTGTTCAATTGGTTCATAGGAACATTTTCCCTCGCATTTACATAATCTTAAAACCATCATCGATTTTATTAGCCATTTCCAAAATAAATCTCGTATTCTGCATAAAATCAAATAGAAGAGTAGCAAATGATTATATTGAAAATGCCAAATACTTATGTTAAAAAGCTAAGGAGAAAATTTACATAGAAAATCGTTTATAAAGTGCAAACGATTATAGAGTTCCTCTCTTTTATTCTGCTAAATGAAGTGTCGAGGAATCTAGTGAACTGTAAAGCGAATTATCGCTTAGTTCAAAGAACAGAAAGCGTCAACTCAAGAAAGGTTAATTACCCTTTATTCACTCAAAATAAGATTAATAGTCGGCCCCTTTTTTCGGGCTTACAGCAAAGCCTCCACTTGGGCTTAAATTAAAAAGAAATAAAAGCTAACTAAGAGATTCAGCCGAAGCTAACACAGTTCTAGTTGATCTTGAACTCGCCGGCAAACTATCAAAAGGTAATAATACGGCCGAGCGTAACAACAGCTTAGAGAGACGTAGCCCGAAGGCAAAAGCGTGCTACTCAGGATTCCCAACTCCCTCTTTCGAAGTCAGTTGAATCTCCTTTAATACTCCCTCTTCCTCATTAGCATTAACGCGATTCTAAAAACTCATTCTGGTAGGGATTGTAAGTTGCAACGAGGCAGGATAGGACAGGTTCACTAAATTAAAACAACTGTTATAAAATTAAAATATACCTTACATGATATAAGGGTTTGATTTATCCGATTATGTCAAAGTACACAAATGCTATTCGCCTTTGTTGTATAAGGGAGAAACATGATTATTAGGAATTATAGCATAACAGCTGAGTCTTGGACCCTAGCTTATTGGACACCGAACTGATTTCATAATTCACTATAATAATAATTCCCCCCTCCATAACAAGGACAGTGGGGTTGGATGCTTCTGAAAGGATGCTGGGCTCAGGGACTCAAACTACACTCATGTCCAAAATTATGTTTACATGCATAAATTCACGGATTTCTCAGAGACTATTACTTATAATTTAATGAATTTTCGTGGAATCATACATAACATTATGACACATAAATGCAAAAGAAAAAATTGAAGATCACCTCATATGATATAAAATTGTAGCATGAAACAATAAAAATGGTAATAAAGTGTGACAAAGAGAGTTAAGAAAAAAAGGAATGATTCAGAAAAAGAATTAAGTCTTACGAATTTAATATGGAATATGATCTCCCCTGACTTGTACACACATATCACAACGTGTTTTAAGGCTGGATATAACGTTGTTAACCACAGTTTGGGAAATTAATCTCCACTCTTCCAGCAATGCTGTCTTCAGAGCATTTACATCTCTAGGAGGAGGATGTATACGTGCAATTGCTCTTCCAAGGTAGTCCCATAAGTTCTCTATCGGGTTAAAGTCAGGAGAGTTTGGTGGCCAAGGTATTCGCTTAAGGTCTTCACTTTCAAGGAATTCATCAACGACGTTTGCTCGATGTGGACAGGCATTATCATCCATAAATAAAACGTCAGGTCCATATGCACTCCTGAAAAGTCTTACATAAGGATCTAAGACCTCATCTCGATACATCTGGCCTGTCACAGATCCGCTGCTGAACACGTGTAGGGGCGTACGTCCATCGATCATTATTCCACCCCATACCATCACACCTCCATTACCGAAACGGTCACGTTCCACAATGTTCGAGGGATGTTCCTGACTCCCTCCAGATGTAAACACGTTTATAATCACCAGTTAAACTAAACCGCGACTCATCAGTAAAGAGAACATGGGACCATTGATGTTCAGTCCAATTTTGATGTTCTTTACACCAATTAAAGCGATCCCTCTTTTTCTGTGAAGACAGTAAAACACATACCCTTGGCTTTCTGGCATAAAGGCCTTTTTCATTAAGCCTTCTGTATATTGTTTGCCGTGATGCAACAGTTCCAGTGGCGGCTGCAAGCTCTGAACTTAACTGGCGAGCAGTAGCCTTTCTGTTACGACGGGCAGTTAATGCCAGATACCGATCTTCAGAAGCAGTTGTCATTCGTTTCCGACCTTGTCCAGGCCTCCTTACAACACTTCCATCATTTTGAAACTGTTTCCATAGCTTAGAGACTGTCTGTCTTGAAATATTCAGACATGTGGCTATTTCCATGATTGACTGCCCTGCTTCTAAACGGCCGATAATTCGCCACTTTACAGATTCTTCCAAATGATACTTCGAAGCCATAACAAACCGCTTTGAGTCCCTACACACTGAAATCAAACGCTATGTTGCAGAAATTTACTCAAATATTCAGTGTGCGCAAAGCGCTTGATTCACCCTTGGATGACGTAACGCCTAGATTTGCATATCACAAACCGTTTGATTACTTTTGATTGGATAATGCTAATTAGGCTTGGTTTTCACACATTCCCTGCAAATACGGATCACATTGATTTGATATTTCATTGAATATCATCATTTTTGGGTATGTAAAGATAATTTTGGACATGAGTGTAATATATTGACTGGACCCTGGTGGGCCTAGGAAATAATAAAAGTCCTGAATATGCACTGGTAGACAAAATTGAAACATGGAACACTTTTTTCTAAATATTTCAAGAACTACTGGATAGAATTAAATGAAATTAGGTATGAATATAGCTTACTGTATGGCAATAACGTGTACAAAACAACAATGAAAATGACATTCATTAGCTTGAGTTATGACCAAAAGTCCCATGTTGTACAACTTTCAGGTTGAAAGATGGCAGTAAGAATGTGGCTAGTACGGTGTGTGGTCGCCTCTGACAGATAGACAGCATCCACAACGAGTAGCCATGCTGTTAACGTGAGAGTTCAGGAGTGTCTATGGAAGTCGCACCCACTCCCCATACAAAAACAGTTTCTAGCTCCTGAATGGTTCTAGGTAGGCGTATTGCAACAGTCCTTTCAAGAGCATCCCAAGCATGTTCAATAGGATTAAGGTCAGGAGATTTGGCTGGCCAATCCATTCGATGAAAATCTTCGCTTTCCAGAGAGTCATCAACCAGTGGGCCCTATGTGCTAATGCAGCTAGTGCATTGTCGTCCATAAAAATGAAGTCAGGGTCAGCAGTCCCCCCTGAAAAGTCGCACATAGGGCTCTAAGATCTCCTGCCTATATCTCTGGGCATTCATGGAACCAGTGTCAAACACATGGGGCGGCGTGTGGGCATCTTACATGATCCTTACGGAGACCGTCACTCCTCCACCATCATGTTGGTCCCTTTCCATGATGTTGCTGGAATGGTATCGGGTTCCAGGTTCCCTCCATACCAATAATCTCCGAGAATGAGGTTGTAGATTGAATCTGGACTCATCCGTGAAGACAACGTTAGGCCATTGAAGATGTGCCCCAGTGTTGGTATTATACGCACCATTCTCTTTTGTGGGATTGAGTGAGTGGGATGCAAATAGCGAGCTTTCTGGCATACAGTCCTGTCTCATGGATCCTTCTGACAACTGTCTTCCTTGAAACTAATGTTCTTGTCGCAGTAGCGAGGTTACAAGACATTTATGTGGCTGCAGACGTCCTCTGGCACTTGGCTGAAAGTACCAAATACCGGTAGCCATTGGTCGTTGTGGCTCTCGGGCGACTTTGTTTTGTCTACTGGACACTAACCCGCTGTTTTTATAATCTGAGCTTAAGATTGTCCTGCGTCAAGCCTACACACGATTCTATATCTCACACTTTCGCCTGTGCGATGGTGTGTACTTATTTTACCTAAAAAACAGCAAAAAATAAGAAGATTATTCTAGAAAGACAATTAAAATCACTACTGTGTTGCAAAGCGGAATGAGCTAAGCAGCTGGTCGCGGACTTTTATAACTCTTGCCGCCGTAACGCCCACAGGAATACATAAACTCATCTCAGCGGCATGAGCGCCACAGTGAAATATGGCAACCAACTGTTCAGGTTTTGCGCGAAATTTTTGGAGAAATGTGGGAAAATGCTTTTCATCTCTTAATTTTTCCACCAGTACATACTGCAATCTTTCTTAATTGCACGCTTTTTCCCAAGCCAGTACAATTTTACGTCCCAAAGTTTAAGTGCGTCTTTTCAATAATCGGTACTTATGTATTATCCAGTCGGCCGTAAATGTTGGCTATAGTCACACTAATCATTCTTGCGAATTTTGAAGGGACTAACGTCTCTTTATTTAAGAAACAATCAGTATTCGACCCAATTCGTTTTTCGGCTTTATAAAAAGGCTTTCACCGATTTCTACTATTTTGTTAAGGCCTTCGATTTTATCGAAAGGTCTGTTTAGCACAAACTTCCCACAGGTATGATTCTAATCTATTACTCTCTTCCCCCCCCCCCTTTTTTTTTTTTTTTTTTTTTTTTTTTTGCACAGCCACATCAAGCTCTTCATTTCCCTCAGTTAACAGATGTAAATCCTCAATTAAAAAGCTAAAGATTAGCTACAACTTAGCCTGAGAGCAGTCTCAAATGCTGTATCGTCATTGTTTATCCGTTTTTAAATAAAGCACTATGGGTCTGGGTCATAATCCCGACAGCCGAAATCCCGACAAGCCAGAATCCCGACAGTCCAAAACCCCGACAGGGCCGAAATCCCGACAACCCAAAGTCCCGACACGTTCGAAATCCCGACAGGGTCAAAATCCCGACAAGCCAGAATCCCGACAGGATCAGAATCCCGAGTGTCCAGAACCCCGACAGGGTCGAAATCCCGACTGTCCAAAATCCCGACAAGTTAATATCTAAATACAAACACTCAATTTAGCTTAATAAAATACAATTTTTAACTAACTATTACATATTACTAATTAAAAGTTTAAATAAAAAAATCATAAAAATTATGTCATTACTTAAAATAATTTTTAACAAATTGAAATGACCGTTAAAACTTGAAATGAAGATTTATAAAATTCTTTTTATTAAGAAAAAGAAAACATCACTTGCAAACGACATATTTACAGTGACACATTGTGAGCGATAGCACGAAGATATTCCATCACAGGTCGATTATCACGATCGTCCACAACAGTCATAATTCTCCTTTCTCTGTCATCATCTACCTTCCTACGTTTTGGTTGTTGTTCTCTGCGAAGAATGCATTCAACTTGGTATTCCACATGCTCCTGTTCTTTTTGAAATCCTTCTATGATGTTATAAACGCCAACATGGCCCGTCCAATTAAGGTCTCCCATCTTCTGTGCCAATCCTCGACAGCATTTTGAGTGCGCGGAGCATTTATAGCTGCCTTTTCTAGATCACCAATGATTCTAGATGGCCTCAGTTCAATATTATTTTCTTCAGCGAAATCAATTAAATCTTGGAATAATCTTTTGTAATTTTCTTCAGATTTGCTAGTCATCAAAGCATATACTAGTTGCAGCTGTGGAAGTATGTTAAGGGGTCATTAGGCCTTACTGGGATTTCGCCCGTGTCGGTATTTTGACGCTGTCGGGATATTGGACAATCGGGATTTCGACCATGTCGGGATTTTGGCTTGTCGGGATTTCGACCCTGTCGGGATTTTGGCTCGTCGGGATTCTGGCTTGTCGGGATTTCGGCTGTCGGGATTATGTCCGAATACCAAAGCACTATATCGTGTGCATAAATACACACACACTTTTGATGGTAATGGTAGGATCCCATAACTTACCCTTGTTTGCTATTCTGTAAAAGGCAAGCCCCAAATTTAAATTTTTTTTTTTCCCAAAATGCAAAGAAAAAATAGAAGAATAACAGTTAATTTATATTTTTGATCATAAAAGCTACAGATGGCTTATTGAGAATCAAACGCATCAAACGAAAGCGAAGATATTACGAGTTACATAACTATTATCCATAACTGGCACTAAATTACGTTGCTTGGCGACAGTTTAACTGTCGATTGAATAATAAGTAAAACAACTGTTTAGCATCTTGCACGAAAAGAGATGTGCATAAAAAATTCCAGATCCTGGCTCTAAGCTCAGACCGAAAAAATAAACCTTTAAAATTTTAGAACCTTCGAAAAATAAAGGTAGAAGAGAGATAGTTAGTAATTGACTAAATTTTGCATTAACAATTAGTTAATTACAATTCGACATAAACAATTAGTCATTTTATTAACACCTAGCAGCTTCGCTGCCAGCCTTCGCCTGGCTTTTAAATGTAACGGAAAAATGGCTGAAGGGAACATCAAACGTTAAATTTAAAAACTGCGTAGAATTTTACTCTGCAGAACAACTTCATAAAAAAACGTTATTACGTATAACAAAATTACAATGAAATAAGCAATATCCCTTAATACAAATATTAATTATCCTAATAAATAAATTAACCAACTTCCCTTTGCAAAATCTTACGAACTCAAATGGTATAAAGGAGGTTAAGAACTTTGTTTCCTAAAAAATCACTCAAAAATTTTCAATATCTTAAAGACAGTGAAATGAGCAATAAATAACATAAAAGAATACAAAAAACAAAAAAATTCTGAAAAGCAAAGTATAATTAATGATATTCTATCTTATATTTTCAAGAGAAAAAAATTACAATGAAATAAGCTATATCCCTTAATACAAATATTAATTATCCTAATAAAAAAAATAACCTACTTTCCGTTGAAGAAGAAAAATCATGCAAAACTTTTCAATATCTTACAAACAGTGAAATAAGCAAAAAATCACATGAAAACAACTCAAAAAACATAAAATTCAGCGCAGAATTTTACTCTGCAGAACAACTTTATCAATAAAAATGTATTATATATATATAAAAAGGACAATCAAATATGCCAATCTCTTAAAAACAATGACATAAGAAATACGATTAAAAATTGTTGCCAAACCCATATTTCTAAAAGAATGAAACTATTCAAAACGATGCGATTTCATCAAACATCTATCAACAACAATGAGAAAGGAAAATTGTTACCAAAATCACATTTTTAAAGATGTGAGATGTGAGAAGTGTACTCGGAAGCTTCATTTAAAAAATCTTTTAAAAATACAAAATATTATCATTTTTTCAAAATTCTTTTTGTAAAAGCAGTCGCAAGGATAAAAGTTTAACGTGTTCAAAAATCAAAGAAAAATAAACTGTACATTTTTAAACATACACTTTTTCAGAAAAAATCCCGTTGAAAAGGTGTTAAGCTCACTTTGTTAAATAAATTCGTATTTAATCGATTTATTGAAACACGAAATTTATTTTAATTTCGTAAAATAGCTAAGTGCCTACGTTTCATGACGATGCGAAAATGGACTGCGTAGAGTAAAATCTCGCTTTCCTATAGCTCATTTTGTCTCAAAATGACGCGATTTCGTGACAAAACATAAAATAAAAAAAATTCGAATTCGAATTTCGAAAAAATCGCTTCGAGGTGCACTGGCTCTTGTCTAGATGCACCTATGTACCAAATTTCGTAGCCGTGGGTCTATTAGCTTACGCGCAGCGCGAACGAAAGACACACACACACAGACAGACTCTTTGTTTTATTATATGTAGAGATTACTTAATGATTTTGCAATTAAAGGCATTAACTAATCTAAGCCAGTCCTTCCTAAGTTCTATTACCTTAATTTTTCAATTTTCATTACCATTTCTGCTGACACATAACGTTACTTTCTCGTTCGCTTTACTCCTTTTAGGTATAAATACAACTGTATTTTCCCTTCGTTGCACATTTCTTTTCTCCTAATAAAGAGGGACTTGTATACCTTTTTGAACTCGAAATCTATAAATTCTTGATTAAAATCTACGCGAAACACACGCTTAATTTTTTGCTTCGAAAAATACACAGCTTCGCGATACTTTGCCGCCAAGGTCGCGAAATCGTAGTAGAATTCGACACTCAGTCTCTGAAAAGGTTATTTAAAAGTGAAAGCTGCACCATGAAAGTTCCTAACGGTAATATGATTCAACAACTATACTCTTAGCTACATAACAAATATTTATAAAATAGCATAACTTCGCCCATTCATTCCTACAAAAGACCGCAAGCATCGGGCAGTGCCACCCCAAGACCAGGAAGAGATGCCGTCTAAGCAGTCAACCCGCACTACACTGATGAGGGACTTGTTTATTTTCGAATTGTGTTCAACCTCTTAATGACATGAGCAGACATATCATAAAGATAATAAAGGATAGGCAGTTTTATGATTTTTAGTTCAAAGGATAGATAGCAAATTTAGTGAAACAATGAAGAAGCGACTTCAATTATGCAGTGAAATTATTCGCATAAAATAAAATACTGTTATAAATTAGATTTATTCGTAAGCAATATACAAATGATCATGCTCATTTAGAGGTACACAACGTTAAAAATCTGCAAAATCGACGTAAATTAGCTCGAAAATAAATATTTGTATCTATATTTCTCAATGTAGCCTTGTTTCAGCGACTAATAAAATAATTTCACGTTTAACATTCCCCCAGATGAATTCTATTATTGAATAATGAAAAATATGTGTATATGTACGTATCTCGCAGAAAACCAGAGCCAACAAATTTTAAAGATGTCTTTTCACCCAAACTTGTGCACCTTGAAGCCCAAATTCTGAATTTCGAATTTGTTTTTGATTTAATTCCTATTTTGTGCGAATTTGAGGAACTCTGGACTAAAAAACGACCTATATCAGTGGTTTCTATGGACGCCCAAATGTCCTTATGATCGCGGAAGGGACCTGCAGCAAATTGCATTTAATTTCGTTGTGTATGGATAATGTAGCGAGGTTCACAAATGGTCTAATATAAAATATAATAATTGCCACCCAATTTCATTACTATAAAAGTTAAAATAAATAACCTAGAAGCAATTTTTACGTCATTACTTTTTTTTATATAAAACGATTTTTTTTTAACAGATAACAGTATGAGTGAGCCGAATAAAAAATGCAGACAATATAGTGTTGAATACTTAAAATATGGCTTTATTCCGTTACCAGGATATAATATTTTACTGATGTGCCTTCTGTGCAATAAAATTTGTCAGACGAATCGATAACATTTAAGGGTAAAGGAAAATATTTGAAAACATCGTCATTATGAGAATATCTAAGCGAGATGACGAGGAAATAATAGGAGGATCGGAAGCATATTTCACAAGTGCACATCAGCGTAGCCACTGAAGGAGGGGTTTCGAAAATGGGCCAATGAGCTGCTGTTGCTCTTGTGACGCTAAATCTTCGTGCATATGAGCGTATGTTGTTTACGTTTTAATTTGCATTTGTTTCGCAGTTATAAGTATATGGCGTAATAGTAGAAAATCTCCTAGTGCTTTCGTTTTCTGAGTTTGATTAATCGCTGACATTTCACTTTCGCGATTTTTATCACTCATTAATATTAGGATTGATGTTCACGGCATATTATGTCGATTAAGAGAATTCAAGTGTATATTTTATTTTAATTGAGCTGAGAATGAATGACAGTGTTACAATGAATCTAGTGTTTTCTTATTTCAGTGCTTGCATTCTTTTGATTTTTTAAGTGTAAAATTCAGAACACATATGATATGATTATATCCATTGTTACCATTAAAAATTATACATGAATAAATTGAATATACTCACTGTGAATACGATAAATTCACTCTGTTTGATGAGTATTCTTGCGTAGACAGCACATTTCAGAGCGAGCATTTATTAAATGTGAAATTTAATAAATGCAAAGTAGTAAAGTTCACTCTGAATCAAATTCTGCATTAGTTATTATTATAGCATTAGTTATTATTATGCATTAGTTATCTTTTTCATATAGATTGCAATAAAAAGTGCTGACTTCTGTTTACATATATAACTGGTGTAAATATTTTTCTCATACGCATAGTTTTATGTAAAGATTGCATTTGGGCTCAGATGTTTATCACATATTTCTTCTTCATCTTATTTACCACTTAAGTAATATTTCAACTCGATATTTTCGCGAAGTATCCAACATGTGTTTGTATTTATTTCAACCAGGTAGTGAAATTTTCATAATTTCCTATATTTGATCTAACTTCGCAATGAAAAGTATCAGAAGCAATCGACGATGCTTTAATTATTTTGTACAGGAAATTGCGTGGCAGAATATTTTCAACCATCTTGCTTAAATCTTAAAGCACACGAAAGGTCATGTGACATGACAGAAATATTACTGGATGCTCATTGGTCCATCCTAGAAGCCACTCCCTCGTGGCTACACAGATGTGCACTTGTGAAATATGCGGACCGGAAAGTAATGTCGTTTCTGCGCATGCCGACAACAACATGCTAAGGGCAGAAGTGGAAGCAAATGAAACATGTCAAACACTCTTAACCAACCTTGGTCGACCATCCAAGAACATTTAAGGTATCCGACCTCGTACAAAAGACGATTTTCGGTCAAAATTCCGATTTTTTTTTATTATATTACCTTAAAGAATACATCTTTAGCTATCAAATGCAACTTTTTGCTTGTTGATAGGTTAATTAGAAGTGAAGTTATAAATATTTTTCTGTAACGGGGTAAACCGGAAGTTCAACTATTCTGGACCGGAAGTGGGCGGTTAAAGAGACGTACCTAAAAAAAACCTTATGTTTCATCAAGATTTTGGAAATTATAAACCTTCGTATTAATTTTAGATATTTTGTAATACATTTTAAGAATCTGGCAATAATTTTCCCCCCTTAATTTTGTATTTAGTTTGGCAACAAGCTATTTTTATGTTTACAAAGTTGATTGCATTCTTGCTTAAAAATTTTTGTTCTATCTTTATTATTTGTGTGATATTAAGTTCTTATTTCATCTTTTAAATATTCCTAATGGCCAAGTGAAGGTCTCAAAGGTCTAAAAAGAGGAAGTTTCGCGGTAACCAGCATACAAAAAATGTTTCATTTGACAGATGTGAAGTAAAGACATTGTCTACTGATACAAAGCTCTCTGATGCAAACTCGAGCAGTGGTATGACAGGCAATTGTTTTATTGATATTTCGATTTTAGTAAACGTTTTTTCATTACTTTGCTGTCCTAACTGCTTATCATGTGGTTTGATTTTTTCCGAAAATTCTCGATTTGGTTTGTTTTCATACTTTTTATTGACTTGCAAGGAGTGTAATTTTAAGAAAGCATTTACATCATCTGAGAAAAATGGCACAACACTGGATATTAATAACAGATTTGTGTTTGGTATGAGGATGATTGGAAAAGGTATATCTGCAGCGAAAAGATTTTGCGCAGCGTTAAATTTACCAATGCCTCCACAAAACACATCATATAAAAGAATTCAAGCAAAACTTTTTAGTGCTGTTACTTCTGTGTCAAATGACTCTATGCTGAAAGCTGCTGATGACATTAAAAAAATTTCTAAAACTAAACGTTCTACAAAAAATGTAACTGAGTGCGGTGTATCTGTAGATGGGACATGGCAGCGGAGAAGATATTCTTCGTTACATGGGTGTGTTGCTGTTTTGTCGATTGACACTGGCAAAGTGCTTGACTTGGAAGTTATGTCAAAGTTTTGCACCATTTGCAACAAAATAAACAAAATGGAATGCAACCTTCAGCGTGACATACTTAGAGCGGAGCATAATTTTTCTGCAAATTATAAAGGATCGGCTTCAGGTATGGAAGCGGTTGGTGCTTATCGCATTTTTGAACGATCTATCAAATTATGAATGCTGAAGTACACGAAGTATTATGGGGATGGGGATTCTAAAAGATTTTTAACTGTGAAAGATATATATGGTAAAGATTCGGTCAAGAAACTGGAATGCATTGGACATGTACAGAAAAGGGTTGGCAGTAGACTACGAAAAGTAAAAAATTCCACTCCTGGATTCAAAGGAAAAGGTAAACTGACTGATTCTTTTATTGATAAACTGCAGAACTATTATGGCATTGCAATTAGAAGTAGTGTTGGAAATTTAATTGAGATGCAGCAAGCTGTAATAGCTGCATTGTTCCATTGTAGTTCTTCTTCTTCGAAGCCGATGAATGGCCAGTGTCCTCCTGGATCAACGAGTTGGTGCAACTATCAGCGTGCAATAGCAAAAAAGAAAAAGATCAAACCGAAATCCTCTGGTATACCAACACATATTTTAAATTAAATTTACGTACATGGAGTTGTGTACACAAGAATTATTAAAAAAATGTATACATGGCAAAACGCAAAATGCCAACGAATGTTTTAATGGCATGTTATGGTAAATTGTTTCGAAAGAAACGTTCGTAAACTTGCGAACATTAATGTTTGGAGCAAATGTAAGTGTTGTAGTTTTTAACGATGGATTTACTGGTTTGCTTGAAGAAGTTTCAAGGTTAGATATGTGTCCTGGATTTTACACTGAGCAGGGATTTCGAAAACTTGACAAAGTGCGGAATCACGAGTATAGGCGACATTCCACAAGTTTTGCGAAAACCAAAGAAAAAAATTACGTGCCGTTCGAAAGAAAAAGCACGATGTGTGTGAAAGAAAGCAAGGTGTAACTTACAAAACAAAAGAATTTTAATTGTCAGGAACTTTTCTTTCATTGAGATATTGTGTTATAAAAACTTTAAACTTGTTTTCTGAAAAATGCAATTTTTTGTAAATATTGCTAATTGTAACAGTGACAACTCAAAATTTTATGGATAAAGTTAAATGATACTTTCCATATATGTTTTATATAATCTGATGCATGCTCTGAAGCAGAAGATTTTACAAATATTAATTACAAGTTGAATTATGACTTTTTCTTTTTAGATTTTGAATGCGATAACGAGAAAATATACACTAAATACTATACATTTTGACATATCTCAAGAATATATAAATATTTCTTAAGTATTTTGCTTTATTGCATACACAAGTGTAAACATAAATACAAATTAAAAAAAAAAACTATATTTATGCATACATTGTTCATTGTCGTTGTTGCCGTAAAGGCAAAGTTTAAGCAAAAATTATCAGTTTTTTAATAATTTTTCAAAATTAAAATTACTTAGCATTATTTTTGAAACTGTTTTTACTCTTTAATATGCTTATATTTTAAATACGAACTATTTTTAAAAAAATGGTACCCGAACGAGGTCGGATACCTTAAAGCGGAATGGAAAAATAAGCAAAGCAAGTGTTTGAGTCCCCCATAATCTGTCCGAAAAGAACCAAGCCAACCTATCCATCACATGCAACGTATTGCCTCAACGGCACCATACAGAACCGTTTTTTGATCGTTTGATGAGTAGAGAAAAACAAATAAGTCCTATATGATAATCCAAAATACAAAAGGCAGTTTTAATAGGGTTTACAAAGAGTTTACATCCCGCAAAGGCGCTTCTGGGTGTTTGATGGAGTATTCGCGGAATTGTTCATTTTGAATTGCTGAAACCTGAAAAAACTGTTAATGCAGACCTTTATTGTGAACAATTGGATGGAGTGAACCAATCTTTAATCGAAAAATAACAATTGTCAACAGAAGAGGCGTCATTCTGCAACACGACAATGCAAGACCGCACTGTGCAAGACGAACACTGGAAAAAATTAATGAATTGTGGAGGTACTGCCATACTCACCCATCATACTCGGCCGATATCGCAGCATTGGATTTCCGTTTATTTGGATCCCTACAGCATTTTCTTAGTGGCGAAAAACTTGAAAATTTGGATGATGTACAAAATGTTTTCTCGAGATATTTTACTCAAAAACCAATTGATTTTTATCAGCCCGGGATTGAAAATCTGCACATTAGATGGCAAAAGGTTGTTGATAACGAGGGTGATTATATTATTGATTAAAAATAAAAACTTGGTAAAAATGTATTCGTTTGAATTTAATGTAAGAAAGCGACATTACTTTCCGGTCCCCCTATTACGTGCTTATGACATTTCTTTACTGATTGAAAATTCGGAAAGCACCATTGATGAAAAACGAAGTAATATGCACCGTGCTGGCATGAAACAGTTTTAATATCATAAGAATTCCAATGCGTACAACAAACACTACAAAAAAGGATTGACGAAATAGCTCAGCGTCTAGAAAATACTTTATATGAGTACTTAAAAAATCTGAAATTTCTCTACAGCTTTGATGAGTCGAATTTACCTGGAATGCAGCTTTACTGTGGGATTTGTAAAAGAAGGAAAGATTTCCCCAAAATTGTTATTTATCAAATGCTTGGAAACTGATACAAAGGTGAAAAAACATTTAATGAATTAAAAAATTTTTCGGCGTAAAAGCTATACTTTTTGAGCAATATTTTCTCCACTGCTACTAACGGTGCTCTAGTAATGGTAGGATGATATCGAGGTTTTCTGGCATATCTAACGCAAACTATACCGAACATATTATCTATACTTTCATCGATAGCATTTAGTCACCACAAATCCTGGTAAACGTCATCGCTCACTAGTTTATTTGATGAAAGTAGTTAATAAAATCAAAAAGAATGCCTGAAGAGATTATTCAACTTTGTTTGGAAAATGAAGATTAGTTTACTATTTAACACGAAAGTTCGTTGGTTATCTGAAAGTGTATTAAATTTAATCAAAACTAAACATATAATATCTGCACTGATTGCAAAACCTTTTCTGTATAAACAAAACTTGGGGAGAGGAGAATGATCTGAGTTTCCAAATCTTTCAAAATTGCAGAAAGGAGGTAAGGATTTTCTTGCTTAATGGAACGCCTTCATGGAGGAATTTTTCAAGGAAACTGGCTCTTATACACGTACACACGGAGGAAAAACATGAAAACGTCCATGCAGCAGCCCTTTATCGGGATTCGAACTACCAGCGTTTAGCAACTTTGCCGTTCGGTAGCTGGTGGATCCCACTTTTCAGTTAAGAGGGCGCCACTTAGCCCCAAATTTCAATTTTGAGCGAAATCTAACAAGAGACAGGAATAGGAATCTTAAAGATGCATACAACTTTATGAAAATAACAGCTAATTTATTAAATCTAAAATAAATATGAACATAAAGGAATAATAGAAATTTACAAATAAGAACAATAAAAAATTCTAGTAAATATTCCAGTCGATAAAATTCTTCCAACGCAAGCTCTTGACAACAGATGCAAATAAATTGAAAAACTACTAGGAAAGGCAACACCAGCCTTCGAACAAGGATTCACTCTATAAACCTTTCTTTTCGAATATAATATTTCGCTGTAGCACTACTTGAGTGCTCTAGTAGCAGCAACATATAGTTTCATTGGTACGTTCTTTTTTTCATTATCCGCTCAACTCTCCCGAAAATTCTTCAATCGTTGGCTAATAATTTTTCGCCAACCTAAGACGTAAAAGCAACAGCCAATTTAAAAAATGGCGGTGAAGGAAGAATTACATAAAACAGCAAGCAATTAAACTCAAAAACGCAAAAACAGCCATAATGAAACACTTAAACTTTTTTTTTCAGATCTTTCCTTATGTGCACAGCGATCTATTTTATTAAAAAATATCAGAGAATTGCAGAAAGTTGGCAGCACAGAACAACTAAGCAGGTCACGTCAGGCCAGGTACACATGTGTGGAGTACAGAAACAGTATTACAGACCAAATTGGCAAAGCCCCAGCACACTCATCATCTGGCTTCTGCAGGGGCTTCCAAACGGCAGTTCATTTATAATTTTAAAAAGGTTACAAGAAAGTACAACTTGGCCCTGCGCACACTGTCTTTCTCTCCATGTACGCAGTTATTGTTTTCGCTCAAAAAACACCAAACAATTACAGAAATTTGGCGTCGGCGCCCACATTTTTATCCATAAAATTCGATCGCTTAGGAAGAATGCGAATTTTTGAGTTCTGAAATTTTGGACAAAACGCGATCTTTCTGAAGAAATGTAAAGCTTTCTCTTTCATCAGCCGACAGACTCTACAGTCCTATTATGATTCCATACCACACACACATTCTTAAAAAAAAAAAAAAAAAAAAAGCACTCAATCCCCCCCCCTAAAAAAACACTAATGACTATCGTTCTACACGCACCCTTACTTATATTGCCACTTAAATACATTTTGACGATGCAACGGCGATACAGCGCACTGCTTGTTAAATTCTTTTAGTATTAAATTAGTAAATTAGTGGGGTTGCTGAGGTGGGTAGAACGGATAATCACAAAGCACTATTTGCATTTTGCGTATTGTATGACACCTTGTCTTGGTGTAATTTTTCAATATGGATGGTACTTTCATCCAATAAGAATTCAGTCGCGATTTTTCGTCATATAGCACTTCCTAAATCGCATACTAGAGACCGATTTTTTTAAATCAATACATCAACGAAAATGAGTTCTTTAATTACTACACATTTTCCAACAGCTGTTTTCGACCCAAAAAACTATCGGCAAACTAGATTCCGTAACTCATACTGTGTAGTTATTTAACTAACTAAACGCGATCTGCTTCTTCATACTTCCATCGGAATAACAGGTGTTTCGCGAGATCTCCGTCAACTTTTATGCAAAACGCGAAAATATGTAAGCTATAAATGTCCAAAGAAATTTTTTATTTAATTTTTTTCGCGCTTATTCACAATGACGTCAAAGTACATCTACTCGTGACAGTTAATAAATAAACGGATCACCATATTACCAGGTTACTGCTTTGGCGAGCAATTACGTTTGGCACGCCGTAAAGTATCTTTACAATAATACTATTTAGGGCCGGATTTAAATATAAGCTACCCAAGCTATAGCTTAGCCCGCCCCCCCCCGAAAAAAATTGAAATACAGTATGTATTAAAATATATTATAACAGACTTATAAAGGGCTCCATATCTCAAATAGCTTAGGGCTTTATCTGATACTATTAATTATTTTAATGGCGCATGTTTTACCTCAAATGCAACAATTCACTGCTCAAAGCCCCTTTCCCTGAATGGAACAAATAATTTTCCTTGACAAGTGGAGGCTAACTGCTAGTCCAAAACGACTCTCGCGTAAAACTTGATTGTTTGCGTCTGTCCTTCCTCCTCTCCTCCCGAATGTTACATCAGCCCGGCAACGATCTCGTAAGGAAATGGCTAAAAAGACTGATGTGTCCAGCTATTCGCAACAATGACTGAGGAATAAGCGTGTCGCCATTTAGGAAAGGAGGGAAAAGAGTCTTCCTCGATGATATTTCTTTTTATGCAGAACTATTCTCCAATGAAAAATGAGCAGCTTTTGCAAATATAAAAATTAGTTCAAACAATTACACAACAAACCGAAAAATCGCGATAAATCGGTTTAAAATATTTCGAAGTTCTTGAAATTTGGATATGTTACCAAAAAAGCAAGCTGCAACGAACAGCATTTTGCAAAGGAGTGAAGCTGCCATCGCTTTATGTAATTACGATACAGCTTAAAACTAGCTGCTTAGAAAGGAATCTCTATTTAATGAATACAATTAAAGAATTAAATTACACCAAAGAATTTCGAGATAGCCAAAATGTAAAAATGAGTTACAAGCAATATTTGCCAACAGAATTGTGTGATACGACGATATGCCGATTAGAAGCAGGTCAATGGCAGTTTAGTGTTGCAAGATGGTTAAATGTCCACTGCTCCGTGGTAAGCTGGTTGTGGGACAAGTTTCTAATTACTAATTCAGAAGTCAAACAACAAAAATCAGCGTTATATTTACAAAATTTTCACAGGACTAGTTTCGATGGTTTTACCGAACCACCATCCTCAGCTGCAAAACCGCAAATGAACAAGATAGGAAATAATGATTAGATAAGATAAGTGAGCCTGGACAAGAATAAGCAAGTGGCGCCGTCTGTTGGTAAAACTAGAACTAAAACATAATTTCTTTAAAAGCCGAGGCAAATTTGGATTGGAATTAGGATCGTTAACTAGAACAGAAAGATTTTTATGAATGTGAAATGCCTCTAGAAAATCCAGTGCTCCAATGGAAGATGTTTTTTGAATAATTTTGGCAGCGGAAAAATTGAAAGTGTGATTTTCGGACCAACAATGTTGAGCAACAGAAGACTTCTGTGTTTCCTTTTTTTCTAACATATGCCTCATGTTCCTTGACGCGAAATTTGAAGGCTCTCTTAGTTTGGCCCATGTAAACTAAACCACACTGGCAAGGAATCCTATAAATACCCCAGGAATTCATATCCGGAATGGCGTCCTTGAGTATGGAACTTGGAATTTTATTGATGGGAGAATAAACAACCCAAAAGTTAAATTTCTGCAAAATATGTGCAACTTTATAGCTAATTGATGGAAAGAAAAGAATGACAACAGAATTTTTATAATCCCCAAAAACAAGAGTGTGCCTTTCAGTGTGTTGAGATGAGAATTTTTTAACTACTTGATTAATAATGTTGGGTGAAAAGCCCCTGTCAATAGCTATTGCTTTTAAATAATTTAGTTCTTCATCAAGGGCTAGTTTGGAGGAGCAAACTTGAAGAGCACGGAAAACATAGGAATAAAATGAAGCTAACTTTTGTTTAGTCGGATGACATGATTTAAAGTGTGGTGGAAGGCAAACCGATGAAGGACTACGGTAACCGTAGTACTGAAGTTGGATGTGCTTGCTACGTGTGACCAGAATGTCGAGAAACGGAAGAGAATTGCAAGTCTCAAGTTCAAAAGTGAACTGAATAGCAGGATCAATAGAATTCATTGTTGAAAGAACTTTATTTAAATCATCTTTATTACCTTCAAACAGGGTAAAAGTATCGTCTACGTAGCGGAACCATGCCGGGAAGTTTAAAGTTTCAAACAATTTTGATTCATAATAATGCACGTAGATATCAGCCAGGATGGGACTGAGGGGGCTTCCCATGGCTAATCCCTCAGTTTGCTTGTAATATTTATTTTGAAAAACAAAATGTGTTTGTTTTAAACAGAGTTGAGTGAGAGAAATTAGCTCATGAATTTCGATGCAAGAGAAATGAAATTCGCGAAGTCTGGTTTCTAGACATCTTAATGCACCCTCAACTGGGACATTGGTGAATAATGATTTTACATCAAAAGAAACCATGAGTAAATTACTAGGAGAAATGATTTTAACCCTTTTTACAAACTCTATTGAATTTTTTATGGTGTAAATGTTATTGTCTAATAGAGTGGAAAATATAGAAACTAAATATTTACTAAAGGATACGAGGCAGTACCTAAATTTGATACAATAGGGCGGAAAGGAATACCACTTTTATGAATTTTGGGAAGAGCATATAATCTGGCACAATTCGCAACAGATGTGATAAGCGAATGTTTCAAGCTGCTTGAAATGATTTGCGAAGATTTGATCGCAGTTTTTATTTTTGACAAGTCCGAAGGTGAAGGATCTTTAGGGATCGGATTATATAGTCCTTCGTTTAAGAGTTTAGTGACACCATCGATGTAAGTGTTCTTATCCATGACGACTATCTGGCCACCTTTGTCGGCCTTTGAAATGATAATATCCGGGTTAGAATGAATTTCGCTCATTGTAGCTCTTTCTCTCGCAGTTAGATTTGGTTTCAAAGGTTTATTATTGAATTTCACATTATGAGCGATAAGATGCCTAATCATTTCTTTCTGTGAATCTGAAACTTTACTGAACTTGAAAGCTTTTTCGACAGGAGCCAAAATCTTTGGAATCGAGGGTTTACAGGTTTGTGAGAAGTTAAAATTATATTTTAGAATTCTCTCCTGTTCTTCTGAAAGTCTAACATAAGAAATATTAACTACTGGCTTGCTGTTTACAATGGGAAGATTTTTTGAACTACTTGAACTGGAAGACTGTAAAAGAAGTTTTTCGAATTTAACTGCAAGGGTGTTTTTATGACGGTTAACTGCATTCTCCGTGATTATAAAAATTCTGTTGTCATTCCCTTCTTTCTATCAATTAGCTATAAAGTTGCACATATTTTGCAGAAATTTAACTTTCGGGTAGTTTATTCTCCCATCAATAAAATTACTCAAGGACCCCATTTCGGATATGAATTCCTGGGGTATTTATAGGATTCCTTGCCAGTGTGGTTTAATTTACATTGGCCAAACTAAGAGAGCCTTCAAATTTCGCGTCAAGGAACATGAGGCATATGTTAGAAAAAAGGAAACACAGAAGTCTTCTGTTGCTCAACATTGTTGGTCCGAAAATCACACCTTCAATTTTTCCGCTGCCAAAATTATTCAAAAAACATCTTCCATTGGAGAACTGGATTTTCTAGAGGCATTTCACATTCATAAAAATCTTTCTGTTCTAGTTAACGATCCTAATTCCAATCCAAATTTGCCTTCGGCTTTTAAAGAAATTTAGTTTTAGTTCTGGCTTCACCAACAGACGGCGCCACTTGCTTATTCTTGTCCAGGCTCTCTTACCTTATCTAATCATTATTTCCTATCTTGTTCATTTGCGGTTTTGCAGCTGAGGATGGTGGTTCGGTAAAACCATCGAAACTAGTCCTGTGAAAATTTCGTAAATATAACGCTGATTTTTGTTGTTTGACTTCTGAATTAGTATTTATTCGGCGTGTTATTGTGTCTTAATTCTAATTACTAGTTTAGCCTGTCGAAAATCTACGCGAGGTGGATGCCATTTCTTCAGAAGACCAGCATTTGTGACTAGTACAGGATGCAGCAGAGCTACAGCAGAGACTCTGATCTTAGATCCGCGCTTATTTTTGCTCTACAGGAAGGAAAGTATGCAGAATGTTAGTTACGCAGAGTATGCAGAATGCAGGTGTGTGTGCTAGGTGACAGGCACTATACGTCTCCTCCTACTGAACGGAGTGTTTGAATTGGCCTCCTAATTACACAAACTGGAATAAAAATCAATGAAGACCTGTTCTGTTCACTGATGAGCTCCGTTTTGCTTTACGGAGTGATTCTTGACGTGCTTACCATATGGATAGAAGCGCACACTCTGTATCTTCCATCTAACATAAGGGGTACTTTTGTAGGTGCTAATACTGTTGCACACGTACGGGTTCGTAATAGACTGAATGTAAAGGGGTCCAATGATAGGCAGATAAAACGTATTTTATCAAAAGAAACACTTCAGAGTTCTGGAATTTTCCACAGTATCACAGAGCACAATTAGTGACACTTCAAACTACTAAGTACGTTAAACACAACGCAATGCAAAGCAAAACTACATAGCGAAGCTAAGTCGGAGATGGAACTCGGAACTCAAGCTGAGTTAACAGCTAACAACAACTGAGAAGCAGATGATGTCTTCGGCTGTATGCGGTTTTCACACGCCCACCGAGACATTTCTAGTACTTTCTGCTACTCGAAATTACTGGGAGGCAATACGAGGGCCGAATTACGGTTACAGGTAATTTAGTGATCAAATACATTCATTCAATTGCAATACTTAGTATGGTATACAAGGACTGGATCAAAATATCGCTAAATGGTCACCAAAATGGGCGATTCGGCGCCAAATTACTGAGATACCTATTTGCTCAATGTTTGTTTGTTTGTTTGTTTGTGTAATTATGGCAAAGCCTCGAGGGCTATCTGCCTAAGGGGAAGGATGCCTTCGTGGAGGACTTTCTAAGGGAAACTGGCTCGTACACACGTTACACCTATTTGCTCAATGTTAAACAGATTTGCTGCTGTATTCTTACTTTTCCGGCACAGCTCGTTTATCTAGATTTTCGTGTTACATTAGACAGGAAAATACAATTTCACATATAATTTCACTAAAATTATCCGTATATGTTCAAAATTCTTAACAATATTCTTGTATAGAAAGGAGTACATTAGGTTGGGCGCAAGACCTGTATGTGCTGTTACAACTGAATGCTCAAAGGCACAGAGACGACATTTTGAATGCAGAACTAAACTATATTACAAGATTTATTGATGCAATTTCAGTTCAAAATACAGAAAATAAATAATAAGCCATATTTATTGTATTAGCTTGGCACCTAATAATAAATACAATTTATTTTTTCACTCATATTAATATTTAATAATTTAACTTAAATCAAAATACTGAACATTTTCTAAATTTTCCTTGTATAACAGTTTTCCCTTAACAGATTGGAGATACTGTCATTTTGCAAGAAGATACTGTTGATCCTCACACTACTCCTCTCGTACACCAATATCTTGAGAAAGAAATTACATTCCAAATGGCTAACACGCTCATCCGAACTTAATCCCATTGAGTACGCATCAGAGCCTCTCGAGAGCAGTGTTCATGCCCTTCAATTCCCACCCAAACTCCAGATGGGTTTAGAACTGCTTTACGTGGTCAATGTGTACTGCTTCCATGCAGCTTATTGGCAACATCATGAATAGAATAAGACATTGCTGTCAGGACTGTATTTGCTGTTCGGGACGATCATAATTACTACCGAGAAATCTTTTGTAGTCAATTTATATGTCTGAATTTAACAGAGTTTATGGATCCTGTTGATATCACAATATGTAAATACTCTGTATAACTCTTTTTTTTTTTCTTCTTCTTTCTTTTTTTGTATGTGTGTGTTTTTATGTTAGAAATGGTATAATAAATATCATCATCAAGTTTCATCCAATTATTATCAGTTTTCTTTTTGCTGCTTAACTTTTGGAAACTAGTGCATGTGGCACAACTCAAATTTCGACTTTCGTTAACACTGATGGATTTTAATGTAAACATTTTAGTGCACATGCTGGTGATTCCACAATGTAGAGCAAGATTTCATCAATTAGTCAGGTGGTACCATATTTCACATCATGATTTCTATTACATCTGAATAGTAGCTGTTGAATTTAAATAACAGGGCGTCAATATTTCAATACAAAAATTTAATAAAGTGATTAGTATCCCAATTATTTTAATAGCGTATTTATTCGCGTATTTACTCTCTTTTTTTTACCAATTTTATCGTACGAAAACCGGAAGGGGAAAATTATGCAAATAATTTAATTTCATATGGATCTGGTTGCAGTAAAAATATCAAAAATAAAAGTAATCATGGATAAACTAGCGGTAATAACCACAATATTATTTATTTAAAAGAAACCTATATTCCATTAAGAATACGTTGTAATATTAACTTTACAATATCTAATAAGATATCTTATTTCCGCTTCCCTCTATCCTGAATCTCGTCCGCTTTTGTTATTATTTACTGATAATCCCTACAGGCCTCAAATAATTTAATGCTGCTGGAACTGATGGGTGCATCGTTTGTAAAAGCATCACCATAGTTATCATCGTCTTTGTTCGATTTAGTTCCGCCGCATGTAACAATCTTCAGAACCAGAGGGAACATTAGATATTCTCGTTTTATTGAAGCTCCTTTTTACCCTGCTGTTCATTAAAATTGCAACACCATGAAAGAAAACAAATACAAAAAAGATATTTAATGTACATTATGGCATGAAGACAAAATGACTAATTTTGTAAGCAGTTTGGGGGGTTTACAGGGTGCGAAATTAGTAGAAACAGCAAAACGGGTAAGGCGTGAAGTCGAACTGGGCTTGGATGATAGAATCGAGCAACTAATTCCATGCTGCTTCAAGTCTATGCCACACTCCATCAACAGTATTAACAACAGAGGTGTGGCGGGCTAGTCTCTCAGCAACCAATGACCAGATGTTTTTAATGGGTGACAGATCTGGAGACCGTGCAAACCAGGGCAGCAATCGAATATCATGTGTATCAAGGAAAGTCAGAACAAGACGTGCAACATGTGGTCTTGCATTATCTTGTTGGAAGATGGCGTTTGGCAAGCCTCGAAGATAGGGCAAAACCACTGAACCTAAGATGTCAGAAATTTACCGATTTGCGTTCAAATTACCGTTGATCCGAACTAGAGATGCGCGCTTCGTGTACCCAATGGCTGCCCAAACCATCACACCAGGTGCAGGACCCATATGCGATATCGAACGCAAACAGGCGACGCGTGGTC
The DNA here is from genome assembly GCF_044657685.1 of Stegodyphus dumicola. Taxonomy (NCBI): domain Eukaryota; kingdom Metazoa; phylum Arthropoda; class Arachnida; order Araneae; family Eresidae; genus Stegodyphus; species Stegodyphus dumicola. The sequence continues at coordinate 123,793,932 of NC_140776.1, forward strand.
TCCTCGGAGCCTCCAGACACGTATACAGTCATCAGAATACTGCCCTCAAACCGGTATTCGTCTGAAAAGACGACATTGTGCCACTTCTATATCCAGCTTTGTCGTTCGGCGCACCGTCTCTCTCAATGGTACATTACCAAGGAAAGCCGAAGTAATGGTCGCCGTGCTGATAGTCCACGCTGCTGCAAACATGGGCACACCGTAGGAGAGGATACTGCGCCTGCTGCAAACATGCCTATTCTCTGACTAATGGTCCGTGATGTAGTCGTACTGTTTTGCAGGGCTGATCTCACAATATATCTGTCCTTCAGGCGTTATTCATGGGAGGGCGTTCAGATCCTGCATGCCGTTCAGTATGACCCTCAGCAACCCACTGATTCCATATTCGCATGACAGTAGTTGGATGTCGACCTGTGCGACGGGTGATATCAGGGAACGATAATCCACACTCTCGATAGGCAATAATTCTGCATCTATCGAATTCCGACCTTGCTGGGAAGCATTTCTTCTTTTTATTTGAGGCATAATACGATATTCTGAGTAAACTCCGACCTTACAAAGCGCTTTCCGAATGAGAAATCTCTACACAACTTTTCTTTTATGCAGTCCGTCAAATGTCGTTTCTCCCTCTTGCGTCGTCTAAATACGCTGAAATACTAATCATTTGCATTTCCCAAACTCTTCTTCCTTTCATGTGATTTTGACGTTCCTCAGATCATTCCTTCCTGGTTTGCAATTTTGATGGCCAGCAGTGTATTACTGTTTCATCAGTCAGAGGCCAAGCGCCCCAAATCCACAAGCCAATCAATTAGTAAGATGAAAACAATCACTACGTGGATCAATCCATTTCAAGATTTAGGGAAGTTTGTTTTCTGAACGTCTTGATGAAGGGAAAAATTACCTGAATACTCAAAAAATATTCAGAACCTTGCGCTAAAAAGCTATGTAGGGAAATACACGAGTCAATACGATAAATCTCGACCTGCTGATTATGATATGTAACAGAAAAAAAAAAAAAAAAAAAAAAATGCTGAAAATTTTTAAATTGAGTACATAGCTACAACTGAATAACATAAAACTAATGCATACTAACCTGTTTACAAAATGTGATAATATCATGCCACTGCAATCGAGCAAAGTTTTCTTCTACGTTTCTTAACTCTTCTGTAAGCTCACTCTCACCCTGACAGGAAGCAGAGGTATCTGGTTTTGCAGAATCGGGTCGTAAGGATATTATGCTACGTGACGTTTGACACATTTCACACATAACCCTTGAAGAGGCATTTATAAATGTACAAGATGAACACTCCCAACTGCCACTTTCATTATTTCCTCGGTTTCTCCTTAACGTCCTATTTGATGGCTGGGATCGATGCGAGTCATCAGCGTTATCATACCTACATGTATTGCAAACTCGACATTCTGAAACTGAATGATGATTGCGAAGAGTACAACTACGACACACCCAACTCTCATTTGGTTTAAGTGTCCTATATTGTTTGCTACTAGTACTGTTTAATTTAGATCCACCACAAGCACAGCAAAATCGCTCGTTTGATGAATTAATCAGGGTACACTTCACACACGTCCACTGATCCAATATTGGGACACCAAGCAGTTGGCTCAAATGACGGCCAGAATCAGCTGATCCACCCCGCGAATATTCTTCATTGCTTATCACATTTTGGTCAGAAATTTTGTTGGAGTTAATTACAGATGCAGCTGCAGTATCACAACTCTGGCAGACTGTTGCCCAAACTGGATTAAAAGTAAATGAACAATGATTGCAAGCCCAAGTTTCTTCTGAAGCAGACATTCTAGTTAAATCGTCGCCGCACAAAACATCAGTTTTAGGAGAAGAAAGATCAGAACTGTGACCATTCAGAAGTGACCCTCTTTTCATAGGCACTCGTTGACAATTCGCACTGCTCGGAACCTCAGAAAACGACTTACTTCTTCTCGAAAGAGGAGGACTCCTGTTTTGTACATCGGGATTATTATTATTTAAGGAATTTTTTAATTCTGATAAATAACCTAAGCTAAAAGCATTGCGCGGTAGTGTTGTAGGAATGTTTGGTTTTCTAGGAGTTTCGCAAATCTCGCACCTCGTTAGACTAGGAGAATTATCGTACGTACACCTTTTGCAAGCCCACGGTACTTCATTTTCAGCCTCTGGATCAATTAGCATAACATCATCAGCTGAATGTGCGACATTTACAGAGTTATCACCATTTTCTTCTTGTTCTCTCAAAGCAGGGGATCCATCTGAATTATGGCGGCTAAGTTTTGCTTTAGTCCTCTTGGATGTAGATCGTTGTCTTTTTGGCGAACGGTTATGTGAAAAGTCTATTCGTTTAGTAGGCACAGACCGACAATTAAGGAATTCTGTCAGCTCATTAGTACTTACGTAACTAACATTGCTATGCTTGGCTGTCTCGCAAATAATACACTGATTAGTAGAAGGAATATTGAGAAATTGGCAATTTTCACAGGTCCATTTGCTATCAAGTTTGGGTAGGTGCCTCGGTGAAATGAAATGAGCCGCTATGAATGGATCACAATCATCGCTTTCAATTAATGAATTCTGTACACCGTTAAATTTAGATAAGCCTTTCTGAGGTGAAATCCCATAAGCTCCAAAATACCTCAAATCTTCAAATGTATCGGGAGTTTTGTTTTTTAGATGATTTATTTTCCTTCTAGAATTGCATAAAATACAGTTATCAGTGGTAGAAGGGTTATAATTATGACAGTGATGGCAAAACCAGCGAAAAATGTAGTCTGCATTTTGAGCGGAAGAATTATGACTAGATGCAATATCGACTCCTGAATCAGGGGTAGGCGTTGAAGGTAGATCGTTTTCAACAGAATTAGACAAGTCCGGGCTCTCACCCTTCCTGTAAGCACAAATAACACATTCAGAACAAGTTTCGAGATTCAAGAAAAAACACTGAGAACATTTCCATTTCGGAGTCTTTTTCCTAATGCACTTTACAAATGTCTTTTCTAAAAAATTTATTTTATCTTTCTTTCTTTCATCTGTAGCAGAAAGTTTAATATTATTATCACCACTAGCTTCTTCTTTAATTGAATCAGAAAGGTTTACAAAGAGATGAGAAAGAGCAACTCCTGGAGCTTGGTTTATTTCAAGCAATGGCATGCCATGCCAGCTCACGCTGCGATTCTTTACACGGTTCCCGGCATCATTCTCGTTACTCGTTGATACAGACTTTTTCAATGCCTTTTCTTTTTTACCACGCAGCTGAGCTTTAGGGGAAAACCTGATGAAGAGAAAAAGAAAATTATCTAAACGTTTCCAAAATTAACTATAGCATATCACACATGGAAAGTGCACACATTTAAACAAATTCAGTGGATTACAAAACATATCATAACTCGTACACATGAAAATTAAGTGTAATCTTCACTTAAGCGATTTGCTTACAATCAAAGATATCATAAATACATGCTTTATGAAGTGTTGTTACGAAACATAATCTGCAAAAGAGATTGTGACGGTAAGGATGACTAATCAGGTACTCGGTCCAGAAGCGCGCTTTGGCCTCGCGGTAAAATATTCGGTTTCTATGCGATAAATCCCAATTCGACACCGTAAGTCCTCCATCACCCTGACCACCAGGCATTGAGGTCATACGACGCTGCAACTTCTCATCCTTGTCAATAGGTTATAAGGTATTTCTCCCACCTTCTTGGCGTGCCTTCGTGGTTCTGCACGCTGGGCCGGTATTTTAGAAGTCCGTGGTTCGATTCTCGGCGAAGGCAGTCCCTAATTTTTCATCTTTCCTGCTTCCAATTAATCTAATGACTCTACGGTGGCGCCCGAAATAAAAGGGGTTGTGGATAATGATTCTCCTTACCCAGGATTTGGCGATTGGATTCCCTAAAAACCCCAGTCGCCTTTTAAAAAGGGGAGTATATAAATATTTCTCCCGCTTTCCTAGCGTGCCTTCGTGGTGTAGTGGTTCTGCACGCTGGGCCGGTATTCTAGAGGTCCTTGGTTCGATTCCCGGCGAAGGCGATTGCTAATTTTTCATCTCTCTTGCTTCTAAAAAAATCCTAATGTCTCTACAAGGTGGCATCACGAGATAACAACTATATCAAAACGCCAGCAAACACCGAGGCCCGTCATAAACTCATGTTTGGACAATTGACTAATACGTATTGTAAACATTACTATAAACATAACAGATAATTTTTAGAATTAAAATTTTTAGTTTTTTTTTTTTTTTTTTTTTAATTTCAAGAAAAACGAGACTTACGCAAGTAATTAATTAAAAACTCGAATTATATAAAAATCATTGCTTGAGTCAGTATATTAATTCGCCCAAAATAATACTGCAGTAATTAATAATTCTATTTAAAAGTTATTTAGGTAGGAATTATTAAGCTATACGTATGGTCAGAATATTCCATAAATGATTGTAAAACATATTCAAAAAGGACTTCTTTCGTGACGTCTGTATATCTGTACGTGTGTATCTTATAGAACTCAAAAAGGATTAGCCGCAGAATGCTGAAATTTTGTATATGGGGCTGCTGTAACATCTAGTTGCGCACCTCCCTTTTTTACTGCAATCCGCAGTAACAAAAATACATCAACACATATCCAACCCCTTACACAGCTTAACAATCCTTACTCGGCCTTTATTTTCGCAATTGCTGGTCAGAATCACGTTCTTCCAATTACAGAAATGCTTAAAAAGATGAAAATATTGATATGTTTGCAATGTCAAATAAAAAAAGGGGGGAGAAACTGGGACAAGTAACGAAATCTAACTTCTAATACGGTCTCCCGATTTCTGTGCTTACATTTGGGTAAGTTTTATACTCGTTATGAAAAAAAAAATCAAATTATAAGAAGTTTTACTCCGACAAAAACTGAGAGAGATATTTAACTTTAAAATTTACAACTTTTGACGTGTTTTCAACTTGCCTTCAGGGAACGTTATTTAAGTTAGAATAATTCGAGGAAATAAGTTTAAATGAAGTGCAGTAAAAAATGCGTATAATTTAATAGAACGTATGCCTGAGATATCAATCAGATTAAAGTTTTACGTAATAAGCATAGCAGTTCTCAGGTATCTTGTATATAAGGTATCAATAATATAAATTCCAATATATATGGCAAATATTTCAACATAAATAAAAATTAATATTCTATTGAAGCAAATAAAGAAAACCAAACTGAAGTCATAAATAATTTGACACTAATATAAATTTATATTATACATATTTCGCCAGACACAGGCAATACACGTATTTTATTCAAAAACAAGGGAGAGCTGCAGCACAGTAAACACCTAATATCCGTCAACCTTTTAACCGTCAGTTTATATTATCCAGCAGCATCTGCACCAGTTAGATAAAATAACCACTGAATAACTTATTTTTAACTCAAATCGAAAAAACTGGAAACACCAGAATACCAAAACGCCACCACGTGTCGGCTGACAAACTTAATTTATCGACTTATAAAAGTTCTCCGTTTTTCCTTTAGTCATATGGCCTGGCGTACAAGCATACAGTGACAGATATTTTATTCATTCTAAAACTATCCTTTTTACTCCTTCAACAGCAATCCAGCACATAAGCTCAGTCCATATCTTTATGACTCTGAAAGTATAAACGCTTTGACAATAAATACACTGCTCTCCAAAATTTACGGAACAGCATGCTTTTGTGTTTAATTTGAGAATGAAGCAACATAGAATGTTTCTAAAGTTCTGTTTTTTGAATGTTTCTAAAGTACGATTTTGCGTCAACACAAACATGAATTACAGCAAAAAAACTGCACTCTTGGCAGAGAAATCCAATCTTGAAGAAACAGTATATCACAGTTTTTTGAGAAAAAATGGGGTGATAACATCACAAAAATGGGTTCTTATAATGTGTCCACCCCTAACTACAGTACATTGGCGGCCACGACGTTCCATGCTGTCAATTAAGTTGTCGGTCAGAGAAATGGGAAGCAACGATCGGATACGGAGTAATCCTTGTTCAAGCTCATCTAACGACCTTGGAGAAGGACTTAAAGAAGCAACCTGTCTTCCAAGGTAGTCCCAAAGATGATTTATCGGATTCAGGCCTGGGAATTGAGCTGGCCATTCTATCCGCTCCATACCGTGACCTTCAAGATATTCTTCAGCAACTCGAAATCGCGGGCGCGCATTGTCGTCCATCAGAAGAAATCCAGGAGCAATAGCAGCGGCATATGGGCGGACATATTGATCAAGGATCTCTTCTCGATATCTCACACCAGTCGAAGTTCCTCCATGGAACACATGCAGGCCAGTGTAACGACCAAGAAAGATCCCATTATTCACCACCTCTATAACTGTGTCTTTGGATGTGGGATTGGTTATATATGATGCGTTGTTCCCTCCAGATCAGCTGACGACCTGAGTCACTCTACATTGTGAACTTGGATTCGTCTGTGAAGAGAACAGACGTCCATTGTTGACTGGTTCAGGAGACGTGTTCTCTTGCCCAACATAAACGGGCACCTCTGTGTTCTCGGGTCAAGGGGACACAAACAACTGGTCGTCTTGCATACAGATCCCTGTTATGCAGGCGTCTGCGCTCTGTAGTAGTTGAGATTCTTGTTTCTGTTGCCACTAAATGATCTGCCATGAGCTGAGGCACACTAAAGTTACTTCTCCTTCGGAGTCAAAGAGCTAAATAAATAACGATCTCCCGCAGGTGTTGTAACTCTAGGTCAGCCTGGAAAATGTCTTTTAGGCACAGAATCCTCGGATTCAAACTGATTCCATAGAGGGTGGACACCACTTACAAGAGATATTGAGATGTCTACCAGCATCAGCTTGTGACATCCCCATTTCCATCCATCCCATAGCCAAGGACAGAAGAAGAAGGAGAAGTCTTTTGCCCACCACCTCAACGAATCGGGCAAACGACTTCTCCTAGACATTGATAGACCCACCTGGATATTGTCAGCAAAACTGCTAATAACAATTGAAGATCAACACTAGTGAACAAAATTACAATTTTTGCCATTTTCTCCAACGCCTATATAAGTATTCCTTTCTATAAAATAAATGGAGCAATTATTGTTTTTGTACATATTTTTTCTAAACTTCGTTACTAGCATGCATATAAACTTTGAATTTAAATCTTACTGATATCATTATAAAAATAATGGTGAGCCTTCAAAAATGTGCTGTTCCTTAACTTTTGGAGGGCAGTGTAGATATTGAAGTATATTCGCACGCTGCACAAAATTGCTTTGGATGATGCATGCCCGCAAATCTTGAGACCTGTGTTGTACGGTATAATGAATATTTTTAAGGGATGGTAGGAATAAAAGTCATTTTCCAACAAAGCAATCAAAAACTTTTTATAGTTTCAAACTTTAAAATGAAAATTACCAGCATAGATCTGTATAAAGCGTACAATAAGGAAATCCCACTTTTGGAAAGGAATATGAATTTATTAATAGATTCAGCGAAATCACATATAATTATGTGATGATTCCACAATATTTATGATGAGTAAAAAAGTAGACTTTATGATGATAATGTGCGTTTATTAAATTTCGGAAACAGGGTAAGGATCTTTATGATCATCTTCTTTAGAAACTCAAGCGAACCCAAAATTAAAGGTTTTTTTCCACTTTCCTTAGCATTTTTTTCCATATTATTGTAAATACGTTTTGCAGTTTGCGATGCCACAGAAAATCAGCACAAAATTTTTCTCATTTTTTAACACTTCACAAGTGAAGATTCATTCTTATCATAAAACCTGGCAATCTATATACAACTTAAAAAATTTCTCGAAGTGATGCCAGATGTCTTATTTATCTACCACCTACAAATGCAGTTACAGACTGAAATAAATTACTGGTTTCAAGACCCTGGTTTGGTAAAAGACGAAATTCGTTTTTGCTTTTGGATCTATTTTCTTATGTGTATAATTGAAGTTTACAATGAAAATAGCCCACTCCACTTCTGTTAGGGATTTTCTTAGGAAACTCTTCTTCGCTTTCAACAGCCACTTTTGAAGATTATACTTATTCTGTTTTTACTCCAAAGGGGCTTTGTCCCTGAGGTAATATTGTTTTCGTTTTGCGATTTTGCGTCGAATCACTGTGAATGTCTGTTTCCCTTTTCAAACTGTTGCCCTCCCAAATATTACCGCCCTCTATTATAATTGAAGAAATTAAATTATGAAGAATCTGCATAAATGTATGTATGTTTCTCGCATTGTGATAAAACAACGGTACCTAGAGCCATCAAATTTTGAATGACGTAATCCTACTGCAAATAATGGGAATCTGGAAACCCAAATTTGAAATTTGTTTTATTATCGACTTCATACTTTGTAAAACTTTAACGCATTTTTGATTAACAAACTCAAAGATTTCAACATGGGCAATGGCAACGTTGTACAGTAAGAACATTTTTATCTCCAGCGCGTGAGACTGTATCGGAAATTCTACAGATATGCTTAATTTAAAATTATTTTGCGATATTGTTGTTTAACTGAATTTTATGGTTTAAGAACATGATATTTTATAAATAAAGGTAACACACAAAATGTTTAAAAAATAACGCCCCTTTGGACGTAATTTAAAATCTGAATCCTTTCAAGTTTTCTTTTTATTACTTTTTTTTATTTACTTTTATTTTATTTAATTTTTTAGTCCAAAGAAGCAATTTGCCCTGAATGACCATTAATTTCGTTTCGACAATTTACGTTGAAAAGTAAATAGCGAATCACTTTTCAAATTGTTACTACCAAATATTATCGCCCTGTATTATATTTAAAGAAATTAAATAATGAAGAATCTGCATGAATGTATGTAACAAACTCAGCGATTTCAAAGCGAGCAATGGCAACACTAAAAAAATATCTCCAGCACGTGAGGCTGTGTATTAGAAATTCTAAAGATATGCTCTTTGAAATATTTTGTGATATTGCTGTTGAATTAAATTTTATGGTTTAAGTGGAAAGAATATGATATTTAATAAGTAAAGCTAACACGGAAAACATTAAAAAACATCCCTTTGGGCATAATAAAAAATCTTAAATTTTTCATATTTTTATTAGTCCAACGGGGCTTTAACCCTGAAGGACTATTGTTTTCGTTTTGCGATTTTGTGTTGGTTCACTATAAATCTCCGTTTCACTTTTCAAAACTGTTGCCACCAAATGTTAAGAGTCCTGCATTATACACTGGTTATCATAAATTAAGGAAAAATCACGATTACTGAAAAAGTTACATGTAGAATTTAACGAAACTTACCCACAATATACAACACATAGTAAGGTATCAAATAACATAAAAAGAAATTACCAGACAAAAATGGTAGTATAAGAAATTAGCACATGTATAAAATGAAAATCGAAGGTGTCAGTTTGCTATAGGAAAAGTACCTTCAATATGGAATATGGTCGCCTCTAGAAGCAATACAGCACATACTGCGATGTGTGATGCTTTCAATTATGCGGTCTATCAGTTCCATAGGAAGTGAGAGCCATTGCTCTTGCAAAGCAGTTGCAAGCGCGACAAGGGTCTAACGGGGCGGATTGAAAGCAGCTAGACGTCTCCCTAAAGCATCCAAACGTGCTCGATAGGATTCAAATCCGGGGATCGAGCTGGCCACTCCATGCGCATAATTGTTTCCTGTGAAGATAATCATCTGCGATGCGAGCCCTGTGTGGTCTTGCGTTGTTGAAAGCATCACCTATTATCCCGGCATATGGGCGCATATGCCGGGACACTGGCATATGCGCCCATATGCCGGACATCAAAGGATGGCATCTCTATAAATCTGAGCATTCACGGTTCCCCTTGGAAAGACATGGAGGTCTGTGTGTCCACCCAAAAAACATGCCACCCCACACACAGACACTGCCCCTTCCGTATGCATTTCTTTCACGGATGTTTGACGGATGATAATAGGGAAAGTGGGAGAAATACCTTAAAAGATCAGTATCAATGTTCGTAGTGGGTTCAAAATAATACGAAAAAAAGACAAAGTAACTGAACTATCAACAGTAACCATGTTATGATCAATATTTTCTAAATCGAGGAAAGCAGATACAGAACTTGAGGCGAATAATAGTGGCCGCCTTGATAATTTTAGTAGTGGAAGAAAACTCTATAAGTTTGTGTATATCCAGGAAGTGTTCTTTTGGAACAATGAGGTTCTTAAATAAGAGCAACATTAGTGTCAGCACTCTCCATATAAAGAATTAATGGCCGCGTGGAAACTTTAGATTTATGGTAGACGGCGGCAAGTTGCGCTGATGACTCTGTGTAAGGATTAGTAACTGACTAAGTTGCTATTTTGTTTAGTACATTTGTTGAGGTTGCGTATTATTACAGAATTTTTTGAACTTACTGGATTTTTGAACACCAAATACATTTATTACAAATTATGAGAAGCTCTACTACATGCACATATTAACACGGAAAGTATAGAACAATTATTGTGGTATAGTCCCTGTTACGTGAGGATCCTGCTAACGCTAGTCTCTCTAGTCGAGAGTTCCAGAGCATTCTGGCGTGTTGTTCGGTTGGGAACAATCTGCAGACTGAATTAGCCATGCCTACTTAATTTTTCAGTTGTATTTTACTACCTCTGATTCGTTATATCTGGAACGATATCAGAGGAGAAATAAGATCACTTGTTCGTCAGCTTTCCTGAAATCAAGAAGCTTTCACGACAGACACAGTGTAGAACGCTAAAATCTTTTGACACTGGTCGTGAAGTTATGTCTCTTGCACTGTCAACCGGAACGAATTATTGTCGTGTTTCGTGTCGAATTACGAACGGATTTTGTTATCTCTGTGTGATCCACCGCAGATTTATGCAAATTTTTCTGAACAACACGTAGGGAATGAGAGGATATATTACCTACAGTTAAGTTTGAGAAATATCATATTTTTAAAAAACTCATGTGAATTACGGCAATTTGAAATATTGCCGTAATTCACATATATCATGATTAATATCAACATTTTGCTAACATTCTTAATTTTTCAATTAAACTGAACACAGTTTGCACATATCTGAATAAGCCTGATCACATTCTGCTCCGATACACCTAAAGCACATTAGCGAATTTCTGTACTCAGAAGCTTTGCGATTATATGGTAAGGATTTAAGCCAACGATTTAAGACAACAAAATCCTGTTTTACACAGATTTTAGTCTTGAAGATATCACTATTTCTTACAACATGTTGCAGTCGTTTCGATTGCAATTAATGAGTTATGAGATGTATAACTCATTAATTCAGGATTCTGCTCTTTCAGCGCAATTCTTAATTCTGCCTCACTGATATTATTTGGAACATTTTTGAGAAGAAGCGTTTACCTTTAGCAGAAGCTAAATTAGGTTCATTCAATAAAGCTTATTGAAACTTTTTCTTTTCTTATTCTGGGTTTGCGTTGTTAAAAAAAATACGTTTGCAGTGATAGTTAGATTAGCAAACCAATGTTTCATCCAGAGCAAAGGGTATCAATCAGGGGGAGATTTTCCTTCATAGTTTCAAGAGAAGGGGGGAATGCGGTAAGCCTTTTATTTAGCTGTTAAGTAAATATTTAGTTTTAGTTTATCTCTACCATTAAATAGTGAAGAACCTGTATGTATGTATGTATGAATACTCCTCGTGCTGCGGAAAACGACGGCACCTAGAACCAACCCAGTTTTGAATAGTCCATCAACCTTACATGTGCATCTCCAGAATTTTGAATTTCAAATTTGTTTCTGATTTACTTTATTTTTGTAAATTTTAATGACTTTCTGATTAATAAACTCAGCGACTTGAAAGCCAGCAGTGGCAATACTGCTCAAAAACAATTTTATCTTTGGTACGACACACTGTTGCCACTCATGAAAAAATTAATAACTTTTGAATTTAACCAGTCAATAACCAATAAACGAAGTCCTTAAAAAATTTTTTTTCTAGTTTTTAATCGGACTGATTTAAACAAAAATGGATTTAAGTGATGAGGTGTCTAATAAATATTAAATATTTTTATGAGATGACACTAGCTGGATTAATTTAAACCATTATATATTTTTCCTTTATTATTATAATTTAAGAGCCTGGCCGCAGAAACGGCCAGTCGCTAAAAATTTTATCGCTGGTGATGCCAGATATTTTATTTCACTGTCACTTACATCGCGTTTGTAGACCTTGATCTGATAATAGTTGAAATTATTATTATTTTTTTTCTTTTGATATATTTTTCTTGGTTATGTATCATGTTTGTAATAAAATATCCCGCTGTGATTGTATTAGGAACCTTCTTAGGAAACTTTTGTTTGCTTCTAACAGGCATCTTGGTTAACTTTGTTTAAAAAAAAAAATTTAAAAAAAAGTCCCCTGTAACGATAAGATTTGGTCTGATTATATATTTTCTTCAGATAACGTTTCTTAGCCATAAATTTCTACTATAACGGCATAGAAATTATAATTCTTTTTCTTGATGTGCGTTTATAAAATGCATTCTAAAATTAGATGTGATTAATATTTTTTAGCAATACTCCTATAGTTCAACACATGAAAATTTATGAGACAGACACTTAAAATAACACTTGAGCCATTTTTAAGCATTTTTTTTTTTTTACTTCACTTTTGTAATTAAAAATTGCACGTTATACAAAAAAGTGATGTTATTTGTTCAAAAGAAAACTAATCTCATCAGAAAAAATTTAATTATAGTAAAATTTAATCAGTTTTCTGAACCGTTCTGCATTTCTGATATTTGCAGAATTTCAATAATATTGCCCATATCATCGCTAAATAAAATATTCCCATATAAATCTTTTATTAAAACTAGCCGGCCAGTTCTTTCTGTCACTAACTGTTTTTCTATTTTGGGACGATATAAATATCTAGTGGTGGTTTTAGGGACAGCTCTCACATATATTTGAATTCAAACATGCATCTCCTGCTGCCATGAAACTTGGCTATTTCCCGTTATAGTAAAAAGAATCGTCACGAAAATGGCAACTTTCCCTTTTTAAGCATTATATACTCAATATGTGTATTTCCCACCTTATCTATAAATCAATATCTCCTAGTTACAAGTAAACGACTTATTTAATGCAAACAGCTGCAATTTTTACTTAAGGAAAATTAATACGTTTATTTTCCTCATACAAAGTGAAGACCATTTACAAGAATTAAATAGCCTCTATTATTTAACCGTAACTAGCCGCCTAAACGGCGAGCAACCTAAAATAGTTATTATAAGAAAGAAAAATATTTATAATACATAAGGGAAAAAAAAAAAAAAAAAACCGAAAGCTTTCAGATTTTATATTACGGCCAAAGAAGCGTTTTTTTCATTCACACATATACATGTTTCGAGAGCATTTGGGTCTCTTTGGGCTAAAAATATTAAAAAACTACATATCTTTAAAATTTCTGATAGATAGTTTCGCGCCCTAGCGATCAAAATGGTACCCCCCGCCGTACAGTGTTGCCATTGTTCGCTCCGAAACCGTTGAGTTTGCTAATCAAAAATTTGTTAAAATTTTATAAAATAGATAATAAAACAAATTCCAAATTCGGGCTTCCCCGTGCTCGTACTCGGATAGAGGATTACGTTATTCAAAATTTGATGGCGCAAGGTACGTCATTTTTTCACAATACGAGAAAAATACATACATTCCTGAAGATTCTTCATTATTTAATTTCTTTAAATATAATACATGGCGATAATATTTCGTGGCAACAATGTGAAAGTGATGCAATGCTTTCAGCGATACAAAGCAAAATGCCGTTTCGAGACTAATATCCCTTCTGGGGTAACGCCCCTTTGGGCTAATAATGTATTTGTCTTAAAAATATTTAATATGTCTAATTATAGATTTCATGATTTTATCAATCAGATTAAAAAGCATAAAAAATATTCTTAAGAACAGCTTTTATTGCTTTTAAATCGCTTCGTATATTACCCAATAACAGATTTATTTTGAAAGTTAAATATCTTAGGCTTCACTGAATGGCAACACACTGGAGCGTGGAAAATAAAAGTATTTATTTTATTTCAGACAATGGCAACACAAAGCTTTTAAATAGTCAAGCTCGTTGATTAAAACTGAAAAATAAATATTTTACGTTTTGCCAAATGGCAACAGTCCGGCGCGCTGGAGATAAAAATGATTTATTTGGAATCCTTCACGAACTGGAGAAAACGGCGTTCGCCGAAATCCTCATCTCCTTTCTTCTTGCTTAAAAGCAAGATTGCTAGAGATTTATTTGGAACAGTGTTGTTACTGCTCGCTTTTAAATCTCTGAGTTTGTTAATCAAAAATTCATTAAATTTGCACATATAAAATAAATTAAAAAAAAAAAATTCGAAATTTAAAATTTGGGCTTTCAGGTGAATATGTCTGGCGCAGGATTATTTAATACTCGTTTTTTCTACAATGCGTGGGACATAATACATGCAGATTCTTCATTATATTAAAAAATCTGATGTGGACACCACATGACTTCCTTGTACGGAATATTAAATTATACGCATTTTTTCTTGAATTTCATTTAAATTGATTGGATTGAATGAAATCTACTTCGTCGACAGCGCATAAACCACAATAGAATAAATGCACTCTTTAAAATTCACTATATTTGTTTACTATAACGACTCTCTGAATGCACAAAATTTATATCATTTGAAGAATTATCTTATCGTTGCCACATATTCTATTCAAATACTATAATATAGCTAGAACGATGTATGAGAGAAATTAAGCAAACAAAACAGAAAAGAAACAGTTTTTCACAGACGATTTAGTATTTCTCATTCAATTAATTCAGTTCTCACTTCGCGACAAAACAAAAATAAAAACTAAAAATATCCGTATTAAAAATTACGAAGTAAATCTTAAACACTTATTTCCTCGAATAAATTCCAGAATGAATTAAGCATGATTTAATTCGCAATAATAAATGAAGGCGTTATTTTTGTTGTTGCGAAGCTTAGTCTCTCTAGATTGGCAACAAATCTACAATTCTGCTGTTTCAAATGTAAACAAATATGTCCGCCATGTTATTTAAAACTTAACCGCACTTAAACAGCTTTTAAATTGTTGATAATTGTACAAATATTGCTTCCAGAATTACGAAAGGCATAAAAACCTTAACCGGAAGATAAGAACAACATAATTCAATCATTTTTAAAGCAAAAAATGTACAATTTACAAACATATAAGAGTAAAGAAACTAAGATCACTGTGCCGAGTAACAAAGTGGATATATATATAAATATAGTATTTATATACGTTTGGTGCGGCCGATTGCAACCAAAATACGCGGTGCACATCTACATGCTATAGCAGTCCTATATACAAAATTTCAACGTTCTGAGGCTACTCGTTTTCGAGTTATGCGAGGTACGTACGTTCGTACAGACGCCACGAAAAATTCTCTTCAGAATTAATTTTAAAGCAGTTTTATTATTTCTTTGGAGGAAACGAGTATTTTATTCTGTCCTTACGTACAGATATCACGCAAAAACATCGTTAAATTGCATTCGATAGCGGTCAAAATGGATATTTTCGTTGAAATATGCTGCCTGAAACTTTTCGCGATTACAATACTTCCTTTTTACTTCGTACAAGGAAGTAAAAAAGCGAGCAAACTTCTCATTATCCAACATACCTTGAAAGTATAATTTCTTTACGAAATACAATTATCGTTATTTTTACTGAATTGTGCGTTTCATTTAAAATACTTTATCCATCTAAATATGTTATACAGTGTACTGTGTATCTCTGTTATAGAAATAAAAGATAAATTACGTACTGATTTCAATACGCTGTAATTAATGAATGTCTAGCATGAGGCCAAAATATTTATTTTAGTTCATCTACTTGAAAATAATCCACTTTTGGTAATTCCGTATTATTCTACCGTAATTTAGCTCCGTTTATGTCGCATAATGGGACTGCATTTCAAACTAAGAGGGTGAAAAAGTTCTCCGTAAACCGTCGTTTAACCTATAACTAATTCCAAATGGTTTGTTTCGCCAGGTGAAATGGAGCATAAAATTTGCAACTAGTATCGTCTCAAAACTCACAATCCGTATCGAGTCATTCAAGGGTACACTTAGCCTCGAAATCTCCTTCAAGTTCAGGGTTGAGTGTTTTTAAAAATTAAATACTTTTTTTCTATCCTGAAAAAATGTGAATCATTTCTTAAATTTTTTTCTGATACGAATGGTATAACGTCTAATTTCGGGCTAAATATATAATTCAAAATAAAACAGTAATTTGCAATTTGTGACTGCGTACAGCGTTCCTAAAAGTAGAACGTTGGTACCATTGGATTACTTGATTGTGGTTAACTGTTTACGGCTCCAAACTGCAAATAATATCAAACTGCATTCCGCAAATAATATCAACTTCAAACAAATAATATCCTCCAAACTGCATTACGTGGAATTCTGAGATACCATGGGATCCTAAGGTTTGGTTTTGGTTTGGTTTATTTAATTATGGCAAAGCACACTAGGGCTATCTGCCTAAGGGGAGGGATGCCTTCGTGGAGGACTTTCTAAGGGAAACTGGCTCGTATACACGTTACACATGGGGAAAACCACGAAAACGCCCATGCAGCCCGCCCGTTCGCGGGATTCGAAACTCGGACCGAACTACCAGTGTTCAGCGATTTTACCGCTCGGCCGGGGATCCTAAGCATTCAGTCAATAAAAAAAAAAAAAAAAAAAAAAAAAAAAAAAAAAAAAACAATATTTCTAAAATAGTTTTGAAAGTCATATGAACCGCAAGAAATTGAATATTTTTGTCACTCACTGTTACTGCTACCTAAAATAATTCTGAGATCAATAATACAGAAGATGTTTTACACATTTTTAGTTGGTTTGGTTTATTAGATTACGGCAAAGCACTCGAGCCTTCGTGGAGCCTCGAGCACTCACTATCTGCCTTAAGCCTTCGTGGAGGACTTTTTAAGTACACATTTTTACAATAATTTTTTTATGAAGAATTAAAAAATGAGAAATATCGTCCGCAACTTTTAAACTGATTCTTCTTTCAAAATGCGCATGTATATAAGCTGTGAGGTTGAAGGATATGTTACTGAGTTTTCCAAAAAGAAATATTTCTATTTCATAACTCAGAAATGTTGTGAAATACATGGCATTAAAATTTCTAAGAGCAAAATAAACAATAAAATATTAGGAAAGCTAATAAAAAAATGTCCCTTTTGTTGCAATTTAGAAAGGGAAAATCCGCCAATCGTTACTTTTACATGAAAAGAAGATTCCAAACTAATACTCGAAAAATGTATATACTGTTTCTAAAGTTAAATCACTGGTAAAAACAAAAAATCTGCCGATGGAGAAAGCAATTGCAAAGTCTTTATCTACATTTGCAGCAACAATAAATAAATATTTACAACTTTAAAATGTTAAAATACATAATGTTTATTAGCTTCGAAAATAAAATTCCGCCTCTAATTTCTGCTGCTCCATGTGCCTACCTTAAATTCTAAAAATTTTGCTGCTCGGTGCTTCGCTAAGTTTTAAGCATTTTGCCACCAAATGTGGCCGCATAGGTTGCACTGGTTCTGGCGGTGACCCTGCACATGCAGAAAAATACACAGCCTGCTCGTTCGATGGACTCTGATGGCATTATACGCGTTTAGTCGTCTTATGTACACGGCCACTGTTGAAGCATTGGATTATGGCAAAACATATAATGATTATCTGCATATGAGGAAGAATGTCTTCAGAGAAGAATTTTCCGAGGGAAACTGCCCATATTTAAGTTACCATGTAAGTAAAACAACAAAACTTCAAACAGCTATTTATACCGTCAGCGTTAGGAATAGAACTCACGAAAGAATGAATACCGGTGTTTTGCCATTTTAATCACTTTGGCCATCAACAGAACGGTATATTATTTCCATCTGCTTACCAGGGAGCGAGTAGATACAACACTTGAACAACGTATTCAAAAACTAAAGGCAAAGTTGGCTGCATAAGAATTTCCATGTTTTTACTCATGCGTAGCGCGAATGTTAACAGTTTCTCCCCCCAAACACCTTAATTTGTTTCTACTTTAAA
Source organism: Stegodyphus dumicola (assembly GCF_044657685.1). NCBI lineage: Eukaryota > Metazoa > Arthropoda > Arachnida > Araneae > Eresidae > Stegodyphus > Stegodyphus dumicola. Next base: position 123,812,022 of record NC_140776.1, read on the forward strand.
CAAATTATATTAGATAAATAATTTTCCCTCTCCCTATGATAATTCCTGTCATATGAGATATTTTTTTACTTTCGTCTAAATTTATTTTATTAGGATACAATATACAAAAACTGCTATCAAAACTTCGCAAAATGTGTTTGAAATTATTTAGTAATTAACTTTCATTATATCGTACAACACCTTCGAATATATCTCCAAATGCAATAAACAGCAATCCCAGCATCGTTCCTGTTGATTTTAAGCACAGAAATTCTGATCGAATTTAAATATACTTAAATCTGTTTTTGTGCGGTGGATAGGGACTGCATTAAAAAAAACGCACAAAACTTTACGAGTAGCAATTTAATTTTTTTTTTTTTTTTCAGTTACCATGTAGTCCGTGATCAGTTTTTGCTACAACTGTTGTCTCGGTAGCCTGATATACAAGAATGACTCCTTTTTAATTGATTATTTATTTGATTGATAGCTTCGTCAATTATGTTCCAATTTGATTGAAATTTTCATATACCGCACCAAAAAAAAAAAAAAAAAAAAAAAAAGAGGGGGGGACCACACAAAAACAGGTTTGAGTGTACTAGTGTAATGCTGATGAACATTTTCTTGTGCCAGACACTTAGGATTTAGAATCTTCTCTTATGCAAGATATGAATGCGTAAAAGTCAATATTAAACGTATTTGAAGAAACTAATTTAAAGAAGCAATAATTTTAAATCTTAATAGTTCGATTTGCGCATGAATAAATTTTAAAAGATTTACAGAAAGCATCATTTGAAAGACCTACTTGGAAATTAAACAATTTTCAAAAAGGGGCATTATGACAACAAAGAAAAAAAGTAACTTAGAATTTTCTACAAACTATAAAACTACCACTATTTCGGAAATAATTTGATCACTAAAACAATTTACATATTGAGTTAATGATAAAATACAAAAGCCAGAAGACTTGTATAAAAGGGGGAAAATGCGATAATTATCACTGCAGTGGTTTTAAATCGAAACGTTAATTTAACTTCATTTTCTCATATACATATACATATTTTTAAATACAACTTTTTATGTTTATAATATTTTTTGTAATCGCAACTGTTATCGAGATTATAGTAATATTTTCTTAATAGTTCAGAATGGCAACAACAAAAATAGAAGAGCCAAAACAATGGTGACCTTATAAAAAATACGATAAGATGAAAACACAGTTCGATAGTGTAAAATTTTTAGAAATAAACAAATTATTAAAATAGCAAATAAATTATCGCTTACCGGTGGAAGCAAATATTTAAAACTTAGCGTATGGAAAACGGAAAACCCTTCTTCACAAGAACAGTACAAACATAGGCTTATCGACTTTCCGAATCTGACTATAAACCTGAGAATGACAAAAAAGCAATTCGATTTCATCAACTACCAAGTAAGCGAAGAAAATGCGTCACGTGACTATGGTAACCAGCCAGTAAAACGAAAACTATTGACCTGAAACAGAAATTGCTCTGTCAAGTTCAAGGCAGTGTGTTCTAGTCGCTTCCGTGGATCGTACAAAATCCATCGTAATTGAAAAAAAAAAAAAAAAAAAGCATTTTTTACTAAGCATCTTAAAATGTGCTGTGTTCTAGCGAAATGAATCTGAAATATGTGAAGAATGAAACTATGGCCTAGTTTTAATTCTACTATCAACTATCTCTAACAGTTGCTACCAAGGATAAACAAACAGGTCTGTTCGTTAACTCAAGAAAAGATGTTTCCCGTTTTGCGCCGAGATAAGCAAAATTTAATATTTCATATCGTTCTATGAATATTAAAACCACATGGTGTAGTCCTATCAATCTGAAAAACATTCACCAGTACAATGTTAATATTATTAGCCAGTTGTGCACCTAGTTACGGCAGACTGCTATGAAAAGTTGATATATAGTGCGCCTTCCTTAATATGATCACGTTTTCCCACTAGTATTTGGTATCATTAACCGAATGATCGACTTAAACGATGAGGAAAAGATGCCCTTCAAAACAGCAATGGAATTTAACTACTTTAATATAAATAAAAGAAACAAAGAAAATCTGAAAGGTATTCAGAATTTAACGTCGCACAGAGGATTTCTTAATGCTTTCGCTGTGAAAGCATTACAGTTACCAGTCTGCTTTTCCGCTCACTCCCGCTAATGCACTTTTTTTTAATTTTTTTATTGGGGGGGGGTCCGTTTAGCTTTAATTACGCATCTCTTTCTTCACAGTTAAGCCACATAGAATTCAAGGGCAAACTCCCAAAATATTTTTAAACAAATATCTTTAGATTTCTCCATACAGTGTTATGGGTTCTCATTACATTTTTTACATTCGCTATATTATTTCTTTTAAAACTAGCCGCTCTAGAGGCAAACGCCCAAAAGAGTGTATGATGATTTTAATAAGTCTAGGTAACATAATTTATAAAAATATTTTATATTTTCAATCCCACCCTGTTACCCGGCTTGGTGAGCTCAGTATTTTGATTCTTATATATTAGTAAATTGAGCATTTTTTGCTTTAAAAGTGGTTGAATCATCCGTTTAAAGTTTTTATGCAATAGTTGTAGAATTATCGACAGTTTAAAAGCAACACATATGTATCCACTCTGTTACCTTCCTTGGTGACCTCAGTTTTTTATTTTTATGTTCGTAAATTGTGCACTTTTCCCCTTTAAAAGTGATTGAACTATGTTGCTCTTGTATTTCAGTTAAGATTTCTATGCCTTTAGTTAATCTGCATGCAGTAGTTGTAGAATTATCAGCAATTTAAAAGTTTAAGTGGCGCTAGGCCTAATGAGGCCACCATTTACTTACATTTGAAACTCTTAGTAGAATACAGAATTAAGTAAGTTTGGGCACCAGCTTTCAGTGTCTTAGCTTATTGGGACCAAAAGTTAACTTTCAATTTAAAGCTGATCTTTTTGCCTGTTGGCCGAATTGCTTGTTTTTGCCCAGAAATTTTTCCTAATTTTAATTATAAAAATTCTTTTTTTAAACTGTTTTTAACTGTATTTTGGTGTTTTAGGCTTTTCTCTATTTTACAATTTTTAATAAAGGTGCTTTGAATTTTTATGTATTTTTGCCTTGCCGCGATATGAGAACTGAATTGATTGAATGAGAAATACACCTCTTATGAAATTCGAGGGAAGAAATTTAAATGAAATGCAGCAAAAAATACGCATAATTTAATAGGCCGTACAAGGAAGTCATGTGGTATTTATATCAGTTACTTTTCTCTTCGTTATCGATAATAAATACACCTTTTTCTTGTTACAGTCAATTTAGGTAAGCTCATACTTCACCGCGGGTCACAACGTATTTCCACATATCTCCTGTTTAATAGTTTTCACACAGGGTTTTAAAAATTGTTCTGCGTTCAGCCACATGTCTCGGCAAGAGCTGGTGAAGATTATATTTTTTAGCTTTTTTAAGTTGAAAATCTTGGTTTATTATTTTATTTATTGTTGCTACAGATGTATTTAAAGACTGTGCAATTGATTTCTCCATCGGCATATTTTCTCTTGTTACCAACAGTTAACTTTAGAAACAATAAACTCTTTTCGGGTATTCGTTTGGTCTTCTTTTCACGTAAAAGTAATGATTGACTTTTTTTCTTTTCCGCTTAATAATGTTGCCTATTTTGCACTTAGAAATTTTAATACTATACATTTCGCAATACTTTTGAACTATGGAACAGGAATATTTCTCTTCGGAAAGCACAAAAACTTATCCTTCAATTCACAGCTTGTTTACACGTGACATTTTGAAAGAAGAATATATTTAAATAAGACGACAATATGTCTCATTTGAAGTAATAAGCTGTTGCCATCTCTGATTCATTTTACTGTATCAGGATCATTATCAATATTGGTTTAATCACTGAAATAATTTCTCTCCGGACATTTGGTGACCCTAGTGTGCAGGACACTGCAATGTGCATATCTTAATGCATCGACATAATTTCCAGTGTAGAAGAGACTTTCTGCTATTTTAGTGTTTCCGGACAATGCGCTATGAAGTGTAAAAATGCCTGATACATATATTAACAGCAGTGATGTGCAGCTGGAAACAAGCAAAGTGAGTGTAAAGATTCCCCCGTTCTGGATTGATAGACCAGAGATATGGCTCTATACTGTTGAAGCCCAATTTAAAATTGCAGGAATTACATCAGAAGAAACTAAATTTAACTACTTAGTGGCTCAGCTGGGTCCTAAGTTTGTAGAAAATATATGGGACATTATCAACGATGAAACTTCAACTAAATATTCAGCAGCAAAAGAAAGGCTAACAAACTTATTTAAAGAGAGTGAAAATAAGCGCATTAAAAGATTATTGACTGGTTTAGAACTCGGCGATATGAAGCCAAGTCAACTGCTGCGAACGATGAGAACGCTTGGTGATAATAACGAGGTATCTGAGAAAGTGTTACGTGCTCTATGGATGGAAAAGTTGCCTAACACAGTCAGAAATATCCTGATAGTCAGTGATGAGAGTCTCGAAAAATTAGCCACAATGGCTGATAAAATTGCGGAAATGGGTCCACGTATGGAAGTTGCAAGTGCAAGTAATGATGCCCCCCCCCGCCAGTTAACGAACGTCTGGCCAAATATCTGCTTTGGAACAACAAATAGCTTCGCTCAGTGTACAACGTGCCAGATCACGAACTCATAGTCCCAGCCACAGCCATAGCAGTCGCAGCAGATCTTGGAAACGGTATAATCCAAAAGTGAAACTGTGCTATTTCTACTTTAAATTTGGGAAAAGGTTTTTCCGGAAACGTGTACCCCTCCTTGCAGCTGGAAACCGACGGAAAACTCCAGCCAGCAGTAGATTCGGCTGCTAGCTCTATCAGGTTCTATGTTCCTTCTTACCTTCTTCGGGAACATGCAAGGACCTGACTCGGAACAGAGAGCTTACTAAAGCTATGTTCACTAATTGTGGGAAGTAGACAGGATACACAAGAAGGGTATACAAAACCCTTTATTTTTCTCTATTTACAAAAACTTCCGTACTTCGGAATACACAGACCCGCTACTCGGGGTCTAACGTAAAAATATAAAAATAGAACTAAACTTTAATTTAACTTTAAAATAATACACGTGGAAGATTGGCCTTATATTAACAGGGAGCGTATGTAGTACAGAGAACTGTGAACACTACAATACGTTTAAAATTTATTAAGAGGATTAAAACCTCTGGCCTGGAAGGCAACAAGCAACTGCGTAACTTCTAAGGTAAGCGGCCTGCTTCGACTCACTGCTTCCTCCCTCTCGCTTGGCAAAAAGCCACAACTTAAATACTTGGCGTTCGTCAGACAAACTTTGCATAAAAACCTTAACGCTTATAATTCTGGCCGGAAGTAGAAAATAAGAAGTGATAGTAAAGATTTAAAATAAAATAAACGTTAGTAAAACTTAAGATCCTTACATACTTCCCGCCAGAGTTAATTAGTTTGAAACTGAGGTCTAAAACGACCTTGTTGAAAACTTTTAGCTCTAGAATCTAACGCGAGGCCAATCTTTTACAAATATTTTTCGCTAGAAACTAGAAATTTAAAAGAAAGAAATTTGTTTTTACCATAGCAGCTCCCAGGATACACAATTTTTTTTCATCTGTACTGCGTCTAAACAGGAGCTTTTATTCAATTCTGGTTCCTTCCAGAGATCTGGAAGGAAAACTAGTTTAATGAAATGTTACACAATGAAATGGCAAGTAACATATACAATTATACTTCTCTTAACATTCTTATTTCATTCATGACTATTTTAATTATCTCTCCCCGTGCTCTCTGACATGTGTTGTAAAAGAACACCAAACACGAATGTGTTTCTGTCTACGTGTTCCACACTTCCTCCTACAATCAAAACACTAACGTGTTAAAATTCAACATGCCAAGACCTCGTAACACACCCTAATTTCAACTCTAAACCCTGAGGTACTATTCTAAAAGTGTCTAACTCTGAAGTGTAGCGTCAGAGAGCCTAACTACATCGATCAACCTTTAACACATATTCACCATGATTTAATCTGTTTACAGTCACACGAATAAAAAAAAAAAATTAACATTCACTTTTACCATATCACGGTATTTCTTAACATTTAAAATAACAGTTCACATTGTATATAAGAACATATCAACATGCCGTTAATGTTACACATTTGAAAACATACATTAGTAGTACATTGTTAACTTCTATTCTTTTCAAAGCAAGTGCCAATTCTTTCTACATTGAAATACTACATTTCAAAAAGTCTTTCAGACTAAAACTTCTTTCTTGCTAGAATGTTTTAAATAAAATTTATACAATAACTTTTTACAATATTTAAGTCTTTACACAACGCTATTATACATCAACTTTAGTTTTACGCGCGAGTAAGTGAAAAACATAATACCAAAATCGGTAACAACTCATTTCTCGCCCTTTTGGCGATAAAGGTAGACCTCGCATGAGGTAAAACTTCTTGAAATCTGCCACTTGCAGTAAGAATGAAAGATTAACTTAAGTTTGCAAAGTAACATAAAATTTTACTTATCTTTGTGATATTCGGACATCCTTTTCTGGGCCCAGTCCTTAAAAGTATTGCAGATAGTAGTTTGATTTATCCTCCTTCTTGTACGGGCTCGCCCTTCAGTGCCTTCCTCTGGGAGCTTCCTTTTTTCATCAGTTCGGTCACCCTTCAATACCTTCTTTTTCTCCTCTGCTTGTGGTCTTGGCCGTTTGATGGCAGCTGGTCTTGGCGGAACCGGGAACCTTCTTTCGTGTTCCTGCTTGGACCTCGTTGCTGGCCGTTCAAATTTTCCTTGTAACTTTTCCTCCGCCGTTGATGGCCCTTCCGCAGTTCGGCGGCATTTGCTGCGGAGAGTCCTGTCGGATGAGTAGATCTTCCGTTTTAGAGCCGGGTTATAGTTGCCGTCATTTCTCCTGGTTCTCTTCACATACGTCGTCCTTCTCCCGTCTTCATTCTGGGGGTGTTCGTGAACTCCCTTTTCTGGACGGTGGAACGGCTTCTTTTTCTTGCTACCTTCAATTTTTCCGCGGGGAAATTTTCTTTTCACTTGCTCCTGCCTCTTAATGGCTTGCCCTTGTACTTGTCGTTTTTCCACCTCTGGAGCTTGCGCCTGCGGTGTCTGTCGTGCCGGATCCTGCAAAAGATCTGAAAATATTTGCATTTTATTACGATCGAAGTAGGGTTTGATTTGAGCAATGTTTGCGGAGCAGGTTTCACCATTTCTGGCTTTTAACACTACTACAGCGTGAGTTATTTTTTCTATAACATATGGTCCTTCAAATCGTGGAAAAAATTTGGCAGTTTTATCTTCTGGTGCTGAAGAAAGTGAATGCTTAATTTTTAAAACTTCATCCCCTACTTTATAAGTTACTCCCCGTCGTTTCAAATCATAATAGAGCTTCTGTTTTCTTTGTGCTACTTCCGTATTCTTCTTTGCTTCCTTAATTAGTTTTTCTATATCACCCATTTTAAATTCTGGGGCTCTTTGTTGCACATAAAATAATTTATCTAACGGCGTTATAATCTTTCTGCCTAGAAATAACTCAGCAGGAGTTTTGCCCGTTGTATCATGTTTTGCGGTCCTAAGGGCGAAAGCAAATTCATTGACATAGTTATCCCAGCTTTTATGAAAATTTTTAACATAACTACGGATAATTTTCACTATATTTCTATTGACCCGTTCCGCTATATTTGATTGCGGCCGATACGGGACCATTTTTAAATGACGTATGCCCAGTTTTTGGCACATGTCTTCAAATATATTACTTACAAATTGAGCACCATTATCCGATATAACTTTTAGGGGCGCCCCGTATTTTAAAATATATTTATTTAAAATAGAATCAGTAACTAATTTCGCGGAGGCTCGTTTTAAGGGAACAATTTCGGTCCATTTACTAAAATGATCAACCATAACAAGGAGATAGCGACTTTTATTTAACTGACTTTTTGGGAAAGGGCCCAATAAATCGATGCCAATTATTTCACTTGGAAATTCGGATTTAATACTATTTAGAAACCCGGCCGGGCGGAAATTAATATAATTAACTGCTTGACATGTTGGGCAGGACTGAACATACGCCCTTGTTAACTTTTGCAGTTCAGGAAAGTAGACTGCCTCGCGTACGCGTTGGATAGTTTTTCGAATACCAGCATGAGAAGCTAAAGGGCTGTCATGGAGCTCCTGCAGGATATTTAATCTAAGACTAGCTGGGATAACAGGTCGAAATTCGTAGTTTTTGTATAAAATAATAGACCATCTATTAGTTCGTAATGGGCCGCCCTATTTCTTATCGCCACAATATCTTGGTGGCTAAAATTTTCAGGATCCTTTAAATACTCATAAATACTTCCAAACTCAGGATCCTTACCCAGTTCGGTTATTACAGTTTCTCGGGAATTTATTGTACATGCTGTGAGCATTGCCACCTTTACGGTATTACCTTGTTCATCTATTTTAATTCTTGATAGGGCATCTGCTACGATATTTTCCTTTCCGGGGGTATGCTTGATTACCAGATTATATTCTTGCAGCTTGAGTGCCCATCTTATTAACCTTGGGGATAAATTTTTCCCTGAGTACAATCTAGTTACCGCCGTATGATCAGAGTACACTGTTATTGGCGCCTTTCCAAAATAGACTCGGAACTTTTGCACTGCTAACAGAACTGCAAGTGCCTCTCTCTCGGTCGCGGAATAGTTTCTTTGTGTTTGATTTAAAGTTCGGCTAAAAAATGCCACGGGCTGCTGATTTTGCGAAAGTACCGCTCCTACCGTATAATCCGAAGCATCCGCTGAAATTTCTAAATTCTCATCCTTTTCAGGAAATTTCAACACAGGGGCTTGCAAAGAAGAGAGCTTCTTTGCCGTGTTTGGAGTCGGATACTTTTGTACAGCGATTATTTTTGATTCATCTGTCTCGATTCCTTTCTGAGATATCTTGTAACCTAAATATTTTAATTCAGGGGCTGCAAATTTGCACTTTTCGACATTAACTTTTAGACCGGCCTCATTTAATAAAGAAAACACCTGTCTTAAATCCTGTACATGTTGGTCGAGATTATCACTAGTAATAATGATATCGTCTAAATAGATAAATGTGGACTTTCCAAGAACAGGTCTTAACACAATGTCCATGCATCGCTGAAATGTTGCCGGGGCCCCTGAAAGGCCAAACTGCATACGCAAAAATGCATAAGTGCCAGACTTGGTTATAAAAGCAGTCTTAGGCACGTCCTCAGGCCTCACCCCTATTTGAAAATAACCAGTCGTTAAGTCTAAAGTCGTCATAAATTTCGTTGATTTTATGTTCCTTAAAATTTCTTCAATGATCGGTAACGGATATACCGGATATTTAGTTATGGAGTTTAATTTACGGTAATCAATAGCGAATCTCCATCTTTTTGGATGCGTCAAAGGATAGTCATTATTTTTCTTACATAAAACCACCGGGCTAGCATAACTACTTGAGATGGGCGTTATGATCTTTTTACATAGCATATCGGTAATATGCCATTCTATAATTTTTTCCTTATTCTTATCATACCGGTATGGTTTTTGGCGAACTTGCATTGCATCTCCGGTGTCAATACTATGGTTAGTAACCTGAGTAAATCCTGGAATATCACTAAATAACGAAGCAAATTCACTTACCACTTGTCGGATTCTTCCTTGCTCGTCATTAGGTAGGTGGTCAAGATTTACCATCGGCGGTTCAGCCTTTTCTGTACGAACTGGTTTCATTGTCAGCTTAAGGGACGCTTCATTAAAATCCAGCGTTGCTACTGCCTCTGAAAGAAAATCTATCCCTAAGATAATATGTGCTTGCAGATTCTTTACTATAAAAAACATAACCTTTACTTGTTCGTCCTTGATACGGACGTATAGCGGTAATTTACCTATGCACTTGCATCTTTCTCCTTGCGCAGCTAACACTGTTCGTATTATCCGAATTATATATGCGGTATTTCCGAAAATACTTCCTAAAAAAATCTTCTGCCACACAGGAACACTGCGCGCCTGTATCCAGGAGTGCGGTGGCTGGGATGTTATTCACCAACACTTCAATCTTCGGAAGAGTCAAATTTTTCACCATCACTGTATTTAACTTGAAGAAAGAGGGGTTTTCTTGGCCGTCGGATTTCCGCACCCTCCCGTCAGCAGAAATCTGTTTTAGTTTAAATCTTTTTTCATTTCCATGCTTTCCTTCTTTTTCCACTGGCCTTGAGACATTTTTCCTGGATTGCTATTGAACTGTCGACGTTCGCCGGCTGTTTTTAAATGCTCGGGTTTCCTTGCCCACCGATTCGCTTTGCTTCCGTAGCCGTGTGCTTGACTTTGCTGTGGTCTTGGCTCACCAAATTGGTTTCGTTGTTGATATTGGCGTCTTCTTTCAATGTCCGCCGTTCTTTTACTTTCAAACTGGATTGCTAGCTCAAATAACTTTTCCAGTGTAGTCGGATTCCTTAATTCAATAAAGTCTTGTACTTGGGGAAGTAACCTCGGCAAAATCACTTGAATTATCTCAGGATCCGGACGGTTTCCATACAAGAGTTTGAAGACGTGAATTTTTCTTAAAATAAAGCTTGAGAGGTTTTCGATTCTTTGTTGATATATACTTTCCGTTTCTAATTTCGCACGATCCCTTACAACAGGGAAGGCTTTTAGTAGGGCAGTCTTGAAATTTTCGTAAGTATAGGTGGGACTTCCTGCTTGACCCAAAAGACTTCTGCCTATACATTTGAACCAGTTAAGCGTTTGGCCCCTCAAAGCGCTGGTAGCTAAGGTAACTTTTTGAACTTCGTGCACGGGGTAGAGCATGAAGTGGTCATCCAATTTTTCCAAAAAACTGGTTACCGGTGAGCTTCCATTAAATGTTGCTTCTGGTTTCATCGAAGCGCGCATGGTCTGGACGATGTAACCAAATCCTTCCAGGGCGGCAGCTGGCATTTCTGGATTCTGAGCCGTTTCTGCAGGCAGCACAGGTTCTTCTTGAAACTCGGCCATGGTTATTCTTCTTCGTTGGGCGCCACTATCAGGTTCTATGTTCCTTCTTACCTTCTTCGGGAACATGCAAGGACCTGACTCGGAACAGAGAGCTTACTAAAGCTATGTTCACTAATTGTGGGAAGTAGACAGGATACACAAGAAGGGTATACAAAACCCTTTATTTTTCTCTATTTACAAAAACTTCCGTACTTCGGAATACACAGACCCGCTACTCGGGGTCTAACGTAAAAATATAAAAATAGAACTAAACTCTAATTTAACTTTAAAATAATACACGTGGAAGATTGGCCTTATATTAACAGGAAGCGTATGTAGTACAGAGAACTGTGAACACTACAATACGTTTAAAATTTATTAAGAGGATTAAAACCTCTGGCCTGGAAGGCAACAAGCAACTGCGTAACTTCTAAGGTAAGCGGCCTGCTTCGACTCACTGCTTCCTCCCTCTCGCTTGGCAAAAAGCCACAACTTAAATACTTGGCGTTCGCCAGACAAACTTTGCATAAAAACCTTAACGCTTATAATTCTGGCCGGAAGTAGAAAATAAGAAGTGATAGTAAAGATTTAAAATAAAATAAACGTTAGTAAAACTTAAGATCCTTACAGCTCTGCTGCTAAACACATGAATAGCCGTAAGTTCCGGTTATTTGTAACAGATAGAAATTCAGGACTCAAGTTCTTAGTGGACAGTGAAGCAGATGTATTATTGCTGCCAGCACATTCTACAACAAGGGGAGCTTGTGATTACAAATTATTTGCTACTCTAATGGGACAGAAATACCGACTTTTGGTATAAAGCTGCTTACTTTAGATTTAGGACTGAGACACCCATTCCAATGGCCGTTCATCGTTGCCAAGGTAAGCAAAGTCGTACTAGGTGCAGATTTTTTGAATCAATTTCATTTATTGATTGATATAAAAAAGAAACAGTTAATTGATGGCATTATTCAACTTAAAGTCTCAAGTGATATAATGTTAATTGGTGTTAATCATGTTATATCTACCTTAAATAATTCCTTCAAATTTGCTGAACTGCTACGTCAGTACCCAAATATCACTAAACCTAATGTGCTAAATAAACAAACAAAGCATAATGTTAAACACTATATTTGTACAAAAGACCAACCTGTATATGCACGTGCGCCACAGCTAGATGGGGGGGGGAAACCTGAAATTGGCAAAGCAAGAATTCCAGTTTATGCTCGATAACGATATTATCCGACCATCAAAATCCCAGTGGGCCAGTCCTCTACATTTAGTAAACAAAAAAGATGGAATACTTAGATCTTGTGGGTATTATAGACGACTAAATGCTCAGAAAATCCCAGACACGTACCCCATACCAAGGATAGAAGCTTTTCATCTCATTTTGAGTGGGAAATCTATTTTCTCCAAATTAAATCTCTTAAAAGCTTATTACCAAATCCCAGTTGCAGAAGAGGATAAGCCCAAAACAGCTATCATTAATCCATTTGGGTTATTCGAGTATAATGTCATAAGTTTTGGACTTAGGAACGCACCATCAACGTTTCAGCGTCTTGCGCATGAAGTATTCCAAGGCCTTGATTTTGTGATCCCTTACTTGGATGATGTATTAATAGCCTCATCAGAAGAGAAGCACAGTAAACACCTAAAACTAGTGTTTGAAACATATGGTTTATGCATCAATATATCAAAATCAGTGTTTGGAGTGGAAGAAATAGAATTTCTCGAATATCTCATAAATGCTGCAGGTTCAAGGCCTGCAAAAGTGCAAGCGATTTTGAATTACAAATTGCCCACAACAATTCATGACCTACGTACTTCCTAGGTATGGTAAATTTCTACCGCATATATCTTTAAAATGCAGTAGAAACACAAGCCATTGTCCGCGAGATGCTCAAAGGTGCTAAGAAGAAGAATAAACGAAAAGTTCTGTGGACAGAGGAAGCTAAATTGCAGTTTGAAAGTTGCAAAACAGATTTGGCTAACACTGCTTTGTTAAAATTTCCCAAACCTGATTGCCTATTATCCTTGTGTACAGATGCCTCAAATTGGGCAATAGGGCCAGTACTCCAACAATTGGATGAAGGAAGCTGGAAACCCATCGCTTTCTACTCTAAAAAATTAAATGAAGTACAGAGGGCATGCAGCACTTATGACCGAGAATTACTAGCAATATATCTCTCCATAAAACAGTTTAAACATTTGTTAGAAGGTAAAGAGTTTACAATCTTTACTGACCATAAACCTTGTATTTTTGCTTTTAAGCAAAATAATGAAAAAGTATCACCAAGCAATTGAGACAACTTCAGTACATCTCTCAGTTTACCACTAACATCCAGCACATTATAGGCAAAGAGAATATTGTGGCAGATACCCTGTCTCGAGTTGAAGAGATTGCTGTTATCGACTATGAAAAGATTGCACTGGAACAAGGTCAGGTTGAAGAGCTGAGAAAGTTAATTGATGGAGAGACTTCATTGATTTTCAAAAGCTATAAGCTCCCTTCTGGACACATCTTATGGTGTGATACCTCCCATGACAAGATTCATCCCTATAATGAATCGAAGAAATATCGAAGAAAGATATTCTAGTATATACATGGTCTTTCGCACCCTGGCATCAAATCTATAGTTAAGAAGATGACTGCCAGATTCATATGACCAAATATCAAGAAAGATTTAAGTGAACGGGCCAGGTGTTGTGTTAGCTGTGAGAGTCAAGGTGGTCAGGCACATAAAGTCAAAGTTGGGAGAATACCAAGAGGCAGACTCCAGATTCAGTGTGGTCCATATCGATTTAATAGGACCATTGCCTCCCTCAAATCGAAAAATTTACCGCCTTACATGTATCAAGAGATTTTCTTCTTGGGTTGAGGTGATTCCTTTGGAAGACATTACAGCAGAATTAATTAGCAAAGCATTTTATGAAACCTGGATATGCAGATTTGAAGTTCCAAACAGAATTATAACAGACCAAGGGAGACAATTTACATCACAACTGTTTCAAAATTTGGCTGTAATATGTGGTGCAAAGATTTGCCACACCACACTCTTTCATCCCCAATGTAATGGGAAAATAGAGCGTTTCCATAGAACCCTAAAATCTGCACTTAAAGCTCACAACTCCATCAAATGGACTGAAGTTCTAACTACAGTACTTCTTGGCATCAGAGCAGCTATTAGAGAGGACGGTAACCATTCTCTTGCTCAAATGGTGTATGGAACCAACATAAGGATTCCTAGTGAATTTTTTGACCCGCCAACTTGTGAAATAGAGCGTGACAGCTTTGTGAATAAATTGCAAAAACACATGGCACTACTCAAACCAGTGAAAATGCAAAGTGCACCACAACAGAAAGTGTTTGTGCACAAGGATTTGGACTCTTGTACACAAGTGTTTATTCGAGTGAATAGAATCAAGAAGCCACTTGAACCAGCCTATGAGGGACCATTTCCAATTCTGAACAGGCAGGACAAATATTTTTCTCTGCCAATTAAAGGGAAACCAGTGAAAATTTCTGTAGATAGGCTTAAACCTGCGTATACCTTAAATACAGAGACTTTGCCTGCAGATTCCAACCTAAGCATTGCTGATAACAAACCAACAGTTTTTACACCCACCTCCCAAAGTAAAGAGGCAAGGCCTACGACAAAATCTCGTTCGGGGAGACCAATACACCTTCCTGTGAGATTCAGACTCTGAGTCATAAGAGTCATTATTACTCTTATATATATTATTTCTGATATTATCTCATGAATAAGTGGAGTGACTGCATAGGTTTAGAGTTGATAATTTACATGAAGTGATAGTCTCCCAAGTATGTGTATATATTTCAGTTTTTTACTAACAGTATAAATTGTTATCTGCTATTAGTAATTCTACATAATTGAGTACTATATATTTCATTTTCTGCTTAGTATTGCCTCATTCGTCTGTGCGACCAAATGCATCAAGTATTTATAATCTTTGGAAGTAATTATTAATATGTATATTGAATGGGAATGATTTCTTTCTTCCAAAGCGGTATGTAACTAGTTAATTATTATATATTTGTTTAATATGGAACATACGTATGTAAAATATAAAAAAATACGATGGCTTCGCTCTACGCGAACACGCAACCTTTAATTAACTTTCTGCAATTCAGGATTTTCGCCCTATTAATTGTGGTGCATTATAGAAGAATGAAATGTATAGAGTATTGAATGTGGTATATACAAATGTTTTTCAGCATGGAACAAACTCCAGTCATAGATCTTGAAATTCAGGATATTTTAAGTGTAATTTGTACTTTGTAGTGTAATTTCTACAACATTACTTTGAGATACCTGATACATAGTAAATGCTTCCTTTATGTTTGCTATGTGAAGAGAAATTTGATCATGAGGTATAATGATCATGTTATGCTATTACTGTCATGGCAATTTATGTATCGTAACTTAGTTACTGGTGAGGGAGTGATGTTAGAAACACTTTCTCTTCATTATCTCACCACCAGATGGTTGCATTATGCAGGAAGCAGTTTATTCGCAGTTTCAAAGATGGCTTGCCTGCTAGTGTGAAATTGTAGAAAATAATAATAAATTATAAAGTAATGATTAATCGTAAAGTAAAAAATACTGTTTGATTGTAAATATTTCAAATTAATTTGTAAAGTGGTTTTTGTAATTTTTGTAATTGTTTGTTTAATTGTTTTAAGTTTCTAATTTTTTACTCTGTGTTTTCAACTGCAACTTCGAACTGAAGAGAGAGAGTGTCAGTCTCTGAGTTGTGAACCATGTGTTGGACTGCGCGTGTTTAAACGCGCATAAAAACCATGTGTTGGACTGCGCGTGTCAAAACTCTTGCATTACAGTAAACTCTCGCTACAACGATACCCGATACAACAATAACTCCCTCTACTACAATAATGTTTTGTGGTCCCGGTGATTTTGCATATAAACTAATGTTAATCTCCCCTCAATATTGCTATATTCTCTAGAACAATAAACCTCTGTAAAACGATTTTTTCAATCTAAATTTCAGTATTATTTTCTCCCTTTATAATAATATTTTTATTTTCAAATGCTTTTTTTTTTTCGTTTTCTTTTGTTATTTTTTCCGTCTATTAAGACTCATTGTGGATATCCAACTTATCCCTGAATAAATAGCTATTGTTCAGATTTCAAAACAGATGAAGACCACCCTTTTGGGAATTGGAGTGGGTGAGGGGGATGAAGTGTAAATGTATGCCTAGTCTCATTTCCCAGTAAGCTTTGGAATTCTGATAAGGTTTAAGGACATCTAGACCTGTCTGGTCACCTTGTCACAGAACAAGTGCCCTTTGTTAGAGGAACAGGGGGAGATGGAGGCGGGGTGTTGTTAAGTGACGTACTGAAAAGTGAGTTCAAAGGTTGTTTTATAGTCTTTAACGATTTTGAGTTCTACCCGAAACATTTGGTTTAAACTTTTCTTTCTTTCACGCGATATTGTTCCCTAAGATGGCAGGGCGAAAGCAACTATCTTTTCAAGATAAACTGAACGTTATCAATGATATTGATGAGGGAATGAAGCAGATTGATGCGGCTAAGAAACATGGATTATCGCAATCTACAGTTGCAACGTTCCTAAAGAAGAGAAAGCAAATCGAAGATGCTGTAACTTGTAATCCAAATAAAATTAACCCAGAGCGAAAACGACTGAAAGTTGCGACAAATGAAAACATTGATGCTGCTGTTTTAAAATGGTTTCAAGAGATGACAGCAACAAATGTCCCAATAAATGAACCTTTATTATGTGCAAAAGCACGGAAATTTACAGCAATGCTAGGGAACGAAACTTTCAAAGCTAGCAATGGTTGGTTAATGCGTTTTCGAGATCGTCATGGAATAACTTTCCAAGAAGTTCACGGAGAGAAAAAGTCAGCCCCGATAAACGACGCAAATGAATGGCGGCAAAACAAGATGAAAGAAATCTTAGAAAAGTATGCTCCAGAAGACATTTATAATGCAGATGAAGCTGGGCTGTTTTTCCAACTCCTACCCGATCGAACATTGGCATTCAAGGATGAAAAGTGTTATGGAGGGAAGAAATCAAAGCAGAGACTGACTGTTCTTCTGTGTACAAATAGCACAGGAACGCATAGAATACAACCTCTCGTCATTGGTAAATCATTGAAGCCAAGGTGCTTTAAGAACGTGAAAAGTCTTCCCGTGGAGTATAAAGCAAATAAGAAGGCTTGGATGACGTCTAAATTTTTTTCCGAATGGTTACAGAAGTTAGACAATGAAATGAAGAAGAGAAAGAAAAAAAAATCGTTTTGTTGATAGATAACTGCGGTGCTCACATGTCATTTCCAAAGCTACAAAATATCGAAATCGCTTTTTTCCCTGCCAATTGCACTTCAATTTTACAGCCTCTTGATATGGGCATAATTAAGTGCTTCAAAGGATATTACAGAAAACGGTTGGTGGACTCCATACTTGTAAACTTTGAAAATAAAGTAGAAGACCCTTTCAAAGCTGTAAATGTCAAGGAAGCGTGTGACAATATTGCTGGAAGTTGGTGGGAAGTAACAGAAAAAACCATTCGGAATTGCTGGAAAAAGGCCGGTCTTTGTGTTATGGAAGATAAGAAATCTAATAATGATGAAAATTCCATAGACAATGATCTCTCAGATGATCAAGAATGTGTTTTGCACATCAAAAAATCCGTATCCCAACTTGAGGAAACAAGCGGTAAAAAGTTTGGAATTAGTATAGAAGACTATTTAACAGCAGATGATGATCTTATGGTTTTCGCAGGAGTTACTGATGAAGATATTCTCTCTGAAATTACTGATGAGATAGGAAACAATGATGAAGATGATGATAATGCTAATACAGGTCCATCGCAGTCCTTATTGTCATCCCAGGAAGCTCTTCAATCTGTGAATTCTCTACGGACATTTTTTTCAAGCCTTCCGTCGACAAATGAAGAACATTTTCGTGCACTAGACTCAATGCATACAGTATTGGTGAACTTAACAGTTAAAAAAAATCAATAAACAAACATAAATATTGGATTATTTTCAATAAAAAGTGTTTTCAGGTATGTGAATATTTCTGTGCTTATTTTCTGAATTTATCTTATTTATTTATTTTTTTAGTATTTAAACCACTATTATTAGTATTTTACAAATTAATTTCTTCTAAATATAGACTTGAAAGTAGTATGTTATGCACCTTAAACTAATAATAATAAAAAAAAAACTCTTATTAAATGCTCAAAATATGTGGGCCCCCAATATAACAATATGCCTCTCTACAACAATATATTTATTTGGTCCCTAAAATATTGTTGTAACCAGGTTTCACTGTATTTAATTTAGTTTTTTTTTTTTTTTTTTTTTTTTTTTTTTTTTTTTTTTTTATTCATTTTACTGTATCAGAATCATTATCAACATTGGTTTAATCACTGAAATAATTTCTCTCCGGACAACTCTTCATTACTGACAAACTAATAATGTAATATTAAATTTTAAACTAAATATTGTATAATGTAACACACCTACATAATGTAACCCATCTACACTTACAGTTAACACACATAAAACACAAAAAGCCTCAGGAGACGAAGTATTGACGAAAAGACAGAGTTAAATCTATTTAACATACAGGCGATAGTTTCGCCGATTAATTTTTGTCTCCAATTTTGGTCAAAAATTGGCGACCATCTGGTGAACATTTTGATCCGATCCATATGTAACAGTTGACTGGTCCGTTTTCAGTTTAGTTCAGAGTTTAGATAAGAGTAATGAGAGATCACTGTGCGAGCTTACACATTTCAGGTTTTTTGTATTGCCTTGTATTCAAAGTTCTTAGCAGATTGAAGTGATACCTACTAATTGTGCTCTGTCAAACTGAGAAGAGTACGAATATTTTTGTGTGAAAAGTTAGAGAACTGTAAAAGTGTTTTAGCCAAAAAAAAAAAAAAAAAAAAAACATCAAGCTATCTTTGGTTCTGTATGCATCCAATCCATTACAAACCCATGCGCACATAATAATAACTTAAGGAAAGGAAACTGTCGATCCTAAAGAAGCTGTCGAACAGGTAATGAAATAGAAACAGGTAAGTGCTAATCAGATCCCAAGACGAACTACCAGTGTTCAGCAACTTTACCACAAGGGCACTGATAGACACAGTTACTATCGAACCTGGCTGGCTGCACAATGCTTCGTGATTCTGTTTAATATAAATACGAACCAGTTTCCTTTAGTAAGTTTTCGACGTAGTATTTCTCCTGAAGCCATAGACTGCTCACGTGCTGTAATGGATTTTTAACCACCCACATAATTTTTAATTGCAGCGAATTTAAAGTGAATTTACTTTTGGCTGTAAACATTTTAGATCGAAAATCTGTCAAGCTGCTTCTTACGATTAACGCTACTTGCTACGCTTTTTGGTAAATCTCGTTAAATAAACAGTTGAAGCTGTAAGCAAGCTCAATAAGCAGTTGAAGTAGTAAGCTGAAGGAGTTTGAAAGAGATTATTGGAGGAATCACTGTGTTTGAATTTTTAGCTATGACAACTACCAGATGACTTTGAGACTGTTTCGTGAGTACGAGTTCATAATGGATTGGATGGGCACAGAACCGATAATAGCCGGATAAAATTTATTTTCCCAAAAGAAACACTTGACAGTTCTGGAACTTTCTACAAAAATACTCGTACCACTCTTCTCAGTATCAGTCACTGCCAATTATTGCCGCAGCAATTCCGTCATTGCCATTTCAAACTACTAAGAGCGTTAAACACAACGGAATGCGAAGCACAACTAAAGACCGAAGATTTTAATACTCCCAGATCAACTCTGAAGTGAAATACTGACAACTGATGTTCTCTCCGGTCTTATACAGTTTTTCCTCGGCCGCCGAGAAATCTCTAGTACCTTCCATTTCTCGAAATTAATGGACGATATATAGGGTTAAAGCTACATATAACGGACGGTTACGGTTACATATGCATTAAGCCAATTACAGTTATACAGAAATAGAAACAAAATGTCGCCAAGTTTGGCGACTTTTGACAATTTTTACCAAATTTGGCAGTAAAAATCATCGCCAGATTGGCGATATCTCACCGAATTAACGAGATACCCATTTACCTCAATGTTAAATAGATTTGCCTGTGTAATTTTATTTTTTTCCGAAAAGCTTCGTCTCTTGAGATATTTCATGTTAAAGTATACTAAAGAGCCTGCAGTTTTATATAATAAAATTTGACTAAAATTATTTACGTATGTACAAAATTTGTAATAATACTTTTCTTTAATTATCTTTACCTAAAATACCTATAACATATGCATCCACTTTAAATATTATTTTAAGATATATTTTTCTAAAGGTGGGATGGGATTGCCCTACAAACTTTATAATTCTAAGTTTTCCTTGAGTTGACAAAGTTTGAAGACCACTGTTACAGATTAAAAAATAAATAAATAAATAAAATTCTATCATAAGATGGAGCGTTAATTCACTTCTAATACATTCTGCAGCTAAATATTTGCAGCAAAACACAGTTCTTATCCCACAAACACTTTCCCAGTTGATTACTTCTCACAAATTTTTCCTGAAATATTTAAAATAATTTACAGATTCCATTCAAGTTCAGTCTTTTATACTCCAAAATTTATAAAGAATTTTTATTTTCCGCGCATTAAAAAATACGAAGCTTTCGCTGAACCAAAGCCTAAAGTTTCGCAAAGAATATGAAGCTCATTTTCCTTCCCTAAAATCCACTAGCAACTGGTTTCTCTTTCTGCAGACACTTTTCTCCACATTAAAATCCTAAAGTAGAATTTGCTATACTACACAATTTCAGATTAGCCATATATGCCTTCATTAGTGTCTTCGACTGCTTCACTTTTCAAGTCTTGGTTAACTGCATACCTTGGGAATGATTTGCAGTCTTGGGTATATGCCAAGTTCAACAACCCCCAAGTTTTCACGAATTACACAATGACAATTGTTAACTTCTCGTTACTGTCTCTTGCTGGTTGGTTAATTTGTTAATTAATTTTCGCAGAGCAACACTCAGTGACTGTCATTCTGGTAAAACAGGGATGAATTTACAACTCTAAAAGTAGTCTAATTACTTTATGAAAAATTTAAATGTGGACACCGCATAACTTGTGCGGCCTATTAAATTATACACATTTTTTTGCTGCAATTTTTTTAAACTTATTTTCTCGAATTATTCTAACTTAATTAACCGATTCATAAAATCAACTTGAAAATTTCGAAATTAAATATCTCGCTTAATTTTTGTCAATTTTTTGTGCTTTCTTTCCATAACGTGTATAAAACTTTCCCAATTCCAAGTACAAAAACCGGGAGAACGCATTAATAGTTAAATCTCGTTATTTGTCCATAAAATTAAATTTTTTAGTCTTAGGGAGCGTTAGCCCAGAAGGGCTATTAGTTTCAAAATCTGATTTTGAGCTGAATCACTATAAAACTCTGAAGCACTTTTCATATTGTTGCCAGCAAATATTATCACCCTATATTACATTTGAAGAACAACATATTACAGTATCATTTAAATTCTGAGAGCATATGTAAATCAACTGCAAGTATCAAAATCTATGAATAAATATATAATTCCAAAAAAAATTTTAATCTTAAAAATTTATAAAAATGCATAAGTGAATAATAGTTTAGCAGGCAGGAGACAGACATATCAAGGTGAAGTCGCCTCCAAACCTTTTACTATATTCTTTTGAAACAATTTACTCATACAAATTTATGTTGAAAGCTTAGACATAAAAATTAATTTAGAAGCTTTTCAATTATATGACAACAGGTGCCAAACGATTTTCTGTAGAAAAATATATGTGTCATGGTACTAGTACTGTGTTCTTTGATTCATACTGTAGGGTTCTTTGCTCTTATTCTCTAAGATGAACATGGATGAACCTAGTGCACTGTTTAGTCGCTGAGTTTAAATAGTTTGTCGCTGAGTTTAAATAACTAAAGATATAGACCTAAGAAGGGTTAAACTACCCTTTATTTCACACAAAGTAAGGTAGCAGTTTGCCCCTTTCTCGGGCTTACAACAAAGCCTCCACTCAGGCTTAAATTCAGAATAAGAAAAAGAACTAAACTACAAAACTAACTAAAAGACACTTAGCCGAAGCGAAACACAAGTATCTAACGTAGCATTCGCTGGCTAGTTTAAATTAAGAGATAGCGTTATCCCTTAATTTAAACTGGACGGCGAATATCAAACGGCATGTAATATACGGCCGAGCATAACAGCTTCAAGAGAGACTTAGCCCGAAGGCAAACAGGTTGGTCGAACAGGCATATCGGCCGCCACCTCGGTTGGAGCGATATTGTAGTTGCTTCGATGTCGGAGACAATGGACCACGGAAGGGATAGTCTACCGTCGCGGAGGGTCAGGGTGTCCCAGGAACACAAATCAGCGCGAGAATCGCACAATCGTCAGAACGGCCACTTCCGCACCAACAAAGTCGGTAGCATCAATTCGACGCTAACAACCCTTGGTTATTGTATTCTAGGTATCCTTTAGTATCAAGGAAAACCACTGGGAGACGACTGGTCAACACAGTGCTGCCAACGTCCATTAAGACGCCTACCACTGATGCCACATAACAAGTAGTGTCGAAATGATTTTTGCCGAACTCGGGCAAATTGCTGGAGTGTGATCAACTGAAGGTGTGTGATCTTCAGCGATGAATCCCAATTTAGTTTCAGTGCTGATGACCAACGCAAACGCATATGGAGGCGGCCATGCCAGCGGTCCGATCTCGCATTTGTTGTCGATCGGCATACGGTTACTAAACAAGGTGCCACAGTGTGGGAAGCTCTTTGTTGGTACACATGATCACCTCTAGTCGTTCTTCAAGGCGGTATGACAGCTCGTAGTTACCTGGACGACATTTTAACGCCAGTTGTATTGCCTATGCTATCAAGTAGTCCAGCTGTCATTTATCACCAAGACAACGCTCGTCCACATACTGCGCGACTCTTCCAACAGTGTTTTCAAGGACATGACATATTCCCGTGATCTGCCAGGTCACTAAACCTCTCGCAATTAGAGAACGTTTGGGACCTGCTTGGAAGGTAATTGCAACCGTCCCGGAATATTGGTGAATTAACTGCCCAGTTGCAAAGACTATAGCATGATTTTTCACAGGGGAGTCATAGATGACCTACTTGATTCAATGCACGCCGTGTTTCGGCTTGTATAGCTGCCTATACTACTTACTGATTTGTAACCTTATTCATGCCATAACTTCTTAACGATCTTTTGTTCTGAAATTGTAATAGTCTGTTTATCCCCTCATATACTACGCACATGTTAAATTTTATGATAGTAATTTATTTCCTTCTGGGTGCGTAAATTGTTTTTGACAGAGCGTATATCCGTAATGAAATTTGAGGCAGTAAGTTTAAATGAAATGCAGCAAAAATTGTGTATAATTTAATAGGCCGTACAATAAGTCCTATGACGTTTACATCAGATTTTATTATCAACGTTTTGCGCTTTTACTTTATTTATTAAATATCACGTTTTTGGCGCTTACACCACATAAAATTCGATTCAACAGCAAAATCTCAAAATATTTAATAACAGCATATCTTTAGAATTTCCGACAGATAGTCTTGCGCGCTGAAGATGAAAATACTTTATTTCGAACAACTATTTTCACTGCTCCCTTTGAAATACGAGGATAAGTTGAAAAATAAGTTTCCTCTGTCGACTGTTGTCAGAGTTGGGTATGAAAGTAAAAAAATAGAATGAGACATTAAAGATATGACATACCTTTATTTTTCCACATAGGTACCAAGTACATTGAGACATTTGTAATATCGCTTGATAAGCTTCAAAAAGCCCTCCAGGAAAAAATCAGGGCTTTGCATATGGAATAAGCGTTGAACGGCTTGTTTCACTTCAGTATTGCTTCCAAAGCGCCTTCCCCCGAGATTTTTCTTCAAAGCCGGAAACAGATGGAAGTCGCTTGGTGCGAGATCAGGACTGTATGGCGGATGGTGTAGGCGCTCCCAACCAAGAGTTGCAATATGGTTTTGCGTTGCCGTCGCCGAATGTGCATTGTCATCCAACAGCAGAACGCCAGATGTGAGAAGGCCAGGCCGCTTTTTCCGAATCGCCTCTTTCAATTTCGACAGGGTGTCACAGTAGCGCGTAGCATTGATGGTTCCAACCTCCAAAAAGTCCAGCAACAAAACTCCTTGGGCGTCCCAGAAAACGGTGAGGAGCACTTTACCTGCAGAGGGAGTTGTCTTGAACTTCTTTCGGACAGGTGATGACGGATGTTTCCACTCCATAAATGCGGCCTTCGATTCTGGCGTGAAATGGTGGACCCACGTTTCATCCCCCGTCACAATCCGAAACAGAAAGTCATTGCCATCTTTATGGTAATGCCATCTTCATGGTACCCAATGATGTGCTCTTCCTCAAAGCGAAAAAAGACCCTAATGTACCAACGTCTTACCGGCCTATTTGCCTTCTTCCTGTCTTGGGTAAAGTACTAGAAAGAGTCGTCCTTCAAAGACTTAAACACTATATCCTGTCTGGACAAAGCATAAATGACAAACAATACGGCTTCATTCCTGGCAGATCGGTGGATCACGCGCTGCAGCACCTACGAAAATTAATAGCAAATAACAGAATAAATAACCAACATAGTCTCATTATCTCTGTGGACATACAGGGCGCTTTCGACTCGTTGTGGTGGCCCGATGTACTGAAGAGATTACAGGACATGGGTAGCCCTAAGATTCTCTTTGACCTTATTTACAGCTACCTAAGTGATCGCCGCTTACAAGCCACTACGGACGCAGGAGTGCACTCACGTTCCATCAATAGAGGCTGTCCTCAAGGATCCTGTCTGGGTCCACTGCTCTGGAATCTTGTAGCGGACACAGCGCTGACTCTCTTTAACACAGATCCTCACACGGAAATACTGGCTTATGCCGATGACTTTTTGCTGGTAACCAAAGGGCACAGCCGCAACGCATATGAGACTAGGGCACAACAAGCAATGGACAAGATGGCCAAATGGGCCAATGACCATAAGTTAACTATTGCCAACTCAAAAACCCAAGGTATGCTTATCTGTCCAGGTAAGCGCCATCGAAGAACCCCGTGCATCAACCTTCATGGGAAAAATATTAAAATAGTCAGAAACTTGAGGTACCTTGGAGTTATAATTGACGACACATTGACTTGGATGCCACATTTAAAGGAGGTCAAGGCACGACTTCACAGGATATTTCATTCCATGCTCAGAACAGCAGCACCAACATGGGGAGTTTCTTCGAGGATGCTTAAGACATGGTACTCTGTAGTTGCTGAACGTATTGCACTATATGGAGCCTCCATGTGGGGCATAACGATCACTACTAAAATGGAGAATCTGCTACGCTCAGCACAAAGACCATCCTCCTGAGCATTACCCGAGGATATAAAACCTCGCCCACTAATGCTCTAAACGTGATTTCAGGACTACCGCCTCTGCATCTCTTAGCTCATCGCGAGAGTGCAATAGTGCGAGTGCTCCGACTCAAAGAGACAATAAGTTTATGGGATAGGACTTATGTTTATACTGACTATGAGCAAAGCATTCCCGAGCCACCTTGCCACCCGGCCGAATTCAATATCTCGATTAACTGCAGGTCACCAACGTGGTTCAACGCCGCTGCAATCTACACCGATGGTTCCAAAGGAGAATGTGGCACCGGTAGCGGATACTGTGTTCTACTTAAGAACCAGATCTTAAAGACCTGGCAAAGAAAGCTTAAGCACCACAACTCAGTTTTTCAGGCTGAACTGATTGCATTAAAAGCTGCACTTGTCTACGCACTGGAAAATAACTATTCCAGTATATATTCAGACTCAGCCTCTAGCCTCCAGGCAATCCAAGGCAAATGTAGTAAAAATCCACTCGTCAGGGCCATACAAAAACTCTTACTAAGAACACCTAAATACTATAGGCCTGAACTCCAGTGGGTACCTGCCCACACTGGAATACTGGGTAATGAAATTGCAGATGCAATAGCCAAAAGAGCAGCAACTGACCCCCACGTTCGCACACTTGACGTGCCTCTCCCGGGTTCGTTCTTAAAAGCTGAGCTCGAGAGAGAATTACTTAAACGTTGGCAACATCTGTGGGAGACAGAAACCACCGGCAGAAGAGTTTACAGATTTTTTCCAAAAGTCTGCCGGCTTCTAAAATCTGGCTCGTCTCACTTCACTCAGTATCTAACAGGACATGGTCCCTTCATGACTTACCTGCATCGCTTCAGACGACGCGAAAACGAGCATTGCTCATGCGGGATGGTAGGAGATCCGGACCACTATCTGTTCGCTTGCAGAGAGACCGCTAAATATCATCTTAGGCAACCAGTAGCAAACCACATCCATGCATGGGCCGAAGCTACTTCAAAAAATCGCAATGCATTGAAACGCATATGCGATTGCATAAACATTGCACGCATAATCTCAGACAGGCTGGAATAATTCTCAGCCACCATCCTCGTCACCAGCACAGTCCCTGTATGCTCTGTACCTGTAGCGAACTAATTTTATCTTAAATTAGCTTATTCGGCTTTTCTTATTCCCTGTATATATTTATCTTCTTGAACTGTAAACCTTGAATTATGAACCTTGAACTATGTATTTTGCCTTATTTTATGTATTGTTTCCACTGTTTTGCCTTTTTTTTTATTTTATGCATTGTTTTACTTTCTAGTATTTTACTTCTTATTATTTTTAGTATTTGTAACCACCTATCCATTACTCTGTAAATATGTAACTAGAATTGTTCTTCACGCCCGCAATGCACCCTTCTTCCATCATGCACTATCGTCTTCGTCCAGCATTTGTTTGCACTGCCCCCAGCAGTCGTCTTGGGCACAATATGTATTTATAAGTGTGTCTTTTGTTCAAGTTATTTCCGTCAGCGGGGCTACCTGGCCGATATGCTAACTACCCAGTGGACCGGCTGCCTCGCTGTCGGTGGAAAGAAAGAAAGGTACCCAATGATGTATCGGTGACTTGCGCGTTTTCCTGCTGTGTCGCCTTTCGCCCATAGCCGTTCAACGCTTCTTCCATATGCAAAGCGTGAATTTTTCTTGGAGGACTTTTTGAAGCTTATCAAGCGATATGACAAATGTCTCAACGTACTCGTACGAGAATAATAAAATAAAGGAATAAAGGTATGTCATATCTTTAATGTCTCGTTCTATTTTTTGACTTTCATACACAACTCTGACCACAGTCGACAGAGGAAACTTATTTTTCAACTTACCTACGTACTTGAGTTTGTTAATAAAAACTTCGTCGAAGTTTTACAAAATAAAAAATAAATAACAAAATAAATTCGGAATTAAAATTTGGGCTTCTAGATGCTCATGTACGGAGGAAGGGCTACGTGATTCAAAATTTAGTGGATTTTGGTACTGTTGTTTTTTCACAATGTGAGAAACATGCATACATTCATGAAAATTCTTCATTATTTAATTTCTTTAAATATAATAGAAAGCGATAACATTTGTTGGCAACAATTTGAAAAGTGATACAACGCATTTAAGTGTTTTGACGCAAAATGCTGTTTCGAAACCAATATTTCATTTAGGACTAACGTCTCTCATGGGATTAAAAAATGCTGAACGGCTCTTACCCGACATGTTGCCCACTGTCCACTTTTAATAAAAGGTACTGTTCTTATTTCTTGCAAAAAATTCCCGATTTCAAAATAAATATTGTCACTGAAACCTTTTGGAAGCATGGCATTCTATAATATTTATGAAAACTTTAACCTGTGTTTACCAGTAATGGAAAAAATCATTTACATCTCATAAGAGATAATGTTCATTACAAGATATAGCGCCATCTGGATGTCCGGAGAAGTTGAAACCCCGCAGTTTCGACAAATGGATTCGTAAATTTCAAGGTTTAATAATTCAAGGTTAATTTTAAACCTTTTTTTTTTAATTATATATATTCTAAACATGCGCTGCTCTGACAAAAGAAAACACCAGAATGAAACTGCCTTTATGATTATTAAGTCAGACTGTGAAACAATATATACACAGATTAGTTCAACTATTGCAAGAAAAAGAAAGTTCAAAATAGCAGTTTAAAAGGTTATTTAGTTTCACAAAACAGTGTCACAGAACGTGAATGATGCCAGAAATGATGCCAAATCAACTTATCAGCGACCTTAGTTGTTTCAAGATCATCTCAACTCTCAGTTGACTCTGGCAGACTGCCTGCATCTCTTTCTCTCTACCAAACGGCAAAAGAAAATGTGACTCAATCCAAGGTGAAAATACAAAATCCAGGACACATTTCAAAATATTACGTAAAAATAATTTTCGTTATTTTCGAACACTGTGCATTTTTGCGATTGGTTTCAATACTTAAAAGCAATCATGGTTATGTTCCAAATGAAGAAATAATGCCTTAACAGAGCTCTCCAGAACAGAAACTGACTTCCAGTTGTAAAGTCAGTGGAATAGTGATGCTTCGTATAAATCTTTATATGACTTATCATTAATCTCATTTAACGACGGTGGTCCAAAATTATGAAACATCGCAGAAAATTTCGCAGAACATTAAAAAGCACCTATAATGCTAGAAAAGCTACGAATTTACCAATTTATTGGTTTTAAAAATACTTCCATACACTAAATATGAATACAGTCTCACAGTTGTTTTAGTTTAATTTAGCCTGTCTTCCCAGTCTTCTGCCTGTTTCCCCTTTACCTTCTTGTACTTCTCCTTTTGGTTCCTCTCCCATCCAATAAATTCTAAAACAAATTCCTAATTTTTTACCTCCTCAGAACCTATATACATAGGTAAGGAAGAAAATGTTTTCGGTCTAAAAATCCGATACTAGTTTTTAGTGAATAAGCAGGAGTTAGGGACCCCATAACACGTTTTTTACGATTTTGATAACGATTTCTGTCTGTCTGCACATACGTGTGTGACGATTTTTTTCCTCCACGATAACTCTTAAATCAATCTTCAAAACTTCTTCTTGCTTTTGTATTTATATATAGTTGATTAAATTAGAATTAAATTTCATAATTATTTATTGATTTATACAAAGCTGTATGATACAACTAGGAAGAAATCATACAAAATAAATATATGAAATAATATATGAAAATACACAAAAAAAATACTTAACAATTTTTCAAATTAATATACACATTTTTATGCAATAAACGCAATACAAAAATATCTGATGTAGACACCACATGACTTCCTTGTACGGCCTATATAATTATACATATTTGTTGCTGCATTTCATTTAAACTTATTTCCTCGAATATCATTAGAGATATATATCTCCTTCCATAACTCCAGTTCTCACTTCGCTGTAAGGCAAAAATACATAAAAACTCAAAACATCTTCATTAAAAATTGTAAAATACAGAAAAACCTAAAATACCAAATACAGTTAAAAACACATTTTTTTTTTTTTTTTTTTTTTTTTTTTTTTTTTTTTTTTACAATTAAGCGTTTGTTCGCAAAAACAAGCAATTCGGCCCAAGGACAGTAAGACAAAATTTCGGGTGCACAAAACTAAAAGTTAACTTTTGGTCCCCGAGTAAAAAAACACTGAAGTTGGTGCCTACCTGAATGATTCACTATTCTACTAAGAGTTTCAAATCTAAACAAATAACGGCCTCGTTAGGTTTAACGACAATTAAACTTTTAAATTGCTGATAATTCTACAACTACTGCATGCAGATTAACTAAAGGCATAAAAGTCTTAACCAGAATATAAGAACAACATAATTCAATCACTTTTAAAGGAAAAAAATGCACAATTTACGAACATGAGAATAAAAACACCGAGCTCACCGAGGAAGGGTACATATGTGTTACGTTATATATGCCGTTACGTTTGGTGCAGCTGATTGCCACCCAAAAAAAGAGTCCATATCGATTGGGGAACGGGCAAAATGGATATTTCCGTTTAAATATGATATCCGAAATTTTCGCGATTAGAGTACTTCTTTTACTTCGTAATACAAAGTTCAATTTATAAATGAAATTGATAGATAATTATTTATTGATATAAAAGATATGTCACGTAGCTAGAAAAGTATTGTAATCGCGAAAAATTTCGAGTATCATATTTCAACGGAAACATTCATTTTGACCGTTCCCGAATTCATATGAACTACTTTTTTGCGCACCAGCTGCACGTGCGGTCAAACTAAAGGACTCTTTTTTTTTTTTTTTTTTTCCAAAACGGCTCGCAAAATGGTTTTAAAATGAATTTTAAATACATTTTTTGTGACGTCTAAATGTATGCACGTAAATATGTATCTCGCATAACGCAAAAAACGATTAGCCATAGAATGTTGAAAGATTTTGATTATGGGACTTATATGATAGTGCACCTCCTTTTTTTATTCCAATCGGCTGTACCAAAAGTAGCAACATGAGTAGTGGCAGTAACAAAATCGGAAGTAGCGTATATTCCAGCTTATAAAGCGCACTTTTAATAGAAAAAATAAGATCGAAATTTACGGGTAAGTATTATATGCCAGATAATCTTAACCGGAATATAAGAAAACATAATACAATCAGCTTTTAAAGGGAAAATTCAATCACTTTTAAAGGAAAGGATAGATTTAAAATATCGAAAAGATGAGCCTACAAAAATTAGATTTCTACATGTATCTAAAAGAAATGACGCATTTTAAGAACTTAAAAATTTTTATTTTCGGATAACATAAAAAGTTCGTTATATTCATCTTCAGACACATCATCCAATTCTGTTTCATCTTTACCATCACTGTTACTCTGATCCGTAAAGAGATAATCATCTTCTATTCCACCAGATTGTAAGATACATTGCACTTTTTAAATAACTTTTGAATTATGTCAGGTTTAATTTCATTCCATGCTTTTATAATCCACTCACACACTATTTCTAGACTGACAAGACGCATTTGGCCTCCTTTTGTAAATGTTTTATCACCTTCTAACACCCACGTATTCTACTGTCAATTTAAAACGACATCTAAAATCACATCTATATTATTCCCCTTGAATGGTATATTGATACACACATCTAAAAGCTGACCTAATGGCGTTAATCCGCCTGAAATAACTGCCCATGTCTATATTACACTCTTTCAACAATTTCTCCATAATAGCCTTTACATTGAATTTGAACATGTCCCATAGTAAAATATTTTCTAGATTCTTTAAGGCAAAGGATGCTTTTGCTAAACATTTCTTGTTCACAGCGTTTTCGTCCATCCATCCTTTCTCGTGACACGAATGAAAACGCCGTTAGAGAAGATACAATTCGGCATCGTCTTCCTTTTTTAAAATAACTATAGATTTTAATTTTGTACCGTTCGCTAAGTAGGAAAGTAGTACGATGATGCGAGATTTTCGTAACCTCTTATTTTAAATGAACCTTCCCCCCTCCTTTGACATCAATTGTTTTAATTAAGACACAATAACACGCCGAATAAATACTAATTCAAAAGTCAAACAACAAAAATCAGCGTTAATTTACAAGATTTTCACAGGACTAGTTTCGATGGTTTTACCGAACCATCATCTTCAGCTGCAAAACCGCAAATGAACAAGATACGAAATAATGTTTAGATAAGATAAGAAAGCCTGGACAAGAATAAGCAAGTGGCGCCATCTGTTGGCGAAAACAGAACTAAAACATAATTTCTCTAAAAGCCGAAGGCAAATTTGGATTGGAATTAGGATCGTTAACTAGAACAGAAAGATTTTTATGAATGTGAAATGCCTCTAGAAAATCCAGTTCTCCAATGGAAGATGTTTTTTGAATAATTTTGGCAGCAGAAAAATTGAAAGTGTGATTTTCGGACCAACAATGTTGAGCAACAGAAGACTTCTGTGTTTCCTTTTTTCTAACATATGCCTCATGTTCTTTGACGCGAAATTTTAAGGCTCTCTTAGTTTGGCCAATGTAAATTAAACCGCACTGGCAAGGAATCCTATAAATACCCCAGGAATTCATATCCGGAATGGGGTCCTTGAGTATAGAAGTTGGAATTTTACTGATGGGAGAGTAAACAACCCGAAAGTTAAATTTCTGCAAAATATGTGCAACTTTACAGCTAATTGATGGAAAGAAGGGAATGACAACAGAATTTTTATAATCTTCTAAAATAAGAGTGTGGCTTTTAGTGTGTTGAGATGAGAATTTTTTAACTGCTCGATTAATAATGTTGGGTGAAAAGCCCCTGTCAATAGCTATTGCTTTTAAATAATTTAGTTCTTCATTAAGGGCTAGTTTGGAGGAGCAAACTTGAAGAGCACGGAAAACATATGAATAAAATGAAGCTAACTTTTGTTTAGTCGGATGACATGATTTAAAGTGTGGTGGAAGGCAAACCGATGAAGGTTTACGGTAAACTGTAGTACTGAAGTTGGATGTGTTACGTGTGACCAGAATGTCGAGAAACGGAAGAAAATTGCAAGTCTCAAGTTCAAAAGTGAACTGAATAGCAGGATCAATAGAATTCATTGTTGAAAGAACTTTATTTAAATCATCTTTATTACCTTCAAACAGGGTAAAAGTATCAATGAAGCTAACGTAGCGGAACCATGCCGGGAAGTTTAAAGTTTCAAACAATTTTGATTCATAATAATGCATGTAGATATCAGCCAGGATGGGACTGAGGGGGCTTCCCATGGCTAATCCCTCAGTTTGCTTGTAATATTTATTTTGGAAAACAAAATGTGTTTGTTTCAAACAGAGTTGAGTGAGAGAAATTAGCTCATCAATTTCGATGCAAGAGAAATGAAATTCGCGAAGTCTGGTTTCTAGACATCTTAATGCACCCTCCACTGGGACATTGGTGAATAATGATTTTACATCAAAAGAAACCATGAGTAAATTACGAGGAGAAATGTTTTTAACCTTTTTTACAAACTCTATTGAATTTTTTATGGTGTAAATGTTATTGTCTAATAGAGTGGAAAATCTAGAAACTAAATATTTAGCTAATGGATACGAGGCAGTACCTGAATTTGATACAATAGGGCGGAAAGGAATACCACTTTTATGAATTTTGGGAAGAGCATATAATCTGGCACAATTCGCAACAGATGGGATAAGCGAATGTTTTAAGTTGCTTGAAATGATTTGCGAAGATTTGATCGCAGTTTTTATTTTGGATAAGTCCGAAGGTGAAGGATCTTTAGGGATCGGATTATATGGTCCTTCGTTTAAGAGTTTAGTGACACCATCGATGTAAGTGTTCTTATCCATGACGACTATCTGGCCACCTTTGTCGGCCTTTGAAATGACAATATCCGGGTTAGAATGAATCTCGCGCATTGTAGCTCTTTCTCTCGCAGTTAGATTTGGTTTCAAAGGTTTATTATTGAATTTCACATTATGAGCGATAAGATGCCTAATCATTTCTTTCTGTGAATCTGAAACTTTACTGAACTTGAAAACTTCTTCGATAGGAGCCAAAATCTTTGGAATCGAGGGTTTACAGGTTTGTGAGAAGTTAAAATTATATTTTAGAATTCTCTCTTGTTCTTCTGAAAGACTAACATTAGAAATATTAACTATTGGCTTGATGTTTACAATGGGAAGATTTTTCGAACTACTTGAACTGGAAGACTGTAAAAGAAGTTTTTCGAATTTAACTGCAAGGGTGTTTTTATGACGGTTAACTGCATTCTCCGTTTTAGACCAAGACTTTTGTTCAAGGGCAGTGAATTTTGGATATGTTTTAGCGAGTTCCAGATGAAGCTTATAGAGTTCATGTTCAATTTTGGACAATTGTTGACGTGTATCCCTTATCACGGACCGAAGTAAGGCAAGTTTGCAATTTAACAGAATTCTTGAAACGCGACTCGAAGGTTTTTGATTAGATTTGATTTGAATAAAATTGGGGATCAATTTTTTACATTTACATTTAAGTAAAAAGTCAAGATGATTCAGGAATTTTTGCCGTTTCAGGCGTAATTTAGTGAAACGATTAACGGATGAAGGCATGATAAACAATGCAGAAAATCAAACTAAATTAACTGAGCAATAATAAAGTACACACAAAATAGCAGAAAAATCCCTCACTGAAATGAATAGGAAACAAAATGTTTGTAAGCAAAATGCATGAAATCAGACAAGCAAACATTGTTTTGTACATTTGGATATTGTGCTTTGCTTGTCTGATTTCATGCATTTTGCTTACAAACATTTTGTTTTCTATTCATTTCAGTGAGGGATTTTTCTGCTATTTTGTGTGTACTTTATTATTGCTCAGTTAATTTAGTTTGATTTTCTGCATTGTTTATCATGCCTTCATCCGTTAATCGTTTCACTAAATTACGCCTGAAACGGCAAAAATTCCTGAATCATCTTGACTTTTTACTTAAATGTAAATGTAAAAAATTGATCCCCAATTTTATTCAAATCAAATCTAATCAAAAACCTTCGAGTCGCGTTTCAAGAATTCTGTTAAATTGCAAACTTGCCTTACTTCGGTCCGTGATAAGGGATACACGTCAACAATTGTCCAAAATTGAACATGAACTCTATAAGCTTCATCTGGAACTCGCTAAAACATATCCAAAATTCACTGCCCTTAAACAAAAGTCTTGGTCTAAAACGGAGAATGCAGTTAACCGTCATAAAAACACCCTTGCAGTTAAATTCGAAAAACTTCTTTTACAGTCTTCCAGTTCAAGTAGTTCGAAAAATCTTCCCATTGTAAACATCAAGCCAATAGTTAATATTTCTAATGTTAGTCTTTCAGAAGAACAAGAGAGAATTCTAAAATATAATTTTAACTTCTCACAAACCTGTAAACCCTCGATTCCAAAGATTTTGGCTCCTATCGAAAAAGCTTTCAAGTTCAGTAAAGTTTCAGATTCACAGAAAGAAATGATCAGGCATCTTATCGCTCATAATGTGAAATTCAATAATAAACCTTTGAAACCAAATCTAACTGCGAGAGAAAGAGCTACAATGAGCGAGATTCATTCTAACCCGGATATTGTCATTTCAAAGGCCGACAAAGGTGGCCAGATAGTCGTCATGGATAAGAACACTTACATCGATGGTGTCACTAAACTCTTAAACGAAGGACCATATAATCCGATCCCTAAAGATCCTTCACCTTCGGACTTATCCAAAATAAAAACTGCGATCAAATCTTCGCAAATCATTTCAAGCAACTTAAAACATTCGCTTATCCCATCTGTTGCGAATTGTGCCAGATTATATGCTCTTCCCAAAATTCATAAAAGTGGTATTCCTTTCCGCCCTATTGTATCAAATTTAGGTACTGCCTCGTATCCATTAGCTAAATATTTAGTTTCTAGATTTTCCAATCTATTAGACAATAACATTTATACCATAAAAAATTCAATAGAGTTTGTAAAAAAGGTTAAAAACATTTCTCCTCGTAATTTACTCATGGTTTCTTTTGATGTAAAATCATTATTCACCAATGTCCCAGTGGAGGGTGCATTAAGATGTCTAGAAACCAGACTTCGCGAATTTCATTTCTCTTGCATCGAAATTGATGAGCTAATTTCTCTCACTCAACTCTGTTTGAAACAAACACATTTTGTTTTCCAAAATAAATATTACAAGCAAACTGAGGGATTAGCCATGGGAAGCCCCCTCAGTCCCATCCTGGCTGATATCTACATGCATTATTATGAATCAAAATTGTTTGAAACTTTAAACTTCCCGGTATGGTTCCGCTACGTAGACGATACTTTTACCCTGTTTGAAGGTAATAAAGATGATTTAAATAGAGTTCTTTCAACAATGAATTCTATTGATCCTGCTATTCAGTTCACTTTTGAACTTGAGACTTGCAATTCTCTTCCGTTTCTCGACATTCTGGTCACACGTAACACATCCAACTTCAGTACTACAGTTTACCGTAAACCTTCATCGGTTTGCCTTCCACCACACTTTAAATCATGTCATCCGACTAAACAAAAGTTAGCTTCATTTTATTCCTATGTTTTCCGTGCTCTTCAAGTTTGCTCCTCCAAACTAGCCCTTGATGAAGAACTAAATTATTTAAAAGCAATAGCTATTGACAGGGGCTTTTCACCCAACATTATTAATCAAGCAGTTAAAAAATTCTCATCTCAACACACTAAAAGCCACACTCTTATTTTAGGAGATTATAAAAATTCTGTTGTCGTTCCCTTCTTTCCATCAATTAGCTGTAAAGTTGCACATATTTTGCAGAAATTTAACTTTCGGGTTGTTTACTCTCCCATCAATAAAATTCCAACTTCTATACTCAAGGACCCCATTCCGGATATGAATTCCTGGGGTATTTATAGGATTCCTTGCCAGTGCGGTTTAATTTACATTGGCCAAACTAAGAGAGCCTTAAAATTTCGCGTCAAAGAACATGAGGCATATGTTAGAAAAAAGTAAACACAGAAGTCTTCTGTTGCTCAACATTGTTGGTCCGAAAATCACATTTTCAATTTTTCTGCTGCCAAAATTATTCAAAAAACATCTTCCATTGGAGAACTGGATTTTCTAGAGGCATTTCACATTCATAAAAATCTTTCTGTTCTAGTTAACGATCCTAATTCCAATCCAAATTTGCCTTCGGCTTTTAGAGAAATTATGTTTTAGTTCTGGTTTCGCCAACAGATGGCGCCACTTGCTTATTCTTGTCCAGGCTTTCTTATCTTATCTAAACACTATTTCCTATCTTGTTCATTTGCGGTTTTGCAGTTGAAGATGATGGTTCGGTAAAACCATCGAAACTAGTCCTGTGAAAATCTTGTAAATTAACGCTGATTTTTGTTGTTTGACTTCTGAATTAGTATCAATTGTTTGGTTTTCTATTATAACAAGCATTACTGGAGTTTAATTCAAACTTCTATTATGTGACAGTAAATTTTTTTTTTTTTTTTTTTTCATTTTTAGGTTCATTAGTTTCTGATAACCTACAAATCTGGCACCATACACTTTACAATGATCTAACCCTTTGCATTCGAGAGGTGTTTCTCAGTCACCACATGATTTGATTCCGTTACTCGAGAGGTGACTCGGTTTGAAGCTTTAATTCGAGTGGAAACGATTTTTATTTATTAGGTTTGGTTTGGGCAACATCTCTTCATGATTGTATTCAACAATACATGCATATAAAACAACGGCCAATCTTTCATCTTAAATATGTTTCATAAGAGGTTATCACTACTAGCAACAGTCCCTGCTAGACGGGACATTTCTGAGAAACAAGATTCCGGTAATACTGGTTTAAACAGGAGGACTCCTAGAAAAAGGAGCCCCTCTGAAAGTCCCGCCTAACTACGGAAACAATGTAGCGACTACGTGGGATTTTTTTTAAACCTCACTGAAAA
This sequence comes from Stegodyphus dumicola, assembly GCF_044657685.1. Taxonomy (NCBI): domain Eukaryota; kingdom Metazoa; phylum Arthropoda; class Arachnida; order Araneae; family Eresidae; genus Stegodyphus; species Stegodyphus dumicola. The sequence goes on from NC_140776.1 coordinate 123,849,419, forward strand.
TGTCTCAGCTGGGGCTCTGTCCTGGGTAGAGATCAACCAATCAGACGAAAGTTCTGGTTCTGAAGGATCACGTGTTCCCAATCTGAGCAATAATCGATTACTGTTTAGTGTTCAAGTCTTTGTAAGTAAGTGAAAATGGTAACCTAGTTATGTGGGTTTGCTGGAAATTTGCGGGTTCTGAGAATTGCTCTTTCGACATGCAGTTCCGCGTAACCGAAACATAATGTGATTGGGACATAAGATTTACTGTTATACATATGTCCTCAACGTTATTCGATCTCGACAGTTGTGAAAATAGGAATATTATTTTCCATGCTACAAAGCCCAAAAGGAATGAAATCCAGTGACGGAACCAGTTCAAGTGAATATGAGTTCGAGTTTTCGCTTATGAACTTCGTTTTGTATTTGTAAAAACAAAATTATGTCTATGCATAGACCACTTGACGACAGAGAGGAGGTAAGCAGTTATGAAGATACCGACAAAGTAAAAGGTGTAAGAAAAATCAGCCTTATAGATAATTATTTTGAAACCGACTGTTATTCTGCAGAAGAGATAGAAAATTCAGAATGGATAACGTGCACATAATCCGAAAAAATATACCAAACAGAATAACGTTTGTATTCAGTGAAACAGCCGTGGGACAGCAAGCACCTTCAGATATAAAAAAGAACCATTAGATTTCTGCGAATTCCTTTTAGAACTGTAAGAAATACACCAAATATGCGGAAAATCATTTCGAGTTGCTGATTTGGCTGGTCGAAAATGGTTTCGAGTGCAAAGAGTTAATTCTTAGTGGGTGCTAATCGTACACAATTGTTTATTTAATCTTTAGGAAAAAGCAAAGAGAATCAAGAAGAATAAGAAAAATGCTTCTCGTATCCAAACTGATAAATTTTATTCCTCACCCCTCCAAAACAAAACTCTCACCTTTCAATTAAAATTATCCCACATAAATTCAAGTTTAATGAGAAAATTCATAGTTCCTCCCCGGAAGCACACAAATTCTTCTAAATACAACTATGCATATAATTTGAAAGTCTTTTAACCACTTTCAAAATATACTCTTTTTTTATACAAAGAAATGTTATATAATGAGAGGGGCAAAATGGTGCACAACATGTGGGCGGCCAAATTTAAGGGTGGCAAAATGATTATTTAACGTATTATATTTCTATAAAAAAGGGCAACCAGCGGTCTGAGGTCAGCACTAAATGCAGCACATGTGAAGCACTATGAAGGATAGAGTTTTATATGAATTGATGCTATAAAGTTGTGTAGTAGCTACAATGATCTAGACTGGGAGTATGCATGCTCATTTGAGTTACACGAGTGATTGCACTGGGCCTAAAAGACCTGCTGATGTTTGTTTGATGAAAAAATTGTAAATCTTCAGAAAAAGTGTTACAATTATATCAATAAAAATTTTATGATCAAACTTAAAAAGCATACATATTAAAATTTTAATTTCTCCAAATATTTTTATGAAATAAAATTTTTTAAAAAATAGAAAACGTATATCTTAGCAAAGGAAAAAAATAAAATACCTTTACTCTGTATTGATTCTTTATTAGCACTATAGATACAAAGAAAAAAAGTAATAACAAATATTAACAGCACATTGAACAAAATGTGTCATGTGTTACAAGCACAAATATTTTTTTACATTCGGAACAGCGCATTTACGTTTCTCTGTGCTTTGTCGCTGGGCAAACACTGCCTCCCCCCAGTTTCATTTTCGATATTTTTTTTCCCCAATAAAGCAATTTATGCCATTCTCATTTTGATTTTTAGAATCTGTATCAGTTTCTGAATCAGTATTGCGTGAACTAAAAATACGGGATCACTTCCATTTTTATTTTCTTCAATAGCTTCTTCGGCAGTTGATACACCTTCCAACAATTTTTGCCATATTTCTTCTTAAAATTAAATTTAATGACGTGTTTGCCGCTTTCTGTGCTATCACAAATCAACTATGTAACAGCAATGCGAATAAGCATGCTGGGTGTAAAAGACTCGAACCGAGCAAAAACAAGCCTTTAATCAAAGCCCTAGATAAAAACTTTGCAAATATAAAAAGGTGACCTCGGACTTGACTACACTGGACCTCAACTTTAACAAAATAGGTGTGTGCTTTCAGAAAGGTTTGTTTAATGGGACACCAAAGGATCCCACAGGTGGATTAAAGCATGAACAGCAGAGCTGTTGGAGATGTAAAAATATTTATAATAAGATGCTAATTAAACCCACTTAGAGCACTATGAGTGAAAGAAGGGCTTTCACATGGCATATCAATAGTGTCATCCTTATGTCATCTACTGTACTGGCTGAGCCCTATACTTGGACAGTCAGATATAAAATATACAAGCTTAGTTTCTGCTATACGAAAGGGTAGTGACATGACAGCCATACAAGTGGGTACCGTGACGACTAACATTTTCAACAATTTCTGCAAATTTCAAAACCTTCACAGTGTATCTGTGAGATGAAATTTTTAATCTGCCCCTATGCTATGATTGGGGTCTTTGAATTATGTAGCACAGCTTATATACATTAAAATGTCACTGAAGTTTTGCAAGCCTATAGTTCCAAGCTCAAAGGATAAACCATGTAGTGGATCCATCAAAGAGTCTGGATCACGTATTCAGGGGCGTAGCTAGAGGGGGGCATCTGTCCCCGGGCGCAGAATCCAAGCGGCACCAAACTGATGTTACAACATTTTAGAATTAAATGTTTTCCATCCTTGGCAAGCAGTAGGGGGCACGAAATCTTCAGTTGTCCCTGGGCGCTGAAAACCCTAGCTACAACTCTGCATGTATTTATTGTTATATGAATAGGGTGAATGAGGCATGGGCCAGACAGTACGAGTTAAAACTCAAATGCCAGTTGAAGAAAGGGCTTTATTACAGATTACAATGGGCATTAAAAGTCCATCAGAATCTAAGCAGCATGAAGATTGTGTTGAATGTCATGTGCAGCTGTACTAGCTTGTTCCAAAGACAGACTATGAGTGAGCACTATAACTGCCCGTTTTTAAAATTTAACCGGCAGTATACACTGTAGAAAGAAGAAACAACATTTTTTGCACAGTCTTCCCATCATTTTGCATGGCAATACTTGGGCATATGTAGCATAGCCTGTGGCTAATTTGCTCACTCAGTGTGTTAGGAAATGTTCTGCAATCTACCTATTATAAATTATGAGGCCTGGAACTAACTTATAATTGATATTGGACATGCCCAATCAGGCTGATCACTTCTATTGCTTTCAGAATAAATAAATTATCTGCTTTCATGAAGTCATTACATTTCTTAGAGGATAAACCTTTGACATGTGGAAGGGAGCATTTATTTCTTTAAAAGTTTCAACCTCTGTCCAAGGGTTTGTTTCTCAAGAAAAGACGGCATGCATTCAAAAGTTAGGATAGATTTTTATGGCTTATTTATTATTCAAATAAAATTTGAGATCAAAAAACATGGTTACATAAAAGTGTCAGAACCCTTTTATTTAGGGCTCCACCATGCTTTAGCTGGAATTATGATTTAACTCAAAACCTGAGAAGTATCAGAGAAGGTTCTGCCATAATTCAAGCTCTGACATTAAATAAATTATATACTGTAGATGCTGAATGAATTGTTTGTGTGCATCAGTAATCATCTGTTTCTCACAAATGTGAAACAAACTAATTTCCATGTCATGCCAAGAACACTGTAACACAGAAGTACTGAATGTTCTTCCATTTGATATGACAATTAACTTGAGTTGAAAGTAATCAACATCCAGAATGAGGAAGAAAAAAACTCCCCCATCCCCTGCACGCAGAAATATATATATATATATATATATCATACCCATTCTTTAATTTTTTCACCACTTTTAAACACTTTGCTGAAATTCATATTTTAAATTCTTGGTAACAACAAACTGTTTTTTAATACCAACCAAGAAATTTCGAAAACTTAGAAAATAGCTAATAATTAATATCCTTAAAATAAATTGCATTGTTAATTATAATCTTGGCAAAATTTAATTTATATTTTACATATTTTTTCAGTCCTTACATATTACCCCATTAACTGCAAAACTCTCGTGAAGTGTGATTTAGCTCCAAGTATACAAAAGCATGACATAATAGCATACTCATAAAATCTGCACTTTCATTGATGTAACATCGATTGACTCTCGTTAAGCCACATTTTGTTTTTATGAACAAGGATATAAATTGATTGCAACTATATTTTTTCATGCATTATGAAAAAAATATTAAAATTTGGAACATGCCTTTTATGGAACAATAAGCAATGGACTGTTTCCCCAGTTATGGGATCCTACCATAAAAAAGTATGTATTAATGAACATGATATGGTCAGCTTGAATATGGCCAACAAAACAGTAACAAACTGGAACACCTGTGGGATGTTTATACTCACAGCATTCTAAACAGAGCTTCCAGTAAAATCAAACAGCTTAACAAAATAGTAGAAACCAACAAAAGCCTTTTTACAAGAAGTGGGTCAAATACTAATTATTTATTAAATAAACAAATGACAGTTTCTTGAGAATTCCACAGGAATGACTGGTATAACTTTGGCAAGATCTCCACTAAATTTCATGATTTGATGGTAGCTAATTTTCACCACTGACAAGATAATACCCAAGTACCATTTCCTCCCCTCGCTTAAGAAATCTTTTGGCAAAACCCATTTAGAAACTAAAATTTTATCAGTCAGTTATAATTGGTTTATATATCTCAAGAAACACAGCTTAAAATAGTATTAAAATAAAATCTTTAAATGGCCTGCCAAGAAATGAAATATTCAAAAGTGCTTTTTAAATTTTTATTCCATGATAATTTAGTATATTTTAAGCACTTCCATAAAAATTCATCGTATTAGGAAAGTTAGAATATTATGTCTCTGAATAAATCTGTATATGTATGAAAAATAAAAAATACTTTATCAGATAAGGTAAGGTAAATTTTGGAACAAATACACTCATTTCAGGATATACACAACATACAACAAACAACGATATTACTGAGTAAAACAACACCAGTTATAAGAAGAAACAGGCAGAAATATACATTCATTACATTAATAGTAAACAAAAAAGCAACCTTAGTTTGGCATAGATTTTAATTAAAACTCTTAAGTTTCAAGGGTGGACAGGTCCCTTTTCTTCAAAAGGGGGAAAAAGTGCGAAGAAAATTTTTAAATTCCCCCTTCGCCCCCCCCCAAATGTCCCCCCTTTTCTTGAAGAAGTATCTGATCACTCTTGAAACTGACACAGTTTTAATAACATCTTCAACAAACTAAGATTTCTTTTTTGCCAAATATTAAATGTTGTATTGGCATATTTCTCATCCAACTGACATTTGTTATACTTTTATAAAAAAATATAAAATCGGTCTTCAAGAGTATTAATTATCAGTATTACTGGAAAGTACTACTAGATGAAGTATGGAAAAAAATTCCCTTATTTTGTAAGTACTGGAAATGAAATCTGATAGTAATTTCCAATAATATACACTTAATACTTTTCTATTACCATCTTGTGCTATATTAATTTTTTCTGTACATTATCTTTCAGCTTGCTGCAGTTTCCCAAAAAATGAAAATTTGATCTATTTAGTAAAATTTCTTAAATGAAAATTTGGCCTATGATTATATTTCAAAATATATATATATGAAGAATGCTTTTACAATTTTCATATCTAATGCCTTGAAGACGTGTAGTTAAAAATTTGATAGATACACAAGTTAATACTTCAAAGTGTCCTTTTTAAGTACCAAAAAGAATACCAGGCATTTGATGTAAACTACATTGACACCATAGGTTAAAAATGTCATTCAGAAAGAAAATGTGAGGCCCTTCCCTTGTGGCTAAGTAAAGAATTGTAAAGAGTTAACACCAAGAATATCAGAAATGCATAAGAATGGAAGAATCAGAGCTGTTAGGTAAAGTTAATCTATAGAAAGTGGGTTGCATACAGACTTGATAAGGCCCTAAGCTATTTGAGATATGAGGCCCTTTATAAGTCTCTTATAATACATTTTAATACTATTTATACTATATTTTAATTTTTGGAGGGGCCCTTAAGAAAGTGGAGGCTCTAAGTTAAGCTATATAGCTTGTGTAACATATACGTAAATACGGCCCTGGTTGCACAGTATCTAAATCAGCGACTCTTAAACCTGTTTAGCCCCCTGCACTCACTTTACCACTGCTAGATCATCTCTCCCAAACCCGAAAAATACAAATATTTAGATTTAGATTATTTTTAACGTATTTTTTTTTTAAATGAAACAACAAAATGTATATGAAATGTTAATGAAAACTGAAACTTCAGCAAAAGTACTTTTTACTTTCTTGTATGAAAAAAAAGGAAGTATTGCAATTTTGAAAAATTTCAGATATCATATTTCAAAATAAATACCTTTTTGACCATTCCCAAATCCATTTGGATGATTTTTTTGCATAACGTATGTATGTACAGATAGAGTAAAGGACCTTTTTTTTTCCAAAGTGAATTGTAAATGGATTTTAAATGGATTCAAAGAGGAGTTTTCATGTCGTCTGTACCTATGTATGTAAATATGCATTTACGAGGACAGATCAAAAAGTAAGATGCACTTCCAAGTTATAACCATTTACTAAATTGTCAACACAAAAGCTACATGACAGCATACAATGTAAGTTCACTTTTCCACACATCCCAAGACACTAAACATTTCTCCGAACGGATAACCAACGTTTTGGTTCTGGATGCATAGAAATCTCTTTCAGCACTATAACCACACGGAAACAGCTGCTTTCCCCTTCTCATCATTTCAGAATTGTTGTCCACCGAGAAGCTTTTTAAGCATACTGGAAACATGAAAGTCACATAGCGCTAAATTGGAACTGCATGGAGGATGTTGCCGTCCTCCCACATAAACTGCTACAGCAGGTTGCAAGTTTGGCGAGCCTTGTGAGATGTTACGTTCAAATTTTTGGTAAGCTTAAAAAGCATCTCGATGGACAATGATTCCGAAATGATGAGGAGATGAAAGCAGCTGTCTCCGTGTGGTTACATAGCTCTGGAGAAAAATTGTATGCATCCGGAATCGAAAAGTTGGTTGTGTGTTCGGAGAAATGTTTAGAGTGTCTTGGGAACTGTGTGGAAAAGAGAACTTACATTGTATGCTGTCATAGCCATGTTGGTTTTGAACTGACAATTTAATAAATGGTCATAACTTGGAAGTGAAACTTACTTGTTGATCCACACTCGTATATATTGCACAACTCAAAAATGATTAGCCATAGAATGCTGAAATTTTGTACATGGAACTGCTGTAATATTTAGTTATGCATCTCCCTTTTTTATTGCAATCAGCAGTACCAAACACAGGTAATTCCGGATTATCGGTTTTTCCGGATTATAGATTATCAGTTTAAATCTGGTAAAATGGCATGCAGAAATTATAAAATTAAAAATATGAAACCGTAATTTATGAAATAAAGAGCAATTATGATCTAAAGGGTATCAAAATTTACAAAAAAAAAAGTTTAATATTTATTTGTTTACTTTATTAAACATTTCTTTCAACGCGCGCATGCGTAAAGCATACATTACGCATAGTCAAAATTAGAAAATTGCAACCAGAAAACTATTTGATGTGCATTCGTGATATTTATAATGGATTTGATTTAAATAATATCACTAACTTAAATAAAATAATATCATTAACTTAAAATAACAAGACAGAGTACACTGAGATGAAATACTACATTTAGTAAGGAATTATAAGCTGAATAAAATAAAAACATCTGCCCTGAAGATAAGAATAGCGCTGACAGATCCACTTCCAGTTGAAGTCTCCCCCCCCCCCCCAGCAGAACAGCGTGAAATTGATAAACAGATTTCAGAATGGTTAGAGAAACAAAGGATATGCCTTTATCCATTTTTTGCAGCAATTCCACTTTTTGTTTGATGGACATCGAAACATACTTTCGCTTTGGCAGCTCCAGTATCGTAAATTCTATTTGACATAATCGAAAGTTCAAGCTTACTTTTATAAAATTGCTCTAACAGTCTGCAAAAAATAATAAGCCGGATCCGATTCGAAGATTAAGGAAGAACGCAATCTGCAACATTAACTGAAATAGATAATTAGATAATTTTAGCTTAGCTTATACCGTCCGTTACACATTAAACACGCATGAGTAAACGTATTATGCGCATACATAAAGGTATTACGCGCATGCGTCAACGCATTATGCATTGACGCATGCGCGTAATTTGTAGGTTTGAGGTCCAGATTATAGATCATTCCGGATTAATGACTTTTAACTGTCTTCTTTTTCATTATTGGACATTAAATTAATACATAAAGATTGGTTTTTGTACTATTTAATTATATTTGAGAATCAACTGTTGGAAAGCAGTTCAAAATTGGTTAATCTTTGGATTATGGTAACTTGGCGATTTTTGGCGAAAGTTTGGCAACCAATCCTGCTACAGCAACCTTCTACTTTTTTTTTCGGCGTCATTTTGTCTTCAAGAAGTAAAGACAGGTTTCTTTCTTTTTTTTTTTTTTTATTTACTCAACATTTTTTCCAACAATCTGCTAGCCGAATTACGCTTATGCTAGAAATTTTATGAAACAAAAGGGCATAATTAAGATGAATAACTGCAAAATTGGGAGAAAGTGCAGAATCGCAAACTTCTTGCCGCGTTTTTCAGAATGGCACATACACGGTAACCATGTACACGTCGACCTATTTTTACTTAAAAAAACATTCCAGAATTGCACAAAAATGGCATTGCACACACTCTTGACTTTGTCCATGTACATTGCTTTTTTCTCATAAATTAGAAAAATTTCCATGAAAATGCAGGAAAATTTTATGAATATTTGAAGTCGGTAAAAAGAACATACATGAAATTACCTGATCGCGAAAAATATATACCCTTTCCAAGGATGAATATTTGCACGTATAAAATAAATAAAATATCCAAAAACTTTTCCCTCTAAATTATCTATTATAAACGTCACCTTCAAATTTATAACGCAAACATTAAAAATTGCTGCAAATACTTAGTGTCAAATATTTAAATTATTGCCATACATGTTTACTTCTACTGAAATGTATTCCAAAATGCTACAAACATATAATTCACAAAATCACTATCATTTAATTAAAATATAATTAAATTAAAAAACACTACTTAAAATATAAATAAACACATACATTAAATTAATAAAAATTAGCTTAAAATCTTAATTACTTTAAACTAATTCATTGCTAATAACAATTTTCCAATAATAGCATACTAATTTATTTATTCCTTATATTTAGGCATTGCTTATATTTATTCCTTATATTTAGGCAACAATGCATAAAAATAATATCCTCAATTGATTAAAAATACTAACTTACCTAATCTTCTTTAGAATCTCAATCGTATTCATATGTATGCCTGTTTCAGGATCTTTAAAATGATACTTATGGTTAACAGCAAGATGCTGAAAACCTTCATCCTCCAAACAGGCATGACTTCCAGCAACCAGGTTGTACCAGGTAGAATATACTGCTTAATAAAACTTAATAAACAATCTTTACTTCTATCTCACACAACCTTAAAAAAAAACACTTATTTCTACCCCTTTCAATCCCACTAAATACCCATTTCGAATTCACTTTAGATAGGGCCATTGGATCCAAAAATTAAGCAACACTATTTCACACAACACAGAATGAAGCTAAATACAAAATGCTATAAAGTACTGCAGATATTTTTCCAGATTTCCCCCCTTTTTCTGATTAAAGAACTATGATTCTTCCATATATGTCAGATGACATATCTCATGATCTCCTCAGAATTTTAACGGTTGGATTGGATTGGATTATTTAATTATGGCAAAGCACACTAGGGCTATCTGCCTAAGGAGAGGGATGCCTTCGTGGAGGACTTTCTAATGGAAACTGGATGGTATACACATTACACATGGGGAAAACCACGAAAACGCCCATGCAGCCAGCCCGTTCGTGGGATTCGAACCTCGGACCGAACTACCAGTGTTCAGCGTCTTTACCGCTCGGCCGCTGGTGGGCACAGAATTTTCAGGGAAACTGTTGAATTTAAATATTTTACAATGTCATCAGCCAATTTTGGATTAACAGAAATGCAGTGATTTTCCAAAGAAAGAAGGGGTTCAATTAAATCTGATCCACCTCCTCTTGATAACGTTGAATCAGATATTAATTGCCTTCCTCTGCCTATATATTTTTATTTTTCATTATTTTTGTATTTCTTTTCTCTGTATTTCTCCTGGTTTGATACCTATTGATTGATTTTTTACACATTTATGAAGAATTTTAGATTTATTGGTTTTGAATTTCTTTCATGTCTTTGTGAATTTGGTTCTAAATTTCTTGCTTATTGTCTACATATATAGTATACAGTATGTATTTTACCCAGTTTACCTGGCCTTTATTTTTGCAGTCATTCATGTACTTCTAGTTACAAAAGTGTTTTAAATGACAAAAATATTCATGTTTTTGCACTGTTCTTTTTTTTTTTTTTAATTATTATATTAAAAAAAAAACATTAATTTTGGATAGATAAGGAAATCTAACTTTTAATGCAGTCTCCTGGTTTCTATACTTACATTTTGGAAGGATTTATACTCATTATGAAAAAATAAATGCAGTCTCCTGGTTTCTATACTTACATTTTGGAAGGATTTATACTCATTATGAAAAAATAAAATTAAAAGAAGTCTATTCCCATATGACAAAAATTGGCAGAACAGTTAATTTTGAAATTTGCAATTTTTGACATTTTCAACTTGCTTTGACAGATCGGTTATTCAAGGTAGAATAATTCGAGCAAACAAGTTTAAATGAAGGGTACTCTTCTGTTATCGGAACCAGATTCAGAAATATATGCACATATGCAGGTATATATGGATGTGTGTTCATGTATGCATGTACATATGGATGTACATATAGTATACATGTATGTGCATACATACATACATTTTCTAGTAAGGTCTTGATAAGAAAAGAATACCAAATGAAGTGCAACAAAAAATTCATATGATTTAGTAGTAATTAACAGTATACTTTATGTTTTTTCGATGTGAACTTAATTTTTCATCCAGTATGCATTTTATGTGAATGAAGAAGATAAAATGACATTAAAATCTAATAAAAACTTTGTTTTACATTATCAACCATAAGCATGCTATTATTACACATAAACACCATTTTGCATAGAGAATCAAGTTCAGTTTTTTTTTTTTTTTTTTTTTTTTTTTCCCCAGATCTAACAGCTTATAATTTAAGTACACTGAAGTCTAAAAGTGCATGTAACAATAATATACTTCTTTATTTAAATAATTTATTTTAATACCTCACAGTTAACTATAGAAATATCTGTAAGCAAACAAAGTATAAATGCATTAACACTGAAAGGCACTGATTAGTAAGCAATACATTTTTTGATAGACTGTAGAAATTTCATAAATTCCACAATGTACATGTAAAACTAAGAACAAAAGCTTCATAATTAACAAATCTCAAGAATAATAGTTATAACCAAAATAAAGTTGCCATTCGAAAATTTTATTCTCATATTCCACATAGATTTAAATTTTAAAATAAGCAAACTTAAATTGCATTTACCTAAATTAAACTGCTTCATTAATGTTACTTTAATGAAAAAGAAAAGTTTTGATTTTTAAACATAGGGTTTCAATTCTTATGCGTAAATTAATTTGAAAATATCAAACAGAATGCATCCAACTGCAGAGAACTTTCACGTAATTACTAAAAATATTAGGTGTTTTATATCACGTCATATGCTCTTAAAATATTGTTTCCTTTTTTAAGAGTACAGATATTTCGTGCATTTTTCTTCAATACAAGAAATTTCAAATAAAAATATCAAACATCATTTTTCCGACTTAAAACCACAAAAATACGGCAAAGACTTACCGTGCATCAACATCAGCTGTTACCAAGTTTACAGCTCTGTCCGGAGTAGGAGCACAGACAATATGCGATAATTCTATCTCTTCTACTTCCTTTTGACAGCGAGAGTTTGGCCCGTATTTCTTCGAACGTGAAGATCCGTTTATTTTACTCCGATGGGCATTTTCTGATAACAGCTTCGGAGAATCATTTAACCTGCGTCGATCTCCACAAACTAAACAGGATCCTCTCTCGGTTGGATTGATAGATGTACAATTTCTGCAATGCCATTGCAACACAGAAGCGTTGGATCCCATTTTTAGAACCTTACTATTGATTTTTCATTATGATTCCAGAGTTTGTGCATTTCATCGTTGCTCATATTGAAGAAGAAAGTAATTTGGCACAAAGTAATTATTTTGTGCTTGTGTTGACAAGCAGACGCACGTTCTCCATCTTTAACACCGAGATGAAACAGCTGCTCCATCTTATGGTAGAAAAGCACCGTACAGGGCTGAAATTCAATGCATTTTTTAAATCATATATTTGGTAATTTTTAAATAAAAAGACATAAAATTGAAGGATATTTTTCATGTCTTGCAATAATATCAACTTAAGTAATATAATTATAGGACACCAAAAAACATCGATATTGCTTGATTGTAATTAATAATAAATCTGTAGCAGATTTCGGTAAAGGATTTATAACAAATTGTAAGGTTCGAAATTTGTTTTAAAAGTACCTTTGCTTATTCTTAAACATATTAGTTAAAAAGAATGCAGTAGGTATATCTCAGAAAGAATGCATATCCCAGTATATCTGAGCATTTTCTTATTCGTATACGTAGAGTCTACATGATCCTATTTTTGCCGATGGATTATAAGTGCTTAATGATTCCAAGACAAGAGCGGGATCCATTATCCCTATTAATGCATTGCTGTTCTGTGTACCAGGAACCAAGAGTCGGTGTTGGTTAAACCCTAATACGAAAGTACAGCCTCTAAGCTTCATTTTCCCTAAATAATACCTTAAGAAAGTTTCCCGACAGAAGTCGGCTTCCATTTATTTTAGCCTCGTGAAATACCATAGAAAACTTACACATCCATCGATTACCATTCAACTTCAGAAAACGAAACCAAAACAAATTCCAAATAACTGCGGCATTTGGCTTCTGTAGAGCCTCTATGGTCTTAAAACTAATTTTTTATCATGAAAACAAGGAGAAAAACTGATAAAATATTAAAGAATTTTTTCATCTAAAATCTTCTCCTCTTTGCAAAATAAACATTTTAGGAAGATTTCAAACTCAAATTTTACTCAGACTGATGCAGTATAACTATTGCCTATGTGTTCTGTTGTTGCAAATTACTGAAAATACTGTGTAATTTCTAAAAAAGAGCATTTTATGTACAAATAATAAGCTGAAGTAAATTGTGGGATAAAAGAGGAAGTCAATAAAGAAGATTTTATCTACACATGATAAGTGGGTGGTCCATGAAATAATGTTGCGTACGTTACTTAGTTTGCGCCTCTCATGTTTGCTCTATTGCAATTTTAATCGGATATATGAATCTTCCCTTAATATAGTTTAAGAAACTTGTCAAGGGTTTAGATTTGCGAGATAAGAGGTTCTATAAATTACGTTTTATTATTATTATCTAAGCTTTACGCAAAAGAAAATGATACTATTAATCAAAGTACAGAATTGAAAGAAATCAATAAATAAATCAATACAATTAAGTATTTACAAACAGTTGATTCATTTCTATTTAGAGAAAAACTATCTTTGAAATGATGAAAAAGTATGAGAATTTCTAAAATATTTCAAAAGATCTGTAAAAGATATAATAGGGCCTTCAATAAAATATTGGAGTAGTGGCGTTACTCCCTATACAATATGGCCTGAATTGTTTTTAAGTGTTTCACTTTTCCATTAAACAAAAATTAATTAAATTCTGATTTTAAGCTATTAAATATTAAAACAAATTAATGACTTAGTTTCTATTTAGAGGCTCTTCTCTTTAGAAGCCTTCATATGATAAGAAATTGCTCTGTTTAAAGACCGCAATTTCAATATTTGCACTACTTTCAGAACTTATTTTAATGAAATATATATCCGTGCTTTGTGTCATTGAGAAATGACTGCTTTTTTCATAATGATAATTTGACTGTTTTACGATATGTGCATGTTTTACGTTAAAATGCTGTTTAAAATAACAACTAGAAAAATAACACTGTGGTTTAAATTCACGAGTATGGCAATATCATGTCTAGTTAAAGTCAGTTTCGTCGTTTGTTGTGCTCGTGTTTTGTGACAATAAACTGAAACTTGGTGCCTTGTTATTAAATTTCTCACGCTTAAAAAACGTATTATTTATTTCACTTGTGCCTTCAGCAGTGTCCGCAGTTGTTATGCTTACGAGTTGTTACTCACAGTGATGAAAGATCATTTGGCCTGCGGTTTATTCCCTGATTTAGTGATACTGACCAAGTGAAGTATTTGGTTGCTTAACGTGTAGTAGTGTCTATGCATCCGTCAAATGATAAATTTAGTTATGGATTTTATATTAGCTTAAATTAGCCATGTTACGAAAAGAAATTTAAGAAAACAAGTATTAAGGAATGGAAGGTGTTGTTCATGACGGCTGGCTGGTTAAATCCCCGCCTGAGAAAAGGATATTTAAAGCGGTATGTAGTATATGCAACAGAGTCATATTTATTTAGTCATATGAAAATCTCTTATTTCATACATTAGACCAGTATATTCTGGAACCACTTTAAGGCAAGCTAATTTGATTTTATGCTGAGAAAAAAAAATTTGGTATTTAAACGGTGTATAATCGTGGCTATGTTAATTATAGTAATTCGAAAGTCTGTTAATTTATTTTTAGCATAATATGCGAAAGTATATAATTTCTAATCACAAAAGCAAAGGAAAACCGTTGATTTTAATTTGGAAAAAATTTTGCTATTTTTCGATTAGTATTAAATGTTTTTAATAATAGTAATAATAATAATGAAAAGTGTTTTTCATTTTGTAAATTAAATTAGTGTAACTTCTTATCTCCTAAAAAGCTAGTAACTCGATAGCGCTATTAATAAGGAACGTGAGCTATTCAGTTTATCTAAGCTTGGATGCTTCTTAATTCTTTTAATAATATGAGTTAATGGTGCAGTTAAAAAAAAAAAAAAATACTTAAAAATATTTAGATCTTTATCTCGTTCTAATTTTTTATTTTTTTTAATTAATTAGTTAAGATATTAGAAGATATAGAAGATCTATATCTTCTAATAGAGATAGAAGAAGGGAGATAGAAGAAAATTAAAACATTCGAAAAATAAACTTTCATAAGTATTCAATCATTTTGAATAAACAGTTTATATTTAATAAAAAGGTAAAAGTATATTTTACCTTTTTATTAAATATAAACTGTACTGGTAAAACTATAAACTTTACTGGGTACCCCTTGGTGATTTTTGGCGGCACGTGGATACCGAATTTGTGCAAGTCTTTGACTTGTTATTTTGGTTTGCATAGCAGAGATTGAACAAGACGAAGAATTGCACAAACTCGGTACCTATGTACACATTGATCTATTTTCACTTAAAAAAAATCCCAGAATTGCACAAAAATGTAATTACTGACTCACGTTTACACCGACCTATTTTCACTTAAAAAAAGTTGGAGAATTGCACAAACTAGCCTTTGCACACTCCCTTGAGTTTCCATATACACCGATATATTTTCACTTAAAAAGTCAAAGAAGCACCCAATTGTACAGTAGAGGCAAACAAAAAATACATAATCTCAATTAACTACATTTTAAACCAAACAATAAAATGACATGAAAAAGGATTATGCATTTAAGCATTACACAAAGCAAGTATGTACTTAACTCTGTCGCAAAAAAAATTTCCTTAACAGCATCCAAAAACTTCCTAAAATTTTCTGAAGTAGAATCCATACATCGGCGTCCGGACTCTCCCGAAAATGGCTACTAAGTAAACCTTCATTTACACACCAGTCAATTAATGCACTTTTCCCCTTTCGTTCCAAATCGTACAGAAACTTCATATTAATCTTACTACATTCAGCTATTCTACCATCTAAACAATGAAACAAGCAATGTACTATTTCCTAAACACATACACACCACAAAAGACCTTAAAAAACATCCCTTGATTCAAAATTTCTCGGGGCTAATCTTTAGAATATGGTAACAGGTAGTTTGGTGACATTTTGGTAAGGCGATAAAGGTTACTAGCTAGAACTTTAGCAATAATCTGAGAAGTACAAAGTTCAAATCGCAGATTATTTTGTCTCAGAGAAATGAGAGATCATGAGACATGTAATGTGAAACTTTCTGGAAAATTCCGATCGTGATTTTAGCTAATTAGCACTTAGGAATAATTTCGCTGCTAAAGTGCAGAATAGCCCACTTATTTGTTTGGCACCTTTTTACAAGAGTAAGAAGAATTGGATTTTTGTCAATTTTCTTTGATTTTTCAAGTGAAAATAGGTCGATGTGTGCATAGATAAAGTCAAGAGTGTGCGCAATGCCATTTTTGTGCAATTCTGGGATTTTTTTTAAGTGAAAATAGGTCGACGTGCACATGTATACCGTGTATGTTCAATTCTTAAAAATGCGGGAAGCAGTTTGCGATTCTGCACTTTCTCCCAATCTTCATCAAGATTAAGCATTTTTGTTCCATAAAAGTTCTAGTATAAGCGTAATTCGGTTAGCAGATTGTTGAAAAAAATGTTGAGTAAAAAAAAAAAAAAAATGCCTTTACTTTGTGAAAACAAAATGGCATCCAAAACAAAACTAGCAGGTTGCTGTAGCAGGGTTGGTTGCCAAAAAATCGCCAATTACCATAATGTAAAGATTCACCTTTCTCAGAATAATGCAAACGATTACATCATAATAGGATTTCCATAACATTCAACTGCTTGCTCAGATTACCATAAATGAAACAACTTGGCAATAAATGAAACAACTTCTAGGGATACCCTAAATTCACATAATCAAAAGTTCTGACCAATAAAAATATCGAAATAACTATATATTCAATCCTATGTTATTTTGATATTTTTTTGGTTGATCTTTACATTACGGTAACTGGTAGTTTGGCGACATTTTGGAGGCGATAAAGGTTACTACCTGGGACTTTGGTAATAATGGAGCAGTACTGAGTTCCGATTACGCATTATTTTGTGTGGGGGAAATGAGAGATCATGGGATATGTCATGTGATATTAATGGACGAATTACGGTTCTTTAATCGGAAAAGGGGGGAAATCGGGAAAAAATTTGGAAATTTTGTATTTGGCTTTATTCTGTGTTGTGTGAAATAGTGTTTGTGAATTTTTGGATCCCATGGCCGTAAGTAAATTGAATTCGAAATGGGTATTTAGTGGTATTGAAAAGGATAGTAAGAAATGTTTTTTAAGGTTGTGTGAGAGAGAAATAAACATGTTTTATTATGTTATTTATTTTACCTGGTATCTTGCTTTGAAAGATAAGTATGATTTTAAAGATTCTGAAAGAGAATGAAGAAAAGTGTATCCGCCACGTAATGAAGATTCTGAAGGAGATTAGGTAAGTTAGTATTTTTAATTATTTTTATGCATTGTTGGAAATGTAAGGTGGAAAGGAATTTGGTATTATTGGGAAAATTGTTATTAGCAATGATTTAGTTTAAAGTAATTAGGATTGTAAGGTAATTTTTATTAATTGAATGTATGTGCTCATGTATATTTTAAGTGGTGTTTTTGAATTTAATTATATTTTAATGAAATGATAGTTATTTTGTGAATTTTATACTTGTAGGAATTTGGTGTATGTTTAAGTTGAAATAAATGTGCATGGAAATAATTTAAATATTTGATAATAAATATTTGTAATGCTTCATGTATGAATTCGTTGGTGACGTGTATAATGTAATAGATGATTTAGAGGTAAAAGTTTTTGGATATTTTATTTATTTTATATGTGGAAATGTTCATATTTGTAAAGGGTAAATACTTTTTCGCGATCATGTAATTTCATATATGTTCTTTTTACCGGGTTTAAAGATTGAGAAAATTGTCATGTATTTTCATGAAATTTTTTTAATTTATGAGATAAAAGCAGTGTACATGGATATAGTGAAGAGTGTGCGCAATGCCATTTTTGTGCAATTCTGGGATGTTTTTTTAAGTAAAAATAAGTCGACGTGTACATGGTTCAGTGATATTTTAATGAAATGATAGTTATTTTGTGAATTTTATGCTTGTAGGAATTTGGTTTACGTTTAAGTTGAAATAAACGTGCATGGAAATAATTTAAATATTTGATACTAAATATTTGTAATGCTTCATGTATGAATTCGTTGGTGACGTGTATAATGTAATAGATGATTTAGAGGTAAAAGTTTTTGGATATTTTATTTATTTTATATGTGGAAATGTTCATATTTGTAAAGGGTAAATACTTTTTCGCGATCAGGTAATTTCATATATGTTCTTTTTACCGGGTTTAAAGATTGAGAAAATTGTCATGTATTTTCGTGAAATTTTTCGAATTTATGAGAAAAAAGCAGTGTACATGGATATAGTGAAGAGTGTGCGCAATGCCATTTTTGTGCAATTCTGGGATGTTTTTTTAAGTAAAAATAAGTCGGCGTGTACATGGTTTATGTGTATGTGTTATTTTGAAAAACGCGTAAGGTGTATGGTATTGTGCACTTTTTCCGAATTTTGCAGTGAATATTTGTCATGATTAAGCAGTTTTGTTTGATAAAATTTCTAGCATAAGTGTAATTCGGCTAGTAGATTGTTGGAAGAAGTGTTCAGTAGATAAGAAGAAAAGAAACATGTCTTTACTTCGTGAAGACAAAATGGCAGCGGGGAAAAAAAAATAGAGGGTTGCTGTAGGGGAGTTGGTCGCCAAAAAATCGCTAAGTTACCGTAATGTAAAGATCAACCATTTTTTTAAATATACAATTTATATTCAGTCACTAGATACTCTTTAGTATCTGATGACTGAATACTAACTAGTAGAGTAGTGAATTAAGTATACTTTTCAGGTGTTTAGCATGGATTCAACAATTTGTGCATGTGTAAAAATGTTGCATTCTTGCTTAAGGATTGTTTTTAGTAGTAGATCTTTTGTGAAAGTACCATGTTACCTCTGTCTTTTTTCCAACCCACTCCGTAAACGCTCCACTGCACATTTAAGTCTGAAGAGTTGGAGCTTTGATGGAGAAGTTGGAGTAACTTCAGGACAGTTGTATAATAACCACAAATATTTAGGGCTATAGAATCCTTATTCTGATAGAACTTGAATACATTTTGCGTTCTTCCAGATCATTTCAGGATAGAACTTGAATATATTTGGCTTTCTTCCAGATGGTTTCAGATTTTTGTTAAGAGTATTTATATATTTATACTAATCCGAAATATTTTTGATAAACACTAAATATGTAATTCTAAAGATAACGAAATACCCCCCCCAAATGATTATGGTTTACAATCATGTGTGTAACATTAGGCAATAAAAGTTTTTCAAATTCAATTCTTAATTTAGATTTTGCTACCTTTTAATTTGTGTATAGGATGGTATTTATGTTAGATTTTATTCTAGATTTTCAAATGTCTGATGTTGTTTTCTTATTGATGAATCTCTTTCTTGCTGATCACCCCGGATTTTCACCATATCCATGGGTCCTAAATGATTCTTCTAAAACCTTTAGAGTTAATTTTTATTGCAAATCAATCTGCTAAATCTGTTGAACATTTTACAGTACAGTCAAAAGTCGTTAATTCGGACACCCATAATCCGGACCTGAAAGCTACAAACTTTCTGTGCATGCGTCGCGTTGACAAAATGAATGCGCGTAAGAAAGACCTTTACGGCTGCGAATATGCGTGTGCGTGTGCGTGTGCGCAAAATACGTTTACGAATGCGCGTTTCATGTATAACGGACGGTATAAGCTAAGCTAAAATTATGTAATTCAGTTAATGTTGCAGATTGCATTGTTCCTTAATCTTCGAATTGGATTCGGCTTATTATTTTTTGCAGACTGTTAGACCAATTTTGTAAAAGTAAGCTTGAACTTTTGATTATGTGAAATAGAATTTCTGATATATATTTACTAATATGTAAAGGATCTACAAAGCGAAAGTATGTTTCGAAGTCTATTAAACAAAAAGTGGAATTGCTGCAAAAAATGGATAAAGGCATATCCTTTGTTTATCTAAACTTTAATTTTTTTAAATCTAAACTTTGTTTATCTTTAACGCCGCACAATGAATTGGAAGTTGATCTGTCAGCTCTATCCTTACCTTCAGGGCAGATGTTTTTATTTTATTTGGCTTATAATTCCTTACTAAATGTAGTATTTCATCTCGATGTACTCCGTCTTTGATATGATTTAAATCAAATTCCTCGTCATTATAATTCGCTTCCGATAGCGAAGAAAGTGACAGAGGTTATTGAAAATGAAAAAATTTCGATTGACAAGTTAGTCGGTATTCTCGGTACAACAATTAACGGGACTTGAACAGTGGAACTTTGTAACTGAACAAGAAATTGTGTCTGTTTATAGAATTAAAGAGAATGTATTATCACATAAAAAACGAAGCAACTTAAACAACTTACATTGAAAGAAATGTTTAATAAAGTAAACAAATAAATATTAAGCTTTTTTTTTTTTTTTTTTTTTTTATGTAAATTTTGATACCCTTTAGATCATAATTGTTCTTTATTTCATAAATTACGGTTTCATATTTTTAATTTTATAATTTCTGCGTGGCATCTTACCAGATTTAAACTGATGATCTATAATCCGGAAAAATCGATAATCCGGAATCGCCGAAGTCCCAACGAGTCCGGATTAACGACTTTTGACTGTACTAATTTTTAGTGTTGTTTGATATTTTTTATAGAATAAATATGAAATTCCTTTGTGCTAACTTGAAATGTGTAACATACTGTGAGCATTTGCAACAGCTCCACACAATTTCCCCTTTTTTCTACCATCAAAGATAACTAAACACTTTACATCAAGGACTTTTTGGATATCTGGAATACTTTGACCACTTTTAACCCGCGAGAATGCGCGTTGGGCCTGCGAGGCTCGGTCGTTACAAAAACGTAATACAAAAATTTCTCCCATTGGTGAAATTATTCGACCTTCTCAGTAGCTGTGTTTAAGGTCATGTACTTGTCATTCACAAGCATTTCCGGAATTTAACCCTTCATCATTTCTCAGAAACTGAGTAACTGGACTTCCCAGGCGTGAGGCATGCGCTCGCATTGTCATTTAAAATTGTGAAAAATGTGAAAGAGATAAGGCTGTTGCAAAAAGGTCTTGCTATTTGAGTTATGACGATGAAATGAAAAGACTACAGAAACTATTAGCCGAAGTGTTGACCGATAAAGATACATTTAATGAAGAGGACGAAGAAATAGTTGGTGAAGAACAGTTTAGTGATCACCAATCGAATTCTGAAGAGGCAATTAACTCAAGCGATGAATCCAGTAATGAATGAAGTAATTTTGTGTCCATCAGCGAATTGTTATCTTGGTAAATATAATGTGACAAAATGGAATAAAAAAACAAGACTTGCTGTGAGAACTCTTGCTCACAACATTGTGAGAAAATTGCTCGGAAATATTTGTAAAACAAAATTTGTGTCCTCCCCTATGAATTCTTGGCAACTACTTATGGATGAAATAATAGTAAAAATTCTAGTAGATTGTGCAAACATTTATATCAAATCCATTGCCGTCAAATTTGGATGATAGAGAGATGCTTGACCCACAAATATTACAGAAATCAGAACATTTATCGGTCTTCTTTATTTTGGAGGACTCCACAAGGCTTGTCGTGTAAATGTTCTCGACCTTTGGGAACAAACGAAACAATGCTTGACATTTTTCATCGAACAACGTCTAACAAACATTTGGTACTTATGTATTATTGCAACCAGGCCAAAATTCGCATAAATTGCCAAATTTGGCGACCCTACTTACGGAAACCCTACGTGTTATACATAGTTTTGTAAAAAGAGCATGTGGAGATTCACAAAATTTTCCTGCATTTTCATGCAAATTTTTGTAATTTATGAGAAAATAGCAGTGTACATGGATAAAGTCAAAAGTGTGCGCGATGCCATTTTTGTGCAATTCTGGGATTTTTAAGCAAAAATAAGTCGACGTGTACATGGTTATGGCGAATATGGTTTTCAATCGGTGCTAAAAGCAATAGCCAAAAGATTTCCGCCGAAAAAATAATTCTGCAACTTATTCAAATTTGAAACCGGAAGGGTTTAATTGCTATTTTATAGTTTAAAACAAAATAATATAAAAATCTGTATTAAAAATTATCTGTAATTAATAAATGTATATTTTCTTTCTATTCATACTTTTTTACTGAAACTTACAAATAGCGCCAACCTGGTTGCGATAATACGTAAGTACCAAACGTTTTTTTATTTCTAATGAGATGTTTGTGAGATTTGATGACATAAGAGATCGCTTTTCTAGAAGGGAAATAAATAATCTGGCTTCGATAAGATATCCTTTTGAAAAGTTTCTTGAAAATTGCAAAAAAGTTTACAGTCTTGGCGTAACGGACCGAAAATCACAAATTTGCTGCGCTATGTGCGAGAAAAATATTTGTGGTAAACACAGCACGATTATTTGAAAAAAAAAAAAAAATGTGAAATGAAAGTTTTATTTTGAAATTATTGCTGTAAAAATTTAATATTGCATAAGTTAGTACTAAATTTCATTTGCGCTCAAAAAAAAATCAGTTTAATTTTTGTTGTTAATAATAAATAATTTCAGTCTTAAAATTGTTTAAAATACAATAATAATAAAATTGTTTAAAATACAATTTTATTAGACTTATTAATTTAAAAGTATATTTTTATATTTTATACACTCTGTTTTTATTATTTAGATATTTTTCTTCAATTACACAAGCAATTTTATTTTTGTTTTGTTGAGAAAAACACTTCGGGCCTATGCAGCCTGACGCATGTCCTCGCATAGCTAAAAGTAGCGTACGTCTTCGCGGGTTAAAAAGATTAATTATTGAATTTCTAATGGAATTTCTTGTTAATTTGTAGCATCTTGCCATGTTCACTTCAGACATGGAACTGTTAATATATTTTTCTAAAAAAGTACTGTAAAAGTCCAGAAACCCGCGAAGCTTGGGACCAGATGTTGTGCGAATTTTAGGATTTTGTGGATTTCAGGACAGAAAAAATAAATCGTAATATTCAGACTAAAAGTGCAAAATAAATAAGGCGTATTAGATACATTGAATTAAATTATTATATACATTATTGCAATAACTTATTATATGCATTAAATTATTATTACATATATAAATTAATTATATTATTCATTGTATTATATATACATAGCATCGAGGTTTGCCGATTTCGCCTCATGCAAAAATTTTCGCTTTCAGATTCCGGTCTTAGAATCACCGTTGCTGTAAAATTTCAACAGCTTTCCTTTATTTTTCTGTATATCATACACAATCCTATCGCAATTCCATATGATTCTGCTATAAAACGAGGAGTAGCACTTGTCTCCATCTTTTGCAGAATTTGCACTATTTGCATTACCATCAGTGCAATGTGTTTATGTTTTTCAGCATTGCAAGCAGTAAAATGAGTGTGTTTCTTATCTGTAATTGTATTAAAAAGGGCTGAAATTTAAAATATTCTTAATTTATCCACAAAATATCTGGATAAAAAAAAAAGGCAGAACTAAATAATCTCATGAAATAACAAAGCTCAGAAAATACAACAATGGTAATCGTGAACTTGAAAGAAGAGTTGAGTGAATCGTCTGCTTTTTTACCTCAATGCAGATTAGAGGGAAAAAAACTTTTATCATGATGTCAATAATTTGGTATTTCTGTTATGACTCATTATTATTTGGTAATTATGACATCATTATTCGGTAAGTATTTTTTCTTTGATATTTCATACTCAATGTTGCGCTTTCCGGACCCTATAAACTGAATGTTTATATTCTGAGAGGCAACGTGGATTTCGGGAGTTGGCGGATTTCAGGTTGGCGGATTTTCGGTATTTGACTGTAATGCTATCCAAATGCAGAGAGTAATTTTTGTGATGTGTTTTCATTTAAAACAAAAAAATTATAAAAAGAAGCACAAAGAATTTCAATAAAGATTCAATAAGATTCACCAAAAGATTTCAATAAAAATTGGGTGTGTCCAAATTGTATGAGTTACTGAAAAATAATTTTTGAACAAAGTGTTTTAGTTAAAGGAATATTTTGATGGCATTTATTTTACAACTGTCAAAGATTAAAACAGAGAAAAAATAATAGAGATTTAAAATCTGTGTTTCAGTAATTATTATATAATTTATGCTTAAAAAATAAAAGGGTCCATAAACAAATGTGAGCCACTATGTATGTTTCTTCTTATAATCCATCTGATATTGTCATTTTTAAGTGTTTTAGACTGACATGCTGGGACAATGCTTAAGCATAAATTAAAGTAGAAGAGCTTTCACAGTTAACTTATCTCCTTCGTCAGCTGGAGCTACAGTGGTTGTTTGATAAAGTTCATCGTATTTTATAAGGATCACCCCTAAGCCGTGTTATAACAGAGACCTTCCCTTCAACCTTCTGTATATTCAACCTTCAACATATTGTTACAAAATGTGCAGGCGGGCAAGATGGATTCCCCACAAAGCAGTTTTAGGGTTGCCATAAAATGGCAAAGGAAGGCAGGGTTGCCACATTTGGTGACAAAATTGGCGATATGCCATGGACAGATGGAGAACCTTCTGGAACGAATTCTTACCGGTTTAGTCCAGAACGTTCTCGAACACAAGCCGAAAGCTATATAAACCCTGCTGGTCTGCAGTCAGAGAGAGTGCCTCGCATAGAGTCAGAGTGTGGGCCTCGCAAAGAGTCAAAGTGTGTGCCTCATCTAGCGAGCTGATAGTCAGTCATTGAGTGAGTGTCTCGAAGTCTAGCACCGAGTTGGTCATCAAGTGCATCGAGAGAGTCTTTTAGTGTATCGTAAGATAGTGCATCGTCGAATTTTGTCTTAGACTGTGCTGAGTCGAGAGTTATACTCTGTGTATCGTCGAGTGCATCGCAAGTTGTAGCGTGGAGAGTCTCGAGACTACGTGGAGTTCCGAGAACGGCCAAGCAGTGCTGGGAGTTGTACTCGGGTGCTTTGAAGTGAAGCTGTCTTCACCGTTATTACCTGACAGTGTGAAGGCTGTGTCGCTGAATTCTTACCGGTTTAGTCCAGAACGTTCTCGAACACAAGCCGAAAGCTATATAAACCCTGCTGGTCCGCAGTCAGAGAGAGTGCCTCGCATAGAGTCAGAGTGTGGGCCTCGCATAGAGTCAAAGTGTGTGCCTCATCTAGCGAGCTGATACTCAGTCATTGAGTGAGTGTCTCGAAGTCTAGCACCGAGTTGGTCGTCGAATGCATTGAGAGAGTCTTTTAGTGTATCGTAAGATAGTACATCGTCAAATTTTGTCTTAGACTGTGCTGAGTCGAGAGCTATACTCTTGTGTATTGTCGAGTGCATCGCGTGTAGAGTCTCGAAAGTACGTGGAGTTCTGAGAACAACCAAGCAGAGTTGGGAGTTGTACTCAGGTGCTTTGAAGTGAAGCTGTCTTCACCGTTATTACCTGACAGTGTGAAGGTTGTGTCGCTGAACGTGTTAGCGTGTTTATAACAGTTCGACAACTGTAAAAGTGATTTTGGAGCTATCTGATTAATATAGGTAAATAAAGTGTGTTTTTATACTTCATCAAGTGTCGTCGTTATTCACTCCAAATCTACGAATGTGAAGGAAGAAAATAGCATAACAACTGGTGTCAGAAAATAAAAATGCAACAATGTATTCTGAATATAGTGATCCTTTATAAATCAATAAAAGATAATTTGATCAAACTACCCATTCCAACTGCAGCTAATGAAGCAGGTGGGTCATTTACTAAAGCTCCTGTACTTTTATTTATGTTTAAACTCTGGCATGCCTACCTGATGTATTTTATCTTGTTTTGAACTTCATTTTAACCACATGTATCACTTTGCTTTTCAATAAATGAAAGTAATACAATGGTACCTCAGTATACGTCTGCTTCGAAAAACACCCAACTTGATAAATGACCTGTTTGGATGCACAGATTTTGTTAGGTATTTAATATTTGTTTGGAAAAAGAATTTCTTGAATCATGACTTTATGGATTATCCGATACTCTTCTGTTATCCGTACTAGATTCAGAAATATATGTATGTAATGCATGTATATATGGATTATGTATACATTTATGCATGTATATATACATACACACATGCATATTTCTGAATCTGGTCCTAATAACAGAAGAGTGCTCATTATCATTGTTTACCTCTTTCAAGAAAATTGCTACAACTGCTTACAAGTGTAGTATGCCAACTCTGAATTTTCATATGATGTGTGTTTATGTAATTTTTTTGTAAATTCCTTAAAAATGAATTTTCAGAAAGTTAATATGAAGAGTTAAGCAATGAAGAAAGGGGTTAGGATCATATCACGAAAGGGGGGGGAAGAGACGTGCGTAACCAGGACTTTGCTGTTGCATGCGATATGCTGAAAACGGTGTCTATAATTTTGAAAAACAAAGATATTAAGTAGACTAACACTGCAAAAAGGGGGTTTGTTACTAAACAAAGATCAGAGATGTGACAGCATGTTCAGAATAGCTTTTGATCTGGATAATAGAAAAGCATTTATGTAAACTATTTCATTCATATACAGTACATAATTCACCCACTGTGCTTGCATGTTAATATTAAACAGTGTTAAAGTAATAACAGTAGGGCCCTAATTTGTTATCAAAAAGCTCATTTGGCTTACATCCATTGTGGTTTAAACCAGTGCTTAAATTGCACTGGAGCCAGGCTCCGGTACTTCTCAATTTTTAAGATAAATTGCAGTTGTAGCCGGAGCTCCAGTACTTCTTTTTATAAAACTGAACTACAATTTAAAGGGGAAAAAATGTAGAATTCCTAACGTTTTACGAGGTGTATTCGGAAACTAAGTACCGTTTTGAAAAAAAAAAAAAAAAAAAAAGTAAAACAATTTTTTCGAATCCAATTTTATTTTTACATGAAAGTACATGTCTTAAACTATTTTTCAACATAGTTTCCGCCAATGATCAAACACTTGTCATAGCAGGTGACCAGTTTTTGTATACCATCGTGAAAGAAACTTCCCGCGAGTTTCGATAACCGTGACTCCACAGCATTTTTCGTGTCATCGTCAGATCCAAAGCGCTTGCCACCAAGCTCGCGCTTCATGTGCAGGAACAAGTGATAGTCGGACGGCGCCAAGTCCGGGCTGTACGGCGGGTGATCAAACTGCTCCTAATGAAACTGTCGAATTAACGATTGAGTGACACCAGCAGTATGGGGCCGAGCATTCCTCTTCGTTTGTTTTGAATGGCATGCCTTAGTTTTGTTAAAGTCTCACAATATCGTGCTGCATTAATGGTTTCACCTCTGGGAAGAAATTCAGTAAGCAAAACGCCTTTCCTATCCCAGAAGACAGTGCACATGATTTTTTGTGATGACATTGTCACTTTGAACTTTTGTTTTTTCGGAGAAAGAGTGTGTCTCCACTCCATCGATTGTTGTTTCGATTCTGGTGTGAAATGACACACCCAAGTTTCATTACCTGTCACAATTTGGTTTAAAAGGTTTTCTCCCTCATCACTGTACCGCGTGAGAAATGTCAGGGCACTAACCAAGTCACTTTGTTTTGTGAACATCAGTGAGCATTTTTGGAACCCATCGGGAACACAGTTTGCGATAATTCAAGTGGTCAGACACAATTTCGAACAAAACAGTACGTGAAATTTGTGGAAATGCCTCTGAAAGAATTGTCATTGGGAAGCATCTGTTCTCATGAATTGCTTCATCAACTTTCCTTACCAAATCATCGGTGACAACAGAAGGCCGACCGCTCCGAGCCTCAGCGTGGACATTTGTTCGACCTGCATTAAACATTCTTACCCACTTTCTCACCATTCCATCACTTATCGCGTATTCACCGTAAACTTCTGTCACTTGACGATAAATTTCGGCCGGTTTAACATTCCTCGCGTTCAAAAATTTAATCACGGCACGAATCTCGCAGTCAGTGGGAGAACTAATTGTCTTAAACATTTTGAATGTGCACAGCAAACTGAAAACACAACATAGAGCAACCAAAATGGCGACAATTGAAAGCCAGTGAACAAGAAAGATTAATGCGCATGCGTAGTAGAATGAAACGGTACTTAGTTTCCGAATACGCTACGTAATTTAACAATAAGCAGATCTTGCAACTCTCTATTTCCCTAGAAATACGAACTCAGGAGAACATGAGACGTTCAAGTAAAGTCCCCTCACTCACATGCGGAAACCTTTCCCTTTAAGAAGGGCAATAAATTTGGGGGAGTTTGTTTAGAAACGCATAAATTTCTTGCAAATGCCATCCTATTAAGTGTATTGTTATCGATGCTTACAGTTAGTTATCCTCGCAGGAAGGAAAATTTGTGTTCTTAAATGTGCGTTAAGTGACAGTGAGTACAATAAGAGTGTTTACAGAGATAAACTGCTTAAGCACGTCTTATACATCATCTTCCCACAGTATCCACTAATGGGGGAAAGTGTAACCAGCAACTTTACATTCATCCTTGGACTCATTTTACCCCTGACACACATCTGCTTGATGGCTATATTTATATCAGCAGAGAGCCGCGGTCAAAGAGAACATTCTCTCTCACCAAAATTCCTCTCATTTTTTGCTTCCACCCACTCATCCTTCATTCTGTTTCGCCCTGGATTTTCATCAGCTATAATTTTTAAGTATATTCAATTTTTGTGATGATAAGAGAGCTCCCCCCCCCCTACGATCAGAGCTTAAATTGGGCTTTAGTTTTTGTAATAAATCATAATTCTAGCTGGAATGCACCGGAGCCCTGAATAAGAAGGCTGTGGCACTTCTTTTATGTAATTGAATAACGATTTCAGTAGAAATTTTATCTCGAAAATTTTATTTTAACAATAAAATTATATTAAAAATCGCTTATTAAATTTCAATTTATCTCTTTACATTTTATTTAATTTTAATTATTTAATTACTTCAATCTTTAATTATTTCAATAAATAATAATTATCAATTAAATTATAATTAAATAATTATAGAATAAATATTGATTAAATAACAATTTATAAACATTAATTAAATAGCTATTAATTGACTATTTAATTAAAAAATTATTAATGAGTTTAATAGTC
Organism: Stegodyphus dumicola; assembly: GCF_044657685.1. NCBI lineage: Eukaryota > Metazoa > Arthropoda > Arachnida > Araneae > Eresidae > Stegodyphus > Stegodyphus dumicola. The sequence continues at coordinate 123,878,707 of NC_140776.1, forward strand.
ATTTTATTTATTTACTCTTGTTCCTCTTTGCTGACGGTCTTCAATAGGGCTCCGGCACTTCTTATCTTAGAAATTCAGCCCTGGTTTAAATATAAGGATCTGGAAGAGGGTTTAAATATAAGGATCTGGAAGAGATTAATGACACATACCAAGGTACCACTATACTGAACTAATAATATATTAAGTACTGTAACTAGTAATGTAATGAATTAGTATGTATTAAGTGCTTCTAAATCTCTTGGCAAATTTCAGTTCATAAAATCCATTGCAGTAGGGCTATAACTGATTAGATGGAAAATATGTATATATTATCAGGGAAATAATCAAAAACCAAGCTGGTGACACTTGATACCAAGGAAGTATGACAATGTAAAATATTTGCTGAATGATATGGCTTTAACAGAAAAACATCTTAATTATTTTGATGTTAAATTGTTCATTAATTAAGACTGCTTTTCTGTAACTCTTGATAACTTTCATTGCACTTCTAGGGGTTGATGTTCGCCACATCCGTAAATCATATTAAAATCTGAGATAATTTATGGTTTTTGAATAGTTTCTTAATTTCAGAGGAGAGGGCGATTAAAACATTTGGGAATCCCCAAAAAACATCATTATGAGTTCTCTAGAATGGAACCTTTATAACAATTTCAGCTCAGTTTTTATAATAAGGTGACCAATTTTTTTACAATGAAAAGGAGGACAAAAAGTTTAAGAAAAAAGTAAATCGCAAATAAATGAAACATTTTATTAATTTAAACAAAAATACAACAATTATGTTTACATCCCTTATTTAATTAAAGGAATATTTTTCCATTGAATGAATATTTTTGTAAGTACATCATTTTGTAATCAAATACTGGAAATATAGGAGCAAGAAATATTCTTCATATTGAATTTTACGGTAAGTGCTGCAGCTAAAGTATCAACATTCAATCTTGATTTTTCACTTGTCCAAAAATCATTCCCAACTGCTGCATTAGTTCCAGGGCAACACAACATAAATTCAACAAGAATATCTAAATTTTCATGTGAAATGTGTTCATTTTTAAAATGGTTAAAAATTTCCATCTGTCTTTTATCAATTTCAATATGTTGATTTCCCCATTGTCGTAATTTCTCAGTGTTTAAATATATGTTCAATCTTCTAATTTCTGCAAACAGATGATTATCATTGATTTTAATAACAGGCATTTCTTTCAATAAAAACTCAAGACAGTTTTTAATATGTGCCCAGTTTACTTGTGAGGAAGTCAAAAAACACCATTTGAAACTGTTATCTATTATGATATTTTTTCTGACCATTCTTCGACATATTGGAAACATATTTCATAAAAAATGTGCTTCTTTGGTGAACTTTTCTGTTATGCCTGGATTTGATTCCTCTAAATTTGACAATTTCCTTTTTATTGTTAAAGGTATAAATTTTTCTTCAAATCGTGATTTATATTGAAGGACAAAATCTTTCAAAATAAGGCAAACTTCTGTAGCTGAAATATGTTCACATTCAATCTTTTGAATCATTTTGTGGAAAACAGATGCCTGATTATGGACAAAATACGTTAATACCTCCGATAATTCATTATTGAAAAAAGATTCTAGAATTTTTGGACATTTGTCTAAAAAAATATGAACTCAAATAATTGTAAAACCTGCTGTATAGGTGTTAAAGCAAGCCATCTAACTTTTGAATATACAGTTTCAAATAATAATTTCTTGTATTCAACATTTGCTTCTTTACAAAATTTTTTTAAAGCAGTCACACGAACCGTAAAACGACTAAAATACAAATAAATTCTCATTATTACTTCTACATCAATTGGCATGGCAGATGATGCTGTGTTTATTGCATTTAGCAAAATATGTGCATTATAACCTATGCCTAGTATTTTCTTATTGTGTAAATCTTTGTAATGTTACATAGACATTATTTACTCCTTTGTGTCTTTCTCCACCAAAATTTGTGTTTGTATTATCTGCTATTAGTGCAACAACTTTATATTTTAAATTGTATTCATTTATTACTCTGTATAGGTGGTTCGCAAAAATTTCAGCAGTTTCGCCCTCAATGGACTCTAAATTAAAAAATTTTACTTGAATGCCCTTGTTAACATTATAATATCTTACTAGTATTGGATACAATTTTGTTTCATTATGACTTGATGCGTCAGATAAAACCGTTACAAATGCTGCATTTTTCAAGTCTTCTGCAAGTATATTATCACTGTAATTTTTTAATACTGATTTAATAATAGCCTCACATTTTGTTCTGGCACATGAAAATTTAGGATTGTGAAAGTCTTTCAATAATTTCGTTGTACAATCCATACTACGAAAACTTTGATTATAAATTATTGTATGAAAAAAATGCTCCCTCCATTACAGCTAACTGTTTTTCCTCTTCGGAGTAATTAGAAGTTTAAAAAAAATTGTTACTTGACTACTGGAAGCTGATGCATCTCATGATTGCTTATGTTTGTTGGTGTTTAAGTGCTTAGTTATGGCTGCTTTGCCTCCATCTGCAATACAAAATATACTCCTCTGCAAATATTGCAGAAAACAATGGTGTCTTTCCTTGACACGAGAAATGGAAATTCCTTTTTCAACTGATCGTTAAAATGGCACTTCCTCTTCTTTGATTTTTCCATCGTTTAAATAAAAATAAAATATAGAACTACACAAATAATGTAAGCACATTATAAACAAATAAAACTAAATCTTTAATAACAAAAACTAAAAAAAACTTTACTAAATCTATATTTAAATTTTTAATTATTTTATACTTGTGTTGAAAACAGAGTTGTATAATAAAATTATATTAATGAACAAATAAAACATAAATTCTACTTAGTACGGCACTTACCTGAGTATAATAATTATGCTGTGAAACAAAGAAATTCGTATTTGCGTCAGATATAAACGCAAACTGTAATATTATAAACACATTAAAATAAACAAAGTAAAGTGTGCAAGTGTGGCTGCGGGAAGTTTTGACATGCCCCGAACAAGTATGGCTGGAGTAGCGCTCAAAGCGCGTTGTTTCCAGCTCATGAGGAGAGCCAGTAGGCACATGACGGTAGGAAGTCTGACGTGGTAGGAGTTAAGAGAATGAGGTGAGGCAGAAGGGGGGCAAGCAAGATGCCACAAGCCTAGGAATTAAGCCAGACAAGAATACGACCCGCAGATGGAACAGTACAAGGTAAAGCAATCATGAGTTTTTATGATAAGCTACTGTGAGAATATACTACATGACAGAACGAGTTTGTAGGAATACAAACTCTCAAAAGCATACATTTGCAGACATAGAGTTACAGTGAGAAAAGTGCAATTTGCAAGATCAGATATCATATAAAAGTTTCGATGAAATAATGAAAAAAGTATTCATAAAAGCTATACACAATATATACAACTATATACAGGAATATTCTACATTATGTAGGAAAGTTCAGATCTCTGGCTAGGTGGGCTGCCAGCGGTCGTATCTCTTTATCTTCCAGTTGTGGAATGCAGTCAAATACATGTAATTTTGACATGTGAGGGCATGTAACTGCTTTCTGGAAAAAGCTGGAGTTTAAGCGATGAAGATGCTCTATGACAGTTTCAATTTTCAAATCTTTGTGTAAAGTCCTATTAGATACGAAATAATGTGCATTCGTGAAGGTGCGCAGCAACTTGTTCTGTGTAATTTGTAATTTAGATATGTCCCTGTCTCTAACAGATGCCCACGCAGTTTTACAATCATGTTTTTTAGAACTGCACCATCACATGATGATTGATGCGTAACATTTCGACGCAGCATCTTTAAATAATACAGAGATAAACAGATTAGTTGTAAAACATTGAAAAGGAGGACAGTTGGGAGGGCACTTCTTGAGGAAGGACAGAGCCTACGAAAGGATTATGATTGGTCACCTTATTTATAAGGTTTATATGATTACATTAAAAGTGGCAGCTGTTTTGTTGTAATTAATTAAATTCTGTAGTGTGGGTACAATTTTAGTTTTGATTTACTTAAATGTAGATTTAATTTGTTTAATAATATTTCAAAGTATGACACGTTTCTCTATTTGTGTTTAAATTAATTTATTGATACTTATGTGCTATCACAATCACCGTAGTAGAAATCAACAAATTCTAGCAACCATGTGCATAAGGATTCTTCAAGCAACCATACTTGTAACAATCCTTCAGTCATCCTACAGACATTTTTGTGTGCATTCTTTTTATTGTATTCCAATGGCTTTTGTAAACAAATCATGATATTTTATGCCATAATTTTAAAGTATGTGCTTGAAGAATTTGTCAGCAAAGTAACCGTCACATGGTCAAACCATATCAGGAACGTTAAAGGAAAAACACTAAAAATCCTGTTCAAGCTAGGAAAAAACCGGGTGACTCGAGACGTCACAAGTTAACGTAACCCAAAGACCAGGAGAGGCATTGACTGAAAGGTGAATCAGATATATGAAGTGTTCGTGACATGTGGGCGGGAAAGTAGGCATAAAGTTCGAAGTTTTCAACTTTATACCCACTTGGGATAAGCGTGAAACTTGAATGGGAAAACAGGGCGGGGAAGCTGTAGACACATCCACACATGTGCAAATTTAACTTCTCTAAATGGGTGTGGCTTAGGCCTTGTGTCGCAGATGGGAACTGAATCCTGCATTTTATTCCTTGTGACTGTGACATTTGCATCGCTGTCTGAATGCAGCATTACGCTCAACGAATTACGTTGCGCTTAACTGGCTGGAATTCAGCATTTCTCGAGTTTTCCGGACAGTTGAATTTTTACTTTACTATATTAGTTCAAATGGAAAAATTCTAAATCTGGCGTTAATAACGGTCTGGTGTAAAACAAGTTCATGACCAAGTTCTGCTGGAATTAAATTAAATTAAACTTCTAGAAGAAGATTTCATACATTTCACGTCTCCCGAAAATGACTTTCAACAGAAGAAGGAAGCAACAATGAAAAAAGTCTATAATGAAATGAACTGCTTTTGTTATGCTGCGCATTTCTTAATCATGTACACTGCGCAAAAAAAAGGGGGAAACAGTTCTTTATCTCCCATTTCACTTGGCTGATTGACAAAATTCAAACTGCGTTTTTCATATGTCAAAAGCGCGACTTAAAATATATACAGTCAAAAGTCGTTAATTCGGACACCCATAATCCGGACCTCAAAGCTAAAAACTTTCTGCGCATGCACCACGTTGACACATGCGCATAGGCATTTACGCGTGCGCGTCAGACCTTTTACCACTGCGCATATGCGTGTGTGCAAGCGCAGAATGTGTTTTCACATCGCATTTTGTGTATAACGGACGGTATAATCTAAAATTATCTAATTATCTATTTCAGTTAATGTTGATGCTTGTGTTGTTCCTTAATCTTCGAATTGGATCCGGCTTATTATTTTTTGCAGACTGTAAGAGAAATTTTATAAAAGTAAACTTGAACTTTCGATTATATCAAATAGAATTTCTGATTCTGGAACTCCCAAAGGATCGTACAAAACGAAAGTATGTTTCGATGTCCATCAAACAAAAAGTGGAATTGCTGCAAAAAATGGATAAAGACATGAAGAATGTGACAGAGAGGTTAGTGAAACGAAAAAATTTCGATTGACAAGTTAGTCGGTATTCTCGGTACAACAATTAACGGGACTTGAACAGTGGAACTTTGTAACTGAACAAGAAATTGTGTCTGTTTATAGAATTAAAGAGAATGTATTATCACATAAAAAACGAAGCAACTTAAACAACTTACATTGAAAGAAATGTTTAATAAAGTAAACAAATAAATATTAAGCTTTTTTTTTTTTTTTTTTTTTTATGTAAATTTTGATACCCTTTAGATCATAATTGTTCTTTATTTCATAAATTACGGTTTCATATTTTTAATTTTATAATTTCTGCGTGGCATCTTACCAGATTTAAACTGATGATCTATAATCCGGAAAAATCGATAATCCGGAATCGCCGAAGTCCGGACGAGTCCGGATTAACGACTTTTGACTGTATTAGATTTATATATAGCACTATTCTAAAATATGTATTTTGGCACAAAATCGGACTTTTTCTGAAATAAAATACCAATTTTTTTACATATTTCGATTATACGACTCGAATTACACCAGACTGTTAAGTTTTGTAAAAATCATATGAGTAGTTTTTAAAAAATTAGCTCTCAAAATTTTAGTTCCTCAATGTTATTTGAATTTGGCAGATACTTATTAATAACTCTTTTTTTTTTATTAAACTTTTTTGTTTTTTCCTTCTACATTTTTAAATTTAGGTTCACTTCAAATAAAATTCACCCATTTTGGGGGTTTTATTTTTAAATAATTTTTATAAATTTTTCAAAAAAATTTTTGAATTATAACCTATAAAATTTTTACCATTATCTTAAAGTAGGTGTAGTTCTAAGAATACCTGCAATTCAATTTTATTCGAAATTTTCTAAGATATACACAAATTTACATATTTTCGCGTTTTGAAGTTTGGAGCTTTTTTTTGGGAGGGGGGGAGTGATAATAATGCCAAATGTGGTTTATGGATTTTTGTTACAGTGAATTGCCATAGCTATTTTTAACCTTAAATTTCAAATAAATTTTTATGGAGAATTAATTAAGTGAAATTTTCCCCCTCAATGATACGCAATAAATATTTATTAATACTATATGAAAAGCTATTTTTTAAATTATAGATGATACTAATCAAAATTTTAGCTTTTTAAAAAAATTTTTCTTATTTCCATCTTTTTTTTTTTTTTTTTTTTTTTTTTTAATATTTGTAACAGTAAATTTTTACCTTCGCTGTGTTATCGTCTGCTATTTTAGCTTAATTTAAATTGAATTGTCTAAAACTGACAAAAGTTCGTTTGATGTTTATTTTCACAATGTTTTTAAGCAAACAAGACGTTAATACTTTGGGTCATGTCCTAGCTTTAAAACACATATATATCAGCATAAATGTTTACATTAATCCTCTTAGAAATGTTTTAAGTTATAATTTTCTCTCGTGTTGTAGAATATATAAAAAACATTCTTTAATATAGAAATTTTTAGACTTAAAAACTCTAAATAATATGAATAAGATTTTTTGCACTAGATATAAGAATTGGGTCATATGGTGGTACAGGATAAGCATTCCTGGGCTTGTTTATTTCTCTCTCATTTAATAAAAATATTTTAATTCAAATATTTATCCTTTGGACTTTGCTTTAAACTTTATTTATAGTTAAAATGTCTAGAAGCTGTCTTCAGCTGAAATGCATTTAATGCAACTAATATTTTTAAAATATTTGACAAGAATGCAAAATTTATAGAAGTGTAACAATCTAAAAATCTTAATTTTCTTGTGTCAGCACTGAAAACAAATGTAGAAGGAAAGAAGGAAATTGGGGGCGGGATCAAAAATTTAAAGGGTAATCTACTTCAAGGAAGTTTGGTGTTCAAAAAAGAAAACACTTGCACGTGTACAGCAGCAAATAGTCGCAATTGAGTTTGTGCTTACGGAAAAGACAAAAACGATATCACTGCAGATTAAAGTGAAGAGTGATTGGTTTTTGACTATATGGTTGTATAAATTTAAATTACTTCATAGAACATCATATTTCATAAAAGGAGCATCCCATGATTTCTCCGTCAAATTATTTGAAGATTCAGGAATTTATCCAATGATGTATGTGGATGTCACCTAAAGATGAAACCAGTCTTTCCTTTCATCTTATGCCTTCAAAATGCTTAGCCTCTAAAGACTGATAAAGGCTTTGACCAAATACTGATGAAATGGATTTCATCAGTATTTGGTCAAAGCCTTACTGATCCTTATTTTGGTCAAAGCCTTACTGATCAGTATTTGGTCAAAGCCTTACTGGTCAAAGCCTGTTAAGTGTGCAGGCAAGCCTCCACATTATTTAGCGTCAGGTGTGCTAACCGCAACCACTCAAGGACAACACAAAAAAGATTGCAACAACCCGTTTCTCGCTCTTCTGCTGCTGGCGTTTGAGGGGGTAGGATGGGCTTTGGTCTGTCCTCTCCCTGGCCGATGCGATGTGCCATTTTTCCTGCTTCTTTTTGCTGTTCCTTCGATGCTGTCAGCTATGTATGAAAATCCTTTTAGTGAGATTTTTACATGAAGATTCAAGAAAATAATTACTCCTGTTTCTTGTACATTGTTGCAGAAAATAATTTTTGTTCAGCTTCTTTCTCCTTTCGAGAACTCTTCGCGCGCACGTGTTTGTGAGATCTAAAACTTCCTGATTTAAAGAAGAAAAAGCAGAAATACCACGATTAATCGAATGCGCTTAATGACTGCCATCAAAATTTGATTGTTCCTTTTACGCCAAGACTTTGTTTTGAGCTAATGGAGAAAGATTAACTTTATTCTCTGTGCAACGTTATTCTGGTGATGCGCATCACTCGTGCTTGATGTTCAAATTTATTTCAAATTTATTGTCTGGTCGATAATTTTATTTATATTAATGCTTATTTCTATATCAAAGATGAAGAATAAAATATAATTGATTTGGTAACATACAGTTGTCATACTTTGGGGTAAGTACTTTGATTTCATATTTCCTTCTAGATCACACATTTTGATCTGCACATTAGTAAGTATTTATGGGTTATTGCTACACAACATCATTTACTAAGTAAGCAATTCATTTGATTTACATTTGTTAATCCTTTAATTCAAAAAACGCCAAGTGACTATTTTTGGTGCTAAAGTAATTCTAATTCACTACACTTAATTCTATTTCATTTTTACATTTAGCACAGCAACACACCATCTATTCTAACATTAAATTACTGGAAAGCAGGGCTATCTGCCTAAAAGGAAGATGTCTTCATGAAGAACTTTCTAAGTGAAACCATCTGGCATACACATTACACATGCGAAAAAACACAAGATCGCCCAAGCAACCAGCCCATTCGCCGGGATTCGAACCCCGGAGCAAACTACCAGTGTTCAGCGACTTTACCGCTCGGGCATTTGTGGGAAATGGAAGGCGATAACTTTATTTAAAATGAATGTCAGAAATACCAAGATATTTCAAAAAGTTGGATGCTTTGTAATATACTTGCAGAATGCCTGAAGGAAAAGAGCAAGCCATTAAGAAGAAAAAAAATTTTTTTGCATAACATTTAGTATTTTTTAAAATAAAAACTTTTTAATCTTATGATATTTGATTCTTGCAATTTCAAAAATAAAATATTTAACTAAAATATGAATAACATTTTAAGAAACTTAATGTAGAATGATAAAATTGTGTAAAGCAATGAGTACAATGTTAAATGCAAGTCATCCTAAGTTAAAATGTCAGTTATACATCTTTCTCATTTATATATCTTTTCTGAACGTACCATTGAAAGGTATATTAACTGCGCTTTACTGTATTTTCTCTTTTAATATATTCAATGCATCGTAATCTCTTCCGAAAGAAACGCAATTCAAATAAATAAAATAAAATCCCGGAAAATTTATATTAATATATATATATTTAAAATGCTCATTTCAAATGAATAAATAGAAAATTTTAAAACAATTATTTGAAGAGACAATGCAACACAAGCAATTAAAATAAAAGTCTAAAAATTTTAAAATTACCTAAAATATAACTATGACAAAAAAATTAATTTTAAAGAAAACTAGGTACTTTTCCATTTCGCCAGCGCAAATATCAACAAGCAGACTTTATTGGCAACAACACGCAGTATAGACATAAAAAATGTTAACAAATGTTAGTTTTAAGAAATTTTTATTTTGAAGGCATACAAATTTTAATATCATTTAAAATTTTGTAAAAAACCAATAAATAAAGACAATAAATTTGTAAAAAGACATTAATTTAAGAATTTACTATGCTTTCATGGTACAACATCCTGATTTGCCATTTCATATCACGTGATCCCAAGTGAACTCATCTCATGTAAACTATAGTACAAAAATCTAATTTTCTCAGTAATTGTCTACATTAATTTCAGATTAAATCTTAATTTGGAATACAAGTTTAAATGCAAGAATTATTTCAATTCATACCAATAGCTTACTCAGAAAGTATGTAAAACTGCAGTTCTTTACTTCGCTAGTGCATTCTCATTATAATTGATGAATTTAACCATTGACTTTGCCTTTTCAATATTTTTGCCTTCGGGTGAGCAGTGTGATTGCATTCTAATTGACTTAATTACCGCGAATGGCCTCGGGGCAAATTAAAATCGAACTATCTGGTAAAAATTCTATGCAAGTGTATGCCAGTATTGAAAGAAACAATCAGTCTGATAAGAAATGGCTGCGACTTGTTTTGAAAATGAAGCATAAAAGGTTACCAGCGAAGATATTCCGTTTGGCATCAGTTATACCATTATTGGCGACTTTATTGTTTGCGCCGGCAAAACGGAAAAGTACCGAAAACTATTTTTGGGGTGGAAGATGCACCTTTTATTTAAACTACACAGTTCGAATGGGTAAATAGAAATTTTTAAAACACTTATTCGAAAGAAACCATGCAACTTAAAACAATTAAAATGAAATTCGAAAGACAAATAATTGCTTATAATAACAGTTATAATTAAAAATATAATATAAAGAACATTATTTGAAAAAAAGAACTATCGGGACTTTTTTTCCGCCCACGGAAAAGGAAAGTACGAGGGCCATCCAGGAAGTAGATTACGTTTCCGTCTGTGTCCGCTAGGGGCGGGGCTAGCGCGGCCATCTTGGGGTCAGAGCGTTGCGCAGCTCAGTCTGCATCTAGCCGTGCTAGTGAGAGGTTCGTGCTGTGCTCCGTTCAGATACTGTGACGGTTTGAAATGTCTGCGTTAATTGAAAATCCCGTGAGCTGCGAGGTGCGCTCAGTAATAAGGTTTCTGACTGCAAAAAACTGTAAACCGATAGAAATCTATCGGCAGCTTCGTGAAGTGTATGGGGACAACATTATCACTGAAGGTGGAGTGCGTCAGTGGGTCATAAGATTTCAAAATGGCCGAACCAATGTTCACGACGAAGATCGAAGTGGGAGACCCAGCATAGTGACCGCCGAACTTCTCGAAAAAGTCGATGCTAAAGTCCGTGAAAATCGAAATTTCACAATAACGGAACTTTCTTTGAGTTTTCCACAAATTTCGCGAAGTTTGTTGCACGAAATCATCAGCGAAAAGCTTGATTACCACAAGTTTTGTGCAAGATGGATTCCAAAAATCTTGACAGAGGACCACAAAAATCAGCGAATGGCTGCAGCGTTGAACTTTTTGGACGCTTACCATAAGGATGGTGACTCTTTACTCGATCGCATCGTTACTGGTGACGAAACATGTGAACTGTGAAACGGAATTGCAATCAATGCAGTGGGGGCACACAAGTTCTCCCCAAAAACCCAAGAAATGCATGCAAACAATGTCGGCAAGGAAGATGATGGCGACTGTTTTTTGGGACAGAAAAGGTGTAATTTTGGTGGACTTCCTGGAAAGAGGCACTACAATAAACTCTCAAAGGTATTGCCAAACTCTCCAAAAACTCAGAAGAGCAATTCAAAACAAGCGCAGAGGAATGTTGAGCTCTAAGATCTTGTTGATTCACGACAACGCCCGGCCCCACACGGCAAATGTCACTCGTAAATTTCTTGAATCTTTTAAGTGGGAGTTGTTTCCTCATCCGCCGTACAGTCCCGACCTGGCACCGAGCGACTTCCACCTATTCCCAGCAATGAAGAAGTGGCTGGCTATGCAGCGTTTTGATGACGACGCACAGCTGCAAGAAGAGGTAACGAAGTGGTTGAAGGCGCAGGCGGCCGAATTTTTCGACGAAGGAATTTCCAAGCTCGTACATCGCTACGATAAATGCCTTAATTTGTATGGTGACTATGTAGAAAAGTAGTATTTGAGTGTGGCTTTCATCTGTATATAATAAAATTTGTTTCCTATACTTTGTTTATTTTTTTATTCCAAAACGTAATCTACTTTCTGGATAGTCCTCGTATGTCGCTATATATTAAGAAGTTCGCCAAGGCAAACTGAAAAACCGTTCTTGGCGCAAACTGAAAAAAAAGTGCCAACATAAATTTGTGAATTTCCCCGTAAATTTCGCACCAAATTTTACAAAATTTCATATTTAGGCATAATTTAAGTCGTAGAATCGAAATATGGAAAAAAAATTAGTATGCTATTTCAGAAAAGTCTGATTTCGTGTTAAAATAACTATGTTAGAGCTATATATAGATCTAATATATATCCTAAGTCGTGCTTTCAAGACATAAAGAACGCAATTTGAATTTTGTCAATAGGCCCGGTAGAACGGGAGGAATAGAACTGTCCTTTTTTTTTTTTTTTTTTTTTTTTTTGGCGCAGTGTATATTCGGGGGGGGGGTAATGGACGATTCTGTATCTTCTGTTCTAGCCGACTGACGAAATTCAACTTACATTTTTCATGTTTCGAAAGCGCGACCTAGGATATATATGAGATTTGTATGTAGTGTTGTTTTAACACAGTATCTTGATTCAAAATTGGACTTTTTCTGAAGTAGTAGGCCATATTTGTCTTTTATTCAATTCTACGACTCGAATTATGCCTAAAAAAAACAAATTTGGTAAAATTTGATGGGAAATTTAATCAATGATTCTGAAATTTACCTTGGCGCACTTTTTTTTTCCTTTGTGCCAAAAATGATTAATTTACATTTAAAACTTCTCAACTTAGTTGAGTTTCCCTTTCATTCTGCGTGGGGGAAAAAAGTATTTTCTTATATATATATATGTAATGATTTCAAATGCGTAGATGAAAGCAGTCCCAACAGCTTACGATACTGCGTAGATGACCGAGAAGACCATAGTGGCTTGATTGGGAATTCAGATGAATAGTTACCTTTTTTTATTTTATCCATTCGTTAAACGATGTGAGAAATAGTTGAAATAAACGGCACTGAAGTTCCACGCCTGTAGGGTCGAAAATCGGCTGCGCAATATTATTGTAATGTAACTGTGGTTTGAAGGTGGCAGAGCGGAAAAGCATGATGACGCAGTTTAGCACAACATCTGTTGAAAAGTCACAATCTTTATTTTCCAATGCATATCAAATAATCCTTTTTCAGGCAAGATATTTCTTAATTATATTTGAATACATAAATTGCAGTTTGAATTAGAGCGTCATCTTAAGTAAGCAGCAGCATGGTTTAAAACCATCTTGCCAGCAGGAAAGCTATGCGGTAAAAAGGGCAAGGTTAGAGTACTTTCATAGCAAGAAGGCTGAAGTTTCAGTTCACAGTTTTGGTTTAGAATTAATTTGATTGGACGAGAGGCATCTGCATTAAAACGTTTCATAAGATAGAAAATGACTGGAACCTGTGAGAAGAGATGAATTTAGGGGCAGATTACCAAATTTAGAATGTTAATCTTGAGGTCGTCAATTATTTTTTTGAAACAGCTATCATATTTTGTTATATCTTACATATCTATATTTTTTTTACTTCATATTATATTTTTTAAGCGCAGTTATTATTTTTAGACTTTTCTTTTTAGGTATTCATTTTAATTAATTGAATTGCTAGGTTGAATTATAGCTCTTCAGATTATTATAAAAATTTCTATTCATTCATTTTCATTATGTGCTTTAAACATATTTAGTCATATATCTTTTTTTAAATTTGACTTTATTTATTTGAATAGCATTTCTTTTGAAGCAATATTTTGTCACTCGGTATTCGTCACAATGGCTTTGTAAACTGTATTCTGTATTAAAAGAGAAAATATCGTAAAGCACTGTATTTTCAATGGACCATTCAAGAAAAAATATATAAATGAGAAAGTAGTATTATCTATATTTTAATTTAGCATTATATGCATTCAAACAATTTTCCATGGTTTTGTCATTGTACCATTGCTTTACGCAACATTTTTTTCCTACATTTATTTGTTAAAATTTTATCCGTATTCTGAATATGTCCAATTTTTTTTTCCAAACATTTTATGAAAATTATTTAAAGATAAATCATAACAAAGAGCGAATTTTATTTGTATTGAACCTAAGTTTGGAATTCTGAAAGAAGAAATCAACCTTATTTAAAAATATATATATATATATTAATAAATATATAGCAAATTCAATTAGCATTTGGGAACTAAAATTTCAAACTTAAAAGGAAAAAACAGGTATTTTTACAAAATATGGTCCTTTGACATAATTTGAGACACAGGATTTAAATATTGGGGGGTAGAGAAGAAATCGGTATTTCATTTCAGAAAAGTCCGATTTTGTGTCAGAATGCCAGAATATTAGAACAATGCTATTTATAAATCTATGTCGGAAGTTGTGCTTTCAAGACGTGAAAAACGCAAACTGAATATCGGCAGTCGGGTCAGTAGAGCGGGAGATGCAGAACTGCCCTCCCATTTTTTTTCACTTGGTGTACACAGTTTTTAATATAGTTTTTCTGGTATTCTTGAAACACAGTATGATGGTGTTATTGGTGAAACCGATTCAAGCGTAGACAATAATTGTGCTACCGTTACACCACGAAGGCATACTGGAAGGAGGGAGAAAATACCTTAAGTACCCTCTCGTTTTAAAGGGTGATTGGGGATTAGAGGACCTAATCGGTAAACCCTGGTGGTGACGAATTATTGTCCAACACCTTTTTTAGTTCGAGCCCCAATGTAGAATTATTAGGTTATTTTGAAGCAGGAGACGTGAAAAATAAGCAATGCCCTCGCCGGGATTGGGACCTCTCGAATACGCGCCGAGTGTGCTGCTGTTACACCACGAAGGCATGCTGGAAGGAGAGAGAAAATACCTTATAATGTTAAGTATTCTGTTGACAACCAAGTAAAAATATGCATTGTTTCAAATTGATTTTTTATACCTTTATAATATACTTTTCACCCTTTTTTTTTTCGTGCATGTATGTGTATGTATTTGTTTCTATGCATGTATGCAACCTTGCTTTTTTGTGATTTTTCCCACTTAATATGAGTCATTTTTATTTAGAGAATCTTTGATGAAGGCCTCCTCCCTTCCCTCCTTAATGAAGACATCCTCCTATGCATATATGCATGCAAACTGACTGCATTTTTATGGTTTTCTTCAGGTATAATGTAAATACGAGTCGTTTTTCCTTAGAAAGTCTTGATGAAGGCATCCATTTCCTTAAGCACATAGCTGTATTCCCAATGCTATTAAATAATAACGAATGTATAGAGCACCACTGTATGGCATCGTGCACGGCAGACATTATTTTAGCAAACCTCTCAGAATTTAACTTGGTTTAAAAAAAGGGGGGGGAGGAAACATTAAGAAAGACATATTTTCTTTCTAATTTCTTACTTTTAAAGAAATAGTTTTCTAATTTTAACGGTAAAATAAATTGCGTGAAAAAACAATTTTAATGTAAGCATTAAAATAAAATTTAAAAAACTTTGTTTGCTATTAGATTGTAATGCAAATTAATCATATTATAAATTTAAATGATTAAAATTGTTTATATCTAAAAAGATTTGAAGTAAGCGTAATTCATTTACTCTTTACCTTGTTTTCATCTTGTTTACCGTTGGTATCCCACATCTCTCTTTATTTCTTAGCCCTAAATTCCTGCGTTAACTTTCCCCTTAGAAAACGGGATTTTCCTTCACATAACACAGCAGCATATTCTGCTGCGTGTTGGTCATAATAGTGTTTTGTGCCATTTTTTTCGAATTACAAACACAGCATGTGAATTAGTGAAATAATAGGAGAATATTCCTAGAACTTCAGCCAGCGCGCGCTATAAATTTCGTCACTCGTCTGTCTGTACTGCGATTGGCCTAAAGCTCCTTAAAGCCTTGTCCCCTTTCAATAAAGTCAAATAAATGGACCCACCCGCCCACCAACCGAGGACCACAGAATGGCTTTCGATATCGGTTTTTAGTCAATATTGTTCGCTCAAGTTGTAGACGGATCCAGTGATCCTAGAATAGGCGTCGATTGTTTTCGCTGTTCTCTCTATTCTCGTTAAGTGGTCCCGATCCGACTACTCCTTCGATTGTTTCCGCTCTTCGCGCCATCCTTGGTAGCCGCTGTTGCTTCAACTGTCGTTCCGGTTTCAGTTGATTGTAAATCAGCGGTGAGTCATAAAAAACAACCAATTCATTTCATTGAGCAAACCGTTCTGATGCGATGCCGTAAAAGAACAGTTTTGACCATCTGTAATATACACGAGGCAAAATGGAAAAATAGGACAGTTATGTGTCTCATTCCAATTGGCAGTATCTCTGAGTGGCTGGAGGTTCTTCACATGATCGAAAAATGTAAGGTACAGATGACTGCTTTTATGTTTCTAGTTCATAAACCTACCTACCATTGCTAATGATATTAGTGTTGCAGGACCCTCATTTGCTTCTACATGAATGAATCATTTCAACTTTACGTCAAGATGATATAAGAATCAACCAGTCACAGCGAAGCAAAAATGAACTGACATGCAGTCAACGATTTCGCTGTGTCATTTGCACATTCACTTATGTGCAAACTTATCTTCTCTGATTGATTACGACTAATTCAGCTCCACAAGTGTGAAGGAATTTAATGACATTTACGTCTTACGATTATTGACAGAACCATCATGTAAACGCTTTGTGCAGTTGGCCAGGAGAGCCATTATCATTATACCGTTGCCATTTCAGTTAGAAAGATCTAGCTATAAAGTTTTTTAAAACAGCTGATGATTTTTAAAATAGAATGCCAGTGGAAAATGAAAATATGTGTCTTCTTGAATATACTATTTATAATACCTGTGTTTGCTGTAGCAGTGGTTTCAAGTTTGTAGCCTGCCTGCGGCCACTGAAACGGATTTCATTAACTTTTATTCAGATACAGATTTCTTTAACTTTTATTCATACTTAGCTCTCTGAATAATTGCATTTATTCATGAAATACATGTATTCATGAACAGTTGTTTTTAGTCAAAGGGCCAATTTGCCCTGAAGAACTATTAATTTCGTTTTGGCATTTTGCGTTGAAAACTTTAAAAGGCAAATCGTTGCCATCATATGTTATCGCCCTGTCTTATATTTAAAGGAATTAAATAATGAAGAATCTGCATAAATGTATGCATGTTTTTCGCATTGTGATAAAACAACGGTACCTAGAGCCATCAAAATTTGAATATTGTAATCTTCCATAGAATATGGGCATGTGAAAGCCCTAAATTGAATTTGAAACTTGTTTTATTATCGATTTCAGATTTTGTAACACTTCAATGTATTTTTGATTAAAAAACTAAACGGTTTCAAAGCGAGCAATGGCAGCACTTTACGAAAAAACTTTTTTTTTATCTCCAGCGCGCGTGACTCTGTATCGGAAATTCTAAAGATATGCTCGTTTTAAAATTAATTTGCGATGTTGCTGTTGAATTGAATTTTATAGTTTTAGTACGTAGAACATGATATTTAATAAAGGTAACACACAAAATATTTTTAAAAAAATGCCCCTTTGGACGTAATTTAAAATATGAAACCTTTCAGATTTTTTATTGTTGCATATTTATTTTATTTATGTATGTATTTATTTATTAGTTCAAAAGGGGCTTTGTTCCTGAAGGACTATTGTTTACGTTTTCGATTTTGCGTTGGTTCATTATAAATGTCCGTTTTACTTTTCAAACTGTTGCCACCAAATGTTAGAGTCCTGCATTATATTTGAAGAAATTAAATAATGAAAAATCTGCATAAGTGTATGTATATTTCTCGCATTGTGATAAAACAACGGTACCTAGAGCCATCGAATTTTGAATGACGTAATCCTACTGCGAAATATGAGCATGTGGAATTTGTTTTATTATCGATTTCATATTTTGTAAAACTTTAACAAAATTTTGATTGACAAACTCAAGGATTTCAAAGCGAGCAATGGCAACGTTGTACAGAAAAGACATTTTTATCTCCAGCGCACGTGTCTCTGTATCGGAAATTCTAAAGATGTGCTCAATTTAAAACTATTTTGCGATATTGCTATTGAACTGAATTTTATGGTTGTAAGTGCGAAGAAAGTGATATTTAATAAATAAAGGTAACAGACAAAATGTTTAAAAAAAGCTCCTTTGGACGTAATTCAAAATCTGAAACCTTTCAGATTTTTATTTATTTATTATTATTTTTTTAAGACATCAAAATTAATAAAAGAACCCGATTGATTGATAAGCATTTGTCGTTGAACGCGAGGAAGATAATTTCTTGTAATTTTTCTCTAGTGCAGGGACATTATGCAAGCAAATTTTGTATTTACATACAGAATTTAGAAGTATTTATTCAAACAAATTTTGTATGTAAATACAAGGGTATGTAGTTTATGTGTCGAAGGAAAATTTAATAAATAACAGAGAAAGACTAAGTTGTCATTATTATTCGGAAGTTTTGTCCCACTTGAAAAGTTTTCATAATTTAATTAATTTTAATTGAAATTAAATTAAGTTATTTAAGGAGTATTTCAACGCATTAGAATCATTTGGAATAAATGCCAATATAAAATATTAATATGTAGCTGTCAGTATGTTTAAATTACAGAGTGTACTCAACAAAAATGCCTCGCAAGTACCAAATTTTGAATTTCTGATAGAAAATAAATATAAACTTGAATTACTACTGCGTATGCATATTTTAATAGATACAGGTAAAAAAATGGGGGCACCAGAGATGTACCATTGGTCCACCGGTAGTGCTATCCCATACTAACTCTAAAAAAAAAAAAAAAAAAAAAAAAAAAAAAGAAGAAGAAGAAGAAAGGAAGAAAAAAGTGCAAGCTTTTATAAGAATTTACAAAGAAAGGTTGAAGAAATGGGCAACTGAAGCTTTCCAAATGATCTAGAAGAGTTTACCTATTATGATACATCATGCAATCCCACCGTACATCCCGCATCCAGTATTTATTAAAAATAATAATATAGGACATAAAAAGATTACAGTGTAGTCTCAATACAATTTGAAATTCACAAATTAAATTGTTTTAGTGTAATAAAAATAACAGATAAACATAATAACGTATAATAATCACTATATAATAAATACTGGGAACACAATGTTATAATGAACCTTAATAATAATGCTAAAGAAGTAGTTATCTATGGGGTTATATCAGTTCATAAAGATTATTACAGTTCGAGGAGTCATTTTGTACGTATTCGCAGGATATCGGAGTTCGCCATATTTCTTGGCATATGCATGTTTTAATAATTAGTAAGCAAAACTTAAAATATAGTTAACATATATATATTTATTTATTTATTTTCGTAATAAATTTTAATTTCACTAAAATAAACTCTGGCCCACTAGTTGCTAGATTGTACGTTCGGCCCACTTGCAGTTTGAGTTTGAGACTACTATGTTATACACTGACTACCAATAAGTATTTGGACACCTATGCAAATGACGATATCTGCGGTCCTAAGGTACGTCACGGACTCCGCCGGTATATATCGTGTAGGAAACAGCATCGGCTTTAGTCGCATGCAAGATGCCTTGCAGTTCGGAGCTCTCCGATTTCGAGAAAGGTATAATTATCGGGTATCACAAATGTGGCCGGTCCTTAAGGGACATATCTAGCGATCTGAAGTACCCAAAATCGACAGTGGCCTATGTGATTAAGAAGTGGAAGGTGAGCGATGATTGTCGGAATGTGCCCGAGTCGGCAGACCAACGAAACTGGGAGATAGAGACCAACGAGTGCTGTCCACAGAAATTCGGAAGAACCGCACCCAACCGATGGCCCTCATCCGCGAGGAGTTTCAACAGGCATCCGGGAGTATTGTTTCAATGAATACCATCCGTAAGGAAGCACATCTGCTTGTTTTTCATGCTCGTGCTGCTGCCCATAAGCCTTTGATCACAAAGTCGAACCGCGCTGCTCGGTTAATATGGTGCAAAGCACATCGAAATTGGACCGCAGATCAGTGAAAACGGGTTCTTTGGAGTGACGAATCAAGGTTCACCCTTTACCGTTCGGATGGCAGGGTCTGGGTTTGGCGTCTACCTGGAAAACGTCTCCTGCCAGAATGCATTGTGCCAACAGTCAAGTTCGGCGGAGGTGGAATTATGGGCTGGGACCCTTGGTTCCCATTCACGGTAAGCTCAACTCTGATGCCTACTGCACTATTTTGGATGACAATGTGCTTCCTACGTTGTCGCAGTTTTATGGGTTGGAGCCCTGTTACTTTCAGGACGACAATGCCAGTTGTCATGTTTCGACCTTAACCAAGGCTTGGTATGGTCGTTTAGTATAATAAAAGTGTTAAGCTCCTGTACTTTGTCTTTGATGTAGCAACCAAAAAAAAATAATGAACTAGGTTATAAGGCGCCACCGTCGTGGTCATTCATTGCCACCTTCAATATAGAAGCCAATTTTATCGGTAACTGAGATTGTTTTACTTATCATTGCCAGAGTTCTCATCTAGCCACTTGTCTGCACGTGTTTCCTTGTTTGATTGTTTACCTTGCGAGCTGATGGTGGCGATTGTCACTACATCCTAGTTTCTACAACTCACGTAGGTACCTGTTAATATGATGCAGTAGAGTTCTTCTAACATCTAAAAGCAATATTTTGTGGATTTTGTTTTTTGGTGTGTCTCAAAATTCCAGGACTAAAAGCGTTAAAGGACTTGAAAACAACTTCCGAAAGATGCTTTTTCTAATTGTATAAACCATTGTTTCATTTTTTTGCAACCACTGTTCATACGCATCCTGAAGTACCGCATCGAACTGCTTCGAGTTCAAGGAAATATTATCACATGGTTACAGATCCCCCACCTCAAGAAATTCTGTATCGTATTGTCATTGTAATAGTGTGTAGGGGCTGTTATTGCAATTCCTGTTGATTCTAAAGAATTCAGTATTGATAATTCTGTGTATTGGTATTAAACTGCATTGATAACTTTGTGTATTGGACAATATCGATAATTCTGCAAATGTATTTTAATTCGAGTATTAAAATACATTTGTGAGGGCTGAGAAATTTCTTAAAAACGTGCCATGAAATTGCAGTATTGCAGTATTTCTTCACAAGACGCGCTGTCATATGGTAGTTATTTAATCACTCGGCCATACCCTGTCAGGATTACTATTCCTTTTAACTGCTTTGGAAAACATCACAGAAATCCTGCGTGAGAACAGGGAGCTTACTCAAGCTATGTTCGTATGTCTGATGAATAAACAAACAAGTTAAAAAGGGTTAACTTTACCCTTTATTTCACACAGCGTACAGGCGTTCCCGCACTTCGGGATACAGAGACCAACATTTTTGGTCTAAAACGTAAAAAAATAAGAAATATTCACTTAATAACTTAACTAAATAAGAATTAAACGTAAATGCTTCACCGAAACTATTAACGCGAAGATTGGCCTTTTGACACGACGTATGTAGTCAGCTAAATGCAAATACAATACGTATAGTATATCAGCAGGAGCTAAGTTCTGGTCTTAAAAGCAGACACGAAATGACTGAAAAGCACACGCGTAGCAGGGCAGCATGAAGGCTCTCGCTCTTTGCTAGAAGCCACTTCTTAAATACCTTTTACAATTTGCAAACTCATAAAAATCTGATTTGCGTTTATTCTGGCCGGAATGGAAAATAAGAGAGGATAGCAGAGTTTAAAATAAAATAAACGTTATTAAAACTTAAAATCCTTATATATTTCTCGCCAGAATTTAATAGTTCGAAAACTAAGTCTAAATGACCTTATGACCTTGTTGAAAACTTTAAATTCTAAACTGTAAACTTTATAACTAGGCCATCTTTACAATTATTTCTAACCTAGAAATTATTTGTGTATTTTTACAGCTGGTTTTCATCTGGAGCCAAAGATTTTTCATCTGTACTTGAATCTAAAATAAAATCTTTTGTTTTATCTGGCTCCTTTCAGAGATCTGGAAGGAAAACTAATTTAGTTCTTTATACGAACATAGTAGATGGCAAATAACATGAACATATTCCTTTAGAAGTCCGCTATTCTCATTTATTTCATTCATACCATTATTTAAATTCTACCCCCGTGCTCTCTGATATGTGTTGTACAAAGAGAAATATCAAACACGGGCGTGTATATGTACATGTGTTCAACACTACCGCCTACGTTCGAACACTAACGAGTTAAAATTCGACATATCCAGACCTCAGAACAACGCCTGACGATTAGCTCTAAACCCTAAGGTACTAACTACTCTAAAAGGTGAACTAACTCTCAAGTGTAGCGTCAGAGAGCCTGACCTACTTTCGTTCATTCAATATTTAGCACAAGTTTACCATTCATAGCGCTAGTTGCATTCATGCTGTCACATTCTTTTAAGTCAGAAATTTTAAACTTTTGCATTTATATAATACTGTTGCGTGCGTACGGGTTCGTTACGAAATGAATGCACAAGTCCGATGAAAAATGAACAAAAATTTATTATTATAACAACAAATATGATTAAATATCTTCAAATAATCGTGCAGTATCACAATATATCACAGTAGTTATCTTTTAACTACTCAAATGTCCAATAGAACGTAATTCAAAACAGCTAAAGAAAGCTAATCCGCGAATTCGCTACAATCAACAAGAGCAGTTTTCTAAACAACAACAAAGTAATTACTACGAACTGAGAGGTTTTCCTCCTTTTATAAGATTTTAAAATCGTGTGCGAGAATTTTCTGGTACTTTCTCGAAATCAAAAAGACATTTATTTATTTAATGTTAAATGCACGTGCTCTTGTATTTTTAATTTTCCGGCTTAGCTTTCTTCTTTTAATATTCGTCACGCGCTGCACTGCGCGGGAAATGAACCCATTTAATTTATAATTGAACTAACATTAGCTTTTTAAATACCAAATTCGTAACAATACTTTTAACACATCAATGCACTTCTAAATCTTTAGAGAACAGTTCACATAACAATACATTAACATCTCATTAATTTTAAACATTTAGAAAACATACAGTAACAACAAAATGTTTTTGTTAATTTTATCTTATCTTCATAGCAAGTCCTTTTTCTTTTACATTTAAATACCATATTTCACTTTATAGAAGTCCTTCAGAATAAAATATCTTTTCTTATAGAACATTTCAGTAAAACTTATACAATATTCTTGAAATACTTTTACCATACTGTTACAATGCTTTTATACTATTCTTCGAGTACTTGTACGTTACTTTTACACAATACTTTTAGATTACTCGCGAGTAATTGAAAACATAGTAAAAATAAGTAAAAAATCTTTCCTCGCCCATTTGGCTCAAAACTTCACCTCGCTTTAGGCAAAACTTCTCATTAACTTCTGCAGCTTGCAGTAAAGAACGAAACATTAACTCGGTAAAGTAACAGGAAGTTTTACTTATCTTTCTGATATTCAGCCGTGCGTCTTGCCACCCATTCTTGAAAGTTGCTAAGACTGACGTTTGGTAAAGCGACGTCTGGATCGGGAATGAATATCATGCTCCTTCATCTTGCCATTTCCTATTGGGACCTACCCTTGACCTTTGAAGACTTCTCTTTTTCCATGATTGTTGTGAAGGTCCGGCAGCATCCTCGAAGTCCTCGGCACATCTTTCGTCCACTGTTTGCTGGTCGGGATTCCAGTCCTGCCTTGTGTCTGGAACTGCATTCCTCTTTTTGAAGTCGTGGATGTTTGCTTCGTAAAATCCTTTCAGACGGTTCACCTTTTCTCTTATCGCTGGTGGTTTGGCTCCGGCCACTTCCCTTTGCTGGCTTCTTACTGCTAGTATTCGTAGTTTCGTCATGTTGAATTTGGTCGTGTTTTGCCTTGTCTGGCGGCTACTTTACCCTTCTTGATACCTCCGCCTCATCTTCGGGGATTTTCTTTTTCGACCTTTATTCGTGCTTGTCGGTCGCAACAAGCGGTGAAACGTGTTGCGGTTTCGTTTCTTGAGAGAGTGTCTGCCATGCCGGATCTTGCAAACCGTAATATTCTCGCCATTCTTGGCTCTTAAAACCACCACTGCCTGGATTATTTTCTCAATGCAAAATTGCCCCTCGAAACGTGGACAAAATTTATCCACTTTATCTTCTATTGCCGAGGAAAGTGAATGTTTGATTTTTAGGACTTCTTCCCCCGCATTATAACTTACATACCGCCCTTTTTTTTATCATAATATAACTTTTGTTTTCACCACTGCCTGGGTTATTTTCTCAATGCAAAATGGCCCTTCGAAACGGGGACAAAATGTATCCCCTTTATTTTCTGTTGCTGAGGAAAGTGAATGTTGATTTGTAGAACTTCTTTCCCCACATTATAACTTACTTCCCGTCTTTTTTTAACATAACTTTTGTTTTCTCTATGAGACGTGAGAGTTTTTCTTTTGCTTCATCAATCAATTTCTGTATATCCGGCATCTTAAATTCAGGTGCCCTTTTCTGAACATAAAAAACTTGTCTAATAGCGTTATAATTTTCCTGCCCCAAAACAACTCAGCAGGTGTCTTGCCAATAGTGTTATGTTTGGCAGTCCTAAGGGCGAAGGCTAATTCATTGATATGGTTATTCCAGCTTTTGTGAAAGTTCTTAACATAACTACTAATAATTTTAACTATGCTTCTATTAACCCGTTCCTCTATATTTCACTGCGGCCGACACGGGACCATTTAAAATTGAATCGGAACTATTTTCGCGGAGGCTCGTTTCAGCGAAACAATTTCCATCCACTTACTAAAATAATCGACCATAACGAGGAGATACCGAATTTTATTAAACTGACTTTTAGGAAAAGGACCCAATAAATCGACCCCTAATATATCATTTGTGAATTGTGACTTAATGCTATTTAAGAACCCGGCCGGGCGGAAATTAACATAATTAACTAATTGGCAAGTTGGGCAGGACTGAACGTACGCCCTTGTTAGCTTTTGCAGTTCAGGATGTTAGACTGCTTCGCTTACGCGTTGGCCAGTTTTTCGAATGCCCAAATGGCCAGAAATAGGCGAATTGTGTAACTTCTGAAATATATTTAATCTAGCCGGAATAACCGGCTGAAACTCGTGGTTATTATTTGTAGTCTTAGTATAAAATAATAATCCATCTATCAGTTCGTAGTGAGCCGCCCTATTTCTAATTGTCTTAATGTCTTGGTGACTAATGTTTTCGAAATATGTCAGATAATTGTATATGCTCTTAAATTCAGGATCTTTGTCCAGTTCGGCTATTACGGTTTCACGAGAATCAATTATTTTCGATGTGAGCATTGCCAAACACTGCAACGACGTCTTCCTTTTCTGTTAATTTCTGAAATTCATGCACGGATATAGCGTGAAATGGGCATGTAACTTCTCCAAGAAATTGTTCACCGCTGACTTTCCATCGAAGCTTGCCGTATTCCCGCACTTGAATAAAACTTTTGAAAAATTTCGGGTTTTCGTATTCTTTTTTTAACTCACTGTAGATTTGCGCGATAGGACTTAAATTCTAAGAATATGGAGGAATGTGAGTAACTTCAAAACCAATAATCAAGAGTAAACATTTAGAACTGCATGCTTAAAATAGTTATCCTGATAAAACTTAAATATATTTTGGATTCCAAAATCAGGTCTTTATTCGACTTTCGCCATGCAGCAGTTCGTCCACCGGACCAAAATATATTAAAGTTTGACTCTTCTGCAAATGTAATATTGTTTCAATATAATAAATCTTTCCTTATCATGGATATTTTCGAACGGCAGGGTGTTTTTCATGTTTTCTTGTTGACAAAGAATTTCCTTTCTGATCGCTCGTTGTAACCAGGTTCTAATGACTTTTCTGATAATTGCCCAGTTAGCTTTTATTGCAAACTGTTCTGAAACCGTTGCGTGTTTTACAGCACTAATTTGGGGGTTGTATTTGATTTTTTGTAGAATAAATCTCCGATTTCCTCCTATTACCTTGGAATGTGTTCCCGACTTAAGCGCATTTTATCAGTTCCATGCACTTTCCATCGTTTTAATACATCTCAGATGTTTGAATGCTTTGCATCAAGGATTTTTTTAATACTTTTGCATCTTAAAAATCTTGAACAGGTAAATTTCGAAAAGAACTTGAGCGCCTTTCCAGGATCGCTGTAGGTATGGAACTATTAATATATTTTTTCTGAACGTGTTACAATTTTCAGAGAGACGATCATTTTTGTGATGTAGTTTCATTTAAAATAAAAAATTATAAGAAACTTAGGCTGCCAAAACATTTCAAGGTACTCTTCTGTTGCGGGGACCGGATTCAAAAATGTATGCATGTATGCACGTGTGTATGTATGTATGTAAGATAATAACAAAATAAGATAGCTGCTTTAAAAAATATGTAAGATATAAAAAAATACGGTAGCCGCTTTAAAAATAATTGGCGATCTCAAAATTAACATTCTAGATTTGGCACTCTCTCCCTAAATTCATCTGTTCTCCCAAATTCGAGTTCTTTCTACGTTATATAACGCTACTGGAAAAGGGCAACTAAAACTAATATTAACCAATCATAGCTTGTCTCTAGAATCGCACCTACTTTGCTGGCGACTTAATTACGTCCTTATTCTACTGCATTCCTTTCCTAGCTCCCATCTTGCAAACATCTCTATTTTGCTATGCCCTCCTTTGTTTTTATTCTAAGATGATATAACATGCATATAAGAAATATTGTAATTGTGTATGATCTAGAAATATCATATCTACAAAGGAATGATTTGATTATGTGCGAAAATAAAACCTGATGATAATAGAAATCCAGTTTTTATTATCTTCATCGGTATGCCTTAACCATCAGCCATGACGGATATCGAAAGGTGTTAAGAATTCCAGCGTTCGACTGCGGATTCAAAATAATTACATACATACGTATGTATATACACAGGGTAAGCCGAAAGTTCGTTAAAACTTTAGAAATTTATAAAAAAAAAGAGAAAGAAATTACGATAAAGAAGTGCGATTTGCAAGAAAGGGCTCACAAGGAAGTCTGATTTTTTCTTTTTAAACATCAACAAAATTTTTAGTTAAAAATGTCACCGTAGAGGGCGCTGACATGCGAGAGATATAGCAGAATTATGCAAACTAATCGTGCAATAAAAGACCGCGATGCACGAGGACTTCTCATTCGCTTTCAGAATTTTATCATTACCCGAGCGAGCGTTGCTTTGCTGGTGAAGTTGTTCTATTTGAACGGAGAGCCAACAACTTTCGGGTTGCGAAAATTTTGCACGCGAAAGGGCTGAAGATGAAGAATGTCCCTATATCGTGTTCTGAGATACTGAAGCTTGTCAAACAGTTCGAAGAAACAGACTCTTGGGAGATCGGCCACGAAATGGAAGATCCTCGTTGGCAAACCTCGGTGGAAAACATTATGAATAATATGGCGGCGGAATCGTCCTCGGGAAGAATGTTGGATGTGGCTCGCATATTTACAAAGCCTACAGACCATTTCGCTACGGGCTGCTCTCATTGGAGGAAACATCTGCTTGGCGTTCAGATTCGGAATGGCGATTTATTACCCTGTAGGCGTGGTAATTAACGCCAAACAAACGGAAACAGTGTTTATTTCATTTGATATTTTTTTTAGTTTATGAATGAAAGCTTAGAATAATTGTGTGGAATATATTTTAAATAACCTACTGATCTTATTAGTAGTTTATTTGTATTTGAATTTAAACTTTTAAAAGTACGTAATTGTTTCACAAGGAAAAGGTGTTTACATGGAGATAGCATATGCACTTTTTCTTCATTTCTCTTACAAAGAGTCTGTTGTGTAAATTTCCATAACACATTAAATTATACAAATAAAGGAATATTAAAAAATTAACCAAATGAAAACATTCAGTAAACATTTAAGGACGTCGGATACCTATTTGTTTTACCTAAATTATGAGTAAGTATAACTAAAATTATATTTTATTCCATTATGCGCTATTTCTATTGAAACGCTTGGATAGTAATCTTCATACTGGTACCTACTACAAAGAGTACAAACCAGTAAATAAAAATAAGAAAAATTAGCATTAACAAAGATAGAAAAAATAAAGGCGTTTAATTTTTAACACCGCACCCGAAGACGAAAAGACAAATAATGACAAAGTCATTCAATAAAGTTAAAATAAAAATTAATCAGTGCAGAGAAGAGTTTATGATAGCTACGAGCGGGGATAGAACCGGCGACCTTAGAAGTCTGAAAAATTTTCCCGCGCTCGTTACCGCTGAGCTGCGATTTCTCCGGTGAGCTATGCACACTTTTTGGTACACGACGCTCAGATACAAATTGTAAAGGCGATGAACCAAAAGTCGCCAAGCACTAGATTCTGTAACCCTACGTTTCCTGTTTTTACCAATCGGAGCAAACAGCAGCAGAAACGGTCTGTAGGCTTTATGAATAAGCATGTGGCTCACTCATCGATTCGACGTATCCTCCACGGGATGCTACATTTCTGTCCCTACAAATTGCAGTCATTGCATGAGTTACAACCGGGAGACACAGCTATGAGGAAATCATTTGCCGAGTGGGCTATGACAAGAATTGAAAGCGACCCTCAGTGGTTGTTCAACGTTTTCTAGGCGAATGAGGCGTTTTTTCAAACTACATGGGAATGTCAGTATCCAGAACACTCGTATATAAAGCGACATTGAAGTCGGGTGTGGCTTCAACTCATCTTTCATTGTCGGACTATTCTTCTTTGAAAAACCGTGTCTCATTATCTGGCTCGAAAACGTGTACAGTAACCGCCGAGCGTTATCTCATTGTCATTGCTTGTCAAAGTCATCTCATTGTCACTGTGTGAGAAAGTCGTGCCCGAATAAAATCAAAGAGGTGTGTTATCTGTTATAAGCTTTATGCAGGATGGCGCACCGCCACACTATGCCAATCCAGTAAAACGATTCATATTGGGTACCTTTGGTGAAGACAGAGTGATCAGTTGAGGTTGCAAGATCGCATGGCCTACACGATCACACTCTGATCGACTTCTGGTTGTGGGGTTATTTGAAATCACTTGTGTACCGTTCATCCCCTTCAACATTGGCCGAACTCAAAGATTCTATCCAGCGCTGTCTAGCTTACCTGCTAAAAAAATCCGACTTCCTTGTGAGCCCTTTCATGCAAACCGTTCTTCTTTATTATAATTTCTTCAAGTCTCTCCCTGTATACATGCATACATGAGCACATACATACATTTCTGAGTCCGACCCGAATAACAGAAGAATACCCCTTCAGCAAAGCTTTCGTGTGTCCGAATTATTATGTGAGTTACTGATCAGCACTTTTTGAATAAATTATTTTATTAAAGAATATTTTCGCGATGTTTATTTTGTCTTAAGCAGGGCCTAAAATAGAGGGGAAAATCATATATTAGGGGGAAAAAATGGAGTCTGTATTTCAATATTTAGTACAAGATCTATGCAAATAAATTTCAAACATACAAGTGTTCGAAAACAAATGTGAGGCACTCTGTGTCTTGAATATTACTGAGTATAAGATAGTAACACCTTGACTGACGTAGATTTTATTCAGTCAGCGTGGTGTTTTCTTATACTCAGAATTTTTTTTTTTTTTTGGTTTGTAATTTTTTCCCATTCCCGAATATTTATCTTTCCAAATGTATTTCGAGTTAACCAAGCATTATCTTTCGTACTCCGTTAGCGTGTGAACTTTGATAGCTGCCCATTCTTGAGTTGTGGTCATTTGTTTTTATCAGTTCTAGTGAATAATCATGTGATTGTTGTTGCTCTGTTGTTCCTCGTAGTAGGTCGTTTGGTTTTCGTGCAACAATTTTTAATTTTTAAGTGCTTTAAAACAGAATGAGACGGATCATATCGCAAGAAAGCAGCCACGTTCTCTGAAAGGTATTTTTTCTTTTTATTGGCCATGTGTATTCATCTGTCATCTTGATATTTCCTCTAATGTGTAATGAAAATACTTCTCCTCCCCATTTTCCCCTATTTAAGCTATTTCGTTTCTGTTGTATTTTTGTTAGTCACAAGTAGCAATCAGTGAATCATTTCATTTGTCGTTTGACGTTGTGTCAGTTTGTTCATAAGAGCAAGAAAACTCTCAGAATTCTGAAAAATAAATAAAATTACGATTCTAAAATAGTCGGCAGTTAAAAATTTATCTTAAATTTATTTGTTAGAAAGATGGTGATTTTTTTTAAATGCCCAAACCACTACGTATACGTTCTTATATATTAAATAAATAATCATGAAGTAATAATGAAGAATCCGTAAATAATGAAGAATATATGCTACTTATATACAGTGAAAATCGTTTAACACGAAACTGATGGGACTGAAATATGTTTTCGTGTTAAAAGATATTGGAAAAACAACAACATATATTCAACAAAATTAAGTTTATTAGAGTACATTTGTTTACATATATATATGCACGTATTTAATAAAAATCAGTGAAACAAAAAATCCACAAGAACTTAATGAAAATTAATACAAAATTTTCACGTTTTTTGAAAAGCAAGTTTGACATTTATTGAGTTTTTGGAAAATAATCTGATATTTTTCTTTGCATTGTCTTTTTTAGCATTAAATTGTTCAATGTCGTCCATTTTGTTATTCATTTCACCATTGGAATGTGCGTCTAAGTAACTGCGCATACTTTTTATGATGTTCCTCATTTCGGATGACATGGGAACAGGAGCTGCATTATTCATTCCATTTTCGTCGTCGGAATCTGCATCAATGATATTTTTTTAACTTTAAACAAACTCCAAAATTTCATTGTCTGCATAATTGGGCTTGTATACATATTATCATTAACTACTGCAACGAATTCTTCCAATAATACAATAGAACAGTCCAACAATTACAGAAACTCTGTCAAACATTTCATTAAGTGTCGACTCAGTTTCAATATTCTCCTTCTTCATTTCTTTTGGCGCCAAAGAATCTGATACTTTTGAGAATCGTGCATAACGAAAACAATTTTCATTTGTCCCTGAAGTCACTGAATTCCAATCAGAGCGCAACATATGAAGAGACAGAGACATGCAGAGTGCAACATATGAACCAAACTCACAGATTTTTTACTCACACTGCGATGTACTCGTCACCGAATTCCGAAGCTAACTGATGAGAGATGAGATGTTTGTGTGGCGTTTGTAGAGGTGGAAGGTGAAAGTAGCTTAAAATAAACAAAACTGGCTCGTGTCGCAGGCTATTCCGAAGATATTTCAAAGCCAAGTTGGCCTCTTTTCTACGAAACATGTGAAACCGAGGATATCTTTTCGTGTTAAGCTATTTTTGTTTCGTGTTAAGAGAAATAAAATGCAAGAAAACATATAGTAGTTTGTCAAAACCGTTGTATTATTTCGTGTTAACCGATATTTCGTCTTAAGCGTTTTCTCGGTAAACGTATTTCACTGCACTACTTTGCGGAAAAATGGCAAAAGCACCTCCAAATGTTGACACATATAGTTTTCCACCCGAATATAGGCACCTCGAAATTAGAATGTTGAACTTACTTCTGATTTATTCCATATGTTGTACGAATTTTTGATTAATAAATTCTCCGGTTTGAAAGCGAGCGGTAGTAACAATATTCGAAACAAATTATTATTATTATTATTTTTTTATATCTTTAACGCGCGAGACCATTGCTATTTGACAAACTGTAAGATATTAGTTTTTTAGTTTTATTAATTCTGCTATTTAAAAGCAGTGGTTTGCCACTGCGCGAAATACTTTTATCTTCCACATATCAGCATGTTGCCGTTCAGTAAAGCCTAAGTTATTTAACATTCAAAATTCAATCTGTGCGTTATTGATTATTAAACCTAGCCATTTACAGGCAACAAATGGAGTTCCTAAGAATGTTTTTTCTACATTGTAATCTGATTGATGTAAATAAAATTTCATTTAAATCATGGGCTGTCTGATTAAATATGTGTATGAAATGGCATTAACTGGACTCGCTAAAACGTTCATGAAATGTTTTGTCCGTTTTATGTAAATTGTTTTAGGCGGCTGACCGCACAAGTGGCTAGTTTGTTAAAATTTTAGATCAGAAAATCTCGAAATGAAAATCAATTTAAATACTTTTTTTTTTTTTTTTTAAACTGCTTTGCCAGTCAGGGAACTTAATGCTTCGTTTTTATTCTTAGAAATCCCGCAAGAGACGTATTATCGAGATTTTAAAATAGCAGTATTATACGTATTTTTTACCTGAGAGATGAGTAGGGAAACATTTTCTTTCAACTTCCTGGAAGGTTATATGTATGTACCGTGCCTATATTCCTGTTGTTTTTTGATATTTGCTGTTCTCTCTCTACCGTTATAAGTAATTTATTAGCAGTTCATGAAATGGAGTGAGGTTGCAGTTGTCTTTAATCTTTTTCTTCTCGTCGAACAAATCGTTTTAATTTTCCTTCTGCCCAATGTCATGCAATTTCATCTTCTCTTTTAAAGGCCACTTCCTCTTTTAGAATTAATGCAGTGTACGCGTGTGCAATTCTTGTTTTGCATTGAGATAGCCCCATTCTTGCAGCCGATGTCTGCTTGTTCCTCACGTGAGAAAGTCAAGGTCGTCTTGTTTACGGCGGTGAAGGGAATTTCCCTATTAAACCTTTTATGTATTAATTTAAGGATGCTTTGTTCGAATTTTATCAGTCAGAGTTAGATCTGAAATAGAAAAAGGCTTCTCTTTGTTAAAGCTTTCTTTAAAGTGCCACAGAAATTTTATTTGTAAGGCTTGAGTATAATTTTCTATTTGTGTCTGAAATTTTCTCTGTTGTTCGAATTTCTAGCAAAATGAACAGTAGAGAAATTATAAGGGAAATGAACCAAAATAGTATTCGAAATTTTTTATATTTAAAGGCAGTCATGTTTGTAAATGGCTGTTTTGATAAAATTAGCGATGAGGAAAAATATATAACTAGAAACATATAAATTTGTACTATCCCCGACATTTTAATTAGGAAAAGACCAAAAGTTTGTTTATGAACTGTTCATAACGTATTTGGAAATTATTTAATTGATGTACCTCTTAATACTTGGAGGGCATCCTACCTTAGAAGAGAATGTGCCAGTGTAAAATTACAAATTAAATAAAAGGATAACGTTAGTTGGTGTTTCAGGAATTCCCCCCCCAAGGGGACAAGGATCCTTACGTGTTATCGCAGCCTCCTTTGTAGAAGTCGCCAAATTTTCAGAATGTGCCAAACTCTGGCAACCATGCTCATAACAATCTGTCAGTCGAGCAACGTCGCCATTTTCGTATGCATTGGTTTTGTTGTAACCAACGGTTCATGATATTTTTTTGCCTTGATTTTAAAGTCTGCATTTGTGGAATTTCCCAGTAATGTAAGAAACCGGGGTAAAATTTCTGCAAGAATACAAAATCTCTAAGGGAACAACGAAGAGATGCGTTTGGTAAACAGCCGGTGTTGACGAGGTTTCCGCGATGCCGAGTCTGCAATTCTCTTATGTTTTTTTTAAACAAATGCAGATCGCTGTGTACTTGGGAAAGAAATGCAAAAAGATTTTGACAGCTATGTTTGAAGCTATGAAGAGACAGCTATGTTTTATTTTTTAATTGTATGGCTTAAACCTTATTTAGTAATTAAATTTATTTAATTTAATAAACTTATACCAATTATCTTATATTAAATTTATTTAATTAATAATTGTAATAAAGTTTATTTATTTCATTTAGTTTAATAATTAAATTATTAATTTGTATTTTACTTTGGTAAAGTAAATTTTTTTTTATATGCTAAAATATGTTTACTTTGTTGATAATGTTCCCCGATTGACGTTAAATATCGATAGTTTGGAAATCGTTTTATTTTTAAAAAATATCATAATAACCATATCACAGCAATTATATAATCTCCGTGTTTTTTCATATACAAATGAGCAGGAATTTAGAAATTTGATAACAGTATCCGAATGATAACATTAACCGCGATCGCGACGAGTACTAGCTGCTTTTCCCTAGAAAAATCTTCCTCGAAGGCATCCTTACCTATAGGCCTTTCCGCGTTTTACCATTATCAAACCTACCTAGGGACAGGGTTAGGAAACTTCTTTTTTATGCCGTCATTGCTTTTTTTAAGCTTGAAGTATCAATGAAATTCCCATCACGCGCTGGAATTTTTGTCGTTTTCCAGATCTATTGAGGTAGTTCAGATAAAATTTTCTCCTACTTTTTGGAAAAATTCCTTTGTAATTTTAAATTTTGATAATGTATATTTTATTTATTTATTTTCGTAGTGGATAAGCCTACAAGAGTTGAAAGATTCCCTGGCGACTTTCTCTTTTGATTCGATCTGAAAGAATGTTATCGTCGGCTAGTATTTATTTATTTTAATGTAAGCACGTTAATGTAAATACAAACGATATTTAATTTATTTCAGTGTATTATATTAAAAAAATATTCTTTAAAATGTATTGGAATGCTGGATACTAGATTCTCTCCTTTCCTGTGAGAATATGTGCTATAAATAAAACTTTTTTTTTTTTTTTTTTTTTTTTTGCAATCTACATTATGTAATGTTTATTAAAACAACTGCCTTTGTGGAGCTTTGGGTTCAAAGGTAGATAGTTTAATAGCAGAAAATTTGATGAATCCTTCGGAGTGCATCTTACAGACAATGTTGTGAATAGTACAGAGGCTGTTCGTACACTTTTTGGACGATTTCCATTGTATTTACAGAAATATTTTGCTTACAATTTTTGTGTTTTAAATGCTCTATTTGACAACCCTTATACTTCACTAACTTTCTACATCATAATTTCCAAGACAATAAAGCCTTCTAGTACCGGAAGCGTATTCCATTCCCTCTTGAATAACTTCCCAACGTCTAAGAAAGGTTGTAGGTCGACGTTTGGACAGTCCACATTTTGAAAGTCCCAAAGCGCAAAAATCAATGAGTGGCACGTCATGAGATTTAGTAGGAATGTGGGTAAAGGGTATGGCTTTGCTGCCTGTTTCGTGTTCTATTTTTTCCAAAAAATTAACAGTGGATTTTCACGTGTGGCTGCTTGCTTTTTCTTGGCAGTTCAACTGATTGATGGCCCTGAAGGTAAAGGGAAGGTATTTTATATTTGAAAATTGGGTATAAAATATATGTGGAGCTGATCTTAATATTTTTCTCCACTATCTTTATTTTGCCGCTATATGACAATCATAAATCCCTTTGAAAAAACTTTTTTAGATTCCTTGAACCATGTTTTAAAATTTTACGCTCATCTTTGATGGCAATAAATGGATCTCTTTTAGTGATGTCATTGAGATACACCCAAGATTCATCTAATGTTACAGCATTTTCCAATTTCTGTCTGTATAAATGTTTCTCATAAAAAATTTTGCAGTGCGTTCTGCGTTCGGGAATATTTCGTGGAGAAACAGGATGCACATTATGTTCTTTCGCCTTTTTAAGAATCAAATCAGCATTAATCACGTTGTTTACAGTTAGATGACACTGAACATTTTAATGATTTTTCAACTTTCCTTTGACTTGGCGGATTTTCTTTTAACATGGAATGTCTTGCCTTTGCAACATTCGAAACATTCCATTTTTTCCTTGGATATATGTATTTGGAACAATTTTTTCACTTGAAGCCAAACTTTGGCGTTTCTTTTTCTTTTTAGTCCAAAGGGATTTGAATCCCGAAGGACTATTAGTTTCGTTTTGGCATTTTGCGTCGGACGGATAAATGTCGGTTCACTTTTCAAACTGTTGCCACAAAATGTTAGAGTCCTACATTATATTTGAAGAAATTAAATAATGAAAAATCTGCATAAATGTATGTATATTTCTCGTATTGTGATAAAACAACGGTACAGAGAGTCATCGAATTTTGAATAACGTAATCCTCCAACGAATATGAGCATGTGGAAGACCAAATTTGAAATTTGTTTTATGATCGATTTCCTATTTTTTAAAACTTTGACGAATATTTGATTAACAAACTCAAGGATTTCAAAGCGAGCAATGGCAACGTTGTGCAGAAAAAACATTTTTATCTCCAGCGCGTGAGTCTCTGTATCGGAAATTCTAAAGATATGCTCGTTTTAAAACTATTTTGCGATATTGCTGTTGCACTGGATCTTATGGTTTAAGTGCGAGGAACATGATATTTAATAAAGAAAGGTAACACACAAAATGTTAAAAAACGCCCCTTTAGACGTAATTTAAAATCTGAATTTTTTTTTTTTTTTTTTTTTTTTTTTTTTTTTGACAGTATTACCTGTCGTAGCTTTAGGTATCGAAAAACCATAGCTTTCACAGCGTTAATAATACCAAAGTAAAAATCATCTAAAAAATATGCGAACACCCTGTGTAGATAGTTATTCTTTATTAGCGCTGCATTAAGTAGCTGGGTATATTTAGTGGCCACCCAAGGGCGGTGTGCTTGATGAGGCTCCGTATATTTCAAAAATTAATTTAAATAAGCTGTTTTCCTGTTTTTGCTGTATTAAAGGATTTCAAAGACATATGCGACCAGGCGCTGAAATATCTTCGTACACGATCAGCTTGTTGAACAACTCGATTTAAATAAACCAGTCAGGAAATGTGAGTGATCTAATCTTCTGTAGTATGCGTAAATTATATTTAGAAGCCGTGCATTAATTAAGGTAATTAATAAAATGCAAAAGAATCATTTAAGGCCTTGTAATAAATTAATTCTTTTATAATAATTAATAACATTATTTTAATATTAATGATCATTCTCAGTTAGTTCAGTATGCATCGAAACGAAATATAAGTTAAGTCTTGTAGACACAGTTGTGTAAAATTTTTTTCGTCTTTGCTTATCTTTTAGTGCTTATAGCGTTTTCTTTTTTCATTTCCTGCCGAGCTTCCTTAGATGGAACAACCTATTTCCACTTCCTCTTTTGTATATTCACTGGTGAGTCAGTCAACTTATTTTTAATTTATATCTGTTTTTTTAAAGAATTATGGAAATTATTTTTTAGTTTGTTTTGTAAAAAAAGTAAGTGGTATTGATTACTAGTATTTAACTGCGTTACTGATTGCTAAATTAAAGATTTTCTGGTATGGTGTAATTGTTCTTTTGGCCCATTGTAAATTTTCTGCAATAGATTTTTTAATACATTTTAAATGGTTTACATTGAAATTGAATAGTTGGATTCATCCATGTATTTAATATCTAGAAAATTTATTATAACCTAAATGATATTAATGATTTTAAGGAGGTTGTAATTTTCTAAGAATTCTCTGTGTAAAACTTTTTTATTGTAAATATTTTATTAAAGACTAATGCATTATGTTGATGCTGCTGGGGGGGGAGTTCCATTGTTACTTTATAACAACTTTTTTTTCTTGATCTATATGTTAATATTATAGAGTTATTATATACATATATGTTTGTGTGTGTGTGCATATAGATTGAAAAGATAACAGTAAATTAATATATTAATAAAACAGTTTTTTTTTCTACATTCATACACACACATATTTTTTGGCTTGAGTAAAAATTTTTATCTCTGATCAAAGAATATTTTACTAATTTATCATACTGCTTGACACAATATTCACAGTGTTAACAAAATTCCTTACCCAGCCTTTATTTTTGTCATCATTAGTCACAGACATATACCTCAAATTACAAAAATGTTTTAAATGATGCAAAGATTTATGTTTTGGCATTCATAAATTTAAAAATATCAATTTTGTAAAAGAAGAGAAAAGTAAAGAAAATCTTTACGATATCCCCATACTTATATTTAGGAAAATTTTGCACTTGTAAACAACAACAAAAAATAAATAAATAAAACGCAAAGTTTGACTTTTGTACAATAACAGTTGTCTGAGTTATTTAATTTCAGGATTTGCCATATTTGACACCATTTTTAATTTGCACTGGAGGGCATTTAATAAATAAATTTCAGTAATTCAAACCTGATTTTTCCCCCTTAAATGCCATTCAGTCATATCTTTTGTGATTTTATTAGTCTGTATAGCCAGCCGAAAGAATATTTTTTACAAATAATTTATAAATTTACAAAATCTAAAAATACATTATTAATATTCTTATAAAGTTTTATTCATTTATTTTCATAATCTAGTAATTATAAAAACTTTCATTAAAGTACACATATTTTTCTGTTTCTTTAAATTTAGATCAATCTTTTGAATATCATTCTGATGTTGCTATTTTGGAAAAGCATAGCTGTTTTTCTTTTATTCTTGAATACACGATCTATAGTTTTTAAATAATCAATAAAGTCATTTCAATAAAATTTCTCGAAACTATCAATTAATAATGTAACTCTTTTATTTATAGTTTTTTTTTTTTTTTTTTATAGAGAAACGTGAAGTTTTCATTAAAGGGTTAATTGTAAAATTTATTAATTTTTTTTAAAATTATCATCATATTTTGTTCAGTTTTCAATCTGTAATATTATATTTTCAGAAGTGGAGGCAAAGATGGTTTGTTCTTCGCCACTCTGGCTTACTTCCAGGGCAGTTTGTTTTAGAATACTTTACAGACAATATGTGCAAAAAATTAAAAGGAAGAATTGATCTAGATCAGTGTGAACAGGTAATCATGAAGTTTTAGTTTTTTCTCGCATATGTGTTCTTGTAATTGCTAAATCATTATGCTTTTACTTCCTTGTACGAAGTGAAGGATGTATTACAATCGCAAAAAAAATTCAGGTATCATATTTCAACAGAAATATCCATTTTAGCTATTTTTTTGCATGACATCTGTATGTACGGATAGAATAAAGGACTCTTTTCTTCCAAAATGGAAAAGGGGTTGTAAATCGGATTTAAAATGGTTTTTTAGGGCATTTGTACATATGTACGTATTTATCTTGCATATTTCAAAAACAATTAGCTGTAGAATGCTGAAATTTTGTACTGGGATTGCTAACATCTAGTTGCATTTTTATTGCAATGGGAAATGCCAAAAGTTTGTAATATATATGTTAAGCTTTACTTTCACAGCCATTGGTCGTAGTCATATATTAAATAATGCAAATATTCATGTTTTGGCAATGTCAAATTAAAAAAAAATAATTTTGGACAAATAATGAAGTCAAACTTTTAATATTGTGTCCTGGTTCTTATATTTAAATTTGAAAAGTTTTATGCTCGTTATGAAAAAATAAAATTATAAAAAGATTAACTAAATGATTTTAAACATTTGAAAAATGTCTGGAAAATCTGGAATAGCTCTTTTATCATGTATTTTCACATTTTTGTTTGGCAACTTGAATAGTTGTGTATATATATCATGTAACTTTAATCTTTTAATTAATTATTACTTTTTAATGATTTATATTCACAGAAACCATGTTAACCTTGAAAGTTTCTCATAAAAATAGTTGAAATTTCGCACACAGAGTTTGTACATTATTATGTGTGATGTAGAATAGGCTTTAAAAATTAATAATAAATTTTTAATCTCTTTTATAGTGATGATTATATTTAAGTACAATCCAATAAAAATCACATAAATTCAGAAATATAACAAACATTTTGAAAGAAGCCTTCAAATGAGTTCTGTTATCTTTATCTGAAACCCTTATTTTGCAACTTAAATAGTACCATAATTTTGGGTCGATAAGCTGCACATGTGGTAATAATTGTCTAAAAAAATTAAAGTTTCAGATGAGTTGCACCACTATATACACCAGATCAAAGTCTTCCTAAACATAGCACTTAATATTCATTTATTCAGAAGATTAGCTCCTGAGTGAAACTTCTCTCATCCTTCCAGGATTTGTGAAGAAATGGAGTCATCTTTGCATATGTTTTTCCTGCTGCTTTTGTAGTTGTTGGTTATGCATTCTGTTGATAGTGAGATGAGATCCAGGGCTGTAAAGTTTTGTAAGCCTGAGACATCAATGTTATGACATTTTGCTTTGGATGTCCACTAAATGGGATTACATTGAAGAATCCAGGACAATAAGTCACAATGTTGGGAAAAAACTACCCTTCCAGCACCACTGCATCTTCATACCTCCATCCTTTTTCATTGGTGTAAATGATGACATTTTTAGGAAAGTTTCCTCCCAAAATTATTTTTCCTTGAAACTTTTCAAAGAAAATGAACTCCGTAATGGCGCTATTCAGACACAAGTAAAAGAAGTCTTTTCATTTCCAGTTGTTAACGCAGTATTGGTTTTTTCACCTGTTGAATGAACAATTCTGCCTTTAGTTCATCCATATTAATTATTTGCCCTCTATTCAAATTCTGTAATTTTAATTTTTTTAGATGTGTATTTTATTTCCAAGCCAGTCCATGAGAAGTTTCCATCCAACTGTTGTTTTGGTTCTGATGGATAATTTCTTTCGTTTCATGGACCTTGAACACCTGCTTATGTTCTCCAGCAAAGTATTCAATGCCCATTTGTTGAGTAATTTCTTTAGCTTGAAGGTGAATCTAACTGTTGATACAAATTCCTTTTCTCCCTGCTCTTTTGTCCATTTCTCTAAATTGTCTTCCAAAACGGGTTAGGCTGTGATACTAGTCCAACAAGATCTTTTGGTCTTAGACATTCTCATTCTTCTTGTTCAGACTTTCACTGCCAAATACATCACTTTTCAACTTGAAGTTCTCCAGCCACAGAACATTTTCCAGTTTCTATCGCCTTTTTTCACTAAGCTTAAAAGCAGTTGTATAAATTTTTTCAAGTAGGAGCCATAATAATAGTAGTAATTTTTTTTAATTCAACAAGCGTAAACAATAAAGCAGGCAATAAGCAAATCACAAAACAGTGAAGCACAAATAAGAATGAACACTGAACTTGGCGAAATAAAAGTTTCTCTAGCCATTAAAAAGAACGTGGTTATCGGAAATTGCAGATGAAACCAAAGTGTTCAGCAGAAAGTAGTATACATTAAAATGCATTTGCACATAGCCTGCCCTATCATAGTTAGGCGAGTTTCATGCGAGTTCAGCTTAGCATAGCTTGAGTGCAATGTCTGGCTAAAATGCTGAGTGAATTCTAGAGTAACCATTTTGCTTATTTTACAGTCTAATCTAGCGAATTTCTAAAGATAAAAGGTAAGAAAATTCCTTCAGATACACCACAGACCTAAATTTTCAGCTTTTAAACCTGCAGTTTATCTATCCAAAATTATGGTACATTCTGAGTGAAATGAGCAGTTAATTATTTTTTCTAGCATATTTTCATACGAAAAACTTTTATTCGTTTTTATTTTTTGAAGTTAACATCACTCTTTTCTGACAGGTTGATGCTGGCTTAACTTTTGAAAGCAAGAAGACTAGTTATCAGTACATGTTTGATATTAGAACACGTAAAAGGACATATTAC
Organism: Stegodyphus dumicola; assembly: GCF_044657685.1. NCBI lineage: Eukaryota > Metazoa > Arthropoda > Arachnida > Araneae > Eresidae > Stegodyphus > Stegodyphus dumicola. The sequence continues at coordinate 123,919,927 of NC_140776.1, forward strand.
CTTGTAGCAGAAACAGAAGCAGAAATGAATAAATGGGTTGAATGTATTTGTTCTGTATGTGGACTAAAAATTCATATTGAAGAAGGTATGTGTTTGTAACATTAATTAATTTATTAATTAATTAAGTATATTATTTAACATATTGAATTTGCTGTTTAGTTCTACCATATAAAAAATTAAATGTAGAACTTAAAACATTGATCTAGTACAAAAAAGATTATTTAAAAATATGAAACCGTAATTTATGAAAACTTCATTGACAAGTTCCATGAAAGTGAAGACATTGAGCAAATTACATGGTTTAGCAAAATCTCCTTGGAGAACTTATGAAACTACCTTGGAAAAGTAGTTACACATAGGCAACGAATTGTCCCATTTTCTCTTTATTGATAAGCTGAGGTTTAGTACTTGAGGCTAGAGATGTAAGTGTCTTCAAGACTGCATTGCCAAAGGAGTATAGAACTAATTCTTCAAACTGTGGCTGAAAGTATTATTGCCAGCATGAAAATATATTTATGTGTGTGCAGGTCGGGAGAGATCCCATTTCATATTAATTTTGTTTTGTTTTCTGAGTTATATGTTTTCCTTTGCATTATAATATAGCCATATTTATTCTTCCAAGCTACAGTTTTATATCATGCTATTAAATGTCGGGGGGGGGGGGGGAGAAGTCGCGGCGCGCAATGAACTGGAAGTTGATCTGTCAGCACTATCCTCATCTTCATGTTGTTTTTATTTCATTTGGCTTATAATTCCTTACTAAATGTAGTATTTCATCTCGATGAACTCCGATATGATTTAAATCAATTTCCTCGTCTTTATAAATATCACGAATACACATCAAATAGTTTTCTGGTTGCAATTTTCTGATTTCGACTGTGTGTAATGTATGCTTTACACATGCACGCGTTGAAAGAAATGTTTAATAAAGTAAACAAATAAATATTAAGTTTTTTTTTTTTTTTTTGTTTTTGTTTTTGTTTTTGTAAATTTTGATACCCTTTAGATCATAATTGCTCTTTATTTCATAAATTATAGTTTCATATTTTTAATTTTATAATTTCTGCATGCCATCTTACCAGATTTAAACTGAAGATCTATAATCCGGAATCAAAGTCCCGACAAGTTCGGATTAAAGACTTTTGACTGTATAAAAATTTGAAGTTTTGTAGTTCACATTTTTTGAGAAATCTCTGATTTCATACATATAAAAATAATTTTCGATAATGCAATATGGTTAATGTATAGAATTGCATAGTTTATGTCCAGTCATTTTTCTGCTTTTTTATCAAGATTAAAGTTTGTTTCTTGTAAATGGGTCTTTGCTTTCAGTTAAAATTTTCTTTTAAGTTCTCTTGCTTAATTACATGTAATAGTCTACCTCTGCAATTTCTTCTTTCAAAGTGGAATTTTTACTTTCTTGTATGATGTAAAGGAAGTATTGTAATTGCAAAAAATTTCATTTAAACCGAAATATCAGTTTTGACCATTCCATAATCCATTTTGACTACTTTTTTCTGTTATGTCTGTGCATATGGATAGAATAAAGGATTCTTTGTTCCAAAAATTTAAGATGGATTCAAAATAGACTTTTTATGATGTCTGTGCATATCTGTACATGTGTATCTCGCATAACAACCAAAAAAATAATAATAATTAGCCATAAAACATTGAAATTTTGCAAATGGGGCTGCTATAACGTCTAGTTTTGCACTTTTTTACTGCATTCGGAAGTACGAAAGTATCTATCTCTCTGTCTACCTGTCGGTCGGATGGGACCAATAATGTCAAATTTAAAAACAAATTAACAGATAACAAAATCTAACTTTTAGTGTGGTCTTCCAGTTTCTATACTTATATTTGGGAAAGGTTTGTACCCGTTATGAAAAAATAAAAATACAAGTAGTTTGACTCCTGTATGACAAAAATTGCTCAGGGTATTTAATTTCAAAATTTACAATCTTTGATATCAATTTCAATTTGCCATGAGGGATCAGTAAATTAAGTTAGAACAATTAAAGAAAATACATTTATATCAAGTGCAGCTGAAAATGTGTATAATTTAATAGATCACACATGACAAAATCTAACTTTTAATGTGGTCTTCCTGCTCCTATACTTATATTTGGGAAACTTTTATACTCATTATGAAAAAATAAAAATACATGTTGTTTCCCGAACAGCAACCCGACATGAATGTGACATTGCAAACGTGTCACACTGTGATGATCTCAGTGTCGCATTGACTTTGTAGGTATGGCTGAATGTTCGCTTTTAGTGACATCACATTGCGACATTGATGTGAATTCCCATTGGGTCATTGATGTAAAGCCACATTTTGACGTTGTTGTGAAGTCATACACAGGCAGTGTGACGTTTATGCATAGACACACTGCAACATATTTATAAAGTTAATCTGATATTATTGTGAAATCACACTGCGATATTCATGTAATGCCACATTGGAACTTTAATATAGCGCCATAGAGTGAAATGAATATAACATAATAAAGTGCCATGAATGTGACATCACTTAAGATGCAAATAGATGTCATGTAACACAGGATTTCTTCGTAAATTATTAGTGTGATGCACTTCTCTTTTAGTGAACAGGTAATTACAACATCTTAGTGATCCAGTAAGGAATTATACACTTCAGGATATTAAAATATTACTGTAATATTTGAAATTTGGTAAATTATTGAAAATATTCAATATATTTGAAATTTTCCCATTGTACTAAGTTTCCCATTGTACTAATATATTTGAAATTTTCCCATTGTAATTGTCTCTCCTTATTAAACTTATATAATTATCATCCATTTATGTTTATTAAATATCTGTATGAATCATAGTGTACAGAAAATGCAGAACATAGTGTGTATGATGCAAAAGGGATTATATGGTCATTTTCTAAGCATATTCTATTAGAAATATTTTTGAGTATTACCTGTCCAGAAGCTGCATAATTTTGCTTTCATTCTTTAGAGTGTAATATTTAACAACGCTTCATATTTTTTAAAATTTCCAAATTATATTAAAAATCTGAGTTCTCATTATTGCTTATTAAAAACTTAACTAACTTAACTATATTTCTTAATAACCTTTTTCCCCTTCTTTCAAAATAGAAGTATTAAAAAAAAAGCTTTGGCTTGCAATATTTACAATAACTATATTTTTTAATTTAATACTTCCCCTCCCCATTCTAAACAGAAATATTTTTAAAAAACTATTTGGCTTGAAATATTTTTTTAATTGTTTAGCTTCTAATACTGTTTTCTGTGCTTAATTATTCTGATAATTGAATGAAAGAAAAACTGTTTTAGTATTATATTTATAGAACATTTATCTGTTTGAATATTTTCTTATAAAATGTTTTAAAAGTGTTAACTACAATCTTAGTTTTCAAATTAGCTATTTGTTGCTTATATGTAACACTGAATGAATAGTTGCGGGTACAAAAATCAGTAAATGGAAAACGTAGTTATGAAAACTAGATTACAGAAAATTTATATTTAGTTATATTAGTTATACAAAAATGTGCATTCTTTTTCACCATTATTTCTCCATTGACAAATTACAATTTTATGAGATTTTTAAGCTATAAATTGAAAATATCTCTCTTGCACAGCACAGCTTCAATATATTTAAATAGTTGTATTACCTAAAAATGTATAACTTGTTTCATTTGATGATTAATGTGATTCACTTGTTTTAAATATTTCTTTTTACATAGTTTATCTTGCAAAATCATAGCAAATTTGCATGAATTAATAATTCCAGTTTATAAAACAATTATTGTTAGCAAAGCTGAAGTACGAAAAATCTGTATTACTCATTTCTGAGAATGTACACTATTCTATAACCTTCATAGCAATGCTTAAATACTGTTAGTAGCTCATATAGTAAACTGTATGAAACTCGCTTGTTTATGTAATAGACTTTATAAGTTCCTTTATATAATTAGCACATTAATTTATGTAATTAACAATGACCTTCAATGATAGCAGTAATAATCAATACAGTGCAAAGTGTTTAATCCAGACTTGTCGGAACTTCGGCGATTCGAAATTAGGGTTTTTTTTCCGGATTATAGATCAACAATTTAAATCTGGTAAGATGGCATGCAGAAATTATAAAATTTAAAATATGAAACCGTAATTTGGGAAATAAAGAGCAATTATGATCTAAAGGGTATCAAAATTTTCAAGTCCTGTAATTGCTGTGCCGAGAATACCGACTAACTTAACAATCGAAATTTTTTCATTCTCACTAACCTCTCTGTCACTTTCTTCATGTTTTTATCCATTTTTTGCAGCAATTCCACTTTTTGTTTGATGAACATCGAAACATGCTTTTGCTTTGTAGATCCTTTGGCAGCTCCAGAATCGGAAACTCTTTTTGATATAATGAAAGTTCAAGCTTACTTTTTATAAAATTACTCTAACAGTCTGCAAAAAATAATAAGCCGGATCCAGTTAAAAGATTAAGGAACAACACAATCTGCAACATTAACTGAAATAGATAATTAGGTAATTTTAGCCTAGCTTATACCATCCATTATACATTAAACGTGCATGCCTAAACGTATTATGCGCATGCGTAAATGCTACGCATGCGCAGAGTTTGTAGCTTTGAGGTCCGGATTATAGATCATTCTGGATTATGGACATCCGGATTAAAGACTTTTACGCATGCGCAGAGTTTGTAGCTTTGAGGTCCGGATTATAGATCATTCTGGATTATGGACATCCGGATTAAAGACTTTGTATTGTATATAATAATTGAAATGAAAGTTGTTATTAGGAATGAAGTGATTAGCTTCAAGAAAAAGACCAGAGATTCGTGAACTTTATAGAAACACGAGAAACATCAATGAAGATTCTTTGCTATCCACAAATTTCTGCAAACATAGAATGAAATCAGAACCTTGCTTCAACTCGAATATTTGGAATTATTTTAATATGATTTTACAAAGCAATGATGAGGATTCAGAAAATATGTTTTGAGGTAGTATGAGGTACACATATTCTTTCTATTCTTGTCTTTTAAGAAAAGCATGGTTCAGCTTGGTTATTTGATTTAATTAATATGAAAATATTATATTTTACAATGCATACTTTCAAAAAGTTGTTAATCTAAATGAATCTGCAAAAACAGAGCTGTAATATTACTTAGATTTATCATTCAGATACATGTGATGCAAAGCAAAACAAATGTAAGCCTTTTTGTACTCTTAATAATGCAGTTTAAATTGGAGATTTTTCAAATTTTCTTTTGTGCATCTTACGAATTAAAATTTATGGAATTTTTAACTTTAATAATTTAATAAACTTTAATAAAATTTAAAATTTATTGCATAAAGTTAAAAAATTATTAATAATTTTTACTAAAATATATAGTATGTTTGCACTTATCCATTTATACAACTGAATTATTTTCAAATAATAGTTACTATTTTTATAATTTTGTTTGGTTTAAGAACAGCTTTTTTATTTTTATGTATAAAATTAATAAGATTTTGTGTACATATATGCACACATTATTAATATATCCTTTTCTATGTTTACATTATTTTCAAATGAAATTATAAGTGTTAAAACAAAAGAAAAATGTGCAATCTTTATCCGTTAGTTCATTATTTTATAATTTAAAATATTATGTGGTTATACCAGATATCAAAGAAAGAAAAATTACGAGTACATGCAGAATCCGTATTTAATTACTTGTCCATCATTAATTTTCTATGAATATATTTTTTACTTTAATAAAAGGCCAATTATACTTTAAACTAATTATGTCAAAGCTAAACTTTGACTGAGGTTTATATATATTTCAAAGCTGGAAATGATGCATCTCCAGCACTTTATATAAATGCAAATTGTTCAGTGTTTTAAGCACTTTTTTATATAATTAATGAGCAATTTTATAACTTGTAAATTTCTTAAATTTTTTTTTTTTTTTTTTTTTTTCTTCTGTTTTTCAAGTGCAGTACAATTATGATAATCTGCATACATTGAGACAAGTGATCTGCAGAATAGTGAATTTCATGAATTATTGAACATATCTTTTTAAGTTTTATTTATGTTTTTCACTTTCTAATTTTACATTAAATCTGGATTGCTTCTGTTAAAATACCTACTAAGACATGCTCATATCTTAAGTATAATTATTTAATAAAAATTTATTGCATATAAAATTATTATATTTTTAAACATAATTGCATGCAAGGGAAAAACCTATTAGAGGAGGTTTGGCCAAACTTCGTTCAGTAAGAGCCGCACGTTTGAATTCAGGAATGTTCAAGAGCCGCATCTAGATTTTCTAAAAGCCACAAGTTCATATTTACATCATTATAAAAGTAGTGAAGGAGGTTTCAAATAGAAGGAAACCCCTGATAACTTTGTAAAAAGAGTGTAAACTAATTAATTACTTCCTTTTGGACTCTGAATAGTTTTAGTTTACCATATTTCATACATATATTTTATATGCATAATGAGCCGCACAAATTGCCTACGAGAGCCGTATCAGGCTCGTGAGCCACACTTTGGCCCCCCTGTATTAGAGTGATAAAATAAGGTATTTTATAGGAGAATAAAAACTCTAGAAAAAAATTTTCAGAAATTTCTATACTCTTAAATAAGAGAAGAATATATTATTAATAAATAAACTAAAATTCTTATAATTATTAGTTTTTGTAATTCTTTGTTGCTTTTAAAATTTGTAGATTTCCTTGTACCTCAAGATTCTGCAAATAACAATGTCATCAACTCAACAACTGGATCTGTTGCGTCAAACTTGACTGAAGTGAAAAGTTCTTCAAATCCATATATTCCTATTAGTGAATGCCATACTGGTAAGCCTGTTTTGAATGGGTCTTTGCCAAATGTTGATGCATGCGGAGATTTGCCAAAAGAACCTCCTCCTCCACCACCACCAACTAAAATTGACTGGAATCCTATAGATCATCCTATTATTCCAGATGAATTTTATGATTATCCAAAGCCACTTAACCAAGGAAAGATAGATATGCAGCATATGCCATTAAATGTTGTCTCGGATGATACCTACAAAGTTCCACTGAATTTGAAATCTGATTTTGAGAATAATCATAATAGTGACTTATTCAAAACTTTGCCACCAAAAGTGAACTGGAATTCTTATCCAGATGAAAATGTTTCTCAAAATAGTAGTACGATACCAAGGCGAAAATCCAATGTCAAATGTGAATTGGCAGAATATGATGTAGTTCCTTCCTTCCATGGATCAATTAAAGAAATAAAATTGCAACCAAGAAAAGTGCAAACTTTGGCAAATCATTTTGAGAGTATGTCTTTGAATTCAGTTGCTGATACTCATGCAAGTTCTCAGAAAAGTAATTCTAATCAAGTTAGTGAAATTAGTGACATACCTCCAAGACCTCCTAAACCATCTAAACTTAGGGAAAGACATCGATATGAGAATTTTGAGCTTCCTCACCAAATCCATAGGGAAGAGGATAAAAGTGCCTATGATGTGCCTCCTGCTTCCAAAGAGGTTACATGTATTAAGCAAAACTCTCAACCACTAAATCTGTTGAAAAATGAGAGCGGAGATGACTTATCACCATCTACCAAAGTACCTTTATCATCTTCTGCTTCTAAAGAATCATATATGGATGATACTTACGATTTTCCTAAGTTTCGTAATGAAGAAAGCAATATCAATACTGCTGTACCACCTCCACAAAATACCGGGACTTCACAAAGGCCAAGGCGTCATGCTTATACAAATGCACCCCCGGGCCTTTTTAATAGTAAAGACCTTATATTTAATTATGAATATCGACCAAGCCTTATGACAGATGGTTACTTGAGTGGTGATACTGTGAAAAATATGCATACTGGCAGTGATGCAGTCACACCACCCAGTCCATCAGCTATTGGTGCATATGCCAATGTTCCTACTAGTCCAACATTAGCTACAAATTTTCAGAATGATTTGCCACCAGCCGTCAACAGAGAGCTTAAACCAAAAAAAGTTTTAAGTAATGAAGACAGAGGTAAAAAGTTTCTAGTAAATTTTGTATGGTTTTTTTTTATTTAATTGCTAAACATTCTTATTTTTTTAAATGGAACTTTTTTATGATTTAATATAGAAAATCTTTTTGTTTGTGTATGTGTATATAGTTATTTCGTTTTAAGAAGAAATGACTTTTTTTAATTTTTTTATATAAAATAAACATTTTCTGTTGTTGCAAATGAAATTAAAATGTATTAAATAATTACTGAAGTTAAAAGTCAAAGAAAAAGTATCACATTAGGTCAGAAATCGTGATTTTGTGACATCATAAGCTTTCGTGACTTCTGTTATCATCACACAGTCTCTGAGGGTTCTGTAGATAATGGATTGTAATTCGATTTTTGGCTATTATGTTTCATATATTAATTTTGAAAAAAATCTTAAAACTAGATTACTAATTTTCCATTGTTTGAATCTCCATTTCTTCTTTTAATTTATACCGGTTAATCTCAGTTAATTTGTTATTTGTAGTTAATTTATACATATCTATTGTTAGGTGCCTTCTCATGTTTGGATTATTAACATTATTAATTCTTTCAAGTTAGTGGTTTATTTATTTTTTTCGTTGTTCCTTGCATCTTCAATTGTTAATGCAGGGTTTCTCAACTATGGGAAATTCCTCCCTAGGAAGAATTTCATAGTTTCAAGGGGGTATGCAGCCAATGTTTTATTTAGTTGTTCAGTATTTAATTTAGAAATATAAGTTTTGTAATATATCAATATTTTGCATATTTTTGTTGTTTAATTTATAAAAAATAGTTTAAAAATAATCAAAATGTAAATAAATGTATGTATATATTTCAAGTTTTGGAAAAGAGAGAGGATGGGAATAATCTTCTAGCAGTGGTGAAATATGTGTATGGAGCAAAATAGATTGAGACCTACCATGTTAATGCTTTTCACTCAGTATTATTTTCTGGTTGTTGAACTTACATTACTTCATCAGATTCTGATTGCTAATTATTTTAAAGCAGTTTTGACCCTTGCAAGATGTTCAGTAACATGAAGAGCACAATTTGCATGTGCTTCATAGAATTATTTCAAATTTGCATCGACCAAATTAATGGAATTTATGTTAGATTTTAAAATTTAAATCTTCTGTCTCAAATTCTTTTATTAAGTGTATTAGCATAGAATTGAATTTGGACTGATTTGGCAGCATTCATTAAAAATATTCAGTCAGCCATTGTTGTTGATATTACATTTACTGAGTGATCACAGTTGCAAGATATTTTTAAGGTTCGTTACTTAGTTTTCACCAACGTACAATTCAATTTTTCATAGATTATATCAGTACTTTTCTGTTAATGGGACATCAGTCACCAAGTATGCACTGAACCTGGAAATGTGGTTGCCTTTTCATATCGCATTATAAAATGCTGTACAATGTTTAATGTGCTGGATGCCAAATTTGTGCAATTCACTGATATTTTTGCTTAAAAGCACATCAGAGAATTGCATTAATTCAACATCACACACAGCTTTGTCATATTATATTATAATATGCATATAAAACATTGTATAGGTTATATTATATAATACATTACTGAGCTCCTTTTTTGTATGCATATGTGCACATGAAGCTTAAGATATTAGGATTGCCACCATCTTGTTAGATTTCATGCCAACATTTTATATTTGCCACTGAATGGCACCCTGTTAATATTATTTGCATTAAAAATAAAAAATAAATGTTCTTGAAATAAGTTTGAGAAACTTCTAGACTATTCATTTTCTCATGTTATAGGAAATCCACTTACGTACTTTTCCTGTCAGCCATAAACATTGGCAGAGATACTGCAAACTTGCAGCAATCATTTGGGCTGAAATTCCTTTATATAGTTAGATAACCAGCAGATATTAGTTATGGATATAGCATATAAAAAATTTAAAGCACTTATCATAGTTTTTCACTTTGCATCATCTTTGCCTATAAATTTTCAAATATATTTTCCATATCCTATATTATTAACATATTTTTTTATGTCTGCCCTACCAGTAGCCAAGGAGTGCTGAATATTGTTATTTCACCTGGGCTTTGAATTCAGGCAAACAGTTTGGCTGCATGATTTTTTTTCACCCGTGTATAATGTGAATGCAAGCCAGTTTCTCTTGTTTTTCTCTGCCAGAGAGTTCTCCACAAAGGCATCCCTTTCCTTAGGCATATAGCCCTCGTGTGCTTTGCTATGTACAAATAACCTAACCTAACCTTTTTGATTCCAAGATCTTGTAGCTGTAAAAATATTCAAATTCAGTTAGGTTAGGACATAGAAGGCAAGTAACAGATTTTAATCATTTTTTTCAACATGTGAAAAAATGTGTGAGGAATAGCAGTTAACTGATGCTGTTCTTTATTAAAACTAAGCTGACTAAGTGAGGTTTAATCAGGGTTACATGAAACCAAGGTGAAGCTCTTGTGAGTGTATTGTACTGTTGCCAAAAATTTATACATTTCATTTTAGAATTTTGTCATATTGATTCCAACTTATTTATACAGAATTTTTTAAATGTTAAATTCATATTTTTTTAAAGTAAGGCACTCTTTATTATTTTTATTACCATAATCTTACTAAATTAAAGTACGTAGGCAAATATATACTATTAAATCGAAAAGTATTTCTGGAAGTAACAAGAAATGCTGGCTTTTAAAAATCATGTGCAATTTTTTGTCTTTTAAGTAATTGGTGTCCTATTGTGAAGAGAAAATCATAACTATATATATATAATATATATATAAGAGGGGTATTATTTCTGAAAGTATAATTTGTATCAATTTTAAAATATGTGAAGCTCGAATAGATTTTCTTGTACACTTATAATGGCAGGAATTCTATAATAAGCATACAGTAGAACTTCATTATTTAAACCTTAGTGAGCTAAAAATTTCAGAAGTCCAATTTAAGGTTTTTTACCAACTAGATGCATTACAAATTAATGTTAATTTAAGTACTGAACTTTTTTTTTTTTTTTTTTTTTTTTGAATGGCAATGCCATTATTTTTCTCAGTTCTTTCCCTCTTATAAGTTGTAGCAAAATTATAAATAAATCTGATGGTCCCCTAGTATTGATTTCTTAGAAAACTGTTTAATAATTGTAGGGTCACCTGATCAGCATCATGAACAACTGTTACTGCTTTTGTGAATATTTGAAAGCAGACTGTAAAAGAAATTGTAATTTGTTTTATAAACCAAATTTGTAATTTTACTTTGAATTGAAAAAATTGAAAATGCTTTCATGTAATTATTTCTTCCATTAAAAAAAAAAAAAGAAAAAGAAAAGAAAAGAAAGAAAGAAAAGAAAAATGTAGTGAAATCATTTAATTTTTATTATGTTTTTCACGTGAATGTATATTGTATAATTCTGTAACCATTATAATTTCATACTGTTGCCATTTTGTATAGTATTCTAATGTACATATACTCTGAAAAAGAATTTTATGATTTTTATTATGTTTTATCATTTCTATACCTACTTTCGTAATCTGAATTATACAGAACACATTTTGCATAGAAAGTTAGTTTTGGCAAATGCAGTTTTGCTGTACCCATAGTGTGCTAATGGTGTAACCTCTGTGTTAGGCAAGGATTAACTGAATAACTAAGGAATATCAAAGTAGATTTGCAAGATAACTTCTTCACATGTACCAAAAGAAAAAAAAATATGCAATTTCATGTATTTTAATTAATTTCACTATTTTCAGGTTCATTTAGCTTCTTAACACTTCAGCCACCTCCTGTTTGTCGATCCAGAACAAAAGCTAATAAAAGAAGCTTTAGAAAACCCAGGTGTGTATTTTTATTTTTAATGTTATTTTGTTTTTGTGAAAGATATTCTGTAATAAGTTGCTGATAATTTGTAAGGTAAATATTTATCCATGAGCAGTTTTTGATAGTTTCAGTTAAGTATTAAACCACTGAAAGTAATTTCATTAAAAAAAGTGCGAAGTTGTTAAGGATCTGTTCCTGATTTTAGTTTACTTGAACTCTTCATGTTTTATGTATTAAAATGCTTCTGTTCTCGAAGTCTTTAAAATATATCTAATAGATCATAAGTTTTGTATTATCATATTAGAAGGGCTGTAGTTGTATCTTCTGTTGCTATAAGTTTTTAACTGTGGTTATTTTATGTTAGAGCTGCTCCCAATCCAACTCCAGGAGGCAGTTTAAATGGGATGCCACCTGTACCAAACAGATTTCGACATCATCCTGAAATGTCAGCCACATCTGATGATGAAATGTCTAATTCGAGTGGAAGTCGTAGAAATTCATCTAATGATGATCAAGTAAGTGCTTTTTCTTTTGCTGTTATTGTCACTTATCTCACTTGTCTGAGAGTAATATTAAATCAAATGCACAAATTTTATCTTGGTGATGAATGCAGGATTACACCTGTCTTTGGCAACCTTTATAAGGGACAATAGAGTTTTGTCCAGTTCCATCCCAGTTTTGAAGGAGAATCCTTTAGGGGAGGAGTCCAAAGGTCTCCCAGTCTCTTTCTCTGTCCTCTAATTACAGAAAAGGACTTTTGGCTCACCATGTATTTTAAGTGTCCCCATGTCACAAAGACACTACACACTTACAAAAATCCAAACTTTCTCTGGAATTCAAACCAGGACTCAATGTTATGGTAGCCAGCAACAATAACCATTATACTGAGCAAGGCAGTTCACCTCCTCCTTGTAATGTTGACTTCTGTCATATCATTTGAAGAAGTAAATGTAATTAATATATTCGAAGGACTAAGATTATGCAAAAATTTGTTATGATTATCTTCTGTTTGGTATGTATAGTCCCGTGGGCAACATCGTAAATAATCATGATTGAGATCAGAAGTATCTGTCATTGACCTGAATTCTTTGGCGACAGAGTGATTTTGCATAGCTTCCATCCCAGCTTTGATCAAGAATTCTGAAATCTGAGGACCTTTTTTTTTTTTTTTTTTTTTTTTAAAGCATCAATCTTTGGAGACGTTGATGTTAAAAAATATTTAGGACTTTAAATGATCAGGACTTTCTGCTAAAATGATTTTATACATTTACAATACTATATTTTCTGTGATTTCAGCACAAATCTCAATAATATGTCAACCAGCAACATATATACAGGACTGCATATGAAAAATATATATTCAAGAGAGTGCTTGTGAATTACCTTTAAAAAAAGAACTGTTTAGAGATTTTAATTATTTGTTTGAATAATAGAAACACAATGAAATCATAAGAATAAAAATAAAAAATAAAAAAATAAAAATAAAGGAAAAGGAAAAAAAAGAAAAGGAAAAGAAAAAAGTATTCTGCAAAAAAATATTAATTCTTTTTCAAAATCTCTCTTCTTGGTGGATGTGCAGAGTTTCAATTCAGTGTATTTTTTAGAGAAAGCACTTTGTAAAATGTGTATCTCATTTTTAGAAATGTGTTTTTAGAGATTTTTAGAATTGTGTTTTACAAGTTTGGGAAGAAAGTAGTACATACTGTATTTACTCTTGTCTCCCCCCTCTCGCATTTTAGCACAAAGTAGGGAAAATTTTTTAATATTCCATATATTCCTCAAAGGTGAGAAGGTGAGTGGTCATAATTTTAAAATAGATTCATCCACATACTGGTTATTTTCACCTTACTGATTGATTTGATCGTGAAATTTGGATACGTGGGATGTAATTGATGAAGCAGTAAAAATAAAGAACCTGAATATATAAAAATAAAGAATTTGAATATTTAATGTTGTTGATGGTTCTGAAAAGCAATGCACATGGCAAAACAGACTGAATAGTGAAGACAGTGGCAGCAACTTGTAAACTGTAACAGACAACACAGCAGTTCCAGCAGCATTGAATGATTTATCATCTAGAGCAGCGATGGCAAACCATTATGAGAAGCAGGTCAAATTTTGTTCATTATCTTTTTAAATATTAACCTGTGGGCCACTAAGTCAGTGACACCACTTGGAAGGAGGTGTAAAAAGAGTATCAATAACTTGGAAAAACTGAAAGTTTGTTAACAGAAAAATTTAGCAGCAGTACACTTTCTTTTCCTCCTACCTACCACTTCTGAACTGAATACTTGAATGAACAAGGAATAAAAAAATTCACATATACATTATGAAATATTCTTCATTAATAAACATTCATAATATTTGCAGATATATACTTGTGTAATAAAGTTGATAAAAGTTTATTCAATCAGAAATCTGTTATTGTTTATTTTCAAGTAGTTTCTTAATATTACGTTCATATTCCATATTCATTAGTTTAACGCATTTTGCAATCAATTCATTTCCAAATTTATGTTTTTAGATTTTAGAAAATTCATCAAGGAAAACAATTTTTCACATGAATATGTAGACCCAAACTTCATTAAAAGAGCATTTGCAAGTTTCTTCATTAAAATAAAATTGCTTGGTAAAGAATCTCATAGGTTTAAAAATTTGGTTAACAGCAGTTTCAAATTTCATTTTGTATGGATATAAAAGGAAATGTATTTTCCAAACTTTTAATTTGATTAAATCTCTCTTGAAAAACCTTGTTTTATTTCCTGTATAATGACTAACTATTTTTTAATTGCATTTTGTAAGTTAAGCTTATTTTCAAAATTATTATGTTTTGAAAACGTCTTTGTAACTGACGAAAATATTTCATGATTTTCATTTCCAAATTTTTAGTGAAAATGTCAAGATTTGTCATAAATATTTTAACATTTTCAAACATCAATAATGACAGAATTTGTCCATTTCCCTGAAGCTTTTTATTCAGTTCATTGAAGTGATGTCACATAACTACATTAAATCATTTAAGCAACTCATATTTGAAAATTTGTCATGACTATTATTCTTTTGATCATATATATATATAGCTTTATTTCTTCTAATAAACTGAAAAATTCATTTAGAACTTGACTACAACTTAGCCATTGAACATTGTTGCATGTGAAACCCCCAGAATATTGACATGTAGTTTCTTCTAATAACTATCTGAGTTTTCTTCATTAAGATCTCTTGCATTTATAAAATTTGAGTATTTTATTACAACTGACATTACACTGGAAACTGGTTTTTAAACCTTGCTTTGAGCATGAAACTTCCTGGTGTATTTACAATGAAATTCAATCAAATAATGTCCAATATTTTGCTTAAGCTGCTGAATAAAATCAATGTTTTTTCCACCATATTGGATGCATCATCTGCTGTTATAGAAACCATGATTTGTAGATCAATATTGAACTTTTTAAATGCATGACCAAATTCTTTAAAAATATCAAGATGGATACACTTCCCTTTCAATGTTATTGTTCCTATTAACTCTTTCAGTGTGTTACCTGATTTATATCGAGCAAAAACTGCTAGTTGTGCATAACCATTTACATTTATTATTTTACTCTCATCTAATGCAGCTGAATATAGTATTTTTGCATTCTTTAAATCGTTATGTAGTGTATTTGTGAAGAAATATTTCTTTCTAATTCTATTACTCAATCTTTATTTATTCTTCTGAAAGAGGTTTTCCACGGCGAGCAGTACAGTGGGCTACTTGAAAACTAGCAGCTATAATGTCAGATCTTGGAAACAAAATTACAAAATCTATAGGGTTTTATTCTGTGGGATATTATATCTATGGGGTTTTACTCCCCCCCCCCCATCTAAACTTCATTTAAAAACAAAAGTTATAAACTTTTTATCTAGATGTTTAAAACAAACTACAAAAACAATTTTTTTAATCAAAGAAATTGATTTTGTTCCTTAAATTATGAATTTTTTTTAATTCAATGCAAAAGCAAACATTTCAACAAAAACTGAGAGTACTTTAGAATATTGAATTTCATCGCTTGCTTTGTATAGAGAAAGAATAATATGAAACATTCAGATGACATTTTTATTAGTTAATATGCACAAAATTTGTACTTTAAAAAGAATATATTAGCCATCTACTTCAATAAAATGCCAAAATAAAGCATCTATCCTTAAAGAGTTCTTTTTAAAAAATTTTTAATACATTAGCAAAGTTGTTTTAACTTTGTAAAATTTATTTTAAAAACACGAGAAAAAGTTCTGTTTTTATGCTTTATTAAGTCATTTTAATATTTATCGTAATGATATCAGATTTTAATAAGAGAATGCAGGCTTATTAACAATGAGATTTATAATATTGTTAAAAATCAATTTCTAAATATGTACTGTAAATTGATTTAAAAAACTATTGTAAAATACAAATTTAAAGAAAAGAATTTTTTTCATACAATCCTGTTAAAATTTAATAGATGAAACTATGAAAGGTAGATGTTAAATATATATTAATATCATAAAATGTGATGTTGATGCAAAACAAATGATTTTCTCAATTCTGAGCAAACACCATTTACTTGGCATTAGAACACACTCCATTCAAAAGATATTTTATCAAAAATATGAATCATTGAAGATAGTTTTTTATTAAAAAGATGTGTTAAAAATCCATACATTAAATGTTTATCAAAAAAATATAGTTTGGTCTATGTATAATGTTGTTACATGATTCTAACTTTGAGTAAAGGTTTTAAACAACCTTTAAAGCTTTTCATTAAATTCACATCACAAAGTTTTAAAACTGCCAATATAGTAAAAATGAAAATCGTCATCATTAAAAGTTTATCAGATGAGTAATTAATGTTAACAGTGCTAATACTGAAAACACAGTCCTTGATTTAATGTCAGTATGTTTGATTTATATTTAGTTGAGAAATATCATGGTTTTCTTTATAAAGATGAGAAATATTTTCTAAAACTGTTACAGTTTTAATTTGAGGAAAAACTTTACTCAAAGAGTTTAGAAACAGTGTATACAAAAATAAGAAATCAGGAAACAATTAACCGTACCTTCTCAAAACTTTCCACCATTATCGTTGAAATCTATGCATTTCATTTATGCAAACATTAGATAAACGGCATCAGACATTTTTTCAGGCACCAGTGAATTTACAATTGTAGCATATGACTTGTAATAAATCATCAGAGGTGATATATGATAGAAAATCATTTGGCCAATGTCTACTTGGAAATATTCTTTTATAAATTCGACATTAGATATTTATACTTTAACCTTTTTATGTTTTCAATTGTCTGTCCACATTCTATAATAAAAGAAAAAGTTTATAAATATCAACGCATGGGGCATTTAAAAAGCCTTCGTGGGTCAGTGTCTATCGACACTATTGGTCTAGGGAGTAGTATTGGACAATGAGAAGAGCAATGTAATGTTAATATTACTATGTATTCTCATTAGGGATGTAGATTTTCTTTTAGATAAATAATAATGTGGTAGTTACATGTAGTATATTCATGAATAGTTTTCATTTGTTAGGTTTTACTGTAATCATGTATTTCATTAGTTAAATTATTCACATTTCCCCCATTCGATTTTCATGTAATAATATTAAAAAAGGGGGAATATTCAAGTACTGTAATTTTGGGTAGATAAGCCACCCTGGCATATATACCACACACTTAAATATGGGTGAAAAAAATTAAAAGGTCATCAGATAAACCACACCACCATATACACCATAAAAAAAGCATTCTGAAACATGGCACTGTTTATTTATACAGTAGTTCCTTTCTATATTGATGTAATCATCATTTATAACATTTTGTAACATTTACAACATAACTATAAAAAGTAATATACAAATATATAATAAATAAACAATCATTTTGCCTTTAACTTGTTAAAAATGAACTCAGCTGATTTTCAGTAGATGTTATTTTTATGGGTAAAACTTTGCTTATCATCATAAATTATCATATTATGAAAAATGAATACATAAATAATCAAACAGAATTAAGATTAATTAAAATTAAGAATTAATTAAGAATTTAGTTGTTTGACTTCTAAATTAATCAAACAGAATTTTATAATTAAACTGCACTTATTTATAAGAAACCTTTAAAATTCTACTCATCAATGTCAGAATTTAATAAACTTAACAAATGACCATCAAGATCACTTTCATTACTCTTTTCTAAATCATTTCTTCCAATGTAGCTATGGTCATTTTCTTTCTCAATGATTTCCAATTTAATGAAAGCTGATATGATCATATCAGCTAATACTGATTGCCATGTTTTATGGACCCACAAGACAAACTCCTCATATGAACCTTTTCTCATCCATCCGGAATTTGTGAAGGAATGCAAGTCTGTTTTGCATCTATTCCTCCTACTGCTTTCATAGATTGTGATTGAAAATTCTATTGATGGTGAGATCCAGTGGCTGTAACATTTTTGTAAGTCCACCTGGTATCACTGAGACATTAAGTTTACCCCTTCAGATTTTATACTATCATCATACATCCTTTATCGTGGGCACAGATCATAACCCTTTTAGTAAAGTTTCCTTTCAGAATTGTTTTTCTTTTGAAAATTATCAAAGGGGTATTTTGACTCCATTGACGACACAACCCAAAATACAAGTAAAAAAGTCTTTTGCATTTAGGGTTGATCACACAGAAATATTTTTTTCACTTGTTGAATGAACAGCTCTGCCCAGAGAGCAGTCAAAAGTAATGGGTGCTTCATTCATTTTAGTTATTTACCCTCTATTCAAATTTTGTTATTTAATTTGTGTAGGTGTATAATCTTGAAATGTTATCTTTATATTTAAGCCAGTCCAAGGG
Source organism: Stegodyphus dumicola (assembly GCF_044657685.1). Classification (NCBI taxonomy): domain Eukaryota; kingdom Metazoa; phylum Arthropoda; class Arachnida; order Araneae; family Eresidae; genus Stegodyphus; species Stegodyphus dumicola. Next base: position 123,938,627 of record NC_140776.1, read on the forward strand.
AAGCTTCCATCCAACTGTTGTTTTGGTCCTGACCGATAATTTCTTTTGTTTCATAAATCTTAAACACCAATGAAATCCACCAATAAAGTCATTAATGCTCATTTGCTGAGCAATTACTTTTGCCTAAAGGCAAATAAACACTGATAATCCCTTTGTTCTGCTTTGTAGTCCATTTCTCTAAATTCCCTTCCAAAACAGGCTACAGTGCCAGTCTGACAGATCTTTTATTCATAGGCATTTTCTCTAATTTGTATTCAGATTTCCACTGCGAAATGCATTTTCTTGTCAACTTGAAATTCTCTAGCCACAACATAATTTCCAATTTCTATTGCATTCTTCGCATAGGAGCCATAATTATAATAATTTTAAAATTCATCAAGTGCAAACGATAAAATAAACACTGCTACAAGTAAGCAATAAGCAAATCACAAAGCAGTGAGACACATGTAAGAACTTGGCATGGAACTTGGTGAAGCAAAAGTTTCTGTGGCCTGTTAAACAAAAAAAAAAAAAAAAAAAATGATGTTCATTGGAAAGATAAAATCGCAGATAAAATCATAGAATCAGAATCACAGAATCAGAATCATAAAATCAAAAATAAAATCACAGAATTCAGCAGAAAGTACCTGCATTGCAGTGCCTTTACACTGAGCACTATCTACCACATTTAGGTGAATTTCATACTAGTTCAAATATGTTGCCCTGCCTTAGTGGATTCTGAGCATTCATATGGGATTAAAATGCTGCATTAACCATTTCACTTGTGCATAACTTTTGATATAAACCAGAGATTTTAAAGATAGAGGAACAATGAAATTCCTTCAGATACTTTGTGGACCTAAATTTTCAACTTTTAAACGTGCTTAAGCCATGACCTTTCTACCTGAAATTACGGTAAATGTGATATTAGAATCAGAAATATACTGCTAGTATCCTGTATAAGTTACATGAATATTTTCAACTCATTTTTTTCCCCCTCTATATTTTAGACTAGACATCTCTTTCCAGTGCCTTCCAAAAAAGAAATTCAGTATTTGGATCTTGATCTGGATTCAGAACCATCACCAAGTCCCAAATCTCCTGAAAGAGTGTCTGAATCTACAGTCTATAAGAAAGTGGATTTTGTAAAAACAAAAGCTTTTAATGAAATGAGACAAAATGTTGAGGAATCTTACAGAAAATCTCAATGAAGCTTTTGAAGAAAATATTTATAATTGTTTATAAGTTTGATGGAATATCATGCTCAAGTGCATGATTTGAAGGTGTTAAAGATCTTCGCACACAAAGACGTTTAAATTTTGCTAGTCTGCATTTCATTGCTGAAAAGTTTCTTAATGTTTATATCATTGCTATATTTTGTACATATAGAGCTTGTGAATAGAAGTATATATTGATTTTGAAGGTACTTTGATACCTGATGAATTGTAACAGTGCTTTAAATAGTGGCCTTGTAACAATTGATTTTTTTTTCTTTTAAATCTAGCATTTATTTTTCAATTTTTTATTTTTTATTTTCTGTGTTTTAGAGGAATATAATTATGCTAAATGAAATTTGTCTCATATTTATTATTACATTCATACTTTCTTGTTTGTATTTGATTATTTTGCAAACATGCCTTACTGAAATCGTGTTTGAAAAATTAGCATTCCTCCCCCTTACCTTTCAGTTTAAAATACGTTTGGAAAATTGTTCCATTACCTGCTTTCAGTTCTTTTAAACTGCATTTGCCTTAAAGAAGCCTTAATTGAAAATGCTCACTATTCTTTAAATATTATATTAAAGCTACTATAACTGTGTGATATCTGAAGAATAAAATATATGTAAATTATATACCATGTCCACACATTCCTGACCCAGCCTTTATTTTTGCAAACATTGGTCATAGACATGCACTTCACAAAAAATGTTTTAAATGCTGCAAAGATTCGTATTTTGGCACTTTAAATTAAAAAGTATTAATTTTATGTACAAAATGAAATCTCACTTTTTGCATATTCTTCTGGTCTATGTACATATATTTAGGAAATTTTTATACTCATTATAAAAAATAAAACACAAAATGTTTGATTCCTATGCTGCAAAAACTGACAGAGATATTTCATATCTGGCATTTTATCTGATGTCTTTTTAAATTTGCATTGAAGGTTCGGTTAATAATAAATTAGAATAGTTGGAGGTTATTTTTTAATTTTGTTGCATTTGGTGTGGCTACAGAACTTTCATACAAGTAATTTATAAGTTTGCAAAACCTAAAATGTGTTAATAATATTTTAATGAAGCTTTATTGCTTAAATAATTGTAATATGGGAATTATAAAAAATTCAGTAAATTATTTTTCATTTTCAGTTAATGCAAATTATATTACAAGTTCGCTTCATGCCAATACTGAAGTTTGCCTGTTTTCTAGAATACGAATTCCTTAAGAATCTATGAAGGAGTTCTCTATTTTGAAAACAGTTATATTGATCAACATTTTTCATAGTTATGCATAGGAATGCTCACCACTCAATCTCATAACATCAGAAATCTTTTTGTAAATAGTATTTTATTTTAAATTACGCATAAGCATGCACATTTTGCTGTTGAATTTGTGTAGGGATATATATATATGATCCCCAATTTTAATGTCAAATATTTTGGTCAGGTTTTGTTATATGAAAGTCAAATCTTTTGTAATTTATTTTTTATAATAGATGCAAAATTTTACTAAATTATGTATCAGGATCATTGAAACATGTAAAATGTCTGATTTTGTAATTTTTATAAAACTGACTTTTTTTACAGTAAAAAATGCCAAAACATGAACCTTTGCATCATTTAAAGCATTTTTATAATTAGAAGTATACATGTACAACTAAGGCTGAGAAAATAAAGGCTGAATAAGAATTTTTATGGGCAGGGTGTATATTTTAAAATTGCGTTACAGATTATATTGAATGGCTGTTTTTAAAATCTCAGACTAGGCTAGAAAAGGCTAATAATTGATTCAAGTAATATAAATAAGTATGAAAACTGTGGATATGTTTCAAAGGAAGATTATAATCCTTTTCCAATCAATCTGTATTTCTGATGTTCTAATTATATTCCAACTGTAATGTAAATAAGGTTTAAAAACTTAAGCTTTTTGAAAACTAAAACTCTTTCGTAATAGGTGATTACATATATCTTAGAAATGATCTGAATGGAATATATTTTAAATATTCTCATCTTATAATAGGTGCACAATTGCTATTATATTTTATAAACTGTTTGTACTCATAATAAGTTTTTACATTTAAAACTACAAAAGTAAAGTTTCTGTTTATAATATATATAAATTAGCATATTTAGAACTTTCAGCACTGTTTAATTGGATTTTAAGTACATTTATGTTGAATGTCAGTATGTCTCAGTAAAAGTTTACATAGGATTATTTATAAATAGAAATATAGCTCGTATAAATTAAAATTTTTAAAAATTACTTTCTGAAAATAAGGAAAAAAATGGAGGCTATTTGTTAAGCTAAAATAAAATATTATTCCATTATACAGATTAAAAATTAGTAATATAAAATTAACAGTGCAATGAATATACATGATGATGTTTATTCAAAGAATGCAAATAATTCATTCACTTTGAAAAGGCTATATATCCAAAAGTATTTTATGTACACACATGAAAAAATACATGAAAAACCCACCAGGTGCTTTTCACTAGTTTCCCACATAAGTGGAATGTTGCTTCATTGCTGAATATTATCTTGGGGGTAAAATCTTCATCCTCCACTGCTGACACCAAAATCTAGTCGATAGGAGTAATCTTCCGTCTTTAATTGTTGTAGGAGCTATGCATGGTACAGTTTGAAATACAACCATTGCTACAAAATCTTTCACACAGTTCTTTTGTGATATTCCAAACATCTGGTCAATTGATAGGACAGACATCTAAACAACAACGCTGCAAAATGTATGTAATGAGCTTGATTATTGTCTAGACAAGTGTCGTGTCACCAAAGGGGCACATACTGAATACCGTATTTGACGGCATATAAGACGCACCCTTATTTAGAAGGCCACACACAAGGAAAAAAAGTTTCAATAGTCTGTGCGATAGCGCGGTACCACAATAACTTAAAATGTGGTTTCTTTTAGTTCTCACGTTTCCTAAAAGACAAATAAACAATCATTGAATGCAATTACCAAACATATTTTTATTAAGGAAAATTAACAAACGGCAAGCTATTTTGAGAATGATATGTAAATTTCAATAATGAATAAATGAATGAGCGGCAAGCAATCAAACATGATTAAAAAAAAAAAAAAAAATGGCAGAAACAACAAAAAACACAGATTTAAGAAAAATGTTGTCTATGATGGAATTAGACTTTAATCACTTTCAAAACCATAAAAATCCTTTTCACTATCATCATCATCAAAAACGAGAATATCGTCATCACTACTGTTTCCGTCATCGCTAGTATCACCTTCTTCGAATAATGCGTCGTCTTCTGTTCCGGCAAGAGCATTACTGATTCCGCACTTCTTAAAGGACTTAACAATTATTTCAGCCTTTACATCCTCCCAAGATCTTTTTACCCACTCGCACACTTGTGAAATAGAGGGCCGCTTCATTCTGCCTGAGTGTGTGAGAGCGTGATGTGGCTCTCCTATCCACTTGTTCCATCGTTCTTACACATCTTTCATTGTTCATCTTTTTTTTAAACAAATAGTTTTAAGACGTAATGTGACCGAACTTGTTCGAACTTCGACATCAGCGTTGAGCTTTGGCGCTTTTTGGCGAGATATTTCACGCATGCGCAAAATAATTATGGCGGATGTAGAAAAAGTTATGTGTGTCTAGACCTTTATCCGGGCTAAAAATAGCATTCAGTATTGAATGTTAACCTGTGTCTTTCACGTATAAGATGCAGGTAACTTTTTTGAAACCAAATTTAGAAAAAAAAGTGCGTCTTATATGCCGTCAAATACGGTATTTGTAGAGGGTGTTTAAACTTAATGAGTTTGTGGTTCTTTTCATATCTTTCATGTGTGTACGTAAAATACTTTTGAAAATATAGGCTTTTCAAAACGAATGAATCATTTGTGCTAACCATGTATTTTTAATGATCCTCTGAAGTTTAAGAAACATTTTCCTAACAGTAATTTTAGCTTGAAATTAAAGCTTTTATTATTTCATAGTTACATATTTGTGTGTGTGTGTATGTAAAATTACATTTACAGTGCTTTTTATATGTCAGATATATTACAGTGCATATTTATGCTAAATATAGTATATAATTTTTATTTTTAAGAAAAATGTATTTTACAGTAATGTAAAAGTTTTATTGGCTGGTGTTTAATGAATATTATTATCAGTGTAATTATAGTAGTTTTTAAACTATCTATAAGAAATTATATATAATTATTTTTTGGGTGGGAGCAGAATGTGAATGACAATTATGAGAAGGCAGGGAGTGAAAAGAAGCATAATTTTAAAACTTGGCATACCTAAATAAAAGTTCTACAGTATTTAAAGTGTAATAAAGTTTGCCAGTTTTTTAAGTAATTGCTTAGTGTTACCTTCCTCCTTTAAGCTAACATACAAGTTATTCTAAATCATTCATTTAACTAGTAGTTTTGTTATGAAATTAAATGATGGTTAGCATTTGTTTGAAACATTGGATGAACATATAGACATTGGAAAAACAATTTCCAAATTTAAAATTAGTAGAAATTTGTAGCAAAATGAGCAGAAAGGCTAGGAATAAGTAGTAATTAAAGGGAAAAGTAAGAATGCTTTTTTTTAGAGGGGTTAGTTGATTAGTTGAGTCTTTTACTGTTAGTTTTAAGTAATACAGATAGCATCTTTAATATTTTGTAATATAAAAAACTACTCACTTGTAAAATTGATAAATTTAATTTCTTCAATTTATGTTTCCTTTTAATATGTTAATATGTTTAATAATTTATGTTTACTTTTATTTTCAAAGTTTTTTTATTATTATTTATTTTAACTCGTATGTTTATTGCATTACTTTTAATTTAATGAACTGCAGCCTTTAAGTGTTGCTATTTTCACATTTTGAGAGAAATGAAATGTTATAAAAGTGTGAACAGACAGTAAATAACAAATAAAGAAATATTTTGCTAACTTTTAACTAGTAAATAATGCTAATGGAATTTATACATAATGAGATGAATGTAAATTAAGATTCTGCATTTATCTATTCATTTATTATTTGTGTTCTAAAAATCAGTCATCTGAGAATTCATGATAGAACAGTTTGAAATTCTGTCTGGAAAATTGTGCAATAATATGCATCTTCAAATATTGTTCTATTTTGCATATTTTTGTTTCTTTATCTGCAGTGTTTTAGCAGCTAATTTTCTAATCACAATGTATTTTTACATAAGCAGACTCCTATATATATTATAAAATAGTGAGAGTTCAAAGTTCCTTGTTAGAAATGTTATCTTCTTTTGTAAAATGTTCTCAGTAATATCTTTTTTTTCTGTGACATTAAAGAGGCTGTTAAAAATTTATTTATCTTGTACTGAAATTTGTATGCATTTCATTTTTATGAATAAATATTGTAGTAAGCTTTATTAGTGCCATGAAGAAATGGAAATTATTTTTCTGAGTTACTCATATCCTTTAAATATTGGAACGTTTCCATATTTTGCTATTATGACTAATTAAAAAAAATATTTTCTGACATCTGACTTATTTTAAATTTTATATTTGATAGGCTAAAACTGTAATTCCAATTTTCATTTTCCAATGTTTTTTTAAGATGCTTGAACAATTTATTCTTTAGTTGCAGAGAGCTTTTGTAATTGTAAATTTTTTATTGTTGTTATATATAAAGCTACAAAGCCCATTTTTGTTTTTCCATTTATGATGAATATTGTGTTTTTATATATTTTTTATGGTTTATAATTAAAACTGCGAAATGAGATTTTATCTCATATCTGCGTGCTCAACTTTGTTTTTTTGTAATTTTTAGTAAAAAAAAATTTGGAAGATTTTAATTTGCAGAACAAATGCATCTTATAGGTGTAATTTAAATGTTTAGTGATTAAAGTATGAACGTTTTGGGTAAATTGTTTTTCATTGTCAATAGTTCATTATTATTATATTTAATTCAAATAAATAAATACCGCACATATCAATAAAGTTTTCAAAGCAAAATGTAATTTGCTGTTTAATATGCTCTCTTTGAGAATAAATTTGTTATATGTTTAAAATATTGCCTATACTATAACTGATATATGTTGAATCTAAAAATTTTATTGTTACAAAAATTTTTTATCTGTAGTTGACTCCAGTATTTAATTTTTTTTGGAGGGGGGTAAGCTAGAAATGTGATAAAAATGAAAGTGCCTTTTGAAATTTTTTAATGTTTTTTGTTAATTTAAATGCCTTCATGTTATGATATATTCAAAATATGTAGTTAAAAACTGATTGTTGCTTGCTCTTGATGCATTGAAGTTTCTAAATCAAAGTATGCATATGTAATTTCTCTAACCTGTGCTATATTTGAAGATAAATGTTTCTTGCATATAGTTTGTATAAGAATCTGTCATTTAATATTTTATTAAATATGTAAAGTAATTTATTTAGTATTTTTCATTGTGTATTATTTGCTTTTGAATGATATTTTTCATAATTATGAGAGAAATAAATATATGGATCAGATGATTCTGTGCCTCTGAAATTTATGTATATATTATATGTATGGCATAGACTTGAAGCAGTATGGAATGAGTTGCCCGTTTCTGTCATCCAAGCCTAGTTCAACTCCATGGCTAACCAGGTAAGGGCTGTTTTAGATGCCAAGGGTGGCAGCTCTTTCTACTAATTTTGCACCTCTGTAAATCCCAAAACTGCTTACAAATTTTATAATTTTATCTTCATGCCATACAGTTTAAGTACAATAAATATCGTTTTTTGTATTTGCTCTCCTTCATGCTGTTGCAATTTTAATGGCCATCAGTGTATGTATCGGCTACAATATTATTTTCGCCTTTTACATTATCTAGGGTTAAATAAATTTCATTAATAGATTATGATGAACAGGCTCAAGATGAAAAACTGGAGAGTTTACAAGCCACTATTTGATTGACGTTTTTAGTAAATATAAACTGCTTGTTCAAAGTGCCCAAATATTTATGTTATAAGGTATTTTCTCCCTCCTTTCTGCACAAGGATAAATAGAAGTCCTGCTTTCTGCATGCCTTCATGGTGTAATGGTAGCACATTCTGCACATATTCGAGAGGTCCAAGTTCAAGTACCGGCGAGGGCATTGCACACTTTTCACGTTTTTCGACTTCAAAATACCTAATGACTCTACAGTCATTAGGTAATTTGCCCCCGAACTAAAAGGTATCGAATGACGATTCTTCACTGCTAGGATTTCACGATATTTTCCCCTAATCGCCTGTTGCCTTTTAAAAGAGGGATAATATAAAGTATTTTATCCCTCCTTTCTGCATGCCTTCATGGTGTAACAGTAGCCCCCTTGAGGTGTAGTTGAGAAGTCCAGGTTCGAGTCCCTCTAAAGGCATTGCTCCTTAAGCATCAAAATAACCTAATGACTCTACAAGTGTGAGTTCATTTTCAGGATGTTTTGAATTTTTTGTTTAATTCCAAAGGGGCAATTTGCCCAGAAGGACTATTAATTTTGCTTTAGCATTTTGCGTTGAAATGTCGGTTCACTTTTCAAATTGTTGCCACCAAATATTACAGCCCTGTATTATATTTAAAGAAATTAAATAATGAAGAATCTGCATAAGTGTATATGTTTCTTGCATTGTGATAAAACAATGTACCTAGAGCCACCAAATTTTGAATAACGTACGTTTCCACCGAATATCGACATCTGGAAACCCATATTTGGAATTTGTTTTATTATCTATTTCATATTTTGTCAGACATTAAAGAATTTTTGATTAACAAACTCAACGATTTCAAAGCGAGGAATGACAGCACTGTACGGGGGGGGGGTGGAAACGGTTTTATGTCCAGCGTGCGAGACTGTGTATCGGGATATCTAAAGATATGCTCAATTTAAAATTATCTTGTGATATTGCTGTTGAATTTAATTTTATGGTTTAAGTGTGAAGAGCACGATATATAATAAATAAAGGTAACACACAAAACATTAAAAAAAAGTCCCGTTGGGCGTAATGTAAAATCTGAAAACTTTCACATATTATTATTATTTTTGGTTACCAAAATCATTTTGAATACCCATTTTCAAAACAAGCAGATTTTAAAATAAATGTACAATATGTATGTGAAAAGCAAAGTCATTTTACTAATATTTAGTAGCTGATATTTGAAAATAAAACTGAAAAACACAGTTGTCGGAAAACAAATGTGAGCTACTGTATATAGCTGTGGTCCAGGCCAGAATATATTTTTAAAAAAATTAAAAATCATTTTCAATAAAATAAATTTAAAATTTCGCTTAGTGTGTGTTTGTCGAAACATACATAGAAAATAACAATAACACAAACAAAAAAAAAAAAAAAAAAATTCAAATTTATATTTATTTTCTTTACGATGTCTAAAAGTTGTTTGGTACCTGCAAGAAATTTCTGTTCTATTTTATTTCTTTGAATAACTTTGTAATTCAAACCTATTTACTGCTAAATGTTGTATATTAGACTGACTTTCTTTCAGATAATTCGAATAAATACTATGTACTAATTTCACTGAACTAATTGAATTCTTTGAGCGAATGCAATTTTTTACTATGAAAATGGATTGTAAAAAGATAAGCAATAAGTCAAATGCATTTTTTAAAAGCATAAAAATAGAAAGGCAGTTATTTGTTGTTTGTTATATCAATGAATTTGTATTGTAAATACTGAGTTTTGTATTGCGTGTGCTATGTTATATGAATACGAAGTATCTAAGTATGTGAGAAATTTCTTAACTAATATAGTTTTCAACCTTTTTACGTCTAAGAACCTTTTTTTCAAATAACAAATACATTGCGAGACACTGCTTTTTGGTTAATTTTCCTAATGCCGAATAAACATTTAATTGTTTTTATTCAGGACTTATGAATGTAATAATACAAACTAATAGATGGCAGAAAATTCTTAAGGATGAATGTTAATAGTACTGAAAATAAATACATTATTTATACAAATTTTGATTATATATCTACTAATTACATGTGAAATCATTAAATTGTATAGTATAGTATAGTATATATATATATATATATATAAGGGACACCTATATTTACGGGATTGATTAATTCGTCTTCCATGTAACACCTACTGGAGAAATTATGACATAAACAAAAATAGAAGATTAAAAACAGAGACAGGTCCTATCCAGACAGTCCTGACCATAAAAGAGAGACTCGAAATACTTCCTGCTGCTGAAATATTTTCCAAATCAATTAGATCATCTTTGGTGTTTTGGTTGTTTGTAGAGTGAAGTCCACTTGATACAACCTATGCATAAGAAAATGACAAACGAATTGGAGTTGAGGGCTATTGCTCTGCAGACTGTACATACTAATTATCCTGGTCAGGACTGGTTGCATATATGGTAATATATTCAGGAGCAGGAATTTTGATAGCGTAGAAGTGCTGATCCATAATGACTAGGAAATTGAAGGCAAAAGCAGATTAAATCTTCAGTTTTATTTTCAGCAACATGTTGCAGCTACACACAAGTTGGCACATTAAATGTGCCTGTTCCAAAAGGCTTACATTTTTGATAGATTTGCAGCAAAAAAGAAGAAGCAGAGAGACTGCAGTCCAGCTAAGGCAAAGCGTAGAAGGTGCATAATGTTCAGGATGAAATCTGAAGTCAAACTGAGTTAGTTTTGGTTCTCAAAGCATTTTGATTGGATAGTTAATATTGCTGTAAAATTGTTATTGGCTGCTTTAGTTCCATTTAAATCATCATAATTACGTAAGAATCATATGACATAGAATAGTCTCGAAATGAGGCAGTGCAGAGAGGGGTTACTCTTTTTAGAATAGAGAAGGGAAATTAATTTACGCTCTTCTACTATAGTGCAAGCAATAAAAGTATGGTTTATTGAGATTATGGCAAAGCACACTAGGGCTATCTACGTAAGGGAGGGGTGCCTTCGTGGAGGACTTTCTAAGGGAAACTGGCTCATATACACGTTACACATGGGGAAAACCACGAAAACACCCATGCAGCCAGCCCGTTCGCGAGATTCGAACCTCGGACCAAACTACTGGTGTTCAGCAACTTACCGCTCGGTCGCTGGTGGGCAAGCGAGCAATAAAAGAACGCATGAATAATGACTTTCGATCCAGGCAAGCAGAGCAAGTTGAAGAAAAGCGTTGGAGGTATTCTGTTTTAAAAATACCTACTGCCCCAAGACGAATTGCTGTTGCAGCCTTCCGGTTGAGACTGGACATGATTGCCTTGCAGGTCATTTATTTAGATTTGGTATCTTTTCGTGTCCTAACTGTATATTATGTGGGAGAGGTACTGTTATGGGTGCTTCCCATCTTAAGGAATGCCCTAAAGTGACTGAACATCTATATGAAAGATAATGGCAGGCAAGAGAGGAGAGAGGCTTCGAGATCTTCAGACTGTTTTACTTTTACTTCTGACCAATTTATGTTCCAAAATTTTGCATTTTGTTCTTTTCATGTGTCTGTGTTGAATGTACTTGTCACACTCAAGTCAATGAATTGTATGTTTAAATGCTACTACTGAAAAGAAATATTCACGGGACAATCATATTGGTCCCTGTTCCTTTGAATAGGGACCTTAATGTATTTATTTTTTATCTAGGGGCACTCTATTTAAGGCACATTGAAAAAAGTTTCAAAAATAAGATGGATAGAAAAATAAATATAAATACTTTTTACTAGTAATCTTTGAAGTTTCGAAAGCAAGTTTGTGCTCAGTGAAAGATAGTTTGTGACAACGGAATAATAAAATGAAAAGTTAATCCCTGTCGTTTGAAAACTACTTTTCAGCCGGGAAAAGAGGAACAATATATTTAGAACAAGCAAGTTGTTTTGGTGCAATCAAAAGGATATATCACAGTCATAGATTTCTAAATCGAATTATTCTTACTTCAATTCTCAGTAGGGAGAAGAATGCAGTATTAGCAATTTGTAAGGCAATCCAAGACTGAGACCAATGGGAAAGAAAAGGTGGTGAAATGACTGAACCACCTGCCAAGGAATAGAGATCTCACAATGTGAATAGAGTGAAAATTTCTATCATTCTTATTTCTTGCTAGGACTTGGTAGCAAAAGAAATGTAGTTTTGTAGTTGTGTGCTATTTTTTCAAGTACATTTCAAGCAAGGCTTCAAAAAAGAAAAGATTAATATTAAACCAAAATGTTTATATGATTCATGTTCAATTGGTTTTGTTCTCTAAGAGCAAACAATATTTCTATAAGCTGAGTATTATTGTAAAAGGCTAAGGAAGTTCAAGTCCGGGATTACAGAACTTCAAAGCATTAGATGGTTGGTTAAACAAATTTAAGCAAAAACGTAATGTTATTATTAAGACTAATTGTGGTGAAGAAAGATCAGTCGATATGGAACTTATAACAGACTAGATAGGAAAGCTAAATGAAATTTATAAAGGATATGAGGCTAAAAGCATCTACAGTGCAGATGAAACTGGATTATTTTATCAAATTTTACCTAATGAAACCCTATGCTTTAAAGGAGATGAGCGCTGTGGTGTTTAAAACCTCCAAAGAACGTCTCACTGTGCTACTTTGTTGTAACACGGAAAGGAGAGAAAGGTTGAGCAACCCCTTGTAACTGGAAAGGTCGTATAGGGATTTATATTTAATTTTAATTTTTTAACCAGTTAAATTTAAGTTTACGTTCATTCCTCTAAGCCTTCATTCCCCTAATTGTCAATGCCAGAATATTTAAATTTGTTAGCGCACGTGAAGTAGTGCAAATTCTACTTGGAAGAGAAAAAGTTTAAATACTGAGTTCTAGAAGGGAAAGTTAGAGTGTGGGCAAGCGCTGAACCTTTGTAGCGTGAGTTTCTGGTTCTGCATTTATTGCTGGTTAACATGGAGTACCAGCTATTACTTTGCAGCCACTAGAATTCGACGCCGCTTTAAGTAATATGATTATCTGAACCATGCAGAGTAATTGTACTGTTTGTTAATATCTTTGAATTTTTAGTTTAGTTCTTGTTATTTGTGGTGGTGAGGTGTATTTAATTACGGCAAAGCACACTAGGGCTATCTGCCTAACGGAAGGGATGCCTTCGTGGAGGACTTTCTAAGGGAAACTGGCTTGTATACACGTTACACATGGGGAAAACCACGAAAACACCCATGCAGCCAGCCCGTTCGCGGGATTCGAACCTCGGACCGAACTACCAGTGTTCAGCTACTTACAGTACCGCTCGGCCGCTGGTGGTCTCTTGTTATTTGAGTTACCACTCGAGCGAGGCGTAGTTTGTTAGCGTCAAGTCAACGCATTGTGAATTTCAGAGTTTTAAATAAAGGGTTCTTTTTACCCTTCCTCTGTGTGGTTCCTACATGTACTTCAGCTGTCACATCAGAAGATAAACAAGTAGATATTACAATCGAAAGACCAAGATGTAAAAAAAAATAGGAAGCTTCTTCTATTTCTTGACCATTTGCAGCCCACCTATTAAAAACTGAAATATGTGAAATTACGTATTTTTTCCGTCTAATGCAACATCAGTATTACAGAATTCGGATCGAGGTATAATTAGGTGCTTCAAAGTTTATTACAGAAACTGTTTTTATGGCTTGTTCTTTGTCCAGCTGCTTGCGGAAACAGCCATCAGCTAGCAAAATGCGTCAATATATTGAATGCCAATTCAGTGGATAACAAAGGCTGTTAAATCTGCATCACAAAGACTTGTTCAGCGCTGTTTTAAGACAGCAGTTGGGAGTGCCTTAAAGATACTGCTGATGAAAATGAATTGTTTGAAATTGTCAAAATCAGTGGTATTTAGAAATGGATGACAACTTGTATATGGAGGACACTGGTGATGACATAAAATCTTTCATTCCAGCTGTACTTGATGATATGAGCTTTAACGAATATAGCTTGAAAGAAGACTAAGAAAAGCCAAACGAAAAGTGTGATATAAGAAAAAATACAGATGCCTTAAAAGACACCTTTAAAATAATATAACGTTAGAATGCAGAATTTCTTTAAAACGTGTTCAGCTGTGACATGAAATCAAAATAAATCTGTTACAAATATCTGCCACCGATTTCCTGCGGGCGATACATTTGATAAAAAAAAGGGGGGGTCGTCCTCGCAATCTATTGCATATTTTTTTTTTTTTTTTTTTTCATTATCTTGCTATAAATGTCGCAATAATAACCTCCAGTAATAAGATAAGTCTATCAAGTTTTCTTTTATCGTTTACTCTGACTGATAAAGACGAAGCTTAATTCTATAACAAAATTATTTTTGACAGTCGGGAGCAATCCGCATTTATTAGTCCAGTGCTTTTTTCCTTTATACTGAAATCGTAATTCCTGCTAAATCAACATCAGCCTTGATAATGCAGTCATGTGATGTACTGTATTTGCTCGTTTCAAGTGGTAAGTATTTCATTTTGGGTTAATATGTATTGGTTTCATCCTGTGCAACGGCATAAAGCGCTCGATTCGAACTGTGTATTTATGAGCTAGTGAATTGCAAGTGATTGCTTGCAATTAACCTCTGAAGGAAACACATATTAGTTTTTAAAATTATTTTCTTGGCATTTATCGATATTTATGTTACGAAGTGCTGTCTGTTTAATAAAAATTCATTGTGGAGATCTTAAATGATTTCATATTTAAACTATTAAGATATTTTAATTAATTTTGCTTTTTGAAGGAAAGCCACCAATTTAAGTTCTTCCTCGAAATATGCAGGTTAATTTTTTAGTCCAAAGGGGCTTTGTCCTTGAGGAATTACTGTTTTCGTTTTGCGATTTTAATTCGAATCACTCTGAATGTCCGTTTCACTTTTCAAACTGTTGCCACCAAATATTATCGCCGTGTATTATATTTGAAGAAATTAAATAATGAAGAATCTGGATAAATGTTTGTATTTTTCTCGCATTGTAGTTAAACAACGGTACCATCCAATTTTGAATGACGAATTCTAATGCGAATATGGGCATCTGGAAGCCCAAATTTGAAATTTGGATTTTGTTTTATGACCGATTTCATATTTTGTAAAACTTTAACGAATTTTTGATTAACAACTTGAAGGATTTCAAAGCGCGCAATGGCAACGTTGTACAGAAAAAACATTTTTATCTCCAGCGCGTGAGACTGTGTATGGGAAATTCTACAGATATGCTGAATTTAAAATTATTTTGCGATATTGCTGTTGAATTGAATTTTATTGTTTAAGTGCGAAGAACGTGATAGTTAATAAATAAGGGTAACACACAAAATGTTAAAAGAACGCTCCTTTAGACGTAATTTAAAATCTAAAACCTTTCCGATTTTTTTTTTTTTTTTTTTTTTTTTTTTTTTTTAATCTTTACATTCTAGAAAGGTTTATGGAGTTCTCGCTTACATATTATTAACTTAAATGTTATATTTTAAATTTATATGTAAATACATATCATTACAGATTTAATTCAATTCTTTCGAATTAATGACTAACTTCTGAGTTATTTTTTAATTCATGTATCAGCATAATTATTTTCAGATTTTGTTGAATTCAAAATAACATTATAGAAGTTTAATCAATATCAAACATGTAATAATAAGGTCTAACATTTGAAAAACTGAATAGTTCATGTTTTTAAACGCACAAATTAGAGTATCTTTTTAAAAAATTGATCATACATACTTAGAATGTTTCGAAGGGGTGAAATTCTACTGACTAGTTTCCCCTTTTAAGTGTCACCACGTACAGCAGAAGATAGGCCTTGTTGTTTCGATGGTAACGACGATAATCACTATTCAGCTAACTAATGAGCATTATTTACTGATACCTAAATATCGCGGGTATATATGTGCAGATCAAAATGAATGTAGATTTGTCGACATTATGGAAATGAGATAGAAGAAAGTTAAATTATGGTGTTTATTTTAAATACATTATACACAATTAGATTTCTTTAACTAAAAACCAATTAAATTATATGTTAACCAACTGCATATCAAAAATAAAATTTTTAATGTAATAAAAATGACAGGATTCTGTTAGTATAAATTTAAAAAAAGTATTTTTTATACATAGCCAATTGAGCCTAATCAAATAGAATCTAAAACTTCGAGTTACAGAACTTTCTATTTATCTGTTTATTAGAACAACCAATTAGATTTTGTTCCTAAACGATCTACTGGAAGTGATACTTTACTTTAGACTCATTCCTATTAATTCGCGGGAAGTCGTGTGGGCTGTTAACTAACATGTCATGTTAACTAAATAACTGAGCTGAGATGACTCTCTCAAGCTTTTTAAAGTTTTTAATCGGTCGAGAGAGTTCTAGTAATTCCTTTGCTTCTTTAGATTTCGGGAAACCAACAAGAGGATGGTATTACAGTTACAGCTAACACAGTAGTCAATTACATTCATTCAGTTTCAATACAAATAGAAGATATATCCATTTATTCAATTTTAAATGCACGTGCTCATATATTTTTACTTTTTCGGAGTAACTTTTTCCTAACTGAGTATATTAATGCTTGAAATAAATCATTCGACCACGTGAATTAAAAAAACAAACAAACATCTGAAAGGCTTCAGATTTTAAATTACGTCCAAAGGGGCGATTTTTTAATGTCTTGTGTGTTACCTTTATTTATTAAATATCAAACTCAGTTCAACAGCAATGTCGCAAAATAATTTTAAAATGAGCATATCTTTAGAATTACCGACACACAGTTCCGCGCACTGGAGATAAAAAGGTTCCCCCCCCCCCCGATGTAGAGTGTTGCCATTGCTCGCTCTTAAATCGTTGAGTTTGTTACTCAAAAATTGGTTAAAGTTTTACAAAATATGATATTGTTAATAAAAAAAATTTCAAATTTGGTCTTTTCACATGCCCATATTCGTAGGAGGATTATGTTATTCAAAATTCGATGGCTCTATGTACCGTTGTTTTATCACGATGCAAGAAATCTACATACATTTATTCAGATTTTTCATTACTTAATTTCTTCAAATATAATGCAGGACTCTAACATTTAGTGGCAACAGTTTGAAAAGTGATTCGCCGTTTATAGTGATTCAACGCAAAATCGCAAAACAAAAACAACAGTCCTTCAGGGACAAAGTACCTTTAGACTTGGGGGGGGGGGGGGGAAATCTGAAATGTTTCAGATTTTAAATTACGTCCAAAGGGGCGTTTTTTAACATTTTGTGTGTTACCTTTCTTTATTAAGTATCATGTTCCTCGCACTTAAACCATAAGATCCAGTGCAACAGCAATATCGCAAAATAGTTTTAACACGAGCATATCTTTAGAATTTCCGATATAGAGACTCACGCGCTGGAGATAAAAATGTTTTTTCCGCACAACGTTGCCATTGCTCGCTTTGAAATCCTTGAGTTTGTTAATCAAAAATTCGTCAAAGTTTTAAAAAATAGGAAATCGATCATAAAACAAATTTCAAATTTCAAATTTCAAATTTGGTCTTCCACATGCTCATATTCGTTGGAGGATTACGTTATTCAAAATTCGATGACTCTATGTACCGTTATTTTATGACAATGTGAGAAATATACATACATTTACGCAGATTTTCATTATTTAATTTCTTCAAATATAATGCAGGACTCTAACATTTTATGGCAACAGTTTGAAAAGTGAACCGACATTTATCCGTCCGACGCAAAATGCCAAAACGAAAGTAATAGTCCTTCGGGACTCAAGTCCCTTTGGACTAAAAATCAATTGTGAAATCTTTGAGATTTGTCATCATTTAAATTTTTTAAATCCTATCGTAAGAAAAGTTAAATACTGTACACAAAATCTTGGAACCGATAAGTTTTATTCATACTAATATCCGATAGTAGCTTTTATAAAAAATTCGATGTGGACACCACATGACTTCCTTGGACGGCTTATTAAAATTATGCACATTTATTGCTGCACTTCATTTAAATTTATTTACTCGAATCATTCTAACTGAATTAAGCGATCCCTCCAAGCAAATTAAAAAGGACATAAAAAATTACAAATTTTTAAATTAAATGCCGCGCTCCTATGGCAGTTCTTGTTCTTTTTTTTTTTTTTTTTTTTTTTTTTCCAAAACTAGTACGAAATTTTCCCAAATATAAGTATATTAACCAGTAGACTGCATTCAAAATTAGATTTCGTTGTTTGTCTAAAATTAATTTTGTTTTAAATTTGAAACTGAACAAAATATGAATATTTTCGTCATTTAAAACACTTCTGTAATTGGAAGTATATGTCTACGACCAACCATTGCGGAAATAAAAGCCGGGTAAGGGGTAGGGTATATACTATACACGATTTAATGCTGCCGACTGGGAAAAAAAATCTGAAAGATTTCAGATTTTAAATTACAACCAAAGAGGTTTTTTTGCACTTAAACCGTAAAATTCAGTTCAACAGCAAAGTCGCAAAATAATTTTAAAATGATCCTATCTTTAGAATTTTCGATACACAGTTCCGTGCGCTAGAGATAAAAAGGTTCCCCCTCCCCATAGAGTGTTGCCAATTGCTCGCTTTTAAATCGTTGAGTTTGTTAGTCAAAAATTCGTTTACAGTTTGACAAAATATGAAATCGATTGTAAATCAAATTCCAAATTTCAAATTTGGTCTTCCACATGCCCATATTCGTAGGAAGATTACGTATTTCAAAATTCGATGGCTCTAGGTACCGTTGTTTTATCACAATGCGCGAAACATACATACATTTATGCAAATTTTTCATTGTTTAATTTCTTCAAATAAAATACAGGACGAAAGTATTTGGTGGCAACGATTTGAGAACTGATACAGCCTTTTAAAGTTTTCAACGCAAAATCGCAAAACGAAAACAATAGTCCATCAGGGACAAAGCCGCTTTGGACTAAAAGCAAAGAGGCGCACCGCTACATGTTATAGGAATCTCATATGCAAAATTTCAGTGTTCTATGGCTAATCGTTTCTGAATTATGCGAGACACATATGTACAGACGTCAGGAAAAAGTGCATTTTGCAGTCTATTTTGGAATAAAGCCTTTTTTATTCTGTTCGTGTGTACAGACGTCACGCAAAAAATAGTTAAAAGTGATTCAGGCATGTCTAAATGTGTATTTCCATTGAAATCTGAAATTTTTCGCAATTACAGTACTTCTTTTACTTTTTACAAGGAGGTAACAACGAAGACGATTATTGCAATTTTAGTGGTACCTTAATACTTTTTCATTATTTAGTGTCTTCATGAATACTTAAAATAAATATGTTTTTGAAGTCGCCCAGACGGTATAGTGGTTAGGAAAGCCTAACTGCGACACCGAAGAGCCTGGGTTCGAATTCCGGAGAAGGCATGGTTGTAACTGTCCGTCCCTTCATAGGAGGCGATGGTGGCCCACCTTATTAGGTGCATCCGTAATAAAGAGATCACCACATCTGGCCGTGTAAATAGATTAATGGACTGTGTTACACTGTAACTGTTCATAATCTGGCATTGAAAAAAAAAATGTTTTTGATTTTTCTAGCTACTCTGCAGGGAACTTAACGTTCCATGTTTTATAGTCTGTTTGTGCTAATTCTTGAAAGAGACCTCTTCCCATCTACACTATTTGATCTAAAATGATTTTGGAAAAATGTAAACAATTAGAACTTAAATATTTTTTGTTAAATTATGTCAAGAATGAACTTCGAGATTAATTTTAATTATTTTTCAGCTACAAATTTTGCAATTGTATTTTCTCACTGCGTACAGTCGCCGTTTTAAAAGTTATATTGTTGCTTGCGTACGGGTTCTTCATAGATTGAACGAAGAAGTCCGATAAAAAGTTAATAAAATTTATTCTTATCACAAGAAATATAGCTAAACGCTGGATTTTTCCTCAAAGATATTCGTACAATATCACAGTATCACGCAATATAATCAGTAAGCACATTTTAAACTACTAAAACGTTAAATAGAACGCAATCCAAAACGCAGAGAAAGCTAATCCGATTTCACCACGAATTCTCTACGATCAACAACAACAGTTATCAAAACAAACGGAGCTGAGATGTCTCTCTCAGGCCTTTTTAAAGCTTTTTAAATCGGCCGCGCGAGACATTTCTAGCAATTTTTGGAAATCAAAAAGAGTAGAATTTAAGGTTACAGCTATCATTAGTAGTCAATTACATTTATTCAAATTAAATATCAATTACAGATCTAAACTTTTATTCAATGTTAAATATATGCTGTTGTATTTTTACTTTTCCGGCCGTACTTTTGTCTCAAAATTTGTCAGGAGCTGCATTGCACTGGAAAATAAAACAATTTTAATTATAATTCTATTAAAAATGTCTAATTAAATGTGAAATTCGTAACAATATTTTAAAATTTGATTTGAATTTTAAATAAAAATAACACAGATTTTCAATTTTGGTTTAACTTTTAATATTAATTAAAACTTTTTTCTTCGTGTAAGTATTCTTACATGAAGGACTCGAGGGAAACGAAGATATGTTGTTCCTTCTTTCTTTTCATTTTTTCCCTTCGTTCTCGATGCGTATCCGAAAGGTCCGGAGTTCGAATCTCGGCGAGGGCTCCACGGATTTCTTCAGTTTCATCACATCGGTATAACCTAATGATTCTACAGTTTTTAGGTGTGGATTCCAGAAAATTTTAAATTAGCTTCACCTCTTGTTAGTACACAAACAATGGCTGCTAAATGTTTAAGTGAAGTAAAAAGTCAAACTTTCTAAATTAAACGCTGATAATGACTAATATTTAAAAGAATACAATGAGAACCGGACTGAAAATTAGGCCTCTTGCGTGAAATACTAGATTTGCAAACGCAAGGGCAAAGGTATTAAAAATAACCGAATGGATTTCTTCAACAAATTAACAAATGTACAGAATGTGGGGGAAAAAATTATACGTATGCATGACTATGTGCGATTGGCTACTGCAATATTTTCGTTAGGCGTTCATCAGAATTTTCTACCTGATCTTGAAAATACATTAATTCCTCCCCTTTATTAAATTGCGTTCTTATTGCAAATCTATTCATTGGACTGTTCATTCCTATCAAAATGTCTTGAAGTTGATCACACAACTTCATGTTTTCCCTCATACAGAACCAACCTAAATTTTAGCATGATTTGGACCTCGTTTGCTAAGAAATTCAAGATCGTTAAGTACTTATGAAATGTTGTATGTTATGTTGTATTACGGACTCGTGTAGAAATACCCTACGATAGGACTACTTAAGCCCAACCACAAAGTTGCTCGATTCAAACACCAATCGCTGAGTAGATAAGACAGCTGTAAATTGGTAATTTAAAGCCCTGTGAATTATCTATTTTTCGTCTTTTTTTTGCCATCGACAAAAGAGCAGGCTCGCTAGGCAAGGTACCTATCACCATGTTAAGCCCTGTCGATGGAATAAATAAACTTACCTTAGTATTGCGTCCTTCGCGAATTGATAGTGTAAGGTGAGACCAGATGATGAGGACTAGAGGTGGCCAAGTGTATGGTGGAAAAACTACTGTTGAGACTGAAAAAAAAAAAAAACAAATACTTATGACTGTTTATCTGAAGTACAGACAATTCCGTTTTCTTGGAAGGCGGCACAGATTAATGAAAATGTCAGCGACCGTGTCTGGTATAACATGCACACAATTTTATGTACAATTATGGACATGTATAACTGTGAATATGCAGCTATAACACACATCCACAGTTACACAAATAAATTTAAAAACGAAATGCTGTAGATGTTGAATTACAATAATCTTAAATAAGATACAATAACACGCCGAACAAATATTAATTATAAGTCAAACAACAAAAGTCAGCGTTTATATTTTCAAATTTTCACAGGACTAGTTTCGATGGTTTAACCAAACCATCATCCTCAGCTGCAAAAGCGGGGGAAAAAAAGAGAGAGAGAAAAGAAAAAGAAAAAAGTCCCCCCCCCCGCTTTTGTAGCAGCTGAGGATGATGATTTGGTAAAACCATCGAAACTAGACCTGTAAAAATTTGAAAATATAACACTGATTTTTGTTGTTTGACTTCTAAATTTACAATAATCTTTTCAAATTCGCAATATGTTACATACTTTTATTTGCTAATAGAATACCTATTTTAGATACTCTTTATTATTACATTATTTATACTCTTTATTATTATTACAACATACTGAGCTTACAAACATAATAAGAACAAATGTATATTATAGGTGTAGAAGAAAAATGGATATTTCGTAGAACCAATTTCTCTTAAAAACTCCTCTCCGTAATCAGAAGATCCTTCCATGCTTTGTATACAATTAAACAAGCAAAGACGATATGCTGCAAGATAGAACGAACTCGAAATACTCTTATAATTCATCCACCACGAGAAGAGATCTAACCTTCCCAGTTAAGAATGGGAGTTGAGTTCACCACGGAGAGAAGCAGCGCGCCCATCCAAGGCTGCAAATGAGAGATCTAAATTCCATTGTTACAGGGCTTGCACCATTGATCCCAATTTACCTAAGGTAAGATGCTGGGATCATTCGACACCACGGGATGCAAGCGTAGACAAGTCTGTTCTCTGAGTGGACAGACTACATTTAGAATTATGTCGCTTTTAATACAAAGCCAACTTCACCCTAAGAGGGAATATTTTACTTAATCGCATAATAACCGGTACCTGTGTAAAATTTTAAATAGGAGGAATTATTTTGATAAAAGCCAGGAATAACAGGGAAGTATAATAATAATAATAATAATAAATAAAATAATAATAAAGCCAGGAATAATAGCGACGTGAAACAGAATCCGTTAGAATATTAATATATTTGTCAATATTCTACTATGAGAAGCTCTATGAAAGCATGGAAGTTTGTCAAAATAATGATACCAAAAGTAAAGCTAGAGAAAATTATTTGAAAGTAAAATCTCTGAGCAATTGAAAGGGCTAAAAATCTCACTCCCTTAAGGCCCATTTACACTAGCGGAACTTTGAGCCTAAGAAATGCACGCGGAAATTGCTAGCTTCACTAAATGGCGAAAATGTTACTCTTTTTTTTTAAAACTGAAACTGAATATGTACACATTGAAATAAACAGCCTAACTTATAACATTATTCAAGAGTTTAAGAGTTAAATATTCCCTCATAATACGAAAAAATTGCTGTTTAAAAGCTCTCAAACGAGTCTTCAAATTCCCCTGCGTTTCTTAGGCTCAAAGTTCTGCTAGTGTAAATGGGCCTTTAAGAACCCAAAGAAACATCGTCAAAATGTACAAAGACCGACAGCAGTTGATTACGGTGAAACCTTCGTTAACAAACGCCTAGCATCACGAAAAATCGGTTTTCATGTGTACATTTTCTGTTCACATTTCAGGTGTACATACACTTGATGGGCGTCATAAATTTTTCTCCAATACAGAGCCAGTGGCTTCCAGCTACTGTCGCAATCTGTGAATGATATATTTTCAGGATGTCCATCTTGAAATAAAGCGTGTGACGCCCAGCGGCTATAATGGTTAATGACGCTGACAGCTAACTCTGCCGACGGGTTCAAGTAGAAGCACAACTGGTAAAGGGGTTAGCGATGCTGACTGCTGTACCGACGGACCGGGAGAAGGTGTGGATGTTTGTAAGTGTACAGTAGCTCTGTCGAGAGACTGGTGAAGGGAAAGAGAGTTGGGAGGCCTTCGGACCGCTCTTCCCCGGGGTGATTTCCCTCAAAATTGGGGAAGTAGCTTAGCAGTTAGTTAGGCTCAGCAATACCTCAATCACCTGTTATGCTACAGAGATGCTGGCCTAACTTCAAATTATACCAAAGTGTGTGCGAAACTGTTTTTGTATCGCCACCCAATGTTTAATTTTGTTTCTTAAAAAAAATGACATTTTTACCTTTTGATCAATATTCAACAGGCCTTTATCTGCTATCTTGCAAACTGTTGTTTCGCGGCAAATGCAGAGCCCGATAGTGTCTTTTCCTAACATCTACTAGAGCTTTCTTGAACCAAAGGATCCGAATACGTTTTTTTAACATTCGACACAAAATGTGACCTTAGTGATCTTAGTTTTTAACATTCGATACAGTGAAACCTTAGTTCACTAAGGTTTTAGATCAAGAACAAATTGATTCACGAACAAATTTTGTAAATGAAAAAAGTCTTTTATGACGAACGATGTCTCGAGATACTAATAAGTAAACCGTCAATAAGTGACATTCAAAAATGCAGTATACGCAGTGGCAGAAATATGCTGAAGAGAAGAAGACAGAAGGAAGAATGTTCCTAGTCATTTGATTAGCGAAATTTGTGCAAAATGGGATAAGGTGCAAAGGTTCATAGAATGCTGTCATCCTAGTAAAGCAGTAATATGCTGAAGCATAAACGTTTCCAATGCTATGTTTCGCTTTAGGAACATTTTAAAACAGAAAGAAAACAACAACAGTGGAAAACTTTTAATGGGACAAAGGCTCGGAAATTCTTAAGTAGAGACGAACGATGTTAAGAGAAAGAGAAAAGAAAAGTTAAAAAAAAAAAAAAGAAAGAAAGACAACGTTTACCTGATGTTTTTCCGGAATAGGATTTTCCTGTCTAAATGTAACATTTAGAACCTTTGGTTTCTTGACCGTTTTCTACTTAAGCCGTCAACTTTCTTTGAAGAGATGCTGGATAACTTTTCAAATGCGATACTCACGACGCCACTGCAAACAGGGTTGCTGTCTGGATTACTCACTAGATGCTATCTGGACAACGGGATACGTACAACAGGTCTGAGAGCGTATAATTCTCCTCCCAAAAGTCTGGCTACAGTCTCGACAACGGGACGCGCACAACAGGTGAAAGCGTATAATTCTCCTTCTCCCAAATCTCTGGTTACAGTCTTTTGGGAGATCCGCTGTGGCAAGAAACATTCGCCACCTGGTGTTGCCGGTTTCTTTTCGCCTTTAAAGCAATGTAGCTGTCTCTCATGTAGGCTTCTTACATCAAAATCGACCTCTCTTGTGACGCTGGACTCTGTTCTAAGCAATCCTTTGGGATCCAGGAACGGATTAATTCCTGTGGGAAAAATTGTTTCGGTATACGAATATTTCGGATCACGAGCTATCTTCAGGCATGAATAAACTCGTGAAATGAGGTTTCACTATACTACCAATAAATTTAGGTTTATACCAGAGATTCCCAACCCTTTTTCGCATCGACTCCCTTTGAAAGAATGGCTTACTTCATCTATCCCCTAACAATTTTCTCCTCAATAAATAGCGTACAGCATACTCATAATATACGCTGTACGCTTTTTGAACCACCTCTTTCAAAAATATCCAATCTGTGTCTTGTTTCTTGTAGTCAATTATTGACAATTAAAGCCCGCTTCCACTAGGTAAGAAGAGGGAAAATTTTGTTGATTCGGTAAGAATTTTTATTTCGGGATGTTTCTCATGGATGGTTTTAAAATTCCAAAACTTGGCGTACACATGTGTTTCAATGCAATTAACTCTTCTTCCATCATAATTCATGTATATTTTATATTTTCCCTTCCTATTTTATATTTTCCCCTCCCTGTGATTTCTTCTTAACTAAGATACAGTTGTACATTAATAAAAAATTAATTATCAGTTTTATTAATATTTTTAAACAACGGGATCTTGATTATGCCTAGCAATCGCTGGTGCATATTTGGCTGACGACACCGTGATCATCACTGACCCCCTTTAAAATTTCGTCGACCACCCAAGAAGTCAATACCGATCCCGTTAGGAACTCCTCATCTGAAGCTTCATGGAAAATATATTAAGCTTAGAAAGATATCCGACCAGTTTCTCAGAACATAATATTTCGTTTCTCTTACAGTTATTCTTTTCAACGTACAGAAGACATGGTCACTGATGTTGGACTACAACTGGTTGGAACCTAAGGAGGGTTTGAAACGATATCCTCATGACAAATCATGCCGCCATTTCTATGAAATAGAATCAGATGGCAGAATTTCTGTAAAGAAATGCCCTAGGATGCAGAGGTTTGATTATATATCTCTATCATGTGTAAGGAAGACTCTTGTTCGTTGCTGGACGAGCGAGTTTGACAAAGGTAAGCATAAAAAATTGTAATTTGGTCGAAACGAAGAGATGGAAATAAATTTCTAAGAAGTAGCGAGTGTTCCAATAGGAATGATATGATTTTAAAATGAAATAAAATAAAAACTATTTTAGACACAATTAAATATCTGAAGTACAATTTATGACATTATACTCTGAATCAATCATTTTATGGCATTATATTCATCATATAAGTCTGTGTTCTCGAATTCCAAGTGGATGCGGGCCGAATGCTCGATCCAAAAGCTGCTGACGTATTAAAATGTTTAAAAACATTTTTAACAAAATAATAAAAATAATTTTTAAATTTATCTTGCTGAACATTTATCGAAGCATATATAAACAACCATAATAACTAAAAGGAACAAATTTTAATTTATACTTATTTTCTTGGTACCTGTACGGAATTTCTATTGCTTATATTTTGTAATTAAAACGTACTAATAGCTAGATATTATATTTTGGAGTGGCTTTCTTTCAGGCAATTTGAGTATGTTGAATTTGAATATGCTATGAAATAACGTAATTTTAATCTCAACCTAGAAACCAGAAATTTCAAAATACAAACGCGCCAACAGCTGTCTGCTGGCAAACCAAATTTACTTATAACACAAGAGCGCACATATCAGTTCATATCTCTATGTCTTTAAGACTAATTCTCTGACCACCACATTTCCAACGAATACATAATTAAAATGTATTTGAGGACAGCATAAAATTATTTCGGGAGCCGCGAGTTCGAGATCACTGATTTAAGTGTCCACTTGTACATGAGTGAAATCGATTAACCTAATTTTCGATTCCTATATGCAATAACTCGAGCCTAATATCACAAATGAGCGTTCGATGTTTATTCTTAAAGGTTCAACGGTTCGTGGTTTGTTTACGTTGTAGGGTTTATATTTATTTTAACTAACATTTATTTTAAGTTTAAACTACCTTTCCTGTCAAGCCTTACTTTCCCCTGGAACTGCCAATGCCAGAGTATGTAAATTTTAGTAGAACGCGCAAGGATTCAAATTATCAGCGGAAGTATTCTGAGTTAAATAGAAAGGAAACGAGTTCAAGGTGTGCTGTTCTTACTTCACGAGCGCGGAGGTAGTTAGACAGAAATGGAAGAACCCCGCGTTTCGGCCTGTGTGCTTGCCTGGAAGTATTGTTAATCGTTCAACGTGATCTTCAAGTTTGCTGAATTAGCAGCGGTATTGTAAAACGCGGTGAGGTTAGTTACTTTTAGAGAGCCTCGTAGTTAGAGTCTTGTCTTTAGTTTCTTTTCAGGTTATTATTTTTATTTTACCGCCAAGTTGGCGTAGTTTGTGAGCGTCAAGAGCACGCACTTGTAATTTATTACGTTGAATAAAAAGGGACTTAAACCCTTAACAAGACTCTGTCTTTTATCCAATCTCAACAGTCACCTCTTGGTTGCGTGCAAGTTAGAGGCGCGCAACGCTACATTGGCGCCCGAACACTTATCGAACTGAAATGGCCGAAAATTGGATGGAAGCCGCTGGACAACACCAAGAAATGACAAGCCAATTGGAAGGATTTGGATACCTGGTCCAGACTTTGAGAGCGTCAATCAAGCCAAACGTCCATTTCGACGGAAGAAATTCGGTGGCGGTATTTCTAGAAGGTCTAGAAAACCACTTTCAGCTCTACCCTGTTCCTGAAAGACAAAAAGTTGCCATCGCCACATCCGCACTAAGAGGACAGGCCGCGCTATGGTGGAAAAATATAGGCAAATTTTTATTAGGGGAATTTGGAAGCCAGACATATACATTTGAAAATTTCAAAAAATCGTTAATAAAGGCCTTCCCCATAGTGAAAGATCGAGCAAGGATGGAAGCCGAACTATATAGTTTCTATCAACGGGATATAGAAGATTTGACGGACTATATTCTACGAAAAATTAAGCTGATGGATATGCTGTATGGGAAGAAACCCGATGCGGAGATTATTGAAATAATCTTACCAAGATTGTTACCCGCTGTTCAAGACTACTTCGAAATTAGAAACCCAAGCACATTGCAGGAGCTCTTCGAATTGGCGGTGAAGTTTCAAAATCGCAGAATAGCGGAAAAAGCTAGAGGGGCAACGTATTCTCAAAGTACCCGAAGGAAATCTTCAAATGAGGAAGCCAGAAATGGAAATCGCTCTTATGGGGGAAAGAGCTATCAAGCTAACTCATCGAACCTCGAAGGTCAAGGCCCAAAAAGAAAATTCGAAAATAAACATCCGCGTACCCAGAAGGCACAACTTGAAAGGAAAGCTTTAAACGAGTAGAGGGGCCTGTGAAAGGGAGGGTCCAGACCCCGGAAGTTTTAAAAAAAACCTCAAAAAGACATTTAAATACGGTCATCGTAAAAAACTCTCATCTACCAATTATACAAGTCCTGGTTGGCGATGTACCAGTAGAAGCCCTCATCGATACAGGAGCAGAAGGGAATTTTATGAGTGAAAATTTCTTCAAAAAGAATTTTTATAGGGTACTATTATTTAAAACCAAAAATACGGAAATTATAGCGGCGCAAGGAAAAACATGTCACTGCATCGGGAAATTATCATTAAACATACAGGTAAAAGAGGAAAGCCTCAAAGTATTAATTTTTGTAGTGAAAAATCTGCAAAATTCTCTTATTTTAGATATGGAGTTTTTAAGGGCCGCGAGGGCCAAATTGAATTTTCAAGACAGTTTCGTGGTACTGGAGATGGACCAGAGGGTGGTGGAACCTGTGGAGACACCGCAAGTGGACCTTAGCCATCTGAATGACCATGAAAGGCTAGCCATCCAGCAAGTGGTGAGTAATTTTGCTAACTTGTTTTCAGAAAAACCGGGAAATTGTCATATAGTTACGCATAAGATACAAGTAACTGCCGAAAAACCTTGTAGGACTAAACCTCATCGGTACGACAAACAAAAAGACGTAATCATCGAAGAACATATTCAGGAGATGTTAAAGAATAAAATAATAACGCCCATAAATAGTGAGTACGCGAGTCCAGTCGTACTATGTAGGAAAAAGAACGAGTTTCCTCCTTCGGATAAAAGGGCTTGGAGGTTTGCTATCGATTACAGAAAAATAAATAGTATTACTAAATTTCCAGTTTACCCTTTGCCGGTTATAGAGGAAATCATTAGACAGATCAAATCGACAAGATACATGTCTACTTTGGACTTAACGTCTGGCTACTATCAAATAGCTATGAGACCCGAAGACGTACATAAAACCGCGTTTATAACAAAATCGGGCACTTATGCATTTTTACGCATGTCCTTTGGGTTGTGTGGGGCCCCATCAACATTCCAGAGAGCTATGGACATTGTTCTAAAGCCTGTCCTAGGAAAATCAACTTTAATTTATCTAGATGATATAATTATAACGAGTAGTACGTTGGAACAACACATTAATGATCTAGAACAAGTTTTTAAATTATTAAAAGAGGCCGGTCTTACAATTAACGCCTCAAAATGCAAGTTCGCAACTAAAGAACTTAAATATCTCGGTTATAAAATTTCGCAAAAGGGTATAGAAACGCAAGATTCAAAAATAAAAGCCATCAAGAATTTCCCACCGCCCAACAACGCCAAGAAACTTTCTTCTTTCCTTGGGTTATGTTCTTACTATCGGTCTTTCATAAAAGATTTCGCTAATATTGTTGAACCACTCTTAGTAATCAAAAGAAAGAAAGGTAAATTTACGTGGACAGCGGAAGCAAACACAGCTTTTGAAAGATTAAAAGAAGCGCTCATCAATGCCCCTGTTTTAAAATTCCCGGAGGGGGACGAAAACCTGAAAATTGCAGCAGATGCGTCAGACTATGCGGTGGGTGCGGTTCTTATGCAAAATAGCCATCCTCTGGCATTTTTTAGTAAAACATTGAATCAGACACAAAGGAATTATACAGCTACAGAAAGAGAAACATTAGCCGTATTAATGTCTGTACACAAATTTCGAGTTTATTTCGGCAAAGCGCCAGTAACTGTCTTTTCGGATCATGCGGCTGTTGGTAGACTTTACTCGGGGAAAAACCTAACGCCCAGGTTAATAAGATGGGCTTTAAAACTCCAAGAATATAATATCAGAATAAAATATAAACCGGGTAAGGAAAACAATGTAGCTGACGCACTTTCTCTTATAAAACTGGACGATGAAGGAAATGAACTTAAATGCGCTGTGTTGACTTCAAAAATTTAGATTCTAGAGATACGATTATTACTGAACTGAAAGCTGATCCTGAATTTGGAAATATCTATGCATATTTGAAAGACCCCGAAAGCTTTGAGCACACTGATATCGATGCGATAAGAAATAGAGCAGAAAACTATGAAATAATAGATAATTTATTATTTTATACGAAAACAACAAACGAAAATCTTGAGTATAAACCAGTCATCCCAGCCTCGCTTCGATTAAGCATTTTGAAGGAATTACAGGACGCGAAAACAGCGGGTCATTTAGGGGTCAGAAAGACTTTAAAAAGGGTACGCGAGGCGGTATATTTCTCGCAATTATACAAAATAGTAACGGCGTATGTCAGGTCCTGCAATCAATGTCAGTTAATAAATGATATTAATTACAGCCCGGCCGGGTACTTAAATAGCATTCGCGCTACATTTCCGAATGAAATTTTAGGCATAGATCTTCTTGGTCCCTTCCCCCAGAGCGAGTTAAATAAAAATCGTTTTCTTTTAGTAATAGTAGATCATTTTTCAAAATGGACAGAAATTGTTCTACTTAAACGCGCGTCAGCCAAAACAGTCGCAGATGCATTCTTACACAGATACATTTTAAAATACGGTGCACCGATAAAATTCATTAGCGATAACGGAAAACAATTCATTAGTCAAATATTTGAAAACATATGCAATGGACTTGGCATACGCCATATCAAAATGGTTCCGTATAGACCACAGGCAAACATAGCAGAAACAGTGAATAGAAACAAAGTAAAAATAATTCGCAGTTACGTGAGCACACATCACAAGCGCTGGGATGGCTACATAAATGAATTAGCTTATAGAAGAACGGCAAATCACGATACTACGGGAAAAACCCCAGCAGAATTATTTTTAGGCAGAAAGTTAATTACGCCTTTAGATAAATTATTCTTTGTGCAACAAAGAGAGCAGGAGTTTAAACAGAAAGATGTGCAAAAACTGATTGATCAGGCGCTTAAAAGCTCGGATACGGCAAGAAATAAGCAAAAAACATATTATGATAGAAAACGCCGTGAAGCAGATTTTAAAGTTGGGGATAAAGTATTGAAGCGGAAATTTTCTTTATCAAGTGCCCCAGACAATTTTACGGCAAAGCTAGCTCCAAAATTTGAAGGCCCCTATGTAATTCAGGAAATCAAAGGTGTCGTATTATATCTTAAGAACGAGAGAGGGGAGGTCTGTAAAGCAAGTCCCGACCAGGTGAAAAAATACTATAATCCAAATGATTTTGAAATCCTTAAAAGTTTCTTGCAGGACTCAAGTCTAAACGAAGTAGTAGAAGGTCCAGAGATAACAACAACTGTTCCACCACCCAAGAAGCAGAGAACTGAAGAGAGACCTAGCCCTTCTACAACCCGGACGACGGTATCAAAAAGAAAAAAGAAAAGCTTTCAAGCTCCAGCATTTAAGAAAAACAAGAATACAGATGCACCGCGTAAAGAAACCGTGGTAAAGAGCAAAACACCACCTACAACGGATCGCAGGGGAAATTATACATCAAGGAGAACGCGCCCAGGGCCAGAGAGTCAGGTGCCAGCAAGGCCGCCGTTCCGGAAACTGAAACGGCAACAGGAGGAACAAAAATACCAGGAACAGAAGAAATTCAAGAAGGACTCCAGGCCGGAGGACGTCAAGACCAGCCGTCCCATGGAAAAACGGAAACGACAACGGCCCGACGATTACTCCGCCAAGAGGCCAGCATGCAGAGGACGCAAAAGAAAAGCTAATGTGGACGACACTCGGAGGTCAGTAAGGAGAAGATTGACGTCCATGAAACCTATAACTTGGGAACAATATTGCCACAAAAGAATGACGGAGTTTCAAGCATCGAAAACTCAAAGATAAGTTAAAATCTTCTATAAAATTTTTTCTCTTTTGTTCCGAAATGTTATGCATAAGTACGAAGTTCTATGTTTTGACGAAAGTCAATATGTCTCGGTTGAGACTTAGTTTTGTTTTACTTTATTTAGCTAAGGCGAAAATATTATTTTCTTTAAGTATAAAAGCTAAGAACAAGCATTTTCTGTTGGTCGAAAGACTAATTCTGTTATGTTAAAGCCAAAAATTGGCCGAAGATAAAAATAACTTCGTATTCTTGTATTAATAAGAATTTTAGTTTCAGTGCCGCCAGCTTGGCGAAGAATGAGTAAAGTAAAAATTTATTTCTCTTATTCATTTTATGGTAAATTGTAAAAATCATATGTATTAAAATTTTGTAAATGTACGTAAATGCTTGAATGTTATGTAAAAGTAGAATTTAGTCTAGAAGCATAAAATTTTATATGCTAAAAGTAAAATGCTCAAAAGGAATGAATTCAAAATTTAAGTATTAAACTGTAGATAAAGTCATGCTTTAGAGCGAAAGCCTGCATGTTTAAAGATGAATGAGGGGGAAGTTAGTATGAATGTGTTTTGTAGGGTTCTCCACCTACACTTGAATTTTTAAGAATGTTAAAGTAGCTCATTGAGTTGTAGAATGTCGAGTAAGGTGTGTCTATTTGGTCGTTGAATTCTAACAAATCATGGTGGTTAGGGGAAGTGTTGTAAGACTAAAACACGAATATTCCCGTTTGACACCACACATGGTGGAGAGCCAGGGTAAAGTTAAATTAATGCTTGAAAAATTGAATGAATGTGAATTAAGCAATAACTAAAGAAAAAGAATTGTTTAAAAACAAAAATTTATTGTGTCAAGAAAGTGTAAATTATAATGTATTTAGAAAGATACTGATACTTATTCCTTCCAGATCCTGGAAGGAAAAGAACAAGATTGATTGATGAAGTCCAGGAAAAGTTGCTGTAAGAAGAGAGAGTTATAAGTATCCACAGAAATTTAGTATACAATTTGTTACATAAGATTTTTTTTGTGTAAACGAGGTTCTCGAGAGTTAGTTCAGAATTATAGAAACTTACAACAGGTCGTTTGTAGGACCTGCTTCCAAGTTTTCCAAATTCTGGCAGCGGCAAATGTAGGGTTTATATTTATTTTAACTAACATTTATTTTAAATTTAAACTACCTTTCCTGTCAAGCCTTACTTTCCCCTGGAACTGCCAATGCCAGAGTATGTAAATTTTAGTAGAACGCGCAAGGATTCAAATTATCAGCGGAAGTATTCTGAGTTAAATAGAAAGGAAACGAGTTCAAGGTGTGCTGTTCTTACTTCACGAGCGCGGAGGTAGTTAGACAGAAATGGAAGAACCCCGCGTTTCGGCCTGTGTGCTTGCCTGGAAGTATTGTTAATCGTTCAACGTGATCTTCAAGTTTGCTGAATTAGCAGCGGTATTGTAAAACGCGGTGAGGTTAGTTACTTTTAGAGAGCCTCGTAGTTAGAGTCTTGTCTTTAGTTTCTTTTCAGGTTATTATTTTTATTTTACCTCCAAGTTGGCGTAGTTTGTGAGCGTCAAGAGCACGCACTTGTAATTTATTACGTTGAATAAAAAGGGACTTAAACCCTTAACAAGACTCTGTCTTTTATCCAATCTCAACAGTCACCTCTTGGTTGCGTGCAAGTTAGAGGCGCGCAACGCTACAACGTCGACCATTAATTTGAATTAACCCCACAAAATATAATCTAAAATAGTTAAATCACAGCTTCTGGGAGGGAAACTAACAGTTGCATTTCTGAAATTATCCTTACATTAAGTCTTTTTTTAGTACGTCGATAGTCGCGTTAACAATGTGACACCTTGCTGAATTAAATTTCAACTAAATCGGTGTAATCCAAATTTGGCGACAAAAAATACTATCACCAATCGTATCACTCACCAGTTACTCCTCCCTCGTTTCGGAAAAACAATAAAAAGAAAAAAAAAACCCGAAAATCAGAAAGGTTTCGGATTTTAAATTAAGTCCAAAGGGGCATTTTTTTTAACATTTTGTGTATTACCTTTATTTATTAAATATCATGTTCTTCGCAATTAAACCATAAAATTCAGTTCAACAGTAATATCGCAAAATAATTTTTAATTGAGCATATCTTTAGAATTCCTGATACACAGTCTCACGCGCTGGAGATAAAAATGTTTTTTCTGTACAACGTTGCAATTGTTCCCTGAAATCCTTGAGTTTGTTAATCAGAAATTTATTAAAGTTTTAAAAAATATGAAATCGATAATAAAAAAATTTCCAAATTTCAAATCTGGAGGTCCAGTCGCCTATGTTCGGGGGGAGGATTACGTCATTCAAAATGCCCATATTCGCAGTAGGATTCCATCGTCCAAAATTTGATTGTTCTAGGTACCGTTGTTTTATAACAATGCGAGACACACAAACATTTATGCAGATTCTTCATTATTTAATTTCTTCAAATATAATACAGGGCGATAATATTTGGTGGCAAAAATTTGAAAAGTGAAACGGACATTCAGAGTGATTCGACGCAAAATTGCAAAATGAAAACAATAGTCCCTCAGGAACAGCGCCCATTGGACTAAAAATAATTAAAAAAATTCTGGAAGCTTTCAGGTCTGATATTAGGCCCGATCGGCCATTTTTTACTTCCTTGTACGAAGTAAAAAGGAAGTATTGTAATCGCGAAAAGTTTCAGGCAGCATATTTCAACGAAAATATCCATTTTGACCGCTATCGAATGCGATTTAACGATGTCTTTGCGTGACATCTGTACGTAAGGACAGAATAAAAGACTTTTTTCCTCCAAAAAAAAAATTATAAAACTGCTTTAAAATGAATTCTGAAAAGAATTTTTCGTGGTGTCTGTACGTACGTATGTATCTCGTAGCTCAAAATATACCTTTTGGATGATTATTAAAACATCAATTATCCCTTTCAGATTTTTAATTCCTTCCACGAAGTAAAAAGGAACTATTGTAATCGCGAAAATTTTCAGGCATTATATTTCAATGCAAATATCCATTTGGTCACCGCTATCGAATGCAATTTAACGATGTTTTTGCGTGACATGTTTACGTAAGAACAGAGTAAAATATTGTAAAACTAATTTAAAATGAATTCTGAAGAGAATTTTTCGTGGCGTCTGTGCGTACGTACGTATGTATTTACAGTGGTGGCCAAAATTGTGGACACTTATGGAAATTTTTATGTTTTTGAACTTTGTATGCTTATAGAAAACGCTACGTTTCACAAAATGCAAACTTGTATATATCATTTTAAAGAGAACTTATTGCTGAATTCAATACAAAACACAAAATTCAATTATTTGCAATATAAAAAAGTTAAACGATAATAGTTATCGATATACATTAGATAGTGATGATTGCAGTGAGTTATCAGTGCTTAGTAGGGTACCCTTTATTTTTGCTTACAGCTTCACATCGACGATTCATTGAGCTGACGAGAGTTTTAAGCTCTTCTTTCGTTATTACATGATGCCAGGAAACAATTATAGCCTCAATTAGTTCCCTTTTATTTGATGGGCACCTCATTCGGACAAGAGTTTTCGAACGGTGCCACAAATTTTCGATAGGATTGAGGTCAGGACTGTTTCCTGGCCATGACAACAATTTAATGCTCTTTGTACGAAACCACTCTTTCGATATTTGGGTTGTGTGGCAAGGAGCAGAATCCTGCTGAAAAATAAACGAAGCGTTGTTGGGAAAGAGATCTCTGATGGAAGGTAGAAGTTTTGGTTCTAGAATAGTTTCAATGTATTTTCTGGCATTCAGTGTCCCATCGATGACATAAAGGCGACCAATACCATCTGCTGACATGCATGACCAAATCATGACACTAACTGGGTTCTTCACAGTTGCTTGAATGCAGTCAGGATGTAGCTCTTCTCCTATTCTACGCCTTACATGTTTTCGCCCATCACTACCGAATAACGATATCTTAGTTTCATCACTCCATATAACTCATATAACTTGTGACCAGTGATCATCTGTCCAATTAATGTGTTCCTTTGCCCACTGTAGTCTTTTTTTTTCGTTGCTGAAAATTAAGATAAGGCTTTTTTCGTGGAATTCTACATCTCAGTCCAACATCTGTTAATCTTCTCCTGATTGTTCTTGAACTGACAGAAACACCAGCATCATTCAGATCATTTCTGATGGCCGCTGATGGCATTTTTCTATCTTGGAGACATAGCCTTTTTATTCTTCTGTCATCAATAGATGTGGTGCACCTTTTTCGGCCTTTTCCTTCTTTGCTTTTTATTGAATTTGTCTCCTGATATCGTAAACAAAACTTTCGGACTCCAGATGTAGTCACTGAACCACCCACCTGTCTTGCAATTTCAGCATAGGAAAGACCACTTTATCGTAACACAGTAATATTACATCTCTTTCTAGGTGTCCAATCTACTCTTTTATTGGATGTCATTGCTTCTTGACTATATATTAAAAATTTTTACAAAAATTCCTACTTGTAATTGCAGTGTATAAGAAACAGGCCCTCCTTCTACAGAACAAAGTAAAATAATGAATTGTTTCAAGTGTAAACATGATGTCAACTTCTACTGGCAGTTACTAAAATTTGATTGGGTCTCAGGACAAGAGCAGTGATTGGCCAGGTAAGCTAGACATTACAAACCTCTTCATAACTGTGTTTTTTATTTATATTAAAGTACATATAACTTTTTTGTATTGCAAATAATTGAATTTTGTGTTTTGTATTGAATTCAGTAATAAATTCTCTTTAAAATGATATATACAAGTTTGCATTTTGCGAAACGTAACATTTTCTATAAGCATACAAATTTCAAAAACATAAATATTTTCAAAAGTGTCCACAATTTTGGCCACCACTGTATATCGCATAACTCGAAAACGACTAGCCTCAGAACTTTGAAATTTTGTATATAGGACTGCTATAACAGGTACATGAGCACCTCCTATTTTTGTTGCAATCGGCCGCACCAAACGCATATAAATGTATTTATATATATATATATATATCCACTCTGCTACCCGGCTCATTGATCACAGTATCTTTACGCTTATATATTTGTAAATTGTGCATTTTTTGCTTTAAAAATGATTGAATTATGTTGTTTTTATCTTCCGGTTAAGGTTTTTATGCCTTTAGTAAATCTGCAAGCAATATTTGTACAAGTATCAACAATTTAAAAGCTGTTTAAGTGCGGTTAAGCCTAATTTTTAAATAACATGGCGGACATGTTTGTTTACATTTGAAACAGCAGAATAGTAGATTTGTTGCCAAGCTAGAGAGACTAAGCTTCGCTACAACAAAGATAAGGCCTTCATTTATTATTGCGACTTAAATCATGCTGAATCTTTTCTGGAATTTTTTCGAGGAAATAAGTGTTTAAGATTTACTTCGTAATTTTTAATATAGATATTTTGAGTTTTTATGTATTTTTGATTTGTCGCGAAGTGAGATTTGAATTAATTGAATGAGAAATATTGAATCGTCTGTAAACAAAATTTCCCTTTTTTTTTTTTTTTTGTTGTTGTTGTTGTTGTTCTTTGCTTAATTTCTTTTATACATCGGTTTAGATTTATTATAGTATTTGAATAGAACATGTGGCAACGATTAAATAATTCTTAAGATGATATAAATTTTGTGCATTCTGAGTTAAAAAATGAATGAAATGTAACGCTGTCAAGTGAACCTAGCGCCAGAGTGTCGCTATGGTAAACAAATATAGTGAATTTTAAAGAGTGCATTTATTCTATTGTGGTTTATGCGCTATCGAGGAAGTAAATTTAATTCAATCCAATAAGTTTAAATGAAATGCAAGAAAAAATGCGTATAATTTAATATTCTGTACAAGGAAGTCGTGGTGCACACATCAGATTTTTTTATTTTATTTTATTGCTTTTGATATCAGAATTCTTTAACTCATTTTTTTAAATTTCAACTCCGCATAAATTTTATTATTATAATTACTTTAAAACTCTCTTAACCGGTAGCAAGAGGACTTCTCCGATTCCGGATAAGAGATCATACCTGGTAATTGAATATATGAATATTTCTATAACATTATGTCCTGACACAGATGAACATTGCGCGGCAAATCTTATTAAAATCTTCAATCTTTTCATCGGTCTTCTTCTACATAACTGTTTTATTATACGTGTCCAGTTCACCTTCATCTTTTCATCGTCCTCTCAGTTTCCTCCTTTCCCAGTGCATGCCCATTTATTTCGTAGTCATTTTGAGAGATTGTGACGGGAATAGAATTGTCTACATTCATCCATAGATCTACACTTCCTGTTCACGTTTTTCACTTCATCAAGAAACTTTAACAAGTCATACTTTGAAAAATGCCATTGTATTCCTTGAAAAAATGAATAGTGCTACAGATATTGCGTAATATACCTTTCTGCAAAGTCCCTTGACGTTTTATCTACGGGCTACTGTGCTTTTGGTCTCTTGAAAAGAGCTTTTTGTGAGGAAAAGAAATTGAAATCTGTACCTGTGGTACCTGTTTTCACAATATATCCTTCTGTCATAAAAATTACGACGCAGGCTTATAGTCCAGAAAAGGGCTGTTAGATCGGTCATTTAAAATAATATTCTTTGCATTTGAAATATTAATTAGACTCTCCAAAATCGTTCTTAAAATGTGTAAACATTTTCTGCACTTAGCATTTCCTTCAGGAAATTCATCAGACTCATTATTTAGTTGCATATTATGATGTTCACTGATTTCTTGACGATCACTAGAACATTTCAAATGTTATACTTTAATCATATGTTTGTTAATTCAATGTACTCTCTCTTTCTCACTTAGGTTATGTTCCAATAGAAAGGAAGATGTATTTTAGATGTCCTATATCTTGGGGAGCATTGCCTAATCCAGATGACTGTGAGAAATATTATTCGTGTGTCAACTATAAACCTCAACACAAGATGTGTCCCAGCTCTCAAATGTTTGATCGAATTGAAATGAAATGTCTCGACCACAAAGTTGCCGTTTGTGCTCATAATACAGGTGGAGATTCATCTTTTATTTGTAATGACCATTCAAAATAAGCCTTGACATTCAAAAATATATTTATAATCGCAAGGATAAATAGTAAAATCAACTAAAAAATAA
This sequence comes from Stegodyphus dumicola, assembly GCF_044657685.1. NCBI lineage: Eukaryota > Metazoa > Arthropoda > Arachnida > Araneae > Eresidae > Stegodyphus > Stegodyphus dumicola. The sequence goes on from NC_140776.1 coordinate 123,978,023, forward strand.
CTTTTCGTATAGAGATTTTAAGTTTTTGATTTACGGAACAAAGAATTTTAAAAAATACTTCTATTTTGACATCTTTTTTTTATTAACTCTATAGATTTAATAGAAGGCACTTTGCGCTTACGAAACAAAACTCTGCCACATGCAGAAAATACAAATAACATAATTTGAAGTTTAAATTCAGGTAAAGGATTCGGAGACTACACAGAAAAGTCTGCTTAAACTGTCTCAAATATTTAACGGCGTACTTTAACGTCGGCTTGCAAAATGACTAAAGCAAGAATAAACTTTGGTAGAACTGGCAATATGACGTAACTGCAAGCGAGGCTGACAAGAGCTCTAAAACATTCAAACCCACAGTTTAAATACTCACGCGGTTAATTTGCATTCTGGTGAGGTCTACGGAAAGAAGTAAGGGTAATGCTTAAAATCATAGTACTTGATTAGTTAACATAAATCTTCCAAATTGTTCGAGTAATTTCCCTTTCTCGAGTTTTGTGCAATAGAATTAGTGAAAAACGGGGGAAATACGTCAGTAAACAAAGTATATAAGAATGTACTTTGCACTTTATATTTTGAAAATTTTATTTTAATAATTGTAAAACTTGAATTTCTGAGATTTTACTTGACAGGTGTTGTTGACGAAAGCTACAAATGCCCTCTGACTTGGGGATTATTCATTCATCCTCAAGACTGCTCTAAATACTACCAGTGTATTCGAGACAAGCCTCTTCTTAGAGCATGTGATAGAGGGAAACTGTTTAATTCACATAAAGGAATATGTGAAAGAAAGGAAGTCGTTGAGTGTGGATCCACAAGCAAGCCTTACGGTAATATATGATGCTTCTTTTAAACTAAATAACTAACTAAATAAAATAACTACTTTTTCTTTTAAATTTTTTCTATAATTAATCAAACTAAGCTATTTAAAAGCAATAAACGCATTTTATTTCAATATTATTAGCTACTAACTAGACACGTGAAATTACTTTAGCTGTATTCATTAAAATTATCATATATTTTTATATTAGCTATTTCAGACGACTGGCCATGCAAGCGGCTAGTCTTTAAAACTGCAAATCGGACATAGATTTTTGCACCTCAAATAAATAAATAAATAAATAAATAAAATCTGAAATGTTTCAGATTTTAAATTACGTCCAAAGGGGCGTTTTTTAACATTTTGTGTGTTACCTTTCTTTATTAAATATCATGTTCCTCGCACTTAAACCATAAGATCCAGTGCAACAGCAATATCGCAAAATAGTTTTAAAACGAGCATATCTTTAGAATTTCCGATACAGAGACTCACGCGCTGGAGATAAAAATGTTTTTTCTGCACAGCGTTGCCATTGCTCGCTTTGAAATCCTTGAGTTTGTTAATCAAATTCGTCAAAGTTTTAAAAAAATAGGAAATCGATCATAAAACAAATTTCAAATTTGGTCTTCCACATGCTCATATTCGTTGGAGGATTACGTTATTCAAAATTCGATGACTCTATGTACCGTTATTTTATGACAATGTGAGAAATATACATACATTTATGCAGATTTTTCATTATTTAATTTCTTCAAATATAATGCAGGACTCTAACATTTTATGGCAACAGTTTGAAAAGTGAACCGACATTTATCCGTCCGACGCAAAATGCCAAAACGAAACTAATAGTCCTTCGGGATTCAAATCCCTTTGGACTAATAAATTAAAAAAAGTTTAAAAAATCTGAAAGCTTTCAAGTTTTATATTACGCTCGAAGAGGCGGTTTTTTTTAAATGTTTTGTGTGCTAGCTGTATTTATTAAATATCATCTTCTTCGCTCTTAAACCACATAAAACTTAATTCAACAGTAACATCACAAAATATCTAAAAACAGTATATCTTTAGAATTTCCGATATTTAGACATAGCATATGTTTAGAATTATATTTCACGCATTTCCTAGGTATGCTATGCAGTTGTCAAAACGCAATCCGGCAAAGTATAGAATACTCCTGCGAATGATATTTTTACGTGACAAGGCATATGATTTTGGACGCCCACCTCAGATGGAGAATTCGTTATTTCCCTTTCTTTCTTTGTTCGAAAGAGAAGACCTTTACGAAAAATTTTTATACAAACTAACAGAGCTCTGTAAAAATTTCTGCAGAGACCCTATAGAGTAGTGGTCTCAAACTCAAATTTCATTCGGGCGGAATGCACGATATAAGAGCAGTTGATGAGCCCGTTTGTTACTAACAAAATAAAAACAAAAATTTAAAAAAATTGAATTATTGAATTTAACCTACTAAATATTTTTTAAACATACATTATGAGTAATAATAATATCGCAATGGAAAAATAAGAAGCAAATTTTTTTATTTATTTTTTATCTGATAAATGAAGTTTAGTATTTGTACGACATTTTTGTTGATTGCGCTATACTGACATCTAAATATTAATTTTCAGACTAATAACTTCATTCATTTTAATTTCAGACTAATATTAATACATTTTCGGACTGAAATTTATTTAAAATAGTTCTAAAATGTTTAATTAATCATATAACAATTTACTTTAGATTAGAACAAAACAAACCTCTCGTGGCTTCCTTGTACAGCCTATTAAATTATACCCATTTCTTGCTGTACTTAATTTAAACTTATTTAATCGAATTATTATAACGTAGTGAACCGATCCCTCGAGGCAAGTTGAAGATGAGATCAAAAACTGCAAATTTTGATATTAAATATCTCTGTCACTTTTTGTCGTATAGGAGTCAATTTTCTTATATTTTTATTTTTTCGCAGCGAGGATAGAACTTTCCCAGATAGCTGTAAATATAGGAGCCGGGGAGACCTCGTTAAAAGTTAGATTTTGTTACTTGTTTCAAATTAAATTTTTTTTTAAATTTAAAACTGCTGAAACTCAAATATTTGCGTCATTTAAAACACTTCTGTAATTGGATATATATAACTACGACCAAAAATTGCGAAAATAATGACCGGGTAAGGACTTTTAAACTGTGTAAGGGAGTTGGTGTGTGTGTATATATATATATATATACACTTTTGGTACCTACGATTGCAATAAAAAAATGATGTTATAGTAGTCCCATTTACAAAATTTCAATTTCTATTGCTAATCGTTGTACGTACAGACGTCATGCAAAAAAAGCAGTCAAAATGGATTCGGAAACGGTCAAAACGGATATTTCTGTTGAAATCTGAAAACGGAATTTGTTTGCAATTGCAGTACTTCCTTTACTTCATACAAAAATGTAATAAGCAAGTGAGGAAAACTTTCGAATTTTTCAGATAAAATTTTCTATGTGAAACAAAACTTGAGACTACATCATGACAGTTTAGTCTCCTTCTGTTATTTATTAAATTTTTCTTCGATGTTTAAATACATATGTTTGCATATAAATTACCATAAACTTCTTTAGTTTTTACTACAGCTTGAACCTTGATGGCGTTTCGATTCAGATAAGAGATTCTATTTAGATAATATATCCTATGAAGATCCTATACAGATCCTATAGAGATCTTATAGAGATCCTAATCTTGTCTGGAATGAAAATTTTGAAAAGCTGTCACAGAACAGGATACTACAGTCATGTTGCTTTGCGATATGACAGAGAAATCCTTTATAGAATGGCATTCTGCAGAAGTTTTTCAAACTGTAATCAAAGAAAATATTTAGTTTCTGATGCCCTGCGTAGAACGTAGAAAAGAAAAATTAAACACTTTTTATTCATTTACATTGAATCATTTTTGAAAGCTGTGACCCTGTTTGACATTTCTGGTTAACTTTCTTATTTGCAAAAATATACGCAGAAAAATGATGTGAAAATTCAGAGTTACTGCTTTAGTTGTTAACTGAAGAGTAGCAACAGGCGTGCTGACCGAAGAATTTCTAGAAACTGCTAGAAGTTCTTCGTACTGACGCTCATAGGCAGTCGTACCCTTGTCTCGAAAGAGGTCAACAAGAGTAATGTGCGCAGCCATGACTCATCGAACTCGAGTCGTACTCTAAACAAATGTCGCATAGCAAACAAAAGTTTTCGCATTCAAACAGGACGTATACCAAATTAGACGTATTTCAAAGAGGTCGTATAACGAGGTACCACTCTCTGTTGCTATAGACTGTGGCATATGTATTACACTGTATGCAGGCATTTGTCGAAAATACATGTGTATATTTATATTAACGATCTATCTTTCTTTTTACAGAGAAATAAACAGACAGTTGTTTTCGACAGCCACTACAGCAAGTCCAACAGATGATTTCCACTCAACATTTACTGGCATTTCATCACCCATTACTACAAGTCCAACTGTAGAACTAACTTCAATCATCATGCCTTGAAAGACGAATGCTTTATTTTTATCTGCATTTAATATTGCACACGCAGTAGTGCAAGTGACATTAGTTTGAATATTCATTCAAAGTGAAAATAAGTACGTAATTTACACACACACACACACACACACAGAAAAAAAAAAAAAAAAGGACAGAGAAGCGCAATAAGTTAAGCATTTTTGATCATAAAATAAAATGCTATGAGACTGAAACTGGATCTTAGTAAAACTAGAGAATTTATTTTGTTGGTGAACGGAACATTTTTACAGATGAAAAAAATATGAAATTTTACACAAAAATATAATGAAATCATACACAAGCGTCGTAAAAGTTTACGCACTTTCATAAAGAAATATTAGATGCAGTATTTTACTTTATTTTTTGGTTAACAATGAATAAAATTCGGAATTAAATTTGATTCCTTTAAGTTCTTATGTTAACTGTAAGAAGACACATTTGTTAGATAATTTATAGAATTTAGCATAATGATTGAATGATCTAAAATTAGTCTTGTATATATTTGTATTGATGATCAGTATTATGAAAATGTTTTGTATGAAGAAGGAATAACTTTCTATAATAAAAAAAAAAAAACCCATAGTGGGTTTTTTTTTTTTAAATTTAATATTAATTAATTTAATATTAAATTATTTAATATTAATTTAATATTAAAAAAAATCTGAAAGGGTTCAGATTTTAACAAATCCCAAAAGAGCTCTTTTAAAGTTTAATATGATTTATCAGGACAGATTATCGATAGAAATGTCTTAAGTGGAAAAGAGAAACATTTTATACGATATTAGATGAATCTACATTTAAACTACATGGGAATGTAATATATCTTCCGTATATTAAAAAAAAAATGAAAAAATATGTAATGAACTTCTTTAAAAGTATTGAATGTTTTTAATTATATGTGTCAGGAATTAAATGCAACTTTATTAAATCAAGTAAATAAATAATATTCTTACAAGGCAAAATCGCGTTTCGAGACTAAGAGCAGTTTCGATTAAAATCTGAAAAGATTCATATTTTAACGAACTCCCAAAAGGGCTCTTTAATTTAGGAACCTTACCTAGCAGGTAGGACGCAAGCTTTAGTCACGTCAATAATTTACTTCGAACAACAAAAAAGAGGTTGAATATTTTTTGAAACAGGTGATTTAAGAATTTTTAAGCGAAATGTTTTTAAAAAAATGCACTGTGATAAGGTTACATAAAAGAAGAAGAGACTGAAGATTTATATGGACAAGGATGTCTCGTGAGAATAAGCTGAAAATTATTATTTTTTTTAACTTACAAACACGTTTTCAATAGTTGTTATAATAATCTTTATTAAATTAATTAAATCGTTGGCAATGTTAAAAACGCAAGCTCGAGAGCCACGAATTGCTCTCGCACGTAAAATGTATAGAATTTGATTTTTGGTGAGAGATAGGTTTTTCTCTGCAGAATTGTATGTAGCCATTTTTTTTTTTTTTTTTTTTTTTTTTGCGTTCAATAAAATTTTTATGCTGTGTTTTGTTTTGAACCTGATGTCACAACCCAGGTTTTGCATAGCGGTTTCGGCCACTACACCACAGCAGTAAATATTAAAAGTTGGTGGCAGCTTTTAGGGATTGTTCCTGAGAGTAAATTTAGGAACGGACTTTTTCGCCTGTGAACTTGAGTTTTATGTGAACAGTAAAGACTTTCTTCTCTTCAAGAACGATCTAATTTTGCGTGCAAGGACAGTTCGCGGAGTGAAGCCTGTTCAGTGACAAGTGACAGTGTGTCAGAAGGGAACGCCGGAGGAAGCGTGATCTAGTGCCGCAAAATAGTGACATTTCCCGGAAGAATATCCATGTAGTGCCAGGAGAGTCAATCGTAGGCGTCTTCAAAATTGGTGAGTACCATTTTTGTGATTTTGGAGAAGTTATGCCAGTTATTCGAGACTAGGCTTATTTTGGATATAGAGCAGGAAAAGGTTGCCTCTTAATTAGCATTTTTTTATATACGCTTTGTTTGTAGGCATAGGTATTATCATTAAGTGTTGTAAAGCAATTTGTGTTCAGAATTGTTAGGGAATTATTCAGTTTTGGAGAGATAGACCTGTTCTTGTTTTTGTATTATTGTTTTTCGGGGTAGGTTATTTTTCTTTAATTTTCCATAATGGGTGAGTTTATGAGGAAATTTACTAAAGCTCTGCTATTGGAGTTAGCGGAGGATTTTGAAACAAATGTGTTTCAGGCAAATAGAGTAAGAGAAATTAGGCAGGCTATTCTAAATGCCGAGGACTATGAAGAAGAAGCTGCGAAAGAATACGCGGCAAGAATTTGGGCTGCGGCTGAGCAGAGAAAAGCAGAAGAAAAAGCCGAGCAAGAGAGAGCAGAACGGGAAGGGGAACGTGAACAAGAGAAAGCAGAACGGGAACGTGAACAAGAGAGAGCAGAGCGGGAACGTGAACAAGAGAGAGCAGAACGGGAGCGGGAACGGGAGCGAGTTTTTGAATTGGAAAAGTTAAAACTGATGAATGTGGTTCAGACTAATAGCCTAGCTTCCACGGTTTCGAAAGTTGAACAATCTAGAGAAAAAAAGGTTAATTTGAAAGATCTAGTACCGCGTTTTGAAGAGTAATATAGATATTTCATTATTCTTTATGCTATTTGAGAAACAAGCTCAAAAAGAGAACGTTAATGAGATTGATTGGGTCTCGCAATTAATTCCTTTATTACCTTACGATGTAGCCCAGTTAATAGTGAAAGAACCAGCGGATAAAGGGGATGATTATCAGCATGTTAAGAAATTACTCATGCAGAGATTCAAGCTTAGTTCTTGGGCACTAAAAACAAAATTTGAAGAACATTCTAGAAAAAACGGAATGTTATGGGTGGATTTAGTGTATGAATTGAGAGTGTATTTAGAGAGTTGGTTGGATTCAGTAGAAGTTCAAGATTTTGAAAGTCTTAAGGAACTTATGCTCACTGAGCATAAGTTCCTTAAGCGGCGAGTCCCTCTAGAAATAAGAGAGCACTACTTAGACAATTGGGAAGAATTTAAAACAGCTTCCATTTTAGCAGAGAAATGCGACAAGTATGAGGCTTTGCGAAGAGATACGAGGAAGTTAGAACATAGAGCGGGGTTAAAGAAACCATTTGAGAAAGATAGAGAGCGGTATATAAATTCTAACTGTAGTTATAATCAGAAAAGTAGTGGTCATCAAAGAATTAAATCAGAGGAGCATAGAAAAATGGAGGCTCCTAAAAAAAGGCAAGTTTTCAATGAAGCAGGTTTCGAGAAACAGCGGAAAATAAGGTGTTACCAATGTGGAAAGGACGGACATATCCGACCTAACTGTCCTTCGCTGGAAAAGAATAAGGCTAATCTGGTGAAGAATCTAGGAACGGAGAGTTTAGGAAAATGTTTTGAGCCGTATTTCAAGAAAGCAGTAATTAATGGGATAGAGAGAGAATATCTGAGAGATACTGGAGCTGGTATAGATCTGTGTAATAGTACTTGGATTGATACTAATGACTTATTAGGGGAAACTGTATGGGTGAAACAGCCTTTGGACACAGAATGTAAATGTTTACCTTTGGCGAAAGTCACCATTGAAGGTGATTTTGGTGTGGTCACCACAAAGGCAGCGGTTACTCCGGTAGAGTTAGATAAAGAGTACTATTTGTTAGGGAATAAAACTGCACAGTTGATTGAGGAAATTAAGGAACCACCGGTTCTCTTGAATGTTGTGGAGACTCGTAGTCAGGCGCATGCGCGCAGGAGTTTAGAAAGAGAGTGCAGAAGACTTTGATTCCAGATTGGAAGAAGAGAAAGAGATAGAAATTGAAATGGTTGTGAATAATGAGCTTTCGGAAGAAAGGAAATTAACTAGTAATACAGAGGAGGCCATTAAAATTCCAGACATCAGTTTAGAGGAAAGGGCTATCCTTGCGGATGTTTCGCCAGCAGAATTCTCGGAAGCACAAGCAACAGAAACTCATGATAATGTTCAACACCAAACAAAATTTATTATATCGCATACTGAAGGAACACAAGATCTGCAGAATTCGATATTCGAAAAACCCACTTCTATCAAGACGTTTTCTTCTGAGAAATTGCTTCCAAATAACCTTGCTGTAAAAATGATGTTCAATTATAATGCTGAATCAAATGCATATGCTATATGGCGTGCAATGTATAAGGAGACATTACCAGCTATTGTCGAGTTTTCTTTGGATGAACTGACAAATCATAAAGTCAGGAAAAAGAAATTGGGACCTCATTCAAATATAGTTGTAAATGTTGAAGAGTGTTCTGTCTCAGTGATTGATTATTCGAGATCAAATCTACGGACAGCAGGAACTTTAGCATATGAAGTATATGGAGGAGCCAATCCTTTTTATTCTGTGAATTGTGATTTGAAAAATGATTTTTGTAGCGTTTTGGAATTATATTTTTATAGATTTAGATTTGTTTGCATAGTGTGTTTCATTTTCAAAATGGTTAGAATCAAATGTTTAAGTATCAAATGTTTTGTAAACTGAAAAGGTACTTTGTGTAAAATTTGAAGAAATATGCTTTTTATAAGGCACACTTTAGGAGTAGTTTAAATTATTTTTGTTCTATTTGTGTGGTTATGTTATCTTAAATTAAGTGCAGGGTAATGTAACTGGCTTCTCTATTATCACTTAAATGGTTACCACTTGTGTTTTGAAAGCAGTGAAATGTATTTAGAATTTTTCCTTTCATAGTCAAGAAAAATTTCTTTATGAGGGGAGGAGCTGTGATAAGGTTACATAAAAGAAGAAGAGACTGAAGATTTATATGGACAAGGATGTCTCGTGAGAATAAGCTGAAAATTATTATTTTTTTTAACTTACAAACACGTTTTCAATAGTTGTTATAATAGTCTTTATTAAATTAATTAAATCGTTGGCAATGTTAAAAACGCAAGCTCGAGAGCCACGAATTGCTTTCGCACGTAAAATGTATAGAATTTGATTTTTGGTGAGAGATAGGTTTTTCTCTGCAGAATTGTATGTAGCCATTTTTTTTTTGCGTTCAATAAAATTTTTATGCTGTGTTTTGTTTTGAACCTGATGTCACAACCCAGGTTTTGCATAGCGGTTTCGGCCACTACACCACAGCACCAATACATCAGGCATTCATTAAAATGGAACTTTTATGCAATTAGAATCTGAGATTTTGTTTTTGAAAACGTGTTTATAGGTTTCAAATTAAAACTAACAACAATAATACAAAATCTGGTGTGGACACCACATTACTTCTTTGCATGTCTATTAATTATATACAAATTTTGCTGCACTTCATTTAAACTTATTTCCTCGAATTATTCTAACTTAAATTCCTCTTTAGATTTTTCAGTGTTCAATCAACTTCCATAAAATAATGCCCTAATTCTACAAAAATATGTAATGTAATTCTGTAAAGATACTTGATGCTTTTAATTAGATATAACATTCATTAAATACGTTTTTATTTAAAATCAATTAGATTAATATGTAAACAAAAATACTGTTCTTAAGATCTGCATCTATTGCTCTTAACTACTTTAGTTTGTTCATTAATAACTGACGGATTAAATATGAAAGAATAATATCTCATGTTTTCCCGAATGGCAACAGACTCGAATGTAAAGTGAAATAATTCTATAAAAGCATTCAGTGTAATTCTATAAAAAAATGCATGATGTAATTTTACAAAGATATTTAATGTTTTTAGTTAGATACATCATGATTTCAATGCATTTTTATTTAAATCAATCAGATTGAAAAGTTAAAAGGAAGAATATTCTTAAGACCTGCATCTGTTGCTTTTAAATACATTTTGTTAATTACTAACTGACAGATTAAGTATGAAAGAATTATATTTTACATTCGTCCGAATTGTAACAAAATCGAAGGAAAGGTTCCATTATTCCTAACATAGTATTCTTTGGTTAAGACTTACTATATTATTACATCTTTCGTTTGCCTAGTTAAGGCCAAGTAAACTATTGATGCTCCCCATCTAAGGAACCAGTTATGTCGTTAATAAATAAAACAAATATCTGCGACGCTTTTATCAAGAGATGATTTGTAAGTGCTATATTTTTTACCACGATATTTTCTACAATGATGTTTTAAAATACTGCGAATTTTTTTTTAACCTTTTTTTTTTCTTGCGATGTTTTCTCCTTACTTCATTCCCTCTCGCGATGTTTTATTCGATGATGTTTTCCCCTTGCATTGTTTTCTCCACGATGTTTTCGGCGGATACCTAAATTTTAATCTTTTAAAGTATTTATCTTTTTATTTGTATAGTTGATGTATTTATTTTGATCTGATTAAATTCATTTTCATTGCAGTAAACTAACAGCTAAGAATAATAATACTTATGATTACAGTAAAGTCTCTGTTATGAGAAGAATTCGTTATTCGAACTCATTAAAACGAATTAGATTGTTCACAGAAGAAAAGAAAAAAAAAATGAACACTATTTTGGGTTTTCTTGATAGAAAAGGTGCCTTTGACAATGCGTGGTGGTCTTTTATCCTTTTAAAAAGTGGAACTTCCAGCGAATATTTTTTCACTTGTTGTTGACTTTTTAAATGATAGGTCGGCCAAATTGCAACTAGCTCGGCTTTCGCAATTCCTCGCCTCGAAAGGGGCTGTCCTCAAAACTCAGTTTCTGGACCTACTTTTTGGAATATTGTTATTAATGATGTCCTCTCAAAACTTAAAAATCTTGCCTTTTGCGATACTATAGCCTTTGCGGATGATTTCTTGGTTTGTTTCTTGGAGTAGAGATCTTCCTGCTACTTTTGTTAGCATAAGTATTATTATCAGATTTTGAATCTCCCCTCCGATAGGTCAAAAAGTTTTAAACTGGACTTTAATCCTAATAAAACCAGAGTCGTGATTATTAAAAAGCGAAACATTTGTTGTAATGCATTTCAGCTATTTCTCGACGGAATTTCATCGGCTGTGGCATCATCATCGACGGCATTTCATCGGCAAATGAAATATTTTGAGATTTCTTTGACAGTAAATTTTCTTAGAAGCGACATTTAACTTACGTATCAGAGTAATGTTATAAATTACAGCGTGAATTATGTCGAATTGCACGCAACACGTAGAGTATTAATTTCAACGTACGTTCGCTCACCTGTAAGTAAGAAATTGAACCTTCGTAATGTACGTCTCAAGAGTTTGGAGTATGGCTTAGAAGGAAGAAAAAATATTCATTAGAAAAAAATAGTCTGCGAAGCATTAAAAGACGGATACTCCTGCGAATCATTTTGTAGATACAGTACTATGAGTTCGTTTATGCAGTTTCTGATTTCCCTCCATTCGACATTGCCGTTCTTCATAATATTGCCTTTAGGGAAAATTTCTCTGCTTTTACTGTCTCTAGTTATGAGTGTGTTTTAACTCCATCTGTTCTTCTTCATTCCTCAGAAAGAAACGCTGTTAGCATTATTCAAGTTAGCAATAAAATCGCAGATGATTTCTTTGTAACTAGCTATACTGATGGCAGTAAAATTAATGACAAAGTTGGTTTCGCATTTGTTGTCTTCAGAAGTAGTCTCGAATTCGAGCACCTTCACTTTATAATTCGAGACGATTCCATGGTTTTTATAGCTGAACTTTTGTATTTAAATTTTCCCATCAAATGAAACACTGAAAAAATTGTGCTCTTTCAGACTATTTCATTTGTACCGATTCTCTTTCATCTTTGGAGATCCTAAAATGTATTCTTTCTTCTAATAAAATAATCGTCGAGATTCGAAGGCAACTTAAAAACCTAAAAGATAAAAACATTTCGGTTGCTTTTACATTTGTTCGTGGACATACAGGTGTTGCTGGAAATGAACGGGCCGAATTTTTTGCAAAGACTGCTACCAAGCGCGAAATTGATATTTTTGTCAATATCCTTAAATACGTTTATAAGAAGGTTATGAATTAAAGTATTATATTGGAGTAGTGGAATCATGAATACCATTAGTTCAAATAAACGGCTTAACTAAGAAGTTTTTCTCTTCCATCAAAATGAGATTGTCATTTCATCATTTTTTTACAAGTTATAAAATGACCCAATTCCTTACTGGCCACAGAAACTTTAAAAGATACTTAAGCAGATTTAAGTTGGGTAAAGAGATTTTTCACGATTGAAGCGTCGGTTGCTAGGAAAATGTTGAACATGGTCTCTCATCTGTGTTCCACATCTGACAGTGAAAGAAAGATCTTAAAACTGATACTTAAAATTATTAATTGGCTTCTTGATTTTCGTCAGTTTATTTCCGAAAGAAGTGCGTTTAACTATTTTTTTAAATTATTGTAATCCTTCATAAGTTTTTTTAAACATTTCATTTACATTTCTTTTACATTGTTCATTTTTCTGTATTTAGTTTCCTACTTATTTCTGCAAGCCCCATGTGATACTTTCTGGTACAAGGGGAATTGTTTGAGTGATTAATAAAAACAAGTAATGTAAATAAAAATTAATAAGTCAATACCTACTTAGTTCAACAAAGAAAAATTTTATTTTAGTTACATTTCATTAAAATTTTTTCGTTTCTAATTTATGAAATTTATGGTGGTCTATAATTTCTTATTCTATCCATCTCTTGTAATGCTTCATTATTGCAAGAAACCTTTCCAGTGAGTTTCGAGCAGTCCAGTTCTTCAGATAATATGCCATCTAATGATTTCACATGACTCAAGGCGATATATGCTTGACCTGCTGCAAAGAGTTTTCGTCCTAGGTATATTACTGTATAATCTACAGTGCTATTTATTTATTTCAATAAGCAAGGGACATTTTAAAGGGTTATATTTTAAACATATAATACTATCATGTTAACATATGAGGAGAATTTTCGATACATAATGGGACATTACATCTGCTTCATCCAACTCTATAAAACTACAATTCTTTAATTCCATACACTTTAAAAATCTTTAGAATTCTGTCGAACTGTTGCCACTTATTTTGCACGATGTATGTCCACGAACAAACATAAAAGCAACTGAAATGTTTTTATCTGTTAGGTTTTTAAGTTGCCTTCGAATCTCGACGATTATGTTATTAGAAGAAGGAAAAGGCACCATCTTCGTGCGTTACAATGGCACCATCAACTTGCGGTGAAACTAAAAGCGTAGAATATAATTCAAGTCAAAAAAACCTAAAATAAGCAGTGCTGGATAGCACGTAAGTTAAGCGTTAACAGGTTGACTCACAAAAACCTAACAGGCGTGATGATAATCCGAAATGGCCAAGAGGCTTTCTAGCGGCACAGCGAAACAACAACGAAACGTGTGCTAGCTAGCGAAAACACGCTCTAAACAAACTCAGAGATTCACCATTTAAAAACGCACTTCACTTTAAATTTTTATCCTGGAGAGAATATGTGAGGGGAAGTTGAGAAGTTATGTAAAGGTATCAAACTAATATAAATTTGCTATGAAAAATAAGGGAAACCCTACAAGACGTCTTCCAGTTTATAGTTTTGCATTCCACCTAACCGAGTGGTCGACAAACTTATTCGCCAAAGAGCCAAATATGAACATTACAAGAATTTAAAAAAAAAAAAAATTGGGAGACAAATCTGCTTGTTTAGTAAACTTTTATTATACTAAATAAAACTGAATTTAATACTTAATAAATATTTATTAATGCGAACAATGTGCTTGCATCTCCTTGGAAAGTTTGAGTAAGTCGTATATTGTTGTTTTTAATTTTAAGCATGATTCCAAGTTCTCATCAATAAGATGACTTCTCAGTTTACTCTTGATAATGTTCATGCTTGAAAAAAATTGTTCGCATATAGATGTAGAACCGAAAAGGGGAAGAACAGCAAATGCGAGCTTTTTCAGCTGATCGTAAGTCAGGAATACTGTTCCAAGCGTTGAAAATGATCATGTCTTCCTTCTTCAGGTCATTCAAAGCAGACCACTTGTGTTGTGAACTAAGATCACATTTTTTCTTCTCCAATATTTCCAATTCAACACAAAGAATTTCGAATTTAGAGCGCCATATCTCCTTATTTTTTAAATCCAGCAATTGTATTTCAAAGCTACACCAATGTCAATTTCAAAAGGAGAAAATTTCAACTCGGTTATCGTAGCATTAAGAGGATTTTTGACAAATGCTAAAGTTGCTCTGCTGTTTTTAAATTCCTGAAACCTGCTGAGAAATGCTTCCCTCATATTTAAAATTATTGTTTTAAAATGGTGTTTATCGGTAGAGGAATTATTTTCTTGGGATGCTTCAACAGGCTCGAAAAGTGAAACAATGTTTGCCTTTCAAAATCCTTGCAAACATAGATAATTTTTTTCCGAATGTTATTACTTCTTCTAACATCGAAAAAATTAAGTTTCTTTCCCTTGTAGTTTACGATTAAGCTGATTTAGATGAGACGTAACGTCTACCATGAAATAAAAGTTTTGGATCCACTGATAGTCTGTTAGTTCTGGATAGTGAACGCCCTTCTCAAGGAGAAATGCTTTAATTTCCGGAAAAAGGGACGCGAAAAGTTTTAAAACGTTCCCTCTTGATAACCAATGTACCTTGTTATGAAGAAGCGTACTCACTCTCCATTTCAAATAAAAATTCTTTGAATTGACGATGATTAAGAGCTTTAGCTAAAATGGAGTTGATAATGGTAATCACTAATTCCATAACTTTACATATTTCTTCCAGAAATGTTTGCGCACACAGCGCTTCTTGGTGAACGATACAATGGTAAACAAGTAATGGTCTCGTGATTATTTTTTTCTTTCGAAATAGCAACAACCCCTTTTCTTACGCCGGTCATACTTTTGGTCCCATCTGTTGAAATCAACACAATTTTATCGAGGGGAATATGATGCTTATCCATACACTCAATTACAGCATCGGCGAAATCTTCTCCACGCGTCTGACTTTCGAGTGGCAATAATCCTAAAAGTTTTTCTTTAGGGCCTGAATGAGACATAAATCTTAAAAAAAGGGAAACTTGCGCTGTATCATTTATACCACAAGACTCTTCAACTACTATTGATAAAGCCGAAACCAATTTCAGATCTTCGATATTGCTGGGTGGTTATATTCGAACACATTTTAATTGTTCTATCTTTAATGGTTTTGGCAAACAATGGTAACTCTTTTAATTCTTTTCAGAATATCTGCTTTGTTCTTAAAATCCCGAAATAGCTCTTCGGATGCATTTATAAAACAATTTTTTTATGTATTCGCCGTCTGTGTACGGTTTTCCTCTCTTAGCAATCTCTTGGCTACAAACAAAACTTGCCATATTAATATTGCTGGAAGACTGCATCCAGTTATTAAACACAAAAGTTGACCACTCTTGACTCGTCTGAAGTTCCTCAACTGCTCTCTTCCTTGCATCACCGGTAGGATATTTAGTACTAAATGACGCATGCTTTCTTCTAAAGTGTCTCCTAAATTTGACTTCTTGTTATGCGTGAATTTCTCCTTACAAATAAGACATGTCGGAAGTCCATTCAAGTTTTGAATAAACGCAAAATTCTAGGTCCACTCAACTTTCAATTCGCGGTTTTCATCTTCCGTTTTCTTTGCTTTTTTTTTTTTTTTTTTTTTTTTTTTGGTAGCCATGTTAATTGGGGTGCCTATAAAAATATTCCAAATATATTTTTTTTTAAAGCCACCAGTACAGAATTATTATCATTATTAAATTGATGAATATAAAAATTAAAAAAATATAATTTTATTAATATATGTAACTGCACTAAAAAGAAAGAAATAATTTTTTCCATCATCAGAATAACAAAACTTTTAATATGACCAAAAATGGAAGAAAACTTTCAACATTTGGACAAATAGAAATTATCGAAAAATTGATTACAAATTTTGTACTGGAACCACAAACATACATAGCAGGTGTAATAAAATCGTATAAAAATTAGCTGTAAGATGTGTAGCTAGATTAAAAAATAACAACTTTTTAATAAGACAGGATAACGGCAGACACGGTAGATAAAACAAAACTGTTTACACTGCAACTGCTGCTCTGTGATGCCAATTTGTGCCTTCACTACTTTATAAAAAGCATGCACGCGCATGCCGGTAGCTTGTACATGGTTTATGTTTACGTTTACGAAAACTAATAAAATTAAACTCGATGTTCGTTACGTATTGTTTTAACAATATAAAATTTTAATTACCTATCTATCTTTTTACTCAAACAAAAAATTATACATGTTCTCGATTTATAGAGGAATTTTAATTTATCAAAAAAAGATGTAGTTTTTTTCTTACCAAGTTTTTTTTAAATGAAAATATTATTGCGCCTTCCATGGATATTTGTACCAGAGCCGCACTTAAGGAGCCAAAGAGCCACATGCGGCTCTGAAGCTGCACTTTGCCGACCACTGACCTAACCTAATTTGCATGGATATTTATTATTCCAGACGTGTTTTGTTTCATTTAGTTTGCTTCAGTCTTTCGGTCTGGGCAAAAATTTTTTATTTTGTGAGCATGTATTTTTTTATTATGTCTTTTAAATGAATAAAATACAATTAAGGAAAAGGTTTTTCATACAATAAGCTTTTATTTAAAATAGGTATGATAATTAATGCACTAAAAGAAGAAAAATAATTTATCGTATAATAAGAATAATAGATTAAATAATTTTAATTATAGAATTCATCTACAATTTTATATTGCGAATAATAAAAGCGTAAGGCTTACGTGATAAATTAAAAAAGATAATGGCTTATACGTCTGGTAATACAAATAGATTAATAGAAAATTAAGAAAGATAAGGGCTTATATATTGATGCAATTCAATTAATAGATTTCGTAATTTGGGGACAGCGCGCTTTTATCAGTTTTACTATGACAAATTTCGTCATTAAGTGCCTCAAAATGGCAAATTCAAAAACAATTTATCTGCGAGAAACGCTTTATTTTCCCATCTACTTCAGACTACAACACATTAAAAAAATATCCCATAATATTTTTTTTATCGTTCTTATTTAAAAAAAGAAAATTTTTTATTTATAATCTGTGAACATTTCAAAACTTTATATAAGATACATTTTTAGATGTTGAAATTTTAAAATTATAACCATTAAATCGTCTTAAAAAACGAACAATTTTTCAAAATTCGCCCAAAATTCAGAAATTAAATATCAAGTTTCCTACAAGGTCTCACTAAAAGACTTTTCTCTGCTTTATTCGATGGCGCAAACATAAATTCTGATGTACTTGTTCATGAAACGAAAATATGTGCGAACAATTGTTTAAACATTAAATAAAATAAATCGAATTTTGAAAAACAAAATCGCTTCACCAGACTGCAGCATATGTACAAAATTTGAACTCACTCGATAGCTTATCAGGAAGTAAATTGAAAATCGATGACAAAATTGCACTCACTGTGAAACACCTCGAGTGAACTAAAAGCTTATAAGAAGGAACTATACTTTCAAATGAAGACAAATAAAAAATTTGAATTTTGAAAAACAAAACAAAGTGAAATAAGACTATAAAGAAAATCTGAAGGATTTCAGATTTTAAATTACGTCCAATGTGACTTTTTTTAACATCATTGTTTGAAATTAATCAGTTTCTTGACTTATTTAATAACTTCGGATGAATGGTAATATATTTAGAAGAGAAAACCTTTTTAATTCACAACGAACTTTTTTATTTAGCATTCTAAACATAACAAAAAGAATAACATTCCATGCGTTATCACGCTCAAAGTAATATACAAAACAACATCACTGTTGCCACAAAAATCTGCACTATAATGAACATATTAAATTATTGTGTATTAACAGAGTTCGTGCACGTTCCTGAACATCCTCCCACCTTGCAAATTTTAGGAAATTGCAACGTATTCTCTACTCAGTTCAAAGATTCAGTCGATGAGGAACTTTTACTTGTCTTCCGGCCCCAGTGGTTATGAGTCTGCCTATTTTAGGGGACTCAGTGAGAGGCTCAACTATCCTTGAGGTATCAATCTGACCATCTAGAGCTGTTGGTAGTTGGGGGGAACTTCTAAGATCCGCATCTTGATCTGGATTTAACGAGACTTGAGGCTGAGGTAGCTCTGAGGGACGAGTCACTTCTAAAGGATACAGGTTTTGGACGGGTCTTATTTTTTCTCCGTCAGCCATTTTTACTTTTGCCACTCATACATGACCATCTGTACCTGGAAATACTTGGACAACAAGTCCCAGTGGCCAGTTAATGCGCTTTTCCGGAGTTCCAATCAGCACAACATCACCCACCTCTAAAGTGTCTCCTTTTCGTTCTCCTCTATGGACTAGCATGGCTAGGTACTCATTTCTGAATCTCGAGCCTAAATCAATCCGAAGATTTTGTAAATACCGCAAGCGAGATTTAAAACTTTTGCTGTCTTTAGTATCCAGATCCTTTACATCATGATGAGGGATTCCTTGTATAAAATATGCAGGTGTCAATGGCTTTAAATCCGCAGTCCCGTCTTCTAAGTAATTTAAGGCTCGTGAATTCATTGTTGCTTCACAGTCTCATAGTATAGTTTCCAGCTCAATGTAACTGACCGTTTTAGAGCCCAAAACTAGTCTTAAAAGATCTTTTACCATCCGTACCAACCTCTCCCAAAATACTCTTCACCAGGCAGCGGTTGGAGGATTAAACTTCCATTTAATCTTCTCAATTGTTGAGAACTCCATTATTTTTTCCCAATCAAGTTCGTTTAGTGCATTATTCGTTCCTACAAAGTTGGTACCATTGTTAGTATATAAGATGCTTATTCTACCCCTTCTTGCAATGAATCTTCGGAGTGCCATTATAAATGAATCTGCTGATAAAGATTTCGTCAATTCAAAGTGCACAGCACGATAGATCGCACAAGTATAAATCACAATCCATGCTTTTTCGCCAGACAATGCATACAATGGGCCAGCCAAATCGATGCCAGTGACCTCAAAAGCTCCAGCATATTTAATGCGGTCATTTGGTAAGGGTACGGTTGAAGAGATTTGCCTTTGAATCTTTTACAAATAACACACTTTGAACAAATTCTCGGAACAGCTTTAGTATAGCCCACCTTCAAAGTTTGGCGAATTTGGTTTGGCGCCAAAGCACATGAAATACGTTGTTTTGAAAAATGGTTGCCGTCCAGATTTTCGACGAAACTCCGTGTTTCAAAAAATGGCAGTCATCTTGATTTCACGAGAAATCGTGGATAATAGAAATAAGTTTACGACTATTATACACGATTTTAAGAGAAAGAAATATTAAGAAATGATTAATAAAAATGATTAAGATTAAAAAGATGTAATTTTAAAAACAATACCGGAAACCTTTAGCTATTTCACCTTTAATAAATAATTTGGTGTGACGTCACAATGTATTCTCCATGCTACGCGTAATTTCTATTTTCTCTTTAAAAAAATAATGAATTGTTTATTATTGTAAATTAACATCAAATTCTTTAAATTTACATTTCTGAGCTTAGGCGCAACTGAAAATAAGTATAATAAATTGTTTATATTTAAAATTATCATGATACAGTAAGCAAATTCTACCAGTTATTACAACGATAAAGAACGTCGCAGTCTCTCATACTTGTATTTCACACAGCTTCAGTATTTTAAAAGATTGTTAAGCTTTAGCATTTATACAAATAAAAATTTTTTTTTAAATTAATACTCTGGAACATATCAATTTTATCATATTTACAAATTAACGTTTTGCTACGTAACAACATAATCCCTTATATACCAGGAAGTAGACAATTTTCATTATTTTCTAAAAATTTTAAACTTCACATTAATGAAAAACAGGTTCTTAAATTCCTAAATCACATTATATTCTCTGTAGGCAGGCATACTAGAATTCTACACATAAATAAATAAAAAATTTAATTTCTCGCAATGAAAGAAAATATTATAAGAAAATAAATACTACAAATTAGGAACACTAAGCAATGCTTCACATACACACACACATACAGTGTCTCACAAAAGCGATGGGACACTTGTGCTTAAAAAAGGAAACTAGTGAAATAAATTTAAAAAAAAACATGTAAAATATTTTGTGGGTGTGTTTCATACTTAAATTTAGTAACAATTATTACATAACATACATTTTCCCAAAATATTGAAATATCAATTTAATAAAAATACAATTGTTTAGAACGGAGCAAAAAATGGCTCACATAAGTGATGGGACACTTACTTTTCCATCAAATAGTATTTATCCAAAAATTTTTCTTCATAAAAGGTTTTAATATATATATAATTCTGATTTAAAATGTATTTCCCCGTGCAATGCAGCGCGAGACAAATTTTAAGTGAAATCTACGCCGGAAACGTAAGAATATATTGGCACGTGCATTTAACTTTGAGTAAATGGATATCTCGGAAATTTGTATTGAAATTGAATAAATCTGTCTACTATATTAGCTGTAACCGTAATTTCATCCTCTTGTTTACATTGCGTTTGGCAAATTGTATGGGTTACCACATCAAATCATTATCGCCGCTCTTGGCGATATTTGTTTAGTTAAAATTCCGGGTGGGCTATACTAAAGCTGTGCCAAATTCTCTTCACAAGACGTCTTACACCGACAATCCAATAATCTTCTCGCAAGTCGCAGATCAAGGTCCCTGTACCTGCATGCTGCAGTCGCCGATGTTTCTGTTCTATTAGGCGATGAACTAGTGCATGGTTCCCTGGCAATAGAATATGACACTTAAAGTTTTCTTTTTCGTCACTTAAAATTAGTTTGGTTCTTACTCGAAGAAGTCCAAAGTCATCCTTAAATATAATCATCCCTTTCAAATTCTTTCCATCAGTATTCCGAAAGTTTTCGGCTTGGATTAAATATAAAAACCTTTTCTCTGCAAAACTCACTTCTTCTGAGGTTAATTCCTTATTAAATTTTTCATTTTTTCTATGACGACTGTTGTTAAGAAATCTAAAGATCCAAGCTAATACTCTCACATTTTTATAATATCCAGAAAATCGAGTGAATGTTTCTGTAAAGTTTGGGGTTCTACAGGAAACGCTAGAAACCACATTTTTACTTTTTTCTGAATTAAGTGTACTTTCATCAGTTTCTAGTTCTGACTCGTTAGAGAGAGGCCATTTATCCGGCTCTTGTTTAAGCCAATACGGCCCCTCCCACCATCTGCTCTGTAGCAACATTTTGGCATCGCACCCTCTAGAGGGGAGATCAGCTGGATTGCTTAAGCTTGGTACATAATGCCAGTCGTCCGGATTTGTGCATCTCCTTATTTCAGCTACACGATTGGCCACAAAAACAATCCAGTGGGAGTCTTTTTTTATCCATGTCAGAACTACAGACGAGTCGCTCCAAAAGTACACTTGACACTTTGTCAATTTAAGAGCGTCAATGACTTGACGGTACAGCCGACTAGCTATAAGTGCTCCAAGCAATTCTAATCTGGGAATAGTTACTTCTTTGGCAGGCGCTACTCTTGATTTACATAATACCAATTATACTGAAGTTTTGCCCTCAAAATATGCATGTAAGAAAATGCATTCTGCATAAGATACCTTACTAGCATCACTAAAACAATGTAGAGAGATAGAGCAGTCATCGAAGTGTCCAATCACAAGTCTTCTTGAAATTTTACAATAATTCAAGAAGTTTAGTCTTTTGAACCAAGCCTGAAATTCTCTTTCTATAATACCTTGTGGAAACTTTTCATCCCAGGTAAGTTTCATCTTCCATGTTTTTTTGCAGAATGAGTTTTGGAATTAACGTGGTTGGACTTGTAAATCCGATGGAATCGAATATCCTCTGTGAGACTGACAAAAGAGATCGTTTCGTGTGGGCACTCTCCAAAAATGTCAAAGGGGTTAAATTGCAATAGATTTCATCATTCTCGGTGTCCCATGAGAGTCCCAGAATTGGAATGACCTTCTGATAGGAAGTCATGCTTCTATCTTTGAATGGTGCAGCAGTCCACCTAAGGTCAAAACCTCCTGAAGACATTACAGTTTGGGACTCTTCTTTGAACTTGACTACTTCTTCTTCGGTTTCGAAACTAGCTATACAATTGTCGACATAAAAGGATTTCTTCAATCTAAGTGCCGTTCTTCTTAAATCTTGTGGAGCATTATCCAAATGGTAAGAAATCGTTGCTCACAACAGGAATGGACTTGAAGAAATGCCGAAAACGACACGACAGTGTTTGTAGGTAACAATTTCGGTTTTGTTTGAATCTTTCCATCACAGGAATTTCAAAAAGTCTCTGTCTCTGACACACAAACTGATTTGTAAGAAAGCTTTCCTTATATCGGCAGTAACACCAATTGCATGTTGCCGGAATTGTATCAAACGTTTGGAAAGCATTTCTGTTAAATTCGGTCCCTTTTCGAGGCAAGCATTTAAGGCATTCCCATTTTCATCGTTCAGTGATGATTCGAATACAGGTCGCACTTTCGCAATCAGACTGGAATCCTTGATTACTGCTTGATGAGACAAATAGTGACCAGTATCACTATTATTCGGAGCTATTTCAATTATACCTTCTTCATGCCAGCCTTTAATAATACCATCATATTCTTCGAAAATCCCATCTTCTGCAGTCTTCGTGTATTGGCGAAAAGTCTTTTTTCCGCTTTATCTTTATCTCCAAGAATCCGATGGCTATCCTTCCAAAGCAAGCAGACTTCATACCTATTGCCCTCGATTACTTGTTCTGTTCTCTAGGAAAAATTTGATTGTTTCAGTGTCTAAATTCTCCTTAGTCTTCACTTTCGCCGGATCTTTTATGCCAATTGTCTCTAAATTCCATAGTTCTGTGAGATCCAAATAACAAAGTCCGATGGTATCAAGCAAGATATTATGACTTTGCACTGGACCTTGTAGGGTTCAACTCAATTTTGTTTCAATGGCAATAAGGTTTTTGTCAATTGGAATGATATTATTCGTCATCAACAAGTCGGCACCTATTAACAATCGATATCTGGTGTATCTCTGCCAGAATCACTGATTTTGATTTTATGTTCTCGAAAGGAGGAACATATCTGTTTGAGTTTCACTCTAGGAATATATCCACAAATTTTGTCTTTATCTAAAACCGATAATTCGTATTTGAGTTTATTTTCCTTTCCTTATATTTCGATATCAAAAATACCATGGACCTGAGATTCAGTTTCAACTCCACCAAACAAATTGTGGCTCAAAGTCTCTTGATCTAATGGGACTAAATCTAGTCTCTTTATTATGTCTTTCCGTAAGTAAGATCTTTGTGACCCACTGTCAAAAAGCGTTCTCACAAGCTCTTTTTTTTTTTTATTATGGACAATCTTCACCATAATAGCTTGGAGAAGAGTTGTTTGCAGTTTTTGGTTAGACAATAAAGTCTCACTCGTTTCGTTAGCTGCTTTAGGTGCTTTCTTTTTTGAACTTCTAGAACCTTTTAGTTCTCTGCACGTCACCGTTACATGACGTTTGTTGCAAACTAGGCATTTCACAGAACTTTTATACTTTTCGGCAGCATGCCCAATTTTTAGACAGTTGAAACAAGATTTTTTCTTTCTTAGTAAATTTTTCTTATCTTCCAATGAAAGGCTGTGCAGCTTAAAGCACTCATAAGAATTATGTGTTTCCTTGTCACACCAAACACAAGAATTAAGTTGTTTCTTCTTTGAATCTCCTGCATAAATACAAGTTGCTGTTGCTGGAACCGAATCAAATTTGTCTGAAGCAGAAAAACTTGTACGGGCCAACTGAAGACGCTCTTCACTTTCAACTTCAATTCGGGGAAAATGCAATAAATTTTCCAAATTTTCGTGTGTGCAACACTTTCCCTAAGCTGGCGAGATCGCTCCCATGACCTCAAAATTTCTTTAGGTTGTGAAGACTCTACAAGGGGATACAGCATAGCTGCATAAATCTCACTTTTTACCCCCAACGTCTCCAAAGCTCTGAGTTGCGTCTCTAACTTATAAGTTGGATAGAGTCATATTTCCTTTTTTGCTAGCTTGAGCCAAAACCAACTTTTTTGCTAGCCAATAATTCGCGAACATAGATTTCTACCAGTAATTCGTCTCGTGCAAAACGAGATTTTAGCTGCTGGATAGCTTCTTTATAATTCGCGCCTGAGGGAGAATAACTATCTATGAGCTCTCTCGCTGCGGATCCAACGACCGTTGCCTGCAATAGGTACTGAAATTTATCATCGTCATCTATATTTACATCCTCGTTGATCTTCTTAAACTGTCCCCAAAATCCTAACCAATTTCGGGTCTCTCCATTGAATTTTTGAAGTTCCAACTTTGGTAATTTAAAGTTCCTTTTCGTGGAATTTTCTACAATTCTAGGTGTAATTACAGGAGTGGAATTCACCCTTTTGTTTTTATACTGATATATTTATCACGATATGTTTCATTAGCCTCAAAATCAGCCAAATATTCACTATCGTTTTCACTTTTCAACAAAAGTTCGGAAATTTGGGATTGAACTTCATCTAATCTGTTGAATTTCCCTTCCAACTGTGAGTTCAATACTTGGAGTTGATTAACCTCCACGTCAGGCTTTAGAATTTCAGCATCTAAAGCACTGGCAGTAATCGTAAACGATTGCCTTAGAGGCTTACGCTTTCGTAATAAAAATTCCATGATTTTAAATTCAATACGTCCAATATAATCAGATAATAAAGGATATAATCAAATAAATCATGGTACTACTTTGGTAGACGGTTGCACGGATTTTTGGCGATTTACATTGGCGCAATTGTTGGCGCGCTTTTTACAGTTGTCAGCCATCTTGAAAAATGCTGTTTTTACGTATTTCACGCATAGTAAAGTATTCGAAACTTTAAAAAAATAAATATCGTTAAAAATAATGGATTAATTTTTTGTTGAAAACGTTGTTTTTTTTAAGATGGCTGGCAAATGTAAATAAAGAGATTTACGGTGCTACTTTGGTAGACGGTTGCACGGATTTTTAGCGATTTACGTTGGCACAATTGTTGGCGCGAATTTTACAATCGTCAGCCATCTTGAAAAACGCTGTTTTTACGCATAGTAAAGTATTCGAAAATTAAAAAATAAATAAATAAATATCGTTAAAAGTAATGGATTAATTTTTTGTTGAAAATGTCTTTTTTTAAGATGGCAGGCAAGTGTAAATAAATACATTTACTATGAGTATAAAGTACTAAAGTAAGGCTATTATTACTTTCATATAGCAAAAAAGAGAATAAAAACACCGCTATAAAAACATTGTGCCAACGTTTAATTAGATTAAAATATTACTGAAATTGAATATCGAATTAAAAACCATCCTACCAACATTTAAAAGAATTAGAATATTATTAAATTCAAATACTTTAAAATACGTTACATAAAATATAATTAACATTAAAACATATGTGACAATAATTATCTCAGCAATTTTTGAAAATAGTGTATTAATTTTTTTAACAAAAATTGAAGTATACAATTATAAAATTTAAAAAAAAATATGTACTTACATTTTTTTGAATAATTTAATCTCTTGTTTATTGATAAGTACCACAAAAAAAATCGAAATCGTAATTGAATCGGATCTTTTAACCATCTTCATCTGTTATCCAAATATCTCGCACTTCATTGAAGAAGCAATTAGCGAGGTTTCCTCCAAAATTTCCTCTGACGCTATTAACAATTTATAAATAAATCTTTGATTAGGAAAGACAGGTTGGCCAAAATAAAGTCTCAAAGGGCAATTTTTTTTATTCCAATACCAATAATTCTTGGTAATTACCAATAACAACATTCGTCATCGAAACGGAGATATCCATTCCATTTGAAATCCGAGGAATTCGAAGAGATGAATAATAAAATTTTAAAATGGCGCGGTAATGCACAAATATTCAGTAACCAATCAGGGAGCTGATTACATCACGCATAGAATTACAATTATTTAAATAATCATTCATAATAAAATAATTTTTAAAACAAATGCGAAATTAAATTTTATTTAAATATTTAACAGCCATAAATAATGTTTAAAACATTAGATTAAATATATAGATATTTATAAAACCAATTATTTTTTAAGTAAGGTGACGTCATTGATTACATCATCCACAACATAAAATTATGTAAAATATTATAAACAACAAAATTTTTATTTCAAATAAAAATGTAAAATTAAATTGATTTTTAATATTTAGAAGCCATAAATAATATTTAAAACACGGAAGTTATGCATAATAAAACGCATTATGTTTTTAATAAAATGACAACAAAGTATCGGTTACCATAAATAACTCATCCAGCAATGGGTTTACCATAAGTTGTATTACTCGCCAAAAGGCAAATCACCAAAAAGTCGCCAAAATCCGTGCAACCGTCTACCAAAGTAGCACCAGATTTACTAAGTGTATAAAATGCTAAAGTAAGGTTAAATTATTACTTTCATATAATAGAATAAAAACACCGCTATAAAAACATTGCGCCAACATTTAATTGGAGTAAAATATTACTTTAATTGAATATTGAATTAAAAACATTAACCAATGTTTAAAAGAATTAAATTTTTCAATTACTTAAATTCAAATCCTTTAAAATAAGTTTTATAGGATATAATTATTTAACATTAAAACATATGTGGCAATAAATATCTCAGGAATTTTTAAAAAAAGTGTATTAATTTTTTAATAAAAATTTAAGTATACAATAATAAAGTAAAAGAAAAATATGTACTTACATTTTTTTAAGCATTTTACCTTAAGTATATTGATAAGTACCAGAAAAAAAAAAAAAAAAAAAAAAAAAAAAAAAAAAAAGATTTTCATCTGTTATCCCCATCTCTCGCACTTCATTGAAGAAACAATTAGCGAGGTTTCCTCAAAAAAATTTTAATAAATTTCTTCTGAACCTTGTAACAATAAATAAATCTTTGAGTAGGAAATCCAGGTTGTCCAAAATAAAGTCTCAAACGGCAATTTTTTTATGCCGATACCAATAATTCTTGGTAATTACCAATAACAACATTTATCTTCGAAACGGAGACATCCATTCGTTTTGAAATCTGAGGAATTCGAAGAGATGAATAATAAAATTTTAAAATGGCGCGGAAATGCACAAATATTCAGTAACCAATCAGGGAGCTGATTACATCACGCATAGAATTAAAATTATTTAAATAATCATTCATAATAAAATCATATTTAAAAAATTACAAAATTAAATTGTATTTTAATATTTAACAGCCATAAGTAATGTTTAAAACATTAGATTAAATTTATAGATATTAAAACCAATTACTTTTAAAATAATGTGACGTCATTCATTACATCATTCACGACATAAAATTCCATAAAATATCATAAACAATAAAATTTTTATTTCAAATAAAAATGCAAAATTAAATTCATTTTTATTATTTTGAAGTCATAAATAATATTTAAAACACGGAATTTATGCATAATAAAACGCATTATTTTTTAAATAAAATGACAACAAAGTATCGTTTACCATAAGTAACTTGTCCAGCAATGGGTTTACCATAAGTCGTATCGCTCGCCAAAAAAATATCGCCAGAATATCGCCAAAAAATCGCCAAAATCCGTGCAACCGTCTACCAAAGTAGCACCTAAATCATGAACTCACTTGATAAATTCCAATACTAAATCGATGTTTCGTTTTCAAACCGTTGTTTCGTTTTCTTCAAATAGCCATTCCGTCCTGTCACGGACGCCAGTTGTTTGAAATTAATCAATTTCTTGACTTATTTAATAACTTCGGACGAATGGTAATATATTTAGCAGAGAAAACCTTTTTAATTAACACCGAACTTATTTATTTAGCATTCTAAACATAACAAAAAGAATAACATTCCATGCGTTATAACGCTCAAAGTAATATATGTTCTGACACCAGTTGCGTTATTTTTTTCGTTCACGTTCGTACGGGGTTTGTAGATTTGGAGTGAATAACGACGACACTACTTAATTAAGTATCGAAACACACTTTATTGGTCAGTATTGTCAGGACAGCTCCAAAACACGTTTACAGTCGTCGAAGATCTACTATACACTCGCTGGAACAATCAGTGACACAGCCTTCAGGCTATCACGGTGGAGACAGGCCCTCCCAACGAGGCACGCACTCGGAGACGCACTGACTGACTGCGGACCAGCAGGGTTTATATAGCTTTCGGCCTGTGTTCGAGAACATTCTGGGTTAAACCGGTAAGAATTCGTTCCAGAAGGTTCTCCGACCGTCCATGGTATATCGCCAATTTTGTCGCCAAATGGGCGATTTCTCGCCAAATGTGGCAACTATGCTCTCCTTGCTATTTTATGGCAACCCTAAAACTGCTTTGCGAGGAAGCCATCCTACCGCACCTTTACATTTCGTAACAATATAATAAATTTATATTGATATGAAATAAGAAATGCAGTTTTCAAGAATAAACGGAAGAATTTAATTTTAGATATAAATCGATTTACCGAACCCATACTGGCCAGTTCAATTAATCGAGCATCAATTATAAGTGCTATAATAAAACTTTGAAATAGAATTACCTTCAGTTAATAGAAGATTCTCTCGAAAACTCATGATTTCATGCAAATTTAATTCTTTTATTTATTGTAAGTGACCTTTTACAGCATTTTCTAAAGAATATTACTTTTATTTAATCTTATTTAAATATTTATTTACTTAGTTTTTAGAAGTGCTTTAAACAACCTCATTGTGTGAAGGGTTACTTAATTAATTTAATCGTTCTCTTTTCATTGGCATGTGCTTTGTTTACAGAAGTGGAGCGTTTCTCTGCAAGATGGCGAAATCAAAGAGTATGAAATTTATAAATACAGTGCATTTTTATCTCCTTAATCAGGTGATTGAATATTTATCTCAAGATATAAGGTCTTAAGTTTTCCAACTGGAAAGATAACTGTTATTCTTTGTATTGGAAGCAGAACGGTATTTTTTTAATCATCCACTTCGATACTATAGATTTCATCCACTTCAGGTAAGATTTAGAATTCATCAGCTATTGAACATTTACTGAAATCTTGTGCAATTTATGTTTCCATGTTGAGATCGTTTTTACTTAAATCATTTCAAAAGAAAAATTTGAAAGTTCTAAATTACTATAAATGTTGCATTCTGAAAAAAGTTAACATTGTTTTAACTCTTTACACGTCTTTACTGTAGGAGCACAAATATTATACACAATAATTCTTCGTGTACCACTAAAAGTGGCATATAAAACCATTGGTGAAATGCGACTGGTCAGTTTTTAAATCGCTGACTAATGGCAATGGGATATATTATAAATAATGAAATTCTTGTATGAATGAATGGAAATTTCACGAAAATAATAGTCGAACTCGTATATTTTACTAAAATTTATCTCGCTCAGTAAAGTTTTAATACGCGTTTTATATATTTGCAATTACTCAAAATCGTTTGGATTTCTTATTTCGGAAAGAACATTTTTGCTGTAACTAAAATTAATCTGTATTAGCGTATATATTTAAAATTCTTTTAATTTACAAATGAAAAGTAGCCATCAATTTTCTTGAATTACGTATGTAAGTTAAACATTTGTAAACTAATTGTATTTAAACGTTATTTATGAATGCACTGGGAAAGAAAAGTTAACGAATTTCAGAGCTGAATTAAAGTGACAGTTGTTGGAAGATGACAAAGTTTGCTTCTAAATTAAAATTCCACTCAAAACATGAAAATTTGTAAATACAATATTCAAGAAAATTCTACATTAATCTTCAGTTATTTGTTAATAATTAAACTATGAATTTAAACTCGAGTGCTCTTCTTTATTTTTAATATATAATATATTTATATATATTATATATTATATTATATATATTATATTTATATATAATATATTTATATATATTATATTTATATATAATATATTTCTTTATTTTCTTCTGTTATTTAATGGAGATCCTGAAGTAATTTAGGACATCTGAAAAAATTAGTTTATAAAATAATATCATCCTTAAAAGATTTTAGGAGAAAGTAATCCATATAGCGATTGCCTAAGCTGTCTGAATTACTAATTTCTCCAGCGGAAATAATATTCTTGAAATATGTTAAGAATTTGAAATTTAAAGCGAGAGTGACTATTAACCTTTTCATTTTGTTCCAAAAGCTTCATGGAATTCTTTGTTTGTAAACTTAAGTCGAATTTTCAAACATTTAATTTTTTATGTTGTATCGAAGAACATTGAAATTCTTTCAAATTGCTGGTTTAATTTTCTAAGATATTTTGAATCGTGATTCTTTAATTCACTGTACCAAAAGTGCTTAAAAGCTCCGTTTCATTACCTTTTTTTCATTTTACCTTTCCATTCAATTTTGATCAAGAGATGGCGCCACAGTGTTAATTTTTTTAATTGTTTATTTATTCAGTTTATTTTTATGCAAATCAATAACATTTTGCAATTAAATTTGAAATTTGGCTTAATTATGAATAGTGTTTTATGCATAAAATGCTGCCTGAAAAATATTCATATTATATGATTACGATGAAAAATTTAATTCATTTGTAAAGTTTTTTTAAACATTTTAAGTAGTAATTTCTTTGTGGAGTTTTATTCTGCTATTTATTCGACAGGTGACGTTAGTAAGAATCGGATAAGCTACTATATCCCAGTTTAATTTTAATAGTTAAACATTAATTATAATAATAATAATTGTTTATCTATCACTAGTATAAAATAGGAAAGTTTAAATAGTAATTTTCTAAATAATAGATGAAAGTGATAAGCTGGATTTGTTTTTTGCTTTTATTTTAATCTATTGATATCTTTTGAGTCTGAGTATCTGGCGATATTGTGTCGTTTGGGAACAACAATTCCGTTGTCTTAGATCTATCACTTGTTTTTGACTATCTCTGGGCACTTGAATCCAAAAATAACCCTAGATTTTGCCTGTCACGTCAACATTTTAAGGTACATTATCCCCTCTTTGTATGCATATAAGGGAAAATAAGGGGAAAACTTACTAAAAATATTCTTCACAATGAATAGTTTTATTCATACAAAGGCTATAAAATTTTGTTTATACAAACAGTAAAGTTTTTTTTACCAAATTTACATAAGATAAAAACTTTTGCTTATGGCCTTTTTCTGGAGTGTTTAATCTGTAGACATTTTCTCTTAATGCTCCAACAATAGTCAGCCATCATCTTATATATATGCGGCTTATGTGTTTGTCGCCGATAGTTTATTGTTTGCTTGTGTAACTGTAATTTGTTTTATTCCTCGTGCAGTGCAGTGCTTGACGAATATTATGAGAAAGCTAAGCCAGAAAAATTAAAAATACAAGAGCACGTGCTTTTAACATTTAATACACAAATTTAACATCTATATATAATAGAATTCGAAAATATGCAACCGGCAAAAACCGGCAACGATGAAAAAACAAATAAAATGAAATATGGGTGAAGCCAATGGGGTGAAGTTGCCACGGACAGGGTTGCCGTTTCAATTGAGATGTAGACAATTTCCTGTAAAACTTGCCTTTGCTATGACCATTAATAAGTCTCAGGGCCAAATGCTTAAGCGTGTTGGCATTTTTTTACCTGAGCCTGCATTTGGAAACGGTCAACTTTATGTTGCCTGTTCAAGAGCTCGTGAAAAAGCGACGTAAAATTAAAAATAATTGATAGTCCTCTGCAAGGCGAGCTTAAAAATAATGGCAAGATCTACACAAGAAATGTTGTGTACAAAGAGATCTTTGACATGTGAATTAACATTTTATTATTTAAATCACCTTTATTTATTGAGCTAGCGGTGGCTCTTAAAAAATGTACCTCCAGTGGTTTCCTTCATTGCACTCTAAGCAATTAAGTAATTAGAAAGGAAAACCCCGTGGGGCAGTAAGCAAAGGGGCGTCCTCGCCGCCTGCTCTGGGTAATTCAGTTTGAATTAGCAGACACCTTTGCACAAATCATTTTAATTACAATTTATAATATCTAGAACAGCGGTCATTTCGTATGACCCTCGCTTTCTAGTATATATATATATATATATATATATATATATATCATCTGCTTTGGTACTATACCTGCATGACTTTCATATCTTTGTGGAGTCACTGATGCTCATTTTGAAACTAAGCATTTTGAAGATCTCCAAAAGTTGCTAGAAAATTTCGCTGTAATTCTGTGTTCGTGTATTCCAAGAACGTTTTTGAGAATGTTTTTGAATGCCAAGCATTCTTTGAACCAACCAAGCATTCTTTTGAAGTTCTCTGATTGTTCCAAACGAGGAGCTATCGAATCTGTGTACAATCAAAAACATTGGTCTTTATCTTTTCAAATGACAGGTTATAAGAAATGCCGAAATGAGATACTTGAAACTGTCTCCTTCAATCGTCAAAGCTTTAACAAATTGCTTCAAGAGCCCAGTTTTATATGCAGAGGTAGAAATGTAACATATTTTCTGTCGAGAAGTGACTGATATAGAATGTTTGGATCACCAGGCTTCCGGTCAGATCTCGGCGGCCAATTCGACTGCACACAAAACTTCTCGACTGCTTTCAACGTTCCTGTTTTTTGAGTATGTGGGAAAGCAGGCAGAAGCTCTGCTATCCCCCATACACAAAAAACAGGAAAACAAGGATACTTAGTATATCCGCGTTGCTGGACAAGAAATATTCAGATCAATTTAAGGTTAATACAGATGCTCCATTGGTGTATCTGATATTGCAGCAAATCAATGACTCTCTTTAGATCTTCATATTCTTCACAAACCAACAGAATGGCCTATTGGGATATTACGAAATAAATTTCCATTGTAGAGGAGGATACACATCAAGCTCCGCTTTATGTTATTGATGAAAAATCATCGAGTTGCGTTAGAGGCTGAAATTCCCAACTCTTCCATTAAACTATGTACGTTATGGCAATAGACAAATCCATCATCACTTCGAGAGCATTGCCGAAACGCACTTTCTTTTGATCGAAAGTAGGATATCTCAGCTCCTTTTTCAAGCAAGTTTTCATCGCACAGTCTTGATGCTAACAGCTATGAACCCTTTTTAGATAGTTCCAAACCTCGGGCGGAATCATTGAACTGCTGCTATCAAATCCCTTACAAACGGAATTATCTTCAATTTCAAAAACTTTGTAGTTTGGATCAATTCAATATTCACCAGAATCGTATTCTTGTATTTCAAAAGAGGGTGATTCTTTGAAACCTGGCACTGGGAGTACAGCTGATGGTAAACTAAGATACTTTATTTTACGTTTATTTTAATTGTTATATCCTGACATTTTCACTATACTAAAGTAAAAATCACTTGAGTGATCCTTGGAGTTTCGCCAAATCATAAGTATACCAACAGAAATTTAGAACGTGCTCCCTTCATCCACATCCGTAAACTCTCGATACACTTCTTGAACACTTTGTAAGAGGCCCACGATTTCCCTTGATCATCAATTCTCACTTTAAAATAGGCAAAATAGGTTTGTCTGAAAGATACACTGATGTTTGTCCTTTGACTGGGAATTGTAAAACTGCTAGATATGTAACAAAACGAATCGAGGCTGCTTCAGTACCGAGGCGAACCAGCAAAGGCAGACATAAGGAAAGGTTTGAGTTCATATAATAAGAACTAAGCACTGCTAACCTTGTATACAAACAAGAACTCAAACTCCAAATCGGAATGCGCTTCATTAAATCAGATCGACACACGTTCACTACAGTATCTTATGCTGTTATCACATCTATAGACGCGCGCGCTTACCCGGGACAATTCCGAGAAACGAGATTCTAGTAGCACGGCTTTAAGCGGCAGGCTTCCGAGAAATGTTTCGTCTAGCTAGAAGGAACGTGTCCCGGCTACGAGCAACATTTTAAAACTTTTCCCAAAATGTTCCGGCTGGAGACGTGTTCCTCGAACGTTCAACCAATCAGACGAAAGGTCAGCTTCTGAAGGATCACGGGTAACTTTCCATATGGCGATGGCTCTCACTGTGAAGTGATGGACGGTGGAAATAGAGGCCGATTTAATTATTGCTGTTTTGTTGTAATACAACTGCCTGAGTCATTTTTTAAATGTGTATATATTCATTAAATATATAATCGTGGAAATTTCAGAGTTGACATTATTTTACGACGTTCTTGCATTTTGGATTTGTTTACAAATTGT
The DNA here is from genome assembly GCF_044657685.1 of Stegodyphus dumicola. Lineage (NCBI taxonomy): Eukaryota > Metazoa > Arthropoda > Arachnida > Araneae > Eresidae > Stegodyphus > Stegodyphus dumicola. The sequence goes on from NC_140776.1 coordinate 124,012,465, forward strand.
TCGTAGCCAAAAGTTCGCCAAATTTGTCGTATTTCGTGCTGATCGTGTATTATAACACTGTTATATAATAGAATTTTATTTCTTAAATTTAAGTTGAATAATTTTTTAAAATCCGTTTGTATATGCGCGGCTTTTCTCCTAATTACTTATCTTTTAAATTGTTAACTGCATAATCAGTGACACATTTTAAACAGCATAAAAGATGCATAAAAAAGAAAAGCATAGCTTATATAATAATGAGAATACTCATTAAATTTGTCTATTATTTTCATGTTTTTAATGAAATACTTTTTGAATTATAAATACATTGGAAACTATACTTTTATTGGAAATGCTACATATTGAAACATTAAAAAATTTATGGATTTATTATTATGCATGATGAAAAACATTTGTATATACATTCATTAATATAAATCTTATTCATTACATTAATACTAATAAATATATATTAACAACTTCTAAAACATCGCATCTCTCTATCTGTATGTAAATATATGACTTATTAGATGTGTATATATATATGTATGTATGAATACAAAAATGAACATTGCCAAGAAGTTTATTTGAAGTTACTTTTAATTCAGATAACGATTATGTAATTGGCAGCAACTATAGTTATCAGTTCTTTGCAAATTATTATGGGTATGTAATAATCAGTTGAAAAATAATTGATGAGTATTTGAGTACTAAAAAGTGTACACATTTTGTTATTGGGTTAATTCATAATTATATCATACGTATGATCTACGTAATAAAAACATGACTAATAAATAATAAGAAATGTAACAGCTGTGCATTTATAACATTTGATTACTTAAAACAGCGCTCAACTGATTATCACCTTCATGTCTGTTTACATAATGAATTGCACTTTCCAATTAAGTGCACGGACCTACTAGTGGCTGAAGCGTCACTGAACACTGGTAGTTCTGTCTCAGGTTAGAATGGCGCGAACGGGCTGGCTACATGACGTTTCCTTGGTTTGCCCCATGTGTAACTGGTATACGAGCCAGTTTTAAAAAATCTTCTACAAAGGGATCCCTCCTGTTGTTATCCGTCGAGGCTTTGCGGTAATCACATAAAACCAACTGAGCCCACCAGCGGCCGAGCGGTAAAGTCGCTGAACACTGGTAGTTCGGTCCGAGGTTCGAATCCCGCGAACGGGCTGGCTGCATGGACGCTTTCGTGGTTTTCCCCATGTGTAACGTGTAGACGAGCCAGTTTCCCTTAGAAAGTCCTCCCCGAAGGCATCTCTTCCCTTAAGCAGATAGCCCTAGTGTGCTTTGCTGTAATCTCAATAAATCAAACCATAAAACAAACTCATGATGTGAACACCTAATTTCTAGAGCTGGTATAATTAATGTGTTTTAGGTATATTACCGAGTGTTCTATGGGACAGTAAACAACTCGCACATGTTTGATTGCTCATGTATTCATATGCTTTATTTGATCTTCATTTTGCTGAATAGTATCTCCTGGCTGTGAGGAGGTAAATATCAGCCATATAGATTTTTGTCATTTGAATGGACAGAACAGTAATTATGAGCCATAAAGTTAGTCAGAAAATGCTTTCACCAGGTCACAAATTTTCCAGTGAGCCATCAAATTTTCATTGAAATGCAGACAACAGAAAATACACATAAGCGATGTGTGATAAATAGACTTATCCAGCACATGTTTTTAAACTATTCTTAGAGTGTATACAGAATTTGGCTATTACTGATGTAATTGATTGCTATAACCAGAAGTGTGTTTATCTGTTACATGAAGTGCCAGAGTGGAGATCAAAGTGATTAACTTGATAGCAATCACCTTTCTATTATCTTCCATTACTAACAATAAAATTTAAAACGAAAAGCGTGTGAGCGATTCAAAACAACACGAAGAAGCGAATGTCACTTGAAAGGAAACGTCACTTTCGCCAATCTGAGCGATAACTGATTCTTGTTTGGCTTTCAGCCTGTTTGCCAAGTGAAGATGGTAACCCTATTTCGCCAAAGGCCGTTTCTCAGAACTGTTGCTACAAACGTTTTGTCCCGGCAACAAACAGCTAATGTGATAACGGCTTTAGGCGTAACTGAACTACTTTAGACAAGTATGCACCCGTTGTTGGTCTCCAACGGCGTCATTCACCTGGCGCCAGTCAGAAAAATTTATGTCCAATAGGAGAGTAATACCGTATACGCTCGTGTAATGTCCGCACTCCAACTTTACAAACAAAATTTATGTAGAAAAAAGTGACCCGCACAATGTCTGCACCCCCAAAACTAAAGAATTTCTTACTTTAAAAGATATTTTTTAACATCGCCTTTTCCCCCCTCAGTCAATAATATTAGTCAATAAACATCTTTAAAGAAAGAATATGCATTTTTTTTGTCTTTCGCTGGCACCAGTATGGAAAGGACAGACTTTCCTTGCATTCTGGTGCAGCTGTTATTCAGTCATCACATCGGCGCCAGCAATCCCCTTGGCAGACGCGAGAATAAATAAAGGCAGTCCAAACAGGTTTACACTACACTGGCTTCCAGGAAATGCTGTTTTGTAGTGAAATTACTTTCCCCTCCTTCCCCCTTGGAGCATTCGCTTATTTCAAGCTATCTCTTTTCATTCATAGTATCATTTGGAATTCGTGGTAGTTAGCAAGTAGCGCGCTTGAAATGGGAAAATACAACAGCTTTTAAACTAAAAATCGTAGAATTTCCGCAGTAAAATGTAAAAAGAGCATCAGCAAGAGTATATAACTTGGACGAAAAGTATGCGCAACTGGAGCAAACAGCGTGATCAGCTGGCGGCAACGAGGCAACGAACAAAACAAGACGTGCATTTCGTGGTTCGAAATGTAAGTTTCCGAACTTAGAAAAGAAAAGTAGTTGCGTATGTTCATGATATGCGTGCTCAAGGGTACGCAGTAACACGGTAAATGTGCCAAATAACAGCACTTGCTGCGGCACGAGAAGAAGACATTCCTACATTGCAATTCAAGTCGAGTGACGGCTGGTTGCGGCGAATAATAAAACAAAATGAATTTTCGTTTCGCCGGCGTACTACAATATGTCTGTGTGTGATTATGGCAAAGCCTCGAGGGCTATCTGCCTAAGGGAGGGATGCCTTCGGGGAGGACTTTCTAAGGGAAACTGGCTCGTATACACGTTACACACTGGGAAAACCACGAAAACGCCCATGCAGCCAACCCGTTCGCGGGATTCGAACCTCGGACCGAACTACCAGTGTTCAGCGACTTTACCGCTCGGCCGCTGGTGGGCCGTACTACAATATGTCAAAAAAATGTCCAGTGACTATGAAGATAAGTTGATGTCTTTTCATCGCTTCATTATCACGAAGCGGAAAGCAAATCATTATTTAGCTTCCCAAATTGCGAATGCCGATCAGACTCCAGTTTATTTTGATGCTCCAGACAATTACACCGTAAATGAACGGGGTGCAAGATCTGTACTAATACGCCCATGCGGATATGAAAAACAAAGAGAAACTATTAACAGTTACTGCCGATGGCAAAAAACTTCCGCTGTACGTGGTTTTAAGCGAAAAACAATGCCGAAAGAAAAATTACCACTAGGTTTTTGTAGTACGAGTTCAAGAGAAGGGGGCGGATGGATTACGCTTTTGTGCAGGACTGGCTACAGAGTGTGTGGTATAAACGACCTGGAGCTCTATTGTAACTACCTTCTATTCTCGTGTTGGACAGCTTCAAAGGGCATCTCACAGACGCAGTGAAACAAAATCTTGAAACCTCAAGAATTGATCTTGTTGTGATTCCAGGAGGTCTAACTTCCATTCTTCAGCCACTTGATGTTTGTATAAAGAAGCCATTTAAAATGGCATTCAAACGGAGCTACAGTAATTGGATGACTTCCGGGGGAGGGGGACCACAGCAGCTGGAGGTCTGCGAAGGGCATCCATCTCAGAAGTGTGTGCGTAGATTATTGCTGCGGGGAAAAGCATATCCGACTATGTGATTTTGAAAAATTTTAAAGTATCTGGTATATAAAATTTTTTGGATGGAACAAAAGATTATCTCCTTTGGAAGGATAACGTAAATGAGGAAAATGAGAAAGATGGCGTGAGTGAAGAAAATGAGGAAGATGGTGAGTGAAGAAAGGGATGACAATGATAATTAATACGTGGAAAAAGGAACAAAACTACTGGTACTACGTATTGAAAAGTGTTCGTGATAAGTTTTTAAAACCTGCTTAAAATTCATAACATAAGAATCAAAATTTTCATACAGTGAGTTAGATTTAAAAAAAAAATAATGTGTACAAGATATTATAAGAACCAAAGTTTATTTAATTTGTGTAAAAGTAAATATTAAAATTGTAAGTGTTGGTTGATATTGTGCTCCTCTGCGAACTAATACGCACCAAGTATTGATAACGTAAACGGGGTAATTTATATTCTTTTATTACATATCTGGATGGGAGAAAGTGAGTTTGTAAATTTTAGGTAACTATTAGACAACTTTAAATTTGATACTTATGCCATTTTCTTCTACTTAGAGCTTAACTTGGCTGTTTGAAATGAAATTTATACCCAAAATTACTCACGAGAAAAGCGCAACATTCGAACGACCCGTGGAATGGCCGCACCTGCATTTTAGTGACGTAATTTTAGTAAAAAAAGTGCGGACATTACGTGAGCGTATACGGTAGTGTACTTTTTATGATCCACGCTCAATGGCGTGGAGGATGGTCACATAAGATGTAGAGAAAGAAGTTGACGTGGTAGAGGAAAACTAACTACAGTTTTGAAATTAGTATGCCTATTTAACTCTGAAATGGCTCAAAAATCAAACTCAGCAGAAATTTTTACAAATTGTTTATCAGTGAAATGCTTGTTGGCTTGTAGTTGATTTAAAGTGCTCAGCAAACGATAGCCTACTTTCAAAGAATGCTGTAAATGTTTTTATGTAATTATCGACTGCAAAATGAAGAAAATTATTAAGAATTTGAAATAAGTGTTGGAATCATTAAACTAAAATTTGCTTAATTTTTTTTACAAATCAAGAACGTTTAAATACAGTCAATGGTAAATACGAGCAAGAATTATTAACTTGAATACTGATACAATTGCAGTATCAAGAAAAATTTGTTTTCTATAATTAAATAAGTAGCATGTAAAACTTTTAAAGGTAAATTTAGTTTTTAAGGCAGTATACATTTGGAACATTCTTCATTGTAGCATGCATTTATTAAAATTACGGACATGTAAACTTCTTTTTAGATGAAAATCAGCCATCAGAAATGCTGAGTTATTTCAGAAATACTGTTATATTCATTGGTAAGTTTTAATAACTTTTTCAATTTAATTTTAAGAACATAATAATGAAAGGTAACATTTATTGATGAAACCCTAGTTACATAAAATCGGTAATTATTTTAACAAAAGGAAAACTGATAGCAATTTGTCCACAGCTTATGTTAGTCATACTTAGATGGCTACTGGTTCTGATCCTGAAGAAATGGGATAAATAATTGTGAGTAATATTCGTATACATATTACTCACAATTATCATCGATTCCACACAAGTCCTTACCCGGCCTTTACTTTTGGAACTTTTGGTGGTACATCGAGTCCACACAAGTCCTTACCCGGCCTTTACTTTTGCAACTTTTGGTGGTAGCATATACTTCCAGTCACAAAAATGTCTCAGATGATGCAAGTATACATATTTTGGTTTTTGTAAAGTTAAAGAAATCAATTTCGTAAAAATTATGAAATCTAATTTTTATACATTCCCCCAGTCCTTATATTTAGGAAAATATTATACTTCTTATGAAAAATAAAAATCCAAAAGTTTGTACCCCAGTACGACAAAAATTGACCGAATTATTTAATTTCAAAATTTGCTATATCTGACCTTATTTTCCATTTGAATTGAAGGGTTGGTTAATAAATAAATCAAAATCATTAGAGGTGGTTGTTTTTTTTTTTTTTTTCTATTAAATGCCATTCAATGATTTCGGTGATTGTTCTGTGACTTGATAGAGTCTTTAATTTATAATTTTATTACATTTGGTATGCCAAAAGAATGTTCACATAAGTAAAATAAATGCATCATGAAATTTTATTACTTTAGAATTATAATCTGATACTCGAACAAAAATTCCTGCAAATAATTTAGACACACGGCAGCGTGTCAGCCAAGCTCGGAACAGACGGAAAAGAAAACAGCGAAACACCGGCCATGTATATCTTACACGAATCATTTCGAGCTAGTTTCGACCCCCATTACTCAAAAACTGTTAGACCTACAAACTTGAAATTTTGTATGTCTAATAGAGCTCCCTTGAACACCTATAATCCCAAATTTCATTAATTTGCCTCTCATGATTATGGAATTATTAAGGTCTGAAAAGTGTCATTTTTATCACTAACTCACTGACTGATCAAAAACCTAGACCACTTCTAAATGACTTAAATACTTGAAATTTGGAATCAAGGTAGATCATTAGGCATGTACAAAGGAAAAAATCTAAAACTTCAAAAAACTGCATTATTACCGAGGTTAAACCAAATAATACTCATAACGAGCATTTGACAACGTTACCAATAGATGGCGTTGCACCGATTGTTTGTTTCCGCGCCACTCTGACGCTAATCAGCTTTGCCAAAAGTGAAGAATAAAAACCTGTTATAATAGATGAAATGATAGGACAGAGGTAGAGTGCAATGCCAGCTCTTTTTTTCATTTTAGTAGTGGGTTCGAGCCTAATTGCAGCGATATCGCGAAAAGAATGTAAGCAACTTTCAAACGACCAAAGCGCTGCCGTTCAGTAACTCAAATTTAAGTAACGAAACAGATTCCAGATGCAAATAAAACAGTAGAAAATAAACATTAAAAAAAAAAAAAAAAAGAAAAAGAAAAGAAAAGAAAACGTGAATCTGTACTTTAAAATAAAATTTGAACATTTATATTTTTTAACAATTAAAAATAGCTCTTTAAACTTATTGTTTACATACTTACGCTCCTAAAAATTCTAAAACTTCAAAAAACTATATTATTATCGACATTAAACCAATTAATACTTGGGGAATGTCGACAATTTAATAATTATTGTTTACAGTCGGTCACCAATAGATGGCGTCGTACCCAGTTAAATCGCGCAAGCGTTGTGTTTTCGCGAACCTATATAGGCAGAAGAACGCGCGAGCTGGAGTGTCTCAATTTAAACCTTTCGTTGATTAATTGGTTAATGAAAAAAAATTGAAGGTCACGTATTTGTTAGCTTTTCAAAAATTAATGATATCATAACAAAAACATAAATGTTAAAAAGGGGTCAAGTTCGGGAGAAACGACGTTCGGTGTAGTTGGTGTCACCGACAAAAGAGTTGAGATCTAACAGATGGCAAGTTCCATAGCAGTTTTTTACATCATAGCTGTAGGAATGTACAACGTTCTTCAATTCATTTAAAAAACAATTTATTACTTTCTTTGGTATCGGATCTTTGGACTTGGAAAGTTTTAATTGTCAATAAATTAGGTTAAAAAACTTTGACTTTTAGTAATTAGCTTTCCAAGTAAAAAATACGACATCAAAGAAAGTAATAAATTGTTTTTTAAATGAATTGAAGAACTTTGTACATTCCTACAGCTATGATGAAAGGAACTGCTATGGAACTTGCCATCCGTTAGATCTCAACTCTTTGTCGGTGACACCCGACTACACCGAACGTCTTTTCTCCCGAACTTGGCTCTATTCACATTTATGTTGTTGTTATGATTTCACTTTCTAATGACTACAAATAATAATAACACTTCGCTACTTGCCAAGTGCACTTGGCTAATTTTTCCCTTCCTTAGCGCGTTCGGAAAAGGAGCTTCCTTAAATTTTAAAAAAGAATTATTCACATAGAGACTGTTATCGTCTTACTAACAAAGATAAAATCGTCGCAAACTACCCTCAAAGGTCACGCAAAACGTTCTCTTCTAACTCTTGAACTTTGTACCAGTCTAATGCTAGAACCGACTCATTATGGCGAAGGAAATATGAACTGATATTAAGTCTAAGATTTCGCCGAGTTGGCTGCACATTCATCTTTTCTTACTATTTATGGATGATTTGAGGCCTAAGGCATAGCAGAGACAATAGTAAGAAGCATGAGATTCAAGCTACGAAAGTAGAAATGAAGATATCTTATTAGAAATTCTAATGTTAATATTACCACGCATTCCTACTGGAACGCAGGTTTATTTTAAAGAAATAATTTTGTGATAGTTATCTGTATTTTATCCACGGTTACGTTTCATTTATTATGTACTTAATGTAATCGCGTACTTCGGAAATTAAATGATTCGCATAATTTTCTTTTCTCGATTTTCTGACGATAAAAATAGCGGAAAAAAAGACGAAAAATACACAATTTTAGTTCAAATGCGCCACTTGAATTAAGTTCTTTAATATTCTCACAAAGGAGGAACTTTCTAAGAGAAACTGGCGTATACAATACACATGGTGAAAACCACGGAAACGCCCATGCGACCAGCCCGTTCGTCGGTATTCTAGCCCCGGACCGAACTACCAGTGTTCAGCGACTTTACCGCTCAGCCGTTGGTGGACTCACTGCTAGGGCTGGAGATAATAACTAAAGAAACAATAAATAATAATTAAAGCAGCTCTACCCGAAAGGTCATTCAGAATGACCTAAAACTAGCATCAAAGCAGTTCGTAGAATGCAGATCATAAAATTAAATCATATTAATTATTAAGGCTAAAATTCCAGATTGCACTACTGAAACCTGAAAAATTCACAATATTAAATATGCAAAGTGCGCCCATGAAGTAAACTGACAAATTGAAAGACCAAACGATAAAATTTAAAAAAAAAAAAAAAAAAAAAAGTGAAATAATAAATGTATTTTAGAAAGAATGATATCTTAACTCTTATTAAAGCTAGTTGAAACTGGTTATTTTGTCGTCTGCATATAAAAATGCTAGATTCATTTTTACTGAGATAACATTAAAAAAAATTGCTGCGAGATGGAACTACATTTTAACATTAAATTTCGTTACAAACTCGGTAAACTTGTTACCGAAACTTAAGAGATGATTTGAACAGTTTATGGCGATGCATTGTTATCCAGAATACAAGTGTATAAGTGGTACAGCTGTTTTTAATGTGGGCGCGAAAGTACAGAAGATGAAACACGTGTCGTAATCAAAGATTAAAGTGATGCTGACCGCATTGTTTTCATACAAAGAACTTATTCATAATGAATTTGTCCCTCAAAATCAATTAAATTAACCAGTATTTTTACAAGGGGGTACTTTTCGATAAGAAACAGGATAATGAGAGTTAGGAAGGGAAATTTTAAATTTTGTGCAATGGTTTCTTTTACATGATAATGCCAAGTTCCATACACCATTGTCTGTACCACAGAATTTTGCTAAACATTCAACTGCAATATTTCACCTCCCATATTCTCCCGAGTTTTCGTCAGCTGAGTTTTTACTTTTCCCAAAGCTTAAGATATCCATGAAAGGATAGAGATTTGAAAGCACGTCAGATATTAAATCAAATGTTATGCGTATTTTGCGAAGGGTTTGTTCCAACGCCTATAAACAGTGTTTAGATAACCTGAAGAAACGCTGGGAAAATTGAATAGATTCCTCTGGCGATTATTTTGAAGAAGATAAATTTATTTGAAGTTTATTAATCTTTTCCTTATTTATAAGAAATTGTCCGCATAAAAATAACACAGTACCTGTTTTCCAAAATAAATGTCTTAAAATTAGAATTTCATTTTAAATAGCTTTACAGATCATTGTCATCCTCAGCTTCAAAACCACTTGTAGAGGCACTAGGTTATTTCGAAGCAGGAGACATGAAAAGTGTACAATGCCCTCGCCGGGACTCGAACCACAGACCTCTCGAATACGCGCCGAGCGTGCTGACTATTACACCACGAAGGCATGTTAAGAAGGTGGGAGAAATACCTTAAACACTATTAATTAAATTAAATATTTTGGTATTTTCCAGTGTTTTCAAATACTGAGTTAGTATTTTTGCGTGTTAACAGTTCGTATAATTTTGTGAATAAAGGTGTCAGAAGAGCAGAAATATTAACCCGAACTTTTGAACGTTTTTTATAACTCCAAGCAACAATTTTTACGGATAAAAATAACCGGAGCAAATCCGAATTACGTATCCAGTTACTTCCCAAATATAAAGGGTGTTTCATAGATCATGGGACAAATATGGAGGGGTGGTAAAGCGTACTAAAACATGCATTTTTTTGTATAGGAATGTAGGGTCTAAAGTGACGGGTTAAGGCAAAAACGGGGGGAAAAAAAAACACGAAGTAAAATGTGTTTATGTACAAAATCAAGGTGACAGGTGACCGAGGGCGGGGACGCCTGGTGTTTAACAGGGGTAAGCAGGCATATGTCCCACTCCCTCCACTATCCAGATGCAACAATTCCCTGGAGCCTCTCAAGGCCGCATCGGGAGCTTATTGATACTCCATTCAGATTAAACATGGCCATACAAGGGCAACATTGTGCTACACTGAAATTTGATGTACATTTGTGGGCGGGGTAGTCTTGTTTGTACATTAAACAAAGCATAAACACACATGAAATGTACACATAAAAAGAAGAATACATAAACACTTAAAACACCTATAGCACTTAAACACCTCAAACATTTTTAAACATTTAAAACACCTAAGACGCTTCAGACACGTAAAGACACCTAAACACTTAAAGACACTTGAGAAGGTACATAAAAACACTTAAACACTTAATACAATACACAATACAAATATGAAATAGAGGTAATACAATGTACAGTGACACAATATGCAATAATAAACGCATAAAATGCAATACTCATATGCTCAGAAGATACGTAACGCAGTGCACATGTACACAGTACGCATTACACAGGGCACATGAGTAATACTCTGAGATATTAGCATGTTAACGGGCGCAGTGCAGTGGCGATAGTAGTGTACAATCAATGCGGCTATAGAGGTAATACAATATGCAATAGAGGTAGTACAATATACAATAATACAAAGTGCAATAATAAAGACATATAATGCAGTAATCAAGTCATTCGCAACTCTGATGTCGAGCATGATGGGTGAGTTTATGCACAGGGAATAAGCTGACATGCATCTCATGTATGCACAATAGATACCAGACACAGAACACAGATACACGGGATGCAGTAAGTAGGACAAAGAATGCAATGCAATATGCAGCAGAGGTAATACAATTTTATTGTGAATATTGCAGTAATACAGTACTCACAATAAATGTTCAAAAAAGAGAACACTAACAGTAATAGGAACTACAGCTGTGATTGGCTGGCAATGCAGCGGTAGTGAGTGAGCCGGACATACCACGATCCGATGTATCAGAGGATCATTCGCAACTCTGATGTCGAGCATGATGGGTGAGTTTATGCACAGGGAATAAGCTGACATGCATCTCATGTATGGTGCTGCTAATGGGAACGGCAGAGCAGCGTTACGGTTGTACCAGGAACGGTTTTCAAACAGGCGTATGCCGAAGCACCCAATGTTCGAGAGGTTGTATTGGTCTCTGTGTGAAAACGGGTCATTTGAAGCCACCTCTGACACTAGGAGTTTAAGAAAAAGTGCACGACAACCTCGCATTGAAGAATCCATCTTGAACATTGTGCGTGAATCACCTCAGAGAAGTACAAGAGCTATTGCACGTCGTCTGCAGCTGAGTCATTCCACCGTTTGGAGAGTATTGCATAAAAATGGTTTGCACCCATACCATTTGCAGAGAGTCCAAGCCTTGCAAGAGACAGGTTACCCTCTTCGAGTTCATTTCTGTCATTGGTTCTTGCAGCAGTGTGCGGCACAGGCGGATTTCCCATCGGATGTGCTATTCACGGACGAGGCAACTTACGTGCGCGTACAAATGACTTATGTTATCATATTTTTCTGCAAGAGGTGCTACCGGAATTGCTGCAGGATGTTACGGCTGTCGTTCGTGATCGTACGTGGTCCCAGCATGATGGTGCACCAGCCCATAGTGCGGGTCCGTAGTTACTTGGATGGGACATTTCCGGGCCGATGGATTGGCCATGGTGGACCCATTTGATGGCCACTCCGTTCGTCAGATTTATCCAGCTTGGATTTTTTTATGGGTCCATCTGAAGAGCATCATTTAAGAGACTATCGTTGACTCACCGGAGGACCTCGTTGCACGAATATCCATTGTGGCTGCAAGCGTGCGCGAAATGCCTGTCGTTTTCCAAATGTTCGTCAGTCTCTTCTGCGACATTACCAAGCTTGTATTACTGCTGGTTGTCGCAATTTTGAACATTTATTGTGAATACTGTATTGCTACAAAGAAGCACTTTGCGTTGTTTTTGTACATAAACACATTTTCCTCTCGTGTCTTTTTTTTGCGTTCCTGCCTTAACCCGTCCTATAAAAAAATGCATGTTTTAGTACGCTCCACCATCCCTCCAAGTTTGTTTCATGATCTATGAAACACCCTGTATATAGTATAGCAAAAATGTACGGCAACATTTAGAACTTACATGCGTCCACGACAGACACAGTTATTTTCCCTTCGCGTTATCTAATACATATTAGATAGTCAGAAGGGAGAAAGGAGAAAAATAATTTGAATGCCGTTGATTTGGATGATGTTTCAAGTTCCATATTTGGTGCCAGCACCTTTCTATTTGTCGAACTAAAATGTTTATTTTTTTATTTTTGTAGTTTAATTGTCTTGTTTAATTGATGTGTGTTTACAATTAACATACAGCAGTTTCTTAAATATATTATACTCATTAAAATGCTTTGTATTTTTCTTTAGGTATTTTAACATTAGTGCCTGAAATAAAAGGCAGAAAAGTTGACACAAAGAAATGTGTGAAACCACATGGCCTTTTCCCGAAACCAGGTAGCTTCTGCAAATCATATTACAGATGCACAAACTGGATTCCTATTGAAGAAGAATGCCCTTTTGGGCAGCATTTTGACGCCATCCACGGCTCGTGTGAATATGCTGAATTTTTTCCATGTTTCGAAAGTAACTTCCATATCTCTACAATTAAATCTTTATTCTCAGACTTATTATTCTTAGTCTTTCTTTAAATTTTATTTTAATTTCGTTGCAATTCATTTAGCTTTGTATAACCTCAATGAAGGCTATACATAAAATGTATGAAGTGGAACAATAAAATATTTTAATATTTAAATGTTTATAAGTAAACTATGTACCGTTGCAATACAAACTTGTTCGAGAATACCTACAATTTTACTTCCATTTGTTTATTCTATACTGTTAGACAATGAAGAATCTATGTGTTTGTTTGTATGTTCCTCATATTGTAGAAACATGGCAGCAATGAAAGTCACCCAATTTTAAAAACACATAGTTCCTCCATCCAAACATATGCACTTGGAAGCCTAAAGTTTAAATTTCGAGTTTATTTCTTATTTATTTCATGTACGAATTCTGTGAGTTTTTATTTAATAAACTTATCCCTTGTAAGTGAGCAATGGCAACACTTTTGGTAGTAAAGTATTTTTGAGACTGTTGCCATTCCGCAAAATTTTAAATATTTACCTTTCAAATTTTTTCCACAGTCACCCAGACGGTATAGTGGTTAGGGAAGCCTGACTGCGATACCGGAGGGCCTGGGTTCGAATCCCTGAGAAGGACTGGTTGTAACTGTGCGTCCCTTCATAGGAGACGATGGTGGCCTACCTTTTAGGTGCCTCCATAATAAAGAGACCACCATATCTGGCCTTGTATAGATTCATGGACTGTGTTATACTGTAACTGTGCACAATCTGCCATTGAAAAAAAAATTAATAAAAAACCTGAACTATTTAAAAAAATTGTCTCCACAGACTAAAATAAGGCACTTTAATTTTCCACGGGCCGGAGTGTTGCCATTCAGTAAAGCGTAAAAAATTTAACATTCAAATTTAATCTGTTTGTTACCGAGTAAACCAAGCGATTTAAGAATAACAAGTGCAATTCTTAAAAAGCTTTTTCTTCTTTTTAATCAGATTAACTTAAATGTATCTAAATTATATGATATCTAATTAAAGATATTAAATATTTTAATGAAATTATAATAGCTGGACTCATCAAAATCATTACACTTTTTTTTTTATCTAAAAAAGCGTTTTTCTAAAAAAAGCTTTTGCTTAAAACTCACAAACTAATTGATGAAATGAAGGAAGAAAAATAATTTATGATGCAGTTTCATAAGAATAAGATAAGTAAATAAATCAGAGCATAATAAGATAGTAAGAAATATCTTTGCTAAATTCATCTACAATTTTACATCACGAATAATAAAAGTGTGGTTTCTCGATAATAAATTTATTAATCAAACTGCATTGCCAAAAGTATAAAACGGGATCTGTATGTAAGATAAAAATATGAAAGCAAACTTCTAATTTTAATGGGCTATAACCTCTTTTCTTTTTCATTTAACTTGGGAACTTCTTCTCTCTATCTTAAAAATAGAGCTATAAGTCTAAACTTCGTCATTCAAATGAATCATGAGATCCTACGTAACGCTTAATGCAAATACCTCTTGCCCAATCACTAATTAATTGTAAACTAAAACTTTTTTAACTCGAACTGAAACTCTTTGACGCTCTCCCTTCTTCCCTGAATTGCTGCGACACTTCTTTGTTCACTGAATATGTGCTGAGCTAACAAAAATTTTGTTATTAACAATTATTTTGTGAGTTTTAAATAAAAGCATATTTTATAAAAACATTTTTAGCACTAGATATGCTTTCAGTCTCAAAACTTACGTTTTATCAGTATCATTTTTCTGCCCGAACCACTTTTCAAACTGTTGCCACCTCGCATTATTAAAAAAATAAATCATAAATAATCTGTATTAAAATTTGGTGGCATTAAGAGCCACCAAATTTTTGATACACGTATGCCTCGATCCGAACATGACACCTCCAAGCCCGAATTTTGAATTTCGGATTAGCATTTGATTCATTTCATATTTTGTACAAATTTAACGATTTTTTTTAGCTAACTGAACAATTTGAGAGCGGCAATTGGCAATATTTTTCGAAATGAAAATTTTTATCACCAGCGCGCCAGATTGTTGCCATTTGGTAAAATGTAAGATTGCGTGACTTATGCATAACTAATGTAAACAAACAAGGCCATTCTTCCTCTTCTTCTCTTGCGGAATGTACAGGGGTTGGACAAAAATATGGAAACACCTTTAAAAAAACATGTTTCTTTGCTTAATATGGTGTAGGAAACCCGTTGGCATCCAAAACAGCTTGCAGTCTTCTCGGAATGGATAAATACAGTTCCTGTATGTTTGCCAAGGGAATATTATACCATTCTTCCTGCAAAACGGTGGCAAGTTCAGGTAACGATGTTGGCGGTGGATAACGAGAACGCACTTTCCGTTCCAATGTAGACCACCAAGGTTCGATAATATTCAAGTCTGGTGACTGTGGTGGCCAGGGGAGATGGGACAACTCATCCTCGTGCTCAGAAAACCAGTCCTGGACAATGTGAGCTGTGTGAACAGGGGCTTTGTCGTCTTGGAAGACACCATCACCATCGGGGAACACAGTTTGTACCATGGGATGAACTTGATCGGCCAAAACGTTCACATAAGTCTTGGCAGTCATGTGCCCTGACACAGTTATCATGGGGCTAGCGGAGAACCACGATATGGCTGCCCAAACCATAACAGAACCCCCGCCATGTTTCACTCTTGGCAACAAGCAGTCTGTATTATAAGCTTGAGATGGCGTTCTCCAAACGTAAACTCGGCCAGAAGTGGGAAACAATGTGAAAGAAGACTCGTCAGACCATATTACTCGCTTCCACTGCTCTATAGTCGAAGCTTTATGACTTAAACACCACCTTTTCCTGTTACGGGCATTAGCATCACTGACGAGTGGCTTCTCAATTGCAGCACGGCCAGCAATTCCCTGTTTATGAAGCTCCCTTCTAATTGTTTTGGTACTCACAGGGTTCGGTAACACAACATTCATTTCAGCAGTAACTTTTGCAGCTGTGGTCTTATTTTTCGTCACAATTGCCCTTAATGATCGTCTGTCACGATCACTCAGGACACACTTTCGTATGCGCTGTGATTTAGCAGAGGATGTTTTTCCGCTTTTCAAATATGCGGAATAAATCTTCGATACAGTACCTCTTGAAACACTAAACACCTCGGGTAGCTTGCTTACGGAAGCACCTACCATACGTGTTCCAACAATTTGCCCACGTTCGAAGTCTGTTAACTCTGACATAATGCAATGACAACCTCACATAACAGTACTCCGACAACAACTGAACTGTTTAGCACATTTATGAAGTTGTATAGGTGGCGTCAGTAGTCAAAAACGCCAGCGCCACCTACATATTTCATTAAAATCAATCTTTCTTTTCAAACATGCATTTCACAAGGTGTTTCCATATTTTTGACCATCTACTGTATCTCATTTTAATCCGCAAATTAGGTTACTTAAAAGCACTGAGTTGGCACTCTCTCCAATACAGTACTTACTATTATCCCAGCTTGCTGCCATTCAGTAAAGTGTAAGCTATTCAATTTTCAGTTTAAATCATCTTGCTTCTGAGTAGCAAATCAAGTGATTGAAAAGCAATAAACGCATTCTTAAAAATAATAACTCTACTTTTTAACCTGATTGATTTAAATAAAAATAGACATGAATCATAAGATGTCAAATTAGAAGTATTACATATTTTTATGAAATAATACACATAAAAATCATTATATACTTTTATTACGTTATAAGGTATCTCTCCTGCCTTCTTAGCATGCCGTCGTGGTGTAATGGTCAGCACTCTCGGTACGTATTCGAGAGGTTCGAGGTTCGAATCCAGGAGAGCGCATTACTAATTTTTCATGTCACCTGATTTCAAAAATTGCCTGATGTCTCTATAGTGGCATCCTAACTAAAATAGGCGGTGGAAGATTTGGCGACTGGGTCCCCTAATCCCCAGTCGCCCTTTAAAAGGGGGAGTGTATGTAAGGTATTTCTTCCGCCTTCTTAGCATGCCTTCGTGGTGTAATGGTTAGCACGCTCGGCATGTATTTGAGAGGTCCAAGGATCGAATCTCGGCGAGGAAACTGCTAAATTTTCTTCGACGATCTTGTCGAAGAAATAGCAGTTCCCTCGATTCGAATGTCTTCGAAATATCCTAATATCTCTACAACGTTACATACTTGCTCATTAAAATAATTATTTTATTTTTTTCTTTTTTGTTATAACTCTCTTAGGTGGTTGGCCGCTCGAGCCGCTAGTTTTCAAAGAAATATTGTAGGGAATGTTAAAAAAAAATTGCATTTATTACCCTAACAACCTCGGCAATTCAAACATATTCAGCTTTTAAAACTTTTGTGATTTTGTTGTTGAACCGTGTGGCGTAAGTGAGGAGAAACGTAATAAAATAAAAAGAAAGAAGAAAAATTGTGTTAAGCAGATGTGAGTAGCCTGCAAAGCTCAGCGAAAGTATAAACCTTAACATACACTCTGGTATGACATTAAACCTTTCGAATTTTCTTTTCTTCTTTTTTTAACCCTATTTTATATCGCTAAGAATTTAAGCTTCGAAATTCTTTCCTCGTTTTGCGTAACACGCTGATCCACCCAACCATTATCTAACTCTGATATTATTGTTACCATTTCAGAGCCACCAAGTAAAGAATGTCTTCGACCCAATGGAAATTTTTTGAAACCTGGAACAGGCTGCAAAGTTTATTACCAGTGTTGCAATGGACAATCCACGGAAAAGATATGTCCTGGAGACCAACGTTTTAACCCTGACGCTGAAAATTGCGAGTGGCCTAACCTCTACTCCTGTGTCGAAAGTAAGGATGTTTCTGAATTGTATTCCTATTAGCAAAATTAAAGTTATTATTTTAGAAAACATGAAAAATCTTCAGAAGTTGATGATTACGTCATTTTTTTTTAACTCATAAAATGAATTTGTTTTTACACAAGTAACTCGGAAAGTTTTTAGACAAGAGCAGACAAAAATAGGGTCTAAAACAGGGATTTCCAACCTTTCTCTTGCATAGACCCCCTTTTAAAGGAACGGTTTTCTTCACTGAACACCTTTTACCCTGTAATATACAGTATATGGGCCCCTTTTTCTCTATAATACACAGTATGTAATATACATTACATACGTCCCTTTTTTCTGTATACTATACATTTTTCTCTATAATATACAGTGTAAAACAGATTTGTAATGCCAGTAGTTGCACAAAAATAATTTAAATACAACAGTTACACTAAGAATAGGATCAAATATTTAGAATAAACTGGTTTATCAGAGATTTATATTTAATAATTTTTGTACTTTATTTTTTGTTATATATTTAATTCTGAAAATATAAACAGGTTTTTAGAAGCAAAATCATAGATTCTAATAGCACAAAAGTTCTATTTTAATTATTGCATAATTTGGCTAATGCATTGATACATTTTTTTTTTCAATTTTGACATAATATTGCTTAATTTAATTTTTAAATTTTTTAAATTTTAATCTAAAAATATTTAGCCTGTTTCTCCTTTCCCATTCGAGTTTTCCGTTCGTCTTATTTTTTATTATGCTTTCTTAAGTTCCTGCATTTTATCTTTTTTGTATTGCACTTATTACATAAAATATTTATATATTTTTAAAAAATCTGATGTGTACACTGTTCGAGATTTGCAAGAACTACCCGTTCTCCTTTCTCCTAATAAACTTAAAATAAAATAACTTTACATATATAATTCTTCAAAATCGTAGAACTGCAAGAAACTACAACAAAAATCTGATGGTTGCCACTCTTACAGTGATAAACTATGAAAAGAAAAATAACAACTGAGGCTGGGTTCTAACATGCACCACATGACTTCCTTGTACGGAATATTAAATTATACGCATTTTTTTCTTGCATTTCATTTAACTTATTATATTGAATTAAACCTACTTCGCCGACAGCGCATAAACCACAATAGAATAAATGCATTCTTTAAACTTCACTTTGTTTACCATAGCGACACTCTGGCGCTAGGTTTACTTAACAGTATTATATTTCGTACATATTATAACTCAGAATGCACAAAATTTATATCATTTAAAGAATTATCTAATCGTTGCCACATGTTCTATTCAAATACTATAACAAAGCTAGAACGATGTATAAAAAAAATTAAGCAAACAAAACGAAAAAGAAACAGTTTTTCACAGACGATTGAGTATTTCTCATTCAATTAATTCAGTTTTCACTTCGCGACAAGGCAATGATACATAAAAACTAAAAATATCTGTATTAAAAATTACGAAGTAAATCTTAAATACTTATTTCCTCGAAAAAATTCCAGAAAGGATTAAGCATGATTTAATTCGCAATAATAAAAGGAGGCGTTATTTTTGTGTTGCGTAGCTTAGTTTCTATAGATTGGCAACAAATCTACAATTCTGCTGTTTCAAATGTAAACAAATATGTCCGCCATGTTATTTAAAACTTAACCGCACTTAAATAGCTTTTAAAATGTTGATAATCGTACAAATATTGCTTCCAGAATTACGAAAGGCATAAAAACTTTAACCGGAAGATAAAAACAACATAATTCAATCATTTTTAAAGCAAAAAATGTACAATTTACAAACATATAAGAAATAAAGAAACTGAGATCACTGAGCCGGGTAACAGAGTGGATATATATACAAATATATTTATATACGTTTGGTAAGGCCGATTGAAACCAAAATACGAGGTGCACATCTACATGTTATAGCAGTCTTATATACAAAATTTCAACGTTCTGAGGCTACTCGTTTTTGAGTTATGCGAGATACGTACGTACATACGTTCGTACAGACGCCACGAAAAATTCTCTTCAGAATTCATTTTAAAGCAGTTTTTTAGTTTTTTTGGAGGAAAGAGTCTTTTATTCTGTCCTTACATATAG
This sequence comes from Stegodyphus dumicola, assembly GCF_044657685.1. NCBI lineage: Eukaryota > Metazoa > Arthropoda > Arachnida > Araneae > Eresidae > Stegodyphus > Stegodyphus dumicola. The sequence goes on from NC_140776.1 coordinate 124,032,428, forward strand.
ATATCACGTAAAAACATCGTTAAATTGCATTCGAAAGCGGTCAAAGTGGATATTTTCGTTGAAATATGCTGCCTGAAGCTTTTCGCGATTATAATACTTCCTTTTTATTTCGTACAAGGAAGTAAAAATATTTTTGACTTTCAAATATAGTAAAGATTTTTAGTGTATTTATTTTTTGAGAGTTCGTTTCTTACTATATTATAGAGCTTTATATTACTAAACAATTAATTTTCAATTTTTTTTTTTTTTTTTTTTTTTTTTTTTTTTTGTAATAATGAGATCTTGGTTTTGCCGATCCATTGCCGATTCATATTCGGCTAACGACCCTCTTTGAAATTTCACTGACTCAGTTGCGAACCTCCGTTCTGAAAGAAAATTATTTTTTATTTGCGTAAATTAAGACACCTTTATGACCGTATATGATAATTTGTGGCAACAATTGGAATTTATCTATAGTGTAATAAATTTTAAAATAAAGAAAAAAGCAACTGAAGCCAGGGCTTCATGATGTTTTATGGTTTAAAGTGGGTCTAAATCAAAATTCAGTGTCTACAATTATCATATAAAAATGAATCTCCCTCTCGTACCACTGCGTTCAGACGGTTTATTGAGGTCGATATTCTCTCCTGGATGAAAAATAACACAGGAGAGTCTTTGACAACTGTAATACCAGAAAATGTGTAAGCCATATGAAAAATGTTAATTAGCCATAATCGCTGTAGCTACCAAATGATAGTACACTAGATAGAACAGTACACTCGGTAGAACAGACTTAATGACTTATCATCGTACTGAAAGGCTTCAACCCCCTAGAGGAGATCCAAGAGGGCGCCACCCCCGGCCAACCCAGGAAGGCAATTATGGACACAGTTTTATGGAACGCAAGACAAGGCAACCGGGCATCAACCGATCTGCATGCAAAGAGAACAATGAACTTAGTCAAAGCCTGTCCCTCAGTGCTGACCAACGGGCGCTAAACCCTCGAGGACAATCTTTATAATATCTGACCATGTAGCTAAAATTCCCCACAACCAAAGGACAGATAAGACAGCACAAGGTTTCTGACCTAAGGTAAATACCAAATGCAATAATGTCTGCTCAGTGGGAAAAAAATCTACTCTCTAACAGCCATCACAACAAAGTAGTGGCTGGCAATTCAGTCGACATAAATTGGTCATACACAAGTAGTAGGTACAGTTAATAGTAGTAGGTACAGTTAATAAAATTTATTCTAAATTTATAACAATTATTTTTTATGCAGCTTTCCTATCGCTCTTAGCTTCAGCTTACAAATTTCTTACCAGAATGAGTTTTCATAATCGCGTTTAACGCAAATGAGAAGAAGTAGTATTTAAGTCGAAGTTCCACTGACTTCAGGAGAGAGAATCAGAATTTCTGAATAGCGCGCGTTTGCCTTTGGGCAACGTCTCTCTAAGCTGTTACTGCGTTCGGCAGTATTACGTGCTCTTGATAGTTACACTAGAGTAACTATTTAGAGGCCAACTATTTTAGAATTGTGTTAGCTTCGTCTAAATCTCTTTAGTTAGTTATTAGTTAAGTTCTTATTTTTTATATTTTTGAATTTAAGCCCAAGTGAAGAATTATACGTCCAAATGCTGTACGTCCTAAGAAGGGGACCGTCTGTACATCTTTAGTTTGAGAAAAAAAGAGTAATTAACCCTTCTTGACTGTTACGTTTCTGTTTCTGGACTTAAGTGATTATTCTCTTAGTAGTTCACTAGGTTCCTCAACACTGGGTTAATAGTTAAAAGAGAAAAACACTACAATAGTGCAAAAGATATGGTGCACAGAAATCAAGTGCAGTGCAGGTAAATATAAAAAAAAGTTGTGTATGTTAATTTTACACAACCAAGATTATCACCCGCTGTCTTCAAACAAATAAATAAAGCATTAGGTAAAGAAAATATTACGTTTTGGTCCATGGTCCATAATCGTCCAAATAAAAGCTAATTGCGTCAACTTGGATGTTCACTCGAGGTGGGGAGAACTCTAGTCCTAAAAAACATTCACTCAAGTTCAGTAAATGTTAAAAAATGTTCGTTGATGAAAACATAAATACAAGTTAGTGAAAAAGCAGTAGAAAGTTCAACGTCCGTCATTGAATAAATAGAAAACAGATATTAAAAAATCAGTATTTCCTTGCATTTTATAACCTAAGTCAATCAATATCCATTTGAAATTTTATAAACATCGAAGAGACCGATAGATAGTTATGATATTCATGAACCCATACAACATGAAAACCCTTGTTCACGAGTGATTTGCATTGGTACAATTAATGCCCTTACAAGAAATCATAAAAAGAATCTATTAAGACTCTATTAGAAGTTCTACACCAAATGACAGAGGAAACCACAGAATGAGCAGCTGTTCCGTCTGAAAGACGTTCAGCACCAAATGATACATGCGACATGCGACGGAGGACGTGGGCACCACCCCTCTACCAATACGGTTAATCGGTATAGCGCCATGTCCACCTTTATCTAGATAACCATACGTGGTAATTATGCTAATATACTAATACATAAACATACATACAAATTTGGTATTTAATACAGTGGCGTTAAAGCTAATTAATGTCAGACCCTGGCCATGTTACAAGGTGTATGCAAAAGCATGGATACGGTAGCATATATGCATAACTTGGGTACTCATATGTTGAGTACACTATGATCCTTTGAAGCATTATCATTAGATACACAAAACATGTACTTACTGAAATATTAGGTGCGCAATGTTATGCTGGAATAAGTAATTAGTACAGTGAATTAAAAGTTAACTTAAAGTTGGATCCACAGGTATGCATAAAATTACGCGTGAAGATCTGCATATGAAGAAATTGTTTGTCATTTGGTCCGCCATAAATTAACAGATCCGCTAAATGCGGAGAATGCCAAAATCCCCAAAGAAAATCTAAAATTACTTAATGATAGTGGACATCGTATTATTTCTAAAATCATAACTGGTAATGAAGCGTACATACACTTGTTTTACTTTCCAACACGTGATGATAGTAATGAATGGGTCCTTAAATCAACAGTGGTAAAAAGAAGACAACGAGAAATGAAAAAACATAATGTACACAGTTTTCTTCAAAAGTACGAGACTGGTCAATGTTATTAAGTTAGAGGGACAGAAGAAAATTAGAGTAACCTGATTCACCACCAAGTGTCTTCCAATATTCTTTAAGAAAGGAAAATTAAGGAACTCCTTCTTCACCATAATAGTGCGTTCTTCTCATTCAGCAAAAGTGTCAGTTTGAATTTCCTGAACAAAACACATTAAAGTGACAGGACATCCACAATCCTGATCTTCTCCTGATCTTGCTATGTGTGACCTTTGGCTGTTTCTTAATCTAAAACAAACTTTACGTGGCCTTCGTTTTCATTCCGAAGATAAGATTGAGGCTGTAAAAGCATATTTTTCATCAATTCCTAGAAAATGCATGGCTTAAAGCATTTCATCTTTAGTAATTCTCCAAAAGTGCATCTACAAAAATAAATTCATGCTAGAAGGGGAACTACTTTGAATATGCTTAAAATATGGTAAGTTTAACTTGTACCATTCAGTTTGTAGGGTTATTCTTGTACCAGACAAGACTGAAATTATCGCTATGCCTTAAATACTTACAAAGTAGTGAAAAAGGTTCAAAATAACCTTTTTATTTTAATCTAGTTTGAATATAAAAGTACAACTTGTGCTACAGACAGAATCACCACCCGTTATTATTTGAATTAAGCAATGATAATTAGATTTCAACGTTGATACGTTGTCAAACATTGGCATAAGAAAAAAGCTGGCTAGATGTATTTTGTGAAGCATTGGAAAGCGAAAATGCCAAAGCCGGGATATGATTTTCAATCAGATTATTAACAGCACACGCAACTGCCAGAAGCTCTCTCTATTAAAGATTCGAAATTCTTAGCTTAAATACTCAAAGCTAATGTCCACTCTGTCGAGGAATATGGAAAAGAAAAGCTACAGTAAATACAAAATCATAATAACTATTTAATTAAGATACCTTCGAAGATGCATATTCGAAGATTCATTTATTTTAACTAACCAGTTATTTTATGTTCAATATCTCTACTGTCATTCTTCCTTTCCGTTTTCCTACCAAAATGCTAATTTTATTCGTGCGTATTCAAATGAGACAGAAAGAAATAGTATTTAAAGAAAGGTTTTGGATTGTTTAGTCAGATTGTGTTCCGCCTGCTGAAAACCACGTTACTAGTTGATATTCTACGATAGCAGTCTGTTTCCGGCGTTGCTTTATTCTTGCCAGTAAAGCCGTACGTAGCTTTGTTACGTACGACGCTATTTTATTCTTGACGATAAAGCCGATTGCTTTATTCTTGCCGTACGTAGAGACATTAAGTGAAATAACAAAATCCATTTTGAATCCGTTTTAAATGCAATTATATTAAATTTTAGTTACAATCCGTTTTGGAAGAAGGAATCCTTTATTTTATCCATAAGTTCAGATGTCACGCATAAATTAGTCAAAATGGATATTTTCTTTGAAATATGATACCTAAAATTTTTCGTGCTTGCGGGAAGTTTTCAAAGTGAGAAGAAATCTTTTAAATGCATTTTCTGCTTGAAACAGTAAGCATGATATTTATTATTAATTAATTTTGAGGGATAATTTAAAACCGTAAGGATTTTTTATTTACTATTCCATGCTTTATTTAATGCCATTATGGGTAATTTAGATGCACAGTGTTAATGTTAAAACATGCAGTTAAAAGTTTATATAGTGCATGGATAGGAAGCGCTTAAAAAACTATTTTGCTGCTATAGATTACTGAAATATTTAATATTGTACTTAAGGCTTCATGTAAAAAACATAAATGCAATAAAATACGAAATCTAGTTTAAAATGAAAAACGATGCAAAATTTACATTAATAAATCTATACAGTTGTACCTCGGTATACATCCTTAATTCGTTCAAGATACTTCGAAATATATACAAAACGAAAAAATGAGAGTTAAAGGGAAAATAATTCATTCTTATAAAAAATCCTATTGTTATTATTATAGCAATGTTTAATACTGAAATACAGATGCAATTGATGAATAAATACTGTATATAAATGAAGCATTGCACATAATACTGTACATAATATTATACATAATATTGTACATATACTGTACATATACTGTACTATACTTATACATAAATGAAAAATACTATGCAATATACACATAAATCAAGCATACTATACATAAATGAAGTATACTGTACATAAATGAAGCATACTATAAATGAAGCATACACAATATACAATAATGAAGCATACTATATAATATATACTGTACATAAATGAAGCATACTAGTACATAAATGAAGTATGCTATACAATAATGAAGCTTATTATATAATACATACTACATAAATGAAGAATACTATACATAAATATTTTTCTGCTTTCCAGATGGAAAGCAATTTCGCAACATCTCTAACCTTTGTTTAGTAATTAATTTTATCCCTTTCGTAATATGACGCCATGGTGCTTGGCATACGGTACGTAATAGCCAAGTCCCGGATACGTATGCCATATTCATACTTTTCAACAATTTTACCTCCATGGTGATCCTAACTGTTTACTTTGTTGCTTGATTCTTCTCATTAACTTTTCTGAATCTCACTGTTAAAGAATTTCCTTACGAAACAAATCACTTGAAAATCCATAGCTATAGCGAGGGTTAATAACTGAAGAGTAGCAAAAAGCATACTGATTTCATCGGCAGTCCTAGCCTCGTCTCAAAGAGGAAAACAAGTACAGTGAGCGCAGTCATAACACGTGGAACTGGAGTCATATTCCAAACAAATGTCATACACCAAACACAAATTTCCGCAGCCAAACAGGACGTATACTAAGTTAGACGTATTTCAGAGAGGACATACACCGAGTTACCACTGTATTTATTGATTTTTTTTATTAATTATGCAAAATTTATAGATAATAAAAGGAATGCGTGAACTTTATACGTTACGTACGATATGCCTTAAACGTTCAAAACAAAATAATTTGTTTTAAATTTTGGATACAAGATGACAAGGCATTGGCATACCTCTATAAAAATATTTACTTTAGCCACACGCTGATCTTAGCTGCAAAAACATGGAGGTAGGAAGTAAGAAGGAGTCGCCCTAAACAAGTTTCTCCGTACCCTGCTCTGAAGCACAGGCGATCCCTACGTGGTGACCAAAACATTGGGTCATTTACCATTGAGTTCTATGGGATTTGACGCGTTCGGGTGTAAATATTTTGTAATTACGTCGCAAATATACATATAAATGTATATATTTTCTTTTTCTACAACACTTCAGAGTCCTAAGTATGTGAAAACAACATATTTTTAAACAACATTTCATTCTGAACGGAATTAAATGCTATAATTTTCACAGGACAGTTTTCTCAGAATGGTTTAATTTGAATGAAATATTTTCACAAGTTTTCGTTAATTACATTAGAAAAAAAAATGAAGGTAATTCGATTTTATTCGTTTAAGGTACAAAAATTAAGATCAAAGTTTATTGTATTATTAATATTAAAATTATGCATTATTTCTTTTCTATTTATAGAGCTTCTTCCTAAAATACTTTCTTAAATATGACATGATTTTTTGGCTTCTTTTAAATCGAAAAATGTAAGTCAATTTATAATTAATGCTCTATTCGGTTCATTTTAAATTAGAGAATTATTAGGAATTAGCGAAATACTTTAAATAAGTATTTCGCTAATTCCTAATAATTAAATATGTATTAAATAGTATTTGACTTTCTCTGAACATTTCTGAAAGGGAATAAAATAAGTTTTTTTTTTTTTTTTTTTTTTTTTTTTTTTTAAGTATTATTTAAAACTTGTAACTGAGTTATTATAAAATGTAAAGGGAATAATTCTTTTAATTATACTTATCAGATTTTTTTTTTACCCTTCATTTCAACAATACATATTATTCCAAAACTCTTTATTACGTTCTTAAATGCGCATCTCGTAGCATTTGCTTTACAATACCTTTTAACAGATTGCTTTATAATACGAACAATTCTTGCTTAAATAGTTTTATAACGTATTTGTCAACAGGATTTCAATTTATGTTTACAATTCAATATTAAGGTTATTATATATTTAGATAATATTTATGATCATTATAAATTAGATACATTTAATCATTAGATTTCTTCACAGTACTTTCACAGTTTTTTATAAGTGAATAAATTCTTCATTTCAAATACATTTATAAATAATTTAATGAATATTTAAGTATTTTGTCAAAGGCAGATACATGCTTTTTGCAAGCACATGCATAAATACCCATACATATTTCCTATTTATCATTTCCGGCATGTGCAAATCTTTAATTTCTGTGCATTCACTATATTTTTCGTGTAAAGTAATTTACACTAATTTAGCATACACCCGAAAGTTTTACATAAAAAATATATATGAATATAATTTGAATGAAAATTATAAGTATTATTTTTAATACCCACTCAAAGGTCAGTTTTTCTTCAAAATTCCTCCACGACGGCATCTCTCTCTTTAGGCAGATAGCCCTTGCCTGCGTTACTCTATTTAATAAAAACTTAATCTGACCTATGTGCCTAATTACAAATATTTTAACATACATAATTTTATATTTACATTTAGCCATCAAGTTTCAAACTTTTCAAATCTTCTAGAAAATAAATTTTGGCAGATCTCTTTTAGCAATTTTCTTAAAATCTATATTTTTGTAGTGCAACAGCTTAGAATTTTATAAAACAAATTCATAATCAAAATCGCTGTTGTTAGTTATCGAAAAATAACCAAGATGTGATTTTTGCGTAAATGTCAGTAAACTATACAAATTGCTATTATCCATCCCACTATGAATGTTTCTTTCATGCGAGAGTGTCCCTTTTTCGATTTCTATGGAACTGTCGTGTGTCGAAATACTATCAGAATCTTGTCAAGCGAGCTTCTGAATGTAAACAAATAACACCCCGTCTGGTGACCCAAGCTTCAAAGCAGTGCTTTACTTCTAGCGCGGAATGGCCCCTCCTCCCTTTCCTTACCTCCATGTGCAAAAATCAATGATTAAGCAGCCAACGCGCGGGACCTGTAACATTTCTTTTCCTGTGAACTCCCGAAAAAAGTGAAAAGAAAGTTTTACAGGCATACCCTAAAGTTGCCCTTCCCCGTGAAAATATTCAAAAAGTTAACAAATAGATACCAAAGTCAGAGAGCAGCTGCAGGAGATTATTAGAGTGTTTATAAAGCAATGGGATTAAGTTTATTTTAATCTATGTTTCTAGTGGTAGGTAAGGAAGCGAATCTGAAATGTTTTGTTACCTACAGCAGTTTGTGAAAAAACTTATAGTAATTTCTACTATTAAATAATGAAGAATCTGTACGTGTGTATTGTATGTACGTATGTTCTCCCACTGTAGAAAAACAATACAATGACACCTACAGCCTCCAAATTTTCAACACACGTAACCTCCACCCGAACATGCCCTCGAAGCCTGAATTTTGAAGTTGCTTTTGATTTATTTCATATTTTGGCAGAAATTGTAATTGCAAACTCAGCGATTTAAAAGGCAGCCGTGGCAACACTGCCGGAATCAAACATAATCATCTCTGGCGTACCAGACTGTTGTCATTCGGCAAAATGTAAGATATTTAATTTTCAGTTTTAACCAACAAACTCGGCTATTTAAACGTATGCACTGCCCAAAACTAAATATTATCTTCCACGCCCCAGCGTGTTGTCAGTAAAGCGTAAGATAAACGTAACTTTCAGAATCGTAACTTCCAAATAATGTAACTTCAGTAAAGCGTAACTTTCAAATTTAATCTCTTTGTTAATGAGTAATAAATTAAGTAATTTAAAGGCAATAAACGCATTTTTTAAAAGTATTTTTTCTAATTTTTAATGGGATGTATTTAAAGAAAAATGCAATTAAATCATGAGACGTCCAATCAGAAATATTAAATATGTTTTTGAAATTACATTAAATAGTTAAAATAATTATATATTTATTCTTTTTAATGGTAACTATTTTAGGTGGCTGGCCTCACAAGTGGCTAGTGTAATGAAAACAACCCACACTGTTCAAACGGTCAAATGCGGTTTATTCCTCTATTTATTTTTTCATGTAGTTATATAATAGTTATTCTTCTGTTTTTCATGTGTTGACATGCTGATGTATTTTTCTTTGGCAGACATTTTGAGCAAAGATACAACAACGAATCCTACTCCTTCTACGCCATCTTCAACTAAGAGTTCTGCGTCAACGGTAAAGGATTACGAGACTTCAACAACAACACTTGCCACTACTACGGATACTACAACAGAACATGACTTATTCTCAACAACAAGTGATGATGATATCGAAAAAGATACAAAAACAAGCACTAGATTTGTATACATATATTCTTCTACTGATTATATTCAAACAGACTCTTCAACAGAAAGTGCAACCTCAAGATCTACCGATGCCATATCAACAACTCAAACAAACGAATATTCAGATCCAGATAATCAATTTTCCTCAACGTATGATGATTTTACTGTATTTTCAACAACAGATGATAAGATCAATAATACTGTAAAGCATACAACCAAAGAGACCAGTTCTCCGTTTGTGGAATCTTCTTCTACAATAATTAAAACAGAAAATACTCCTTCGCAAACTGTTACAGAGATTCCAAGTACGACTGAAGGTTTGGATGAAATCAAAATGTCCACTTCTCGAATTTGGGATATTATCAGTTCTACAGTGGTTAATATACTGTGCCCTGAACCAAATGGATATTTTCCCCATCCTACCAATAAACATAAATTTGTTGGATGCGTGGATGGTCATCCTTCAGTGCTTGAATGTCCTGAAGATTTAATTTACAAGCATAGCATAAGAGCATGCGTTTATGAATAAGTCTCTAAATAGTTTCTTTTTACTTATATTTCTACTTAGTTTTACTTTACTTAATAGTTTTAGTTTTACTTTGTTTAATAGTTTTATAAATGTACCGTACTGCTAGATCCACAGCTAATATTTCAACGTATCATTAAATTGCATTCTCTATACTTGTTGAGCCTTTATTTACATTACTAGCCGCTTGCGCGGACAGCCATCTGAATTAGTTATCATAAAAAAGAATTATTTGCATTATTTTAAAGAGTGCAGCTCGTGTCATTTCATAAAAATATTTAATGTTCTAACTAACATTAAATATTTTTATGACATTAACATCTTCTGATTGAAATGCATTTTTATTTAAATCAATCAGATTAAAAAGTAGAAGCTGCGTTTATTGCTTTTAAATGCTTTAGCTTGTTATAATACAACAGGCAGATTAAATCTGAGAGTTAAATATCTTACGCTTTACTGAATTGGTAACACGCTGGCGAGCATAACCAGCGGAGCATAGAACTTGTCTTATTTGAAATTAGTCTTGCAAATCTATGAATATTACGCTCATTTATATTGTCTTAGCACGTCCAATAAACGGTTTCCTAAGTCATCTTCCAGTTGCCATCTGGGCGTTCTGCTCTTAATCACGAGAAGCACACAGCAAGAAATTCGATACTCCCTTTTAAATGTTTTAAAGTATAACTCAAGTTTCACTGTGTGGAATGTTTACTGTGATGGTGCTATACAAAAAGTTTGATTCTGTGCAGTAGTACCATAGTATAGTATCCGTTGATAATTCTTTCCATTACATATGATAGCAGTAAACGCTGTGTAGAACAGGATATTCGTGTACACATGTAATCTCGGCGAAGTTAAGTTGATAAATCTGGCACTTAAAGACATTATTAATATATAAAAAATATTAAAAAAAACTCATAAAATTTACAGATTTTAACAATCGCCCAGAAGGGTTGTGTTAAAATTTAATATATAGTTTGTCAGTTGGTATTATCTATAGAGATGGTCTAGATGGAATAATAAAGAAACATTTTTTAGGATACTAGACGCATGCATATTTTGACTGACACAGAAAAGCTGTATATCTTCTGTATAATTGAAAAGTGAAAAATATAAAACGACGTTCTATGTGCATATTTAATGTTTTAATTAGATATATTATGACTTAAATGCATCTTTTATAAAAATCTATTCGAATAAAAAATAAAAATTTATATGCTTAGAAATGTGATCTCTTGCTTTGAAACAGCTTAGTCTGCTCGTCAATTAAAGACTTACCAGTTCGAATGATCAATATCTTACATTTTCCTGAATGGCAACAGACTCAAATGAAAAGTGAAACAATGCATTGACAGTGTAATTGACTCTACATTTAACGTGTATCATTATTAAATCGTGTTTCTAGACTAATAACTCTTTTAGGCTAATAATGTAGCATGGAAGTAAATCTTGTTTATTACCAATCATATGCTTCCCTCTTTCTGCTTACTGCTCAAACGTTTCGACACTAAGGCATAAATATGTATTTGTGTCCCACAAATGTCTTTCAGCAACTATAACGAAAGATACACATGTAATTATTGAAATGCACCGCAAATATTTTAGCAATTAAAACATTATTGAGTTTAAATCTCTACTTTTAAGAAATGAAGAACCTGGATGTATGTATGTACGTTTCCATGTTTCTTGCATTGTGGAAAAATGGCGGTACCTAGATTTAAAAAAAAAAAAAAAAAACTGAAAGTTTCAGGTTTTAAATTACGTCCAAAGGGGCGTTTTTTTAACGTTTTGTGTGTTACCTTTATTTATTAAATATCATGTTCTTTGCACTTAAAACATAAAATTAAATTCAACAGCAATGTCGCAAAATAATTTTAAAATGAGCCTATCTTTAAAATTTCCGATGCACAGTTACGCGCGTTGGAGATAAAAAAGTTTTTTTTTTTCGCTGTAGAGTGTTGCCATTGCTCGCTTTTAAGTCGTTGAGTTTGTTAAAAAAAATTGTTAAAATTTTACAAAATATGAAATCGATAATAAAACAAATTCCAAATTTTAAATTTGGACTTTCAGATGCCCATATTCGCAGAAGGATTACGTCATTCAGAATTGGATGGCTCTAGGTACCGTTATTTTATCACAATGCGAGAAACATACATATATTTATGCAGATTCTTCATTATTTAATTTCTTCAAATATAATACAGGGCGATAGTATTTGGTGGCAACGATTTGAAAAGTGGTACAACCACTAAAGTTTTCAACGCAAAATTGCAAAACGAAAACAGTAGTCCTTCAGGGACAAAGCTCCTTTGGACTAAAAACAAAATTAAATGCACGTCGTAGTCTTCCACTCGAACATCTGACCTCGAAGCCAGAATTTTGAATTTCGAATTCTGACTTCGAATTTGTTTTTCAACGATTTCATAATTTGTACGAATTTAATGAATTTTTAATTAATAAACTCGCAGATTTGAAAACAAGCAGTGGCAACACTCTTCAAAATAAAGTATTTTGTCTCATCGGCAAAAGTCAAGATATATTTGTTTTTTAAATCTTAGCAACAGTCTTCTCTATTTGAAAGCACTGTGTTGCCTGCCCGAAATAAAATACTTTTTTCTTCGCCAGCGTGTTACCAATATCCAGCGAGAATTGCACAGAATCAAACTTTTTGTATAGCACCATCACAGTAAACATTCCACACAGTGAAATTTGAGTTATACTTTAAAACATTTAAAAGGGAGTATCGAATTTCTTGCTGTGTGCTTCTCGTGATTAAGAGCAGAACGTTTATTGGACGTGCTAAGACGATATAAATCAGCGTAATATTCATAGATTTGCAAGACTAATTTCGAATAAAACAAGTTCTATGTTCCGCTGGATATGCCGCTAGTTTTCTTCAGCTTTATAATCGCAAAGGACAAAAGAGAAACTAGGCCATAACGCTCAAAGAAAATAATCAGGCTACTGGCGCCATCTATTGAGAGAAAAAGAAACTTCACAATTGCGATTTGCAAACTATGAAATGATTTCCTTTAAATCCTACGGGTAAATACATATTGGAATTGGAATCGTTAACTATAAACGAAAGACTGTTATGAATCTGAAATGCATTCAGAAAATCTAATGCACCAACGAACGATGTTTTTTGAATAACTCTGGCTGCAGAAAAATGAAATATGTGATTTTCTGTAGAACAGAGGAGTTACGTGTTTTCTTTCTTCCTAACACATGCCTTATGCTCCTTAGTACAAAATTTCAAGGCTCTTTTAGTTTGGCCAATGTGAATTAAACCATGCTTCCAAGAAATTCTGCATATATCTCATGATTTCATATCCGGAACGGGGTTTCTTATCATGGAACTGCGAATTTTGTTGATAGAAGAAAAAAACAGCCCGAAAGTCGAACTTCTGTAAAATGTATGTAATTTTACAGCTGACTAAAAGAAAGGAATAACAACATAATTTTTATAATCTTCTGATACAATAGAGTGCTTTTGATATGTCGAAATGAGAATTTTTTAACCGCTTGGTCAATAATATTAGGTGAAAAGCCAAGGTAACGGTATAACGGAGTAAATGAATAGGAAGCATATCATAAAAGAATTTCTGAAAACTGGAGTAGGCAACCAACTATTGAAAAGGTATTTAGTCATGTTAAGGGCCTCTCATGCTAACATTCGGTTAGTTACTATTTTTTAAAATTATTTAATGATTTAGAGGCCTTCCTCACAATTGCTACTTGCGGGACTTCATCATACAGTCTCTGTCCATTGAAAAAACACACGAACTGATCACATTACATTGGGTCCACGAAAGTTCTTACCCGGTCTGTATTTTCCCAACCGCTAATCGTAGACATGCACTTATAATTATAAAAAATATTTTAAATAACGCAAAGATTCATGTTTTAGTACTTTAAAATTTAAAGACATAAATTTTGAAAAAATTACGAAAGCAACCATTTTACACATTCCTCCAGTTCCTATACTTATATTTAGAAAAAAAATTATACTTGTTAAAAAATTAAAACATAAAAAGTTTGACTCATGTACGAGAAAAATTGACTCAGGTACTTGGTATTAAGTGAATGATAGCATTTAAGGGCCATACGCATATTGAAGAGTCAAATGTTTACATTTGTACGAAACTAAAAATAAAATATCAGTTAAAAAAAGGTTTCCTGGTGTTAAGAGATTCAATAACGACCACTTTTATTCAGATTGTTGCGAAAACTTTGAGCAATATAATTCTTTTCAAAATGGTGGTCATGTTGATAAAATCTTATCGAATTCTTGGCAGGCTTCACTATTATCACGTAGTCAATATGTAATATTATTTGTATTAATTAAAAACCAAACATTTTTATTTTAATGAAATTCCAACATAATTACAAAATTGACATTAAAAATTAATAAAACCTTTTGAGAATATTCATAAAGTGTTTTTAAGCTTCGATCATAAATTACTCATGCGAAATTTCTTTAGGCATAACAAACGTAACAAAAAGTTACACATTGAAGACAGCAAATCGCAAAAGACTATCATTGAATGGCATTTAAGGGGAAACGCGAATTATTTTTATTTACTTCCTGACCACTTAATTCGTAACTGAAAATTACGTCAGAAATAGCCAATTTTAAAATTCAATACCTCGGTCAATTTTTATCGTATGGGAATCAAACTTTTTGTATTTTATTTCTTAAAACAAGTACAAAATTTTCCTAAACATAAATATGGGGACCAAAACAATGTGTAATTATTAAATTTCGTAATTTTTACAAAATTGATTTTTTTTTTAATTTAAAAATGCCAGAACATGAATATTTGTGTCATTTAAAATATTTTTGTAATTGGAAGCACATGTTTATGAACCAACGGTTGCGAAAATAAAGGACCTGAGTGGACACGGTACAAGGTATGGTAATTACATACATGTCTGAACTTTTGATGGTTTGCTAATATGACAATCAAATTTCAACTACCGATAGCCATCACGTCTCTATCATTTCTCGAAACAGCTATGTTAAAATTTAACTTATACTCATCATACTTTGTAATATAGCGAAAGTTAATATCAATAATTTATTTTTATATAAGGTTTTAAATTAATGAAAGTAAAAAAAAAATCAGCTGTCAAATATAATCATGATATATTTGACAGATTCATTCATTTGATATTCAGCAAAAAAAGTCATTATAAAACTTTTTTCCGAGACATTTTTTTTGTAATCTACTGTTTACGTAATTATTTTTTCGGAAAACAAAAGAATATGCCCTAGACTTTTCTGATGATGAGCCTTTAAATAACATGTAACGATGTTGCTCATTGTTTTTAGTAGTATTAAACTTAACTGGCGCGCTAAATGTTCAAAAGTTATACATTTCGTTCAACATATTGGCCATAGATGAGAGCAGTAGCGTATATGTTAAAAAAATCTCTGGTAACAGGCACCAGGTTAACCGACAATATATATAAAAAAAAGGCCCTTTCAAAAATCTAAATTTAAATCCAAAATCTAGGTTTCTGAGGGGTTAATAATCTGAAGACTTAAAAATGGAAAACATACTACGTTTTGGCGGCTCAGCGTAATATAAGGCTGTGTCCATAATTTTCAGAAGCAATTCACATTCAAAGACGCCAAATTTACTTCATCTCTTGCTAAAGATGGAAAGAGACTTATTTTCTGTTGTTGTTCGCTTGAATTGCGGCGTTTGATCATGTTTGCAGCTAAAAAGCTGAGTGACGAAGATTTTATCGGTTTTAAAACACGTCCAGCGTTATATGCTTGGAAAAGATTTTTATTCGTGAAAAGGCGGTGCAGACTTGAGTATATGTCCGGAATTCTGTTTCCGGTTATATTTTTTCTAGATGATGAAGAAATAATCTGGTTTGTAGCCGGAAAGAAGAAAGATGATGAAGGGGAGGCTAAAGATGAAAGCAATACGCAGAGTAAGAAAGTTACGAGGAAAGAAGCTGACGAAGAATTTTAGATTTTCATCAGACAAATACTTCAATGAAATTAAAATAATTATCTTTTCTTCTAAGAACCTCCAAGATCTTCAGAAAGAAAAAAATTGGAGTGCCTAAGAGATTTTTTAAATGTCAGATCATAAAATTTAATTAACGAACCAAAAATTAAGTTGATTATTTATTTGTGGAAAATGTGATCATTGTCTAGTTTATTACGCCTTAAATGGAATTCAAAACTACAGTATTATTTCTCAGTTTTATTCCGGTTGAATTAAAAAATTCTCAATCAAATTGCGTGCAATAAATTACGTAAATTTTAAAATGCTTAAAGCTCAGAATTAATGACATGTACCAAAAAACCATGGATATCGAAATGTGATACAAATACTCACAAATCTGGTCTATACATCTATCGGATAAAATACGTAGATAAAGAAACTACTTAAAATACATTAAAGGTCAAATATAATCTAAATCCATCCCAGTGAGGATACATAATTAACCAGTTAGTGTCCTCGCTGAGAGTTAGGCAAGTTTTAAAATTTAAATTTTTCGTACAATCTGTGTTAAATTACCATACAAAGCTTTTACGAAACAAAGAAACTCATGTTCATTTCCAGTTTTTGTAGATGGAAGTAAAATATTCTAATATTTAAAGTTAAAAAAGAGGAAAAACACAACACGAAAGACAAATTATAACTCAAAATTGACTTTTCAAAGTGCATAAAACTGCAGTAAAACAAGGTAGGTATAAAGGAGAAAATTTAAAAGTGTGACTATCTCTCATCCGGAGCCAATTGATAGTTCATAAAAATGGACAAAATAAGAATAATAATAGTAATTATGCATAAAAATGAGAATAAAAAATAATATATTAGAATAAATTGTAAAAAAAAAATCTTATATGTGTAAATGTTGGAGTAAAATCCTATAACACACTGCTATAAGCCAAGAAAAAACTCTTAGCTATGTGAAAAAATTGTCTTTTTATATTGTAGAGCTATTAGGTATTTTTTCGAAGCAGGCAAGATGAAAAATTAGGAGACGCCATCTCCGGGAATCGAACCAAGGACTTCTGATATACTGACCCAGCGTGCAGAACCACTACACCACGAAGGCGCGATAGGAAGGTGGGAGAAATACCTTATACACTTTCCTTTTTAAAGGGCGCCTGGGGTTTCAGGGGACCGGATCGCCAAATCCTGGGTGTGGAGAAGCCACATCAAACACCCTTTTTTTTTTAATTCGGGCGCCACTGTAGAGACATTAGGTGTATTTTTGGAAGCAGGAAAGATGAAAAATAGCAACTGCCTTCGCCTGGAATCGAATCCCGGACCTCTGGAATACCGGCCCAGCATGCAGAATCACCACACTACGAAGGCACGCTAGGAAAGGGGGAGAAATGCCTTATAATATTTCTTTATTTTATGCATATGCTGAACGAATAGTTATCCTATAAAAATTGCAGTTATAAGCAAAAAATCATAATTATATTTAAACATGCAGACACATTACCGAAAATTGTTACTACTCGCTCCTAACTTCTGCAAAGATTCTTCAATATTTAATATTTGAGATCAGCAGAAACATAAATATGAATAACCATGAAATATTTTATGAAATATTAACGAGTTATAAGCGATGCCAACTGAAAAGATAAATCCAATACACAACATTCAGTTTTCAGATAGAGAATATATCTGGAGGTAAAAATGGAAGCTCTTAGAAAATGTATTTACAAGAAAGCAAAATTCAGAAAAGAGGCATTAAAAATTTTTAAGACGAAATAATTGTAAAATTGCAATGAATTCTTAGCCATTTTTCAAAAGAATAAATTTCAAAGGTCCTGTATTAAAAATATGTGCTATGTTAAATTCTGAACTATTCTAATAGGATCTCATTGATATTAAGACCTTGATAGGGAATAGTGTCAAATGACGACATTTGAAGCAGTTATGAGAAGTCCATGAATGCTCGTCAAGTAAAGTTTCTGAAATGAAATCTGCTTTATAAGAAGAAATGCTTCTTTGTTCAACAATATTAATTAAAACTTTATTGTGCCTTCATCATTCCTGAGATATAAAAGAATATTTCGATACATAATTAAAAAATCAACTAGACACTCCCTTAATTCTCCCCTTGATAAAAGTATAAGGTATTTCTCCCACTTTCCCAGTATGCCTTCGTGGTGTAGTGGTTCTGCACACTGGGGCCGGTATTCCAGAGGTCCGTGGTTCGATTCCCGGCGAAGGCGTTGTTAATTTTTCATCCAAAAAATCCTAATATCTCTAGAAAGGAATATTTAAGTATTCATCAAGAATTAATCGTGATTCAGTCATTATTACCTAACAAGCGAATTTGAGAGAAAAAATAGGTTGAGAATCAGCACAATACATGACGCTACTAATTATGCTAATTATCTATATACATTAAGAGAACTTGTTGCAAAATATTATTAATAGTTTATTATGGCTTATTTTGTTACATTTATAAGTAATACAGTGCTATAAATTTTGAAGACAGTGGCCAGCCGCTTAAATACCTATAAAAAAGAAGAAGTTTATAATGATTTTAATGATTCCGCTAATGTGATATGATAAAGATATTTAACATTTCTAATTAGATTTCTCATTATGTAAATGTATAATTATTTAAATCGATCAAATTAAAAAGTAGATAAAATATTCTTAAGAACTGCCTTTGCAGAATTTAAATCTCTTATTTTGTTACTCAATAAGAGCAGATTAAATATGAAAGATAAATATCTTACACTTTACTGAACGGCAATATGCTGGTCCGTGGAAGTAATAAGTATTCTATTTGAGGCAGTGACAATACATTGCTTTTAAATAACCGAATTTGTCGATTAATACTGAAACATAAATATCTTACATTTTGCCGAACGGCAACAGTCTTGCGCGTCACAGCTACAAATACTTCATTTCGAACAGTGTTGCCACGATTCGCCTTTAAATTGCTAAGTTTTTTAAACAAAAATTCATTAAATTCGTGTAAAATGTGAAATAAAAAAATTGAAATTGAAAATTCTGGCTTCGATGTGCTCATGTTTGGACGGCAGACTATGTGCATGCAAAATTTGGTGTGTCTAGGTGCATTGGATTTTCCACAATGTAAGGAGCATAAAACATGCATACAGTCTTTACTAATATTAGTAGAAATATTAGAGACAATACACTGTAAGAGGCAACAGCATAATTTTTTCTGGATGGAATTTTCTTAGTAAAAACATAGAAAATACTGTTTTTCAAGTGTTGAAGAGCTGAGAGAAGAAAGATTTTGTAAATATTTCATTTACAAGGGTAGTGTGCTTCATAACAAGCACTAATTCTTTAAATTAAGCAACTTTTACTGCGTATAAATAATATATTCTGATATGCAGCATTCAAATCTTCCATTTAGCCTAATATACATTCATTTTTTAACACATGCAAAGAAAGAATGATTAAGGATTTGAATGCCCATATAAGGGATGCTTGCGAAGTAGGCGCAGACAACTCCTACCTGCCCGTGAATGACGCAAAATGCAAACGACCGAGCGACCCTATTTTTTTCACGGTTACGGGCTCAGTTACGAAAACCTTGAATTTCGAACACTTAATATTCCTGCAACAGTTGGTAACAGATGTTATTACTTTAGCGTATAATTAACTAGGGGAACTTAACTATTACTTAAGATGGATGCTATGTAACAAATAAAGGTGAAAGAAAAGCACTCATAAATAATCATTTTTCTGACATTTTTATTTTTCGAATTATCTGTGCTATTAAATAATGAAAAATCTGTATGCATGTAAACTGTATGTTCCTCGCATTGTGGAAAAACTACGGCACCTGGAGTCATCAAATTTTGAATAACACACAATCCTGCACCCGAACATGGAAGCCCGAACTTTGACTTTCGAACCTATTTTTTTTATTTATTTCACATTTTGTACAAATTTAATTCTTGATTAAATTTTTTAATTAAAATGTTTGATTAAGAAACTCACAAAAAAAATTAAGAAATAAAAGATTCTTTTTGATTTGACTCATAAAAAAATGTAGATTAAGAAATAAAAAAAATTGGGGGTTAACAAACATAGCGAATAAGGCTAGCATTGGCAACACTTTTCGAAATAAAATCTTTTTGTCTCCAGCGCACCAGACTGTTGTCACTCAGCAAAACGTAAAATATTACTTTTAATCAACAAACACGGCTGATTAAACGTAGTGCGTTGCCACTGCTGAAATACTTTTATCTTCCTCGCTTAAGTATAAGATATTTAACTTTCAGATTTAACGTGTGTGTCATTGAGTATCAAACGAAGCAGTTTTAAAGCAATAAACGTAGTTCTTATGAAGATACTTTTTCTACTTTAAATAAACATCTACTTTAATAAACATGTAGTATCAAACGAAGCAGTTTTAAAGCAATAAAAGTAGTTCTTATGAAGATACTTTTTCTACTTTAAATAAACATGTACTTAGATTATGAGATGTCTAATTAGAAGTATTAAATATTTTTTCCTGAAATAATATTAGTTAGACTCATTAAAATCATTATAATTTTCCTTCTTTTTATGGTAACTATTCTAAGCGAACAGCCGCTTTTAGGCGAATGGAATACTAAAAAATTTCATGTCAGTCAGTCATGAAAATAGTAGCATATTCAAATAGCCAAGAAAATAAAAATTAGGTCAAAGTAGTCATAAAAATGAAATCTTCATAAGCAAACTCAGCAATTTAAAAGAAATGTGTTGCCACTGCTCGAAATAAAACACTAACAATATTTATCTTCTACGCACCTTATGTTGCCATTTGGCAACTCATAAGATATTAAGGCGTTAACTTTTCTTTCAAATTTAATCTGTCTGTCGTTGATTAACAAACTAAGCAATTTAAAAGCAATAAACGCAGTTCTTTATCTCCAAAATTATTGATTACTAGCGGAACACATTAAAATCATTATATACTATTTTCACAATAGCCGTGTTAGTAGACTGACCGCACAAGCGACTAGTACTATTAAAAATGTCTGAAATTAAATTGTACATTGCATTCTTCATCAGTTTTTCACAGCAATTATAATCAGTTGAGAATACGTACTGTAAATTATAAAATATTTCTTTCAAACAAGTTGTAGAGTCATTAGGTGGGTTTTTTTTGTGTGTGTGTGTGGGGGGGAAGCAGGAAATATGAAAAATTGGTGTGCCCTTGCCGGTACTCGAGCCCTACACCTCTCGAACACGCGTCGAGTATGCTTCCAATTACACCTCGAAAGCATGTGCGCCTAGGAGGGAGACAATACCTTACATACTTCACCTTCTGAAAGACATTAGGGGACCCAGTTGCCAAATCCTGGTGGTAAAAATTTTTTGTCCTCCATGGTTTAGTTCGAGTGTCACTTGTACAGTTAAGACTTTTTGTATTAAGATTTTTTGACTTATTTTAAGATTTTTTTGACGCGGGAAACGTGAAAAATGTGCAGTGCCCTCGCCGGGACTCAAACTTGGACCTCTCCAATACGCACCAAGTGTTCTACCGTTGTACGGCGAAGTCTTGCTGGAAGGAAAGAGACAAATAGAATACAATATATTAAACATATTCATTTTCATATTTGCAACATTTGTTCGGGGAATAAGTTACAGTGAATGCTCTTTAATCAGCATTTTTATTCAACTGTAAATATTTGAAAAATCATTAGGCAGCATCACTTTTAGTGGAAATTGAAAGAATTCATTTTCATTGCTTTTTAGCCCAAAGGGACATTAGATCCAACGGTCTATTTGTCACAAAACGGCATTTGCTTCCTTTCACTTTCTGCGTTAGTTCACATTTCAAACTGTCACCACCAAATATTATCGCTATGTATTACAGTATTTAAAGAAACTGGATAATGAAGACTCTACATGAACGCATGAGTATTTCTCGCATTGCAATGGTACCTAGAGCCAACATGGGCACTTGGAAGCCCAAAGTTTTAGTTTCGAATTTGTTTCATTATCTTTTTCAAATTTTCTAAACTTTAACGAATTTTTTTTATTAACAAACATAACGATTTCAAAGCGAACAATGGCAACACTGTCAGGAAGGAAACATTTTTATCTCTAGCGCGCGAGATTGTGTATCGGAAATTCTAAAGATACACTGTTTTGCTGTTTTTAAATATTTTATAATATTACTGTTGAACTGAATTTTATGTGGTTTAAGTGCAAAGAACATGATATTTAGTAAATAAAGGTAACACCCAAAACGTTATAATAAAAAGACACAAATGTTTTGTAAGCCATCTCGCAAAGAAAACTGAACTTTGATATGATTAACTGAGAAAAGAGTGAAGGAAATAGAAAATATATGCCAACACTTTAACACTGCATCGCGAATCCTAAGCATAAGCTACACTACGGTGCTTTCGAAA
This sequence comes from Stegodyphus dumicola, assembly GCF_044657685.1. Classification (NCBI taxonomy): domain Eukaryota; kingdom Metazoa; phylum Arthropoda; class Arachnida; order Araneae; family Eresidae; genus Stegodyphus; species Stegodyphus dumicola. The sequence continues at coordinate 124,054,767 of NC_140776.1, forward strand.
AATTTGTGATTTTGCTGTTAAATATGGCGTAGTGTGAAGAGTAACGATGTTTAATAATAAAGCTTTAAAAAAATATGTTTTAACAAAAGTGAATACAACAGCAAGCTAGTAGACTGCGAGCTCAGCGAGAGCGTAAAAAAAACCTTAATAAACCCTTTTGGTGACTGTTAAAATCTGAAAAATTTCAGAAGTTTTTAGTTTTTCTTTAAATATTTTGTGAGTTTTCTGCTGAAGTTTACGTGAGTGCCAAGAAAGTGACATTTCATAAATAAGGTTTAAAAAACAAAACGCCAATAACAGAGAGACAAAAAATTTGTGATGTCATCTTACTAAGGAGACTGAACATTGGCACAATGAATGGAGGAAAGACTGAAATACAATTAATGACAACACTTGACACTGCATGGAAAATTCTATACGTATGCTGCTTTAAAGAATTTGTGATTTTGATGTTGAATTTTATGTGGCAAAAGTGTGAAGAAAGTGATATTTAATTATAAACTTTAAAAAAATGTATCAGCGAGAATGAGTCCAAGAGCAGATTGATAAACTGCGAGTTCAGGAAGCGCATAAAAAACCTTAAAAAATCTTAACAACATCAGTATCGGAAATCTTAATCTCTAGTGGGACATTAAAATCTGAATCCTTCTAGTTTTTTTTCTTTCCCCCTCCTTTTTTCATTTCATTTCTTTCTTTTTAAATTTTAAAAGCAAATATAGTTTTAGCTGCAAATCTCGGCATTTTTACAAAATTCCCTTTTCATTTTGATTCTTTTTTCAGTTTAGGTCGTAAGCGACATACTAGCGAACAATAGTAGTACAGAGTATGATAAAATTGGCTGAAACAGATTCATGAAAGAATGTTAGGAAAGAATGACTAAACAAATGTGAAGTAAATAAAGGTAAACATAAATAATATTTCGCTATCTCCAGTGCTCTTAGATCAGTATAAAATCTAGTGTAATAAATAAATTATTTCTTAATTACTAATCATGACAGTTCTAGATGTTAGTTTCATGGAAAATTTGAAACGTATTTCGAGCGAGAGTGACAAGAGTCTCCTTTGTTCAAGAAGCAAAATTATTTGCCCGAAGTACGTCATTAAACAGATTAAAAAGTAACAGATGAAAAGTAAATAGTACTAGAGGAAGAACTTTTTCATTTACCTTTATTTCACTTATTTAAGCAGTAGATTTCAGTGTGATAGAGCAGAGTCGTTCTGCTCCTTGGAAAAGGAATACCGATATCATCTCACTTGAAATGCAGATTTTCTCTCGGGCGCCAAAAATTCTCTAGCATTTTCCATTTCTCTAAATTACTGAAAGGCGTATACATTACATTAGAAAAATAAGTTACATTATTTGATGGCATATACATACTGGAAGTCATAAGTTACATATAAGGGCCAGATACGGTTACAATTGAATATAGGGATCAAAAAATAAAGAATAAATAAAAAATTATAAAATTGTCCCTGTGTAAGTAACTATACCTAAAATGCCTCCAAATTTGGCGGCAAAAATTAGTTGCCAAAACCATCACCATCTCGCCAATTTAACGAGATAGCCATTTACATCATGTTAAATAGACATGCCCCTGTAGTCTTATTTTTCTGGCATAGCATATTCTCTTCAGACTTTTCATGTTACATTATACAAAATATACTACAATTTCACTTGTAATTTCATTAAATTTATTTACATATATGCAAAATTGATAACAATAGGATTATTTTATGAAATCGAATTAATTATTTCGCCGGGTTATCGCTATTATTTTCTACTAACCAGTTATTTTAAAATTTGGACCTTTACTATCACTTCTCGTTTTCGTTTCCCTACTAGAATGGTAGTATTTAAAGGAAGGTTTCGGGAGTTTAATTCGGAGCGTGTTCTGCCTCTCACGGCCAAGTTACTAGGTTAGTTAGCTCAGAAAAGATTGCATTATGCGGCTTTACATTATAGTTGTCGATATTTAAATTGTTACATCGGCAAGAAGTTTTGAGCCAACTTCGCATTCATTTGAATTGTGTACTCTTGGACTACTATCTTATTTAATTCAAATTTCACTGTTATTTTAAGTTATCTCGCCACAAGTGGTTGGCGGAGTTTGTAAGCACGAGTCATGCGTTTATGTTCAAAGTTCTGATTTAATAAAAAGTTTGTTTTGAAATCTTCGTAAGACTTTGTAGTTCTGTCCAGACATAGTGATAATTGTCTGGACTTATTCCCATGCTTAACATTTGTTAGCAGTTTGATATCTGTTTATATACCCAAGTAAGGCAAACTTTAGAATTTTCTCTTCATTTCTAACTGAAAAAGTTTGATTGGTATACCTCAAGAATCTGGAACGGATTAATGACGAATATTAGATACCACTGTATTTAGTTTTATACTTTGTTTGATAACTTACTTCTATTTTAAAATTGCAATTAAATAAGTCGAAATGTTAAAAACTATGATAGAATTTTCGGTTTAGAATTACTCCCTTTGTTAAACAAAATTAAAAATATTTTACACATACAACAGTTTTAATTCACAAAACATTTATATCTGTACACTTTGAAATGTTCTCAGCGCCAACACCCACTCAATTAAGAAACATATTGTGTTTTCTAAACCTCAAGAAAAGAATTTTTCGCACTCAAGTCAAGGATCGATATATTCAGTCTCCATGCAGTCTAGTTTATAGCAAAAGTGTAAAAAAATCGCAAATCTTCTGCTCATAAACACGGTTTTGGAACACAGCCGGCCGAATCGTTGCTAGACGTCGGTCATCGAAGAAGCCCAGGCTGAGTCACGATCGCCTGAGAGCCCGAGATTTTCCCCATATGGACGCCTCGAGTCTTTGTAGTCTAGGGGCGGTCTCTTCATTGCGTTAATGTTGGAGAAGGATAACTACAGCAAAACGTATGGGTCAAACAAACAACTACAGCAAAACGTATGGGTCATATTTTGCCTCCAACTTCGAGACCTTGAGTATCAACGTTTGTTACATAATTCTGTCGATAATGTGTGCCTAAAATATGTGCGAAAATATAATATTTGTGGTTATTCACTGCTGTACAACTCATGTGACCTATTAACTCCACTTTGTGGCTGACTCCTTGCAGTATTTCATTTTGAAATTTAAGCAGTCTTAAGATATTTATAATGCTTACAAAAGAAAAATAACTGAATAAAAAAAATTTAATTCAATTATTAGCACCAGAGTTGCTATTAGCTTCGAATCTCACTTTTGTGATAGTATTACGTTTCAAATATTGACACCAATAGTGGAAGCCATATATTATTTTGAATGAAATAATACAGCGAATGAAACAAAAATGTATGGCAACACAAATAAAAGGATATCGCCATCACATATTATCTCTATATGTATGACGTTTAATAATAAAGCGGATATAGATAAAAAATGCATGCTAAAACAAATAAAAGTATGTTGCCAATTAAGTGTCATTGACATGTATTATTTATAAAGAAATAATACAGCGAATATAACAAAAATATATGGCAACAGAAATGAAAGGATGTTGCCACCAAATGCTATCTCTATGTATTATTTTTAAAGTAATAATATAGCTGATGTGTTGTGCATTAACAGAGCTAAAACGTTCTGAGTTCGCTATATTCCCTATGAAGCGCAATTTCATTAAAGAATGAAAGTCAAACAACTATGAAATCTTTATTTTACAAGTAAGAGAGAACAAAAACTAAATTAACAATCTTCACAGACATTTAAAATTGAAAGAAAACTTGCATAGACTCTTCATCAGTAACAAACATCTTCAGACTTACTTATTTGGCGAAAATTGCAGGAGTATATCGTAAGACAGAAGGCGACATGGCTGTAAGAAAAAAAAAAAAAAAAAGAACTCGAAGATTGATACTCTGGTACATATACAAGGCAGTTAGGTACTCTGGCTGATATACAAGGCAGGTACAAGGCACAGGGTGAATCCTTTCTTGCCAATATATACCTAGGCGTACGTTTGATTTCTGCTTCATTAATGCAAAATAGAAATAATATAGCAAATACAGAAAATATATGGCAACGTTTAACACTTTATTGAGAATTCCAGAGCCATCCGATATAAAAATACTTTTAACAGCATGTACCAGTTTGTTGCCATTTTTCAAACAGTAAAATATTTAATTTTTCTCTAAAATTTAATCTCTTTGTTATGAATCAACAAACTAAGTAATTTAAAAGCAATAAACGCAGTTTTTTAATTTCTGTTATAAATTATTAGCTGGACTCGTGAAATGACACTAGCTGGATTTATTAAAAGCATTACATATTTTTTAAATCTTTTTTATAGTAGCTATTTTAGGCAGCAGAAACGCCGACGACTAGTTATTTGAAAAGTGAAACGGTCAACAAAACTGATGGGGTGTAAAGTGAGGTAGGAGAGCATTATCCCTTTTGGCTAAAGCATGCATGGCAGCACTTAAATACTGTAACAAGAATTCTAAAGATTGGCTGTTTTAAAAATGTTGTGATTTTCTGTTGAATTTTATGTGGCGTAAATGCCAAGAAAGTGCTGTTTCGTGATGAAGTTAAATAAACAAAAAAAAAAAAAAAAAAATTGCATCATTAGGAATTAGTCCGAGAGCAATAGGTAAATTGCGATGCGACATCAACGATAGCATAAAAAGCATTAACAGACGCGACATACCTGAATATCAAATTTGGTGCAACATACGTGAACCTTCTCAGATTTTCTATTTTTTGCTTAATTTAGGTTAAATCCAAGGAACTAATTCCATTTATCCTACTATATATAAAAGTCGAACTCATAACTCAAAAACGAGTAGCCGTGGAACCTCGAAGTTTTGTATATGGGACTTCTATGACATGTAAATATGCACCTCCTTTTTTTTATTGCCATCGGCTGCACCAAACATACATACAAGGTGTTTCTGTAATTCGGTAACAAACTTTGAGGAGAGATAGAGTGCACCTAAAAAATCACATATTCTTTCATTTCTTGTGTTTTGTGTCGTCACTACCGCGGCAGGAAAGCGTTTCCGACTATGCATTGCTATGTGATTTTCCATCGTCTAGGTTACTCGACCTTTTTTGAAAATTCGTAATTAAATTGCTGAAACACCCTATAATATTTTATATACTATATTCCCACCCTGTTAACGGCTCGGTGAGCTCAGTATTTTTATTCTTATATGTTAGGAAGTTGTGTATTTTTTGCTTTAAAAGCTGTTATATTGCTTTTAAGTTCCGGCTTAGGTTTTCATGCCCTTAGTTTAATCTGCTTGCAGTAGTTGTTGAATTATCATCAATTTAAAAGGGTAAGTAGCGCTAGGCCACTAATTTGGCATCTGTTTGTTTAATTTGAATCTCTTAGTAATATAGTGAATTATGTCAGATGGTGCACGAACTTATCTTTTTACTCGCTGATACCAAATGTTAACTTTCAATTTTGTGTACCGAAAATTTTTCCTTCTTGCCCGCTGGTCGCTGATTGCTTGTTTTTCCCTAGAAACAAAAAAACCATTAACTGTTTTTAACTGTATTTGGTGTTTTAGGTTTTTCTGTATTTTAAAATTTTTTATGAAATTGTTTTGAGTATCATGTATTTTTGCCTTACCGAAGTGAGAACTGAATTCATTTAATGAGAAATATATCTCTAACGAAATTCGAGGAAATAAGTTTAAATGAATTGTTACAAAAAATGTGTATAATAAGCCGTACAAGGAAGTCGTGTGGTGTCCATATCAGATTTTTTATTCAATGGGATCTTGATTATACCAATCAATTACTGGTGTATATCTGGGTATCGACCTATTGATACTCATAAACCCTTTCTAAAATTTCATCGACACACCAGGGCTTTAATACGGACCCCACTGGAAAACCTCTGCCTTAGATTATGGCAAAGCACCAATGGTTGGTTCCCCTAAGAGAAAGACACCTTCGTGGGGGGGGGGGAACCTTCTAAAAGAAAATTTGTATTTCACTTTATGCATAGAGGAAACTATGAAAATTCTCATACAGCCAGTCCGTTCGCTGGAATTCGATTTGTGACAAAATACCAGTGATCAGCGATTTTTACCGCTGTAACGCTGGCGAGTTAACTCTTCTTTTGTAAAAACCAGCATCATAGAATATATAGAATATATATGCTTATCGCAATAATAAAATACATATGCTCATCGCTAACAATAGAATATATATGCTCATCGCAGAAACACGTGGCAAGATCAGTCTAAAATAGTTCTCAGCAGGTTCTTAGTAGACCCTTACGAAAAATTTTAAAGAGGGTATGTGATGATCAAACGGTTGATAGCCGCATATGCACAAACAGTTTATTGGCATAATGAAGATCCCATTGACCGCAAAAAAAATAATAATATAGTAAACTGGTTAATTAATTGTTTATTGATATAAAGCTATATGATGTAATACGAAAGAAATCATATAAATATAAGGGGAAGACACATAAAAATTATTTGCTAGATTGTATCAATAAATTACGCATTTTAAGAACATATGAAATTTTACGCAAAATCTGCAATATAAAATAGTGAAACGCAGAAATACAAGAAAACACAAACAAAAAATTACGAAGATTGCAAAACTTTCTCGAAAGATTTATTGTTATAAAGCAGCGCTTGCAAAATTTAAAAGATTTAAATGTATGCTTTTAAGACACCGAAAATTTGAATGTGTAACACAGCTAATAGAAATGCTGAACTGCAATACAGTTGATCTTGATATTATGATTCAGGAAAAGTGTTGATTGCATTGAAGGTGGATGTTAAAATGAAGCAGAAATTTTATTCAGAACACATGGGTAAGTTAAGTCTTCCGACAGAAATATCTGAAAATAAAAGATGTTACCAAACAATATTATTAACTTTTCCCTATTCTTACACAGCGGATAAGGAACAGGCTTTCCTCAGTTATAGAAAACAAGAAACAGGTTGAATATTTTTGAATGAGACGATTTAAGAATTAAGTTAAGCAGTTTCACGCCAAATATTAAAAAAAAAAATTGCACCAATATATCAGCCGTTGCCATCGCATTCATTAAAATCGAACTTTTGTGCAGTTAGAATCTATAAATTTTATTTTTGAAAACGTAGATGTAAAATTAAAAATAATAACATATAATAAAAAAGCTGATGTGAACTCCACATAACTTCCTTGTACGGCCTGTTTAAATTATATATAGTTTTTATTGCACTTCGTTATTTCCTCGAATTATTATATCTTAATTAACTAATCTCTGGAGGCAGGTTGAAAATGGCGGCATAAACTGCAAATTTTGAAATTAAATATCCCAATCAATTTTTGTAGTACGGAAGTGAAAGTTTTTATAATTTTATTTTTTCATAACGAAAGTAAGACTTTCCTAAACATAAATATAGGAGCTGTGATACAGCTTTCAAAATTTGATTTTGTTATCTGTCCAAAATTATTATTATTTTTTATTTGACGTTGCCAGAACTTGAATATTTTCGTCATTTAAAACACCTCTGTGATTGGAAGTATATGACTGAACAACGATTGCGAAAAGGCTGGGTAAAGATTTTTAAGCCAAGTAATGGGGTGGATATATACTATTCTGCACTATTAACTTTAATAATCCAGTTCATGTTGCGCTTAACATCAGTAACATCTTTGAATACTTTCAGCATTTGTTTCCAGTTAACAGTTACAAAGAAGTAGCCTGCTTCAAATATATCAAGACCTTGATATACTCGTATTTGAAACTTAGTCGTTAACCACCATGATTTGGATTCTAAAGCTTCTTGTCTGTATAAACTGTCAGAGAATCTTCCTTCTCTGGATCAGCACCATGGGGATATAACCACAGAAGATTTAAAAATAATAGAAGTCCAGGATTTAAAACAATTAATGCTATTACGTACAAAGTTGAGACCAGTCTTCAAAGTTAGTAAGCAATTAATTGCCTTTAAAAATTACTTGAATACATTCATCGTTTCTTTAAGCTACAAAACTAATTTGCTCTCTACAACCTTTTCAGAATGAAAAGAAGCAATTTTCAGCAATATTTCAGAAATAACTGATTGCAGTCTCACGAACTACAATATGTCAAAACTCTTTTATTACAATCTTGTTGAAAAAGAACTTCAACACACTATTACTTATTCCAGATTGATTTCTATCCAGTTTGGTCCAACACCAATTCCAGTTTGATTTCCATTCAAAAAAAAAAAAAAAAAAAAAATTAGAGCATTTCAACGCGTGCTTCAAATTTTAGTCCTAGCAAACTTCAACTGTTTTTCTGATTTATATTCTTTACCTACGTTTCACAAATCTCCATTAAAATTCAGGTTCATAGCAAATGGCACTAAAAGCTACCTTAAAGAAAATGACTATATAGGTTTCCGGCAAAGCTTAAACAATATCTTCCGATTATTCAAATAAATAAACAAGAGCACAGGTACAATTGGATTATTAATAACCAGTTACCTATTATCTTTCAATTTAAAGATCTTGAAGTAAATACTGTGAATGTTGCGGTTTCAGATATCTTTATATATAGCTCCCGTTAACCAACATTTTCAATAGTCTCTTAACACTCCCTAATATACTTGTGGAAGATACAGTAGTGGTTAGAGAAAAAATTTACCTCAAAAGCGTATTATTTCATGATTTCATTCATTTTAAAATACCATTTTTAAGCAGGTAACGAGAATCCCAATGGGCTCAAATTCATCTTCTTCAACCTTTACCTCTTCATTAAATAATATGAATTCCAAAAGACACTTAATCAAGAAAATAGAACTTACTTTGCGAATAGTTTTAGATATGTTGATGATATATTATGATATATTAACAATTAATAAATATGATGAAATGTGAAATAATAATATCTACCCCTCCTGCTTAATGCTTAATAAGACAAACCATCATCAAAAGGGACTGCTTTGAAGGTCACGAAATGTCGTTTGGGGAGACATAATGCTTGGTAGCCGTACCGCCTCAGGTTCTCTTCATGGACAACGCTCCACCTCATCACACAGCTACTGTCGAAGGGCTGTTGGCGAGTAAAGATATTGAACACATAGATTGGCCGGCAAGGTCTCGAGCACGTAACGGAACTTTCTAGGGAGAAGCGTGGCAGCACGTAATGGTTGCTGGCGCTTCCGGAATCGCCAGCGACGATTACGGAACTGCGATTGGTGCTACAAGAAGAATGGGTAGCAATGCCTCAACAACTCATTGACAACCTCATATTCAGCATGGACAAATGATGTGAAACCTGTACAGCATTCACAGGAGATCAAATCCCCTACTAAAGGCTGAATATTTCTTGTTGGACACCTGTCGCATGGATGTTTCGGCCTCCTGTTGCTTTGTGCTCCAATAATCCAAATAATCCAATCCATGCTGCATTTTCAATAAAATTCCTTTTCTATCATTCTGATTGCTTTTGGGGAAGTTTTGCTTACATTAGCCATGTTCTTACATCTTGGGGATCTTATTACCGTATTTTTTTTGCTGATTTGGAAAGCTTTTGTACAACGTTATATTGAAAAAACCGTCTCGTCCTTAATTTTTGCACACCAGTGTAATTATGACGTACACATACTACGCGATAAAGTAATGATTAACCTCATTTAGATTACAACTTTCAAGATATTTTTCCTTATTCTTCCGAATATAGGACTGTTCGGATTCATTTATAGTAGATTAAGTACTATCAAAAACAATATATTACTTTTTTTGGAATGGCAGCAGACTCGAATGAAAAGTGGAACAACATATTAAAGTTAAAAAAAGCGAAATCGCGTTTCAAAACTAATAGCACCTTCAGGCTAAAATCTTAAAGCGTTCATATTTTAATGAACGTCAAGAGGGCGCTTTAATTTAGGGCTCTCTTATGTTAAGTTTAATATGATTTATCAGTAAAAATTATCAATAGAGGTGGCCAGACTGGAATAGCGAAACATTTTATAGGATACTGCGGCCAGCCTTCGTCTGGCTTTTAAATGTACCGGAAAAATGCCTAAAGGGAGCACCTGGGACCGATGGCCCCGTAAGTTTTTCCAACTTCTTTTTCCCTTGTTGAGATTCCATCCCCCTTGCATACGACCCTAATGTATAAAGCAAACCATAAAAACATATATATCTTGAGTTTTCAGCAAATTGATTGCTTGAGATGTGCATTAAACATTTGTTAAAACATGATTTATATCCCCCTTTTTAATCACCACCTTTATTCCAATTCATACAAATTGTAACTACATAAAAATTATAAAAAAATTATATAAAAATTGTACAATAAAATAAATATACCTCCGTGCCATTTCTAATGAGTCAAATGTTTTCAAACATTTTCTTACTCGACAGTTTAAATAGTTATTTTTCTGAAATTTTGAATTTTACAAATTAGAATTATGAAAAAAATATACAGAAAAGCGTTACGTTTTTATAACGCCCAATATATGATGATGTGTTAAATATTATGATACTTTAGGTAACCTTTTGAGAAAATGTGTCAGCAGTCATATCACAGCCATTTAACTTGCAAATCAAAGTCTTTGAGCTCCGTTTCAGACATAGGATGATTTTAAGCATGCATTTCATAAACTGTAACAGTGAGTTAATTTATTGCTATTCTTGAAGGGCTTCTGAATAATACATAAACAATATTATGTGTTTTCCCATTGAGAACAGAAATGCAAAGATTATCTTTTTTTCCTACTCTAGAACAACCAACATATAACTGGCCGTGGGAAAAATATGGACTTTGCAGGTCAAGCCCAACAACCTTTAAAAACTGTCCTTGGGCCTTGTTGATACTCACTGCAAACTCTACAATGCGCTAGACACAGGAATTCACGACATATTAACGATATTTGGGAACCCATTCAATATAAGACACATAATACATACAATGATTAAACTCGCACGGGAACAAGTGAATTCGTAACAATGGATGCTTGCTGGGATCAGCGCTGGCCAGAAGCTGCCAACAGTTCTAAAAGATTTCCCTCGACTGAAGATGAAGGCCAAGAAATTCATACAAATTGTAAAGGAATAGGTGGCAAAGGATTTTCAGATATGAAAGAAGTAGAAATCAAAGAATTTGTCGAGAAAGGCGATCGTGAAATGACAAATGAAGAACTGGTTGATCTTGTAACTCCAGTAGACGGTGAAAGCAGCGGTAGTGAAAATCAGCTGACGCGAAAAAAGAGAATAAATAATAGGTAACAGCTTCTGGGATAAACTGGGGATCATAATCAAATTTTTAATAAGGCACATAATTAAAAAATTTTTAAAAGTTGTCAGATAAGGCCAAAGTAAAATTTAAAAATTGCGAAGTAAAGGATTAAGTCACCAAATCATTTTGACTGAAACTTAAATTTCAGTCAATGCTTTAAAAGTAGGCAAAAAAAGCAGCTTTAATAATTTCACTTAGATTTTGAATAACTATGGATTCTGAGGGCGATTAGACAGGAACAAAAAAATTAAACCTTTTAACCCTACCAACCCTCAAAATTCAAATTCTCTGAAAACATCTGCTCTAAACTATGGTTGCTTTTATTGTCTAGTTTTATAAGATTGCTATTTATTTGGACTAAGCTTAAGCTAATTCCTGCAGGCTTTACTAGACAATGTTAACTAGTTATCGCTACATCTGAAACAGTATCGTTAAACTTGCGAAAGTTTAAATAATCTTTTTATTTAATTTGGACTTTTAAAATAACTGGCACAACTTGTGCTAGACACAAAAACCACCACCACATTAAAGCAAGCAATAACGGTCAAATAAATATAAAAACTGATAACTTAGTCAAAACCTACTCATTCAATAATAACATAGCTACAAACTGACGCAATTATTTTTTTTCGGCGCGTAAGTTTAAAGTATGGGCTGCAAGAGAATGCAAAATCCAGGATAATCACTTTTAGGTGGAGCTGACCACTGGCTAAGACTCGAAACCCTTGGTTTATATACTCTAAACGCTAATTTGCATTCTGGTGAGGAATATGGAAAGAAATTACAGTACAGATAAAAATAATACTAACTGGCTAATTTAACATAAACCTCTTACAATTTTAAATTTGACATTGCCATATTTTCTTCTTCCAGTGAGGAATGCCCTCTGAGCATTAAGACAGGGATATAGAATTGATCAAATAATTTCTAGAAGCGTTATAAACAGTTCATCAATTAACTTTTCATTACAGACATTATGAACATTCCATAGATCAATTTTTGCATAAAAAACATTATGAACTGTTCAAAAACGAACTTCCGCATTTTCTTAATTAAAATGCTGCGAAAATACTTATATTACGTTTTTAGTTACGTTATATTAAATTAGTTCTATTCCAAATAGCACTTTTTTCTCATCTTTTAATGTTATCAAAACAGCAGTGGATAAACTTGATCACATGCGACACCTGATGTGTTTGATGCATTTCAAAGGACTTAACAGTATCAATAATATTCCTTTTATTTACACAATGTACTTTCCTATTTATGCACGTTTTACATTGTTACCAAAAACCAGAGGTTTTTAAATCATATGCTGAAAAATCTACGGGGGAAAATACGCCAGCGGGTGAAATATGCGAGCAAATACGATATAGATTTCCGTTAAAAAAATAAACTACAGAAAATTTAATAAAGAAAGGAAATATTTGACGCCCCCTTAGTACAACACAGAAAAATAGATCTCCAAATACAGCAGTTATCTTTGATACGTCCTGAATCATAATCCACCCTTGCAGTTGCAGTGACCAGAGTGAGCCAATCAGGTGTAGCGTAGGACTACGGCGCGAAAAAAGCGTGGGGAGGAGAACGTGATTATAAAAATTCCCGTTCTAAATCGTTCGAGTTTATTTTATAGTTCGTGCCAGGAGCCTTTGCACCTCCGTCGTCCGCGAACTTCCACAGATATTCCATACTCTTTAACGAATTTTATTTTTAAGCACTTTTAAATCTTCATACAAACATGGTAAGTGCGATTTTATCTTATTTAATTAATATACTTGTAAACTGAAAAAATAATTTGAAAAAAAAATGTACCTTGAGAAAGTTTTTGGATGAATTGAAATAAGTTTTGCTAATTAATGTATGAAAGCAGAAGTAATAATATAATAAATGTTACTATTCTGAATATTATGATACAATTTAGATAAATATTTAATATGTCTCTACTATTACATTATGAAGAACCTGGTATATGTGTTCCTCGGAATGTGGAAAAACGGCGGCACCTATAACAACTCAGTGTTGAACACACATAGTCTTCCCGAACACGTCCAACCTCGATGCTGGAATTCTGAATTTCGAATATTTTTTTTTATATTTAGTATTTCATATCTGACACAGATTTAAAGAGTTTTCGATTAAAAGATCAGCGACATAAAGGCTCTGTTTTGCCACTCAGCAAATCTTAAGGTTTAATTACTTCAAATTTAGTAAAATTCCACGATACATAAAGAAGTCAAATATTCTTGCCTTTCGAACTGAATCGAAGTGTTACCACTGGCCGAATTAAAGTATTTTTATTTTCCGCTAAGCAGTATGTTGTCGTCTAGTAAAGCATTAAGATAACATTTAATTTTTCTTTCAAATTTATTCTTGTATTAATTAAAAAAACTAAGCGAGTTAAAGGAATAACCTCATTCATTTCAGTTTGTTAGTAAATCGAGCCATGAAAATTACATTAGCTGGATTCATAAAAATCATTATTTATATTTTTCTTTTTTATAATTATATAAATTATAACTATTTTAATTATAACTATTTTAGGTGGTTGACTGCTCAAGAGGCTAGTTATATAAATTTGTATAATGTATAATATCTGATCTATGATATAAAATTTCAAAATTAATATCACAAATGAGAATAAAATATTTTGTATAAGGGTTTAAAATCTTGGAATTTACATAAAGTGAGTAAATTAGTAGATTAAAATACACTCTAACGATACATTTTCGGCAAGTCGACAGTTTTATTCTTCAAGAAATGAATAAACCCATACGAAATCAAAATAGAATTTCAAGATTTAACTATTATAACATTACAAAAATTTAATATATTCAGTTTTTATAAAGCTATGTTAATTTGCAAAACTATTTTCGTAAATAAGTTATCATAAAATTTATTAAATGCATGATTAACTAATAAGGAATCAGAATATCTGCATAAAATATTCTGAAGCTAGGCATGAAAAAAAATTTTTTTTGTCTAGAACTGTTATTTTACAATTATCTAATACTTTTTATTGCTACTAATATTTCATATTAACGGTTATCTTATACTTTTATTTAATTTCATGTTTAGAGAAATACTAAGTATCATATACGCTTATAAGCAATACCAGGAAAGTTAAAGGAAGAATACTATGTATGTTAAATGGTTTGATTTTCATATGTATTAATTTTTTTAAAACGTGTTGAACTTTTTGGAGCAACAGCTCCTGGTAACTTTTAGGCGAGCTTACTACAATTTCTAATTTACTTATTTTGCAGCATATTGCGCAAGATGTTTTCTAGACCAAATTGGTCATTCAGTATTGTAATTACTACCTTGCTTGATATAATGTTATGTAATAATATTCTATATATGATAAGCTCATATTTTTATTTAATATATGTAAATTTTATCACAAGCTGCGCTAGAAATGTTATTTTATAATTCACTTTTCGGAAAAGAAAAACCTCTTAAAATATCTAATTCACATTGTTACTTACATTCGTAACTTTAATTTAATAGGAGTTTTCGAAATTAATTACTTTTCCCCACTTAGTATATATTCTTTACATTTTACCTGATTAATTAATAGCTTTAAATTCTTTAAGTATTCGTTACTTCTAGATATTCCATTGGCTGTTTAATAATAAGATTAGAGAACGGCTAATAAGGCAGGTTTATTTTGTTTAATTTCATTTTTTTTTCCGGAATAGAAACGTTAATTTTGACCTTGGAATACTTCATTAATGTTGCCACAAGGTTTCTTTATTTCTTTCGTATTCATGGCGTATGGCCTTGGTAGAGTAAAACTGACTACGAAGTTTCAACATATTTTTTTTTTTTTTTTTACTTTCATTCTCTAATATCCTTGCAGTTAAATTAATGTATGAATAAGGTTAATAGATGCATCAACGTATCTTTACAATATATTTTTTTAACCAAATGCATAATTACTTTCAATATCCTCTAACGAAAGTAGATTATTTTAATAGCCTAGATCAGGCCTTTCGCTGTTTCTTAAAGATTTTATTAACCTTTCACAGAACAGAAATCTGTACATGTTGTGTTATGAAATCATGCAGAGATTTATAAAGCCTTTAGAGAATGGCATTCTATAGAATTCCGCTTGAAACTGTAATCAAAAATAAATTTTTACTTCCTTTCGCTGTTTCTTAAAGATTTTATTAACCTTTCACAGAACAGAAATCTGTACATGTTGTGTTATGAAATCATGCAGAGATTTATAAAGCCTTTAGAGAATGGCATTCTATAGAATTCCGCTTGAAACTGTAATCAA
Source organism: Stegodyphus dumicola (assembly GCF_044657685.1). Lineage (NCBI taxonomy): Eukaryota > Metazoa > Arthropoda > Arachnida > Araneae > Eresidae > Stegodyphus > Stegodyphus dumicola. The sequence goes on from NC_140776.1 coordinate 124,070,269, forward strand.
AAATAAATTTTTACTTCTGATGGAACAGAGAAAAGCAGACATAAACAACTTTTTATTCATAAGGTGTTACATCGTGTTTGAATGGAACTTTCGCCATTTTTATCTTATTTAACGTTTTTTAGCTTCTAAATTTATGTAACATTTTGTCCATTTTGTTTTGTACAGTATTGTTTACATAAAACAAAATATAAATATTATAAAAGCGTAAAAGCAATTTAAATCAGTAAATTAATTAAAAGATTAAATTTATGCTGTTAATTACAAAATTTTAGTTCCTAAAATAAATATTTTTATTTAATATACATGTACTCTTGATTAGAGAAATCGTTTCTTAATTTTAATTGAATTTAACTATTTATTTAATTTTAACTAACTATAATTTAAAATTTTTATTTAAATATTTTTTGAAATTGAAACGTTATTAAAATATTTTGTAAGAAAAAACTCCATCTACCCCGAAAGGTTTTATTCCAACTTTCCATTTCAAAATTTGACTTAAAAATTCTTTAAAAAATGAAAATTTAATTCTTATTTTTAATCTCAAAAGAAAATTTTGTTGATTTTATACGGCTTTTAAATACTTAAACACTTTTATAGTGCCTTTTACAGAAAATTAAAGTTGAAAATTTGCTTTCTTTAGAGTTTTAGCCCAATTTTATATGAAAGGAATCTCATATTTTCAGTTCGAATTCCATTGGCTAATGCTATGCATATTAAAATTCAATACGTAAAAAGTTTAGAAACAGTATAATTTTATACAATATCAACCCAAATCTCTACAGAATATTTACACAGATTTGTATAGAGCTTCTATAAATACCTAAAAATGTTACAGAATTTTTTTAAAGTTTTCTGACTTAGTTTATAGAAAATTGGGCTATAATTCTAAAGGATTCTAATGAAGCCTATCATTAGAAATTTTTATAGAACTCTATAAGATATTTTCATAAGAGTTCCTTCACAGAAATAGTATTTTAATTACTCACATGTCGGAGTAATAAGTTAGGAACAGTTCATAGAAATGTTATCAGTTCATGACTACTTCATTTACTGAATTTCCTGGCATGTCTTCAGTGAATGAGCTCCTCTGAATTTCAAAATGGGTTCATCCACGTAGTGATTATTTTCGACTTACTAATAAACTCTGGCAAACTATCTGCGAATGTCACGCCGAATCTTTCCGCTCCAAGTGTTGAAGGCAGCGTAATACAAGAAATTCATGGCGAAGCAAACACGAACTGATATTCAGTCCACGATTTCGCTGACTCAGCTGAACACTCTGTAATCATTTTTGGATGAGTCGAGGCCTAAGGAGTAGCAAAGGCAAAAGTAAGAACGGGCGAGATTCAGGTTACAGGGAAGTAGAAATGACGATATATTATTAGATATTATAAAATTAATATTACTATTTATTCTTATTGGAAATATAAGTTTATCTTTAAAGAAATGATATCGCGTGATACTTACAGATACTTTTCTTCACGACTGCTTTTCATTTGTTATGCTTTTCCTATAACCGAATCCTTCTTAAATTAAATGGTTTGCATAATTTTCACCTCTCGATTTTCGGACGATAAAATGAGGAAAGGAAAGGGGGAAATAGAGTATTTCGGTCCATTTCTTAATATAGTACATGACAGGAAATCATTGTGATAAGAGGTATTTTTCCCACCTTCTTAGAATGCCTTCGTAGTGCAGTGCTCAGCACGCTGGGCGGGTATTCCAGAGGTCCGTGGTTCAACTCTCGGCGGAGGGCATTGCTCATTTTTCATCTCTCCTGCTTCAAAAATACCTAATATCTCTACAAAATATCCAAATGCAATTTTTCAGTACTCCATTATACCAATTCAGATGTTCAGATCCAGTTTTTCAGTATTCAAATATTCCAATTCAAATCCAATATTTCGGAAAAATTTATTTCTGCCTTCAAAACTTATTATTACAAATTTAAAATAAAAATACCTGCGATAATAATTAATTTAATGTCTTTCGAATGAGTAAAATTTCCCATCTCGACTGAATAATACTTTTAACTTGTTGAATATATTTGGCTATGTGACCAGTAAAGCTATCTTAATTAACCCTTAAGCAATTAGCAAATGTATGTTTGAATAAAATCTTTTACCAAATTCCGCCAAAATACTTATTACATATGAGTTGTAGCCTTAAAATGATTATTTTTATTTTCTTACTGTTATCTGAACAACAGATTCGTAATAAAAAAAAAAACTTCCATTCAGTGTTTGAAACCCAATCAACAAATTGAAATATAAACAGATTCGTTTCTAAAGGTCTGTCTTGCGAATCTGAAAAGTAATAGTAATAAAATATTACGCAAATGGGAGGCAGTGCTACTGAGAACAAAGAATATGTCTGCGTAAGTTCGTCGACCCGCGTTTCGAACAAAAATGACGAATGGGCAATGGCCATTGACGATCCCTTTTAGAGTTTAGTTCCTAAATGCAGTCCCGTATCATGTAACTTCGCAACTATTCATCATTACACGGTCACGGAACATTTCAAAGGGTTCTTTCTCAATGCCAGTGGATATTTCATACCCCAAAATCATTTATTTTCCGTGGAAGGTAAGCTGCATTTCTTTTGTAAGGAGTTTCAGAATTCGATTTTACAAAAGCTGGAAATAGTAAGCTTATAAAATTGAAACGGACGGGAAATTAGAAATAGTTTTCTGCATGCATCAAGCTATTTATCAGGAAAAATCTATAAATTATTTAAAGTTGCTAAGTAAGAAAATTGGGGTATCTTCATCAAGTACCTGTAGCCTAACTACTCTTGTGATATTCATAACCGTTTATATGATTTTCTTGAAAAGATTATTTGCATCAGACATGCAGTTAGTAACGTCTATTTTGTGCCCGTATCACTTTTCTAATAAAAGGATATTGTCACTAAACGTTACTAAAAACAATAATATAAAAAGACATAAAAAATTTATGACAACACTATCGGGGATCCGAAAGAGCATGCCTTTCACTTCCTTGTGCGAAGTTAAGGAAGTATAGTGATCGCGAAAAATCTCGGTTATCATACTTCAACAGACATATTCGTTTTTACCATTCCAGGATCTATTTGGATGACTTTTTTGCATGAAGTCTGTATTCGAGAATCTGTTTCCCCCCCCCCCCCAAAAAAAAACTGATAGTGAAATGGATTTAAAGTGAATTCTAAAGGGATTTTTTTTTCGTGACGTCTGTACTTTCGCTCATACGTATATATATAATTCATAATAACTTATAATTAAAAAAACTTTCATATACCATAACTTAGACACTTTGTCTAAATTAAAAAATTTTGTAGCAAAAAAGTTTCAATTGTCTGTTTCGGCGAAACGCGTAATGGAAGTTAGCTTGATTCCACATTCAAATCAGATATTTCCCTTGAAAAGCCAGTTTGGAAGTCGAGTTCAGCTAATTTACCATTTTCCGCTTTCTATTTTTATCTGATTTTTTTTTTTTTTTTGTTTTGTTTTATGTTTTACTTGTTACTTGGTTTGATTTTCATATGTATTAATTTCTCAAATGGCACATCCATAGGTATTTTACTGTATTTTTTGCCATTACTAGTTTCCAACGCTGAGTATTTTACTGTGTTTTTTTCCTTTCTCGTGTAGCATATTTCTCACCCTTCAATGACATTGTTTTTTAAAACGTGTTGAACTTTTTGGAGCCACAGCTCCTGGTAACTTTTAGGCGAGCTTACTACAATTTCTAATTTCCTTATTTTGCAGCATATTGCGCAAAATGTTATCTAGACCAAATTGGTCATACAGTATTGTACTAACTACCTTGCTTGTTATATATATATATATATATATCTGTGTGTGTGTGTGTGTGTATTATGTATTTCGCATAACTTAAAAGCGATTAGCCGTAGAGTGTTTTTGTATATGGAACTACTACAACATCTAGTTCTGAACCCCCCCCCTTTTTTTTTAATTGAAATCGGCACCAGCCCTTTATCCGGCTTAAAAGTTCTTACCTGGCCTTTAGTTTCGCAATCTTTGTAATAGTCATACACTTCCAATTACAGAAATGTTTTAAATGACGAAAATATTTATATTTTGACAATATCAAATTTAAAAAAAAATAATTTTGGACAAATAACGAAATGTAACTCTTAATGCGGTCTACCAGTTCCTATACTTATATTTCGGAAAGTTTTATACTCATTATGAAAAAATAAAATTAGAAGAAGTTTGATTTCCGTACAACAAAAACTGACCGGGATATTCAGCTTCAAAATTTGCAATTTTTGATGTCATTTTAAACTTGTCTTTAGAGATAATTGAATAATTCGATAAAGTAAGTTTATATGAAGTGCAACAAAAAGTGTGTATACTTTCATATGCCGATGTGGTGTCACCACACCAGATTTTTTTTAAAAAAATTTGTGCTTTTATTGTTGAATTTTATGTGGCGTAAGTGAAAAAAAAATTGATGTTTAATAATTAAAGTTAAAAAGACAATGAAAATTAGTCAAGTTATCTTGTTAAGAAAACTGACCGTTGACAGGATGAAGATTACGTGTGTTCAAAACTCGGTGGCATCTGAGTTTGCAGCATGATGATTTGAAACATGATGCATTGTTTTTCCTCAATGCGAGGAACATATAACCATACATACAGATTCTTCATTATTTATTAGTAGAGAAAGATGGTTCACCATTAAATAAGCGCTTCAAAAATCTTGCTACTGAAATGGTTCGATTTAGTGTTATTTTAGGTCAAACATCACGTGAAGAATTATCGCAAATCAAATAAATGTATTGCTGACTACGGATTCTGTAGTTTTTAGGGACAGTACGAGTAATATTAATACGTCTATTACCGTGATAGACATAATATTAATCGAACAAGGATAGACAGGAATCGGAGATTTGACGCAAATTTGACATATAGCCTGTAAAACAGTCCTTCCGTGAAAGAGGGACGATTAATAGTCCTCGACATTTGTCTACTCGAATCCCGCTGTCCTTCCGCGGTCTGAATTCATGACCCCAAAAAACGGGCAGCTTAAAGTCAGCAGCTTCGCAATTCATAAATGAGGCGATGCGCGTGCGATTGAGAATCGCCTTTTATGGAATAGTAGCTTTGCGGAAATCGAGGTCAACGATAGATAATAATGTCTCTGAGGGGAACTGGTTTTCGCGTATGGTGCTTGCGGTGCTTATGGGGGCGGCAAAGGAGGAGAAATGTCTGTAGGTGTTATAAGTGGGTGTTTCTGTTTCGATACCTGTAATAAGTTATCGTATTGCAGTCCTAGTGAGCGATGAAAGTTTTAAAAAAATAGTTTTACACCGAAATCCGCTTGCGCGAATAACCGCTTAAAATAGCTTTCATAAAAAAGAAAAATCTGATCTGGACACCACATGACTTCCGCGTATGCCCATTAAATTATACACATTTTTTGCGGCGCTTCTCAAGTTTTTTCCCTCAAGTTATTCTAATTTAATTAACCATTCCCTAAAGGCAAGATAAAAATGACACTCTAAATTGCAAATTTTGAAATTAAATATCTCGGTCAATATTTTTCGTACCAGAGTAGAGCTTTTTGAGTTTTTATTTTTTTCATAACGAGTATAAAACTTTATCCAACATAAATAAAGGAACCAGGAGACCGCATAAAAGTTAAATTTTGTTGTGTTGCCCAAAGCTATTTATTTATTTATTTTAATATTTGCAATTTTCAAAACGTGATTATTTTCGTCGTTTAAAACGCTTCCGTAATTGGAAGTATATCTACGACCAACGACTGCGAGAATAAAGGCAGGATAAGGACTATGAAGCCGGGTAAAGTAGGTGGATATATATCTATATAATACTTTTGGTACTGCTGATTGCAGTAAAAAAAGGAGATGCACAACTAGATGTTATAGCAGTTCGACGTCTAAAATTTCATCGTTCTACGGCTAATCGTTTTGAATTATGCGACATACATATGTACACTGCTCAAAAAAAAAAAAAAAATGGGACAGTCCTATATCTCCCGATCTACTGGGCCGATTGACAAAATTCAAATTGCGTTCTTCATGTCTCGAAAGCGCGACTTAGGATATATATTAGATTTATATATAGCACTATTCTAACATAGGTATTTTGACACAAAATCGGACTTTTTCTGAAATAACATACCAATTTTTTTACATATTTCGATTCTACGACTCAAATTACGCCTAAATATGAAATTTTTTAAAATTTGGAGCAAAATTTACGGAGAAATTCACAAATTTATGTTGGCACTTTTTTGTCAGTTTGCGCCAAGAATACTTCACTTGGCAAACTTCTTAATATATGGCAACCTAGTCTCCTTAGGAAAAAAAGTCACCATCGTTCCTTTTTTCCAAATAATATTCTTTATATTATATTTTTAATTATAATTTATTATTTTAAGTAATTTTTTCTTTTTCGAATTTCATTTTAATTGTTTAAGTTGCACTTTTTTTTTTTTTTTTTCGAATAACTGTTTTAAAAATTTCTATTTACCTATTCGAACTGCGTAAATAAAGGTGCAGCGTTTATTTTTTTTTTTTCAAATAGTTTTCTTTATATATATTTTTCGTCATAGCTATTATTTTAGGTCATTTTTAAATTTTTATACTTTTATTTTAATTGTTTGTGTTGCATTGTCTCTTCAGATAATTGTTTTAAAATTTTCTATTTATTCCTTCGAACTGAGCATTTTAAATATATTTATTAATATCAATTTTCCAGAATTTGATTTTATTTATTTGAACTGCGTTTTTTTCGGAAGAATACTTTGTAACCCAGACTACGATGCGTTTGAAAACTGCATACTATATTAAAAGAGAAAATACAGTAAAGCACAGTTTTACACGCCTTTCAATGTTCCGTTCAGAAAAAATATATATAAATAAGAGAGATGTATAACCGATATTTTAACTTAGGATGACTTGCATACACTGCTTTAAACAGTTTTATCATTGTGCCCATTGCTTTACACAATTTTATCCTACATTTGGTTTCGTAAAATGTCATTCATATTTTAGTCAAATATTTTATTTTTGAAATCGCAAGAATCAAATATCATAAGATTGAAAAGTTTTAAATTTAAAAAAATACGAATACTAAATTTTACGAAAAAAATTTATTTTTCTTCTCTGTTTCTTTAAGCATTCTCAAAGTATATTGAAAAGTATCCAACTTTTCGAAACATTTTGGTATTTCTGACAATCATTTTAAATAAAGTTATCGCCTTCCATTTCATAAAGGCCCACAAACGGCCGAGCGGTAAAGTTGCTGAACACTGGTTGTTCACTCCGGGGTTCGAACCCCGGTAAACGGGCTGGTTGCATGGGCGTTTTCGTGGATTTTCTCATGTGTACCGCGTATGACAGCTGGTTTCCCTTAGAAAGTTCTTCACGAAGTATTTCGTCAGAGCCTTTATCAGTCTTTAGAGGCTAAACATTTTGAAGCTATGAGATGAAAGGAAAGACTGGTTTCATCAAAAGGTTTTGGTTTATTTTATTATGACAAAGCACACTAAGTCTATCTGCCTAAGGGGAGGGATGCCTACCTGGAGGACTTTCTAAGGCAAACTGGCTCGCATACACGTTACACATGGGGAAAACCACGAAAACGCCCATGCAGCCAGCCCGTTCGCGGGATTCGAACCTCGGACCGAACTACCAGTGTTCAGCGACTTTACCGCTCGGCCGCTGTTTCATCAGGAAGGGAAAAAAAAACATCTTTAAGTGACATCCACATACATCACTGAATAAACTGCTGAATCTTCAAATAATTCGACTGAGGAAATCATGGGATTCACCATTTATGATACGATATGATGTTCTATAACGTAATTTACACAACCATATAGTTTAAAACTAGTCGCTCTTCACTTTAATCTGCAATGATATCGTTTTGTCTTTTCTGTTAACACAAGCTCAATTGATGGTATTTGCTGGTGTACACGTCCAACTGTTTTCTCTTTGAACACCTAAATTCTTTGAAGTATCCTGATAGTATATTCGAAAGCGTCCAACTTTTTGAACATCTTGGTCCGTCTGACAGCCAAATTTCCCTGCAAACTTTTGCTTACTTTTCTCCCTAATTTTCTTCTTTCCTTCTACAGTTGTTTTCAGTGCTCAGACAAGAAAATTAAGATTTTTCGACTGCTAGACTTCCATACATTTTGCATTCTTGTCAAATTTTTAAAACATCAATTATATGAATTGCTTTTCAGCTAAAGACAGCTTTTCATTTTCTAGTCATTTTAGCTATAAATAAAGTTTAAAGCGAAGTCCAAAGGATAAATATTTTAATTAAAAGATTTTTGCTAAATGACAAAGAAATAAAACAGTCCAGCAGGGTTTATTCTGTACCACAGAGTAACCCGATTCTTATACCGGCTGAAACAATCTAAATCATATTAAATATCATGTTTTTTTTATACAATCTATAACGCGAGAGAAAAATTAGCTTCTTAAAACATGCTTTCTAAGAGAATTAATATAAAAATTTATATTTATATACATATTTTTTAAAGTTGGGACTTGAACCAAACTGTCAGACTTTTAAAGCTTATTTTACATGGTGGTTATTATTAAAGTTCCACTTTGAAATGGTCATAAAAGGAAAACTACCGGACCAAATGTTATCAAACTTGGGAATTGTGTAAAGGAGGTTATGGGAATTTATTTTCGGCGGAAAAAAAAAAAAAAGAGTTCAAAAACTCAACATCAGGGGGAAAATGGCGCTGTATACAATATTGTAAAATGAAATAAGACACGAAAACATCTGTTTAAAATGTGTTTAATATTTTCCGCAACGTGTTACAAAGCATGTTCAATGTAGCGTCCAGCATTTTCCGAAAGCAAGTTAAATCATGTTACTGCATTCTCAACAGCAGCTCTTAGCATATCAGGTTTGGTTTTGGTTTGGCTTATTAGATTACGGCAAAGCACTCGAGGGCTATCTGCCTTAAGGGAGGGATGCCTTCGTGGAGGACTTTTTAAGGAAACTGGCTCGTATACACGTTACACATAGCATATCAGGAGGAATGTTATCAGTGTATCACATTTTTCATTTCTGCCAAATTGTTTAGATTATCACCATAAACAGTGCTTTTGAGTTAACCTCATAGACAAAAGTCACAGAGGTTTAGGTCTGGTGGGAAGAGGGGAAGTGTTGGCCTATAAGACGTTCATTCGTGAAATGTTGCCTAAGTAACTATGCGACACTCTTGAGGTGGTGCCCAGCCCTGCATAAAAATCGTAGTATCTAAAATGCCACGTTACTGCAGTTCATGTATCACGAAACATTTTAATATTGGCTCTAAGTGAGCTGCAATCGCAGTGGTCCAGCTGTCGACTGCTCTTCAGAAAAAAATGGTTCAGTTATAAAACTAGCTGTCATTCAACAGTAAACGGTGTGAAATGACTGTTATGCAATCGAATGCAGTAGGAGAATGCAATGGAACTAGATAGATAACATGAGCGATTTCTTTGGCCCAAATCGATTAAAAGCGTTTTGAATCAGTATCTTCATGTTTTAGTGCCGAATTCAGGCTTAAAAAATTACAAATTAGCGATCTGTAAGAAAACTATTTCCAGATTGTACGCACTTGTGAGAGTGATTTGCGATCTCACATTTTCTAATCGCTAATTCGTGGTTTTCACGGACGAAATTCTCACTTACAGGGATGGCGCACTCGACATTTATCGAATTTAACGTCTTTAAATGGTAATTTGCCTACTTCAAAGTTTCTTAAGGGTATACAACATATTAAACCCGTTTAACAAAAGGTTAAGTTAGATTCCGACCCATATTTCGTTTAACAATATTGCATACAGCGCCATTTCCCCCCCTGGTGGTGAGGTTTCGAACTTCCCTTTTTTCGCGGAAAATAAATTCCCATGACCTCCTTTACACGATTTCCAAGTTTGATAACATTTGATCCAGCAGTTTTCATTTTATGACCGTTTCAATGTGGAACTTTAATTATAACCACTCTGTATATTGTTAAATTTTAATTTGAAGCTATGCGTTATATGTATACCATCCGTAAAATTTTCGCTTTTATGGAAAAATAAAAAATCGAAGCAAATATACTTAGTATAATGGACCAAAACTGAAAACATTTCCCCTCCCTCCGAAAATAAAATATTGAAATTTCGAACTTGAATTTACTGGGTTATCGAAATATTTCATTTGACTTATCTTCTAAGTCCTAGTTCCGACAACAATTCCGTCAAAAATTTCGAATTACTTAAGCTAAAGTAAAAGATTTAGTATATATTCACTGAATGTTAATAAAGTAATCAGAGTGTAATAAAAATAGATTATAGAATTTACGCTGATGTAACTTTTTGTCTGACTGCACAACATGTAATGGAAGAGAAGGTTTGTAGAGATCTGTTTTTGACATGCCTCTAAAAGTAGATGTCATATTAATTTTGTCTCTTCAATGTCAAAAAACTTTCCTTTGAGAGGCAACTTTAGTTTTTGAGAAAGAAAAAAAATCACAAGAAGACAAATTTGAAGAACATGCGGGACGATTGAATATACATACTTATTTTCCGAACACAAGCGATTCTCCGACTGGTTATTGAATAATGAAAAGATGCATTGTCATGCAATACAAAACATTTGGAATACGTTTTCTGGCTGAATAACGTAAGATTAAAAGTCATCTGCTTAATTCACATCCATTTACAAGTCAACTACTCGGGCAATTGCAGAGTCGTTTTGATCCTGAGCTTGTAAGACAAACCTAATATCACTGGATTTAAACACTTCTTTAATCTTCCGAGAACGTTCCTTCTTTAGTTCATATTCCAAGAATATTAAGTGAATACAATTATTGCCAAAGAAATTGAATATTCATTTGCACTACGGCTTTGTAGTTTACTAACGAGTTAACAAAACGTAAATTCTGCTTTTTGTGTCAAAGAATACAACAATATTTTAAATATTTACAAATAAAATATTAAATTGGAGCCTCATCAGTTGCCTAGCATTTGAAAAAGAAAAGATTGTTAAATACTAATTGTTTGCTGCTCAGTCTAACCCAGGCTGCATGGTTGGTTTTCGTAGTTTTTTAGGTTCTCTTTACAAAGATTCTCTATGAAAGCATCTTAATCAAATAGCTCCCATGTTCTTTCTATGTTCAAATAACCAACTAACCTAGTTTAAGCGCGATTTCCAAGTGAAGTTACTAGTAAAATCCGAATACTCATTAAAAATCATGTAGCTAGCCAATCGGGAGTAACATGAAAGATACGGCGCCAATAATTGAAATGTTGTTACGGTACGCTGTTTCTTAACTTAGATGGTCATTCCTTAATTAAATAGCCCACCAACGGCCGAGCGGTAAAGACGCTGAACACTGGAAGTTCAGTCCGAGGTTCGAATCCCGCGAACGGGCTGGCCGCATGGGCGGTTTCGTGGTTTTCCCCATGTGTAACGTGTATACGAGCCAGTTTCCCTTAGAAAGTCCTCCACGAAGGCATCCCTCCCTTTAGGCAGATAGCCGTCGTGTGCTTTGCCATAATTAAATAATCCAATCCAATCCTTAATTAAATATAATTGATTTGTAAATTCTACTAGAACTGACGGTAAGAATTGAAGTGGAAATAAGTAATATGGTGTGCAATCTTGATTAATATAAAATTAAAAATATTTGCATAGAAAAATGTTTGCATTCAGACAGAAAGTTTTTTGAAATATTTGCAATTACTTTATAAGAAGGATTTATTAATAACCGTAATAATTACTTATTATATTACTGATGATTAGGATTCAGTTCTTGTCAATTACATTCCAAATTAGAATTTTAAGGATATAATGAAAATACGCTACGCACAAAAATACATTTTAGGGAAAAAATGAGTTGATTTTTTATGTTTTAAAACTTCTTAAATTCATTTAGTAAACATCGTATCCTCGTTGTTTATTGAATCCAGAATGTTGGTGTCGTTTATATAATTATTCTTACTTGTCCATAGAATCTGCTGACTTATCCAGCCATTAAGTAGCTGCAGATCATTTCTACATAATCATTGAACTTCCATTAATTCAGTCTCTAGAGGGTTGTATGTTTATATCATAATTTGACTTTTATAAAAAATGATTATTCTAATAATGTTTCTAGAAAAATATATTGTGCTTTAAAAATATGGATAATAGTATCAGCCGCTCTTTCAGCCACTTCAAAAGCAACAGTTTGTTTAGAAATAAATTATGCAGTTAATGTCATAAAATTCAAATAAATATCAAACGAAAATTCTCAGTTTTAGACAATTCGATTTAAACGAAGTAAAGTAGCAGACGATAAAACGCCGAAGGTAAAAATTTACTCTTACAAAAACTTACTCTTAAATTTTTTTAAAAAAAGAAAAGATACGAGAGAAATTAAAAAAAAAATAGTTAAAAATTTGAATAATATCATCTATAATTTAAAAAATAGCCTTTCATATAGTATTAATAAATATTTATTACGCATCATTGAGGGAAAAAATGTCATATAATTAATTCTCCGTAAAATTTTACTTGAAGTTTAAGGTAAAAAATAGCTGTGGCAATTCAGTGTAACAAAAATCCATAGACCACATTTGGCGTTATTATCGCTCAAAAAAAAAGTGCCAAATTTCAAAACGCGAAATTATGTAAATTTGTGTATATCTTAGAAAATTTTGAATAAAAAAGTCTAATTTTTTGCAGATATGCTTAAAAATACACCTACTTTAAGATGATGGTAAAAGTTTTATAGGTTATAATTCAAAATTTTTTTCGAAAAATCTATAGAAATTATTTAAAAATAGAAATTTAAAAAATAAAACGCAAAAAATGGGTAAATTTTATTTGGAATGAACCAAAATTTCGAAATGTGAGAGAAAAAATCAAAAAAGTTTAATAAAAAAAGAGATATTAATAAATATTTGCTAAATTCAATTAACATTGAGGAGCTAAAATTTTGAGAGCTAATATTTTTTAAACTATTCGTACGATTTTTACAAAACTTGTTATTCTGGCATAATTTGAGTCGTAGAATCGAAATATGTAAAAAAATTGGTATGTTATTTCAGAAAAAGTCCGATTTTGTGTCAAAATACCTATGTTAGAATAGTGCTATATATAAATCTAATATATATCCTAAGTCGCGCTTTCGAGACATGAAAAACGCAGTTTGAATTTTGTCAATCGGCCCAGTAGAACGGGAGATATAGCACTGTCCCTTTTTTTTTTTTTTTTTTTTTTTTTTTTTTTTTGAGCAGTGTACATACGTGCGTACAGATATCACGAAAAAAACCAATTTTAATCCATATTACCATCCGCTTTCAAATAAAGAGTTCTTTTTTCCTCTCCGTATGACAGACGTTATGGGGAAAAAAAAATTCAAAACGGGATAGGAGAAAGGTGAAAATGGATATTTCCGTTGAAATCTTAAATCAAAATATTTTGCGATTACAATACCTCCTGTACTTCATACAAGGAAGCAGAAAATACAAAAGGATTTTAATGAGTACAGCTAATAATAAATAAAAAATAAATTTGCTTTTATTTATTTTAAATCGCTTAGTTCGTTAATAACAGAATAAATTTAAAAAAAGAGAAATTGAATACTACGCTTTACTGAAAAGCATCACACTGCTGCGTGAAAGATAAATATAGTTTATTTCAAGTGGTGGCAACACTTTGCTTTCAAATAACCGAGTTTGTTGATTAAAACTGAAAGATAACTATCTTACATTTTACAGATTGGCAACAGTTTGTTGAGTTGGAGATAAATATTTATTTCAAACGGTATTGATACCGCTCACTTTTAAATCGCTGAGTTTTTTGATAAAAAATTCATTAAATTCGTACAGAATGTCAAATAATTCAAAATCAAACTCAGAATTCAAAATTCGGGCTTCGAACCACCTAGAACCGAGGTGAAGGACTACGTGTGAGCAATATTTGGTGACTCTAGGTGCCGTCGTTTTCCCACAAGGCGAGAACGTGCCGTAGATACATATATACATGTATACATAACATACGTACAGATAAATAATCTTACATTTTACAGATTGGCAACAGTTTGTTGAGTTGGAGATAAATATTTATTTCAAACGGTATTGATACCGCTCACTTTTAAATCGCTGAGTTTTTTGATAAAAAATTCATTAAATTCGTACAGAATGTCAAATAATTCAAAATCAAACTCAGAATTCAAAATTCGGGCTTCGAACCACCTAGAACCGAGGTGAAGGACTACGTGTGAGCAATATTTGGTGACTCTAGGTGCCGTCGTTTTCCCACAAGGCGAGAACGTGCCGTAGATACATATATACATGTATACATAACATACGTACAGATACTTCATTATTTAAAAACAGAGATAAAAATTTAGCATTAACTCGGTTCCTACACTGATGTGATATAATTTCGATTTGCCTTTTGTTAAACTAGCTGCTTGCACGGTCAGGTGCATAAAATGTGTATTATAAGAAAAGAAAAATATAGGTAATGAGTGTAATGAACCCAACTATTCTTTGTTCAATAATTTCAATAATAAGGGGGAAATATTGCGTTTTTGATGACACTAATATTATCAATCGTTTCAGTCTAATGATTTTAGATTATGGATGCAATAAGTTGTACTGAATACCAAATATTACAGTACAGTCACTTATATATTTTAGTTATGCACTGAAAAGACTGGAATGAAGGAAAACGTTTTAAATCATTTCAACTTTTACTCGTAATGCTTAAAAGCACCTTATCGCTTAACAGTTAATTAAAAACGGGGAATGAAAAATTAACAGCTTTTTCTTTTTGTACTGATCTTCTTAACTGCATTTATATTATTTTTCTTATGTTGTTCTATTTTTTAGAATATACTGGAAGTTAGCTTAAATATCGATTGTATCGTTCTTTTCTTTTGTTTCTGTTCAGCAATTCGATAATAAGGAACATAAATAGCATTCTGAAGCAAACAGCATTCATAATATTTCCGTAGCAAAATCACTTTTTTCTCTCTCTACTTAAGCAACGAAACCTGTAGAATTTTTCTCAAAAAACATCGAAAAAAAATCAAGAAAGGGGCTTAATGATAATGTTTTAAGGTATAGAAAGATTGGGCGGGCTAAATTTAATGAATGCTATAGAATTTTGCTACGAATTATTACACATTTCCAAGTAGCCACCTCGAAGAAAGACTTGCTTTTCAGATTAACTGCCTTTTAAAAATTAATAAGAAGAAAATGGATTCTGTATGTACCGTATGACATTAGAAGAATATTTGATAAATTAAGAGGGGAACTATACAAATTATTAATCAGATATATCGTAATTTAAATGCATTTTTATTTAAATCAGCGAGATCAAATAGTAAAAGAAATAGCATTAAAGACTGCGTTTTATGGTTTTTTATGATTACTTAGTTTGTTAATCAATGGCAGACAGAATAAATTTAAAAGAAAAATAAAATATCTTATGCTTTGCCGAATGGCATTATCGCATGGAAGATAAAAGTATTTTATTTCCGGCCGTGGCAACGTATTGCTTTTAAATCAATAAACTTGTTTACCATATACTCATTAAAATCACATGAAATATAAAATACATAAAAAGAAAGAAAGAAAAGAATATCTGAAAGGATTTATATTTTTAATCTCTCAAAAAAGTATTTGTTAAGGGTTTTTTTATGCTCTTGATGATCGCATAGTTTATGCATCTGCTTTCGACTCACTTTTGTTAACGCAATTATTTTTCCTTTTTAACTTTATTATTAAATATCTTTCTTTCACACTTCATCCGCAGAAAATTCAACAGCAAATTCACGAAATTGTTTTAAACTGTATATCTTTAGAATTTCTGAAATGTATCAAGCGCTGCCGTATACTTTTTGGCCCAGAAAAGCTATTATCTTCGAACCTCACTTTTGCGTCTAATCGTTTTTTAATCTAATCGTTCACTTAAATACAACTAGTGTTGTTTCACAGTTCTAACTGGCCATTAATAAAAGGCATATTGCTTTTAAATCGCTTCATTTGTTTATCAGTAACAGGCTAAATACCTTACTTTCGCCAAATGGCAACACACTTAAGTATTTGAGTTAAAAATATAAACCCGAAGGGCTTGCCATTATATACATGGTCTAGTATTGGGAAAAACCTTTTAATTTTAAAATTTAAATATAGGACAATGCAAATACCATTTGTTTGCTGTATTAAAAAATGTGGTTAGCATTGATGAAATTTTTAATTATTAGCTAAAAATTATTTACAATTTAGTAGTACAGATTTAATTCTTTAAAATTTTACCTTAGTGGACGACTGTTAATTTCATTAATATTTTTCCTTTCAGCGAGAGTGTATCAGTGTCCACATCGGCCAGGCTGGAGTACAGATCGGCAATGCCTGCTGGGAATTGTACTGTCTGGAACATGGTATCCAGCCCGATGGCAACATGCCCAGTGACAAGGCAGTGGGAACCGGAGATGATTCCTTCAACACTTTCTTCAGCGAAACCGGAGCTGGCAAGCACGTACCGAGGGCCGTCTTCGTTGATCTCGAACCCACAGTAGTAGGTAAGGAAAAATAACACTCAACATTTATGTTCCATCTTTTAAAGATTTCCACCGTCAACCATTACTTCAATAGCTATTCGTCCATCGTCGTCAAATATGTATCATATTAATAATACTATTCTAAAAAGGCTTTTTATAGTAGATTTCGCACTTGTTTCATATTATTGAATTCCTGTTGCTAATTTTTGGCATTTAATTTATTTGCCATCTTCTTTGAGCAAAGAACAACATATTCAGATGAAAACATGTCACTATGTAAAATCACATTTGGTACATGTACCGTTTGTTTTTGCAGTCATTCATAATACATCTTCATACAAAATATTTCGCCTTAAATTTCCTATTCAGAAAGTTAGCAAAGCCGCATCAGAATCCACTAAATACGTCTGCTTCGTGACTTAAGAATTATGCCTTTTAGTGTTTTCTCCCCATGATACTTAATACAATATGTTGTAAGAAATCGCGTAAGCGTAGCACGTCTGGCTAGTAATCAGAAGGTCCAGTGTTAGAATTCCGGCGAGGGCATAGCAGCCTTTCGCACAATACTCGCTCGGGAAATTATAAATTTCTACAACTGGTGCCCAAATAAAATGTGGTGGACGATAATTCTTCACCACCTGGATTTGACGGCTGGATCTCATTCATCCCCAGTTGTCGTTTGAAAGTGGAAAAGAAAGTAAAGAATATTTGTGTTCTCTATAGCATGCCTTTATGTTGTAATTGATAGCGCATCCGACTGGCAGTCGGAATATCGCTATTTCGAATTTCGGTGAGGCGTATAGTTCCTTCCTCAAATGATTTGGTGGGAAAATTCTAAATCTTTTTATAATGTCACGCAGTTTAATATATATTAATTGCCTTTGGTATGAGCCGCTTTATCCATGTCACTATATTCTCAACAGTAAATGATTTATTTTCACATTTGATGAAGCCACTTTAGTAATAGACATCCATCTACAAATAAAAATTCTTCAATCAAAAATCGTTAAAAGCCATTATAAACTGGAGTATAGTTTCATGAGCTACCAAAAGCGTACAGCTCATGAAAAAATACACCAATTTTTAA
The DNA here is from genome assembly GCF_044657685.1 of Stegodyphus dumicola. Taxonomy (NCBI): domain Eukaryota; kingdom Metazoa; phylum Arthropoda; class Arachnida; order Araneae; family Eresidae; genus Stegodyphus; species Stegodyphus dumicola. Next base: position 124,087,888 of record NC_140776.1, read on the forward strand.
ATAGTTTTTTTACAAATTATTAATCTGAAATCAACATGGACTGACTGGAATTTATTTTTCTCCTTTATAATAGATGAGGTAAGGACTGGTGGGTACCGTCAGTTGTACCATCCCGAACAGCTCATCTCCGGCAAAGAAGATGCCGCCAACAATTATGCTCGAGGACACTACACAATCGGAAAGGAAATCGTGGATTTAGTGCTGGACAGAATCCGAAAACTTGCTGACCAATGCACGGGACTACAAGGTTTTCTCATCTTTCACAGTTTCGGTGGAGGAACTGGATCCGGCTTCACTTCTTTGTTGATGGAAAGGTTGTCTGTTGATTACGGAAAGAAATCCAAACTAGAATTCTCAATATACCCTGCTCCTCAGGTAAAATTAATAATAATAATTGTACTATAACTAATAATGCATTTTCACTTTGGAACAAGCCATCATTTCTAAATTTTGCAGTAATTTTGACGCAAGGTAATAGAAAATAATTTTATATTAATTTTAATACAAACCAATCGGAAAACGAAAATGTATCGAGTAGAACAATGTTTACTTGATTGATTACTGCAGAAAACTGTCTTAGCCGTTAATACAGAGGGTCTTTACACATTTTTGGTGAGAATGTTTTAGAATAAAACTTTCTGGCATCAACTTAGTATTTGAAATGAAAAATATTGTCTGTTACTTTTCACTCCTCTTTCAAAATGTCACACACAAATAAGCTGTGGATTAAGATACGTTTTTGCGCTTTCCGAAGATAATTATTACTATTCCATAATTCAAAAACGCTGTGAAATGTAAGTACAGTGCAGCCCGATGGTAACATGCCCAGTGTTTTCGGTAACCAGAAAGGAACAAACCATCAATCATTATATCTACATGGAAACCAAACGAATATGCGGAAAAGGTACGTACAGTTACAAATCGTCCACCCACACAGAAGTCAACTGCAAGTCTTTAAATACATCTGTAACAATAATAAACAAATCCATAAACCAAGTTTTATAACTTAAAAAAGTTTAAAAACGTAAGTTTCACCAGCTTTAGCCAAGGTTTGTGGCTCAACGCAGAATAATTAGTAGAGCCTTGTATGAAATCTATTTAGCAGCAGATAAATGGGAATGCACTCTGGCGCTCGATGAAGCACGGGTTTATCTAAATGATCTACATATTTATTATAGAAAACGAAGAGATAAAAATGTACAAACATAGTTCCATCGATGGAAAAAAAAAAGGTTTCAGTAAGGATCTTTGATTGTTGCAGGATGCTTTGACAATGAGAAATTAAAAATAAAAAGAGTACGAAAAACTGTTAAAATCAACTCGTAATATCAAGAGAAAGTTTTGCGTCCGATATTTCCAGAACAAATTCGATTCCTTTATCCCAATGACTTTCAAAAAGTGAAACTTCATCCAGATAAAACAATTAAATCATACTTCGAAAGTACCATTGCATTCCTTAAAAAAATGAAGACTGATAGAAGTATTGCATATATTCCTTTTTAACGTATTCCTGCAAATTTAAATTTTAAAGAAATTTAGGAAATTGTATGAGAAAATACAGACAAAAAAATCAAGATCTGTATTTTCATTATATCACGTGACTTGATGTTCTGATTTCTTTTCAATAATTTTAGGATTTCATTTGATGCCTATGTTGACTAATTGATAATGATTTACTTGTATTGTTAGGTATCTACAGCTGTTGTTGAGCCTTACAATTCCATCCTCACCACCCACACGACTCTAGAACATTCCGATTGCGCCTTCATGGTCGATAACGAAGCTATCTACGATATTTGCCGAAGAAATCTGGACATCGAGAGGCCCACATACACTAACCTCAACAGACTCATTAGTCAAATTGTATCATCCATTACTGCATCTCTTCGCTTCGACGGTGCCTTGAATGTCGATCTCACGGAGTTTCAGACTAACTTGGTGCCCTATCCTAGGTAACGTGAAAGAAATCTTTTGTGCAAGATTTAAAAGATCTATCACTCCGATTTCATTTTTCTTTAGTGCGATTTCTTTAGTGCGATATTGCAGCATAAGTTTATTAATAGTATCATAAATATATCTCAGTGTAATTGATTTGCTTTGGTATATTCTTAAAGTAGAACTTATCGATTAATTTGTCCTTTAAGAAGTAATTTGCATACGCATATATAACATGATTATGCTCTATTATCCACTCCGAATGCCTTGACTAATGCATCTGTGATAAGAACAAAGTGTTGTTGGATATATTAGATTCAAAATTTTAAAGAGATTGGTTTTTTACGCTATTCAAAAGCGCAGCGTCCGTGATAGCCTTTGAAGGACTTTATAGGTATAGTAAACTCTTGCCGAACCCCGGAGTTTCGGTCATTAACAATTGCCCGTTCGGTAAAATCTCGTTCCACAAAGTTTACTTTCCGCTCAATAAGTACGTGATATAATTACTTTTAGAAAGCTGGTAATTTTTGCTTGGAACGATGACCAAAACTTTAAAAGAGTCTCGGTAAGGCACATAGTTTTTCAGTGCTTCTGATAAATTGACTTTTGTTTTTTCCCATTTTGGTCACTGATCAATCTCCACTTAAAAAATCAGACAGTTGCTGTAACTTTTTCAGAATTCTTTTAAGTTTACGGCGTTTTGTCTTCTTCATTATCACCGCTTTCATTGTCGGTTGATGGTGTTTAAGATCATCGAATTGTCCATTCTCGATTAATTCCTTGATTTTTCCTTCTTCCATACCTAAAATTCCTTCGTTACCAACTGCTTTTGCAATTTGCACGATTTCTTTGGCTTCATTTTCAATCGATGGAAATCGTTTAAAATTGCTGCTAAGTTCCGATCAAACTTAGTGCCATCAAACATTTAATGTTGAATTGCATATGAATGAAATGAAGCTATTAAGATTCGCGTTTGAAATGTAGACTGCATATTTTAGTTTAATTTCAGTATAATAATAACAAAAACACATGATACTGAAAAAATCGCCAGAATGCGACACAAAGAAAACTCCTCGGAATTACAGAGTAGAGTCGATGGCTAGACTCGTAACTGTCATAAACTTTATTTGAGAAATCTGTTAATCTAATGAAAAGGATTTTTTTGAGTGAATCTGTTAATCATATTAAAACGAGATGTCCCTTAAGGAAACTAATTATTAAAAATTTCTAGCTAAGCAATCCTCTAAAGAAATGCTCCTATAAAATTCTATAGAATCTTTTATAGAATGAATTAAATACTGTTCTTCAAATCATGCAAACATTTTATAAAGCGTTTACAGAAATTCTATAGAAATATGCAACGTTTTAAAAATTTAATCAAACCAAATTTTCAATTTCTGGGGTACCATATAGTACGTAGAAAAGCAAAAATAAACACGTTTTATTCATATAACGTTGCATCATTTTTTGTGGAAATTTTTACCTTTTTCTCTCTAGCTTTTTTAGCTTATGAATTTGTGTAACATTTTGTACAATATTTGTAAGGTATTGCTTATGTATCGATAATATGAAAATTAAATCTTGTGAAAACGTAAAATCGATTTAAATCATAAAATGTATTAAAACATTCAATTTATGCTGTTAATTATAAAATTTTAATTCCTGAAAGGAATGATTTAATAATTATATATTTAATCCTGATGACGGAAATGATTTCTTAGTTTTAGTTAAATTTATTTATCACTTAAAATGCATTTATTTCTATTAAATAAATTACAAGTCAAAACTATATTAAGATTTTTTTGTCAGAAAAAATTCATATCTAATTATTTTTTTCATCAGAGAAGAAACTTTCGCTAATTTTATTTTGCCTTCAAATGCTCAAAAACTGTTATAATACTATTATAGAAAATTTAAGCAAGGAAATGTGTTTAGAATTGTGTTATAGAAAATATTTATAGAAATTTTATTTTAAAGAATTCTATAATAAAATCCAAAACTGGATCTGAAATCTTCACCATTTTGTACGTGAGAGTTTAAAAAAAAAACTTCGTACAATTTTTTTAATAGAATCTCCATAGAATATCTACATATATCTCTATAAAATCTGTCCATATAACTTTGGAGAAGCTATATCTAAAATTTAGTAGAATTCTATAAGATTTAGATTATTTTTATTTAGTTGCAAAAAAAAAAAAAAAAAAAAAAAAATTGTGAGTACGAGGAATATATTTTTTTTCCTATAATTCTCTTGAGCAAGTCTTTCTAAGTATGCTTATGAGTTTATTTAATTTCTAGAATTCATTTTCCACTCGTAACCTACGCACCTGTGATATCCGCCGAAAAAGCCTACCACGAGCAGCTGAGCGTGGCTGAAATAACCAACGCTTGCTTCGAGCCTGCAAACCAGATGGTCAAATGTGATCCCAGGCACGGTAAATACATGGCCTGCTGTATGCTCTACAGAGGGGATGTAGTTCCCAAAGACGTGAACGCTGCCATTGCTGCCATCAAAACAAAGAGAACCATACAGTTCGTCGATTGGTGTCCAACCGGTTTTAAGGTAATTTAGAAGCAATTTTTAAGTATTAAATTATCGTAAAAGCATTCTAGACATACTTTCTATTTTTAGCTTTCGCACTTACATTTTTTATATATTTGAAGTATTAGATTGACGTTTTGCGAAACTTTTGTTTGAAAAACCTTAGGTAATGAATCAGCGCGGCAGTTAGCATAAAATGTTCGGCAACTAAATTGAGCATCATTTGCGAAGGTATTAGGATGCTTCAAAATGAAGACATAAAGGTGCCCGGCACATTTATATAGTCCAGGTTATACGATGAAGAATGCAGCCTTCGCCAACATTCCTTGACGTTCGTTTAAAGGTTTTTAAGCGCACAGTCGCCGATTCAAATAAAGGTGCTGACATCTTTTGTAAGATTGTTTATCAAGGCATAAAATGTGCCTGATACACTTAACAAAGTTCAGGTTTTACCATGAAGAATGCAACTTTCATCCGGGACGCCTATCTATGGGAAGATCTAAGTAAACTGTCATCGACTTTGATAATAAAGGTACCTGCGCCCATAACAGTTTGTTTATACCATGAAGAATGGTCAAAAACCTTCGTCAAAGTTCCTTTGAAGACCTAAACGTTCGTTTAGTTTCTAAACGGCTAAATAAAAGTGCCTGCACATTTTGCAAGTTAGGCATTGATCATCAAGCCATAAAGGCTGTTGACAAGTCTGTGACCGGCACCCTTATGAAATTCAATTACACCACGAAGAATACAACTTTCGTCAAGATGTCGGGACGTCCATGCGTTCATACGTCATTTTATTTCAATTAATAGTCACCGTCCCTGCAATGAATATGTTAACATTCTTTCAGTGCAAGATGCCAGATAACTCAAAAATGCAAGTTCCTGAAGAATGACTCAAACCAGCTATCATTCTAGCATTGTGAAAAGTCCTTATCTACTAGATCTTATTTGGAACGCGGTTGTAAGTGTTGTTGAGGATACACTAATTAAATTAATTATGCCAGATGAAGTTTAAATCGCAGATATTTTTATGCGTTAACGTTTAAGCTCAGCAATATTTTTCAAAACTCATCGTCAAATAAAAAACAATAAATTAAAGAACAAAGCTTTTATTCACTTGTCATTAATTTCATGTAATGCTTGAAAAGAAGACGGTATTATCTTTACTATTTCAAAAACAAATGTTTTCCACTGTCAATCGCATGAAAAGTTATCTTGATGTACTGGCATTTCATGTAGGATTTTTAAAATAAGGTTATAAGAAGCAGAATTTGCTTTCTTAGCGACCATACTCATTGAAAGAGAACCAAGAAGTGCTTGAAATAATTTATTTTCTTTTCCGCAGGTTGGCATCAACTACCAGCCTCCAACTGTGGTGCCTGGTGGTGACCTCGCCAAAGTGCCTCGAGCCGTTTGCATGTTGTCCAACACCACCGCCATCGCAGAAGCGTGGGCACGTCTTGACCACAAGTTCGATCTTATGTACGCCAAGAGAGCCTTCGTCCATTGGTACGTCGGAGAGGGTATGGAAGAAGGAGAATTCTCCGAAGCCCGGGAAGACATGGCAGCTCTGGAGAAAGACTACGAAGAAGTGGGACTGGATTCCAATGATGGAGGTGAAGACGAAGGAGACGAATATTGAGAACTTCGTCCGATCTCCTACCCCACACTCAGTGGCTCATGGTTTGAATAAAATGCACGACATTTAGACTTGTCTCTTTGTCATTTCTTAACAATTTCGGACACGTCATTTTTTAACAATTTCGGACACTTCATTATATTTATGATAAAATATGGAAACAATATAAAGTCCAAAGGACATATTCAAAAAGAATCGTGCTATTCTTAAGTATTATTATCCATATGCATTTAATTCAAAGTTCATAAAATAGATTTATCTTATTAATCCATACGTGTGGGGATGAAAACTACCACACTCGGAAAGAATACCAAACAAACAAGGAGACGCATTATCCTGTGCTTGTAATTATATATTAATGCACTTTTCAAGATCATTTCTCAGATGATTTAAACTTAAAAATATTTTAGGGTCATAGTACAGTATTTCTTCGTATACCTCTTCTCCCCCCCACCCCCAGCTTTAGTGCCAGGTTCGGAAAATTAAAAAAATACTCGCGTCATTTTTCGCTTCCTCAATACTTACAGAGGATGCGCTCCTCTAAATTTTAAAACGGATTCGTCCATGTACTGACTCTTTTCGTTTTTACAAAGACAAACCTTCGCGAACTACTTGTGAATATCACTCCGAACCTTTTGCTTTTGAACTTCATGCCAGTCTAATACAAGAATCCACCCATCACAGCAAAGCAAACACGAACCGACATTCAAGTTATGATTTCGCTGCACAGTCACCTACTCTAATTATTTGTGGATAATTTGAGGCCTAAGGAGTAGCAGAGATAACAAAAAAAAAACGGGCGAGATTCAAGTTAGAGGAAAGTAGAAATGAAGATATCTTATTAGGTACTGCAATGTTAACATTACTATTTATTTTTATCCGAATGTAGGTTTTTCTTTTAAAAACTAATGTTGTTTTAGTTACTTGTAGTTTATCCATGACTTCTCATTTCTTATATTCTTTTTGTAACCGCGTCCTTCAGAAATTAAACGATTCACATAATTTTCCCCTCCGATTTTCAGACAATAAAATTAGTAAAAAAAGGGGAGGAAATGCGGTATTTATGCTTAAATATATCTAATTCTGGATAATACAGATATTCCCAAAGAATCCTCTAAGTGAAAATCGCAGAAAAAGAGAAATAATGCCATCAGACTTGATCTATGTGTAGTACCTCACAGAAAATTACAAGTTCATTTTCAATTCAGTTATTAAAATAGATTCTTCTGACTCCTGTGAAACTTCTATTTCAGGGATTCTCAAAAGGTGGTACGCAAAGAAACAAAAGTTTTTTTTTTAACTGTTAAATTCAAAAATTAAATACCTCAACATTGTGTTTAAGTTTTTTCTCTAACACTTTTAATGTCATCTGAGCTTTGTTCACGGTCAATAGCCGCTCGTAGACTTTAGCAAAATAATCCGTTTTTATTTTCACAAATATTCTTTGAGCCATAGGTATAACAAAATTTGTCATAAATAATGTTTCTAAAAGGAGTAATAGAAATGGATGTTGTATTTTATAAGAAATAAGTTTCTATAAAATGATAATAGTATCTCATTAATTCTTTTAGAGTTAATCGATTTATTTAACATGTCTAAACTTTATGTCGCCACCATTTACAAGCTCATATTGCTCTGTTTTCAATTAGAATCATTTTTTACGGCGATTTGCTATCTCTAACAGCAGGTATTTTGTCTTCCTTTGCATTCTTTACTTTTCTAAGCGATTCGAGAACGTGGTCTGTTTTTGAAGAACTTGTAATATATTGTGCACTAAATATTTGTGAAAAAGTAATAAAATAAACGTAGATTTTTAAAATGGCTAGGACAGACCAAGCGTAAAAGTGATGGATCCAGGACAATCTACTAGCAATAAGATTATTGAAAAGAAAAGAAAATTGTTTATAAAAAATATGATGATAGTTATTTACCATTTAGGGTTATTTGAAATGGAGCCTCAAATTCAATGTGTTATTTGCGGTAAACTATTATCCAATCAAAGTGTGAAACCTTCGTGTCTTAAAAGACATCTTGAATCTAAGCATGCCGATTTATAGGATAAATCTGAAGAATATTTTAAGAGGAAATTATCGGAGTTCAAATATAGTAAGCAACTAACGAAAGGTTTTGTTGCTTCAAGCTTTGGGAGCCAGTTACCCAGTAAGCCTAAGAATTGCTGAAACTGGGCAGGCTCATACTATTGGAGAAAACCTTATATTACCAATAGCTGAAGATATCGCTTTAACATTATTCAGCGAAAAAGCGGCTAATGAACTTAATAATATTTCATTATCAAATAATATAGTAAGTCGACGAATTCATGAAATGGTAACTTCCATAAAGAAGACACTTATTCAAATAATAAAACACTAAGTATTTCGCATTGCAGTTGGAAGAAAGTAATGATCTAACGAACTTTGTTCAATTTTTCGTTTACATACGTTTCGAAGAAGATAAACAAATTGCCGAAGATTATTTATTTTTGATGAATCTCTTCATGATAGAGCAACTGTAAATGAAATGTTTAAAGTTATTGACAAGTTTATGTCTGAGAATGATTTCTTTGGAATAAGTGCATTGACATATGCAGTGATGGAGCTCTGGTTTTAACAAGACAACGTTTCGGTGTTATTTTTCAAATAAAGAAAATCCCACCTGAAACTAAATTTACTCACTGCTCCATTGCATCGTGAAGTTTTAGCAGCCAAAACAGCTCCCGAAAACCTGAAAATCGTTTTGAATCAATGCTGTAAAAACTGTTAATTTTATTAAAAACCGAGCTCTAAATTTAAGACTGTTTACGATTTTATGCCAAGAGATGGGCAGTGAACATGAAACGCTTTTGTTACATTCCGAAATAAGGTGGTTATCCAGAGGCAATGTTTTAAATCGTCTTTTTTAAATTTGATCAGAAATTCAAATTTCCCTCTGTGATTCAAAATTTGAATTGCAAAAAGGTTTATTTAGTTAATTATGGTTGGCGCCTTTAAGCATATTTAGGTAATATTTTTGGAAAGTTAAATTAATTAAATTTAGGATTACGAGGACATAGTGTTAATTTGTTTACCATTAGAGATAAAATAAATGAAATGGTAAAAAAACTAGAGCTAATAATCAAAGAACTGGATAATAATATTTTAAGCATTTTACCACTTTTAGAAAGTTTTCTAAGCGAAAATAATTTGGAAATAAAAGAAGAATTAGCATCTGACATTAAAAATCATTGTGTTTCATTGATAAATAATTTCAACATGTACTTTTCCGAGGATTATGAAAAAGAAAATTGGATTAGAAATCTATTTTGTTCAAATGTACCTAAAATTTTATCTTGTGAATGAAAAGAACAATTGATAGAAATTTCCTGCGCTCGAACTTCAACTGAAGATTTCAAAAATAACACACTTGTTAACTTTTGGCTGAACCGGGAAAAAAGTATTAAAAGGCATTTCAAATAAAGCTATTAAATTTTTATTGCCTTTTTGCACAACCTATTTGTGAGTATAAGGATTTTCTTCCATGTCATATTTGAAAAATAAATACATAACAAAATTAAAAGTGGACCCTAATTTACGGTTAAATTGAAATAAGACCAGACATAAATAAATTGATTTCTCTTAAACAGGCTCAAATTTCACACTAAATTATAGAATTAAAGTATCACAACTTAAATTTAGATAATTAAAATGCTAACCAGTTTTTAATGTAATATTTTTATGTATGCATATTTAATATAAATAGCCAACAGGTTGCGCAGGTGGGAAAATAATATTTTTTATTGAGAAATTGAAAAATAATTATTCTAAAATGTAGTGGTGGTACTAAAAGTTTTCCAATTTTTGTTTAGATGGTACGCGTTAGTCAAAAGGTTGAGAACCGCTGTCCATGTTTGTTTATAGGCAACTCATTTTAACATTTAACTTGAGATAAAAATTCTTTTAGTCAGTATCTTAATTAGTTTTTTTTAAAGTATTTTCTAAATCTCTACTGCTTTAAAAACATAAAAATCTATAACGAAAATCCTTAATCGAAAAAATAATCAAAAGTAAAATTTTTTATGCATTGAAAAAGTACCTATTGTCATTGGTCGCAGATATCGACTCATCAAAAGGATAAACCAATGTTTTTTGCATTTTTTTAATACTCATTGTTTTAATTGAATTTCTGTTCCTTGGAGAAGGTACTATATTAAACGTTTTCTAATTATACATTTTTATTTTATTATTTTGCAGCTATAGCGCAGGCCATAGGCCTTTTTAATTTACTGATTCTTTTTATTTAGAATATATATATGAATATGTACGTAATTTTCTGGTTTAAGGTTTTAATGCCTTTAGTTAATCTGCTTCCGATAGTTGTAGAATTATCAACATTTTAAAAGTTGTAGAATTATCAACATTTTAAAAGTGCGGCTAAGCTTAACTTTTGTTTACCATAGCAGCCATATTTGTTAATATTTGAAACTTAGCAGAATAGTGAATTCGATTTCTGCACCTTCAGTGTCTTTTTGCCGAACGGTACCAAAATTCAACTTTCATTTTTGTGCACCGAAAACATTTTCCCTGTTGCCTGCTGACCGAAGCGCTTGTTTTTTTTTGCGTAGAAACTCTAATTTTAATTGTAATTTCTTGTTTATTGTTTTAACTGTATTTGGTGTTCCCCCTTATATTTTTCAATTGTTACTAAAGATATATTGAGGTTTTATGTATTATTTCTTTGCCGCTAACTGAGAACAAAATGAATTGAATGAGAAATACATCTCTAATGAAATTACAGGAAATAAGTGTTTCGTATTAGCAGCAAATAATGTCGCCTGTCTGTCTCGGACAGAAAAGAATGTTTACGAGTAGTGCACATTAAGTAAGCTATGTTGAATCGTCTGTGACAAACTCTTTCTTTTTTATTTGTTTAATTTCTTTTATGCATCGGTTTAGATTTATTATAGTATTTGAATAAAACATGTGGCAACGATTACTTTTCAGATATATAATTTTTGTGCATTCTGAGTAATACAATGAATGAATGAATGAGATGTAACACTGTTAAGTGAACCTAGTGCTAGAGTCTCGCTGTGATAAATAAATATAGTGAGTTTCAAAGAGTGCATTTATTCTATTGTGGTTTATGCGCTATCGATGAAATAGATTTAATTCAATTCAATAAGTTTAAATGAAATGCAGGAAAAAAAAGCGTATAGTTTAATATTCCACAAGGAAATCACATGGTGTACACATCAGATTTTTTTATCTACCACAAATCTTGTTTTCGGTTTACTGCATCACATATACCTGGAACAGATAAGAGATACCAAATTCAAGATAATAACACTAAAAAGCGAAAAATTCTATCTCAACTGTCAAGATATTAATTACAAAACCTTTTGAAATGTGAAGAGAGAGCAATGTTTACGATATCATATGGGAAAAATATGCAATTAACTTGTTCCAAACAACACACGTCAAGGTTATAAAATAAATTAAAAGAGATTTAAATGACAAAGCCGGCGCAAAGAATACACGAGAAGGTAATGTTCTCTGTGAACCTAGCAACTCAGCCTTGACTATCACAGACATTGGGAACACACAGCATTTTGGTTTATTACTTTCGGTCTTTTGTCTGTTTATTCAAATGCAAAACTATGTTTCATGTCACAGCATAACTCTAAACTTATATATACACATAAAGTACATGGGGAAATCTAAAAGTTCATTTAATTCCAAAAGATTATTTCAGTTATCTCTCTAATATTTTTTGTTTAGAAAGATTAATTATTCAACACATTTAAACAAACATCAGCACTGTCTGTCTCAGTGCATTCAGATACTGTTGATTTTTGACGGAGGAAGAGAACACTATGGAGATAAGAAAGGAAGGAGGGACCAAACCTGCACTACGAGTGAAGCATTACTCTGAGGTTTCGGTCTCCAGACGGGGTGTTTTTCGTTACACATTCAGGAGTTCCCTTGACAGCGCTTTGATAGTATTTCGACACACGACAGTTCCATAAAAATCGAAAAACGGGACACTTCCACATAAAAGAAACATTCATTCATTGTGTGCTGGATAACAGCAATTTGTATAGTTTAGTGATATTTACGCAAAAATCACATCTTGGTTATTTTACGATAACTAACAGCAGCGATTTTGATTATGAATTTGTTTTATAAAATTCGAAGCTGAACTACAAATAAAAATGAAATTCTGAGTTGAAATACAAAAGTATAAATTTTTAGCAAAAATTTTATGCTTAAAGAATTAAAAATACCTTACCGTACCTTTAAAATTGTATACGTCTTTTGATAACCTTGATAGAGTATTCGCTGCTTTTATTTATACCAAAATGTTTTAAATAAAATAATTTTTTTGTTATCCACATATTATTATAACATTTATTTATTTATTTATTTATTTTTTAATTTTTAGAGAAGAGGCTTTATAGTTGCTCATTTTAAACTTATAATTTTATTTTTATTTAACTGAGAAATAATCACTTTGGGTTTACAAATTTTACTTATTTGGGTTAGTTATAAAATAAAATTACCACCAAATGCTGCAATCCTTGTCAAAATTATTGCATATACACACAAATGTGTGGAACAAAAGACAGATACTGTGATAGTTACTGTGAAGAAAACTAATTATTAAATGTATCTAAATTTATAATGATTGTAAATATTATCTAAATATACAATAACCTTAACATTGCATTGTAAACATAAATTGAAATCCTGTTGACAAATACGTTTATAAAACTATTTAAGCAAGAACTGTTCGTACTGGAAAGCAATCTATTAAAAGGTATAGTAAAGCAAATTCTATGAGATGCGTACTCAGAAGAAGTAATATAGAAGAGTTTTAGAATATGTATTGTTGAAATTAAGGGTATCTGATAAGTATAATTAAAAGAATTATTCCCTTACATTTTATAATAACTCAGTTACAAGTTTCACATAGTATTTTTTTAAAAAAATCCTTTTTTTTTTTTATTCCCTTTTAGAAATATTCAGAGAAAGTTAAGTACATGGAAATGAGCGCCAATATTTAACGTATTTCGCTATTAAAATAAAATGTACTCTAATTTGAAATGGACCGAATAGAGCATTAATTATAAATTCGCTTAGATTTTTCGATTTAAAAGATGCCACAGAAGCTAAAAAATCATGTCATATTTGAGAAAGTATTTTAGGAAGAAGCTCTATAAGTAATAATTTATGCAAATCTTAATTTATGTAATCCTTAACCGAAAAAAAAAATCGAATTAGCTTAAAATTTTTTTCTAATGTAAATAGCGAAAACTTGTGAAAATACTTCATTCAAATTAAATAGTTCTGAACAAACAGAATGAATTCTTTTCAGATAACAAAACAAAATGTATTCTTTTCAGATACTTCGGACTCTGAAATATTGTAGAAAAAGAAAGTATATACATTTATATGTATATTTACGACGTAATTACAAAATATGTACATCGTATCAAATATGTAGTACATCGATCGTGTCAAAACCCATTGATATTAACTGGTAAGGTAACTAAATGTTTTGGTCACCACGAAGAGATCGCCAGTTCTTCAAAGTAGTCTATGGGGGAAAACCGGTTAGGGTCTCTTCTTACTTTCTACCTCCATGGGGGACACCGTGTGATTACCATATGTTAAATGGTTTCGCCTCACATCAGCTGCTATCGAGTGGGGAAGCGCCCACTACGGAGCAAAGATCCGCAATAGACGAACGAAAGGAACTTACCTGTGATTGCATTTCCATTGATCATCTGCCAACAGGCACCTACAACGCTTTAGGATACATACTTACCCTGAATTGTGCTAAGATTATACGCATAATGATATACAAAAGAATATAGAAACATAAAACAAGATACAATAATGTAAATAGGCAATAAAATGCTATAAAATTGCTACAATGGAACATAATATGTGAGTCACGTATATAGAGTTGACATATAGCTGTACGAATGAATTAATAAATTAGATCTTTGATTATGAATAAAGTGCTAAATTAGTATTGGACAAATGTTGCAAAGTTCATATTCAAGACATGAAACATCAGTTCATATATTCATGAGTCAAGTCAGTGCATTCAGATAATGGATGCAGTGTTTGTAATATACTTGTGTGGGTTCTTCCATTACCAAGATAATGTACTGTTTTTGTGATACGTCAGTTATCTATGTGCTACTGGATTGTCTTGATGGTACCTCCCCTTTCGGATATCACAGGTGATATATACATGATTTCACAATTTATTGCAAATAGCAATAAGTACAACTAACAAAGCAACTGCAAATACGTCACTGCCTTGGTTTTCCTCTCTTCTTAAAAACAACATCTTAGAGATTTTTTCCTTGATCAAAGCCTCATTTGAAGAACTGCATCTGACATCAGCAGAAAGAGTAGTCTCTTTAGTTTGAACTGCAGTCACATGGAGTTTATCGGGGAGGGGGAGATCTTGTATTCCTTTTCATTAAAAAAGTCTGAGATGTTTAGTGCATAAGACTGGTAGATCGAATACTAGTCCACTATTACGTTGTCGCGTTCTCTTTCCAAATTTCTCAATTTCAAGCCCTGTTGTTCAGAGGCATTTTTAATTTACTTCAATCCAGCAGGTAGATTCTTTATATGAAGGAGCTATCAAGCAGATACATTTTCCCTGACACTATGCCAAATGTTCCACAAAATATTCACAGTCTCCTTACGAATAACATTTAAGGAATACTAATGTTATGTAGGATATGAGTAAAAAAATTGAGCTACATTCATATCCTGCTTGAATGAAAGTTTGAGGCCTCACAGAAAAATATCTGCTGTAGTAGTAATGGTTCACAAAGTCACTAAATGTCGTAAAATCAAGACAGAAATCACTCGAGATATGCAGCAGACTTTATTTAAAGTGAAGCTTTCACTCACTCGTTAAAAATGCAGTTTCTCAGGAGATTTTGAATGTTAGGCAGAACACGCGACGTCGCGTCGTAGCAAGTATACATGGGAGTTGGCAGCAATGCATTGACTGTTACATCTATAGTTCCGGGAAAACAACAAGGTGATTTATCCCTCATCCTAATTCGTCAGTAAAGTGACACCAAGTCAGAAGATAGTTTAAACAAACCTTTTTCTTAGAACTTTAGACTGAAGCTCTCCAAGAACTTTCAAAGCTCGCACAGTAAAAAAAAAAAAAAAAAAAAAAAAAAAAAAAAAAAAAAAACTCCACTGCTTATAAAATCAACATAACACAAAAAGCTAAAGTCAGACTGGGAAACTTTAGTATTTAAAGACATTTACAAAACAACGTCCGTCTATAAATTGTGGTTGAGGCCCTCGACTCACGCAAGCAGACACGACAAGCAAAAGCTAAAGTCGCTTGAAACCAATTTAGAAATTGGGCAAAAATAGTATTGAAACTGTCAGAGGTCGCTGACAAAAGCTCTTTACTAACTCTGAAAACCATGTTCTTGTATACACTGGTGTGCAAAAATTAAGGACGAGACGGTTTTTTCAATATAACTTTGTACAAAAGCTTTCCAAATCAACACATTTAATACCGTAAGATCCCCGATACGTAAGGACATGAGTAATGTAAGCAACACTTACTAAAAGAGAAATCAGAGGGATAAAAAGAAGCTTTATTGAAGAAGTAGCATGGAGCGCAATGCGACTGAAGGCCGAAACATCCCTGTGATGGGTGTCCAGAAAGAAACATCCGGTCTTTAATAGGGGATATGATCTCCCCTGACTGCTAGGCAGGTTTTACAGCGTCTGCCCATGCTGAGAATGAGGATGTCAATGAGTTGTTGAGGCTGAGAGCTGTTCGGCAGCTAGTGTGGATGACATGTTGCATTGTCGTCCATGAAAAGGAACTGCGGACCCATAGCGCCTCTAAAAAGATGCACATATGAAAGAAGAATCTCGTTACAATAACGGGTCCCGTTGACTGAACCTGCGTCGAAGATGTGAAGGTCTGTACGACTACCAAGCATGATGCCTCTCCGAACGAGAACACCGCCACCTCCATACCTGTCCCTTTCAATGATGTTCGAGGGATGATTGCGGCTTCCCCGCTCTCTCCAGATGAGTATGCGATGAGAATCGCTACTCAGTCTGAATCTGCTCTCATCTGTAAAGAGTACTCGTCCCCATTCATTGTCTCTCCAATTCCGGTGTTCCCGGCACCACAGAGAACGCCTTCTCCGATGGCCAGGAGTTAGAGGTGCACACCGCATAGGGCGTCGTGCAAACAGACCACCACCGTGCAGTCTTCTGGCCACGGTAAAACGCGACATTGGTCGTCCAGTCGCCTGTGTTGTGTGTCTAGCGATTTCTCCCGCTGTCTGCCGTCTGTTTCTTCTTACCTGTAAGGCAATATACCGGTCATCTGCGGGTGTGGTTCCTCGTGGAGGACCACTACTAAACCCCGGATAGCTGTTCCTGTAGTTTGAAATTGTCTCCAAAGTCGTGGAACGATGCTGTGAGCAATTCCGAACTCTGCAGCCACACTTGTCACACTGCGGCCTTCCTCCAACTTCCCAATGATTCGACCTCGGGTAAAAGCATCCAGATGTCGTCTAACAGATTGATTATTCGCCATTTCTCGCTGAGGCAGCAACTCGGTGTGATTTTAACTGCTATACGGCGTGCAATCTCTTTGCCAGAAATACTGATCTTACACCGACAACATGCTTTATACTACTCAGATACTGCCCCATTACGTCTATCTGCATATCTGCGCATGTGCTACCGTACATCACCTTACTTAATCTCCTGATTGGTCTTTCTGTCCGCTCTGCCTCTTCGTTCAGCTGATATGCTAATTTTTCGACTTCGTCCTTAATTTTTGCACACCAGTGTACATTAAATAATTTACATCCTAGTGAGAGCTGATGATAGTACAAGCAAAATAATAAAAGATAATTGGTTAATAAACTTAAAAGCCCTACAAGCTTACTTCCGATTTTAAATAAAAATTAGAAATCACCTGCGCGGGGGGGGGAGCAAATCATGAAAACTGGGGAGTTAGACCTTAACTGATTACAGAAGTTCTAGTCCTAAGTTCCTTGTTCAAGATCAGGGGAATAAAGCGGAGTCAGATCAAGACTTTTCCAGTGATGCGAAATCATGAGAACAAGGTAGAAGTAGAACTTAGTTTATTCCTGATATTTCACCTTAAATTCAGCATAGTCATGAATGTTATGTTAGGTTAGTTAAATATGGCAAACCACGTAAGGGCTATTTTCGTAAGCGGAAGAGATGCTATAGTCGTAGGGGTCTTCAACCTTTCTCGCCCGAGAGCCACATCAATAAATTCACAAAGATCCGCGGGCCACATGTCTGTCAAAACGTAGTGTAGTCAGAAAATTTGTACGAAAAAGGGAGGTTTGTTTTACAAGACTACAATTGATTCTAAGCGAAGAGATAGTGTTACATATTTGTATATATATATATATACATTGGTTCCCAAAAGTCAAATGGAAATCGAATTAAAATCTTTTGCAACAAAATTTAACTATGAAAAAAATGTATAAAGATAACTATGAAAAAATTTAACTATGAAAAAAGAGTACAGAACGATTTTACAAAATGCTTTTACAATAAAAAAAAATTTATATCACTGGTGGGAGATGGTAATTACTTAAGTTTTAATGTGAAATTTGACAATGTTTTTGCTTGATTAAAGCTTCAATATCCGGTTTAATCTGTGTTGTTGCAATTCGTAAAGTTTCCTCCAAATGTCTGTCTGTCAGTCGCGTTCTTGTTTTTGATTTTAGGATTTTCATTTTACTAAAACGTTCTTAACATATGTAGGTACTGCCAAAGTTCGAAAACATGAATCGAATTCTTGGATACCTTTCTTCGGTCACCGTACTTGAAATAAAAATCAACAAATGTCGGATTTTCAAGAAACTTGCATATTACTGCAGAGTTACACTGTAAATCTATAAATTGTTATTGAAGTTCGGGCGGAAAACATCGACGTCGACTGAAAATGGCGACATTCTCATGAAAATTTCATTTTCATGAAAATCGGAAAATCTGCTTTTGAATTCCCCTTTCAACTTTGAAATGTATTGTACATAATTATTTGAATTCCACATTGTAGAGTTCTTCACACTTTCGATCAATTTTGGAAAGTGAGTGGAATTCGTATTTAGCAACTGACTTTCCCACAGGATTAATTTCATCTCAAAAGCTTTCACTAGTTGAAATGTCCTGTAATATGGACAAGAAATACAAAGTCTCTCTACCATTTTTCATCACTGAACTCATGAATAGAATTCTTTTTAGATTCCATGAATTGATGAATTTTGCTTTACGAAGAAAACAGGCGCTGAAGCATCTTTTCTCGGCTCAAATAACGTACTTCCACGTTATACACATCACCATATTCAGCTTTCAAATCACTCGAGAACTGTCGAAATTGCTTGTGAAAGTGTGTAACCACTTTTACAAGCAATTTCGACAGTTGAAAGTGTGTAACCACTTTTACAACAAAGAATCTACCCGTTTCATGTAATTGAGATTTTATGCGTAGTCAAATTTTTAATTTTTAAAATTACATAAGATAAAGTGAAATTTTTGAAAAACTTTTCATTTTTAGAAAATTTTATCTCAAATAATGTCAGGCATGTCAATAAAATGTTTTAAATGTCAAGAATAAGAGTAAATGAATTTTTTTACGATAAAAAGCTGACAAAGCAATTTTTCTTGAAATCAAAATTTTTAAAAATTTTTCAATTTTTCTTCAAATTCAAATGTGGGGCCATTTGCCTTCAGCGGAGCACTCGTGGCCCTTGGGCCACTGGTTGAAGACCCCTACGTATAGTGGAAGATTTCCTAAGGAAAACTGACTCGTATTTATGAAATACAAGTAAAAACAACGAAAATTAACAACGCAACATTCCATTTACTTTTGATCAAACTCTTAGTATTCAGCGGTGTTAACCACTCGGTCATTGGCGGGGCAGGAATGTTATAAATAATCTATCATCTTTTGGCGAAATGTTTTTTCTAGTTGCAGCAGTGATGTTGAAAAGTATCGAATAATTAATTTTCCGATGAAGAAGATTAAAAACATACTCTACCTAAATAATTTCTGCAAAATTAAATGGAATTTTGTTCTTTTCACATATATTTAAAACCAAATTAAAAATTAAAGAAAAGAACAAAACCTCTTTATTGGGAAAAAAATTCTTTTCATTCTAGGAAGAGCTATTTTTCCCATTTCTTTTGAGAATTTTAATCGCAAACTGCTTTGAGAGGTTTCTGCGGGAAATCTTTGATGTTCCTTTAACTATTTTTAAAATAACTATCAAAATATTTACATGCAGATGTCTTTCTAACAAAATTATCTTGTCAACCTTTTTAATAAATTGTAAGATAATGTGATGGTGCATCCTATACGCGAAATTACTTAAACTACCCAGAAAATAAACTAGAGTCATCTGGAATGATGTCAAGTGAATTTCTCCTTCTTTAAGTTAATAATACTAAGCTAGGTTGGTAGGCAAAAGTGAGTGGGGCACCATAAAACATCATGAATCGCGCAAAGTCCTGCAGATAGCGGCCCAGCACACTAACCATCTTTAGAATGTCCCCATCTCGGGGACATTGATTCAAATTCTGAGTTTGAACGGAAGAGGTAATGGAAGAGGTTGGGGATTATACTCCTTTACTCCCGCCGTGCTATCACTTTGGAAGTTGGGGAGCATATTATTTTTGAATTTTTGACTTTTGAACAGTGCATCACTATTGTTCACATTACTCTTGATGTGCAATCACATTTGAACAGTGTCAAGTGTTGCATTATTTGCCATGCGCATTGTACTATGTAACACATTGATACTTTCCAGATTAGTCACTTTTCATACAATTACATTCAATTCGATTTCGAATTATATCTTTATTGCATACAATCACAGAATACATTAATTTCGTTATGTAAACATATTTGAACTTGATGGGGGGACATGATACATTATTGCTATATATACATTATTTTCTATATTGTTAGTATTATTTTAGGTCTATGCTTCACTGATCTAGTTGACTCTGCATTAATATCTGCAACTCAGAAGTTCCACATTTCTGATGTCGCATTTGGGTTTTTGCTACATGGTGTGTTCACATTCATATGGGCAATTTTCAGTTTTAGTGAGTTGTATAGCCTATTGTTTTAATCGGTAAGTTTGGATATATATATATATATATATATATATACATTATTTTTGTTATTTTTACATAAATTCACTTTGCTACATTTGTTGCATATTTACATTTCCAATTATTAAGCTAAATGAACAGGTTGAAAATTTATGCAAGAATTTTCTCCTTTTTTACCGCGTGCTTTCGATATATGATTCATCGCAAAGCACGTCCGGCTGACAATCGAAAGGTCCGGAGTTCGAGTCCTGATGAGAGTATTACTTTCCTGCTCTAAAATAAAATGGCTAATGGTTTCTACACACGTCTGTTTTAATATGTCTTTTCTTGTGTATAATGTTATTTTTTATGTGTAAAAGCGTTTAAAAAAACAAAATTTTATTTTTTGTGTTAGTATTCTTTGGGTTCTACAGAGCACAAAACACGGTCCTATTGCCCTTTTCAACTAAATCACGGATAATCAGAGTCACGTAAATAAACTGAACGCATCTTGAACACAAGAATATATCCTTTCTTCTTTTCAGTAAAAGTATTTATATGATATTTTTATCTGTGTCGCGAGATATAAGAGTTTTACAATACAAACAAATTTTCCTCTTCCGTTTTAGAAAAGTCTGTGATAAGTCTGTAAGAGGATGTCTCGAAATAAAATTTCAAAATAACGGGCGTGCGTTTTGACGTCCAAACTAACCGAAAAGTATCTTATATTAAAAAACGCGAAGAGAAAAAATATGTGCCAGCCGTGGACTCAGTCAGCTGATCAATATTCAGGATATTGTCGTCAGTGTGTCAGTGGTATGTCAGTGTGTTAAAGTGTCGCCATACTTTTTTCATATTCGCTATAATATTTATATTATGGATGCAGACTGATGAAAGCATCTGGATTTGCTCCAGATACTTTCACCATCAAAAACTGTTACCGCTTGGATTTGAAAAACGCCTTCCAAATTTTGATTAATTCCCCCCTTTTCTGCCATGTTTATTCACAAAATTTAGACGAACTATTAACTCACAAAAATACTAACTGGGTATTTGAAAATACTGGAAAATATTGTGTTGTTACTGACTAATGCTCACTTGTCTGACCGACAGTCATCCCAAGCCCCTCATGAAAATCCTCGTAGCAAGGAGCGCAAGATACGCCTGTCGTTGGCAACAGCCTTAAGCACCCTACAGGTGACAGTGCTATTTAGCTCAGTTCCATCCCAATTTTGATGCAGGAACGGGAGATACGGGCCTAATGGTCTCCCACCACCCCTCTTCCCCCATTACCAACCTCTCGAGAGGACATTCGGCTCGCCGCATGTTTAGAGTGCCCTCATGCCGCAAGGACACTACACACTATCCATGCCTTCTCCGAGATTCGGATCCGGGATCTTCGGCACGGCAGTCAGCGACTCTAACTTGTAAAACTTTAACTAATTTTTTATTAACAAACTCAAGGATTTCAAAGCAAGCGATGGCAACGTTGTACAGGAAAAAAACAAAACAAAAAAAAAAAAAAAAAAAACATTTTTATCTCCAGAGCGTGAGACAGCGTATCGGAAATTCTAAAGATATGTTCGATTTAAAATTATTTTGCGATATTGCTCTTAAAAATAATTTTATAGTTTAAGTGCGAAGAACGTGATATTTAATAAATAAAGGTAACACATAAAACGCTAAAAGAACGTTCCTTTGGACTATTTTAAAATATGAAACCTTTCAGATTTTTTTTTTTTTAATCTTACAGATTTTTTAAAAAATTTTAAACTTTTATTTTGGAAAACAAGTAAGGTGTTATTTTTATATACTTAAAACTGTGAATTTTACGATTTCAATAACACAATTGATAGGATATTATAAGCCTTATTATTATGATTTGCATTCTGCGAATTGTTTTGATGTTAGTTTGATGATATTACGAGATGAATGAACTTTAAGGCATGAGTTGACTATTTAGCTATTATTTATTATTACTTTAGTTATTATATCCAGCGTTGGCAGTGATATCAGCATCTTGGTTAATATAATTCAGAAAGACGAAGAACTTGTGCGTGGTGGGGATGCCCTCAGCTGATCAAAGTTTACGTTTTCGAAAATGGAGTAATCAAAAACAAAACAGTCGGAGAGACATCATTGAAAAATCAAAAAAATTTTACTTCTGTCCGAACGCTTGACACGTTAACCTCAACGCTGAGAGCAATTACACAAGTTTAGTTCTCACTTAGCGCTCGGAGAGACTTAACATCAATATTAGCACGCTAAAAACATTCGAGATAGATCATTAGGGACTAAAAACAAGGGTTTAAGGTTGTACAGAATACAGCTATGTGGTTGGTCTTTCTAATTTAAAGCATTATTCGATTCTTTAGAAAATCGGGGGCTAAGTAGTATAACAGGAAAGGCGTAGGTTCCGAGTTAACAGAACCCTAATAATCAGAAATAAGAAGTCCTGCTGTCATTGGTTATTCAATGAGGACTATGGATAAGCATCCAAATCCTGTTTCTCACTAACGTTCTCAGTTTATTGAAAGATCGTCTAATCTATCTGCGACACTCCACATAGGGCAAACATTTAGCTTTCTAATTATACTCAACAGATTTATAAATAATAATTTATAAATCTGTTGAGTATAAATAATAACGCATATACAAAATGCTTACACAATGTATGATTAACATTTATTTGGTTAAAATTAAATAGCTTAAATGATTTAAGAAAAAAAAAAAAAAAATTAAGACTAAAGAAAAAGCAACTTACATCTAACAGGAAAACATATATTTAAAATATCTGATGTGGGCATCACATAACTTCCTTATACGGCCTGTTAAATTACACACATTTTTGGGATACTCTTCATTTAAACTTACTTCCCCGAATTTCATTAGAGATATATTTCTAATTCAATCAATTCAGCTTTTACTTCGCGGCAAGGCACAAAACACAAAAAAACACAATCTTCATTAAAAATTGTAAAATACAGGAACATCTAAAACGCCAAATACAGTTGAAATAGTTAAAAAAACAATTTTTAAAATTAGAGTTTCTACGCGAAAACAAGCAATTCGGCCAGCGTGCAGAAAGACGAAATTTTCGGTGCACAAAACTGAAAGATAACTCAAAGGTGGTTCAAAACTGAAAGATAACTCAAAGGTGGTTCAAAACTGAACGATAACCCAAAGGTGGTTCACCAACTGACTTAATTCATTATTCTACTAAGAGTTTTAAATGTAAATGGCGTCTCGTTAGGCTAAATAGTGCCACTTTTATATTATTGACAATTTTACACTATTGTATGATTGTATTCTGCACATTAACTAAAGGCATTAAACCCTCAACCGGAACAAAAAAATAACATAATTCAATCACTTTTAAAACAAAAAATAGACAATTTACCAACATATAAAAATAATAAAAACGGAGCTCACCGAGCCGGGTAACGGTGTGACATAACGGTGTAGAATGTAGAAGGCTGAATCCGTAATAAAAATCAAGAATTTTGATAGTGCAGGACGCTGAAATGCTAATCCATAAAGAACAGGAAACTTGGCAGTCGAGGCAGATAAAATTATATTTTTATTTAAATCCACATTTGCGGCCACTATTTCCTTGGCACTCTAATCGTGCCTATTTTCAGAACATTTACATTTTTAATACTATTGCGTTACGAAAAGAGATAGCGTTCAATCAGCACAGAGGTTCAAGCTAAAAATGCTCATTTATCCAATACGGAAACTCACCAAGAGGAAGGTTTTAGTTTAGATTAGAAAAGTTTTAGTTCTCAAAATCTTGAGTCCAGTTTCCCAATTAGCTAGATTATGAATTTAATGCAAGCCATGCATTATAGATTGATCTAGAAATGACGCAGTCCAGGAAATTTATTGCAATTTTTAGAATACAGAGAGTAAATATTAAAATTAAAATTTAGGAATCAAAAGCCTATTGTTAAATTGAATTATAAAGCTAATTAACATATATTTACCGTACATATATGTATGTGTATTTCCTATATATACATATATGTCATGATTTTGAATGCGCAGTCGAAGCCTGAAACTCTTAACAGTTTTCGATAGCAGTCATGGCTGGTGTTTAAGGTATACAGATGAAGGAAACAAAACTGAATTTCGACAAATCACCAGTCTTTATTTTCATATGTATTCAATTAATTTGGCACACACTTATTCAATCGTAATTAAATATGATAAATTTTTATGTACATTGGCTTTTTAAGAGGAAATGACGTAGTCATTTATGAAGCGAAGAGATGGGTATGTATTAGCAGTGGCGAAGCTAAAGGAATGACGGTGCCAAGAGTATTTATAACAAGTCTGTGGTATAAGTAGTGATTGATGAATTTGACGTTGTTACATAACACAGAAGATTCTCTAATTCGGGAGAACAGATAAATTTAGGGGAAGATCCCTAAATCTAGAATCGTTAATTTTGAGGTCGCCAATTATTTTTAAAGCAGTTATCGTGTTTTGTTATATTTTACGTAAATAAAGAATATGTAAAAGATTAAATTAGCAGCGTAAATTAAATTTCCTTCTCTATTCTAAAAGTAGTAAACTCTCTGCACTGCGTCATTTTGAGATTAATCCCTGTCTTAGGACTCTTACATAATTCTGATGATGTAAAGTACGAAGAAAAGGAAAGGTGAACTTACCGTTTCTGAGTTTAATGAAGCTGAGAACAAGCTCATTCGTTTGATAGGAACTAGAATTTTTGGTGGAGTTGAAGATAAGTGTTTAGTATCACTTATCTTCAACATCCATTTCTAGATCAAGGGATCATTAGGACGAAATCAGCAGTATATCAACGAGATGAGTCAGAGTTTAGAACTCCTGCCATTCTACCCAATGATCCCCCTCTTATCGAAAGCATAGTAATGGAAGAACATCAAATAAAAGGACCAATCGGAGTTTCTCACGTCTTAAATTCTCTAAGAGAAAGATTATGGGTACTATCTGGACGAAGAACTGTTTCATCCATCTTCAGATCTTGCATTATTTGTAAAGGATATTCCAGCCCCACCATTGCTCAGTGAGCGAGTTCAAGATGCCTCTGTGTTCCAGATTACCGGCATTGATTTTGCAGGACCTTTGATACTTAGGGATAAAAGAAAGGCATGTGTTTGCTTGTTTACATGCGCAGTGTATCGTTGTATTCACTTAAAACTCGTAACATCTCTGTCTACAGAAACTTTTCTTCAAGCCCTTCATCGCTTTCTTTCTCGGCGAGGTAGAACTACTATAATTTATTCGGATAATGGTACCAATTTTGTAGTTGCATCTAATGCTTTTGCTTCAGTAGATTTCAAATAAGTCCCTAGAAGAGGAACTGAAGAGCACATTACTTGGAAATTTATACCTCCTTATGCTTCCACGTGGGGAGGTTAGTGGGAGCGTCTAATTGCATTAACGAAGAATATTTTAAGAAAAATACTCAGAAAAGCTTTCTTAGATTACGAAGAAATATGCACTGCTTTGTGTAACTGTGAAGCCACACTCAATGATAGCCCGTTAACAGTTTACCAGCTGAGTTAGATCTCACTGCTTTAACACCAGCCACATTCTTGACAGAAATACAGAACGACTTATAGCCTTTTGTAAAGCAATAAATCAATTCGAATTTCTTTGACGTAGATTGCGGCACATGCAGAATGTCCGAGATTACGCCAAGAGGACTCTGAAAATTTCAAAAGAAAAATCGTTCAAACATTGTGATCGTAAAGTAGGTGACATTGTACTAGTTGGAAAGGATGATAAAAAGAGAAAGATTTGGCCTTTACGAAAAATCGTTGAATTATATCCAGGAGTAGATGGCATAAGTCGACGTGCAAAAATTAAAACTCAGAGTGGTGAATTAATAAGAGCAGTACAGAGTCTCTACCGATTAAAACTATTCATCTGCAGAGAGACTTACTCTAGATAGTGATCCAAAATACCCTCTAAAAGGCAATCTGCTAAGAAAGCACCTCAACAGAGAAACATACCTGTTTCAAATGACGGAGTCCATCGTATTACGAGACATGGAAGGATTGTCAAGGAAACCCAGCGATTAGACTTATGATTGCGGATGTTACAATGTTCAGTTCCCTTATTCTCACTGCAAGGTGGAAGGATAAAAGGAAAAATTATTACGAGCTACATGAAATATGACGTCACTCTTGAACGAGAAGTAATTTTAGAGACTTTTAATGATTTTTTTTTTTTTTTTTTTTTTTTTTTTTTTTTTTTTTTTGTGTGTGTGTGTGTGTGTGGCAATGTTATCTGTATTCAATGAATTTGTTTTTTGAGTTGTAGCTTTCATTTTGGTTTCAGATGTAAAAATTAATAAATTTGAATTTAAGTGAAAGATTTGGAATCTTCTTTTTAGAGTTTGACACATGCCTTAGTTCTGCACACGGAAATATTTGTGATTTTTATATTATTTCTATGTCTACTATATTATTTCCCCCCCCCCTTTTTTTTTTTTTTTTTTTTTTTTCCAGGGTGTGGGAACAACGAACTCCTCTCACACATATTTATCAACTATCCCAGCTTGGTTGGGAAGTGATGTCGTATACCTCATATAGCTCCGACATTCCACCATCGGATAATCATTTATTTTGAAGTTTACAAAAACCTCCTTAAATGGAAAAAAATTCAGTAATAACGATGACCTCAAATGGCACGTAGTTGAGTTTTTTGCTGATAAAGACCAGATTGTTTCGTGAGTGCAGACTTACAAAGTAAGCAAAAGTTGGCAAAAGGTAATCGAACAGAATGGAAGAGACTTTATTCATTAAAATTCATTACTATATAAAAACTGAGTTTTATTAACCGAAACTACTTTCTTGCCAACCCAATATTTGCTTTATGAACAATAATGTCTTAGTGAAAGCTGTCTCTTCGAAGTTTTAAAATAGATGGACAAAATTATATAAAATTTAAGCAGTGGAATATAATTACTTAAATTCAAATAACTTTTCAAATTTAATCTGCTGTTATGTATTAAGAAATCAAGCGATTTAAAAGCGCAGTTCTTAAGAATATTTTTTAAATGCTTGATTTAAATAAAAATGAATTTAAATGATGAACTGTCTATTTGAGAATATGAAATATTTTTACTAAATGACATTAATACTTTTACGAAATGATACTAACTAATTAAAATCTCAGACGCATTTTCTGTTTTATGGTAAATATTTTAGACGATTAGCAGCGTAAATGGCTACTTTAAAAAATTTATGTAAAATTGAAAAAATTACCTATTTTATAATACTAAACACTTGCTGGATATCTTATTTTACAGCTTATTATGCTTTAGAAAAAATTGTTTTTTTATTAATTATAATCCAAACACATTTTTGCTTTGATTTCTTTCATAAATTATATTCAAAGTACCGACATAAAAATTCCACGTCTGTTCAAAGTGCGGCTATGCCTTGTTTCAAATTAATTCACAATATTCACTTTTGATAAAGAAATTTCATGATTAATTCGAGTATTAGTCGTAAAAGACTCATATTTATTACAGATGATTTTAAAACATTCCGTTGTTTATTAAATTATGAAATTTGTTAAACTGCACCTATATTTGGGAAGTTTTAAATAATTTGGAGTGATGAATATTAAAAAATTAGTTGAAAATAATTTATGAAGAAGTAATTTATGAAATTATGCATCCACAATGAATAACTAATGAGAAAAGCGAAAACATCTGCAGTGTTAGGCTTAGCAATTACTGTGCTACATTTTTATTATCTCTCAAATGTATTCAAAATGTATTATTTACTTGGAAGGTCAGTTTCCATATCTGCAGCAATTATGGATAAATAAATAATTTGCATTTGAAAGCTTCTAAAGTACTTACCAGTTTTAGTCATTAATTTCAAAACGTCGCAGACAGGCGAAATCAAAAACAAAAGTGTTAACTTTTTGATTGTCAAAAACTATAGTTAAAAGACAAAGCTATGATATGATCTGTTACAATGAAAAAATGCATGACCCTGAGGAGAAACTTACTTAGTGATCTGTCTAATCATTAAACAACTCTAGAATTTTTCAATGTAGTAAAACACCAGAAAGTTCAGAGACATTAGAAATATCAAAGAATCGAAAAACTACTAAACAAGATCCCTTGCACATTTTTGATGCAATCATTCCTTTCAACTTTACGAATTTGTAATGAAAGCGAATACACAAAAGCAACTCTAAATGGACATGATTTCTTTGTCTGTGCACAAAGACCGTGATGATCATTGTCAAGAGCAGAGTGTGGATAATGAATTTCTAACACCAGAGGGCACTGACATGGCTTTTCAGTTAATTTAGTCAAGGCTTACCTTGACTAAATTAATTGAGCTTGACAGTAGCTTTTGAAAATTCAGAATTGAAAATGTATAAAAGTGGAACTGGACTTACTGCTGGACACTTACGACTTCTGTATTCTGTCAGGAACAACATCCTGAACACCAAAATGGAATTCACACTGGTAACATATTTCATTTACTTATTTATTTTTATATTTTTAGCGATTTTGATTAGCTCTTCCAGTCATTTGAAGCCAGTTTTACATTTTCTGTAAAATTTTAATATTTTCACTTTTATTTACAATTATTTACAAGAAGAATTCGCAGCAGGAAATATTTTTTAACTCCTGAAAATGTTAATTGTTATATTTTAAATCCTTGTTATTCAAAAATGAAGAATCTGTTTGTATGTTCTTTGCATATTTCTAGCTTCGTGTAAAAGTGACGACACCTAGATTCACCAGATTTTGAATACACATAATCTTCCGTTCGGACATGGACACCTCGAAGCCCAAATTTTGAATTTCCAATTTGCTTTTTTTTATTTTATATGTGGTGTGAATTTAATGAATTTTTATCAACAAATTCGGCGATTTGAGAGAAAGCAGTGGTATTACTGCTCGAAATTAAAAAAAAAAATATCCCCAGAGTGGTAGACCATTGCTGTTTGGAAAAGATATTATTTAGCTTTCAATTTTAATCAACAAACCTGGCTGTTTAATAGCAATGTGTTGCCAATGCCTGTAATGAAACATTTTTATGTTCCACGGACCAGAGTGTTGTCATTTAGTAAAGCGTAAGGCATTTTACGTTCAAATTTAATCTGCTGTTATTTATTAAGAAATCAAGCGATTTAAAAGCGCAATTCTTAAAAATACTTTTTTAATTTTTAAAATGTTTGATTTAAATAAACATGTATTGAAATGCTGAACTGTCTACTTAGGATTATGAAATGATACTAACTAGACTCATTAAAATCTCAGACACATTTTCTGTTTTATTGTAAATATTTTAGACACTTAGCAGCGCAAGTGACTACTTTAAAAAAATTAATGTAAAATTGATAAAATTCCTTTTTTTATAATACTAGATAAATAACACACTTGCTAGGTATCCTATTTTACAGCTTATTATGCTTTAGAAAAAAATTATTTTTGTATTAATTATAATCCAAACCCATTTTTGCTCTGATTTCTTTCATAAATTGTATTTCATGCTAATAAGAATTTGAGTATTATAAAGTTAACCAAATGTCATCTTTAGCTTTACTTTGCATTTACAGTGGCTCACATTTGTTTTCAGACACTTGCACTTTTAAAATTATTAACATAAATCGTGTACTAAATACTGATACATAGACACCAGTTCTTACTGCCTTGTACGAAGTAAAGGAAGCATTGTAATCACGAAAAATTCCGGGTATCGTATTTCAACGAAAATATCCATTTTGACCGCTATCAAATGCAATTTAACGATGTTTTTGCGTGACATCTTTACATAAGGACAGAATAAAAGCCTCTTTTTCCCGATTTAAAATGGATTCAGAAGAGATTTTTTCGTGACGTCTGTACATACGTACGTATTTATGTACGTATGTATCTCGCATAACTCAAAAACGAGTAGCCTCAGAACGTTGAAATTTTGTATATGGGAGTGTTATCACATGTAGTTGTGGACTTCCCTTTTTAGTTTCAATCGGAGGCACCAAAAGTATTTAAATATATACATACATATATATGTGTGTATATATAACAAATATTCTCTCATTCGTATAAAGCTAATTTAAAGACATAAAGTAACAAATTTAGAACTAATATTTCACAAAGACCAAAAATTGAAATTCATAATTAATAAATTTCAAATAATTTTATAAATGCAACAAAGAATTTAAAAAATGTTAAAGCCAAACCTTTTCAAACAGCAAAACCCCATTTCACAAAATTAATGAAATTTAAAGAAAAATGAACGAAAACAGAAGAGGAATTCAATCAACTTCAATGCTACTTCATTAGGGGAAGGGAACATTGGAATTAACTGAAATCTCTCTTCTACAGAAATCCTTGCATTTCTGTAACCAGAAATAGCCGATGAACCATTTCAATGTATTTTAATTATAATTTGTTCACTCGAAAATTCTGACCCTTTCCCAAAGCAAGGAAAAAGCAAAGTAAATTCTAATTAGAATAATCTTAAATAAAGAGAATTCTAATTTATTAAAAGAATTGAAAACGAAAGTGAAAAAACAAAATACTTCAGGGAAAAAATTTTTTGTATCAAAATTTTACCTTTTATCAGATTATCCAATGAATTAAGATGTGAGTGAATTTATAAAACATAGTTGAAAATAAACTTATAAGAACACACAAGAAGTAATTAAGAACTTCAAGCACTCTCATTAGACACCAGTCTAAACTATGAGATGCGAAACAGTAGGGAAGTACAAGTTTGCCATTTTGGCTTCATTGTCGAAACTAAAACACCTAAGGCGAGAAAGTAATCGCTCAAGAGGATAAAAAATATGGTCCGAAATATGTAATTTTGAAACCAAAAGAAAAACTTTAAAAAATTTCAATGAAAATTTATTTTTATTTTTTAGTCAAAGAACAAGTTTCCATATTAATTCAAAGGCATTTAAGTAAATTCTGACTCTTGTAAAACAAAAACTGGGGGGGGGGATTATTTAGTGTAAAACTTTAATTAAATTTAAAAATAAATTAATCCTTAAAAATAAACTCAAAAAGTTGCCCCAGAAGTGATCAAATAGTTTTCAATAATTGTTTTGTAGATATGAGTAAAAAAATTATCAAGTTGATTTGTAGTTTTTTAATTTTGTAATTAAAATTACAGAAAAAAGTTGAAACAGGAAGTAATATATATATATACTATATCGGCATCAGATTTTTTTTTCTGATATAGTGCCTTGCTTATTACAAAATAAATTTCATCAAAACATTCTTTGTAATAAAATAAATTACTTGAAACGTCTGTAACTCACATAATAATTCGGACACTCGAAACTTTTGTTGAGATGTTTTGGCAGATGAAGTTTCTTGCCATAATTTTTTTTTAAATAAAGATAAATCATAAGAAGTGCTGCCTGTATTTTGAAATTATTACTTGTTTAGCAAAATATAATAATAGTTCGATATCTGTTGTGAACGTGGTAGGACGATAAGTTATGTAAGGAGCTTAACTGGTCATCGTCTTAAAGATGGTAAAAGTATTCGAAATATCCAAGAAATCCTTGATGTAAAGTGTTCACCTATCTTTGATGCTATAAAACAATGGAAATAACGTGGAAGTGTTGAAAATGCACTTTAAGTCTGGACCACATTCCAATACGAAGGCGTTGGAAATTATCCCACGAAATATCAAATAAAAACCAAATATTAGCGGTTTTGAAAAGAAAATATTTCAATAAAAATTAACCATGGAACTGTTAAAAGAATCATTTAGAGCATATGGATATATAGGGCGATCAGCAAGAAGGAAATTCTTCGTTAACAAGAAAACGAGGAAAATACACTTGATATTTGCAAAATTAACAGTAAGGAAAGATTTATCATATTAAAATATTGCTATATTTGCAAACGAGTCACAATTTAATGCATTTAGCTCCGAAGCTAGATAGCGAAAACCGAATGAAAAATTAAATGCGGTTTACTGTTAAGCATGTGGGTGGAGGCACAGTGTGTTTTGGGAATGTTTCGCTCCCTCTGGAATGGGAAATACAGTTTTTTACAGAAAATAGTTTAGATGAAAATAAACATTCTGAATGAAAAGCTGAAAAGCATGTGCAAGAAAACATGGAATGTAAAATAACATTCAACTTCTATCAAGATAAAATTTCTAAATATATAACCTTAAACATTCAATTGCGGTTGTTTATACAGCTGTCCTGAAATTGCGAAAACTCCTCCATATTCTCGGAACTTAAGTCCATGTCGAACATATATGAAGAAAGAATAGGGAAACATGACATTTCGTCGAAAGCTCTACTAAAAGCAGTCCTACGGAGGAATAGCACAAAATAAAACATTCTTAAAATTAAAAAAAAATTAATAATAATAATTAGTAGAATCCATGCCAAAATGCAAGAAAAATGTCGTTTTAGCTAAAGGATACATAACAAAATATTAAATGCTCTCTTATTTTCAAGTTTTTATTAACTATAAACTGTCGGAATAATGCGAGTTTATTTTCAGAACATTTTGAATAAATTATCTGTTTTTTTTAACCAAAAACGCTTTAAATGACTTTTCCAAAACAAGCAGATTTAAAAAAAAAAAAAAAAAGCGATTAATAGTACACTTGAAAATATAGTATCCGTATTCGAACTGTTATCGCCGACATATCGCACATAGCACTACGTTTCCGACTCAAGAAGAATAATTATTTCAATAA